>NC_065571.1:38654983-39893316 GCF_937616625.2 Mercurialis annua
AGATTTTATTGAAATCAAAAAGATATCGACCTAAGGTTATAATTTAGGTCTATGAATAATGATTATACATCTATTAGATTTAAACGTATTTAAATTGTTATTGTGACAGAGATACGACAAGATACAGATATGACAGTTTTGGCTTAGAGGGTTCGGCTAAGATATATAAATTGCGAAAAGTGGATAGTGAGACTTGAGTATATTTTACTTACTCGTATTGTCATATTGAAAATAATATTTGATATACTATATGAATAGTGTTTAAATGTATCGCATAAATATGTATTTGATCGAATTAATTGTATTGATTGGAATTGTATTGAATTGTTATATGGATTGAGTGGATAAATTGATTTTATTTGAATTGTTTGGAATTGTTGTATTCAAATTGGACTGTATTTTGTTTTGCTTATTTGACAATTATTTGCAAATGTGAAATTTGATATACGATCCGTATTAGTTATGTCATCACAGGGTCGAGTCGGTATAGAGGATAGAAATAGATCGAAATAGACTAATTTATATCGCGATAGGCACGAGGTTGAACTCGGTATAATTATCTCGGGACCTGTGTCTAAGGAGCTGAACTCGGTGGTATCCCGGGACTCACCCTGTATCGATTGGATTTGAGTGTGATACGAGTTGAACTCGGTGAACTATCCCAGGACTGTATCACTGGGTATAGGTTGAACTCAGTGAACTATCCCGGGACCTTACCTAAAAGGAGATGAGAAAGCAGTACTCCCGTTAAGCCTGCGAATAAGCCTAGGTTAAGAATTGTCCAGGGTTAAGATTAAGATCATATCAAATTGTTTGCCTAAATGAATTGATTGAAATCGATGTGATTGTATATATGTAAAATGTTTTAAAATGCGATGCTTATTTTGATAATATGCCAAGTAACGTATATCTCACTCAGCTTAAAGCTGGCCTTGTTGATTTAAGTATTTTTCAGGTGCCTAGACTGAGGTCTTGGCTATAGGTCCGTCTGTTGATCGGAAGTCAATTTTGCATGTACAATCCCGACTTACGGAGTTGTTGCAGTAGCGTATGTCTGACCAGAGTCATAGCCTAGTACAGCAACATATTTCTATTTGTTTATAATTGTTGTCTTTATTGTATCTGTATATTTTTCTATGATATTATATTTTTTCAAAAAGGTAGATTCCCATGATATGACCCTAAACACTAGTAGTATGTATGCCGGGTTAGTACGTATGAGATACGGAATTAGAAAACCCGAAGTAACTTGTATTATTATTATTAGTGTATAAATATACATTTGTTAAATGCTTCCATTTATAGGGTCAGTATATGATTGTTATTTGAATGATTTGTGAAAACGTTTTATTGAATTTCAGGCTTGCTACGGGTTTCGGAACTACCATTCCCATTCCCTAGCGTCGGTCTCAGCTTGAGATTTCGGATCGTGAAAACGTTGGTATCATAGCAGTTGGTCCAGTTACCACTGCAATGTACGACTTGAGTACAGTTGGTCCAGGATACCACTGTCAGTCAGTAAAAAGTGTCTGTTTGACCCTAGGAACTACTGCAGCTATAGAAAAGAGTCATACCTAAAATTAAATGTTATTGATTGATTGATTGTTTGGTATTAATATTGATTGATAAAATTGAAAAAAGCTTGCTTGTTCTGTGGATAGTACATAATTAAGAAAAAGGATGTGTTTTACGTTTTGATAAAAATATGCATGCGCTATATGCATATTAAAAATTGGATAATGTGAGAATGGAATCTCACACTAAGTTATTTTTTGTTAGAGCATGTCTGAGCAAAATGGAGCTCAGCGGCATGCTGCAGTAGGAGAGGAGGAAGCACATCTTATTTATCAAAACGGTTTTCACAAAAATCATGTGCCGAATGGAGAAGCAGTTCCTCCAGTATATCAGAACGTTTTTTTGTCATAGAATGGCTTTCCTACCGTGAATGGTGGGCTACCTGAGATTGATGGAAATGGATATGTGTCAGATTATAGTGCTGGATCTTTTATTCCTAGAGTTAGATCCCTGTCACTTGAGATCATATACAGTGAGGAGAGTGGCAGTGACTCGTCAGAGGAGGACCCAGAGGAGGATCCGTTAGAGGACTTTAACATGGAGCAGTTTAGGGGTGAGAAGTTCTGGGCCAATTTATATGAGTATCGTGAGATAAGAGAGGACGTAAGGACCAGAGGGACTCAGGCAGAGGCTAGCCTGAATCGCATTAGGGCACAGTTTGATACCTATTCGAGAGGTATGCTGTCGGTTGAGGTATACACTGAGGAGTTTGTACGTATGGTAAAAGCAGTTCCTGAGATTTATAGGGACAATGACGAGGTAAACAGTCATTATATCAAGGTTTTAGGACCCGCATTTATGGAGCTGTATACGGATGCGCCTGATCACTACGGGACATTATCGGCTAGGGCTATATAGATGGCCAATGACCGTGAGTGGAATGGTGACCCTATTCGACCTTTCTTCTTTAGGCGAGAGGAGTATCCAGTGTTGAGGAATCTTTCTAGCATTACCTATCGTAACCCTGAATTTGTTCATAGAGGTAGGGGAAATGTCAGATGCGTTAAAAGATGCAGAGGTTGAATTGTGACCCGAGAGAGGGGTGAGTCTAGTCAGGCACCCCCATGTACAAAATATTTGCTATGTTCTATGCCAAATTTGTTTATATGATTGAAATGTTTATATTGTTTGTTTGCTATGTGATCGATTGATTTGACATGCATTGATTGAATTGTATTGATTGAGATATTGCTTATAGAGGTAGATTGATAAACCCATGCTTATAGGCTTTATCCTAAACATAGTTGCTTATATAAGAATCGAACAAAAAATACATAAAACATATAACTCATATGCGGTAAGAAACATAATTCCCTATATTACGTTTTGATTTAACATGAGTAAGAGATATCGAAAGAAAGATTGCTATAAAAGATTGATCCGTGAGCCTAAGGGCTGCGTGGTATCAAAATGTGATCGAGATAGTGAACGGTAAAGACGAACGAGTATCGAGACGGGGAAACGGAAGATTCGGTTAGCAATGCTAAAAGAATAACATTAACTATAAAACACTTCGATAAGTGTTATAGGATAACGATAATTCCAATATCGAAATTATAATAAAACTCCAATAAAGAATATCGAAAAGCCATTAATGTCGCAAAGTGTGTAGTCTGGAGGGACTTACTATTGTTTTCAAGAAAAGAAAAATCTTATGGTTTTAAACGATGCAAATGTGCTTAGAAATTGAATATAGCATATCATAATCACGTTAATAGTGTATACGAGCATATATATATATAATAAACTACATTTTTCAAATGTAGATCATGCATCATACTCGTGTCAAAATTGAAAAACGTGATTTTATCGAGCAACTCGTTAGTGATGAGAGATGTCATCACTCTGAGCTACATTGTACTGATATTTTAAATGATTTGAAAGACTGACCGGTCAGAAATGTTTGAAATGTATTTGTTTTGTAAGAAACTCAAATGTAAAGCCCTGCAACAATAAAAATAAAAGATTCTTGTTAAGCAAGAATGAACGTATGTGATAAAAACATACACCAATATAAGAATAGTTACTTAATAATAATAAACAACATTGAGATTGATTGATATGAGAAATGTGTAAGATGTCAGTAAGATACCTATGATTGGTATTTACCTAAAAATGAAATGAGACTAAAATAGAAAGTGTACATGGAAAAGAAGAAAAGTTAAGACCAGAGAGGATACGGGACATGGGAAGACCGTGTGAACTATGAAAAGAATTGAACAATACGCATAGAATGCGTAGTAATCAATAGAAGCATACGAGAAAGAAAAATAGATCGTGATAAGGCAGTCTGACGGAAAGACACCTAGTATAAAGAATAAATTAAAATAAGAGGAAGCAGATTTGATATGCCCGCGGACGTAAAGAACCAAATGTATAAAGTGAACGAGAACACAAGGTTGACCTTGCTGATTGATCAAATATCAGTAAGAGTCTGATATAAAGGTGTATACATGATCAAGAGTGCAACTCATTGACAAGATCAAAAAGCAATAACTTAAACCTTTTATCGATAGTTGATGTTGAAAAGGCTGAAACAAGAAGTGGAGAGGGATCGAGAAATGTGATATGGTAGCGATAAAGACTTCAATGAATGACGATAAAGGAGTTATTGATCCTACGTTCATTAGAATCAAAGGATGTCATATATGACATATGCATTGGAGGAAAATGGATAAAGTGATCGAAATGTGTAGAAAGAAGAATTATGAAATAATCAAAAAGATAATTAGAAAGGTAAAGAATGTCATTGGATGATGGTAAGGATGCTACCGATACGATATGGACGAGTAAAGTTAAAAAATCAAGAGATAAAAAGTACGCCATGAAAGATGGAAGCGAAACATAATAAGTAATGCTCGTTAAGCATTCAACTTCATGAGATTCAATCTCAAGAGGCCATGAAGTGAACAAATGATATTGACTAGGATATTCGGTATAAATGTATACATGATCAAGTACGAGAAAGACAAGAAACGTCAAGGAAAAAATGACGTCAGACTCCGATAAACTCGAAAGTTACACGATGCGAGACGAAGATAGAACACGTTAAAAGAACATCCAAGGCAAGATAAATTGGAATTGGCGATGATAGAACACAGTTCCATATTAGCCCACGAGGCTATGTTTCGGGCAAAATTGACTCGATTATTTGTAATCAAAATCGATGGATATAAGTAAATGGTATTGCATATATTAAATTTGGATAATTTAATCATGGAATTACTCAATTAGATTCATTGTTTTTCAACCTCTAAGATGAGCGAAAAATACGAATTAATGAAGGAATAAAAGTATGGCTAGTAGCCAACTTCGAAGGCGATTTCGGAAACCGAAATGATGTCAAATTGAGTTCGACTCTTCACGAAAAGTTTTATATTCGATATCAAAATATACAGATATGAAATAATATTTGGATAAGGAATGGCTTAAATGCTTGGTTCATAAGCTTAAACAACAGCCATGACGGCAGTTTTACAGTCTCCAGAATCAGCTCAAGGGGGCAACTTTGAATCCGATTTCGATACCTTCGAGGAAAAATCTCAACCCGAAGTCTAAACGGAAGCTGTAGACCACGTTGCGGACTATAAAAATAAAATAAAAAATTAAACGGGCACTTCTGGATAAGGGGTTCGGATAGCCGAAATAGCCTCAAATAGCAGTTTTTGATAAGTCCAAGTTGACTTAAAAGGTTAAGTCAACAATTTGGATTGTTAAAATTAATCAAATATATTTTGATTAATATCAAAGACGACTAAAAAATATAAAGTTGATATAAAGTAAGTAGAAAGTTGATTGAAAAGTTAGTATAAAAAATAAGGCTAATCCTCTAAAAATCCCCTCACCTTTCAACCCCCTTTCGTTTGCACCCTCACCTTTCAAAATTCCCAATTTTACCCTAATTACCACCTTTCACTTTCAATTGCACCCTCGAAATATTAAATTGACCTTTTTTCATTCAAAAAATTTTGAATCAATATTTTTTATTTTTACTCATATGCAAAGATATCAAAGATTTCGTTTGCACCCTCGAAATATTAAAGAAAACACATGCAAAGATTTCAAAACTTGATATCTTACTCGTTTTTGATATGTTTCGGACGATTCTTGTGGCAACGGAACAGGAGGGGAAACTCTACTGATCTAGCTCTATTAATCAAGGTAATAATAATAAATTGGGGTTAGGGTTTAGAGTTTTAATTTTCTGATTTGGTTGTGATTAATGGTGATGATGTTTTCTAAAGCTAGAAATGGTGTTATTGATGGTTAATTAGTTCGTTTAGGCTGAATTTGATGATTGAATTGCTGAGGCATGGGAGTTTTGAATTGTGTGTGTGATGTGTTCCTAAGGCTTTGAGGAAAATGGCTGGTCGGAGACGGCGTTTTATCGCCAGACCCGTTGGACTGAACGTCCAGCAGGTTTACCACTGTGCCGTTGCACGGTGGAGCTGCCATGGCAGCAGCTCTGGTGCGACGAACCAGAGCCAAGTCAGTCCCTCCCCTTGCAAATTTAGGGAGGGCAGCCATGAAAAGAAAGGGCTGAGCCAACCCTTTCCCAAGTTCCTAACACAATCAAAGTTTGACGAAAACGCTAAGCATTACGAGCTAGTTTCGGTTTATACGTAAAATGGTTTTGAAACCGAATATTAAGTTAAGGTATTTATCGAATAAAATGGATGAATATTGATGTATAAGGACCGTTTTGAATGTTAAAATGCAAAGGAATTAAAGTAAAAGGTTAAGCGTTTTACATTTAAAACGTAAGCTTTAAAGTTAACGCAAAAATGTGAAGTTGACGTAAAATGTTATAAGTCGAGTTTGAATGTTTAAGTTGATTTGTTGTTGTTATAACCATCAAAAAGGTATTGGATAAAGGCATTAAAAATGATATTTGAGTTATACGTATTTAAAATGATTAAATACGTTAACAGTTTTAAATAAAATCGTCAAAGCTTAAAAAGCTAAAGTTGATATTTAAAGAATATCAAACTTAAAGGTTTTGTTGAAATAAAAAAGATATCGACCTAAGGTTATAATTTAGGTCTATGAATATTGATTATACGTTTATTATATTTAAACGTATTTAAATTGTGACTGTGACAGAGATATCGACGAGCTACAGATTCGACGATTTTGGCTTAGAGAGTTCGGCCAAGACATATAAATTGTGAAAATTTCATAGCGAGGCGTGAGTATATTTTACTTACTCGTATTTTCATATTGAAAATAATATTTGATATACTATATGAATAGTATTTAAACGCATCGCATATATATGTATTTGATAGAATTGATTGTATTGATTAGAGCTGTTTCGAGTTGTTATATGGATTGATCGGATATATTTATTTTATATGAATTGTTTGAAATTGTTGTATTCAAATTGGATTGTATTTTGTTTGTCTTATTTGACGATGATTTGCAAAACCTGAAATTTGATATACGATCTGAATTAGTTATCTCATCATAGAGTCGAGTCGGTCTAGACGATAGAAATAGATCAAAATAGACTAACTTATACTGCGATAGGCACGAGGTTGAACTCGGTAGAATTATCTCGAGACTTGTGTCTATGGAGTTGAACTCGGTGGAACTATCCCGAGACTCACCCTGTATCGATTGGATTTGAGTGTGATACAAGTTGAATTCAGTGAACTATCCCAGGACTGTATCACTCGGCATAGGTTGAACTCGGTCGAACTATCCCGACACCTTACCTAAAAGGAGATGAGAAAACATTACTCTCGTTAAGCCTAGGAATAAGGCTAGGTTAAGAATTGTCCAGGGTTAAGATTAAGATCAAATCAAAATGTTTGTCTAAATGAATTGATTGAAATCGATGTGATTGTATGTAAAATGTTTTAAAATGCGATGCTTATTTTGATAATATGTTAAGTAACGTATATCTCACTCAACTTAAAGCTGACACTGTTGATTTAAAGGTTTTTAAGGTGCCTAGATCGACGACTTGGCTATAGGTTCGTCTGTTGATCGGAAGTCAATTTTGCATGTACGGTCCTGACTTCCATAGTTGCTGCAGTAGCATATGTCTGACTAGAGTCGTAGCCTAGCACGGCGATATATTTTTATTCGTTTATAGTTGTTGTCTTTATTGTATATTTATATTTGGCTATGATATTGTATTTTGTCCACGGAGGTAGATTCCCGTAATATGACCCTAAACGCTAGTAGTATGTATGTCGCGTTAGTACGTATGAGATACAGAATTAGAAAACCCGAAGAAACCTGTATTATTTTCACTAGTGTATAAATGTACGTTTGTTAAATGCTTCTATTTATAGGGTCAGTATATGATTGCTACTTGAATGATTTGAGAAAACGTTTTATTGAATTTCGGGCTTGCTACGGGTTCCAAAACTACAATTCTCATTTCCTAGTGCTGGTCTCTTCTCATGACAAATCAAAAGGGGTTAATAAACCATCCTCCATGGAATGATACATTGTGCGAATACCACAGGGATTTCAGGCATTCGAAAGAATGTTGGACATAGCTGAAAAGGGTCATTCAAGAATTGGTCAAACAGAGAAACGTCAAAGATGCCTCTCTCCAGATAATGAAGATTGACAAAGCCCACGAAAATGGCAAAACTACTAAGGAAGTCATGAACTCCTTCTCAGATATTAATTGTCCCAGCTAGGTGGATTTGCTGGGACAACCGTCCGGAAGATTTGACTTTCAGGTATTCTACACCCCATCGCCCAGCAGGCCTCTCAGTGAGATCGAACCAACCAGATGGAGATCAGAATTTGATCAAATCGATCAAGCAATTGACACGCCAATAAAAGCTCATGACATCGGAACTATTGGGACCATCAATGTTTTGTACAACTCAAACGAAGATGAGGAATACATCGTATTTAAGAAAGGCACCGAAGTTATCCCGGAATGCGTAAGCAAGATTTCCCCGAAGCAACCAAGAGGGGTGAATGTGCTTGATAAAAAGTCTGCCCAGATAGATGATTTAAAAGTAAGCCAACCGAAAAAGATTACCCCCAATCAGTCTATTTGGGACCTGCTAATACGGTCCAAAGAGCATAGGAAGGCGATGGTACTAGCACTAACAGTAGTGCCTATCGAACCAGACGTAACTCCAGCAGTCATGCTCAGCCAATTAACTGAGAAAAAGGTGGGTGCCGTTGTCTTTACCGAAGACGAATTGCCACTATAAGGGAGGCAACACAACAAAGCGTTGTACATCACGACAAAAATCTTAGGAAAACGCACTAGCACTGTGATGGTGGACGACAGATCTACTATCAGCGTCGGCCCTACACTGATTCTCCCTAGGCTATTAATACCAGCAACACTGAAGTCATGATAACTAGTCATCATGGCCTACGATGAATCCAAGAGGGGAGTGGAAGGGACCTTTAAAGCCCTAGTCAAGACCGGACCCATTGAGGCATGGGTAGAGTTCGTCGTACTTGATATACTGGTCACTTTCTCGCTGCTTCTAGGTAGACCATGGTTTCATGCACTAGGAGGAGTACCCTCCACACTGCATCAAAAGATAAAATTCTCGCACGAAGGAAGGGTAGTCACAATCGAGGGTGAGTCTGGAAAAGTAATCAACATGATCAAGTTCGCAGATAATAAGCTGATACCGATACCAGGATTCGGAATCTCCACGATACAAACAGAGAAAAATACCTTCATGGATGCAAAAGATAACGAAGAAAGCATACTACATGCCTGGAATGGGAATCGGGAAGTCGATGCAGGGCTTATCAGAGTGACCAGACTTCAACGGCCAGACTACCAAAGCTGGATTGGGTTTTGATCAAGAGACGGTGAAAGAAAGGGTTATCGGGAACACCCTAGCTGATTATTTCATTGCTGAAGAGGTCAAACTAGGCCAATACCAGGGCCAAACCAAACCAGTCATGATTCTGAATACTAAGGTACTGGGATTTGAAATTTTCATAGATATCATCAACGAGAAAGCGCAACAGGCACAGACGGCAGTAATCTAGGAGTTTGCAATAGACGACCTACTCTTCTCGACAACTGAAACCTTTGATGAGAAGTCGATCTCAGAAGTTGCAGTCTTTGTCAACCTCGACATCCATGACACCGCCGGCAAGATGGAAGTGGTGGCTCCGCCCATGTTCGGAACATTTGGAGACTTGTTCTCCTATAAACGATTCAATTATGTAATAGCTTAGTTTCTATTTTTTGCATCCGGATATTTTGAACGTTTTATTTATTTTGGTTTCTTTATATACCAGAGTCAATGATGAATTCTAAATTTGCTCATTCATATGATGTCTTGCCTAATGGGCTTGTTATCTTCAATTGTTTCAATATGCATGCACGATAAAATTGAGCTATTTTTCCAGTACATTCAATAACCGGTAAAAGAAAGTAAACACTTCCGGAGATAATTTTGTCTTGATGGGTTTTACCTTTGAGAAAATGTGAGTCGATCTAATTGTCTCAAAAAGGACAACGGCCAGCCGATGGGTTCCGGCCCATCGTCTAAAAAAGACTTGGCCATAAAAAGTTTTACGAAGAGGAGGCACACGCTGAAACGGATTGTCTAGCCCTGAAAGGACAAAGATCAAAAGTCCACCGCCCAGAAGCCGCCCAACAGCCTATCTTGGAGCGGGACGGTCTAACTAGTGAGCCGCAACACTCACTAGAAGTCCTCCCTAAATCATCGGTTACGATCGAGTAGAACACTCACATAAAAAAATCGCAAATTACGTAAATCCGCAAGGACTAATTGATAACAGGGGTACAGCCGCTTGAAACAGGAAATATCTCAATTGTACGGATTATTGAATGTACCAGTTAAACAAATCTTTTGTAATGTATGCATACAGTAATCATTGACAAGCGCAAGTTCCTAAAAAGTACAGACAAAAGAATTATGAATCCTTACATCATAAATCTCTAAGAGAATGAAATAAAAACTCAAAATTTTCTCATGCATTTTCCATTTTCGCCAAGTAAAAATTGAAATTCGCATAAACTGGGAATAAAGGATCATTTCACCCCCTCAACTTGGCACGAAATATCAAAAATTCATTTTCAGAGTTTTTGGATCAAACTAACCCGCAACTATGTCAAACCGGATCAAACACACCCTCTCCCACTCTCAACTCTGCATTTGAAACACACTCTCCATTAGAAAATAGAAAAAAGTCAAAAATGTTCCTTAATATTAATCAAATTCATTAATTTAATACTTAATAATTTTTAATTATCTTTGAAAACTTCATATATCATTTAAAATTTTATATAAAAATATAGAAAACTTATTGTACTTTTTACATTTTAATGAAACCAACATTTATAGAACCTAACCCTAATCATCTTCTCAAATTCACTCCGCCGCGACCTCGATCACCAGCAGCCATCGCTGCCGACCTTTTTTAGAACCTCTACTCAGGTGATTGTTACTATACGATTGCATCTCGTTGGACGAAGCAAAACTAATCCTCCGGCTTCCTGAGGATCTCGTTCCCGCTAGGCGTAATTTGTCTGTTATCGCCTCCACCATTTTCGGTTGTTCGTCATCCTTGTCGACCAGCAACCGTCGTTTTCTTCTAGCAACCAGCGTCTCCATCACCTGCAACTGTTCATCGACTTATGAAGCTTATTGCTTTATCGCCGTTTATTGTCGGTTGTTTTTTTTTCTTTGAATTGGTTTGATTTACTGGGAATTGGTTTGTTATTTTTTTTGTTTCAATTTTATTGATTTACTGAAATGAAACAATAATTTTGCTCTTCTTTTATTGATCCTTTTGTTATGAATCATGAAGACATGCGGTAGTTTAGTTTGGAAATTGAGAGCAGTGGTGGCGGCGACGGTGGGTAGTTTTAGGTGTTAATTAGGTTAGGTTAATCAAGTTTGGCTTCTCGGCAAGGGACTGAAGGAACTGTGGCGGCAGTGGCAACTTGAGTTTAGGTTTAATTAGGTTTTTTGAGTTAATTACTATTGATTAAGTGTTGAATTAGAATACTTAAGTTTAATTAGTGTTAATTATAATTTTGATTGTGTTTAATTATAATTAAATTGTAATTAATTAGAATTAATTTTTGGGTTTAGCAATCCCACTCTCTTTTTGGGGTGTTTTTGTGTCAGAGGGGCTGATTTAAGCGAAAAATGCAAGTTGTGGGTCTGTTTGACCCAAAAATGTCCAGAATGACTCATTTGATATTTCGTGCCAAGTTGAGGGCGTGAATTGATCCTTTGTTCCATAAACTGGCATAGAAACAAACACAACTCCACCACAACAAACAGCACTGCCCGAAGCAAACCAAAACAAAAGACCAGACTAATCATCAAACCATCCAATTTCACGGACCAGAAAACTGAACGCTCCGATGATGAGGTAACACAGAGCACAGGCACAATTAGAGGAGCTGACTCCATCAGGGAAGCGGAAAATATGGCCAATTTTTCGCAAAATGAAGCTCTAAAAGCACCAGAACCAACAGGCGTCAGACCTCTATTCAGGGAATCCCAGGCTCTAAGCCTCCATTTACTCCAGAAGAAAGGGGGCATCGGTTCTCCATCGTCACGACCCGAAATCTCGTGTCGAGACCGGCACAAGGGAATGGGAATGGTAGTTCCGAAACCCGTAGCAAGCCTAAAATTCACTAAAACTTTTTCTCAAATTGTTCAACTAACAATCACATAATGACCTTACACGCGGAAGCATTTAACAAACATACTTTTACACACTAGTGAACATACAACTTTCTTCGGGCTTATCACTTCCATACTTTGTACATACTAGCTCGACATACAAACTACTAGTCTTAAGAATACCTCACAGGAATCTACCTCCGTGGAGAAAATACATACATCGTAGCCAAACAACATATACTTAAAGACATCAACTACAATCATCACTAAAACATGTTGCCATACTAGGCCACGATACTGGACAGACATTATACTACTGCAGCATCTATGGAAGTCAGGATTGTTCATTGCAAACGGACTTCCGGTCAAAAGGCAAACTTCCATCCAAGTCCAGAGTCTAGGTACCTGAAAGCAAACACTTTGGGGGGGGGCTCAACTTTAAGCTGAGCGAGACATACGTTACACACCCTATTATCAAAATAGCATCGCAGTTTAAAACCATTTTGAGCAAACACAATCATGTCATATACACATACTTTCAACCAATTCAAATAGGCAATTAGGTAATTCAAGCGAGTCTTAATCTTAGACTTATATCGCTCTAGGTACTTGCCTAGTCTCAACGGAGGTATTGCCTTTTCGGTACATCACAAATTCTGAGCTAATTCCGCCAGACACAAAGTCTAGGAATCAATCAACCAGACACAAATACAAAATGCCCGGGATAATTCAACTGAGCTTACACCACACAACTTCAGAAAACTTCCACACCATACTAAATATACACATTCATAAGCATTCCAAGTAACTAAAATATAGCTCAAACGATGATCCATTCAACATAAGCAATAACCATAACAAACATAGTAGTCCCATGTTCAATTAAAACCAAACATATTCACACATTTCCAATCAACATCAAGCTTATAAAAGGATATTCAATTATGCGCATAATTTACATGTTGGCCCAAATCGCCTTTTAGGAAACCAACATATTGTTATGGGCTCGAATCGCCATTTAGGCAACCAATAACTGAATTATCACAATGTTGGCCCAAATCGCCTTATATGCAACCAACATATTGTTATCGGCCCGAATCGCCATTTAGGCAACCAATAACTGAATTATCACAATGTTGGCCCAAATCGCCATATAGGCAACCAACATTATGTTATTGACCCGAACCGCCCTTTAGGCAGCCAATAACTCAATCTCACGTCGTTGGCCCGAATCGCCATTTTAGGCAACCAATGACTATTATCAATTAAATATTCAAATATAAGCATGAAATGATTATCACAACCAAACATTACTCACTTGAACATTTCAACCATGATTGACAAGCGCATTTACATCTCAAATAAACACCACACATTCACACCATGCATTTCCAATGCAATATAAATAATACAATACAAGTCAAACCATTCCAATACAATTAAGTCGTATACAAACGACATAAACCAATCCAATCAATTTAAGCGATGCATTTAAATACTATTTATATAGTATATAACATAAGTTTGATATGATAATGTGAGTAAGTAAAATATACTCACGCCTCGCTATCCAAACTTCATCGTTCCTTTGTCTTGGCAGAACCCTCTAAGCCAAAATCGTCAAATTCGTAGCTTGTCGCTACCAATTACACAATCACAGTTCAAATACATTTAAATCTAATAAATGTATAACTAATATTTATAACCCAAATTTATCATTAGGTTACTAGCGTCAGAAGGTATTGGAAACTCGCCCATAAGTTACTAACTTGGGGTTGTCCCAAATTTTAGAACTGTTATGCGCGGCATAATGTTCTGATTTATTTGAGCCATTTAGAGGCCGAACTAGCAGAAGCTTATACTTAGACATTTTTAGCCAACACTCTTAGGTTTCTGTACCAACAAACGGAACTTAATTTGGAGCTGCATAGCTCGAGATATTGTACTCGTAATATAGCTGTTCTGCAACACATATTCTGCAATATCTTCAAACAATGTTCAACATACAAACTCACTAATATTCAGATCTAATAACTCCAATGCAAGCTCACAATCATCAATTGAACCTTATACTTTTAGCCTTAATCATGGCCGAACCTATTATCATCAATCCATACTAAAATTTAATCAAACATAACATCATTCTTACAAGCTAATACCATCAATCATCACTAGACAACATGTAATTGCTTAAACACCTATCCATTCATCACTTAAATTCATCATTCTATATATGACCAATTTCATAAAATCAAGAGCTGACCTTGATGATCAAAGCCGAAGACCATAGCCATCAAATTCACCATCAAAGACTTCCATTCCAAGCTTAATAATGACCTATGAACATGAATACACCAAACCCTAACTTAATCATTCAAAACCCGAATTGAAACAGCAGAAACTCTAACCTCAGATACTCATCCTTACCTCAAATTGATGCCATAATCTAGTATAGAATCCTTTCCTCGTTCCGTGGCCGCAAGAATCGCTCAATTCCGTTGAGAAACGAAAGAGTTATGTCGGTTTTAAGATTTGGCATGGATGATTTTCAAGAGAGGAAGGGTTACGAATTTTGGCTAGCTGAAACTCAAATAATCTGAGTTTAGGGGCTGTTTGGTTCGCCATAAAAAGGGGAATGGGAATGGGTATGGGAATGATTCTCATTGTTTGTAATGTGATTACCCCCTCAATGGGAATCACCCATTCCCCCTTACCCCATAGGAATGGGCTTTTGGGAATGAGAATCAAAATTTTAAAAATATTTTAATAATAAATAATAAATATATAATATATAATTATTAAAAAAACTATTTTTAAATATTTATTTTAAAAAATATACTTAAAATAATAAAAAAAAACTTTTTAATATTTTTTTTAAAATTACTTTTTTTAAATAATTTTTATTTTTTAAAAAAATAATTTTTTAATTTTTTTGAAATTAATTTTTTAATTTTTTCAAAAATATTTTTTTAATTTTTTTTTAAATATTTTTTTTAATTTTTTTTAATTTTTTTTTATTTTTTTCAAAATAACTTTATTTTTTATATAAAAAATATTTAAAAAAAATAAAAAAGTATTTTTAATAAATAATAAATTATTTTTTTATTAAACTTTATCCATTCTCATTCCTACACTAATTTTGAACCAAACAAAAAATGAAAACAATCATTCCCATTCCCATTGCTTCTCATTCCGATTCCCATTCTGATTCCAATTCCCAACCTTGAACCAAACGGCCCCTTAATTCCAAGGTTAGGAATCGGAATCGGAATGGGAATCGGAATGAGAAGAATGGGAATGGGAATGGGAATGATTGTTTTCATTTTTTATTTGGTTCAAAATTAATGTAGGAATGAGAATGGGTAAAGTTTAATAAAAAAATTATTTATTATTTTTTCTTATTTTTTTAAATATTTTTTATATAAAATTTAAAAAAAATTAAAACAAATTTAAAAACTTATTTAAAAAAAAAAGTATTTTGAAAAAAAATTACTTTGAAAAAAATTTAAAAATTATTTTCAAAAACTAAAAATTTATTTTAAAAAAATAAAAAAAAATTAAAAAATATTAGAAAAGTTTTTTTTATTATTTTAAATATATTTTTTAAAATAAATATTTAAAAATAGTTTTTTTAATAATAATATATTTATTATTTATTAATAAAATATTTTGTTAAATTTTGATTCTCATTCCCCAAAAGTCAACTCCCATGGGATAGGGGGGAATGGGTGATTCCCAAAAGATCACTTTCACCCCTGAAGTTGCGTTAAAGTATCAAAAAAGTCCAAAACTGAAAAATGGGATCATTTAAACCCTGAACTTGTGTATTTTTGGTCAAAAAACTCCCTCCCCACTCTCACTTCAGAGAGTGAAGTACACTCTTCGGTTTTGGATAGTGGTTTTGTTGGCAAAGTGGTTTTTTATAGTAAAAAGGTTTAAAATAGTCCTAATTTTTTTTTGAAGTTTTTCTTTTAATTCAAAATAACTAAAAAAATAATAATAATCCTTTTTAATTAAAACTTTATATATCAAATCAATGTTAACTAAAAAAATGAAGAACCTTTTTATAATTTTTTACAAAACAAATCAATTTTTTTTAAAAAAAAATAGGTCTCCGGCGAGAAGGAGCTCTGCTTCTCCCCACCTGCTCCTCGCCTGAGGAGTGTTGCTCCTTAGGCGAGGAGCCAACGGAACAGACCCACCGGACTGTGGGTCTGTCCTTGAAAGAAAAGGACAGACCACCAGTGAGTCTGTCCTTGAAAGAACAGACCACCGTTGGGTCTATTCTGAACAGACCCATCTGTGGGTCTGCTCATGAACAGTGAACAGACCCACAGATGGGTCTGTTCTTCAACAGATTGGCCGGAAAAATTTCTGGCCAATCTGTTGAAAAGAGGAAACAAATTTAATTTTTTTTAAATGTTAAAAATTTAATTTTTTTTAGATGTTAAAAATTTAATTTTATAATTTAAATTTAATTAGATTTATATGGTTAATTAATATTTAAGTGTGATTAATTAAAGTTAATTGTAATTTTTATTAATCTCACTCTCCAATTAAGGCGCCACGTCAGTAAAGGGACCTTTTTGAGCCGGTTTACACAAGTTCAGGGTATAAGTGATCCGGTTCTCCAGATTTGGACTTTTTTGATATTTTGATGCAAATTCAGGGGGTGAAAGTGATCCTTTGTTCATACTCATTGAACAGGTAATCATATTCCCATTTTCTAGTACAATTTGACAAAACAAACATAAACAATGGGAATCATTCTTATTTCTATTCTCATTCCCCCCCCCCTTTTTTATAGCGAACCAAACGGTCCCTTAAAATAATAAAAAAAAATATTTTTTAAAATAATTTTTTTATTTTTTTAAAATAAATTTTTAATTTTTTTAAAAATAATTTTTAAATTTTTCCAAAATAATTTTTTCAAAATTTTTTTAAATTTTTTTATTTTTTATATAAAAAATATTTAAAAAATAAGAAAAACTATTTTTAATAAATATTAAATAATTTTTTTATTAAACTTTGCCCACGCTCATTCCTACACTAATTTTGAACCAAATAAAAAATGAAAACAAGCATTCCCATTCCGATTTCCATTCCGATTCTGGTTCCCAACCTTAAAACAAACGGCCCCTAAATATATTTTTTAAAATATATATTTAAAAATAGTTTTTTAGTAATAATATATTTATTATTTATTATTAAAATATTTTGTTAAATTTTGATTCTCATTCCCAAAAGTCCATTCCCATGGGTTGGGGGGAATGGGTGATTTCCATTGAAGGGGTAATCATATTTCCATTCCCTAATATAATTTGACAAAACAAACATAAACAAGGGGAACCATTCCCATTCTCATTCCCGCCTTTTTATGGCGAACCAAACGGCCCCTTATATACTTATGGCTAAAGTCCTTTTAAGTCCTTAAGTTTGCTACCTCCTCACTTCACAATTCGTGACTTTTCTTTCTTCCAATTTAGTCAGTCGAACGCTAATCTTTTAGCTCCGATCAATTTCGTATTATTTATTCCCAAATAAATAATATTTGTCTCATATCTTATAATTTCATCTTCCGATAAAAATGAGACTCGCGGCTTCTTTTCTAAATCTCGAAATTCCAGGTTCTTACATCCATGATCCATAAATCAAGAGGGCATCGGCTCACCACCTACCAGAAAATAGGGAGCACCAGGTCTCCGAAAAATAGAAACAAAAAGTAAAGGACATAAGTTTTCTTCAGTTCAATACCAGAAAATAAACATCCATGCTACAATAAGATATACAGATATCAAACCTACAAAGTTGTGAGTCAACATATACAAAAGACAAAAATCTACTCATCAGAGTCTAAATCCTACTCAAAGGTCTCTGAATCACCATAGTAGCTCCCAAAGGGCGTATCACCAGAATAGCGCCCAGCCTGCGCACCACTAGAAGACGAGGCGAAGTCTCCAAGGACGCCAAGTCCTCTATCGCCACGGGCTCCATATCCACAATTACCACGGAAGTCACCACCTCCACCTCCAGGGATCCAAAGGGAATGTCGCTGTCAGCAGGACCCAGCTCAACCAGCCGCAGTCTCTCACTCAGATCATCAATGCAGTACTGCAAGAAACTAGAGATCAGTCAGAGCTAAAATTGCATACATGCATACATATAGAATAGGACATATTGCATATTGTCTTTACCCTCATTTGTATAGAAACAGAATAAAGACGATCATGCGAGTAGTAAGCAGCATCAGCCAGCTAAACGACCTCAGGCCCCGGTACCTAAAAGAAATTAGAAAAGTAATATTCAGTCCAAGAGGGCAAACAGGTCCTCAAAACAAACACAAGCACAGAAAGACACTCACATGAGTACAACCGGCAGGCACAAAAGAGTGCATCATATAACACAAACGGACAAAATCCTGTATGGGCCCATAAATGTTCTTGTAACGGGCAGACCTCTCCGACATCTGCCTCAAAGATCCATAAACCATGGCAAAAGCACTAGCTCTCCCACTAGTAGGGACTCGTCTAGGGGACTTAGTAACGTCCACCCTAGCACGAACGACGCGAGTCCTGCGCCTACCATCTCCTTGAGAGAACACCAGAAAGAAAGCTCAAGCAAACATAAAGACACAAAAAGAAGAAAAAGGAAAAACCAGAAAAGCAGCACATACCTGTGGCCCTATTGCCGCCCGTGGAGCCTGAACATCCGGAATAGGCACCCTGTCCAGAGGCAGTCTCCCCAAAAGATATTGTCTCCCAAAATCATCCAAATAGCTCAGTTGAAGGGTGGATACCATATATGTGGCCGGGTAACCCCTTAGGTCTGGCCGAAGAGCAGGCGGTACCACGTCCCTGCCACGCAGTATCGACATAGGAGGTCCGACTGGAATCATACGACCACGTGGGCCAACCAACCACTGGAGAACACGCTTCCTCAAAAACCAAGACCGGCAACTCGGGCCATGCATCAGATAACGCATGCTTTGTCGGGTTTTCTAGGTTCATAACGCAGCGGAATTTCAATTTTTTTATCTAAAACCCAAACCAAGATCCATGTAATTCGAATAAATAGATTAACAACAGAATTAATCCTTATAACGTTCAATCGACTAAAAATGATAACTCTTTATCAATTCATTTAGCATGGCCATGCATTTCCTTCAGTCTATCTTCTTCAAGGGGCCCATAGATATCTTGCTCAAATAAATGAGGGACAAATTCCTTCTCAGTCACTCACATTTCTCACATAGTTACTTTCATATCCAATGACAATGTATCAAAATATGAAATTGCTATGTAGAAATCCATGATGATTTCAAGGTCAAAGGATTATACTAATAGAACTGTAATGAGAATTACTTATGACAATGATCTATGTAGTATTCTCAAAGTGGGTCATTCAGTGCCTTATTTCTCAAATAGCACCTATGATTTGACTTAATATCTAATATACATGATTAATAAAACATAATCATCAGTCAACATCATACTAGTCTCAATGTTCTATTAAGACTAGGGATAGATGGAATATAATTCTTTATTAAAGCTAAGGGTTCTACTATCAAGTCACATACTTGATGACCTTAGAAAGAATTAGCCATTCAAG
The DNA here is from genome assembly GCF_937616625.2 of Mercurialis annua. Classification (NCBI taxonomy): domain Eukaryota; kingdom Viridiplantae; phylum Streptophyta; class Magnoliopsida; order Malpighiales; family Euphorbiaceae; genus Mercurialis; species Mercurialis annua. The sequence goes on from NC_065571.1 coordinate 38,674,786, forward strand.
TATTTTAATCATAATATAAAATGCTAAAAAAAATTCCAATCAATAAAAAACAAAATGCTAAAGTCAATACATGGTCAAACATGATTGACCTAGTGCATATCACTAACATGCCTGACCTGTCAGCAACTCCCTGCGCCCACTGAGGCAAACGAACTCTGGAAGGAGTGTTCCAAGTAGTATCCACCTGCAACCAGTAAAATTGGTCAATACCACAGTACAGATACAGAATAATCCAAGAATAAAGTCCAGTACTCACATCGATCTATGCTAGCTCGCTCAGCCGGCCTCTACACTCAGCTCCCTAACTCTGCATCAAGGTACGTGAGAAATCCCAGAATTTCAGTAGTGGAAACCCAAATCCCGGAAGGGTCCCGGAACCAGTCAGAAGGCCCATCCGGATAGCCCAGATCTGAAATAAGAAACCAGATAAATGGCAAAGTACAAATACACAGCAAAAATAAAGGGTAAGAAGACGAACTTACATGAGTAACGGGCCATATCCCAGAAAGAAGGGATCCTCCACGAACGACACGGTCCATTGCTAGTGTACAGATAGGCTAAAGCAGCAGACCCCCAGTCATAAGTCGATACCAGATACAGGTCCTCCAAGGCTGGCAACACCCAAAGTGGTAAAGTCGCACCTGAATTACAAAACAAGGTGCATCCCAACAGATAGAAGATAAAAGCACGAACAATCATATCGACCTCGTCACTAGTCACAGGAATACTGCTCCGGTAATAATCATACACCTCGGTGTGGCGGAGACCACAACCTTCATCTCTGGTACAAAACCTAACATCTCCATGATGTACGCATCCCTCTACTCAACATCAAAAGATAGAGGCGGGCTATCAAAAGGCATAGGCGCACCTCCAAATGTTATCCCAATAATAAATGAGAAATCCAGAGGGGTCACAGTCAGCTCCCCAATCGACAAATGAAAAGTATGAGTAGTGTCCATCCGCCGCTCCATCAACGCGCTAAGAGAAGTGCTGCCATATACCCTGGTCGCAGTAAATAGACGACCAGCGAAACAGCCAGCGATAGAAAGACATCGCCACGCCACCCAATATTTGTCGATGAAAGGGTCCGACCCTACGCACCAGACTACAGACAGAGGGGAAATTAGTGTCAAGAAGACACCCCCGACATTGTCTTCAATAGTTAAAATAAACTTCAGACATTACCGCTAGTTGTCAGATAACTACGAAAACTAGGCACCTAAGCAATAAGGTGGCCCTTGGGACGGACAAGGGGATGTTGTTCCCTCTACGAATCAGAGAGGCTCCGAGTAGGATAATTACCAGGCACTTACGCAATAAGGTGGCCTTTGGGACAACCAATGGGATGTTGTCCCTTCTGTAAATCTGAGAAGTACCAGACAGGATAATTACCAGGGTCCAAGCCATTAGATCACTTTTAGGACAGCTGAAAGTTTATCGCTTCATTCCACAGAGCACACTACAAGCAGTCCCGGCTGAACGGAAGACCTCCAGAACAGTTGAGAAGACCTACTCACAGCCAGATGTTGAGTAGACCATAACCGGGGGGCATGCAGCCAGAGTCATGCATCAGTACCGATAATGCTCAGGCTAGGGCATTATCAAACCACCAGGCGAGCGAGTACCTCTGAAGATAGGCAGTATCCTTGTTGCCTGTCTATCAGCTAGCTACTTCTTTAACAAGAAGTGACCTACTTTGTCACTTCTCGTTAAAGAGGGGGCAAACTGTAGACACCTATTTTTCGGATAGGTAAAAGTGATAAGGGACTGAAGCGTCCAATGATGATTTCCATAGAAAATCTTCCAGGTTACAAGCTATCGATTTTCTTGCTGGAATTCAAACATGCGCTTTTAGTGCATAGTAGTGGACTTGGAGGATTAAAATGTAATTAGTCGCGAATAGCTCATAACAATCCAAAGATATCGTAGTCTAAGTCCAGAAATTGGACTAATTGCAATGTCTTAGAAGTTTATGCGCCAATTTGCAAGTTTTGCGGACTAAAATTTACCATAACCTAACCTGTAAGGTCCTAGAAGCCATTTTTAATACTTTCGGGCACCAAAACTAACTTTTAGCACCCCTTTGCTTAGTCATTATTGTTTAATATGAATTTTATAAATAAATAATATAATTTTGTATATATTTAATTAATATTATCTTACCTAATTACCTAATATGCATATCTAACTTAATTACCTAATGTAGATATTACCTAACCTAATTACCTAAATGTAGATATTACCTAACCTAATTACCTTGTTAACCTTTTTGTAATCTAATTATGATATCTTACATAAATATATAATATAATACCTATTTAATAATTAAATTTATACATACTTAACATATAGACCCTAGGTAAAATAGTAAATATGTAATTAAATTCTAGACAAAATTGTAATTAAATCTAAACTAATACCTAAACCCTAACCCTAATTAAAACTCTATAAATACTACTATTAACTAAACCCTAATGGGTGGAAGAATTTAATAAGAAAAAAGAAAAGTATAGAAGTCTTAGAATGTCACCACCATAGTCGAACCACCCAGACGATTTGCACACACACCACACAACTTAGTCCAGAAATAAGCTATTACGATTTAGTTCACGAAAAACACGCTACTACGTACTAATTTGACTCTGTATTTTGCATCCAAATCGCCAAAAAATGAGCCAAGGACTCAAAACAGTACTTCTGAGGATCCTCCCATCGCTTTTTATACCATCACTTTCATGCCCATTGAATCTGATTGCATATTCCATTATTTTTTACAAAATACACTTTTCACGTTTTTAGCACTAAATCGCTTCAAAAACATGTTTTTTCAAATGATGTCAAATATATAGCATGTTTATTTGTCAAATCTCATTGATTTTGGTGCGTTTAACCTCTGTTTTTTGAGTGTTTGCATGAGAAAATTGAGCAAAAACGACGAAATTAAGCTGCTGCCCAGACGATCGACACACGCCGCCCACGCTGCCGGTCAAACTGCCGGAGCTGCCGGCTTAAACTGCCGACGACGGCAGTGTAAGGTTCCGCCGCCGGCACTGTGAGCGGCGGCACCGCCTGTCCTCTCCCCCCCTCCCCAGAAACCAGTTTTTTTTTTTTTTTTTCAGATTTTCATATTTTGATCCAGAAAGTATTTTTAGGTTTCCGGGCTTATTTGGGCTCAGAATCAGGCCCAATTTGATTCCAAAAATACTGTTTTAGTTGTAGAATCCAGTTGTAAAGTTTAATTAGGCTTAACCCGCTGTTTTTAGGGCCTCGAAATCACTTTTGTAATCTGATTAATAAGACTGGACCCAATGAACCGGGCCCAACCCAACCAACAACTTCCAAACCACTTTTCTGGGTCAACCGGACTCCCAATCAATCCCGGTTTGAACCACCGGAATCAGACCGACGAGACGGTTAACTTTTGTGTTAGATTGAAAGCCAAATCCGACCGAACCGACAGTCAAATCGAGGTGAGTGCGAAACACTTCGAGTCGACAAGATTTAAAAGTATTTCTAAACCTTATTTGTCTATCAACTGCCTATGTGTATGCTTAAATTGTTTATTGCTATCCACATCATGATGCAAATCAATATTAACAGGCTAAAGTACTAACCACGTTAATGAAATCAATTTCAGCAAAACACCTAGACATATTAGGATTGCAATGAAAATGTAGTAAATGGTTATATAGATCATTCAAGATCACTTAATTAAATCAATCAAAATTAGACTCCCGATTTAGGTTTTGTGCATGTAATCAATCCAGACCAGACAGACTTTTACTATGTGTTAGAAACCGTCAGGTTTAGATGTATGCTTAGGAGTACCTGCTACTTCCCTCGCATGTCCAGTCCAGATCGAGTCATAAGCGTGTCATACTTACTGCTTTCAAACTTGTTTATTTCCAGCAATATATCTTATGGACTGCTATCGAATGTTGAGATGAGAATAAAATGATTATGTCCAGTAAATAAAACCGATAACTGATAAACCAAGCACACGAGTCTCGGGGAGGTCCACGAACCCGGTCTTTTGGTCCGATGCACGACAATCTTACCCATAAGCGAGTAAGGTTGTCCAGTCGGTATAAATGGAATTTCCTAGTTGAACTAGGTGGTGACTTCATTTTCAAAAACCATTTCCAGATTCAAGAAGTCGGCCATAAGCCTGGGCAAGCTCCCCCCCCCTCCCAAAACCCTGCTCCGCTTACAATTATACCTCTTGATGATCCAAAAACTCAGAAATCAACTGGAGAAAGACTGGATCAAAGCTCTTTTAGAAACTCAAGTGTTCCAACCCACATGCAAGCAATAAAACCTTCAAACTCTTTCATAATAACAGTCAAGGATCATAAAAATCATCAAAGCTCCAAGGGTTAGGTTTAGGATCAAAGGTTTGAGTGTTAGAGAGAAGAAACTTATGTTTGAAGTTTGAAAACTTGAGTGAAATTATTTTTAAAACGATTTTCTATTTTAAATACTACACAGAATAGATGATCGTCTAAAATCTAGACGATTGTCCAAAATTTAAAAAGTAGACGATCGTCCAACACTAAAAAGTCACTTTTTAAATTGGACGAAACCCAAAAATATTATAGTTTCAAAACCCGATGAAAACCCATATGCAACCATGAATGGAAACACTCAAAAATTAAAATAAAACCATAATCCAAACATAACACCAATCAAAATCAAACACATAAGTTATCAGAAACTATCTGAAACCTTGGCAAAACTAGCTGGAAACACACGGGATATTACAAACATGATCCATGCTCTCATATATATAGGTAAGGGAAGTAGATCCCCAATCATAGGACGCGAGCTGATCCAAGTCCTCCAGCGCCGGTAATACACAGAGAGGAAGAGTCGAACTCGAGTTGCAAAACAGCGTGGTCCCCAGTAAATAGAATTGAAAGACTTGAGAAATCTGATCAACCTCGTGTCTATTCCTCGGAACGTAACCCTGATAAAGATCATGCAACTTGGTGTACTGAAGAGTATGACCCTTGTCTTGCAGTGCAAAGCCCAACATCATCTCGCCGGTCATAGGTTACCAAACCTCTCACGAACCGATTTCACGACATCGCAACCGGCGGTAGGAAACGGGAGTGGTTGCTCCGGTACCCATAGCAAGCCTCAGAAAACGACAATTAACCAAAACAATCAAATTATACAACCACATGCTCGGGGGAAAACGAAACTCCAACTCTCATCTCACCACAAGCATAAACATTTAAAAATGCAAGATAGAGAAGACGAAACCATTTTATAAATAAAATCATATTATAACAGAACACAGAAAATAAAAAGTACATAAATACAATAGACAGACTCTATGTCTAACAACTATTGCGGGATAGAATTAAAACGGCTCGACTTCTTTTGAAAAAGGAACCTCCAAAGTGAAAATGGAAGTCCACTCGCTTGCTCGATAAAACTTGAAAATGGGAACAACAATGGGTTTCAATCAAAATTGAGTGAGTTCTATAAGTTATATTTAATTATTAAGCTAAAATTGAAAAACATTTAATATACATATAAATCAGTACGGAAAACAATGGAACCCTAAACCTCAATCGTTATATCCTATAATATCATCGAACTCAAGTAATCATGAAGACCGAGAAATTAATCCATCGAGTACATCACCAATCCAACACTTAAACCAGAATCCAAGAAGCCGTGAAGCCCGAGAAATTAATCCATCGAGTACATCACCGACTTCACTTAGTCCACAAGTTGTAAAGCCTGAGATATTAATCAATCGAGTACATCACTAGCAAAGCCCGAGAACTTAATCCAGCGACTACATTGCTACCACACATGGCCTGAGAACTTTATCCATCGATCATGATACTATATCCTCAATACACGAGTATAATCATATTTCCTAATTTGATTCATGCTAGTGCGCACTGTAATACATCGTGTTTTTCCGACTTGATTTCAGATTGTATTTCTTTGAGATTAGCGCACATGGTACCTTTGTTGAGTCTTGATGTGTATCATGTGTGTATTCCATGTTTGGTGGGATCTACTCAATGTTTATTTGGTTTTTTCAGGCGTAGTCGAATCAGTGTTCTCGTGTTTTCCAAAACTGTCATGGTTTAGTAAAATATCGATATCTCCCAATTGAACCGTCAGATTGGGATCCTCTTTGGATATGTTGTTCCTGAGAGGATTATCTTTCATTCGACTATTTGGATCATCAATCGGAGGTTTGAACGATCGTTGAAATGGGTTTAAAGATTGTTGACTTTATTTTTCAATTTCCGAGCACTTCACGAGCTACCCGACGAACCGGCCAACAATCGTTGATATTTTCAACGATCGTGGAAGGTCCCTAACGATCATTGACTGCGTCCTTTCTATATAAAAAGCTTTTTTGACCTTTGATGCGAAATAAGAACCATAGATGCAATTTTTATATCCCCCATTCGTTTTTACAAACTCTAAACTCATTGTAAACAATTTCTAAACGTTGCTCACTCAATATTTAGTGCCTCAATCACTTAGTAAGTGTTCTAATCCACCTTTTTCCATTCCAAATCCTTGTTTATTTGCTTGATTTGTTTGGGTATTCATTTCGTCTTTTGATTTCGTTCTTGTAGCAATTGATCCACTTTATTTCTGAGATTTTCTTGTTCTTTGGATTGTTAAGGTATCTAATATTTTCTAATCTTTTTTATTATAAATCAAATATGTTGCGGCCATCGTTTGGATTGTAATTCGAGATGTTGGTTGTTGTGGGTATGTTTGGATATTTTAATTGTGTTTTATGATTGGTATATCATATTCTAAATGTCAATACATGTTACGTTGTTAATGAAATCGATTATGCTTATTGGATTTCGATTTGTTTATGCGTTGTATGGGTTTTAACCAAATTGAATAATAGGGTTGCCCATAATTTAATTGCCATTATATTATTGTTTGGATTTCAATGATGTTGGTTCATGTTAGGAAGATATTTTAATATGCTTTTTGATGCTTTATTTTGTTATACCTTATATGGTTTGATTCACATGTTATTGGTTGGTTAATTGAATGTGAATTAAGTCATCTAAATTTTTAATTCATGTGTAGTTTCAAATTATGGATTACTTGGTATTGTAAATTATTGGGTTGTTTAGATTTGTCCAAGCTTGTTTATAGGGCTGTTTGTATGTTTTGGTTCATAATTAATGGTTTAACTATTGTTGATGCAAATCCAAGATTTGGTGATTTTATGCGAGTTTGTACATTGGTTGTGTTTATAAACTGTTTTGGCTTAACTTAAATGTTTATGGTTGTTTGTATAATACTTTAAATAATAATGTTATGCTTGGGTTGTGGTATTCGTTTCATGTTGGATTATATCCAAATTAAGTTAAGGAATGTTATGTTATGCTTCATTTTAAATGTTAGTATGTTGCATAATTTGTTGTTTATGTTGTTTGGGCATGTTAATACATGTTTAATGCTTAGTTGACATGCTAAGATGATTGTGTGGCCTGTATCGCCATTTTCTAGCATATTTTCCCATTGTGGATTTTATCAAACACCTTGGATGCGTGTTGATTAAATGTTGGTTAGTTAAGGGATATTGAGTTCCTTTACTTTTCAAACTTGGTTATGATTTATCAATTGGTTTTTGGATTTTAAACATTGGTTTATAACTTGACTATATTAGGTTGGGTTAGACTTGGATCGCCCGACATGTGAGATATGCTTGGAAGTCTTGATTGACTCGGCTAAGTCACCATTTTGGATTTTTGACTTGTTTTATCAAGTTGTTTGAAAAGGTTTACGGATTATGTTTTCAAGTGGAATTCAATAGGACTTAACTTATTGTATGACTTTGACTATGGTTTGAGTATGTGTTTTTACTCAATTTTTGGCTTATGTGTTGGCGTTGATTTTGTGTTGTGCTAGTCCTATGTGGTGTCTAGTATTCTTTAGAATTAGGGATTAAGATTGATTTAAATTTATGTTTTATTTCTTAGACTCGTCGACTGCTCGTGCTTCTGAATCAAACCCGGTCTAGTCGCTTGCCAGGCTTTTCGGGGATTTTTTGCAAGTAGTGAGTTTATATTGCTATTTACCGCTTTTAAGTAAATTGTATATTTTGTATATATGTATATATTGTATACGCAGCTTTCGAACTGTTTTTCGACATTATGGAACTGAATTGAAACGGACTACTAGATGGGCATCATCGAGACTATGTGCACACCGGTATGATCATTTGGTATTTGAGGTAGGTTAGATATTCATCTTGCCTTAGTGAGGGCGCCGGTGAAAGATATGTCTCCTAGGACTCACGTGATTTATTGTCGGGGATCGGCTATAAAAAGACGTCTCACCGGCACGACAATTAGATTTAGATATTTGTGGTTTAGGGTTTCAATGCTTACCCAGAATGAATAAAATGCTTTTATAGATGTTTTAAAGGTTTTTCAGTTAATGAATGTAAATGGTAGTATGAACCCATCTCAGTATATATGATCGCCGTTGTTTTCCCATTTTCCAGGTTTTCTTTGAGCGCGTCTGATTGATCTCCAGCTTTCGTTTTACCTTGGAGGTCTACCTTTGTTTTAAATAAAGAATGGTCAAAACTTATTTAAAACTCTTAGACCACAGTTGCACTAGTTCTGTGTCTTTATTATATTAGACTTGTTGTTTTGTCAGATTGATCCGACTGTTACTTTATTCATGTTGGCATGTTACTGCTTGGATTATGATTATTTATTTTCATATGCCATGTTATTGGACACTCGAAGTTGAACCGATCATTACTTATATATGGTTTATATAACTGCTGGACTTAGGTTGGAGTCTCAGTTTATATAACTGTTAGACTTATATATGGTTTATATAACGGCTAGACTTAGGTTAAAAACTACAGAACCGCAAAACCAAACCATTTTAAATGGTTAACCAATTTATTGGTTAACCGTTTAAATTTTAGGTTTAGGTTTTTAATTTTAAAAATCGTACTATTATGGACCGATTTACAAATTCCCCTTGTGGACCGGTTAGCCGGTCCATGCCCACCCCTAATCCGAGGGAACGAGCTATCTATTGGGCGTCAATAGAACTGTGTGATCACTGGTACAGATATGAGTCTTAGATGTCTATGTTTTGAATATGATTCAATCTGAGCTCTTATGATTATGTTTGTGAAATGGAAAGAAGGATTATGTTTGATAGATACGAGGTTAACTCAGTAGAATTATCTCGGGACCCGTATCTAGTGAGTTAACTCGAGAGAATTATCTCAGGACTCAAAACTTGGGATTAAGCGATGGTAGCGGTTAACTCGGTTGAATTATCTCGGGACCGTGCCACATGGATTGATTCGATTTGATATGATACGAATGTGATACAAATAGGATATGATATGAGTTTGGGATTAGGGTTTCGATCGGATCTAATATTGGTTTATTTAATATTTATTTGATATATGTGTGATTTATGCTTTATAATATCGTTAGTAAGTGCGAACTCACTCAACGTTTCCATAGTGTTTTCCCTTTAAGGTTTACATTGATACAATCCGGTCGAGCTTCCATTCTCTTTTCTGCAAGTCTCAATTTAAAGTACTTATGGAAAGCTTTTGTTCCTATTTAGAGCCGTAGTACTCATCAATGGTAGTAGACCTAGTTTTGTAGTAAATGGTTTATATGTTTTGGATACTCTAATATGTTGTTTAATTTAAATAAAGTTTTGAAAACTACATTATGCTAACTGTTTGCACGTTTTACCAGTTATCTATATTTGAAGTGGTATAATCTGGTATGTTGTATATGCGTGAAACAGGGCAATGCATGAGATATGCAATGTTTGAGTAAGACCCCAATTTCTGAAGTATTAAGTAGTGATTTTCAAAAAAAATTAACGTTTATTGTTATTGATAACAAGATAGATGGAACAAAAAGAAGACCAAGATGGTCACATCACGAGAAAACCGAGATGACCATACCGCAAGAAGACCGAGATGGCCACATCACGAGAAAACCGAGATAACCAAAAGCCTTCATATGCCGAGATGACCACATCACAAAGAGAACGAGCAAAGCATATGACTCAAGTGACCAGATCAAGGCCAGCTAATGATCCGAGCATGATCTCACCGAGGTAAGACCTAAAAACGCCAAAAGACACGATCTAACAAGAAAGTACAATTGTACACAGACAGCCACCGATAAACCTTGCAGAAGACAAAGACAAAAGGAACATAAGACAAAATTGGTCAGCACGGTCTCCTACAAACCAAGGGCCATAACAAACCTTCAACTATAAAAAAACCCACAAACAAAACAGGCAAAGGTTAATATTCTTTTTCTCTCAATTCATACATTCTTTTACTTCCTTTTTCTTTCTAATACTCATACTTACTGGACCGTCAGAGTGGTTTGCCGGAATCACCTTCTGGCATCCTTCTGACGGAGTTCTGTGATTATCCAAGATCTAGAGGAGCAGACCCGACCCGGATACCAATTATCATTTGGCGCCATCAGTGGGAAAGAAAAACAAGAAAGTTTCCCCCTTTTTAACTTATAGACTTTTGTGAATCGGAGAGATGGTATAGGAAGACCTCACTGGAAATACAACGGGAATCGTAGAAGGACAAGATACGACGCCTGATACAAAAAGCACTGGAAACAGCACCTCCTGTCCGGTAACGTTCACCTAAACCACACACAGCATAACCGGCCACATCAACAAATATATGTGGGGCATTCCCTTCCCCGTAACAGCCCCCTCGAGCTCACTTGCAACCCTACGAGAGGTAGCAGCAAACCCTCAACATCCTGGAGTTTTCGTCAGCCCAACACCTCATATCCGACAAATTTGTTTGCTAGGCCAACAAATCACCCCAACTCAACTACAATTCCAAACAAACACTACCGCAGTCACCACATCAGAACTCCTCACCGATCTGAGCCCCACATACCAACAGATACAGGAATACATTGAATACCATGCTCGCCAGATGGCCACCTTTCCAACAAATGAAAAACACATTCACACAACCCATTACCCAAAAACACCCCCAAAGACTACCAATTCCCCCACAATACGTTCCAACCTTACCACTGCACCCCCTAGAATTCTGTCAAACTGGGGCTAAACCCACCCATACCACACCAGTTCACTGAGATGAACACCACCAGTTTCCAAGAAAAACACTGACAGCCACACCAGCAAACCGGACAGGCCATCTGGAAAAAGTTAATGTATTCAGAACCCAAGCCGAAGACAAATAACCGAGACTGGAGAGGAGATATCCGAAACGGATAAAATTGGAAGAGCGTGTGCATAGCTCGGGCACTGAATCAGGAAGAAAGAGAGACCTCTACAAGAAATCACTGAAAGAGTCAGAACAGAACTCGACCGAGCAAGACGAAAGGAAGAAGTAAGAAAACCAAGCTAATTAAGGTTGGGATCCCCTCTCTCGGCAACCATCCGAGAAGAACCATTCCCGCTGAATTACAAAATGCCAGCATTGGACCATTACGATGGTAAAGGGGACCCGGTGACCCACTTGAGTTGTTTTCAAGTTACTATGACGATCCAAAGCTTGTTAGAGTTGGCTGTATGCAAAATCTTCCCTACTACTCTGAAGAGCCTGCCCAGATCTGGTACCAGAGCCTAAAAGAAGGATCAATCAGCAATTTCGAAGACCTTGCAATTGTGTTCAAAACACACTTCGCGTCGAGCATACAGAGAAAGAAGAAGTCTAGTGATTTGAAGTTGTGCTATCAAAAGCCAGGAGAAAGTCTGAAAAATTTCGTAACTCGGTTTAATGAGGAAGCCAGTTTAGTAAAAGACTTAAATGACCACACAACTATTGACGCCATGAAAGACAACACAACTATGGCCAGCTTCCGAGACAATAAACACCTAGTAGAAACTTATCCACAACTAATGAACCAAGCATGGAATCACATCAATCTTAATGATGAGAGAAATGAGAAAGGCAAACTCTTCGGCAAATCAAAATTCCTGAGGGAAACCATCCTTTTCTCCGAGCAAGTAGTTTGACAAATTCAAACCCTAGAGCACATACCACCCTTATTACCACCAAGCACAGATTCAAACCAGATAGTAAGACCAGAAGACTGAGTTTACATCCCACTTCACACACCCAGATCACATATCCTGATGTGGATCCAAAAAAAAGCCAATAAGATACCCAGGAAAAATGAGATTCGAAGGAGGAGACAGACAAAAATATTGTCAGTTTCACGAAGGATATGGGCATATAACGGACGAGTGTGGAAGCCTGAAGAAAGAAATTGATCATTTAGCGCAAACCGGCCAATAAAAAAATTATATAGCATAGAGCAAAAACTTTGCCCCATCAGGAAGTAATCAGACCGATCACAACAATAGACGAGACGATGGCCCACTGGTAAAAAGAAAAAATCTGGCAGGTGTCATCAACACAATAGTAGGGGGCATGGGTGACCCCGAATATAAAAGAGGAAGAAGAAAGAGGCAGAAGATGGTAATGAGCATGGAAACTGCAGCTCCAGTACTAGAGGTCAGCTTCGGACCAAACGATGGAGAAGGGATTGATTTTCCACATCAGGACCCCCTCGTAATCTCGGGAGTGATATAAATATTTTGAGTAATGAGGCAGCAGGTAGACGAAGGCAGCTCTGTAAATTTAATTACAAAGGAAGCAAATTTGGGGATACGATGCCCGGTTCTAAACTTAAAACAAGTCAACACACCTTTGGTCAGTCTTGGAGGTGCACCAGTAAGGGCAGAAGGAGTAACTAAGCTCATAGTAGAGTTGGGAAAAGATAATGGAACCCCGACTTGGAGTCTGGCTGGAATCACAAAGAAATTCAAAACATTGTTCATGGTGGTAGACATGACATTAGCTTACAACGTCATCCTAGGGAGACCGATGTTGTACAGCATAGGAGCAATCAAATGCATTCGATATCTCTCAAAGAAAGTACATACCGAGGAAGAAGTTGTTACTGTCAAAGGGAGACAAGACATAGCCAAAATGTGTAATTTAGTATACATGAAGCATGTGTACTAGACGTTGGCCATTGAAACTATACAAATCCCCAACTCTGATGAAAGCAAGTTAGAACCGCATGGAAAGCTAGAAAAGATAGATTTGGCAGGAGTTAACCCAAGATCGATCATGATCGAAGCAGACTTACCAAACTCGAAACAAGAGATCGCCAGCATGCTAATCAGAAACGAGATAGAATTTGTCAGCACACCGGGAGAGATAGAAGGATTAGATCCTGCCATCATCTGACATAAGTTAAATGTGGACCCAAGCCACAAACCGGTGAAATAAAATAAAAGAGCCTTTGCAGTAGACAGACATATAGCTATAAAAAAAACGAGGTAGACAAGCTCCTAACAACTGGCTTTATCAGAAGAGTATATTATCCAGAGTGGTTATCAAATGTGGTGTTAATAAGAAAACAGAATGGAAAGTGGAGGCTATGCATCAATTTCACAGACCTAAACCTGGCATGTCCCAAAGACAGTTACCTTCTGCCAAATATTGACCAACTAGTAGACTCAACCAGTGGCTATGAAGTTTACTCTTTCATAGATGCAGCGTAGGGGTACCATCAAATACCATGCACAAGGATGACGAAGACAAGACGAGTTTCATCATAGAGGGATGAACTTACTGTTACAAACAGATGACGTTCGATATGAAAAATGTCGGAGAAAACTATCAACGATTGATGAATTTTGTGTTTTAAGACCTGTGAGCGGAGCGGTTATCGGGGTCGCTCGCCTAGACTTATGGCTGACTTCTCGATCTGGAAATAGTTTGAAAAAATGGAGTCGCCACCTAGTTCAACTAGGAATGCCTTTTAAACCGATTAGATAACCTTACTCGCCTTAGGTAAGATTATCATGCATCGGATCAAGAGACCGGGTTCGTAGACCTCCCTGAAACTCATTTGTTTGGCTTATCTATTACCGGCTTTATTTACTTGACATATTTGTTTTATTCTCATCTCAACATTCAATAGCAGTTCATAGGATATAATGCTGGAAATAAACAAGTCTGGAAAGAAGTAAACACGTTTGACGCGCATATGACTCGATCTTTTGGGCTGGACGTGCAAAGCAAGTAGTAGGTACTCCTAAGCATACATCTAAACCTGGCAGTTTCTAGCAAATAGCATAAGTCTGGATGGTCTGGATTGACTGCATGCCCAAAGCCTAAAACCGGATGTCTAAGTGAGATTGATTTTATTTAGGTGTTCTTGAATAACCTATACAACCATTCATTACTTTTTTGTGTTAGTCCTAAGATGTCTAAGTGACTGGCTGGAATTGCATTATTTAGCTAATTTATGTGATTAGTCCTTTAACCGGTTAATTGATATGCTTTTAGAAAGCGGTAAACAGTATCAACTGGCCCATGTACAGTTGGTAGACATACAAGGTTAGAGATACTTTTAAACCTCGTTGACTTTTTGAGTGTCTGGCACTCGCGCGGGTTTGATCGGCGATGGGGTCAGAATAGGCTCTCGGCCATAACACGGAAGTTCTCCGTCTCGTCGATACGATTTTGTCAGTTTGAACCGCAGTTGATTTCGAGTTTTGGTGAACCCGAAATCTGCTCTGGAAGTTGCTAGGTTTCTGGTGAACCCGAAATCTGCTTTGGAAGTTGCTAGGTTTCTAGGGCTCAGACCCGTGGGCCCAGTTTATACTTTATGCTACATATGTGGACTTTGGAGTCCATTTTACATCAGGTGTAGCCCATTACAATACAGATAATTAAACTACATTAAATTCTCTTCGTCTGGGTTCAAACCGGGCCTGATTCGGAGCCCGAATAAGTCCGAAAACACGTCTGGAAGTTTGGATCAAATTTGGGAAGATCTGGGAGCGATTCTGGGAAGGTGAAGAATCAAAAAACACGGCGCCGGTGTGACAACCGGTGTCGGAAGGTCATTGTGGCGGCGGCGTTGCGGGCAGCAGGTCCAGTGATCTGTTTTTTGGTCCGTTCTCACTCGTTTCAGCTCCGTTTTTTGTGCAAAAGTAGTCAAAAACGCATAAAATCGAATAAGGAATTCAAATATGGTAATTACAGAGTGTTTAAAGCTCATTTAGACATCGAAGATAGCACATTACAACAGCTATTTAAGGTATTTTTCATGGCAAACAAGCTTGAAAACACATAAAACATGCATCTTAAAAGCTTAATTAACTGGGTTTCAGGATTTGCTTATATAAAACACATTAAATCAGTCATTAACATGCTTATTCGTTGATTTCATGGCAATTTGATAAAAACATATAATTTAGCTAATATGGCAATTTTGATGGCAAAATAACAAAACAAGCTAAAACATGCAATCGAATCACAAAAATTAAGTAACTGCAATTAATATGACATAAAAAAATATAAGGAAATTGAGAGGGTCCTTAGAAGTACCGTTCTGAGTCCTTGGCTCGTTTGCTGGCGAAGTGGATGCGAAATCCAGCTTCGAGTCTGTGCAGGCTGCGTCCTTAGAGAATCAACACGTACTTAGTGTTTCAGGGACTGGAGTTGAATAAATTTTGTGTGTGTGCGCTAGGGTGTTCGACCAAAACCTAAGGTTTTAAGGGGAGGGGATCAAATTTTTCATGTAGGGTTTATGTGTTTCTGGTCCGAATCAGCTGACTTAAGGCTGAATATATAGTGGTGATTAGGGTTAGGGTTTACTAGAGTTGTCTACGGTTGAAAGAGTATGAATTGATAAGTTTTAAGGATTTAGGATTAGTTTAAAAACTCTATTTAATTTGTTAAATTAGAATTTACACTTGATGGCTAAGTAAAAAGGTGCTCAAAGTTTATTTTGGTGCCTGAAAGTGTTAAAAAAAGGCTACTAAGACCCTATAGGTTTGGTTATGGTCAATTTCAGTCCGTCAAACTTGCAAATTGACCCATAAATTTCTAAGATATTGCAATTAGTCATATTTCTAGACTTAGACTACAATCTCTTTGCATTTTGTATGCTATTTACGGCTAATTACGTTTTGATCCTCCAAATTTACAGTTATGCGCATATTTTGCCTGCTTAGATTCCAACAAGCAAATCGGTTGCTCGTCACTCGGACAGATTTCTCTAGAAATCATCATTGGACGCTTCAGTTCCTTTATCACTATTTACCTGTCCGAAAAATAGGTGTTTACAAAACCAAATCGGTCGAAACATGGAAGTATATGTAGATGACATCATCGTGATGTCCAAGAAAGTGGACGACCATGCCAGAGACTTAGAAGAAGTATTTTAGAAGCTCAAAAAGTACAAACTCAAGCTAAATCCAAACAAATGTGCTTTTGGTATACCGACATGGAAGTTCCTACGCGACCTAATATCACAAAAGGGCATTGAGTCAAACCCCGAGAAAACGAATGCGATCATAGACATGAAAGCTCCAAAAAAAGGCAAGGAGGTTCAGAAACTGAATGGTAGAATCACAGTCCTCGGACGATTTTTGTCAAACTCGGCTAAGAGATGCCTCCTGTTTTTCAAAGAAGAAGAAGGAGAGCGAAAACCAGTGTACTACACAAGCAAAGTGTTGAAAGGGCCTGAACTCATATATAGCAAGATAGAGAAGTTTGTATTCACGCTTATCCTAATCGTTGACAAACTGGAAAGATACTTCTAAGCACACACAATAGTGGTCCGAACAAACCAGCCTCTGAAAAAAGCTTTAGGCAGACTAGAAATGTCGGGGAGATTGGTTAATTTGTCAGTTAGGCTAAGGGCATATGATATCAAGTATGAGCCGAGACCGTCACTAAAGGCACAAATTCTAGCGGATTTCGTGGCCGAAACAACAACGCATGATCAGCCCACGACGGTGGACGAGAGCATCATCAGTTGGACTTTAAAAGTAGACGGGGCTTCAAACATGGCCAGATCATGAATAGGGATGGTACTCACCGGAGCACTCCATAAAGATGCAACACTCCATAAATATAAATTTCCCGACCACAAACAACTCGGTAGAGTACGAAGCTCTAATTGCTGGTCTGAGGATGGCAACAATGGTCAAAATAGAATTCTTATTGATTCAAAGCGACTCGTAGTTAGTCGTAAATCACGTGCTCGACACCTTTGAAGTTAAAGACCCTGATATGAAGAAGTATGTTAAAAGTGGTTAAGAATTGTTAGCCAAACTTTTCGAGGATGGAGGAAAATGGGAATTGGAACAAATTCTAATGGAAGAAAACATAGAAGCAGACATGCTTGCAAAAGCCGGGGCTGCAAAAGAAATTATGGCAGGCAACTTTCTCGGTTCAAGACTTCATTAGTATTCAAAACCTAGAAGCTATTTTTCTAACTCAGCCGCTAGAGCAATGAATGGAGCACATTATAGCATACATGGAAAGTAGAACTCTAACTGAGGATAAGAAAGTAGCAAGAAATGTTAAAAGAAGAGCGCCACACTTTTCCTATAGAGATGGAGTACTATATCGGAAATCCTTCACACACCCATGGTCAAGGTGCCTCATAGTTGAAGAAGGGAAATATGTCCTAGCAGAATTTCATGAGAGCATGTGTGGAAGCCTATATCTCTCACCTCGCGCTATGTCACAAAGCTGTGCTTCAAAGTTATTACTGGCCGACTTTGGCACAAGATGCCGCCGACTTAGTACTCAAATGCAAAATATGTCAGTACCATTAGAATATCCATCATCAACCTACAACCGAGCAAAGCCCTATAGTGAGCCCATGACCATTTATCACATGGGGGATAGACATTGTCAGGCCTTTCACAACAACCAGTGGACAAAGAAGGTTCCTGATCGTAGCTGTCGATCATTTCTCATAATGGGTCGAAGCAGAGGCGGTTTCTATAATAACCGAATCCCGAGTTCATAATTTCCTCCGAAGAGAGATAATCTGCCGATTCGGTGTACCAAAGATTATAATCACCGACAATGGCAAACAATTTTACAATAAAGTGTTTAAAGAATATTGTGCGGAAAAGGGAATAGACCTAAGGTTCACCTCGGTAGCCCACCCATAAACCAATGGAATGACCTAAGTAACCAATAGAACAATAGTCAATGGGTTGAAAAAACGCTTAGACGATGCCAAAGGGCGATGGGCATATGAGCTACACAGCGTTCTATGGCCATATAGAACAACCCTCATAGTGGTAACAGGAAGAACACCATACAGCCTGTCATACGGTTGTGAAGCCATGATACCAGTGGAAATAGGCATGCCAACTATCCGGATACAATACTTTGACGAGCAGAAAAACAAAGAAAGTATGCAAATTTATCTCAACTTGCTCGAAGAAATAAGAGAGCAAGCCTTAACACATATCGAGGCTTATAAGCAAAGAATGACTAAGTATCACAACAAAAGGGTTAAACCTCTCACCTTTGCAGTGGGCAACCTCGTACTAAGAAGGGGAGACGTTGCAAGAGGAAATGGAGGAATAGGCAAACTCGGAACAAACTGGGAAGGACCTTATCAGGTGAAAAAAATTAGGAAAAGGCGGAGCATACTACCTAACTTATCTCTCGGACAAAAATCTACCAAGGACTTGGAACTCTAGAGTCCTAAAAAGATTCTACCAGTAGGAATCAAGTAATTGAGTCTCTCAAGGGTTTTTTCACTTGCATTCAAATCAAAAGTCTGTTGTAGATTAGAATGCAAGTTTTTGTCCTATCAATAAAAGAACAAAATTAAAGGAAAACTGAAACCATAGCTTAAAATCAAAGTAAGAAATAGCTTAAAACCGATTTAAGCCATAACTTAAAAATGAAATAAGCAATAGCTTAAATCTGACTTAAGCCATAACTTAAAAACCGAAGTAAGCAATAGCTTAAAACTTATTTAAGCCATAACTTAAAACTGAAATAAGCAATAGCTTAAAATCGATTTAAGCCATAGCTTAAAACCGAAATAAGCAATAGCCTAAAGCCGATTTAAGCCATAGCCTAAACCCCAAAGTAAGAAATAGCTTAAAATCGATTGAAGCCATAACTTAAAACCAAAGTAAGCAATAGCTTAAAAAAATAGCTAAAAACCGATATAAGTGATAAACCGAGCTAAACCATAGCATAAAACAGATGTAAGCCATTTCGTAAAACTAACCTAAGAGATAAATTAAAACTGACGTGATAGGAAAATAAAAGAGGAAGACGACATTATCATACAAATCTACAAACCGATCTCAAACTTTTATTTCATTTCAAAAAGGGGGGGGGGGAGTACATCATCACCTAATCTATTACAGCATCACTAAAATCCGGGCCTGGATTTAAAACCTCCCCCCTCACTCAAGCCGGCTTCCTTATAGTCACGAACTTCAAGCTGTTTAGCAGGAGACATGGGCACATCATCATCATCATCATTCATAACAATGTCCTTGGATTTTTCAATATCATCATCAAGCTCCTTGCGCAGCTCGGCCTCGAGTTCTTCCGCCGCCTTAGTTTTCTCTCGTTGCTCTAACATCTTGGCATACAAACCAGCCATGTCAAGATACAAACGTTCAGGATCCACATCAGGACGAAGAAGCGGCCCGACAGCCCCTTGATATCATCCTCCTTATCGTCCGTCAACTTAGCAAACTCGATCATCATATCATCTCTCATAGTCTCGACAACTTTGGTGGTATCATCAAGAATATCATGAAGCTTCATGTAGTTCTCATTTTGACCAGCAATAATGCTCTGTAGATCCTCTCTTTCCTTGGCCAACTGAGCTCGAATCTCAGTCATCTTTTTTTCTACATCATCCCTCAACCGAGCAAGCTCTTCTTTCTCCTTTGTCAACTCGGTAAGTTCCTTTTTTAAGCTCATTAATTTTTGCATTAAATTTCTCTTTATTACTCTGCAAAACGAACTCGACATTAGCCCGCTATAACTACTCATTTTCCAACTCAGCAGCAGCCGACACAGCCTTCTCCCAGTCTCCGGAAGGTTGATCAACCAACCCTTCTTGATACGCCCGGGCACCCAACAAATGGTTAAGAAGCTAAAAAAAACGAACATAAACTTAATAAAACCAAATAAACACAAAAATAAAGTAGTATACAAAAAAAACACAACAGACGCACCTGAAAAGAATAGGAAATGCTTGTATCCAAGAAATCTCCAGGAGGAGTAGTTTTTAATGCTTCCCGATCACGAGGTAAGCATATCATTTTGGCTAAACAAACAGTAGTAGGAAAGGAGTCAACTGTATCAGCTTCAATCTTCTCCTTCAGCCAACGAGAAACCAGCCGAGAAGTAAGATTCAACTCTGGTACATCAATCAAATCAACTCCCGCCTCGGTCGTCTTCTTTCTCTTCTTAGGCAGAGAAGACGTGACATTGTGGTTAGCAGAAGGAACAACCCTAACAGCTAAACCGAGAACCAAAGGCAGACCATCTTGGTCATCAGCAACAACAAAACCCACATCCTCTTCAACCCCAAGCACATCATCGTCCAAGGAGCGATGAGCTTTAAACTTGTCTCGATGTTTCCTCTTTTGATCCTTAGCAACTAGAGGCACGGATGAAATCGGCGTAGCTACAGTAGTCTTAGGAATAACCGGGATAGTTTTCTTCCCGGCAGCAGCTCCGCTACCCTCGCCAACCTCGGAAACAGACTTACCCAAAGGAGCATTGGTAATAGGCGCCTCATCACCACCCATCGGTCTCCGAGCCGCATTAAAAGAAGCCATGTTAAACACTGAAATAAATCTGATCAAAAAGTTAGAACATAAAAATATACAACACATAACAACAAAAAACTAAAACAAAGAAAACCGAGAACAACCTTCTCGTTTAGGGTCAGACTTAGCAAAATCCCATTTAGGAACAAGCAAATAAGTATTGATATGACCACTCCTCTTCAAAACATCTTGGAGAAGCTTATAAGATCAGTTTCCCTCGGCATCCCGCCTCAAAAGGCTATTTTGTGGAGTAGTACACAACCACCACTAAGGGGGCCCAACAAAGGCAGTAGGATGCCGAACTCGGAGCCAATCTTCCCTAAACCTCTTTGAGGAGATAATAACTTTCTCAAAAATGTGCCTAGGTTCAGACTTTAGGATTTTAAAAGAAGAGAAGTCATGTGAACCACCAAAAAGAAGACCATAGATGCTAGCAAAGAATTCAACCGAGAATGGAATCTTATGGTGCCGACACAAAGCCAGAGACAAAAGAAATGTCTAACTCCATTAGGATGAAATTGATTAAGGGGCATGTTATAAATTTAAGGAAAGCCACTAAGTTGACTTGAAAAGGAATTTTAACTCCCGAGTGGAGATTTTCCACACTCATAACTATAAAATATGGATTAACCGGATGGTTTATTGTCAAACTCGGAGGGGACAACACTAAAGTATAATCCTCTGGCAAACGAAGCCGCTAGCCGAGATAGTCCAGATAATTTTAGTTCAGCTCGGCAAGGATGATCTCCATTCTAACCTTACGGAGTTCGACATTTTTACTACTCCTAACTCTTATTCGTCTAGGCCGAACATAGGAGGTGGCCTTCGAACAGCTAGCCCCCTCGGTCTCATTATTTGTCTTAGGAAGATCAACACGATCTCCCTCTTTATTCTGCTCGGCCGAGTCAGTATAACCGTCCCCAACATTATCCTCGAAATTATTTATCCCCGAGGTTCCTTCCTCGTCATCGGCATATATGTGCTCAATCATGTTCTGGGAATCTTCTTCAGACGATATTACTAAAGAATAAAAGAAACCTACCGACAAACAACCTAAACTAAATCATTCAACCCAACTATACACCCCAATAAAAGAGAGCAACCAAGAACACGAAGAACAAACAAAAAATAAGAAAAGATGCGAAAGAAAACAGATCAAAAACAAAGAATGAGATAACTCACTAATGAATCTTCAACCTAGAAACCGAAAATCCTTTGAATAATAAAAAGGGAGAGAGAATGAAGAAAGAAAAAAGAAAAAGTGAGCAAAAGAAAAGTAAAGAAGTTTATATAGAAACCGAAGCAGGCAACCCAAACGACACATTAGAATGTGTGTTAATGGACAACACGTGCCAACAGCTGGCAAAAACATTCCAGCACGTGTCATACTAGGAGTCCCCAACACGCTACAAAATATACACCGAGCAAAACATACACCGACCAAACCCAGGCCGACATAAATATCCAGTACACTCGCGGGGGGGGGGGGACTTGCGATAACAAGATAGATGGAACAATCTCAAAAAGAGACCCAAGGCCCAAGCCGAAACTAAAATGACCATACCGCAAGAAGACCGAGATGGCCACATCGCGAGAGAACCGAGATAACCAAAAGCCTGTTATAAAGAGAACCGAGCAAAGCATATAACTCAAGTGACCAGATCAAGGCCAGCTGATGATCCGAGCAGGATCTCACCGAGGTAAGACGTAAAAATGCCAAAAGACACGACCTGACAAGAAAGTATAATTGTACACAGACCAGCCAGCGACAAACTCTACTGAAGACATAGACAAAAGGAATATAAGACAAAATTGCTCAGCATCTTCTCCTACCAACCAAGGGCCATAACAAACCTTCAACTATAAAAAAACCCACACATAAAATAGGCAAAGGTTAATATTCTTTTTGGATCAACTCACACATTCTTTCACTTCTCTTTTCTTTCTAATACTCATACTAACTGGATCGTCAGAATGGTTTGCCAGAATCACTTTCCAGCATCCTTTTGACGGAGTTCTTTGTGATTATCCAGGGTCCAGAGGACAGACCCGACCTAAATACCATTTATCAGTTATATTATTAAAAGATATTTTCTAGAAATGTTTTTTTTGTATGTTTTGTATCGCGAAAAGTTTATAGTTGTATTAGGCTTGCTACAGGTATAGGAGCTATCACTCCCATTCCCTAGCGCCGGCCGCGACTCATGGATTTGAGTCGTGATAAATTCTTTAAATTTTATGTTTTTTTATTGTTGGATTTATTTAAATTTTAGTTTTTTGTTGTTGGATTTATTTGAATTTTAATTTGTTCTAGAAAAACCGATGTCGAATGAAAACGACAGTGGTGGTGGAGCGGCGACGGTGATGGCGATGGGAGAAGAGTGGCGACGGTGGGATATTATTAGTGTTATCAGGGTTTTTTTTATTAATATTAGGATTTGTTGGTATTTTAGGGTTTATTAGTATTTTAGGAGTTTAATTAGAATTACTTTTGATAAATTATGATTGATATGAGAGTAATTAGACTTAATTAGAGAAAAAGGTAGAAAAGGTCCCCAATTTTGTATTAATTAGATTTTAAATTAACCAGGATTAGTTAGTGTTTTAATTAAGATTAACTAGAGTTAATTAGAGTTAATCGAGATTAAGTTTTCAAAATGCATAGTCTCACTCTCTTCTTTTGTTAGAAAAGTGAAACCGATTCGGTTTTATCAAGTTGTGGGTTTAATTGATCCGGTTTCATTATTTAGGCTTATTTGATACTTTGTGCAAAGTTTAGGGGGTGAAATGATCCTTTATTCTAAAATAGATATACAACACATTACTTTGCTTCAGCAGTAAATAGAGGTGGCAAATGGGTGGGTTTGGGTGGGTTTGGGTGGATATGGGTTGAGTTTAAATGGGTAGGGTCATAAATGGGTAATCTACCCATTTATGACCCGTTTTAATTTTATATGGGTACCCATACCCTTGTAATCCTATATGACCCTAACCAACCCATTAACCCACTTTATATGTATAATGTTAAAAATTGACTTTTCAAAATTTAAATTATGTTACATTTTAATTGTACATCTTGTGAGAATTAATGAATTTTAGAGAGAAACTTTTAGAGAGAATATGTTTCGGAAAAAAATACTTTCCAGAAAAAAATATTTTCCGAAAAAATTCCGACAAAAAAGTTTTTTTCCTGGAAAAGATATTTTTCAACAAATATTTTCTGAAAAAAATTTATGAAAAAATATTTTCCAACAAATATTTTTCTGAAAAAAATATTTTTCGGAAAAAAAAACATTTTTCTGAAAAAAATATTCAAATTCTACTTATTTCACTAGTAACATTAAAGAAAAAATAAATAAATTAACAAAATATAGTCTGAATCATTTGTTCAAATCATTAATCAAATTACAAGTTTATCATCCTACTCAAATTCAAATTAGGTCAAAATCATTTGTGCAAAGCATCTGTTGTACAATATGTTCCATACAAGTACTACCAAATCAAAACTAGATGAAAAATGTATTGTGCTGCCCTTGTTTCCATCAACCGAGTCCGTTTCCAACCGAAGTTTAAACGTTGCTTGGAGGACGACCTTTGGATAATTGAGTTCATCTTTGTTAGTACATTTGGAGGATGGCCTTCAGATATCACCATTGCCCTGCACTTCAAAAACAACAATTAACATTAATGCTAGCCTATATATTAAACCAAATTTATACATGCATTTCGCAGCCTATATATGCTCAACTTAAACAATTTCCATCAACCGAGTCAATTTTCTGCCCATTGTACAACAATAGGATCAAACAAAGCAATAGAAGCAGGTTCAATTGCTCCATAAATTGATAACGTGTAACAAAACAATAAAAACATGTACAACAATAAGACCAAACAAAGCAAAAGAAGCAGATTCAATTGCTCCATAAATTGATAAGGTGCAACAAAGCAAGAAGCAGATTCAATTGCTCCATAAATTGATAAGGTGCAACAAAGCAATAGAAGCAGATTCAACAATTGGACCAAACAAAGCAATAGAAGCAGATTCATTTAAAAGATATAATGAAAGATATTAAAATACATACCTAAGTAACCTTTGTGAATGAACAAGACATGGAATTGCATAATTCTTCAAAATCTTCAATCAAAGATTCTTTCTCGAGATCTTCTTCAATAAGAGGTACCCCATATAACCAATCTCGAGCACATAATAATGCTTCTGCATTTTGAGGCAGAAGAGAGCTCCGATATTTATCGAGAATCCGTCCTCCAATACTAAAAGCAGATTCTGAGGCAACCGTGGTTATAGGAATACTAAGAATGTCACGAGCCAACAATGAAAGTTCTGGATATCGAAAAGAATTATCTTTCCAATAATTAAGAACCTCTAAATCTGCAAACTGTTTTCTATCAAGCCTAGGTTCTTCAAAATACAAATCCAATTGCGATTTGGCTTTAACAGAGCCAAAAATTTCACTTTCAAAACTATCAAACTCATCAACATCATCCCCCGTAAAACAAGTAACAATTATGTTTGATCTAATAGAGGTTGAATCTTTAGCAGATGAAACCATATACTCTTCAAAGAGAGAATACAATCTGTTACGAATATGAAGCACACGATCTTTTGATTCGATACCATCTATTTTAAACAAACAAAATTCCACAAAATCCAACTTATAGCGAGGATCTAAAATAATTGCTATGGATAAAATTTCACTGTAAGAATGCCAATACTTATCAAATTTAATCTTCATTCTTGTAGCCATTCTGCTAATTACATCCTCACCATTTCCTAATTCTTCCAATAAACGCAACTCAATCTTCCACACTCCATGAAAATATAAATTTGCAGTCGGATACTTAGTTCCAGAAAAAAGTGTAGATATTTCAGAAAAGGGTTTTAAAAGCTTCATTATTCTCTCAGCTTGAAGCCACTCTTCTGTTGTAGGACAGGAGGTATACTTAGTATCAATTAAAAATAAATGTTGAAAAGCACGCTGAAAAAGTAGAGCACTCTCAATCATTAGATATGTCGAATTCCACCTAGTTGGTACATCTTGTCGTACTTGCCTACAACTTAAAGAACACTGCAAAATACACTCAGCAAATTTCACCCTTCTCGCATTACTAGCCCTAACATACTTTACGCTCTCCCTAATTTTATCTATAGAAGATTGAGCAACTTTAACACCTTCTTGCACAATCAGATTAAGTATATGAGCTCCGCACTGCACATGCAAAAAATCACCATCACACGGCAAAAACTTCCCTAAAAATTCATATTTTTTCAAAATACCCACCATCGTATCATTATATGAAACATTATCTAGACTAATTGTGAATATTTTTCTCTCAATACCCCATTCTTTCAACAGGCTAAACATTTTTTCAGCTAGCACCACACCACAATACGGAGGTGGAACATAAGTAAAACACAAAATTCTCTTTTGCAATTCCCAATTTTCATCAACAAAATGTGCAGTGACAGTCATATAATGATCAGTAGTGATTGAGGACCACAAATCTGATGTCAAACAAATTCTACTAGAAGTGGAACCTAGCAGGCATAGAAGTTTTTCTTTTTCTTTTTTGAAAACTTTTATAACATCTGCCTTAGCTGTATTCCTAGAAATGGTTTGTACATTTGGATTCAAATAACTATTAACATTCCTTACTCCTTCATGCTCCACATATGAGAAAGAGTAATTATGTTTAATTATAGAAATTGCAACCTTTTCTCTATAGATTTCTTGGTCTAAAGTTGAATGCAACGATCCACATATTTGAAGTTCTTTCTTATAACAAACATCAATGTGACGCAATAATTTTTTTGTTCCATAACCTGGACTAATTAAATATGATTGCCCACACCATTTACATTTTGCCCATTGTTTACCATCATCTAATTTATCGAGTTTATCAAAGTGATCCCATACCTGAGACGTACATTTTCTACTTCGTTTAGAACTGCAAGTAGCACTTTCTTCAACCTCAGTATCTTGCTCTTCTAGTGACATGATAAGAGGGTGATAATTAATATGAAAAAATGATGTCCAGAAGCATGGCAAAAAATAAGGAAACCTGCATAACATAAAAATGTACATATTAATATAAAAGATATTGACAGTGAAAGACACATCCAATAAAAACTTGAGAGATTTAGATAACTAATTTTGAATTATATTACTTTACAATTACTTAGTTTATTATAACATACATATGACTAATTAAAGAAATTATACTAATTATTATAATAAAATATAGACATCTTTTTTGAAATTATACTAACCATTAGGGCCTTCTTCAGCTTCATCATCAATTATATCAACATCAGCAATCTCATAGTCTGTTTCAGCTTGATGTGGCAAGTTTATATCGATGTCAAGACCAATTTCGTAGTTATTTGATTAGATTAAGCTGACGAAGAAAATTATATGCTTTTAAATATAAAATATCCAAAATCAAATTGAAACCGAATAATGATCAACTTAAAACGAAACAACAATAAAAAAAATTAAATTACTTGGTACCAAAATTCTCTTCATATCTATATTGAATTAATAAAGAAAAGAGTGGATGCACAGGTTAAAAAATTCAATTATTGAATCAAGCATATATATTTTCAGATTATATGCAATCACATAGTAAAAAATTATTTCAAATAATCACATTTGACTGTTGGTCATTTTTTAAAATACTTAATTGAAACATTAAGATTACACAACCAGAATAAGCAATTAAATTTCATACTTGGTCTAAGCATACATGGTTTCCACAGATTCCACAACAGATTATGCTAATACAAGTTTCCATTCATCTACTATCTTGCTTAAACATGTTAAATGATAATATTTTGTTATAATTCACAAATTTAGTGATGAACCCATTTATCCAAAAAGGAAAACGAATAAAAGAAAATTACCTGAAATGAGAAGAAGAGAAGTTCTTCGTTTGAACTGAGAATGCGACTATTAGTTTATAGATCGAAGAAGCACAATAATATTTTGTATTATCAGTATAAAAGCTTCATGACAATCCAATTTTCCCAAAACTGAGCAAACCCTAATTTCAATAGCAATTCAAGTCAAATTAGAAAAAGGAAAGAAATAGGTCGATGTCTCTCTGATATTCTGATATCCTCATAATGTGATACTCAAATTATTGGGTACCCATACCCAATGTAACCCAGCCCATCTAAATAAAATTTAAAAATTTATTACCCATTTATACCCATTTATTTTTACTTACTATCCATTTATCACCCATACTCTTTATATCATGGGTGGGTATGGGTGGGTAAATGGGTATGGGTGGCATTTGCCACCTCTAGCAGTAAATAACAATTTTTAGCTTAATTTAATTCCTGTATATTTAATAAAAATATATATATATTAAAAAGCATGAATAGAAAATATAATAATTGTTTTAATAATATTTTATAAGAGATTTGATTATTTAAAAACCATCCACGTTGAATTTTTTTTATTTATACGCTACCATAGAAAAAAACTAATTGTACTCTTATTTGGGTTTTTAGGTTTCGACTCTAGCCCCAAATCATTAAATTGATCTCTTTTGAAGAAAAGTTTTAAAAAATCTTTCATTTTTAGCCTACATTCTAACTAGATGTTAATGTTACTAATAGTACAAAAAAGCCTTCTTACTCACAAAATTTAACAAATAATAATATTTTTTAATTTAATTTATATTAATTATCAATAAATTTTACAAATTAAAAACCATAAAAGAAACACCCTTTATACAAAATCAAATTGATTTATGTTTTGTTTAATATTTTTTTTTTTTGATTTTCGGACCCGTTTGAAGGAGGAGCAGATCTGCTCCTCCTTCCACTCTTGCTTCCATGGAAGAAGGAAAACGGCGACAGAGAAGATGGGTGACAAATTTATAAATCGAAGGAGTACGATGGACAGAGGTAGGTCGAGAGTGCCTTTTAATTTATTTATTTATTTTATTAAAATTTTAAAAAATTAATTAATTATTAGAATTTATTTGAACATTTTTAAAGATGAAGGATTTGTTTGTATTTTTCGTAATAAAAAAAGTTATGATATAACCTTTTTATTTAGTTGTTTTTAATATTTTAATTAAAAAATTAATTAAATCGTCAATTGTTTTTAGTAGTAATTTCCCAAAATACATGTTTTGGCATTTTATTTACAACTTTACATTGCAAGTTTTGACTTTTCTTTTCTGACTTTTCTCATTTACGAAAAATACCTTTTGTTTTAATTTCATAAATACCTTTTCCGGTTTTCGATTTCGGTTTTCGGTTTTTTGGTTTGGTCAACCGAATCGACCGAATCGATCGAACCGACCGAACCAACCAGCAGTTTTTTTATATAGTGTAAGATTAGTGTATATATAGTGTTATTTTATTTTTTATAGATTTTTTTCTGGAATTTTTTATTTTATTTTTTTATAGTGTAACAGTAGTGTATATATAGTGTTTTTATGGTGTTTATATAATGTAAAAATAGTGTATATATAGTGTATAAGTAGTGTATTTATAGCATTTTGTAGTGTTTTTTGTGGTTTAACCATGAAACACTGCAAATACACCATAAACACTGCAAATACACAATAAACACTGTAATTGCACCATAAATATACTAAAAAACGGCAGAAATACACCATTAATACACTAAAACGTAAAGATATTATAAAATTATTACAAATGCACCATAAATCAATATTTTTTTTACAAAATCAGTAGCAATAAACAAATATATGAATAAGAGAAGAAAAAAATAAATAATTATATGAATAATAGAACAATTTTATAAACAAAAAATTATAGATCTACAATAACTTATTTACAAAATATTTAAATCATTAAAAAAACCTAAAAAATTACACAAATCTAAAAACGAGTCGAGAAATCCATAGCGCGAACGGAAAAGACGAACGGACTAGCGCGAATAGAAAAGGCGAACAGAAAAACGACCGAAAACGACGAAAAATCCATCGGAAGTAGACGAACGGAAGCGCGACCGGAAGACGAACGGAAAAGTAATCGAAGGAGATAAATTGAAAATCAAATGAAAAAGAAGAAAAAAACAAGAAGAAAAGAAGAGAGAAGAAGAGAGGGAAGAGAGAAAAAAAAGGTGGCTATGTAAAAATTTAACTTAAAATGAGATAAGATTTTTTTATATAGTGGGTATTTTTGGTAAATAAGTTAACTTATTAGGTAATGTAAGATAAGAGAAAAATATAAGACAAAATGGTATAAATACTTTACCCAAAACAGATATTTGAAAAATAATCCCTTATTTTTAATTTGGAATAGAGTCGAAACCCAAATAAAAATGCAAATGGTTGTTTTCCTTCATCAGAGTGTAAAAGAAAAAGAGTTAAAGTAATTAAAGTTTTATGAAATAAATTAGAAAAATTATCAACTAAAACATTAATATGTGAATTTAAAGCATACATATGAAAAGATAAAAAAGGAGAAGAATATCAATAGAAGAGAAGAAGAGTATGGAGGCAGTGAAGCTATGTAGTTTATCTGCTTCTTTTAGGCATATCCTTCATTTCACTTCCACCAAACACACTTTTAGTTCACTCCTTCTCCGCTGCTGCTCCTCCACCACCGCCGCCACCAAAGTCCCCAGCCGCAGCCGCCGCTCCTCCACCTCCACCTCCACATCAGACCGCGAAGCTATTCGCGCCCTTCGCCTCAAAAAGGTCAAATATACATTAGTATTGTTAATGTTAATTAATCAGATAGCAAGAAAAAAGTGAATGTTTTCATAGCCTATTCGGTGTTTTTGTTTGTGAAGGTAGAAGAGTTGAGGAGCAATGGGGTTGAGCCATATGCATATAACTGGGAAAGGAGTCACAGTGCTAATCAGTTACAAGAGATATATAGGCATTTAGCTAATGGTGAAGAGTCTAAGGACGAGAGTGATAATGTGTGTATAGCTGGTCGAATTGTTGCTCGTAGAGCTTTCGGAAAGCTTGTTTTCTTAACTCTCCGGGACGACTCTGGAACTATTCAGGTTTCTACCATTCCTATGCATTCTGAGTTATTCTAAATTTTTAATTATTAGCAACTTTAATTGATATTGTAGATTCCTAGTTACAAATGTTCTTGTGTTGTTTTTGTAAAATGACATTTGCTTTTGCTCACATGCTGCATATTAGAGTTACAATTCTTTTTCTGCTGAAACTAAGTCATTGTGAAGAAGAATTAAACTACTTATGTGGCAGAAGCTGTTACCTTAATGCCAAGATCTTTAGCCAATGGTGCAGTTGGTTCTGTTTAGCAGCCGATTCTGCATAATTAACTGATTAAACATATCAATTCAACATCAAATTAAATTATCCATTAAAAATAAGCTTATTTACAACAATTATAAATTGATGGTCGGTGGTTCTCTACTGGGTTTACATCTTTTATACTAGAGGCACCTTATTTTTGAAGTTAGATGACAATCAAGAGAGCTACCTGCCATTTCTGCGTCTCTCTGGCATTCCCATGCTCCTCTGTTTATTCTTTTATATTCTTTCTAATACATCTTTTCGTTCAATCATTCTTCTTCTATAGCTTTACTGTGAGAAGGAGCATCTTTTGAATAATGACTTAGAGAAATTGAAGACACTTGTTGATATTGGTGACATATTGGGTGCCACTGGCTCCATGAAACGTACAGAGAAAGGTAAACTTATCAAAAGATAATGAACGTAAGGGAGCTCATTCACTTGAACCTTAAAACCTATTGCATAGTCGTCGTTGTTTTTTGGTTGAGGTAGAAAAACTGAAATGCTATGTTATCATTATTTTTTATGATCCACGGAACCTTGGGTTTAACACCCCCTCTGTTTCTGGTTTGTTCCTCAGGTGAGCTTTCAGTTTGTGTGAATTCTTTCACTATTCTTACAAAATCTCTTCTTCCACTACCGGACAAATATCATGGTTTAACTGATGTAGATAAGCGCTACCGCCAGCGGTTAGTTAATTTTCCATTTCTCAATCTTTTTTGGGTTATACAATGACAAAGACACAATGAAATAGCTTTATGCTGACTTTGATTGATGAATTTGCTTAGAAAATAATTTAGAGTTTATCTTTTCAGTTTTCACAATGTAAAAGTAGCACAAATGTGTTTTGTTTCATCTTGTTTTTGGTGAGGTAGTGAGACATTAATGTGATTTAAAGGTTATGGACACTTTATGCATGTCTCTATTGTAGTATCTTGCTGAACACATTCTTTTTTCTGTTTCTCTTCCTGCAATTCTTATTGCTGTGTTTAGGTATGTTGATATGATTGCAAATCCTGAAGTAGCTGATGTGTTCCGCAAAAGAGCAAAGGTGTGATTTCTTCAAAATCATAAAATTTCAACATCTCTCTCGCGTTCTCTAAGTTTTTTGAACTTATACTTGTGTTAAAAGCGAGGGTACCAGTTGTAGCTTTTTCTAATTTTTCTGTAAAATCTGTTTTTCTTTTATTCTTGATCATGAAGTTTAACTTTAGACCTTTATTAATCTCTTTATAAACAATTACAAAAGTTGTAATGTGAAATTTAAAAACATTCTACCCGTTTGTCATTTAATTAAATAGATTGGGAGAAAAGAACCTATATTGGCAACTCTACTGGATTGGCAATAAGGCAAAGCTATCACAAATGATATTACTGTACAAAATGGCAGATGGGAATGAAAGAGTTCAAAATTTGTCTATTTGGGATTATTGACAATTAGATTTTTGAGGAAAAAGTAGGCTAAGCTATGACCATAGTTATCAAAAGCGCGCCTCAGGCGTGCCTAGGCGCTAGAAAAGCGCTAGGCGAGGGTGGTGCGCCTGGGTGCGCTTCGGGTGCGCTTAAGGCATGAAGTGCGCTTTTTCCAGGCAAGAGACATTGTTGGAAACCCTATTTTTTTGTATTTGTTAAAGTTTTGGGCTTTGGACTTTGAGCTTTTAAAAAATCAAATATAAATAAAACAATTAATGAAAACAGAAGCCTTACAAATATAAAAATATTGCACTTAAAAACTATTATGCTCAAGACTCCTCTATCTTGATCGATGATCTTGTTTTTTATCACATTAAAATAAGAATCAAGGTCATGGACAAAGAATCATGTCATCTGAGCAAGCTTTTATATATCTATAATAGGTATTTAACTTTTTTACATATATGCGCCTAGATTCACTCGGGCGTGCGCTTTTTTTGCGCCTAGCGCCTCGGGCTATTTGAGGCCCTTTGCGCTTTAGGTGCGCCTAGCGCTTTAACAACTATGGCTATGACTAAGTGACATTACTGTACATAATGGCAGATGGGAATGAAAGAGTTCACAACGTGTCTATTTAGGTATTATTGGCAATTCGATTTTTGAGGAAAAAATAAGAACATTTTTGTAAGGCCAGAATTTCTTTTTATGGAGTATTAGGAACAAGAATCACTTTGAAAGATAAATAACAGTAGAGATTATGAGTTTTGATCTTAAAGTTTGTGTAGAGAGGTAAGAAGCACATAAACTTTGACAAAGTCGCGTGCCCCGTTTCAGAAACCGGAAACTCTTGGAAACTCATAGAAAACGTTTCCGTCTGTTTGGTAAATAAAAAAAATTAGGCAGCGATAAAAAAAACCCTAAAAAACTCTCAACAAATAATGTTTTTAATCAATTACCTACAAATTTTACTATTCACATTATCTACAATAAATCTTATCTTTTTATTTTATTGGGTTTAATTATGTTTTATTTTTTTGTTTATTTTATTAATTGACATAAATGTATAAATAAAATTTGATATATATATATATATATATATATATATATATATATATATATATATATAGTAAATTTTTTAATATTATTAATATACCCCTATATTTTATTATTTATACTTTTCCCTCACTTTTTGTGTCCTTCATTTTAGAAAAATGTCGTGTCGTTTCCGTGCTACTTAAGTAGAGAGGTCTCCACCATTGACAGTTTCATGCTCCTTCAAACTCTGCATACTTCTGACTGCAAGCAATTTTTATTTGTGGTTTTGACTATGATTATATTGTGGATTTGCAGCATTCTTGTTATTTGGATGGTTTAGCAATTTAAGATGAAGAATAATACTCTAATATCTTTTTTGGCAGGTTATATCTGAGCTTCGCAAGACAGTGGAAGCAGTAGGTTTTCTTGAAGTTGAAACTCCAGTTCTACAGGTTTATTACTGCCATCATCGTACTTTTGCGTTTTGATATCTTCTTTTGAGTATTATTGTCTTACACCATGTTACGTAGCAACTTCGTAAACCATTCTTCAAACTGAAAGTTGGTGTTGTTAGTTTTGGCATATTGATGTGAAAGCTATATAACAGCATTCTTGTCATTGTGATGGCGTTGTTAGTTTTGTCATATTGTCTGATGGCATATTCAGATGTGTTTTCTAAAATCCCTTACTTCACCGGTTTGTGTTTGTTGCCAAAGTCATATATCATGGCTAGATTTGAGAATTGAAAACCTTAAATAGACCACTGGGATGTTAACATAGTCATCTTTAGTTGGGTTCCTTCTGTATCCCAGGGCCTTTGAGAATGCTATGTCCTAAGCATGTGCACACTCCAATGCAGAAATTCTAGCTTCGATAGGACATTGACATTCGGAAACAGTGTGATACATGCTATACAACTGTCATTTTTTTTACTGCTCAATTTTGGGTTTAATTAAGGAATTTCATGGTTGCATATGATATGATAAATGTGAATATAGTATATAGCGAGCAAGGAATGGCTATTGTTTTGAAAAAAATTCCCCAGTGGGAAAATGCCATCAGAATGGAACTAGGTTTCTAAGACAAATGGAAATCTCTTTCACTATGAAGGTTTAGATGTTTTACATAGATAATCTAACTTGGGGTTTAGAGTGTTAATACGTAGTTGTTTCTCAAGTTCCTACTTTGTTTAAGAGTCATTTTAGTGAACAAAAGTGGTATCTTCAGGAAGTGGACATAATTTTCACTTTTATATATTTGTGGAATTAATATTGGTGAATTTGTTCATTGGGCGTGGTAGAACAGAAGACATCATCATTCTTCTAATGTCTTGCAATAATTCTTTATAGAGATCCTTTTTGCATATCTAAGTTGATTGTCTTCATTGCATGAGAGAAATTTTTTCTTTCAAGTTTGCATTGTTGGATTTGATTTCATTTGTGTGTTTCTAATTAGAAATATTATTAGCTTCTAGAAATTGGTTTTTTATTGATTTTATCTTCTAGGGAGCAGCTGGTGGAGCAGAAGCTAGGCCATTTGTGACATATCATAATTCACTTGGAAGGGATCTTTATTTAAGAATTGCAACAGAGCTTCATTTGAAGAGAATGTTGGTGAGGTTTTGATCTTAATTCTCTTTTAAACTTCGATACTGTCATATAACTCATTGATAAAGCCTTTATTTTCCATCTTGTTATATTCATGAAAAGTATTACTAGACAATGTGCCGGACTTGACAATTTCTTCTCAAGCATTAGTTTTTGAGGGATTTTCTTTTGGTAACTTGTTAAAATTTACGCTCTATGGGAAGCTTTAAAATCTCTTGCTCTCTGTCTTCTTGGTATATTTTACTTAGGAAACTGCAACATCCACGAGGCTTTACAATTCACTCTATTTTCTTAAACAATCTTTGCAATTACTTGCAAACACTTCATCAGTTCCCCCAAATCAACGTGTACTGCGTTATTGATTTCTAGCTGGTAGAATATCTTGTGCCTAATTGAACATAATGATTTTGTATAATGGTGGTTGATGGATCATACTCATTACTAATATTGCCTTAAGAGGTTATGCACATGTTCACTTGGATTTACATAACACAATCATCTTCTGCTTTTCTTGATTCCCTGAGTCCAAAAGTTTGAACTTTGAAGGAGTAATTCTTTATTCTAATTGTGCAGAGAAATTTATTTCAAGTGAACAGGTTATGAACCAGTTCACTTGGACTTACAACACAATCATCTTCTGGTTTTCTTGATTCCTTAAGTCCAAAAGTTTGAACTTTGAGGAGTAATCCTTTATTCTAGTTGTGCAGAGAAATTTATTTTAGGAGGTAATGTAGAGAAATTTGTGTTCATTTTTGTTCAGGCTGTGTTTTTCCTCCCTGGCATTTAATGCTTGCTTACTTATTTTGCAGCTCTAAAAGCTTAGCTGTTAACTATTGTTCAGTTGTTTAATCATTTACAAGGATGGGTCATTTTGGTCTCTTCAAATTTTATCCTTGCGGCCTATCTAAATTTGATTCTAAATCTTGATCTTCAACCACAATATTTTTTCCCTATGCAGCCATGTCTATTGTTTTTAAATAATCGTGTTTGATATACTACTCGCCTCTTCTCATTTAGCAGTTTAACATGAAGTATTCCCTCACATGCACTTTTTGTTGGTCTCTAGATCTTTTGCAGTGCAAATGCTCTCTATATTCTTGATTCAAGTGTAAAATTGAGAGTGAAAGGCGTTGATTTGTAAACACAAGTCTTAGTACCGAGGCTCATTAACAGCAAAATCATTGACAATTGCTGGGTAGGGCTGACTCTGTCCATCTCTTTTCAGGACACTATTTGGGTAGCAGACAGAATAATGCTTCTGTAATGCTTGGCTTGCGAGTGCCATGGCAAATACATAAAAAAAAAATCCTCTGCCATTAATATTAGTATACATTGTAATTGATGAAATAATATGATATTCATGCTAGTTTTTCGCTTTTATTTTAGAAAGTAACAGTGAGTCAAAGTATTAGCTTCATCTGCATTTTATCCTCCTTTATTTTATTATTATTATTAGTCCTAATTTGTCTTACGAAATTATAGGTTGGAGGATTTGAGAAAGTATATGAGATTGGTCGAATATTCAGAAATGAGGGCATTTCCCCTCGACATAATCCAGAATTTACTACTATAGAGGTAAACTCATAGTGTCACCTTAGCCAATCCAAATTTTAGATTATAAGCTTTGCATGGTACAAATAATTTCAGTAGTCTTATATGATGGAAATCTGATAGTTACTTGTCTAGCTTGATAACAGATGTATGAAGCATATTCAGACTATCAAAGCATGATGAACATGGCAGAGGAAATTGTCACTCGCTGTGCTATTGCTGTTCATGGGAAGCTAACAATTGATTACCAGGTAATGGTGCTTTAGCAGTGGAGTACACCATTAGACATTTACTATTTGTCTATTTCATTATATTAAAGTATCTGAGAGTGATATCCTATTAGATTTTGAAAAGCTTGTGTAATCCTTCAACACAGGGGATAGCGATTTGTCTAGAGCGGCCCTGGAGGAGAGAAACCATGCATAATCTTGTGAAAGAGGCCACCGGAATTGATTTCAATGAGCTTCAAAATGATCTAAAAGCTGCCAAAGATACAACTTTGAAGAATCTTGAGCCTGTGCTTGAAAACAAGGATAGATCCTCAATTGAAGGGTGCGCTTCTTTGGGCCACCTCCTTAATGAGGTGATCATCCTATATTTCTCAAGTCAAGTTGGAGGTTGCTGGGAAGTTTTCTTTTTGCAGGGGAATGTTTCAATTTTTTTTTTCGTGGCCACATGGGGATCTGTTTTCGACATCCATAAGATTTTAAGTTTATTCAACTTTTGCAGGTTTTTGAAATTTTTGTAGAGCCAAAGCTCTTGCAACCCACATTTGTTTTGGACTATCCTATTGAGATCTCTCCTCTGGCAAAACCACATCGAAGGTAGAAAACTTCTACCAAAGTCTTAGTGTTGTCTGTTTCTTATGTATAATGACACAAAAATTGTTGCCCCTTTTTTCACATTTTGTGTGGTACTTTAAGGTGTTCTCAATTTATCTTTGTCTAGTATCTTGGTGTACTTGCTTCATGTGTTGATGTAAAAGAAAACAGAATTCTTATTAAAGAGATGTAATGTTGGTGGCTAGATTATTTTGCATTTATGATTATAAATATCTCTTGCAGTTTATTTTTTTTCTTTCTGGTTTGTTAGCAATACACAGTCCTCTGTTTGACCAGATGGAAAATTTATCTTTGTGATTATATATTTATGGCAAACTTGAAATGAGCATATTCTTTCTTGAAAGTGTAGAGAGCACTAGAATGTAGTTGCCTCTTTTGTTATTGCTTTTTTAAACTTGGCTTTTTATTTATCCACAACAGGCATGAAGGCTTGACTGAAAGATTTGAGCTCTTCATCTGTGGTCGTGAACTTGCTAATGCATTTTCTGAATTGACTGATCCTATGGATCAGGTATGTCATAAGCCCTCTTGAAGATATGCTATTCAGATTTATGGTTTCAATGTGTCAATTCAAATGATGAACATGCTGCTATGAATTTTACTAGTAGTAGTCAGTTATCCTTTTCTTTTTAAAGTTCCTGTACTTATGATATTACCTAAATATAAATTTCCTATAAATTCTTTCTTCCTGGATGAACTTTTAATAGCTTAAATTAAACTTTGGAAGTCGTAGAAGAATTTAAAATGTCTTCATGGAAAAAATAGAAGCTAGCTAATCGATTAATTTTCTTTAGTTATTATTTCCAAGCCTTGAAGCCATTGTGGACATCGAAGGTGTACATGATAACAAACAAAACTTGTAAGGGGTAATAACTAAAAACATCCCCACATTAATTTAAGTGATAATTATTAGCACTCTCCACTTTTAAAAAGTTCATTGTTTTCCCTGATCAAATTCACCCCTGTTCCCTCTATTAGTTAAACTAGGTCGAAGAGTCTCATTGTTAAAAATAAAGTTCATCTTGAAACTTCTCTGTCTTTCAAAAAAAATCCATAAATCATTAGAAAATCCAAATAAATATCAATAATTATTTATCTTTATTTATTATAATATATTAATATCTTATTTCTTTCTTTAAAATAAGTATTAAAAACGAAAAAAATTAAAATTATAAAATAAATAATTATAATATATTTGGATTCGGTAAAAATATAAATTTAATATATTTCTGTTTGGTTTTAAATTTAAGTTTTTTTATTCAAAATCGAACCAGATCAAATATATTCTGAATTTTAAAATTAATAATAAATTAGATCAACGCAAAATAAATTAAATTTTGTTGTTTTGTCAAAAAAAAAAGAACATTTGAATTTAATTTTGAAGTTTTTTAAACTTATAAGCAATGGGCAATTAGCACATAAATTAACTTTGTTGGCAAATCAGTCATAAATTTGGTCATTATGGTCAATTAACCCTCAATTGAGGGGACAATTAGCTTACAAGTTGTGGGGGCAAATTGCCAATTGAGGGGACTATTAGTTTACAAGTTGAGGGGGCAAATTGCCAAAAATTGTGTTAATTGACCATAATCACCAAGTTCATGATCGATTTGCCCACAAAGTTAATTTATGTGTTAATTGTCCATTGCTTACAAGTTGAGGCGACAAATTGCTACTTAAGTCAATAAAAAATCACAAATATTTTCGGTAATTATTTAAATTATCATGATTTTATAACTTTTTTTGCAGGAAACATAAGTTCATGGGCCAAATTGGATTTTATTTTTATCAATAAGACTCTCTAAGGCTCTAACTGACTGAAAGTGGTAATGAATTTTGATCAAAAGTTAGGGGAAAACCATGGACTTTTTAAAAGCAAGGGGGAACTAGTAATTTTAACTTAATGTGAGGGTTTTTTTATAGTAATTATCCTAAAATTTTACCCTTTTCTTTTCATTTGCTGTATCTGGTCCAATGTAATTAGAGGCGCAGAAGCGGCTCTCCTAGGCGCAAAGGCGAGGCACAATTGGCAAAAAACTCCCTTTGGACGTCTATGGGAGGGTGCCTTCAATCAAGTTACACCTTAAATGGCCTAGGCGATAATTAAAGAAATGAGTCGTAAAGAAAGAACTAATTTGGCCTATGTTTCCAGCTAATTCAACCTATGTTTTAGTAAATTAAGTTATTTAATGAAATTTAAAAGTTTTTTTTTTATTTGAGAAAAATGGAATTTAAAAGTTTTAAATAAGTATGAAGTTTCAAATAAATTAGATCGATTTTTTCTTTAAATTATAACCTATGTTGTAGGAATTCAAGCTATACTAAGATGTGTAAAAGTTTTTTACATATTGAAACTACCTTAGAAATTTTAAAAGTACTTTAGCATTATCTAAGTAAAAAAATACATTACACATCCAAAATCTATTAACAAAATAAAAGAATCTTAAAAGCCGTTTGATATTAGAAAATGGTCATTTAGTAATTTATGCTGAAGTTTTAGCCGTTTGATATTAGAAAAAAGACATTTAGTAATTTATGTAAAAAAAATTGCACCTCACTTTTGTTCAGACCAATGTCTTTTTTCTTCACCTTGCGCCCAAGTACCGCAGTCTTTTAACTATCTTAATCCAATCCATCCATTGCTTTTCCCTTCTTAGCATTATAAGTTTCTTTTTAATTAGTTTGAAATAGATCTATAGTAGTTAGTTGCCTTGTACATGCTGATCAGGAGATGTAAGAGTAGTGGTATGTTGAGCAAATGGTCGATTGTGGTCAATTAACACAAGTTAACTGAATTCGTGTCTGTGGTTCATAGGGTTTAACTGAGTTTTTGCTCACTCCTAGCAGCATGTCTGAATGACTACAAATAATTTTTTTCTTTTTCTGCTTAATGAACTGAAAACTTCATGCATAGTGAAGTAAAACTAAAAGTGTGGACCATATGATGATTTTTAAAATGATGCGCATAGATTTGATGGCTCCTCGGTCCCTCTGATAAGAAGAAATGTGTCTTTTTCTATTAAAAAAAATGTAGCCTGCAATTTTTTTTTCTTGCTATCTTGTTGTCCAGTATGCTTTTCCTCTACTAATGCTTTTGTGCTTTTCTGGTATATCAAGAGACCTGTAGCTATGTTTGATATGATGTATTTTCAGAGAGGACGCTTGGAAGAGCAAGTGAGGCAGCACAATGAGAAGAGAAAAACTGTTTTACAAGCAAATCAAGAAGAGAATACAAATGAACACGAGGATGATTCATATGAAGTGACCCTTGATGATGACTTCTTAACGGCTTTGGAATATGGAATGCCTCCTGCTTCAGGAATGGTAATCACCTCTATGCTGTGCGTTTTTTCTTTGTCAAAGAATATTTTGAAACTAAATGATTGATTTAACAAGAAAAATGTTGATGCCTTTGGAAACTGAGTTATGTTAAATTCCTATTGGTAAGTACACAAATTGCTCTTTGAAGTTATTCTTGGATCAGACTACTACGTTGCATGGAAAATTCTCGAGTACTACGTCTCAGTGTTTTGTTTCCGGAATCTGAAACTACACAACTCTATGTTTGTAACTTATTCTTAAGAGAATGTCATTTCACCTTTTTTTGTTTCCACTTTGTCAGATTCAGCATTTTTGTTCTCATGCTAAATAGGCATCAAACCTTATATTTATGATTCTTTTAATCTGTTATGTGAGTTGAGTTTATGTGTAATATTTATTTTTCTGGAAAGAATATAACAGAGATTTTTAATTTTTTTGGCTTAGGGACTTGGAATCGACAGGTTGGTGATGCTTTTAACAAACTCTGCTAGTATTCGAGATGTTATAGCATTTCCCGTGCTCAAAATTCAGCCATAGGTTTCCTCCCGGCATTCAAGAAACAATGAGTGAGTTAATCCAAAAGAAGATTTCGCAAGGTATTTTGTTGTATTTTAGGTTGATAAAATATGATAGGACATTTTGAGCTATATGGCATTTTTGGAGGTTTCATGCATCATTCATGATATGTGATTGAGGATCATTTATCTTTTGGAGATTTCCATGTATCATTTAGATTTGAATGTTGGGAGTAATTTCTTCTCCCAGGAGTCCGATAAAGGCGAGACAAGCATCATGTATTTAATGATTTTTCCAAATAATTATTCTATGCGACTCCATGAGGAGCTTTCCGCATAAATTCGTAACAATTTCCTCATCACTTATACTTCCAGGAAGTATGAGATGCCTATCTAAGAAGTTTCTCACCCAAATCTGCATCTCAAAATGTTACATTTCTCTTTCATATCTCTATCAAACACTTTGGTTGGCAGGCAATATTATAGCTGCCGACTCCTTGTTCGCGGTGTAGGGTACCAAAATTAGTTGACGTCTTGTTCTCGTCGTATAAACATACTCGGATAATAGTATTATGATTGTTATGTGTGTCCATTATAATTGTTGAACTTAGTGGGTATATAATAGGTTATATAGACAACTTTTTTAATTCATTTATTTGAGCTTATTGAGTATAATATCTATATTTCAGAAAGCGTTGATAATTTTACGCTTACAACTAAAATTTTATATCTAAACCTACTTACATGTTAGTTAAACCTAGATATCTATGTTATTTTCATTTGGTTAACTAGTGAAGTGATTCTAATTATTCTTTTAGTAGCAAGATAATTATATGATTTGTATTTGTGATAAAACAGGGCTTTAAAACATATATACATCATCTAAGAAAATAGAAAAGTAAGTGTAAGCCACTTTTTGGGTTTTATTATATATTTTTGGCAAAAAATACGAAAAAATCCTCGTAGTGTTTATAAAAGTCCTTTTACTTTTTTTGAGTTAATTAAGCCCTTTGTGTTTTTAAACAGAACAAGTAACTCTTTTCATCCAACACCATTAAAAACGCTAGTTAATGGCCAAATTTCATAATCATATAGGAAAAAAGTTCAAAAATAATTTTAATATTTAAAATATTTACCGAAAATTTGAGGGGGTAAGTGTCCCAAAAGTAAAGTAAAAGGGTTTATTTGTTTGATTTAAAAAAACGATGGTTTAATTGTTTAATTTTAAAAACACAAGGGCTTAATTGTGCCAAAAATAAAATAAAAGGGTTGATCTGTATTTTTGGGAAAAAGTCGAGGGTTTTTTTTGTACCTCCTGCCTACATTTTAACTAGAAATATAAAATAAATCTAAG
The DNA here is from genome assembly GCF_937616625.2 of Mercurialis annua. NCBI lineage: Eukaryota > Viridiplantae > Streptophyta > Magnoliopsida > Malpighiales > Euphorbiaceae > Mercurialis > Mercurialis annua. The sequence goes on from NC_065571.1 coordinate 38,717,378, forward strand.
GGTCTAAATGTGATTGATTTCATTTGACTTATCGTTTTTAATGATCAAAATACACATCTATTAATATTTTCAAATTATATAAAATGTTGCGGATAGTTTTTGTTGGTGTAAACAGAGATTAAACACAGTGTTATTCAATTTTACTTGAGGCGTGAATGTCACTGCCTTAAGAAATATTTTGCCGTATATGCGATATCTCCCAGGATACGACAAGCTCATCAGTATAAGGAACTGGAAGCAGAAGAAGCAATTATCAATCTCAGATACGAATCACGTATCTCCACTAATCCAGCAAGCCATGATTTGAAGTTTAAAATTAAACTTAATTACCAAGTAAATGAACTTAGACAGAAAATAGGAATAGTTCAAGGTAATTGAAAATCTGATAGTTTAAGGTTAAATTAAAACGTGTTAAAATCATGGGTTAAAAACTAAGTCAAAAGTTTGTTTCGAAAATAATGGCTTGAATAAAAATTAATTTACACTAGCTAAAAAATAGGCTTTTCAGATAAACCTTTAAAATTAATTAAATAAATAAAAAATAATTACGGGCTATAAAAAGATTAATCGAGCCTCGAACTAAGTGTTGGTGTAAACAGACGTTAAACACAGTATTATTCAATTTTGCTTGAGGCATGAATTTCACTGCCCTTAAGAAATATTTTGCCGTATATGTGATATCTCATAGGATACAACAAGCTCATCAATATAAGGAACTGGAAGCAGAAGAAGCAGTTACTAATCTCAGATACGAATCACGTATCTCCACTAATCTAGCAAGCCTCGATTTGAAGTTTAAAATTGAACTTAATTACCAAGTAAATGAACCTAGACACAAAATAGGGATAGTACAAGGTAACCAAAAATCTGATAGTTTAAGGTAGGGGTGGGCATGGACCGGTTAACCGGTCCATGAGGGCAATTTGTAAACCAGTCCATTGTAATACGGTTTTTAAAATTAAAAACCTAAACCTAAAATTTTAAACGGTTAACCGGTAAATCGGTTAACCATAAAAAACGGTTCGGTTTTTCGGTTTTACGGTTTTTAACCATATAACCATTAGAAAAATTAAAGACAAAAAAGATAAAATTTTAATTCTATTTGATTTTTTAGCAAACAAAAAAAACTATAGAAATTCAAATTATATTAAAAATATAAATCTAAACTATCTTATAAATAGTTAAGTCAATGCAAATATTTAAAACTATTATTATTTATAAATAATTTATGAGTAATATTAAAGCTAGGTTTGTATTTTTTGAATTGTTTGTGGTGTTGTTCACGTCTACTTTCTACTATTTATATACTTAAATATTCCTATTTCTGTTAAGTAAATATTTTAATAAGTAAAACAAATTTCTTTTAAAATATTTTCATATATAAATTCTCCTAAAATATATAAATATTCCTAAATAAAATATATGTCAATATATTTTTATAATTAGATTTTATTGTGTATATTATAAAATCCATATTATTTTACAGATCATAAAATATATCTTATTAATTATTAAAAATATATGAATATATATATAAACCGGTTAACCGATTAACCACGGTTTTTAGAAATCCAAAACCTAAACCTAAACCATTAACCATGAAAACTAAAAATCAAAACCTAAACCTAAACCGTTGGACCGGTTAACCACATTTTCCGGTTCGGGTTTCCGGTTTCGGTTCGGTTAATCGGTTTGACCGGTTTTTTTGCCCACCCCTAGTTTAAGGTTAAATTAAAACGTGTTAAAATCTTAGCTAAAAATTAAGTCAAAAGTTTGTTATGAAAATAATGGATTGATTCAAAATTAATTTACACAAGCTAAAAAATAGGCTTCTCAGATAAGCCTTTAAATTAATTAAATAAATAAAAAATAATTACGGGCTACAAAAAGATTAATCGAGTCTCGGACTAAGTCCACTCGATTTCATCATCCACCCCAAACCCAGGCCTAACTCTGAAGGGGGGGGGGGGGGTGGGTGGGGGGGGGGGGGGGGTGGGTGGGTTGGTGGGGGGGGGATAACCCACGGTAAGTCTGGTGAAGTTTTAAACTTCTATGAATCAAGAATTCCATTTGCAAGTTATAGTTCTCAACAATCATATTATACTTTCACAAACTGCAACTCAACGCGGTTGTGCGCATTTAGGCTGTGCGCGTACCTGTTCATTCATTAGTGCTCTAATGACTTAACCACAAGTCATATAGGAGCGGCCCCACTCCACACTCATATAGGTGATTTCATTAAATTTATATAGCAACTATATATAAACCATCCATAAGGAATATAAAATCATTAAGAGTTACAAACTCATCCTCACGATAGTTGCTTTTAGCACAACTCACACTATAGGAATGAACTAAATTAAAATTTACTACTAGCAGGGTTAACACATAATTTGTTATTGCCTGTATGAACTAAATACATGAGATCTCCAATCACAGAGGTCGGGTTATCATCACGGTAATACTCAAATTGGCACAAGTCCCATTCCCCTCGATGTTTCAAGGATCATTTTCCTTCCCAAAGGTTTAGTCAGAGGATCGACCAAATTCAACTCTGACTTCACATAGTCAATGGACATAATTCAATCCTTTTGCAATTTCTTTACCACATCATTTCTTAGACGTAAATGCCTATTTTTTACCATTGTAAGCTTTATTCTTCACAATGGCTATTGCCGCTTGACAATCATAATGCATAAACACTGAAGGAGTTGGTTTTATTCCTAAAGGAATAGTGACTAAAAAGTTTTTCAACCACTCAACTTCATTGCGAGCTAATTTCAGAGCTATAAATTCAGACTCCATAGTAGATTTGGAAATTAATGTTTTCTTAGATGATCTCCAAGCAATCGCACCTCCTCCAAGAGTAAACACATAACCACTAGTAGATTTTGTCTCATCTGGATCAGAAATCTAGTTAGCATCACTGTACCCTTCTAGTACAGCGGAAAATCCACTTTATAGGATACCATAATTCATAGTTCCTCTCATTAGTCTGAAAATGCCATTACACTGATCACGGTTGGGATTATGAGTATATCTACTCAATCTGCACACAACATAAGGTATGTCAGGTCGAGAGAAATTCATCAGATGCATCAGACTCCCAATAACCTGAGCATACTCAGTTTGAGCCACATGATCTCCTCTATTCTTCATTAATTGAGTGACAGCATCATAAGGAGTACCCACAGGTGTGACACTAAAATGTCCAAACTTCTTAAGAAGTTTCTCAACATAATGCCCTTGTGATAGCATAATACTATCACCATTTCTTATGATTTTAACACCCAAAATCACATTTGCTTCACCCATATCTTTCATATCAAATTGAGAAGAAAGAAAAGACTTTGTCTCATGTATTGTACCAAGGAATGTACCAAACATAAGCATATCATCCACATACAAACAAATGATGACAGTCACTTTCAATCACTTTAGTATAAACACAGTTATCGACATCAGTAGAGGAAAACCCATCACTAATCAGAACTTGGTCAAATTTCTCATGCCATTGTTTGAGAGCTTGTTTCAAACCATATAATGATTTCAAAAGTTTACAAACTTTGTTCTTTTGTTTTGAAACAACACAACCCTCGGGTTGAGTCATATAAATTTCTTCTTTTAACTCGCCATTTAAAAATGCAGTTTTAACATTCATTTGATGAATAAAAAGTTTATGAATTGAAGCTAAAGCAATTGAAACTCTAATTGAAGCAATTCTAGTTACAAGGGCAAAAGTGTCAAAGTAATCAATATTTGGTTTTTGAGAAAAACCCTTTTCAACCAATCTAGCTTTATATTTTTCAATCGAACCATCAGGATTCATTTTTTTTTTAAAAATCCATTTACAGCCAATGGGTTTTGCGCTAGGAGGCAAATCAACTAAAACCCAAGTATTATTTTGATTAATTGAATCAATTTCAGGTTTAATAGCTTCTTTTCACAAAACAGACGCAGAAGAAGAAATAGCCTCAAAAAGCATTAAAGGTTCATTATCGACCAGATACGTATAAAAAATAATTTCCAAATGAATTTTCAGTTCTTTATCTCTTGCTCCGTCTCAACTCCTCAGTAGATTTCAATCTTATATTTTCAGTTTTATTTTCATTAATAGTGGGTATATGAGAAATCGACTCAGTCTTTAGTGGATACACATTCTCAAAGAATTCAGCATTCTTTGTTTCAACAATTGTATTGCAATCAAGTACATCACTTTTCAACACAAGAAACCTATATGCAGCACTATGTTTAGCATACCCAATAAACATACAATCAAAGGTTTTAGAACCTATTTTTATTTGAGGAAATTAGGCTCTCCACCACTAAACATCAAAATATTCTCAATAGTACTGTTCGGTTATTTCGCTTCCAAAATTACATTACATGTTAAATTGCTTTCTTTTTTACTTTGCAAAATTAAAAAAATACGATTTTCTGTTTTCTTCTTTAAAATGATTCAATCTCACTTTCCCTTCAAAGATTATATGGGGAGTCTCTTCAATTTTCTCTACCTCCGCCTCTTCCGTGCCTATCTGTGAATATTGCCGATGATAATTGCTTCTCCAATGATGAAGTGTGATAGAAAACGGCGACCTCCAGCAATTTTTTCAACATTATTTGTCAAATCGTTTTTTATTTTGCTATCGCACTAATGCTGTTTCTGAAGAGAGATTCTGAAAATGGAACTTCAAGGTTCAAGTTTGTAGGTGACTATTAATTTCCTTTTTTACTCTATTAATGTTGTTTGTATTTTCACAATTTGCATCAAAAGATGATGGCTTATGTATCTGATTGTAGAAACTGTAGGGAAAAGTCATGGTTTTGTCCAATTTTTGTCTTAATGTTGAAACGGGTTACTAAATAAGGTACTCACACTTCTTTTTACCCTGCATGTTACCTGTTTGATGAAAATCCTCAATCAATTTTTTTAAAATCAAATTTATAAGTTTTTGAGCTGACAGATTCATTGTTTTAAAATTGTATTAAGGTAATACTATGTACATACATCAACTCCTTATTTAACTTGCTTTTCATATATAAATAGACAACTATTTAGTAAAATTCAGTTATATTATTTTATTTGATTCTCAAGAGAATGGATTGTTCTGTGCTGGTGAATGGTGATGGTTTGTGAAATTACTTTGGAGGGTATTAAGATCAAGATGAGTAAGAAAATAATTTAATAGTAAACCGATGGCGGACTTTAAGTAGACAGTTAGTAGACTTAATAGTATCCATGGAAAACCATGACCATGGATAACACTGTTTACATTTATAACAATTATTGAGAGTTTAGCATTTTCAAACTAATTTTGAGTGGCAGCAGATTGCCTAGTGACTGTCTTTTTTGACACATCTGCTTTGAGTGTGTTCTTCCGATTCTTGCTATTGTTTTCGGTTTGGTAATAGTTTGAGCTTTTAACATCACAAAATTATTGTGTATATTTTCAACAGTGGGAGACATATTTCAGTGATGTAGACCCATTTTCCTTCTAATTTGTTGCTCCTCATAGGTACTTTATCGTTTTTATAATACTGGAAATTTCTAACATTGGAAGTCCCATTTCTAGTTGACTGAATTTGATTTACATGCATATTCATGTTGTTTTTTGTTATATCCTTTTGCATGCTCTTGGTTTCCACCAAGAATTTTTTTTCACTCACCACAATAGGATGATTAACATAATACTTGGAAATAAATAATAAATGGATTATTCGTGATTTTTTTTGTATATTGATAGTAAATCGATAGTTGACTGTTAGTAAGCAATTATTGACAGGAATTGCTATAGTAATGGAAAAATATTGATGGTAAAGTGATAATTAACTTGTTCATTGTTCTGGTTGTTCTGTGAGTGTTAATTTGTTTAGACTGATAATAAATTAATAATAAATTGATAATAAACCATTAGTGAATTGACTTATCTTTAAATAAATTGAAGCAAAACATTAGTAAATAATTAGCAAAGTAACTTATCTTTTAATAACCGAATAGTAAACTGTTACTGAACAGTTAGTAAAATAAAACATCTCTGGTCGAATAGAATAGAGTCATGGAAAAGCATCTCTTTATTTTAATTATATCTATTAGTTTTTACTAAATAGTTTCTAACAGTTCACTAAAGGGTTACTAATTTTATATATTTTTGTTCATCAACAGCGGGAGCATATTTCATTTCTTTTATATCAATACAGGAACATGAAGATGGCGGAAAATATTGAGAGTGACGAAGAGGTTGAAGTTAAGAAGACAAATGTGGAAGCGAGAAAGGGAAACAGGAAAAAAAGATTGAATACTTGTGACTATCTAGTATATGGATTTTCAGTTTTAGTTGTTTGTTTGGATTATTTTGTTGTATATGATTGTTTTCTAAACCTATGAATATTGGTTGTTATTTTTGTTTAGTTTTATAAATTATGTATCTATTTGTTAAAATATTAGTTCTAACAGTAAACTATTTTTTAATATATGTTTTACTTTATTACAAATTATAGGTAAATATTTGGTAATTTTCCGATATATAATTTGATAAATTTTCATATAGTATACCAGTAATTATAATAATTGTCTAATGATTATTATTATTTTTGTGTCAGCTGTTGGTAACCATTTAGTAACTATTTAGTAAGCCTTTGGTTACAATTTAATACATTTCTTTATTTTAATTATACCTATTATTTTTTATCAAATAGTTTCTAACAGTTCACTAAACAGTTACTAATTTTATATATTTTTGATGATTAACAGCGGGAGCGTATTGCATTTTTTTTGTATCAATATAGGAACATGAAGATGGCTGAAAATATTAAAAGTGACGAATGTGGAAGCGAGAAATGCAAAGATGAAGAAAAAAATTTAATACTTGTGATTGTCTAATATATGGATTTTCAGTTTTAGTTGTTTGTTTGGATTATTTTTTTGTATATGATTGTTTTCTAAACCTATGAATATTGGTTGTTATTTTTGTTTAGTTTTATAAATTTTTTATCTATTTATTAGAATGTTAGTTAACTAATAGTAAACTATTTTTTAATATATGTTTTACTTTATTACAAATTATAGGTAAATATTTGACAATCTAATAGTAAACTTCTGATATATAATTTGATAAATTTTCATATAGTATACCAGTAATTATAATAATTGTCTAATGATTATTATTATTTTTGTGTCAGCTGTTGGTAACTATTTAGTAACTATTTAGTAAGCCTTTGGTTACAATTTAATACATTTTTTTTATTTTAATTATATCTATTATTTTTTATCAAATAGTTTCTAACAGTTCACTAAAAAGTTACTAATTTTATATATTTTTGATGATCACCAGCGGGAGCGTGTTGCATTTCTTTTGTATCAATATAAGAACATGAAGATGGCTGAAAATATTAAGTGTGACGAATGTGGAAGCGAGAAATGCAAAGATGAAGAGAAATATTTAATACTTGTGATTGTCTAATATATAGATTTTCAGTTTTAGTTGTTTGTTTGGATTATTTTGTTGTATATGATTGTTTTCTAAACCTATGAATATTGGTTGTTATTTTTGTTTATTTTCTATTTATTAGAATGTTAGTTAACTAATAGTAAACTATTTTTTAATATATGTTTTACTTTATTACAAATTATAGGTAAATATTTGACAATCTAATCGTAAACTTCCGATATATAATTTGATAAATTTTCATATAGTATACTAGTAATTATAATAATTGTCTAATGATTATTATTATTTTTGTGTCAGCTGTTGGTAACTATTTAGTAACTATTTAGTAAGCCTTTGGTTACAATTTAATACATTTTTTTAATTTTAATTATATCTATTATTTTTTATCAAATAGTTTCTAACAGTTCACTAAAAAAAATTACTAATAGATTTCTTAATATTCACCGATAATAAAACAATTTAAATCGGGATAGATTGTTTTACGTTTGTTAATAGGTTAGTAAATGTTTACTAAATTGTTACCAAATACTTTTACTAATAGGTTACACTTTCAACTATTAATAACCCAAAGATAACCAATAAATATCCCTAAAGTTTTCTAATAGATTCTAAAAGTTAACCAATAAAATTTATTTTATATCCTTTTAACATTGCTATAGATTTACTAATAGGTCACGCAAAGTGTCTTAATAGATTTCCAAATGTGAATTACAACTAGTAGACAATTATTACTGTTGTTAGTATATTATATAAAGATTTTTTGAAAATTTACTATTAGATTACCAAATAGTTACCAATAATTTTTTATAAAAAAAATACATGTAGTTTAGTGCAAGTTCAGTAACAGTTTACTAAACAACTACTAAATTTATAAAAACTAAAATAATAAATCAAATTGAAACTAACTTCATACATGTTTTAAAATAATGATAGTAAATTTATAGTAAACTATAATTTTTACAATTTTGAAAGAGAACTAACAATAAAAAAAACTTTTAGTAAACTAACAATAAAAATTCCAATATTAGCATAAGATTTCGGTGGTGCCTTCTCAACCTTCATCAAACACACCATAGAATCAACCTCAACTTGAAAAAGCCTAACAACAGACAGGACCTGCACATAAAAAGAGTACCATATTTCCATCAACAAAAAACAAAATGACCATCATACAAACAGACACAAACATAGTAATAACAAGTTGATGGCTTTCTGAAAATAAAAGGGTATTGCATGATATGTTGCACAATTTGTCGAATTCTGTTCCGGAGTTTCTCAGCTCAACATTTTCGTATCCATGCTATGGACTTCAAATGTAATACTTGCAATAATAAAAAAACTCACCACATTATCTAGATGTATAAGAATATCATTTAGGTCGTAGATAAGCACAACATGAATCGCATTCATTTTAGAATTAGTTTAAAGTTAAATATAACTTTAAAGCTCCTTCGATTTAAGCATGAGCAATTCTACAAAAGTTCAGAAATAGTTCCATTAAACTCTAATGAATCCTGCAAACCATAAATGTAAATTATTGCTTATTCTATTTTAAAAAACTGCTTCCAGGTATAATAATACTCAATTCATCTATATAGCTTATATTCATCCTAAATTGATATCATTCAAAGTATAAAACCCAATCTCAGTAAATAATCAGTATCCGTTTCAATAAGCTATGAAATAGAAAGCTACAAAGAGCATCTTAAAAAGAATTATAGTTGTTCAAAAATGAAGAAGAAGTATAATGTCAATTGACACGTTATATCCAATTAAACAAACAAACAATGATAAAAATTAGTGAAACCCTAATGTCAGAAAAATCAAATTAAACTCAATTTATACTGAAAACATAAATCAATAATATAGACAAGAGTTAGTTAAAACAACAATTTGATTTAAAAAAAAACGCAGATTAAATAGAAAACTACAAGTGAAAGGTAAAACAATCAAATCAGAGAAAAATCGGATTCCTTCTAATACTCACCAGATTTCGCCTTCTCGAAGAAATTCCCTGTTGGCCCGACTACAAAATCCAATTGTGCAGTTTTTTTCGGCAATGGCCCATCTGTTCCCCATGGCAGCAAAAATGCCGGTAGCCGCATCAATGAAATCGGAATCACAACGAGAAGGCGATGTTTTTCTATGGAGAGAATCGGTGGAGCTATGGATTGGTTTTGGTTCATGTTTTGTTTTCCTTCATCAACAAAACCATCCTCCACCTGTAATTGTACAAAATCGTATTTTTCAACTCAGAAAATATATTTTTGCAATAAAATTTGGTCAAACCGTAAATTTCAACAAATTTTAGTCAAGGAGTGTTCTTGAGAATATTTAGATGTTTTATAGGTATTTGTCTAAAAATCTCTTTTTATTTTCTTAGGGTCATGCAATATTACTTTAGCTAGACACCCCCACACTTCTAAATATTTCCGGTTTGGTCTATAACCTTTCCACAGTTCATAAGATGTTTTACCAGTTTTTTTTTATAGGATATTCTATTCTGTAAATGACAAGCAGTTAATATTGCTTCACCCCACAAGTTAACAATAGCAGAAGGACTAACTAGTAGTGCATTCATAATTTCTTTTAGGGTTATATTTTTTCTTTCTGCTACACCATTAGATTAAGGGGAATATGGAGGGGTTACTTCATGTATAATTCCTTCTATTTCACAGTAGTCATTAAATTCTATGTATTCACCTCCTCTATCAGATCTAATTCTTTTTATCTTTTTTATTAAATTGGTTTTCAACTTCAGCCTTATAAATCTAAAACATATTAAATGCTTCATATTTTTTTTAGCAAATAAACTCTAGCATACCTAGAATAATCATCTACAAAAGGTCACATAATATTTTTTACCACCTCTAATCATGGTCTGTTTTTGGTCTCCTAAATCAGTGTGAATTAAACTAAGTAATTCAGATTCTCTAACAATAGAATGACATCTTTTCTTTGTTGATTTAGTTTCAGCACATATTTAACATTTATCCAAATTTGTTTTGTTAATGCCAGAAATTATTCCAATTGATTGCATTTTCTTTATATAACTAGCATTCACATATCCTAATTTAGCATGCCATAAATCAATAGAGCCAATCAAGTAAACAGAAGAAGATTCATTCACTTTCATTATTTCAGCAACATTCGGTACAAACAGACCCTGATTACAATAACCTCTTCCCATAAAGACATTATTTTTTGTCATTACAATCTGATCAGACTCAAATGACACTTTAACTCCATCCTTACCCATTAGTGCAACATACAGTAAATTACCTGTAATATTTGGTACATGAAGTACTTCATTCAGAGCCTGTGTCTTTTCTAATGTGAGCTGGAGAATAACCTTTCCTTTTCCAAGAACAAGGGCTGTTCGGGAATCACTAAGGAACACGTGTTCTTCTCCATCCCCCACCGGTGTGTAGGAGGCAAAAGCATCTCCGCTTGCACAGATATGCCTGGTAGCACCAGTGTTTACTACCCAGTTTCCCGCATCATCCACCAGATTCGCTTCAGAAATGAGTGCAGCAACAATGTCATCTCCTTTGACCAAATTTGCATTTGGCTTAGGAGGATTGCCATTTCTGATTCTCTTCCTGCATTGAGATGCAAAGTGACCTGACTTTCCACACACAAAACAGGTACTCTTTTTCTTAGAAGCAGTGGAGTTAGCAACCTTGGGTTTGTGATCAGAATTAATAACTACAGGGTTTCTGATCATACCTCGTTGAGTTCCCCTTGTTTTTCACCAAGTTTTCCCTTGCTGTTAATGCCTTGTATCGGGCAGCTTTGATCTCCTTTCAGTTTGTCTCCTCAATGATGATGTGAGTAGTTCCTGCAAAGTAAGCTGTTTTTGCTTATGTTTCAGATTCTGCTTATAGTTATTCCATGATTGAGGCAGTCTCTCAATCAAAATTCCAGCAACAAATTCCTCAGGGAGTAATCGATTCTTCTTTAAGGTCCTTCAGCAGTTTGTGGTATTCGTTAATCTGAGCAATCACATCCTTGTCATCGGCCATCGTCCATTTGTACAAGTTTCTAATTACAAACTTCTAGTTGCCAACATCCTCAGCCGTGTACTTGTTGATCATGGATTGCCATATCTTCTTTGCTTCCTTGTACGCACAATAAACGTCAAGAAGTTCATTAGATAATGTACTGATTATTGTGTGTCAACAAACCTTGTTGGCATAAAGCCATGTTTCGGACCCCTTGACCGCAGTAGGAAGAGGCTTTGCCTCGATTAATGCAGAGGCAACATCATGCATGTTGAGGACAGTAAAGATTCGCTCCTGCCATCGCCGAAAGTTTTCACCATCAAAGACTTGTATCTTTGAGATGTCTGGGAAGGGTTTGGCGTTTGGAACAGCAGCCATCAAGGTCGGCGGAACGACACCAGTAGGAACTGTAACCGTAGGAGGGGCGTCGGAATCCTCAGCATTAGTAACACCCGTGTTCATATTTTCAGTAGACATAATATTTCTAAAGATTGTTGGTGTAAACAAAGATTAAACATAGTATTATTCAATTTTTCTTGAGGCGTGAATGTCGCTGCTATTAAGAAATATTTTGCAGTATATGCGATATCTCACAGGATACAACAAGCTCACCAGTATAAGAAACTGGAAGCAGAAGAAGTAGTTACCAATCTCTAATACGAATCACGTATCTCCACTAATCCAACAATCCATGATTTGAAGTTTAAAATTAATCTTAATTACCAAGTAAATGAACTTAGACACAAAATAGGGATAGTTCAAGGTAACCAAAAATATGATAGTTTAAGGTTTAAATTAAAGCGTGTTAAAATCTGGGTTAAAAACTAAGTCAAAAGTTTGTTCCGAAAATAATGGCTTGAATCAAAATTAATTTACACCAGCTAAAAAAATAGGCTTTTAAGATAAACTTTTAAAATTAATTAAATAAATAAAAAATAATTATGGGCTATAAAAAGATTAATCGAGCCTTGGACTAAGCCCACTCAATTTCATCATCCACCCCACACCCAAGCCCAATTCTGAAGAGGGAGGGGGGGAGCCCATTCCCTTCCCTTCAACACACTTATAAGCCGATAACATATTTTTCTTAATAAACTCAAGTTAGACTTTTTAAACTTTCCATGTGGGATTTTAGCTCTTTTGAAATAAGTCTTTCAAACTTTACTTTTTCACAACACTAAGCCCACTAAATTTCATCATCTACCCCACACAAAAGCCCAACTCTAAAGGGGGGGGGGAGCCTATTCCCTCCTTTTCAACACACTTATAGGCCCATAACACATTTCTCTTAATAAACTCAAATTAGATTCTTTAAACTTTCCATGTGGAATTTTAGCTCTTTTGAAATAACTTCTTTTTCCCTCGAGTAGCTATCTTGACAAAAGGTAAGAGCAAAGGCTTAGATGCCCTAAACTTTAGAGAAATATAGCGGCGAAACTTTGCTTTCTCCAGTTGCACTAATATATGCGCTTCCTTATTGTTTCCCTTCTTAATCCAACAAAAAAGGCATCCGTCAAAGGAGTTAATAGTTAGCCAAATATCTTGACAGAGTCCCCAGCTTGCAGCTTGTCGACAGTCGCCTGTGTTAAGAGACTGGGACCTGGATGGCATCCCCTTTAAAGATTACTCTTTTCCAACCTTTATTCTTCGCCCACAACACTGCTTCCCTTAACGCCAAAATTTTTGTGATCCATGGATCCCATATTCCCCAAAAGGTATTGGCAAACTTACCCATGATTTCCCCACTGTTTCACCGGGCGATGCCTGCGATCGAGCCCGTTTTTAGTGTTGCATTGATCCCTCCATCATAAGGGACTATGATATAGTCCGTAGGCACCACCTGCTCTCTTAGAATCCTGATGGTGTAACTCCGATGGATGATTTCTGAGCGCTTGACTTTTTCCAACGTAGTTGTTCTTGTTGTTTCAAATTCACTAAAAGCCCTAGTACTATACTGGATGGTGTCTTCAACATTCCAAGGAACTTCTTTGAAATTTTTAGAGTTCCTCGCTTTCCATATAGCCCAAAGAAGGAAGCTAACCTTTGGCATATGGCTGTCAGCTAGATCACAACTGATGAAGATTTGCATTAAATTCTTCAAATCACTTCCATCGCCTCTTCCGGAATAAGTGATGAGCTAAAGTTTAGCTCTGATGCAAACCATACTTTCTGAGCAAAGCTATACTGGAATAACAGGTGTTGTAGTGTTTCGTGACCTTGGCAGTGAGGGTAGTTTATATCACTTTTAAGCCTAAAGTTTAAGGCGCTGGATACATGTATTCCTTGATGAAACACTTTCCAAATAAAGATTTTGATTTTGTTGGGAAGATGTAGATCCCAAAACTGCTTCCAGTCCGATTTCTCCATCTGAAGTGATATTCTTGTGCCATTGTCCGTTGAGTCATCATTGAGTCTAGATATCCTACTATGGTATCCTGACTTCACTGTGTACTTACCATCCGAGGTATGATGCCAGATCAATCTATCTGGGGCATGACAATAAGGAATTGGTATACTCAAGATTGCCTCTGCATCTTCTTTGACAAACAAGGAACATATCAGCTCATTCTTCCACAAGTTGGCTCCTGCATCCAGCACTTGATTAACTTCACTAGGGACTTGACTAACACTTACCCCCCCTTAGTAGCCGAGGGATGTAGGAGAACGTGCCTGGGATCCATGGATCCTGTAGAGTTTTAATGGATGCCCCATTGTTGCACTGCCATCGTAGTCCTTTTTTGAGAAGGGTTGTCCCTTTCAGAATACTCTGCCAACCCCAGGATGGATTTGCGCCCTTTGTTGCCTGTGTGAGAGAAGATGTTCGAAAATATCTCCCTTTCAGCAATCGGTATAGGACGCTGTCCTGATTGTTCAGAATTCTCCAACTTTATTTCGCAAGAAGAGCTAAATTAAAAGATTCCAGATCTTTAAAACCCAACCCTCTCTCATTCTTACTTTTTCACATTTTGAGCCAAGATATCCACGCAATTTTCCTATCTTCGCTATTCCCTCCCCACTAGAATTGAGTAATGAGCTTGTTGATCCTGCTACATAACGACTTCGGTAGGAGGAAACACATCATTCCATAAACCGGGATGGCCATTAAGACCGCTTTAATGTTAATCTCTTTCCCTCCTCGGGAAAGAAATTTCTCCTTCCAGCCACCCAATTTGTTGTTTAGTTTGTCTAGAATTCCAGCAAAGGTGGCATTCTTGGATCGCAGGATCTGAGCTGGCAGCCCCTAGTATTTGTCATGGCCAGACATACAAGGAATCCCCAGCCCCTTCATAAATTCAGTTATCAATCGCTCACTGGTATTCTTGCTAAAGCACAAAGTTGATTTGGAAAAATTGACGATTTGCCCACAGGCTGAACCATAGATGTGAAGTACTCTAATGATGACAGATAGGGTAGTGTTTGTTATGGTAGCAAAAATTAGAGAGTCGTCTGCAAAGAAGAGATGACTGATGGATGGGCAAAATTTGTTTATCCTGATTCCAGTGAGGTAATTTTTGGAGATTTCACTGCGTAGAAGGTGAGAGAGACCTTCTGTACACAAAACAAATAGAAAGGGTGATAACGGATCTCCTTGTCTTAAGCCTCTAGATGGCTTAAAAAAATCAGTAGCCTCTCCATTAATCAAAACAGAGAAATTCACCGATGTAATGCATTCCATTATCCAGTTCACAAACACCTATGAGAATCCCCACGCTTGGAGGATGTTAGATAGATATGACCACTCAACCCGATCATATGCCTTACTGATATCCAGCTTTATCCCCACATAATTATTTTTGCCCTAATTCTTGTGCTTCACAAAATGCAGAATTTCATGCGCTAATAGGATGTTATCTGAGATGGATCTTCCATGGATGAATGTGTTTTGGGACTCCCTTACCAGCTGATAAATAATCTTTTGAAGTCGTGCTGTGAGGATTTTCAAGATAATTTTGTAGTAGACAGAGCATAAGCTTATAGGTTTGAAATCCATAATAGTTATCACAGCTTGTTCTTTTGGGATCAGGGAAATAACCGTGTGATTCAGACTTCGAAGCATTTTCCCCATTAAAGAATGACTTATTGAATCAGTAATTTTTGGTCCGATGACGTACCAAAAATGGTGGAAGATGAACCCTGTGAATCCATCCTACCCTGGTGCCATAGAAGGGTGGATTGAAAAAACTGCATCTTTTATCTCCATACTGGTCTGGTTAGACATGTATTCATCTTGTAAGTTACTTTAGGTTGAAAGCCCTTTAGAGCTTCACTCATTAAAGGGGATTACTTGTGGTAAATATTTCTCTGAAATAGGAGCAAATTACTGAGTTAATTTCCTTTTGTTTTGTGCACCATTTCCTCCCTAGGCCTGCATAATATATACCAGAAATCAAATTCCTCTTCTGTCGCTGTTTCGTCTTTGCATGGAAATACTTTGTATTTAGCCAGTCTTGACGAGACTTCTGAGCCCAATAAAGTTCCTCCTCTATTGTCGCCCTGCATAATTGTTTTTCCAGGTTCCTAATACTATCCCAGTTGATTGCTTCCTTGTGTTTCTCCTTTTCATCAGCTAGAGCCTTAGTCAGCATGTTAATGGCAATTTTAGAGTTTGTTTTTCTCCTGCACTTACATTAATAAGATTGGATCTGATTAATTTCAGCTTGTGATGGATGTTGAACTTAGCTGAACCTCCTACCTTGGTGTGCCAGGATTGAAGAACAATTTGAGTGACTTCCTCCGATTTAACCCATCTCTTATCAAAAAAGAATCTTGGTGGTTTTCAGGTATTCAAGCTTATCAGGTTTAGCAGGATGGGCCTGTGGTCTGATCCTATATCCTGAAGATGTTCCACTAAAGCTGATGGAAACATAGTATTCCAGTTAGGAGATGCAAGAGATCTGTCTAACCTTTCTTGGATAAGATTTGGGTAATTCCTCTTGTTACACCATGTATAAGGAGACCCCATAAAGGATATGTCTAGGAGTTGTAGGTAAAAAATGAAGTTCTGAAAGTCCAGATACAGCAATGGTAAGTAAGGAGCACCCCCTGCGTTTTCATTAGAGTTAGTGATGGCATTAAAGTCCCCACACAAAATATAAGCTTTCTTGGAGCAAAGATTTAAGCTGAACTAGGAACATAAACTGAGACTTCCTAACAGCTAAAACTGAATTGAAATAACATAGGATAAGGTCAAAACTCTTCCCCCCGGGACAACTATAGAGCAGACCACAAAGAAACTGTTACTATACTAGATCAACACACTGGATCTAGACCAAAAAAGAGTTAATCCTCAAGATAGACCATTCGGCTCCACCAAGAAGTTGTTTGAGGAACCCAGAGATTTTATAATCTTCAATACTCGTTTGGCATTGTTTTTAGTTTCCATCAGGAACAAGATATCAGGGGAGTTTGTTTTGCAAAGAAGCTTCAGATGTTGCCTTGTCAAGGTACTCCCCAAACCTTGGCAGTTCTAAGAAAGGATCCTCATTTTCCTTCTAGAGGCCTATTTGGTTTAGCCTGTCTCACCCTCATTATGATCTCTTCATCCATGCTTAGTTGTTCTGCTGTTGCTGATACTAAGTTGGTTTCGTACTGATGATGTTCAAGTCCAGTAGCATGTTCTTCTCCTCTTCCCTCTGGATTGCTCTCCTCTAATCCTATATCTTGCCGCCTCTGTGGGCTTTCCATCACGTTCAAGTCAAATCTTGCTTCAGGCAGTTTGCATTTCACTTCCACTTTAGATTGGTTTGAAGTCATAGTGCCATATAATCCCTCCCGAGTGAGAGCTTCCTTTCTGGATCTCCTTTTCCAGCTCCTCTCCCTTGACGAGTTGGTTGAGTTTGTTTTAGTTGTGGTTGTAGAACTCTGCATTGGACCACTTTTAGAGTTGCTGAAGGAAAACTTCTCTGGATTCACTTCAGCTAGGAGTGCTCTGATTTCTTCCCTCTTCTCATTATTAATAACATAGCTATATGAAAGATCAGCATTCCCTGTTGCACAAATAATATCCACTGCCAGTTCCACTTGTCGATCCAGGTAAAGGATTGTGCCACTGTTCAGGTGGCCATAATTCCTCTGAATAACTGGATTAAAGATCCTGAGCAATCTGGGTCGTACTCAACTGGGATCAGTCACTCCTCCCTCCGAAGGTGTACCTATAGCAGTAGCTGCTTCACTAAAGGACATAAGAAGAGTTGGGTCACTAGTGGCTATATCAGAACCAAAGGGAGATCAGAGTTGGTATAAATTGGATAATTCAACATATTAAAAAGATCATTCTTCGAAAGCAGTATCCCATTCTTGTTCATATTAGGTAAACCAGCATGGTTGTTTCTCAGAAAGATATCTCCAAGGCTCAAGTTTCTCTCCCCCAGTACTCCTCCTACCGTCTGGTTATCGGTAACTTGATTAAAGATGCTTTCAGGTGGTGGAGTGATTGTAATGCTTGGTTCAGGTTGTGTCACTCTGTTCCTGTTTAGGGATAGCCTGCTAGTGTGCTAGAGAGGTGTAGCTCTGAGCCAAAGACCCAAAGGAAAGAAGCCAGTGAATGGTATGCCAGCCTTTTCATCAGCCTCCCAGAGTGGGCAGTAATTCTTCGTATGTCCTGCAACACCCTAATAAAAAACAAATATCTGGCAGCTTTTCGTACCTAATGGATACCAATTTAGATTGACCATACTCAAGTTGATTAAAGGGAACCCGATAGAAATGGCATCTGTATATTCACTTCGACACGAATACGCAAGAAGTATTGCCTCCATAGTGGTGCATTCGGATTTAAATCCACATCAATGAAATTATGAAATAGGTTTCCAATACTCACTGCGTTCTCCTCTGTTATCTGGTTTAGAGGTAATCCCTTAGTATGGATCCAAAACGGAGTGGTGTCAAATCTCATATGCTCCAGAGGAATGCTGGCAGGCCATTCTTTGACTATGATGAGTTGGTTCTCAATGTTCAAGGGTCGCTCTTCCAGCAAGTAATTGTAGTCCAGTAAACTTGTAAGTCTAATGGTCAAAACATTTTTAGGGAAGTTGGCAATGATGAGCTCACCTCTAACTCTTCACACCGTGTGAAACATCTTCCTCAGCGCATGCGCAATATAGTGCTTTCTGGATAGAACTTTGGCTACGAGTGACATTCTGGGGCCTTCTTCCTCAATTCCATTTTGAAAACCACAATTCCATTTTGTGCGTAGAAATGGATTTAAATGATGAGTTCTGCCTCTTTGTGATTGAGCCAGCTTCTAAATCTTGAGCCAACAAAACCTATGATGAGTTATCCTCTTCATTGATTGTCTAGTTGCGTTTTCTCATTCCCCATGCATTGATTATTCCTTTCTGTATGCGAAGTAGATCCAGTGATCTAAAATTAGCTTCAATTACAGATAGTAGAGGTTAAATCGTTATGTTCATGACGAAAACAAGAAATAAAAAGAAACACGAAAACAAAATTAAAATAAAAAAAATATTATTTATGACCAACTATGACACTGACAGAGTCCGTCAAACACTCAAATTGCATACACTTCGCAAATTCACATCATTCATAGGCTCATTCGAACAACATTCTAAACCTATTTAAACGAACTATCTGAGATCCAAACATGGAAGCCATGCCATGAGAGTCCTTCTTATTGGGCCATGCCCTTAGTTCATAACTTTTTCCATTTTGGTTAATTTACCAACATGAAATAGTATAATAACGTGGTGTTATAGCTCTTCCCAAAAATCCTAATTCTAACAAAAAATACACATGCACACAAGTCTAATCTCTCCTTTTAAATTCTAACCAATATCCAACACAAAAAAGGGTCTGAAAATTTCATTGAAGAGGCTCTGGAAATTTTAATCTCACATAGTAAATATAATCTCTTTGCAATTTGAAAGGGGAAAAACAACTCGAATATAACAAAAATCTGACAGACTTAGGGTTTTAAAATTGAAAAACTAAACAAATCATCAAAAGAAAGGGATTGATTATTTATCATTTCAAATGTCTAACTTGATATATATTTGATTGTTTAAAAACTATCTACATCACTTCAATAGGGATTCCCCTCAGTCCCATTAGGCATGGCTCTATGCAATGTTCACTGATCAGGCGCACATAAATGCTTAAATTGAGGAAATTTCTTAAAGTATAATTTTTTGTATTTTACTTTCAACTTTACATTGTTTTTCAAATATATTTACAGGTCGTTTTTTACCAACAATACCTTTTTTTATAATTTCTAAAATATATTTTTCACCTTTTACTGGTTTATGTTATTTAAAATTTTTAAGGTGTTTTTTATCGTATTTTTTAGTGTAATTGTGGTGTTTTTTATAGTGTATCTATGATGTTTTTAGTGTAATTATAGTGTGTTAATAGTGTATCTTTAGTGTATCTATGATGTATATATAGTGTAACTATAGTGTTTTTATAGTGTGTACCACAAAAACACTGCAAATACATCAGAAACATTGCAAATACACCATAAAAATGTAGATATACCAGAAATACACTATAACGTAAATACACCATAGATACAATGCAAATACACAATAAATCAGTTCATATTTACAAACTTAGTAGCATCAAAATAAAAGAAAAGATCTATGAATAAGAGAAAGAAAAAAATTATATGAACAATAAAAAAAATTTATAAACAAAAATAATAAATCTATAACAATCTCTTTATAAATAATCTAAATTATTACAAAAAGACAAAAATTTATAAAAAAATATAAAAATAATATCGATGAATCCATCAGAAGAAACGCATTGACGAAAAAATCAATGGATGAATCGCGGCAATGAAAAATCCACTGAAAAAACACGACAATGAAAAATCACAACGAGAAATTCACCGGGAGATGCGCGACGGCGATATGGAAGAAAGCGATGTGCGTCGAAAGTAGATGAATGGAAGAAAAAGTTGAGAGAATGAACGGAAAAGAAGAAAAAAGGAAGATAGAAGAAAAAATGAAAAAGAAAGGAAGAGAGAAAAAGAAAGGAAGAGAGAGAAGTACGACTATGTGTTACAAATGACTTAAAATGAGTGTAAGCCTTCTATATATATTAGGATATTTTTATAAATATATTTGTAATTAGGGTAGCAAGGATAATTATGAAAAGATTGGTGAAGAAGGTGTAAATATGT
Organism: Mercurialis annua; assembly: GCF_937616625.2. NCBI lineage: Eukaryota > Viridiplantae > Streptophyta > Magnoliopsida > Malpighiales > Euphorbiaceae > Mercurialis > Mercurialis annua. The sequence continues at coordinate 38,737,972 of NC_065571.1, forward strand.
TTAAAAATCAGATATTTTAAAAATAATCTCATTTATTTCAAATGAATTTTAGCGGATCCTACGATCCCTTATAACTTCCATAGGTCAAGGAAGGCAATTAGATGAAATATTAATCAATATTCCATGCTAGGATAATTAGATACTGGTTTGAATCCCTCAAATTCTCTATTAAGCTATTAACATGCGCATGCCCCTTTGATAGGAGTGTCATCTATCCTTATTTTAACGTATGTGTAGACACCTTTTTTCGGACATCAAAAAATTGATAAGGAACTAAAGCATCCAATAAAGATTTTCAGAGGATCACGTTGGGAAGACGATTTATTGATCAATTTGAAAAACTTTAAAGGACTAGATCGACGCGTAGCAGCGTATTTGAGAGATTGAATCGCAGATAATCCATATAAATCCAAAGGAATTACAGATATAAGTCTGAAAATTAAACTAAGCCTAAAGCCTTATAAATTTATGAGCTAATTTGTTGAATTGTATTGTTTGTAAAAAACTATATGCGAAAAGTGAACTTCATAATCTTAAAGCCTTTTTTTTACACTTCCGAGGACGTTTTTTTTACGTTTTCAACACAATTCATAAATAAATATGAAATTAATTATTTCATTTGTTATTATCATTATGAAAGCCCATGGAACCCCTAACCTAGCATAAAACCAACAAATACAAACTTATAACCATTCATTAATGAGGGAAGATATTTTATTATTGAACAAGAATCTAAATTATTAATGTTCAAGCTACAATTTCATATCCCAAAGTTCAACCATCAAATCAAACAATAATTCATTTAAACAATCAACTACTAACTATTCAAAGATCTACCTTATATCCTTAATTTAGATCGATTGAAAATGAGCTAAGGACATACAATATTTCAAAGGACCTAATCAATTCCATAAACATTGGATAAGTGTTTTGCTTATTTTGTTCCATTGAGTTCTACGATGTATTGACGCTAGTACGAAATATTGTTTTTCTTTTATTGCAAGTTTTGATGTGTGATTATTGTGTTAGGGTTAAGGTTGGATTAGTACCTCATCGTTTTAGCATTTCGAGACTCGTTTCAGTTGGTTCAAGGTGATTTTGGATTGGTTTGATCGAACTAGTCTGAGTTCGATCAAACAAGGGCTTGTAGGTTGCGGTTTGGTTTTTATTTAGCCTGGTTTGATCGTACCAAGGCTTTTTTTATCGAACTAGTGTAGATTTTTGTCTTGGTTCAATCGAACCAAGGCTAGTTCGGTCGAACTAGTGCATTTTTCAGCACTGCATTAGAATTCATCTTCTTCATTTCATTATGTCATTCGAACCCACCACCATTAAAACACTATTCATCATCTTCTGCTTAACTTTCCAACCATAAAACTTCATTTCAAAACCATTTTTGATGTTTGATTCAAGAAATCAACTCCCTCAACTCTTGTTTGAACAATTTAATACTATTTTTTACATGCATGATAGTTGAAGCTTTAATTATTCTAAAGGATTTGTTATTTGCTTTCTCAAGTTGTTTGATTGCCATTTTTATACTTCAAGAGGTTAGCATTTATCATTGTATCTTCATTTGTAATACCCTGAAATTTGGTGTTTAAAAAATAAGCGGCTCGTCTCATTTTAAATTGTTAAAATGAAAAGAATAAAAAAAATAGCGGAATATATAAATAAAAGAGGAATCGAGTAGGTCGACATTGAAATTTTAATAAGAAAATTTCAATATTAGCATTCCATAAAAGAAATGGAATTGAGTTAAAAAGGACAATATGAAAAAGTGGTTAAAAGTGCATTTAGGCCCAAAATTGGAAAATAAGGCTTTAATTGCCGGAAAATATAAATTACATAGATTATTGACGGGAATTATTAGTTATAAAAATAATATCGATTGATTAGTTACCGATAATTGATAAAGCGAAATTTTAACGATAAAAGTTGGAAATAGTGTCTTTTAGCTCAAATTGGAATTTGAGTGTTTTTGCCCAAAATTGCTAAATTAAATCATCAGAAATGGAATTAGGAGATACCAAGGTGATATTATTTATTTGAATAATAAATAATATAAAACTTATCGAGGTTAAGAAATTGGGTAATTGATCAATGAAATTGGGCAATTTGTAAGTTAGAAATCAAAACCGCTTAAGTAGATTTCTTTAAGGACCAAAGAGGACCTTTAGCCAGCAAAGAAACTTTTCTTCGGCTGAAGCCAAAATTCCGTATGTCTTCTTTCCCATCAACATTCAACAAAATCTTCAAACCATCATAACTTCTTCGTTTTAGATACGAATTGAGCAATTCTTGCGACCACAGAACGAACAAAGAATCCTCTACACATATATTCCTATAAATCAAGGTAAAAATTACAATCTCTCAGTTAGGGTTTCAGAGCTTGATTTCGGTTTTGTTGATTGTGATGATGATTTATGTAATTGATGTTTGTAAGGTGTTAAGAGCTTGAATGGAGCAAGTTGGAGGGTGAATTTTGGAGCTAAACCTTCGGCATAGAGAAGAAGTCGTGGTGAGGTCTAAATTCTGAAATTTTTGATTAAGAAAACTGAATGGGTTTGATAATGTTTAATTATTGATAATGATAGCTTATAGAAATGATGTTGTTATGAATGAAAAGTTGGATAGAAATTTGGCTAAGAAATTCGGCCATGGAGCTAAGATGAGGATGTGTGTTTCAATTGATAGTTATAAGATTGGAATGTTACTAGTTAGGAATGAATCGAAATGTTTTTGGTTGATAAAAAGTTTGATTAATTTGAATTAAAAATCAGGTTAAGGTTCGGCCATATGTTGGATTTCATGTTCAAATGGTTTTGATAAGGTTTAAATCATGGATTATGAGTGATTATAATCAAGTATGATGGTTGAATTGGATAGACATAGAAGCATGTTTTTGATATGATTTTAGTTCCGATGTGTAATGAGTTTTGATACGACGTCACGCGAGATAATTTGACGATTTTGTAATAAATCGTTAACTATTATAAGTGAGGTATAAATTGTAATTACCCCTAAACTGTTAAGATACTGATAAGAGACTAGAACATGCCACATGTCCAAAATTAAAAAATTTAAGACAAGAATGTCGGAAGTGAGAATCGAGTTAAGAATTATAGTCGGGATAGTTTGTCAAGTATGATCATTAAATAATAATTTAATTGGAAATTACTATTCGTTGGAACGATTATTAGCGGGACTAAGTAAAAGACTAAGTAAATTCATATAAAATAAGATATAAGTCCCGAGCTAATAATTTTCACGACAACGTTCGTGAAATAATAATAAGAATTAATCAAAAAAGGATTTCCGAAACTCAAGCACGAATGTTAATTGGAAGTTTGAGTTAAAGAGCAAATTAACCGTTTTGAACTAAAGTGAGCTTTTAGCCACCTTGAGTTAAAGTGGACTTTTTGCCAAAACAACTTCCTTATTAAGTTGTCTTCCTCATTTGGTTTTGAGATAAGAAAATAGCTTCCTTTCTCCATTTTTGAAGTAAAAATGCCAAACCCTCACCTCCATGGCTAACTCTACGGTTTCTTCTCCAAACTTCATGATTTTGGAAGCAAATCAACCCTAAACTTAAGGTAAGCAAGGTAAGGTTCTTAATTGTTGAATTCCAGGGTTGATTTGAATTATTTAATAAAAAGAAAATCTAGGGTTTAAGGTTCTTAATTGACACTCGAAGATAACCACACAAACATATAAACCTGTAAGAAAACCATTTGCGCGGGGGCAACCGAGACTCCAACCCAAGTCTAGCAGTTTATATAAACAATTAAATAAACAAATACTCTGCTCAAACACGAGATTCCAACAAACATGCCTTATATATAAATAATCCAAACCCAAAGTAATACATGCCAACATATAATAGTCAAACCGATCTGACAACAACAGTCTAAAATAATAATGACATAACTATTTCTACTATGGTCTAAGAGTTTTAAATAAGTTCGACATCTGCATTTTAAAACCAAAAATAAACCTTCAAGTAAATCAACAAGATGGAGTTGACCGATACGCTCAAAATGAAATCCTGAAAATGGGAAAAACAACGGGGCCAAATATACTGAGATGAGTTTATAATACGATTTATATTTATTAAGTTCAAAACCTTTAAAACCTGAAATCCTTTTAAAAACCTTTAAAACCTGAAATCCTTTCATACTAATATATATACGATTATGGAAGTACAATATTGAAATGAAATCCAAAATATAATCTCATAGTAGATGGGAATAAAGTCTCGATACAAGCCTATCGACTAGCTTGTTCCAATTCACATCCATAATCATTAATACAGTTTGAAAATATTTATAATCCTAAAATAATATGCGTTACGTAATAAAGCGGTAAATAGCACTACGAACTCGCTGCTTGCGAAATCCCGTGATAATCTTGGCATGCATGCGAACCCTGCGCAGACTCCGAAGTACGAGTAGACGATGGGTCTAAGAGCATGGCACAAGTTAAAATATATACAACTTCTTACTCGAAGAATACTAGACACCACATAGGACTAGCATCTTAAACCACAACCAAAGTACAGGGCAAATTAGAAGTTTACAATTATACAAACCAAACATTAAGTTAATCTTAGATGAGTTCTTACTTTAAAAACCAGATCCAGAGTTCTTATATAACTTAAGTAAACCATTTAAAACCAATTGAATTTTCCAAAGTAGTGTGTTAGCTTTAACCACATCATAGCTCAACACAACATGTCGGACGACGCAAGTCTAACCCAACCCAAACGTATACCAAAGTATCATCCAAATAAAAACAAATCATTTAATTAAACCAAAGTCATTTGAAAACCAAGAACTCATTTTAAAGCTTAACAAAACCAAAGTTAACCACTAGCAACAACAGGCTAAACATTTTGCCAACACTTGACAAACTTCACCCAAAGTATACTCAACATGTATAAATCATCTTATGTGAAATCAACATGATTTTAATTACTTTTAAACAATTAAACATCAAATCTGAAATAACTATTCTAATTAAGCACGAAACCTTTGCAACACTTAATATAGTTTATAAGCAATTCTGCCCAACGATTACCAAACAACCTAAAATTAAACTAACATATTTTATATATAAAAAACAGTTTTATAATACACATTTCCAGTCACTTACAAACTTGATTATACAAACAAAATAAACAACATAACTTTGGCCAAATCAACCCAAAATCATCGATTTAGCCAATCACCAATTGAGCACCCAAGGTATTAGTTCTATCATACTAAATCAGCCCTAGGTAGAATATTTCCAGCCCTTTGAATTAACCAAAAACAGAATTACAATCTAAAGTAACAACAAACTGATATACCCTTTTACTTTGGATTGTCGGAGTGGTCCGACTAGTTGATTTTGACATATTGTACTTTGGAATCGATTCATTATATATATGAGGCATGTTTTGGAGTCTCGGGTTGAGCCGCGCATTTCATTATATAATTGTTTATATAAACTGTCAGACTTAGATTGGAGTCTCGGTTGCCCCCGAGCATTGGTTTTCTGGCAGGTTTATATGTTTATCCGCGAGGCTAGCTACGGGTTTTGCTACAGCCATACCCGTACCCTAGCGCCAGTCGCGATCCTTGAAATTGGGTCATGATAAAAGTGCAATGCTTTATACACTCATATATTTTACATGATTTGCATGCATACATTGGTTTGAAACCAGTATAGATGCGATGAAAAAAATGCCTTCCTCTTAGGCGGTTAGGACTGTATGATCACCAATATTGATATGAGCTCTACGTGTATGTGTTTAAATGTGAAAATGCAGGACATTGATCGTTAGAAACAAGGTTAACTCTGTAGAAGCTCTTGTGACTGAGATCTCGGTGGACTAAACACTCGGGACCTGTATCTAGTGAGTTAATTTGGTAGAGTTAAATTTCCCCCAAGACTCATAACTTGGTATTAAGAGATGGAAATGGTTAACTCGGTAGAGCTTTGAAACTCTCGGGACCGAGCCATAAAGGAATGATATGATTTGTGATAGTCACCGTTATATGAGAATAGTAGTTGAATTTGGCATTAGGGTTTCAATCGTAATCCATATTTGAATGCATATGATATGAAATGTTTATAGCATGTATCTTGTTTTAATGAATATTCATTAGTAAATTATATGAACTTACTCAATATTGACCTCGTTGATATTACCCCTTTTCAGGTATATAGCGTTTTTATGTGACAGACTCCCACTGTTGTTCGGGATGTACATATTTTGAAGTGATATAAAGAAAACTATCTTTCTATCTTGAGTTGCAGTAGTCAGCAGTCGATAGTTGGTAGACCCAATATTTTATCCAACAATTTCTATAATGTTATGTTTTAAACTCTAATATACAGTTTATGCTTGTATATTGTTTTGAATACTATGCTATCTTTACCGTTTGGAAGTTTAGCTAGTTGTTATGTGTTGAACTGGTTTATGTGATATGGGCTATATGTTTAAAACAGGGCGATGTATGATATACGAGATATGTGTAAAGACCCTGGTTTACATGTATATAGTGACTATTTTCAGAAAAAGATTTTAAAGATTGTCGTTATGTTTATAAAAGAGTTTTCCGAAAACGTATTTCATATATTAGTATGATTTTAAAAACAAAAAAATTTATAGTGGTTTTAGGCTTGCTACGGGTTTCTAAGCAACCATTCCCATTCCCTAGCGCTAATGGTTTATAGTGGTTTTGGGTCGTGATAGAAACAAAATCCACAATATCTTTCTTCATTCCGCTCCACCAATATGTACCTGTGACATCATGATACATCTTAGTTGACCCGGGATGTACACTGTATGTCGACTTGTGCGCTTCCTCCAAAATATGATTTTTCAAACCATCAACATCCGGAACGCACCACCTTGAACAATGCTTGAGAACCCCATCGGCTAGCACAAATTCTAAATTCCCATTTTGACAAACCTCGTCCATAGTACGCCTCTATTTTGGATCCTCAACTTGTAAAACTTTAATCTGATCAGTCAAAACGGGTTGCACTTATAATTGAGCCAACAAGTTCACCGCTTCAGAATTATGAGAATAGTAGCCCATCTCAAGAATCTTATGCCACGCATGGATCAATGGCTTACACCATCCCTAAGAAATATGAGCAAAGCTACCGGAAGATTTCGGAGTTATAACAACATCCACCATACTAGCTTTGCCTGAATGATACTGAATGGTATAACATTCATAGTCCTATAGTAACTTCAACCATCTCTTTTGCCTCAAACTTAACTCTCACTTATGAAAGATATACTTCAAACTCTTGTGGTCAGTAAAGAATTCACTAGTTGCACCATACAAGTAAGGCCTCCAAATTTGCAACGCAAAAACCACAACTGCTAACCAAAAATCATGCATGGGTAATTAACCTCATACTTTATTAACTGACGGGAAGTATAGGAAATTACTCAACCATGTTGCATCAATACGCATCCAAGAAAAATCCTAGAAGCATCACAATAAACTATAAATCCTTCGGTGCCTGAGGGTAACGCCAAAACCGGAGATGTTGTCAGATACTCCTTGAGCTTATGAAAACTAGCTTTACACTTGTCCGACCACTCAAAATTCACATTCTTTTGTGTCAGTTTTGTTAATGGCGTGGATAGTTGAGAAAATCCTGCAAGAAACGGCAGTAGTAGACGGCTAACCCAAGAAAACTCCTAATCTCAGTAATCGATTATGCCTCAGCCAATCCATCACTGCTTCAATATTCTTAGGATCAACCTGAACTCCATCTTTTGACACCACGTATCTCAGAAAGGTAGCTTGATTAATCCTAAACGCACACTTAGAAAATTTGGCATACAACTGATGTTCACGCAAAACTTGCAACACGGTTCTCAAATTCCAAGCATGCTCTTCCTCACTCCACGAGTAAATCAAAATGTCATCAATAACACGATAACAAGTCGATACAAAAATGGCTTGAACACCCGATTCATCAAATCCATAAATGATGCAGGTGCGTTAATCAATCCAAATGATATAACCAAGAACTCATAGTGCCCATACCATGTTCGGAAAGCGGTCTCAGGCACATCGACATTATAAATCTGAAGTTGATGATACCCAAACCTCACATCGATCTTGGAAAAGCACTTAGAACCTTGCAACTAGTCAAATAGGTTTGATGCGAGGAAGAGGATATATGTTCTTAATGGTTGCCTTATTCAGCTGCCTGCAGTCTATACATTGCCAAAGGAACCATCCTTCTTCTTAATGAATAAAGCAAGCGCACCCCAATGAAAAGTGCTCGGCCTGATAAAACCCCTATCCAACAACTCTTATAATTTTTCTTTCAATTCTTCAAATTCAACAGGCACCATTCAATATGGCGGTATGAAAATCGGAGTTGTACCCAAAACAACATCGATACAAAACTCAATCTCTCGCTCTGGTGGTAACCATGTAACTCCTTTGGAAACACGTTAGAAACTCATTAACTATCAGAGGATTGTTCATGCTACCATCATCTGCTTCCACATTTCGAACCACAGCTAGAAAACCTTGATAGCCTTTACTCAACAACCATTTCGCTTTGATAACTTATATGAGGTTCGTAGGTGCGTCCATCTTTTCTTCTCGAAAAGCAAAACACACATCACTGGGAATCCAAAACATAATTGACTTCTCTCGACAATCGATACTAGCATTATGGTGAGCTAACCAATCCATCCCCAAAATCACATGAAAAAGGTATGACATCAAGCAATATCAAATAAGCATGTAAGTCTCTACCTTGAATGACCACAAAACACGATGATAACACAACATCCACCTCAACACTATCAGACATGGGTGTAGACTCAGATAAAGAAATTTGCATGTAGGACGGTGTCATACCCAATTTCACAACAAAAAAAGGAGATACAAAAGAATGAGTTTCACCCAAATGAAACAAAACCATGGCATCAACAAAGGATATCGAGATAATTCCTTGCACCACTGCATTTGAAGCACATGCATCTTGAGAAGTCAAGGTGAACACTCTAGCCTGACCGCGTCCTTACTGCTAGGACAATTGACTAGAATTGTTGCTCCCAAAAGTGATACCCCAATTACCATGGCCTCCAAAACTACGGCCCCGTTGGCCACCCAAAAAAGTTGCAAGTTGAGGAAACCCTATAGAAGTGAAGAATGTCTGTACTTTGCTGTTGAAAGGATTTTTGAGTAAAATTGCCAGAAGACATATGTTGTCCAGAGAATGGACACTCTCTAGAAAAATGGCATGTTTTCCCACACATGAAACAACCATCTGAACTGCCCCTGAGCAATTGGGTGGATGTTTATACTTGATTGCTTGTTGTTTCTTTTTTTGATGCTTATTATGGGTTCTGGAGCAACCCCTCCCGTTCCCTAGCGTCGGTTACGATGCTGAGGAAATCGGATCGTGACAACTTTATTTATAAGAACACTGCTTATTCAATAAATTATTTTTATGAGAGAAAAGTAATTTAAGAATACCAGTCCTTTGCATATTATCCTTACATGTCTCTCCATATAACCAGAAAATAATGAGGATTAAGTTCTTTAAGTTTAACATAAATAAGAGGAGTTACAATGTCCATTTTGAAAACATGAGAGCTACTTTAACATAAAGAAGTGCATAAAGAGCATATGTGCTCTCCGTTTAGGATCATTTTGTATTTTTTTCTATTGTTTAAATTACAATTGACATGTTATCCACATATTTATTTTAGGCCTAATCACTCAAAAAACCCTCACCTTTAATTTTTTTTTCAATTCCACCCCGACGTTGAAAATTTGTCAATTTTACCCACTTTTGAATTTTCCGTTTTCAATTGTACCCCAATTTTTTAATTTTCGTTAATTTTTTAACTTAAATGATGAAATCATTCAATTAACTAAGTTTAAATATGAAATTAAATTCTTTTTTATTCAAAAAAGTACAAATAAGTCCTTTATTTTTAAAAACTAACTAAAACCCATAATCATATTAACACTAACTTAAATTCTTAATTAATTTAACTAAATTTAAATAAATTTTAAAAACATACAATTAATATATGCTAGACATGGAGAATGTTTTAAACAAATTTCCAAACGAAAAATACGTTAATTTAATTTTTCAGGGTACAATTGAAACACAAAAATGCAAAATAGGGTAAAATTGACAAATTTTCAACGTCAGGGTATGATTGAAAAGGGGTTAAAAGGTCGGGGGTTTTTAAGACATTAGACCTTTATTTTATATAAACTGAAATTTCTAATTGGGATAATGTCAAAAAAAATCACGAGCTTTACATGTTTTCTCATTTTAATCACGCAATTTAAATTTTATCATTTTCATACACGAACTACCACTTTTTCCCAAATTCATACACGGTGCTGAGCTGTCATGGTTTCATTGGTGTAATTTGCTGAGGTGAAGATCATTTTACACCAATGAATGAGTGACACCTCAGCGCCGTGTATGAATTTGGAAAAAAGTGGTAGTTCGTGCATGAAAATGACAAAATTTAAACTTCGTGATTAAAATGAAAAAACATGTAAAGTTCGTGATTTTTTTTTGACATTAACCCTTTCTAATTCAAACTCTTTCATTCACATTACATAAACTGACTATCTATCTTCACGTATATTGCTGAAAGGTTTACTTTTGTATTCATTCGAAGAATTATCAATTTTTTTTCATAAACTATGTTTTTGTAATTCTAAGCACTTAGAAGTGTAAAAAATTAAAATAATTTGCACTAACCTGACATAAAATAAAACGGTTGAACAATTATGTTTATAGCATTGTTCACAACCCGCCTTGTAAAAAAAATATAAAATTTCATAACTGTTTTAACATAAAAAGAATCAAATTTCTAATTTTATAACAGAAGACTCACAAATTATCCACAAAAGAGTGGCATACAAATCTTTCATAAAAAAACGATAGACATGGTTTTTTTAATAAAAAAAGACATGCAATAAAATATAATATTTGAAAAAAATATTATAGTTCCTAAATGATTCAATATTTGTAGTAAAATGGTATTGATCTATTTTTGATTTTTGATTCATGTACAAATTTAATTTGATATGTGCTTTTTCAATGAATTAAATTAACCACAAAAAAAAGATGGTTTTTTTTTATACTTTTTATATTTTATAAAAATAAAGCAACATAAAAAATAAAATGGCCACCGTTAATGGTAAAAATTATTTTATAGTCTATTGTTTAAATTATTTCTCTATCATACAAATAATTTATTAAATAATCAAACATTATTCTTTTATATAATTTAAATAAGTGAATAAAAGCACATAAAATAGATAATTCAACATACAAAAAAAATAGTCAGTGTCTCGAATTGCAAAAATATGAAAGTTCATGATATTCCCAAAATTAAAAATACATGTTAAATATGCAAAACACGTTAAAGTTGGTGATTATTCGTGCAATGAAGCCATTATTAGATGGAGAAGACCTTTCACACATGGCATGCTCCGATGTCCACATAAACAGCTTGACGAATTCAACCGGTGTCTCGAATTGCATAAAATGTGAAAGTTCATGTTTGCCAAAATTTAAAGTACATGTTAAATATATAAAAGATGTTAAAATTGGTGATTTTTCGTACAATAAAGCCATCTAAATATAAAGCATGTTCATCATAAAGAGTAAATAATATTACACAAATCTATATGTTTTTTTTGTGAATATAAATCTATATGTTACTTTAAACAGTACACTGAGCAGCAAATTTGAAAGCCTCAACGGAAAATCATATGATCCCTATTTGTGCTACTGCCTCAAACTGAAAAATGGCAAGACTCACTAATTGTAGCCTCGAATTTATTAATCCTTAAATAACAATTTAACTATATAAGAAAATTTCGGTGAACTTTTACTTAAAATAGTCTGTGAAAATGAAGTAATTTATATTTGTTGTTTTACAATTATGGAGATAGCATGAACAAGTCAAACCTCTAAATTTAGCTAGCTAGCTATTTAGGAAACATAACAAAAGAAAATCCCAGTTTACAAGTTTTAATAATAATTTTAAAACACAAATTATTTAATAATAATTTTAGTCAAACCTCTAAAATTATTTGATAATAATTTTAAAACACAAATTTTGTAAAAAAGTAAATTAATCCAAGAAGATGGGTTACAAATGTTTGGTGAGAATGAGAATGATAGTGCTGTGTACAATGTTTATAATGGGAAATGGACAAGAAAAAGCAACAATAGCACAATGTATAAGCGATTGCATGCCAATCTGCATGAGATTAGAATATGCATTTGCTGATTCTTGTGCAAAAGGATGTAATATTGGATGTGAACAATTACAAGGTAGAGGTCCTCCCCATGATATCAACACTTCCAAAACCAAAGAAGAGGATAACACTCAATTTTAATTCTTTCAGTAAGCCCTCCCTCTTCTTTTTTTCTATTCAATGTACAATTTCTAACCTTTCATTTTCAGGGAGAAAGAAAAGTTAATTACAATATAGCCATTCCGTTTCATTGTCGTATATTTTCTCCCGTTTAAAATGAATTTATCTCGGATGCTATTTAAATATGGCTTAAATGCATCAAAATTACCGACTTTTGCGTTTGTTTGGTATTTTAATAAACTTTAAATTTTGCATATTTAACATGAACTATCCAATTTTGCAATTATGTATTACGTTTGTGTTTTTTATTTAAAACGGTGCCGTTTTATATCCAAAACGGCGCCGTTTTATACCCAAAATGGTATCGGTGTCATTATTGTAAAATTTTGAAAGTTCATATATGTATATGCCAAAATTAAAAGTTCATGTTAAATATCAAAAACTCGCGAAAATTGATGTTCTTTATGCATTTAAACCTTTAAATATTTATATATGACAATACCCTTAAAATAAGAGATTCTAATTTTTAAAATGTAATATCATTGTTGCTAAATATATCTACAAATACAATGATTGCGATTGGTCAGGATGAAGATTTAAACCAAATAGTACTATAAGTATTACCAATATCTATTAATAAGGGGATAACTTATAATCCTGATGGTTTCTAATCTGTTAATTTTTTTTATATTGGCGATTAAGCTTTAAATTGTTTTTATTTGATTTATAAACTTTAATCATTTTTTATTTTGGTTTTTTCTGATATATAGCTGGCAGCCGAACATTGTTAAATGGTAGCCGGATTTTACTATTTTTATGTTGGAAACTTATCAAATATACATAATTTTTATTTTAGAGGGATGTTTTTAGTTCAAGTTTTCAGGTAAAAGTAAATATATTATGACAGCCACCTAAGCATTTACTTTTCGAAAAAACAAAATGAAAAACAAAATAGTAACTAAAAAACAATTCAGTCATCAAAATAAAAAAAATAGTTTAGATACTCTTGGCAACAATTCATAATAAATCAGGCTTCTCGTAAGTTTATTTTTTTTTAATCAACTTCTTATTAAGTTAAAACAATTTTAATCAGATGATCATAAAGTAATTTTTGACAAACGGCTCTCCAACTTTACTATTCCTCCACCATCAATTTTTAATATATAAAATGTATTCAAACAGTCTTCTTATTCCAAATTTATTTTTCAATTGCCCTTCCATAAGTTTTTTTGTTAATTCTATCAATTTTTATGACATGACATCCCATTTAGACGGCTGATTGATTTTTCTTTTGGCTCTATAGCTCATGCCACAAATTAAACCACATAATCACCATGTCACCCCCTATATGTATTCTAGAAAACAGCTATTTAGAGAGAGAACTTTTCATCATTAAATGTCTCATATCTGTCGCTAATCGCGTTTAACGATGCATTAGCGACGGGAAAAAATCCATCATTAAACGGTTAGCAACAGCAAAACAAATTATCATTAAATTAGCGATAAATTTACGACAACGATAAATTGATTTGCAAAGGAGATATTGATTTTTCAAAAAATTCGCGATCATTTAACGTAGAATTAGTTATAGATTTTCTTAAATCGCAAGAGATAGGAAGATTTACACTCTATACCACAATAAGATAAAATTTTACAAACATACTATCTTATCTGTTTTTTTTTTTAAAATTTTTCTTTATTTCTAAAAATATTACCTTTCTCTTTTATTAAAAAAAAAAAAACATTTTCCTCTTTTTTTTCATCTTCTCCATCCAAACCCTAATTTTATTTTTTCTCTACCTCCACTAACATCGTAACCAAATTTCATTTTCAAACCACACCACCACCATTCTTCTTCTGTCACTGCCACTCTCCCCTCACGCCGTCCTCCTCGCTCTCGCTGCACGCACTCGCCGCCGCCCTCTCTTACGACCTCGCTGCTGCTCTCCTCGCACACTGTCACCGCTGCCGTTATATGTTTACGCCGCCATCTGAGTATATTTTTCGAAATGAAATCTAAAATGTTATGAAATCATATTTGTATGTGTAGATTTATGATTTATATGTCTAGAACTATAACTTGTTTTGTCTTTGTATGTATAGGTCTAGGATTTATTATATATGATTTGTAATTTGAATTTTCAAATCTTAACACTTGATTATCAATTGTCTTTTTGGTTTTGGATTTTCTGTCTGTCTTCATCCTCATCTCCTCTATTCTTTAGATATGATATTTTTAGATCTGAATTTTTTTTTAAATTGTGTACGATCTGTATTATATACAAATTATATACGAATTAATTATAAATTTAAAAAATTATATACAGATAACATACATATTATATCTATATTATATACCAAATAAATACAAAAACTGGAAAATTTGAAATTTTATATAAAAATCGTATTTTTGTAATTATTTTTTGTATTTCAGTTAAAAAAATACATGTGGCATGTTTGTAAATATTTTCATTTTGTCCGGTATTTATATAAAAACCTCTAATATATATTCATTTTAACTACTACTCAATCCATCAATCACCCAATAGGTCACCAAATCAATTTATCGATTCCCCTATAGGTCATGTACCTGAGATTTTTGCAAACTTCCTAGAAACGTTATACCATTAGTCCAACCCAAGACTCTTTAACTCTCAGGTTCCCTCACACTTACCTCCATCTTAACCAACTCAGATTTTTATTACATATCAATCTAAATTATATTAATATAACTAAAAAACAAATATTTACTCCCGCATTTTAAATAATTATTATTTATTAAAGAATATAATTATGTAGATAATTATATTTTAAATTTTTTTCTTTTTAAATAAATTTTTTCTTTAAATAATTACTTTTTCAAAATAAGTTTTTAAATAAGTTTTTGTATCAATAATTTTTTTTTATTATTAACAAAAATAAAAAAGTAATTTAATTAATTTTTTATTTTTAGCGACGGATTAACGAGGTACTTCTGTCATGACCCAAATTATTGAGCCGAGACCGGCGGTACGAAATGGGAGTGGTAGCTCCAAAACCCGTAGCAAGCCTAAAACCATAAAAACGTTTTTGCAAATAACAATTATATTAGGACTAAACAAACAGAAGCACATACACAAACATGTACACATATATATACACTAGTCGATCGATCAAACATATGGGCATCTAACTTCCGTACCACGTACGTACTAGCCCCACAATACTATATACATACTAGTGTATCTAGGTCATATCACGGGTAACTGACTACGTGAACCAAAATACAACAACTGGCGTAGCCTACAAATGATATACATAAAGACAACAAACATATAACAAACACAATACATGGTTGTCAAGGCCATGACTCTGTCAACAGAGGACTACTAATGCAGCTCTACGGAAGTTAGGAACTATACATGCAACTGTAGAATTCTGAACCCAAAAAGGTGGAATCTAGCCAAGTCAAGACTCTAAGAACCTGATATTGTTAAACACAACGAGTCTAATTCTTTTTTCCAAGACTTACCCGACACTAGTGATCACACAGCCTATTGACACCCAATAAGTAGCTTGTTCCCTCGGATCACACACCAGATTCTTATACTTAAAACAATCAATCAACGATATACTATATAAATCAAATCATATAATATGCGATGTAAGCGATAATACTATATATAATATATCAAATAGCTTTTACTAATAGTGCACGAAAGTAAAATGTAACTCACATGGACTGCTATCCAATCTACTAGGTTATCGATATATGATAGTAAGCCTGTACTAATCCAAATTCGTCGACCTCGTAGCTTGCCAGTATGTCTGTTACATGTTCAAATCAAATACACGTTTAGTATATAAACGTGAACCTTGCATATCTAAGCAAAACCCTAAGTTACAAACTTAGGTTATTGCAATTCGATCCTAATACGGTTCGTAAACTCGATAATCTTAAATCACATTCTTACACTTGGTTAGTACCATTCCTGGTATTCAACTAATCGATTGCTTTGTTTGATGTATCCCTTTTGAAAACCTAACTCAAAACGCCAAGTTCTATCTCCAATTTCATTATTTTCGGAGTCCAAAACGTGGTATCGGGCGAGGGTACGTCATGTCGGGCCTCGGCACGTCGTACCCAAACTAAAACAGGTTGGGCACGACGTGTCGTGCCTTCTCATGACGTGAGAGGGTTGTCTCGTGACATGAGAGGGTTGTCTCACGCCGTGAGACATCAGTCTCACATCATGAGACAGTCGAGACTAGCTCTTAAAGCTGTTCCGACACGTCTTTGATGTAAAAAATGCCTCAAATCAACCCCAACCTGTTACCACTTCAATATCACACAAAATCCATCTCTAAAACCATCAATACGACGATAACAACATGATTCCGACGTGTTCGATTCGACCGAACACAACATAACTCAAAACGACCCTATTATCATCAAAAACTTAAGCCAAGAACATATCGTTAACTTGTGCTGATGCTTCAGGAGGATAGAGGATTGAATTTCGGAGAGATCGATATGAAGAACGCCCGATTACGTCAAGAATTGATCAAACCCTAGCCATCACAACTTTTTCTTTGAATTTCTCTATCTCAAGCCTTTTTTCCTTCTTGAATTCATATGATTCATATGAATTTGTATATATATTATGGCTAATTGACATCTTTAATCCTTCACTTCTTTAATCAATACAATTTTTTCTTTTAACTTTCCTTTTAATAAAACGGTCAATTGCTCACTTTAACTCAAATACATATGTATTATTTATACCCAAATAAATAATACTAATTCATAATTATTATTTTCCGTCGATAATCTTTTAATTGCAGTTCCCGATAATTAATTTATTATTTACCAATTTGAGATTTAACTTTATTTTAATAACTTTTCTTACCGTTTTCTTTAGTCCCAATTTTTATCCTTTAATCTAATTCTAATATCAAATTTTAGATATTAGAATTCTCAAAACCGATCTACTCGGGTCTCGTCTTTAGTATATAGCTTCAATATTCTTCATACTACTAGCTCGGGTTATCAAAAAGAGACAAATTGCCTACTTTGGCAACGTCAAACGTACAGGGTATTGTAGCTAATTAGCAACGGAATTCATTGCTAAATGAGGCGCCAAACTTGCCGCATTTCATTGTAGGAATTTAGCGACGAATATAATTTCTCCAAAAAAAAGGCGCCAAAGTTGGCGCCTCATTTAGCAACGGATTCCGTTGTTAAATGTTAGCGCCTAATTCCCGCTCAATTTAGCGACAAAATCCGTCTCTAATCTGTAAGAAATATAGCAACAGAATGTAATGTCGCTAAATAAAAAATTAGTGACGAAAATAGAGTCTATCCCTAAAATGTTGTTTTTTAGTATTGTATGTCGCAACGATAAAAATTAACTTATTTTAATTTTTAAATAAAAAAATTGTTGTCATTAAACTTTTTTAAAAAATAACATTGATGACGGCAATGTTAATAGCATGTGTAGTGTAAGGGTGAAATATAAAGAAATTGTTTTTTTTGTTTTTTAGCACATGTGGAAACCACGTGTAATATGTGGATGATACCATTGTGATTTAGTGTGTGACATAAGAAAAAACACATCGTCAGCCGTCCAAGTGGAAGGCCATGTCTTCAAAATTATATAATTAACAAATAACTAATAGCAAAAACTGTTGGAATATAAATCGAAGGATATTAAACTCTATAAATCGTTAGAATTTTCTCAAACTTTAAAAAAGTTATTAAACATATTTTTCTTACAAAATAGTTACTGGACTATATTGTTGTTACAAAAATATTTCTATTGTATAAAAAGAACACTGAATTTTTTGTGAATTACAAAAAATTATTAGATTATACCTTTTATTACAAAAAGGTCACTTGACTATATCCCTTTATATAATTTCTTCTTTCCACTTAAATAAAATATTTTGTTTTTACGTCAAAACGATATGTTTTATATGGGTAAACCCCTTTGTATCAAAAGGTATAATTCATTGACCATTTTATAATAAACGTTTGCTTAGTGATTTTTCTGTAATTTGAGAAAAGTCTGATGACCTACAGAGTTCAATATTTAAAAATTGAAATTTAAATCTATTAGGATATATTTTGAATTTTAGAAGCATTCGGGAGAGACAAACAAAAATTAGAAAACCATTGATGAAAATTATCTGATTATTGTACCATTTGATGGTATATGCTTTTTTTAGACAAGATGGCAATATATAAACGCTTTTATTAAAATAATCAAGCAAAAGATTTAATAAATTTTTCTTATTGATGGAGTCTACCTTCTGATCCGCTGGATTAACCTGCAAAACAGAGTAGATGGCTAACCGGACGGTGGTTTTCCGATTAACTCTCCGATGCTAAAGTCAGTATTTAGCTTTGAGCAGTGTTTTTGAGTATATCAATGTAGTTGCGTGTTTCGGTATACCTCATGCTCCTTTTAATAGTAGATGATTGCATACCTATTAGAGTTGTAGTAGGAAAGGCAATCATACTTGGTAGAATTTAACCCTCATTAAGAGTGTCCTTCCTTATTCAGACAGGAGTCCTATTTAGGAACGTCTTCCTAAATAGTCTCGTCTTCCTAAGTTAGAGTCTGTACCCAAATAGGAAAGATACTTCGAGATTATAGAGTATATCTGGTAATTTATCCGAATCCCAATGGTCGACGCGCTTTGTCCGAGTTCTCAAGGATTCGGTCTTTATCTTGTTGGATGATGTTATGTTCCAGTCTAGGCGGATCCTGAGGATTCGGCCACTGGTTTATCTTGATTCAGCCCTTTGGGCGGGATTCTGGTGTCGTCTGAGAATAGATCTTCTACGACTCGGCTCCATTATAAGTAGAATATGATTTGGTATCAATCATTAGCCCCCCTGCAAGTGAGCTGAAGTCATAGTATTTTATGCCTTGTATTCCGGCGCTCCTTTTTGCTTCTTGAGCAAGTTTTCCATTTTTCTCCTCTTCGCCATGTGCCGACCATCAACAAGTAGAGTTTATTAGATGATGGACAAGTGTCATTTTGAAATGACATTTATCACTCATCCGGAGCGACCCTTAGGGTTCTGCCTTTTCGACTTTGTAATCCCAATTTTTTGGGTATAAAGTGTTCATCTTCATTTTCTCTTTACACTTTCATTTTCTGCAAATTTTCCAATCTTCAGAGCCATTTCTTTCTTTGTTGTGTTAACTGCAAGATTTCTCATTTTACGGTTGCTCCCTATCTTTCATTCCATCCTGCATATTTAATCTCAAGTTATTGTGCTTCCCTTTTATTCCTTTAAACTTGCGCTTTTTGATTTCTGGGATTCTTTTTCTTCTGTTCTTCGTGTTCATCTACTTTTCTTTACTTTTTTCTTTGCTTTGATCCTTTTGAATTTGAAATTCTTCTGCTTCCCCTGTTTCCCCCTATTAATTTTGATTTTCAAAATGTCTGAGAGTGAGATGACTCAGGGTGCTCGTGAGGATTTAGATGTAGTCCGTTCTTGTTTGTCTGCTGAGCAAATTATTGAATATGCTCAGGAGTTTGACATTCCCAAATCTTACCAGGTGATGAGGCCTGGAGAAGTGTCGGGCGAATCAGTCGGAAAATTATTGTCTTCCATGAGCAGCTTCAAGCTGGTCTTAGGTTTCCCCTAGAACCTCATTCGGCATAAATCTTAATAAATCTTCGAATTCCTCTAGCTCAACTTCATCCCAACGCGATTCGCGTTATATTCGTTGAGAATTGCGTTTCTCGAGATCAGCTTCCTTCTTTGAGTTTTTTTAATTATTTTTAATCTTTTTCTCGTCGCAAAGATGAAGACTTTATCTTTGCTGGTGGTAAGGCGAATCGCTTGCTTGTTTCTCTTCCATCCTCCCCCAAGGGTTGGACTCCAAAGTTTTTCTTGGTTAAGCACGAGTCGTTTGCTTCTTTTACTCAGGAGTTTACGAGTCGTAAAGTATCCCTCTCTTCTCTTTGTTCCCTTTCTGCTATCGAGACAAGCTTCACCGAGGTGCTTTTTTCTGAGTGCAGGGCTGATAAACCGAAATCAGATATTCTTTTAGGGAAATATTTGATTCGCCGTTCTTCCTCTTTGATTAGTTCTTCACGAGGTATGTTTCTAACTTTATTTTATCATTTTGTAGGATGTCGACTTCCCTTGATCATCTGCTAGAAAATTTTAACGTGGACCTCTCTGTAGATATGGGCGAGGTGTCCGGGGGAGTTTCTTTTCTAAAGGCTGTAGATACGAGTCCAAGCTCGACAGCTGTACTGAGCCATGAAGCTAGCAAGGTTCCAGGCGTGGAGTAGGAGGCTATTCTTCCTCGAGATAATGATGCTGAGATTCCGAAGGCGCATTCGACGTCACGTGGTAAGAAGAGATCGTCTGAGGATCAGGCGGACCCTTCATACAAGAGGCTGAAGAAAGCTCACAAAAAGGCATTCGCCAACGGAGCGCCTCGTTTTGCTGATTAGGCATATCAACAGGATCCGCCCAGGCTTTCTAATGCTAAGGTTCTCCGTGCTTGCATGGAGAATATTTCTTTGAAGTAGGACGTCGAGTCCATCAATCGTGATCATGGCGATGATCTTGCTGAGCTCGCTTGCCTTGACGACTTTTCGGTGAGTTTAATTTTTATTGTTCCTCTTTTTTTTATATTGCTACAACTTATCGTTTCACCTTCTTCTCTTTTGTAGGTGGTTCAATCGATTCCCGTTCTGGAGAGACGCTGCCGAGACGCTATTGATCAACTGGAGAAACTCCGTTCAGAATGCAAATCTTGGCAATCTGAGAAAGAGAAGATGGAGCTGGAACTTGGCGAGGCCGAGGGTCTCACCCAACAGATGCGCTCTTCCTCAACTGCTAAGGATAAGACAATAGCAGTTTTAGAGACTCGAGTTCAGACTTTGTCTGAAGACACCTAGTCTCTGAAGTCCTCTTAGATGCTCTTACTAATGGAACGGGAGTGCCTTCGCCGTCGGCTGGCCGAGTCAGGGAGTTTTTATTCCCAGGTGATGACTCAGTATCGGCTGGCCATTGGGGTGAAGTTGCGGGAGAAGAACCCTGGCATCGACCTCTCCGGGGTGAATCGGTTAGATCCAGCCTCTCTGGCCAAGGAGGTCAAGGCGAAGCTTGATCTGCAGAAGTTCGAGGCTCTTATGAGAGTATCTTAGGTTTTTGTATATTTTTTGTATTTGCGTCTCTGACTCCTCCATGTAATGGCTTTCGATCAATTAATATAAAGATGTTTCCATTTTGCTTGTTGTTTGTTGTTTATTCCAAGTTAATTTATACTCGCATGTATTTGCTTTCTTTGTGTATTTTTCGCGAATCTTCACGGTAGCTTTGAATGTGTTTTCTTTATTCCGAGTTAGTTTAAACTCGTTCTTGTTTTTGTTTTTCCTTGTATATGTTTCACGAATCTAGTTGAGATTCGGATATGTTTTTTGTTTACATAGATCCAAACAGATCCTTTGTATTTTTAGGCTCAAGCGAGTCTATTATTTTAATGTGAGCTCAAACGAGCCTTGTTAGATTTTAAGGTGACCTCAAGTGAGCCTTGTTAAATTTTACAGTAAATTTAGGCGAATCATCTGGATTTTTAAATCATGAATGAAATTTTGTTACATGCTACATGGCAGTCTACTGGTAGTATTTCCTCAAGTGCTCCACATTCCAATATCTTGGGACTATAGATCTAGTCAACTTTTTAAGCTTGTAAGCGCCTTTCCCAATAGATTCTTCGACTATATAGGGTCCTTCCCAATTTGGCTGCATCTTTTTAACTTCGGCGTTTCCTCTTCCTATCTTGGAGTTTTGTAGGACGAGATCTCCCACTTTGAATTCCCTTGGGCTAATTCTTCTGTCGTGATATTTAGCGGTATGCTTCTTATAAGCTGCGGCTCAGATTGCTACTTGATTTCTTCGCTCTTCCAGGAAATCTAGACATAGTCTTATCATTGCTTCATTCCTCTCTTCTTCTAAGTAGTCTACACGGATGCTTGGTATTACGGCTTCGGTTTCGTAGGCAAGCCAAAATGGCGTTTCGCCCATTCCCTTTCTTGGTGTGGTTTTGTAGACCCATGACGCGATAGAGTTCGTCCACCCTTGTATTGCGCTAGTCTGTTTTTGATTCACGTTGTTATGGTTCGGTTGGTCACTTCGGTCATGCCATTAGTTTGAGGATGTGCAACTGATGTAAATTTTTTAGATTTATCGTCGGGTCTTCGCAGAATTTCTTGAACCTCTTGCAGTCGAATTGTTTTCCGTTATCCGCCACTATGGTGTGGGGTATATCAAATCGGCATATGACTTCATTTTTGAAGATTTTTTCCACTTTTACTGCTATTATAGTTGATACTGATGCGACTTCGACCCACTTTGTGAAGTGTTCGACTGCCACGATTACAAACTTCATTTGATTTTTTCCTATCTCGAAAGGTTCGACTATGTCGATCCCCCAGGTGGCGAATGGCCAGGGACTTTCTAGGGACCCCTGGGGTACCGCTGGTCTGTGGGTGATGTTGTCGTGTCTTTGACATTTGTCGCATTTCTTTACAAGAGTTTGGCGTCGTCCTTAATTGCTGGCCAATATTATCCTTGGAGCATCGTTTTTCTTGCTATTTTAACTGTCCCTTTGTTTGCTCCCCATATGCCTTCATGTATTTTCTTTAGGATCTGGCTTCCACTTTCGGCCGAAACACATCTCGCCCATGGATGGGTCAGGGAGGTTCAGTAAAGAATCCCGTTGTCGTATGAGTAATTAGCTGATTTTCGGATGATTTTGATGGCTTCGACATCGTCTGGTGGCAATGCTTCTTGATCGAGGTACTTGATTATTGGAGTCATCCAGAAGTCGGATTCATCAATTGCCATTATTTCTTCGCCCTTAGTACTCAGTTATTAGAGTGTTTCTTTCAGCTGCATCTTTTGGAAAAGGTCTCCTTGTTCGGAGGCTGATTTTGCGATGGCATCGGCCTCGATATTTTGCTCACGTGGGATCTGTATGATTTCCCATTGTCCTCCTTGTGCTTCCAATTTTGGAGTAGTATCATTACTTTTCCTAAGTATTGCATCATTCCTGTTTCCCTAGCTTGGTAATCTCCTTTGACTTGGTTTACCACTAGCTGAGAGTCGCAGTAGATTTTCAAGATTTCCGTTTTTGCTTCTAATGCTAGACCGAGTTTGGCGATTAGAGCTTCGTACTCGACGACATTGTTGCTTGCGACGAATTCGATCTTTACTCCATAGTCGATCCTTAATTTTTCGGGTCCCTCGAGGATGGCTCTGGCTCCTGTCCTTTTTATTTTGATGCTCAATCCACGTGCAATTCCCATTGGAAATCAGGTGTGATTTCTTCTTGTTCGTCGGGCGTGATCTCAGCAACAAAATCCGCCAAAGCTTGTGCTCTAAGTGTCGGGCGAGCCTCGTATCTGATATCGTGCTCTCTTAATTGGATAGACCAATGGACGAGTCGCCCAGACGTCTCCGGTCTCTGGATCGCCTTTCGCAAGAGCCGATTCGTCCTTACTACCACATTGTGGCTTTAGAAGTAGTATTTCAACCGTTTTTCCGTAGTCACAACGGCGAGCGCCATTTTCTCTATTTCAGGATATCTAATTTCTCCTCCTTTCGGCACTCTACTAATGTAGTAGATTGGCTTCAATTCTCCATCTTCTTCTCGTACTACTACCGTTCAAATAGTCTCCTTTTTCGCACAGATGTACAAGTATAGGGTTTCTCCTTTCAATGGTCGACTTAGCAATGGTGGTGAGGTTTGGAATTTCTTCAGTTCCTCAAAAGCTTCTTCGCAATCATTGTTCCACTCAAATTTTTGTGTTCCTTTTAGGGCTTTGAAGAAGGGTAAACATCTCTTCGCTGAGCAGGATACGAATCTCCCAATTGTCGTGATCCGCCCGTTGAGCTTTTGGACTTCATTTATATTCTTCAGTGGCTTCGTCTCCAAAGTTGCTTTGATCTTATCGGGGTTCGCCTCTATTCCTCTCTGGGAGTTATGAATCCCAGGAACTTTCCTCCTTGCACGCCGAATGTACATTTATCAGGGTTCAGCTTCATCCCAAATTTATTTAGGATCTTGAATATTTCTTCTAGGTCTCTTGCGTGGCTTTCCTCCTTTTCACTTTTCATGATTAGGTCGTCTACGTACACTTGGACTCGTTTTCCGATTTCATCTTTGAACATAAAGTTCATTAGTCTTTGGTAGGTTTCTCGAGCGTTTTTTAGCCTAAAGGGCATCGCCGTGTAGCAGTAGGTTCCTCTTTCTGTGATGAATGACGTTTTTTCCTGGTCTTACTTTTTCATCTGAATTTGGTGATAGCCTTGAGCAGCATCTGCTAAACTGTGCATTGCATGTCCGGCACTCGAATCCACGAGTTGGTCGATGTCAGGTAGCAAATAGCTATCTTTGGGGCATGCCTTGTTCAAGTCGGTGTAGTCCACGCACATCCTGTTTTTTCCATTAGCTTTCCTCATGATCACCACGTTAGCTACCCACTGCTTTTTCTAGTTTTTCTGCTTCTTCAACTATTATTTTTTGTTTTTCTTCGAAAAAATTTCCTTTTCTTCTATCTGACGGGATTCGCCTCTTCAGCCACGTTCAGCTCATGTGTAATGACGTTTGGATCTATTCCAATGATTTCTGAGGCTTTGGAGGCGAATGTCCTGATGTTCATTTTTAGTATCGTCGTGATTTCTTCTCCGATTTTGATATGATGTTGGCTCCCAGGTTCACTTTCTTTTCGTCGTCAAGTTCCAATTTCCTCGTCTCGCCTTCTGGGGCGGTTTCCTTCTCTTCTATGTCATGGTTCAAAGTTTCCTCGATCGGCATGGTTTCAAGGGATTCTTTTAGTGCTTTGTCGTAGCAATCTTTTGCAGTGGTTCGGTCTCCTCGTATCGTAATAATTCCTTTCCTTATAGGTATCTTCATTGTTAGAGCTTTTATGCTCGTTATTGCTGCCGAATCATGGGGAAAAGGCCTCCCCAAGATGGCGTTGTAAGGCAGGTCAACGTCAATGATGCTAAATCGCGTTGGTAGCTCCTCGCTTCTTCTCTCCCTTCCTAATTTGACATCAAGAATGATTGTCCGCATTGGTTTATTGGGCGATCCTCCAAATCCAGTAACTGGAGTTGCATTCCTTTTTAGTTCTGCTAGGACTCTCCCCAAGCTTTCATAGGTCTTTCTCGTCATCAAATTAATTGAGCTCCCTTCATCGATGAAAACTCTTTCAATATCCCTATGTTCAATGGTCATAGAAACCACTAGAGCCTCGTTATGGGCTTCTGATATTCTTCCGAAGTCTTTGTCATCAAAAAATACCAGTGAAGGCGATTCGAATGACGTTTTTTGTTTCTTTTCCGGCGGGTAGCGTGTCCTGCTATTCCTGAATTTGAGGTTTGATCCATCAGAAGTCATCTTTCTTAATGAATGTTTTTTTTGAGTTTAGAAAAGCCCCTTCCGTTTGAAGTTGTTAAGAATTTCCCAAAGACGGCGCCAATTCATGGAGTCTGCCTTCTGATCCGGTGGATTAACCTGCAAAACAGTGTAGATGACTTACCGAACGGTGGTTTTCCGATAAACTCTCTGATGCTAAAGTTAGTATTGAGCTTTGAGCAGCGTTTTTGAGTATATGAATGTAGTAGGAAAAGGAATCCTACTTTGTAGGGTTTGACCCTGATTAGGAGTATCCTTCCTTATTCAGACAGAAGTCCTATTTAAGAACGTCTTCTTAAATAGTCTCGTCTTCCTAAGTTGAAGTTATCTTCTTAAGTTGGAGTTTGTATCCAAATAGGAAAGATACATTGAGATTATAGAGTAGATCTGGTAATCTATCCGAATCTCAGGGTCGACGCGCTTTGTCCAAGTCCTCAGGGATTCTGTCTTTATCTTGTTGGATGATGTTGTGTTCCAGTCAAGGCGGATCCTGTGGATTCGGCCACTGGTTTATCTTGATTCAGCCCTTTGGGCGGGAGTCTGGTGTCGTCTGAGAATAGATCTCCTGCGACTCGGCTCCATTATAAGTAGAATAGGATTCGGTATCCATCAGTTATTGACATGTACTTTTGAGATACTTAATTAGTAATGCAATTAAAAGTATTTTATTATTTATATAAAGGAAATAAATGTCACGACCCAAATTTATGAGCCGCGACCGGCGCTAGGGAATGGGAGTGGTAGCTCCAAATCCCGTAGCAAGCCTAAAAACCTGTGTAAATTTTTTTTCGCAAATCAAAACATATTTCATATATTAAAATACATGTGACCCCGTTTACAAATAATATCAGAGTTAAAAACGCGTTATACAAAATTCTAGTTAAAATATCTAGACTACTGCGGACCGCTAGAATGAAAACCTTCTTTTTCTTCTTATACAAATGACTTCCGAGAATTAAAACTTCGGAAGCTTAACTCTTCAAATCATATCATACCATCCCTGAAAAATGGGAGGAGCAACGGGGTCAGTATAAAACTGAGTGAGTTCACCAAATTACACGCAATATCACATAAAGGGTTAAAACATTTGAAAACCCATTTTATATATAGAAAATACTCTTTTGAAATCACATTGCATACTTTATTTACTTTCCTTCATAAATCTTTGTTTATTTCATAAACTTATAGTTTATACGTATTTGGCATCTTCGATTTCTTGTTATGGTGTTGATATTTTTCTTTCTCGTTTTGTTGCATTAGTTTTCAACAGAATCTTAAATCTTAGTTTATATCATCATGATTCTAAGTCGAATTAAATCATTGGCAAGTCTCTTGTGACTTGATCCTTATGGTTGGGTCCCGAGATAGTTCAACCGAGTTACCTTCAACCATATGGTACAGTCCCGAGATAATTCAACCGAGTTACTTGTACCATTTCTCAATCCCAAACGATCGATAGGAGTCCCGAGATAATTGAACCGAGTTACTCCTTAGACACGGGTCCCGAGATAGTTCAACCGAGTTACCTTCGTGTCTACATTCGGACTCTGCACCCTGCAGGTCTTTTGAACTTAATTGTCGATTCATATGATTCCTATTGACATTTAATAGGAGTGTTTGTTCACATAGTGTCTCGATCTTGTTTCGTATTGATTCTCGATGTATCACACTTACTTTTTATTTCGTATGAGTCCCAAGGACTCTTATCGAGAATGGATGAGATACAGGTCCCGGGATAATTCTACCGAGTTTAACCTTGTATCTCAGTTCTTATTATTGGGTGTACCATAGTACAATTCTCGTTTTACGTTTACTAATTGATTTTGTATTTTTCGTTCTGTTATATTGATCCTTTGTGGACCATGGCATGCACATTACAATCTACACGCATACATCTATCACACGCACGTATGGGTATTTATTATGTTTGATAGTACATATCAGAATGTACTATATTTCCTTATTCATATTTGATTCGATACTTGTAATTTATTCGATGTTCGATTTCATATTGTATAGCTTTACCCTTCCCCGGTATTTAAATAAGTATATTCTCTTTGTTTATTTATGTTATTATGAAAATAACAAAACAGGTATTTCAAAACATATATACGTAGTACATTTGCAAACATATATTTCAAATATATAAATATTCATATAGCCTTTCGTATGAAAATACGCGGCTTTATGAATATTGACGAGTAATTTAAAGTGTACTCACCACTTGCTATCCATTTACTCTAATCAAGCAAAGCGTTAATCTCGATTCAAGAACTTTGAACTCCGTCGATAGTCGCCTCGTCGAATCTACGCAATTACGATAATAGCGCAATAAATAACAATTCTCATCTCCAATTTTCTATTTAAAGGTTGTTTTGTAGCTCACTTTGGCTATCAAAACGCTTATCTAAAATAATCCGACCTCTAAACAAAAGTGACATTCTTATAGTTTAGAACGTCGCCTACAACTTTTGTTTAGGTCTCGGACCATGAAATGCACTCGAAGGTGTCGAAAACAAGCTTCGAAGTTAAAACCTCAAGCTGTCCAGAATAACAGTTCAGACTGCACACAAAAATGTTTTGCCTCAGATGACCATCTTAGAGGCAGAATTAGAGAAATATTAAAACTAGACAATTGTAGTTAACATCCCAAAGTTTCCGTACCAGAAAACGGAACTTAGTTTGGAATCATACAGCCCGAGATATTGCCTTTGCAATATCGCTGTTTGCAAGACGTTTTATGCAAAACGTCAATTCAATTCGGAACTTGATACACAACAAGACTAACCTATTGATACCGAATTATAACCTCAACATAATTCAGACACCTCGATCAAGCCATCTCTTAACAAATTATTCAATTCATTTCAAACCATTTTTCTACTTGTCTATGCAAATATACGTATCGGCATAACCATCGTTGTGCATAGCACGGCTGCCTACACCGACTATAGCCAAAGATTTATTCAATTAACCTATCAAATGGCCATATTTTTCTCTGAAAATTTTATGTCACTTATATAACATATATTTCTAAGTGCATACCAAAAATTAGGCCAAACTAATGTGTTTAAGGTCCTCAAATAATTAACTTACAGCAGCAGCCTTACACAATTTATAAACAGAGCACTAGGTGCTATTTAATTTTTATCTCAATATCCAAATTATGAAAAATTCTGAAATTTTTTATACACCAACTTAACTCATATACTCAGAACATATAAAAATTCCAGCTCAAAAAAACATTTCTAAGTGTTTCGAAAAATTCTAGTTGTAGACAGCATCAATTCAACACCAAACCAGAAAATCCAACTTTAAACTTAACCAAAACTCCACTCAATTCAATCAATTCATTACCAAAAGTCTAAAATTATGAATTTATACCTTTGTTTGATGGTATAACCCTTTGGCTGAATGAATTCCTCCATGAACAACCATCAAAAATTCCATAATCATAGCTCCTAATCATCATACACCATGATCTCCTAATTGCCGAAAATAACAGCCCACAATTCATCAAAATTCGTCCAAAATTAGCCATAAAAATCGTGAATTGATGCTTACCTTGAGTAAAGGCTTGAATCCCGAATCCATAGCCACCGAAATCATCAAATTTGGTCGAGAAACGAGCTCCGTAGCTCGATTTGAAGTTGAATGCTCCATTTTCCCCTTTCTCTCATCTTCTCCATCTTTTTCTTTCTTTCTTTCTATTTCTTTTTAATTTTGAGAGAATGAAATGAACATGGGACATTAATTCCTTGACTTAGCCTATAAGTTGTTGGCTAAAGTTTACTTAAGCCCTTAAAGTTGCCACCTCCTCATTTCTTAATCCATAACTTTTCTTTCGTCCAATTTAGTCCACTAATCCTTTAATCATTCGATTCTCGATAAATTCCGTATTATTTATTTTCCAAATAAATAACATTAGTCTCATACCTTAAAATATCACTTTCCAATAATGTATTTTGGCAATTTTGGCCAAAAACGCTCAAGTTTCCATTTTGAGCTAACTTGCACTTTTTCTCACTTTTTCGTCCAATTTTCATATTAATGACTATCGATAACCACTTTATCGATATTATTTTCTTATCTTGAGAAATTAGAGTAAAACACAACTTCCTCCGGAAGTTTGTGGTTAAAAGTCCATTTTAGTGCTTGAAGTGGTTAATTTACACTTTCGCCCTTATTCTTAATTAATTGTCAAACTTTCTTCTAAAACGATTTCGTATACTTACGAAACTTTGACGATCATTTATTAATAATATTTCACGGACCTTGCCGTGAATATTATTAGCTCTGGCTTTCCAACTCATTTTATTTTACTTCCTTTTTGTCCCGATTAAATTCAATTTATCGCATAATAATTTTCCAGGTAAATTCTTATTTTACGATAATTCCAATAGACCTTCTTCGGTCTAAGTCCTTATTATCCAATCCTAATCTGATATTCTCGTTCTTAATCTTTACGATTATGCCTCGTGGCACTACACGTAATACCTCAAAAATTTCAGTTATTACAATCTTCCCCCCTTATAAAAATTCGTCCTCGAATTTTCATAATCTTCTTATATTACTTAAC
Source organism: Mercurialis annua (assembly GCF_937616625.2). Taxonomy (NCBI): domain Eukaryota; kingdom Viridiplantae; phylum Streptophyta; class Magnoliopsida; order Malpighiales; family Euphorbiaceae; genus Mercurialis; species Mercurialis annua. The sequence goes on from NC_065571.1 coordinate 38,768,388, forward strand.
CAATCTTTATTCATAACTTATCGTTTTTTTTTTCCACACTTCCGCTGCGATGCCATAATTAATCATTCCCTAACTGTTGACTTTACAGTTAGGTTTATACGGTCTCCCATCTATTACCATCCTTAAATAAAAGTACCTCGATATACGTATCGAGTAACTCCTTATACTAACAATCCTAACCATCTTGTTACTTCTTGATTCATAACTATTATGAATCAATTCTCTTTATTCGACCTTTCTGAACAACATATGTTTGTTCGTAGGGTTCATATCTCCTAACGTAACTAACTTCTATGTTCGATTTCCTCGTCCTAGAGGTAAACGTGCTTCGAATTTAAACACGTCCGCTGTCACTTTACATGTTTGTAAAGTAGCGTCGTTGTTCTTGTATTTAATATACAAGACCACCTTAGAGATTTGCAATTCAAATCTCAATACGTTGCGATTCGCATTACACTACTCGTCGTTCTATATACTTGTCGTGTTACATACGTATGTTTTCATATAGGCCTAACAAGATGATCAGTCTTGTCCTATGCCTCTATATACAGAGTCCCTGTCTGAGCTTACTTACGTTTAAAAACTTATCCGCTTAAAACCATGATACCTTTCATTTCTCAAATCATGTCATAATTGTGCACCGGTGTGATGACTTCTCTCATCACAAGAGTTGCAATGACACTCCTCTTTTCTTTTCAGACACACAATGTATATGATGCATGTCCTACTAGTGAATGCAATATGGATGTAGTGATGCAATTCTATTCGTGTCAATGCAATGTTTTTATGATTCGTGTCCGGGCACAATTATGTCTTTTCAAAACATTTCATTTCAATCAAATACTTCTCTTTTCATAAAACGGTTTTACGTAAGTTTCTTTCGACATCAGACTCTGTATTTCTATTCGTTCTTATCGTTTGTTGTTTTGCCGTTCGTAATCTATATACATCTTTTGCACATGAAAAGATGTGGTTCCACTCGTCTCGTTCAAACGTCGTTTGAAGAGTACGTTCTAAACGTTCGTGTCTATACTAGACTATCTCGAAAGGTTTAATCGTTATTGAGCTTCTAACGTTCGGACTTCACGATGTTTTCTTCAACTACGCAATCTATTTGATTGTATTTAACCAGAACACATCGTGAGAACTACGTCTTTTAGGAGACAGTTGATTCGCGTCATCTGTGGTATTCCACTTACACGGACTGCGAGTATTCCTTATCATAGTGACCTTGTTGTCCACACCAATTGCATACATTGATTATAGCTTGACCTTTACCCAAGTGACTTCTGCCGCGTTGCGGGCACATGGGATTTGCAAGGTTGGAAATTCTTTGTTCCAAAGACGGACGAATAGTTTCTAGCATCCTTGGCTACTTTCCCTTGTCTATCGTTCTTATGAGTCTGGCTGCATCGCCTTTCGGTCTTTTCACTTTTGTCGTTATTATTTTTTTTTTTTTTTTTGCGTCTCCTGTTATATTCCTCTCATTAACCTTCATCATATCTTCTGGTCTATGTGATACACTTCGTTTATTTATTCCCGATGAGTTTCTCAATTTATTCAACCTTTCTTACCATATGCTGCCTTTAGCAGTTTCTTTACTTCCACGCCTATCACTTATCTTGATTATTGACTCTCGGGTCTGTTAACCAACTCCCTTTCATTTACTCTTATCTATCTTCTTACTCGTGCAGAGAAGTTTGCTAATTCTTATGGCACTTACTAACATCCTTTATAATCTTCACGATATCATAATCCTATTGATCACTATCTTGTTCGAATCCTCTTTGCCACCTTATTGGCCCCTAACACGTATTCACATTAGTTCCCTTTGGACATTGCTTTTCTTCTTATTATATTCTCACTATTCACCTTATTGCGATTCGTCCTTTGGGTTACTATCTACTGTAACACTAACCCTTGGGTTATACTTGCTGTTAATATCTTACTCTTCACTTCTTTCTAGAAACTCTAGTGTATCCTTTGATCCATCAGACTCCTTTTGGGGTATAACTCCATGTATGCTAATATCCATCTCTATTTGTGTTTCTCTCTTCACGTTGATACTGTCTTTGTATCAACTGCCCCATCATTGGCATACAATTCCTTATATCAGTTATTTCTGTTGTTAACTGATTAATATTGACATTGGGTTGCTGCGGCACTCCTGGTGCCCATATATTTCCACTATGTCTATACCAGGTTCTTCTTGATCTTTGCCTCGTCCCTGGCCTCTATCGGCCGAATGGATTAGGTTACATTGACCTTCATTACTTCTGGCTTCTCCTTGGGCCTCGTGCACTTACTGTGCAACAACACGTGCTCGAGCAATTCTTTGTTCATAGTATGGCGGATATATATAAAGGAATCACGATGAATTCCTTAAAATATAGCACATACTAGTCATCACAAATAACAGTCATCCGCGTAAGTTGGATCCTTAGGGATACCTCCTTCCTCTAGGCTTTCTACGATTACTTCTCGTATTGCAAGTCTTCTGAGTGTTCTTACTCATTGTAGACTTAGCAAAACATCAAAACATATAATCATGATATCTATGTTCTACGCGCGTCACTATCGTGGCTATAAGCATATATGTTGACCGAGTCCAAAGAAAATCAGTGTTTCCTAGATTTTCCTCGGTGGCGTCGCGTACTTTAAGTCTTGCGAGCATTCCACTCACTATAGACTTAGCAAAATTAAACAGCATCCAATCAATAAGCGCAAGTTCTATCCATAATAACCATTCATAAACACACATGTCACGTATCGCATACATTATCACAGGCGTACATACCTGTGAGCATATCACTCTCCTGAGTGATCGTGTTTAGTAGCGCATCGCATATCTCATCAATCATATACTATTAAATCAATTAATTCAATCATAGTCCATAACGATATTCTTTTATCATATGAGTCTCGAGAGTATATAACTCTTCGCAGACTATAGATACTCGAAAGCGTATTGCTTACTCGAGTAAACACAAAACACAATTTGTGCTCATGCACACTTCTAACTCGACTCCTAATAGCACGTATAGGAGGGGATGTCTTTGTAAAACGTTTGAAAAAATCGATGAAAACATTGATAACGTTCAAAAGACATGACTGGAAATCCCTATAATCCGCAGTAGTTCCTATATATTGATCGACACTTTCCTATACTTCAATCATAAAAGAACAATTGCCTAGGAATTCTAAACCATTGCTCTGATACCAACTTTGTCACGACCCAAATTTATGAGCCGCGATCGGCGCTAGGGAATGGGAGTGGTAGCTCCAAATCCCGTAGCAAGCCTAAAAACCTGTGTAAATTTTTTTTCGCAAATCAAAACATATTTCATATATTAAAATACATGTGACCCCGTTTACAAATAATATCAGAGTTAAAAACGCGTTATACAAAATTCTAGTTAAAATATCTAGACTACTGCGGACCGCTAGAATGAAAACCTTCTTTTTCTTCTTATACAAATGACTTCCGAGAATTAAAACTTCGGAAGCTTAACTCTTCAAATCATATCATACCATCCCTGAAAAATGGGAGGAGCAACGGGGTCAGTATAAAACTGAGTGAGTTCACCAAATTACACGCAATATCACATAAAGGGTTAAAACATTTGAAAACCCATTTTATATATAGAAAATACTCTTTTGAAATCACATTGCATACTTTATTTACTTTCCTTCATAAATCTTTGTTTATTTCATAAACTTATAGTTTATACGTATTTGGCATCTTCGATTTCTTGTTATGGTGTTGATATTTTTCTTTCTCGTTTTGTTGCATTAGTTTTCAACAGAATCTTAAATCTTAGTTTATATCATCATGATTCTAAGTCGAATTAAATCATTGGCAAGTCTTTTGTGACTTGATCCTTATGGTTGGGTCCCGAGATAGTTCAACCGAGTTACCTTCAACCATATGGTACAGTCCCGAGATAATTCAACCGAGTTACTTGTACCATTTCTCAATCCCAAACGATCGATAGGAGTCCCGAGATAATTGAACCGAGTTACTCCTTAGACACGGGTCCCGAGATAGTTCAACCGAGTTACCTTCGTGTCTACATTCGGACTCTGCACCCTGCAGGTCTTTTGAACTTAATTGTCGATTCATATGATTCCTATTGACATTTAATAGGAGTGTTTGTTCACATAGTGTCTCGATCTTGTTTCGTATTGATTCTCGATGTATCACACTTACTTTTTATTTCGTATGAGTCCCAAGGACTCTTATCGAGAATGGATGAGATACAGGTCCCGGGATAATTCTACCGAGTTTAACCTTGTATCTCAGTTCTTATTATTGGGTGTACCATAGTACAATTCTCGTTTTACGTTTACTAATTGATTTTGTATTTTTCGTTCTGTTATATTGATCCTTTGTGGACCATGGCATGCACATTACAATCTACACGCATACATCTATCACACGCACGTATGGGTATTTATTATGTTTGATAGTACATATCGGAATGTACTATATTTCCTTATTCATATTTGATTCGATACTTGTAATTTATTCGATGTTCGATTTCATATTGTATAGCTTTACCCTTCCCCGGTATTTAAATAAGTATATTCTCTTTGTTTATTTATGTTATTATGAAAATAACAAAACAGGTATTTCAAAACATATATACGTAGTACATTTGCAAACATATATTTCAAATATATAAATATTCATATAGCCTTTCGTATGAAAATACGCGGCTTTATGAATATTGACGAGTAATTTAAAGTGTACTCACCACTTGCTATCCATTTACTCTAATCAAGCAAAGCGTTAATCTCGATTCAAGAACTTTGAACTCCGTCGATAGTCGCCTCGTCGAATCTACGCAATTACGATAATAGCGCAATAAATAACAATTCTCATCTCCAATTTTCTATTTAAAGGTTGTTTTGTAGCTCACTTTGGCTATCAAAACGCTTATCTAAAATAATCCGACCTCTAAACAAAAGTGACATTCTTATATTTTAGAACGTCGCCTACAACTTTTGTTTAGGTCTCGGACCATGAAATGCACTCGAAGGTGTCGAAAACAAGCTTCGAAGTTAAAACCTCAAGCTGTCCAGAATAACAGTTCAGACTGCACACAAAAATGTTTTGCCTCAGATGACCATCTTAGAGGCAGAATTAGAGAAATATTAAAACTAGACAATTGTAGTTAACATCCCAAAGTTTCCGTACCAGAAAACGGAACTTAGTTTGGAATCATACAGCCCGAGATATTGCCTTTGCAATATCGCTGTTTGCAAGACGTTTTATGCAAAACGTCAATTCAATTCGGAACTTAATACACAACAAGACTAACCTATTGATACCGAATTATAACCTCAACATAATTTAGACACCTCGATCAAGCCATCTCTTAACAAATTATTCAATTCATTTCAAACCATTTTTCTACTTGTCTATGCAAATATACGTATCGGCATAACCATCGTTGTGCATAGCACGGCTGCCTACACCGACTATAGCCAAAGATTTATTCAATTAACCTATCAAATGGCCATATTTTTCTCTGAAAATTTTATTTCACTTATATAACATATATTTCTAAGTGCATACCAAAAATTAGGCCAAACTAATGTGTTTAAGGTCCTCAAATAATTAACTTACAGCAGCAGCCTTACACAATTTACAAACAGAGCACTAGGTGCTATTTAATTTTTATCTCAATATCCAAATTATGAAAAATTCTGAAATTTTTATACACCAACTTAACTCATATACTCAGAACATATAAAAATTCCAGCTCAAACAAACATTTCTAAGTGTTTCGAAAAATTCTAGTTGTAGACAGCATCAATTCAACACCAAACCAGAAAATCCAACTTTAAACTTAACCAAAACTCCACTCAATTCAATCAATTCATTACCAAAAGTCTAAAATTATGAATTTATACCTTTGTTTGATGGTATAACCCTTTGGCTGAATGAATTCCTCCATGAACAACCATTAAAAATTCCATAATCATAGCTCCTAATCATCATACACCATGATCTCCTAATTGCCGAAAATAACAGCCCACAATTCATCAAACTTCGTCCAAAATTAGCCATAAAAATCGTGAATTGATGCTTACCTTGAGTAAAGGCTTGAATCCCGAATCCATAGCCACCGAAATCATCAAATTTGGTCGAGAAACGAGCTCCGTAGCTCGATTTGAAGTTGAATGCTCCATTTTCCCCTTTCTCTCATCTTCTCCATCTTTTTCTTTCTTTCTTTCTATTTCTTTTTAATTTTGAGAGAATGAGCTGAACATGGGACATTAATTCCTTGACTTATCCTATAAGTTGTTGGCTAAAGTTTACTTAAGCCCTTAAAGTTGCCACCTCCTCATTTCTTAATCCATAACTTTTCTTTCGTCCAATTTAGTCCACTAATCCTTTAATCATTCGATTCTCGATAAATTCCGTATTATTTATTTTCCAAATAAATAACATTAGTCTCATACCTTAAAATATCACTTTCCAATAATGTATTTTGGCAATTTTGGCCAAAAACGCTCAAGTTTCCATTTTGAGCTAACTTGCACTTTTTCTCACTTTTTCGTCCAATTTTCATATTAATGACTATCGATAACCACTTTATCGATATTATTTTCTTATCTTGAGAAATTAGAGTAAAACACAACTTCCTCCGGAAGTTTGTGGTTAAAAGTCCATTTTAGTGCTTGAAGTGGTTAATTTACACTTTCGCCCTTATTCTTAATTAATTGTCAAACTTTCTTCTAAAACGATTTCGTATACTTACGAAACTTTGACGATCATTTATTAATAATATTTCACGGACCTTGCCGTGAATATTATTAGCTCTGGCTTTCCAACTCATTTTATTTTACTTCCTTTTTGTCCCGATTAAATTCAATTTATCGCATAATAATTTTCCAGGTAAATTCTTATTTTACGATAATTCCAATAGACCTTCTTCGGTCTAAGTCCTTATTATCCAATCCTAATCTGATATTCTCGTTCTTAATCTTTACGATTATGCCTCGTGGCACTACACGTAATACCTCAAAAATTTAGGTTATTACAATCTTCCCCCCTTATAAAAATTCGTCCTCGAATTTTCATAATCTTCTTATATTACTTAACCAATCTTTATTCATAACTTATCGTTTTTTTTTCCACACTTCCGCTGCGATGCCATAATTAATCATTCCCTAACTGTTGACTTTACAGTTAGGTTTATACGGTCTCCCATCTATTACCATCCTTAAATAAAAGTACCTCGATATACGTATCGAGTAACTCCTTATACTAACAATCCTAACCATCTTGTTACTTCTTGATTCATAACTATTATGAATCAATTCTCTTTATTCGACCTTTCTGAACAACATATGTTTGTTCGTAGGGTTCATATCTCCTAACGTAACTAACTTCTATGTTCGATTTCCTCGTCCTAGAGGTAAACGTGCTTCGAATTTAAACACGTCCGCTGTCACTTTACATGTTTGTAAAGTAGCGTCGTTGTTCTTGTATTTAATATACAAGACCACCTTAGAGATTTGCAATTCAAATCTCAATACGTTGCGATTCGCATTACACTACTCGTCGTTCTATATACTTGTCGTGTTACATACGTATGTTTTCATATAGGCCTAACAAGATGATCAGTCTTGTCCTATGCCTCTATATACAGAGTCCCTGTCTGAGCTTACTTACGTTTAAAAACTTATCCGCTTAAAACCATGATACCTTTCATTTCTCAAATCATGTCATAATTGTGCACCGGTGTGATGACTTCTCTCATCACAAGAGTTGCAATGACACTCCTCTTTTCTTTTCAGACACACAATGTATATGATGCATGTCCTACTAGTGAATGCAATATGGATGTAGTGATGCAATTCTATTCGTGTCAATGCAATGTTTTTATGATTCGTGTCCGGGCACAATTATGTCTTTTCAAAACATTTCATTTCAATCAAATACTTCTCTTTTCATAAAACGGTTTTACGTAAGTTTCTTTCGACATCAGACTCTGTATTTCTATTCGTTCTTATCGTTTGTTGTTTTGCCGTTCGTAATCTATATACATCTTTTGCACATGAAAAGATGTGGTTCCACTCGTCTCGTTCAAACGTCGTTTGAAGAGTACGTTCTAAACGTTCGTGTCTATACTAGACTATCTCGAAAGGTTTAATCGTTATTGAGCTTCTAACGTTCGGACTTCACGATGTTTTCTTCAACTACGCAATCTATTTGATTGTATTTAACCAGAACACATCGTGAGAACTACGTCTTTTAGGAGACAGTTGATTCGCGTCATCTGTGGTATTCCACTTACACGGACTGCGAGTATTCCTTATCATAGTGACCTTGTTGTCCACACCAATTGCATACATTGATTATAGCTTGACCTTTACCCAAGTGACTTCTGCCGCGTTGCGGGCACATGGGATTTGCAAGGTTGGAAATTCTTTGTTCCAAAGACGGACGAATAGTTTCTAGCATCCTTGGCTACTTTCCCTTGTCTATCGTTCTTATGAGTCTGGCTGCATCGCCTTTCGGTCTTTTCACTTTTGTCGTTATTATTTTTTTTTTTTTTTTTGCGTCTCCTGTTATATTCCTCTCATTAACCTTCATCATATCTTCTGGTCTATGTGATACACTTCGTTTATTTATTCCCGATGAGTTTCTCAATTTATTCAACCTTTCTTACCATATGCTGCCTTTAGCAGTTTCTTTACTTCCACGCCTATCACTTATCTTGATTATTGACTCTCGGGTCTGTTAACCAACTCCCTTTCATTTACTCTTATCTATCTTCTTACTCGTGCAGAGAAGTTTGCTAATTCTTATGGCACTTACTAACATCCTTTATAATCTTCACGATATCATAATCCTATTGATCACTATCTTGTTCGAATCCTCTTTGCCACCTTATTGGCCCCTAACACGTATTCACATTAGTTCCCTTTGGACATTGCTTTTCTTCTTATTATATTCTCACTATTCACCTTATTGCGATTCGTCCTTTGGGTTACTATCTACTGTAACACTAACCCTTGGGTTATACTTGCTGTTAATATCTTACTCTTCACTTCTTTCTAGAAACTCTAGTGTATCCTTTGATCCATCAGACTCCTTTTGGGGTATAACTCCATGTATGCTAATATCCATCTCTATTTGTGTTTCTCTCTTCACGTTGATACTGTCTTTGTATCAACTGCCCCATCATTGGCATACAATTCCTTATATCAGTTATTTCTGTTGTTAACTGATTAATATTGACATTGGGTTGCTGCGGCACTCCTGGTGCCCATATATTTCCACTATGTCTATACCAGGTTCTTCTTGATCTTTGCCTCGTCCCTGGCCTCTATCGGCCGAATGGATTAGGTTACATTGACCTTCATTACTTCTGGCTTCTCCTTGGGCCTCGTGCACTTACTGTGCAACAACACGTGCTCGAGCAATTCTTTGTTCATAGTATGGCGGATATATATAAAGGAATCACGATGAATTCCTTAAAATATAGCACATACTAGTCATCACAAATAACAGTCATCCGCGTAAGTTGGATCCTTAGGGATACCTCCTTCCTCTAGGCTTTCTACGATTACTTCTCGTATTGCAAGTCTTCTGAGTGTTCTTACTCATTGTAGACTTAGCAAAACATCAAAACATATAATCATGATATCTATGTTCTACGCGCGTCACTATCGTGGCTATAAGCATATATGTTGACCGAGTCCAAAGAAAATCAGTGTTTCCTAGATTTTCCTCGGTGGCGTCGCGTACTTTAAGTCTTGCGAGCATTCCACTCACTATAGACTTAGCAAAATTAAACAGCATCCAATCAATAAGCGCAAGTTCTATCCATAATAACCATTCATAAACACACATGTCACGTATCGCATACATTATCACAGGCGTACATACCTGTGAGCATATCACTCTCCTGAGTGATCGTGTTTAGTAGCGCATCGCATATCTCATCAATCATATACTATTAAATCAATTAATTCAATCATAGTCCATAACGATATTCTTTTATCATATGAGTCTCGAGAGTATATAACTCTTCGCAGACTATAGATACTCGAAAGCGTATTGCTTACTCGAGTAAACACAAAACACAATTTGTGCTCATGCACACTTCTAACTCGACTCCTAATAGCACGTATAGGAGGGGATGTCTTTGTAAAACGTTTGAAAAAATCGATGAAAACATTGATAACGTTCAAAAGACATGACTGGAAATCCCTATAATCCGCAGTAGTTCCTATATATTGATCGACACTTTCCTATACTTCAATCATAAAAGAACAATTGCCTAGGAATTCTAAACCATTGCTCTGATACCAACTTTGTCACGACCCAAATTTATGAGCCGCGATCGGCGCTAGGGAATGGGAGTGGTAGCTCCAAATCCCGTAGCAAGCCTAAAAACCTGTGTAAATTTTTTTTCGCAAATCAAAACATATTTCATATATTAAAATACATGTGACCCCGTTTACAAATAATATCAGAGTTAAAAACGCGTTATACAAAATTCTAGTTAAAATATCTAGACTACTGCGGACCGCTAGAATGAAAACCTTCTTTTTCTTCTTATACAAATGACTTCCGAGAATTAAAACTTCGGAAGCTTAACTCTTCAAATCATATCATACCATCCCTGAAAAATGGGAGGAGCAACGGGGTCAGTATAAAACTGAGTGAGTTCACCAAATTACACGCAATATCACATAAAGGGTTAAAACATTTGAAAACCCATTTTATATATAGAAAATACTCTTTTGAAATCACATTGCATACTTTATTTACTTTCCTTCATAAATCTTTGTTTATTTCATAAACTTATAGTTTATACGTATTTGGCATCTTCGATTTCTTGTTATGGTGTTGATATTTTTCTTTCTCGTTTTGTTGCATTAGTTTTCAACAGAATCTTAAATCTTAGTTTATAACATCATGATTCTAAGTCGAATTAAATCATTGGCAAGTCTTTTGTGACTTGATCCTTATGGTTGGGTCCCGAGATAGTTCAACCGAGTTACCTTCAACCATATGGTACAGTCCCGAGATAATTCAACCGAGTTACTTGTACCATTTCTCAATCCCAAACGATCGATAGGAGTCCCGAGATAATTGAACCGAGTTACTCCTTAGACACGGGTCCCGAGATAGTTCAACCGAGTTACCTTCGTGTCTACATTCGGACTCTGCACCCTGCAGGTCTTTTGAACTTAATTGTCGATTCATATGATTCCTATTGACATTTAATAGGAGTGTTTGTTCACATAGTGTCTCGATCTTGTTTCGTATTGATTCTCGATGTATCACACTTACTTTTTATTTCGTATGAGTCCCAAGGACTCTTATCGAGAATGGATGAGATACAGGTCCCGGGATAATTCTACCGAGTTTAACCTTGTATCTCAGTTCTTATTATTGGGTGTACCATAGTACAATTCTCGTTTTACGTTTACTAATTGATTTTGTATTTTTCGTTCTGTTATATTGATCCTTTGTGGACCATGGCATGCACATTACAATCTACACGCATACATCTATCACACGCACGTATGGGTATTTATTATGTTTGATAGTACATATCGGAATGTACTATATTTCCTTATTCATATTTGATTCGATACTTGTAATTTATTCGATGTTCGATTTCATATTGTATAGCTTTACCCTTCCCCGGTATTTAAATAAGTATATTCTCTTTGTTTATTTATGTTATTATGAAAATAACAAAACAGGTATTTCAAAACATATATACGTAGTACATTTGCAAACATATATTTCAAATATATAAATATTCATATAGCCTTTCGTATGAAAATACGCTGCTTTATGAATATTGACGAGTAATTTAAAGTGTACTCACCACTTGCTATCCATTTACTCTAATCAAGCAAAGCGTTAATCTCGATTCAAGAACTTTGAACTCCGTCGATAGTCGCCTCGTCGAATCTACGCAATTACGATAATAGCGCAATAAATAACAATTCTCATCTCCAATTTTCTATTTAAAGGTTGTTTTGTAGCTCACTTTGGCTATCAAAACGCTTATCTAAAATAATCCGACCTCTAAACAAAAGTGACATTCTTATAGTTTAGAACGTCGCCTACAACTTTTGTTTAGGTCTCGGACCATGAAATGCACTCGAAGGTGTCGAAAACAAGCTTCGAAGTTAAAACCTCAAGCTGTCCAGAATAACAGTTCAGACTGCACACAAAAATGTTTTACCTCAGATGACCATCTTAGAGGCAGAATTAGAGAAATATTAAAACTAGACAATTGTAGTTAACATCCCAAAGTTTCCGTACCAGAAAACGGAACTTAGTTTGGAATCATACAGCCCGAGATATTGCCTTTGCAATATCGCTGTTTGCAAGACGTTTTATGCAAAACGTCAATTCAATTCGGAACTTGATACACAACAAGACTAACCTATTGATACCGAATTATAACCTCAACATAATTTAGACACCTCGATCAAGCCATCTCTTAACAAATTATTCAATTCATTTCAAACCATTTTTCTACTTGTCTATGCAAATATACGTATCGGCATAACCATCGTTGTGCATAGCACGGCTGCCTACACCGACTATAGCCAAAGATTTATTCAATTAACCTATCAAATGGCCATATTTTTCTCTGAAAATTTTATTTCACTTATATAACATATATTTCTAAGTGCATACCAAAAATTAGGCCAAACTAATGTGTTTAAGGTCCTCAAATAATTAACTTACAGCAGCAGCCTTACACAATTTACAAACAGAGCACTAGGTGCTATTTAATTTTTATCTCAATATCCAAATTATGAAAAATTCTGAAATTTTTATACACCAACTTAACTCATATACTCAGAACATATAAAAATTCCAGCTCAAACAAACATTTCTAAGTGTTTCGAAAAATTCTAGTTGTAGACAGCATCAATTCAACACCAAACCAGAAAATCCAACTTTAAACTTAACCAAAACTCCACTCAATTCAATCAATTCATTACCAAAAGTCTAAAATTATGAATTTATACCTTTGTTTGATGGTATAACCCTTTGGCTGAATGAATTCCTCCATGAACAACCATTAAAAATTCCATAATCATAGCTCCTAATCATCATACACCATGATCTCCTAATTGCCGAAAATAACAGCCCACAATTCATCAAAATTCGTCCAAAATTAGCCATAAAAATCGTGAATTGATGCTTACCTTGAGTAAAGGCTTGAATCCCGAATCCATAGCCACCGAAATCATCAAATTTGGTCGAGAAACGAGCTCCGTAGCTCGATTTGAAGTTGAATGCTCCATTTTCCCCTTTCTCTCATCTTCTCCATCTTTTTCTTTCTTTCTTTCTATTTCTTTTTAATTTTGAGAGAATGAGCTGAACATGGGACATTAATTCCTTGACTTATCCTATAAGTTGTTGGCTAAAGTTTACTTAAGCCCTTAAAGTTGCCACCTCCTCATTTCTTAATCCATAACTTTTCTTTCGTCCAATTTAGTCCACTAATCCTTTAATCATTCGATTCTCGATAAATTCCGTATTATTTATTTTCCAAATAAATAACATTAGTCTCATACCTTAAAATATCACTTTCCAATAATGTATTTTGGCAATTTTGGCCAAAAACGCTCAAGTTTCCATTTTGAGCTAACTTGCACTTTTTCTCACTTTTTCGTCCAATTTTCATATTAATGACTATCGATAACCACTTTATCGATATTATTTTCTTATCTTGAGAAATTAGAGTAAAACACAACTTCCTCCGGAAGTTTGTGGTTAAAAGTCCATTTTAGTGCTTGAAGTGGTTAATTTACACTTTCGCCCTTATTCTTAATTAATTGTCAAACTTTCTTCTAAAACGATTTCGTATACTTACGAAACTTTGACGATCATTTATTAATAATATTTCACGGACCTTGCCCTGAATATTATTAGCTCTGGCTTTCCAACTCATTTTATTTTACTTCCTTTTTGTCCCGATTAAATTCAATTTATCGCATAATAATTTTCCAGGTAAATTCTTATTTTACGATAATTCCAATAGACCTTCTTCGGTCTAAGTCCTTATTATCCAATCCTAATCTGATATTCTCGTTCTTAATCTTTACGATTATGCCTCGTGGCACTACACGTAATACCTCAAAAATTTCAGTTATTACAATCTTCCCCCCTTATAAAAATTCGTCCTCGAATTTTCATAATCTTCTTATATTACTTAACCAATCTTTATTCATAACTTATCGTTTTTTTTTCCACACTTCCGCTGCGATGCCATAATTAATCATTCCCTAACTGTTGACTTTACAGTTAGGTTTATACGGTCTCCCATCTATTACCATCCTTAAATAAAAGTACCTCGATATACGTATCGAGTAACTCCTTATACTAACAATCCTAACCATCTTGTTACTTCTTGATTCATAACTATTATGAATCAATTCTCTTTATTCGACCTTTCTGAACAACATATGTTTGTTCGTAGGGTTCATATCTCCTAACGTAACTAACTTCTATGTTCGATTTCCTCGTCCTAGAGGTAAACGTGCTTCGAATTTAAACACGTCCGCTGTCACTTTACATGTTTGTAAAGTAGCGTCGTTGTTCTTGTATTTAATATACAAGACCACCTTAGAGATTTGCAATTCAAATCTCAATACGTTGCGATTCGCATTACACTACTCGTCGTTCTATATACTTGTCGTGTTACATACGTATGTTTTCATATAGGCCTAACAAGATGATCAGTCTTGTCCTATGCCTCTATATACAGAGTCCCTGTCTGAGCTTACTTACGTTTAAAAACTTATCCGCTTAAAACCATGATACCTTTCATTTCTCAAATCATGTCATAATTGTGCACCGGTGTGATGACTTCTCTCATCACAAGAGTTGCAATGACACTCCTCTTTTCTTTTCAGACACACAATGTATATGATGCATGTCCTACTAGTGAATGCAATATGGATGTAGTGATGCAATTCTATTCGTGTCAATGCAATGTTTTTATGATTCGTGTCCGGGCACAATTATGTCTTTTCAAAACATTTCATTTCAATCAAATACTTCTCTTTTCATAAAACGGTTTTACGTAAGTTTCTTTCGACATCAGACTCTGTATTTCTATTCGTTCTTATCGTTTGTTGTTTTGCCGTTCGTAATCTATATACATCTTTTGCACATGAAAAGATGTGGTTCCACTCGTCTCGTTCAAACGTCGTTTGAAGAGTACGTTCTAAACGTTCGTGTCTATACTAGACTATCTCGAAAGGTTTAATCGTTATTGAGCTTCTAACGTTCGGACTTCACGATGTTTTCTTCAACTACGCAATCTATTTGATTGTATTTAACCAGAACACATCGTGAGAACTACGTCTTTTAGGAGACAGTTGATTCGCGTCATCTGTGGTATTCCACTTACACGGACTGCGAGTATTCCTTATCATAGTGACCTTGTTGTCCACACCAATTGCATACATTGATTATAGCTTGACCTTTACCCAAGTGACTTCTGCCGCGTTGCGGGCACATGGGATTTGCAAGGTTGGAAATTCTTTGTTCCAAAGACGGACGAATAGTTTCTAGCATCCTTGGCTACTTTCCCTTGTCTATCGTTCTTATGAGTCTGGCTGCATCGCCTTTCGGTCTTTTCACTTTTGTCGTTATTATTTTTTTTTTTTTTTTTTGCGTCTCCTGTTATATTCCTCTCATTAACCTTCATCATATCTTCTGGTCTATGTGATACACTTCGTTTATTTATTCCCGATGAGTTTCTCAATTTATTCAACCTTTCTTACCATATGCTGCCTTTAGCAGTTTCTTTACTTCCACGCCTATCACTTATCTTGATTATTGACTCTCGGGTCTGTTAACCAACTCCCTTTCATTTACTCTTATCTATCTTCTTACTCGTGCAGAGAAGTTTGCTAATTCTTATGGCACTTACTAACATCCTTTATAATCTTCACGATATCATAATCCTATTGATCACTATCTTGTTCGAATCCTCTTTGCCACCTTATTGGCCCCTAACACGTATTCACATTAGTTCCCTTTGGACATTGCTTTTCTTCTTATTATATTCTCACTATTCACCTTATTGCGATTCGTCCTTTGGGTTACTATCTACTGTAACACTAACCCTTGGGTTATACTTGCTGTTAATATCTTACTCTTCACTTCTTTCTAGAAACTCTAGTGTATCCTTTGATCCATCAGACTCCTTTTGGGGTATAACTCCATGTATGCTAATATCCATCTCTATTTGTGTTTCTCTCTTCACGTTGATACTGTCTTTGTATCAACTGCCCCATCATTGGCATACAATTCCTTATATCAGTTATTTCTGTTGTTAACTGATTAATATTGACATTGGGTTGCTGCGGCACTCCTGGTGCCCATATATTTCCACTATGTCTATACCAGGTTCTTCTTGATCTTTGCCTCGTCCCTGGCCTCTATCGGCCGAATGGATTAGGTTACATTGACCTTCATTACTTCTGGCTTCTCCTTGGGCCTCGTGCACTTACTGTGCAACAACACGTGCTCGAGCAATTCTTTGTTCATAGTATGGCGGATATATATAAAGGAATCACGATGAATTCCTTAAAATATAGCACATACTAGTCATCACAAATAACAGTCATCCGCGTAAGTTGGATCCTTAGGGATACCTCCTTCCTCTAGGCTTTCTACGATTACTTCTCGTATTGCAAGTCTTCTGAGTGTTCTTACTCATTGTAGACTTAGCAAAACATCAAAACATATAATCATGATATCTATGTTCTACGCGCGTCACTATCGTGGCTATAAGCATATATGTTGACCGAGTCCAAAGAAAATCAGTGTTTCCTAGATTTTCCTCGGTGGCGTCGCGTACTTTAAGTCTTGCGAGCATTCCACTCACTATAGACTTAGCAAAATTAAACAGCATCCAATCAATAAGCGCAAGTTCTATCCATAATAACCATTCATAAACACACATGTCACGTATCGCATACATTATCACAGGCGTACATACCTGTGAGCATATCACTCTCCTGAGTGATCGTGTTTAGTAGCGCATCGCATATCTCATCAATCATATACTATTAAATCAATTAATTCAATCATAGTCCATAACGATATTCTTTTATCATATGAGTCTCGAGAGTATATAACTCTTCGCAGACTATAGATACTCGAAAGCGTATTGCTTACTCGAGTAAACACAAAACACAATTTGTGCTCATGCACACTTCTAACTCGACTCCTAATAGCACGTATAGGAGGGGATGTCTTTGTAAAACGTTTGAAAAAATCGATGAAAACATTGATAACGTTCAAAAGACATGACTGGAAATCCCTATAATCCGCAGTAGTTCCTATATATTGATCGACACTTTCCTATACTTCAATCATAAAAGAACAATTGCCTAGGAATTCTAAACCATTGCTCTGATACCAACTTTGTCACGACCCAAATTTATGAGCCGCGATCGGCGCTAGGGAATGGGAGTGGTAGCTCCAAATCCCGTAGCAAGCCTAAAAACCTGTGTAAATTTTTTTTCGCAAATCAAAACATATTTCATATATTAAAATACATGTGACCCCGTTTACAAATAATATCAGAGTTAAAAACGCGTTATACAAAATTCTAGTTAAAATATCTAGACTACTGCGGACCGCTAGAATGAAAACCTTCTTTTTCTTCTTATACAAATGACTTCCGAGAATTAAAACTTCGGAAGCTTAACTCTTCAAATCATATCATACCATCCCTGAAAAATGGGAGGAGCAACGGGGTCAGTATAAAACTGAGTGAGTTCACCAAATTACACGCAATATCACATAAAGGGTTAAAACATTTGAAAACCCATTTTATATATAGAAAATACTCTTTTGAAATCACATTGCATACTTTATTTACTTTCCTTCATAAATCTTTGTTTATTTCATAAACTTATAGTTTATACGTATTTGGCATCTTCGATTTCTTGTTATGGTGTTGATATTTTTCTTTCTCGTTTTGTTGCATTAGTTTTCAACAGAATCTTAAATCTTAGTTTATATCATCATGATTCTAAGTCGAATTAAATCATTGGCAAGTCTCTTGTGACTTGATCCTTATGGTTGGGTCCCGAGATAGTTCAACCGAGTTACCTTCAACCATATGGTACAGTCCCGAGATAATTCAACCGAGTTACTTGTACCATTTCTCAATCCCAAACGATCGATAGGAGTCCCGAGATAATTGAACCGAGTTACTCCTTAGACACGGGTCCCGAGATAGTTCAACCGAGTTACCTTCGTGTCTACATTCGGACTCTGCACCCTGCAGGTCTTTTGAACTTAATTGTCGATTCATATGATTCCTATTGACATTTAATAGGAGTGTTTGTTCACATAGTGTCTCGATCTTGTTTCGTATTGATTCTCGATGTATCACACTTACTTTTTATTTCGTATGAGTCCCAAGGACTCTTATCGAGAATGGATGAGATACAGGTCCCGGGATAATTCTACCGAGTTTAACCTTGTATCTCAGTTCTTATTATTGGGTGTACCATAGTACAATTCTCGTTTTACGTTTACTAATTGATTTTGTATTTTTCGTTCTGTTATATTGATCCTTTGTGGACCATGGCATGCACATTACAATCTACACGCATACATCTATCACACGCACGTATGGGTATTTATTATGTTTGATAGTACATATCGGAATGTACTATATTTCCTTATTCATATTTGATTCGATACTTGTAATTTATTCGATGTTCGATTTCATATTGTATAGCTTTACCCTTCCCCGGTATTTAAATAAGTATATTCTCTTTGTTTATTTATGTTATTATGAAAATAACAAAACAGGTATTTCAAAACATATATACGTAGTACATTTGCAAACATATATTTCAAATATATAAATATTCATATAGCCTTTCGTATGAAAATACGCGGCTTTATGAATATTGACGAGTAATTTAAAGTGTACTCACCACTTGCTATCCATTTACTCTAATCAAGCAAAGCGTTAATCTCGATTCAAGAACTTTGAACTCCGTCGATAATCGCCTCGTCGAATCTACGCAATTACGATAATAGCGCAATAAATAACAATTCTCATTTCCAATTTTTTTTATTTAAAGGTTGTTTTGTAGCTCACTTTGGCTATCAAAACGCTTATCTAAAATAATCCGACCTCTAAACAAAAGTGACATTCTTATAGTTTAGAACGTCGCCTACAACTTTTGTTTAGGTCTCGGACCATGAAATGCACTCGAAGGTGTCGAAAACAAGCTTCGAAGTTAAAACCTCAAGCTGTCCAGAATAACAGTTCAGACTGCACACAAAAATGTTTTGCCTCAGATGACCATCTTAGAGGCAGAATTAGAGAAATATTAAAACTAGACAATTGTAGTTAACATCCCAAAGTTTCCGTACCAGAAAACGGAACTTAGTTTGGAATCATACAGCCCGAGATATTGCCTTTGCAATATCGCTGTTTGCAAGACGTTTTATGCAAAACGTCAATTCAATTCGGAACTTAATACACAACAAGACTAACCTATTGATACCGAATTATAACCTCAACATAATTTAGACACCTCGATCAAGCCATCTCTTAACAAATTATTCAATTCATTTCAAACCATTTTTCTACTTGTCTATGCAAATATACGTATCGGCATAACCATCGTTGTGCATAGCACGGCTGCCTACACCGACTATAGCAAAAGATTTATTCAATTAACCTATCAAATGGCCATATTTTTCTCTGAAAATTTTATTTCACTTATATAACATATATTTCTAAGTGCATACCAAAAATTAGGCCAAACTAATGTGTTTAAGGTCCTCAAATAATTAACTTACAGCAGCAGCCTTACACAATTTACAAACAGAGCACTAGGTGCTATTTAATTTTTATCTCAATATCCAAATTATGAAAAATTCTGAAATTTTTATACACCAACTTAACTCATATACTCAGAACATATAAAAATTCCAGCTCAAACAAACATTTCTAAGTGTTTCGAAAAATTCTAGTTGTAGACAGCATCAATTCAACACCAAACCAGAAAATCCAACTTTAAACTTAACCAAAACTCCACTCAATTCAATCAATTCATTACCAAAAGTCTAAAATTATGAATTTATACCTTTGTTTGATGGTATAACCCTTTGGCTGAATGAATTCCTCCATGAACAACCATTAAAAATTCCATAATCATAGCTCCTAATCATCATACACCATGATCTCCTAATTGCCGAAAATAACAGCCCACAATTCATCAAAATTCGTCCAAAATTAGCCATAAAAATCGTGAATTGATGCTTACCTTGAGTAAAGGCTTGAATCCCGAATCCATAGCCACCGAAATCATCAAATTTGGTCGAGAAACGAGCTCCGTAGCTCGATTTGAAGTTGAATGCTCCATTTTCCCCTTTCTCTCATCTTCTCCATCTTTTTCTTTCTTTCTTTCTATTTCTTTTTAATTTTGAGAGAATGAGCTGAACATGGGACATTAATTCCTTGACTTATCCTATAAGTTGTTGGCTAAAGTTTACTTAAGCCCTTAAAGTTGCCACCTCCTCATTTCTTAATCCATAACTTTTCTTTCGTCCAATTTAGTCCACTAATCCTTTAATCATTCGATTCTCGATAAATTCCGTATTATTTATTTTCCAAATAAATAACATTAGTCTCATACCTTAAAATATCACTTTCCAATAATGTATTTTGGCAATTTTGGCCAAAAACGCTCAAGTTTCCATTTTGAGCTAACTTGCACTTTTTCTCACTTTTTCGTCCAATTTTCATATTAATGACTATCGATAACCACTTTATCGATATTATTTTCTTATCTTGAGAAATTAGAGTAAAACACAACTTCCTCCGGAAGTTTGTGGTTAAAAGTCCATTTTAGTGCTTGAAGTGGTTAATTTACACTTTCGCCCTTATTCTTAATTAATTGTCAAACTTTCTTCTAAAACGATTTCGTATACTTACGAAACTTTGACGATCATTTATTAATAATATTTCACGGACCTTGCCGTGAATATTATTAGCTCTGGCTTTCCAACTCATTTTATTTTACTTCCTTTTTATCCCGATTAAATTCAATTTATCGCATAATAATTTTCCAGGTAAATTCTTATTTTACGATAATTCCAATAGACCTTCTTCGGTCTAAGTCCTTATTATCCAATCCTAATCTGATATTCTCGTTCTTAATCTTTACGATTATGCCTCGTGGCACTACACGTAATACCTCAAAAATTTCAGTTATTACAATAAATGAATATATTAACGAGATTATTACTTTGAACTCTCAAAAATTTGACATCTTACATTAGTTAGACTGTAAAATTATACTAAAACATTCCTAAATTTTGTGATATAATACTAAAACACCATTACGTTAAATTATCACTTAATCGACCCATAGATGTTTGACGTTGACCGATAGTTAAAAATATACATATATATACCCATTGAGGTTTGACTTTACTGATCGACCCTTTTATCTTGCAATATAACATACTTTAGCAATATATTTAAAAAAATATATTAAATTCTCCAAATTTAATAAAATAAAATAAAATATAAATGATAATAAAAATTATAAGTAATTTATTTTCAATTTATAATAAATATATAGTGGTAAGTATGAGTTTATAATATTATTATATTTATATATTTTGATAATATATATATATATATTGATAAAAATAATAATAATATGATATTTTATAGCGGAAAGGGCCATGAGTCCAATTCACTCGGACTCATGGAAACCGTGTTGGTACAAACTCGAAAGGAGTCGTCAACTAGTCGTACTAGGAATACCTTTTGTACTGACTAGAACATCCCACTCACTTGTGGATGCATATGATGTCATGCATCAAACCGAAATATCTGGGTTTATGGACACAAATTGAAAGACTTGGAATTTATTATTTTTATTGATTTACATGTATACTCTAGGTAAATATTTATCGTGTTATATTATCATCTCGCCGTACATCGAAGAAAAACTAGGACTAATAGATGTTGGAAATATTGCGCAGATGCAATACAATAAAAAAAAGTGACATATGACTCGATCTGAACTAACATGGCAAACATGAAACATGTAATCCTAAACAAGCACCCAATTACATGCAAAAAGCATCAACTATATGTTGATTTTAATTTGATCATCAACTTGAATACATATGCAACCACTAATCATATTTTCATGACAGTCCAGATGTTTCTATATGTTTGAGTTAATCTAGAGCTAAAATAACATAATTATCTCGATTAACCTTTTAATAATGGATCTAACATACATTCAAAGCAAGAAACATGACCAACATATCCATACAACAACTGATATGCATATAAGATTAGAAACACATTTTAAAATTTAAGGCGTCTGGCATTTGGCTTACTATTATTTTTAATTACAGAAAAAAACAATGGCTAGAAAATATATTAAAACATTATAGATGTCAACACAAGACTATAAGTTTAATCATGGTGTGATTTGGAATTATTTTGTGGTATAAAGAAAAAAAAGATTCTAAATTGTTGTTGGTGCCATAACTTGGTGTGATAGTGCAATGGACCAAGCCATAACACTATCCTTGGTTAACAACGGTGCCATCTATAGATGGCGACTGGATTTGGAGGTTCTTGTGGGACATCGCCATATGCAGACGGCGATAAGACTTGGAATTTCTAGGGGGACATCGCTAGATGGCCTTGCTAATGAACAGGTGGCGCCAACGCCATCTCGAGATGACATAGAGTTAGTTCAGTTACTAGTGTGCCTTTTACACATTTTGGCTACTTCACTTTTAATAAACACAAAATAATAATAAAAGGTTATGGGATTATTCTAACATTAATATACATCACAAATATAGCTAAATCTAGACTAAAATCGCATCATCGGACAATTTTAGAGCAATTATGACATATGTGCATAAAAATATAAAATCACTTAGATCGTGCAAGTTTAGCGAATTTTTACATACAAAAACAAGATATATGATACTTATGTACTACATAGACTGGTTTGGGGTCTTCAGAATACCCTTGAAGTCCTTGGCTTGTTTTTTTAAATCTCCGGTTGAGAATATAATACAGTTCTTTATGTAATCAACTGATTTTAATAATTCAAATTTGATTATGATTTTATTGATTTTTGATGGCATGAGGGTTGTTCTTGCTGGTCAATATTATTTATTAATTTTTTAAATTGTTCTTTGTTTTAAAATTCAGATGTATTTATGGAATAATCCGTAAAATTTTAAAGTATTTGATCGTGCCACGTGTCCTAAATTGCAAAATTTAAGTTAAGTAGGTCGGAATTGGAAATCAAGTTGAGAATCGTAATCGGAAAAAGTTTATTAAGTTAATCGCGGAATAATAATTTTATTTGATAATTATTATTCGTTAGAACGGGTATTAGCGGGACTAAGGAAGATTTAAGAAAAATTAATATAAAATAAAATATAGGTCCAGAGCTAATAATTTTTACGCTGTCGTGCGTAAAATAATTTTAAAAATTTATTGATAAAGTTTGTTGTTATTTGGAGATTATTTTAAAATTGGACGCGGACGTTAATTAAGGAATTGAGTTAAAATACTAGATTGAGCTGCTTGAGTTAAAGTGTACTTTAGCCAACCTATATAATATTTCATCTTCAACTTCATTGTTAAGTTTCAGAAACCAAAATCTTGACTTTTCAACGTTAAACATCGATGATTCACCGTTTCATCGATTCTCGACCAAATTCGACGGTTTTTGTTGCAAAGCGATCCTAGATCAAAGGGCCATTAAGGTAAGCTAGATGTTTTAAGATCTTTTTGGGTTATTTTGATGAGTTTTTGGATTTAAACGATGGGTTACGGTAAAACCGTATCGCGATAATGTATTTGATTCGTTTTATACGTTTCTATTACATTTTTGGATGGATTTTAATGTCGTTTTGGTGTCAGATACGTTCAGGAGTGAGTTAAGCATAACAGGGAGTGAATTAGGTGACGTTTCGGAGCAGCGAGGGCTGCTGCCCTTTACCTCACTTCGCGCCATCCAAGGGCGGTACGTGAGGGAGTGCGTCGCGATGCGAAGGCACCCTTCGCGGCGTGACACAATTTGGCACAACGTGCCAAGGTCAAATTCGGGCCCCTAGGCTGTTTTCGACCCCTTCTGATGCTCAAAACTTGGATTACAGGATTCCTAAATCGGTATGAATCTACGAACTTTGCAAATCTGCAATTTGGACTTGGAGCATATAGAATGAGAGTAGGCTTTTGATATACGGTATGAGACGATTAGGGTTTAGGTTTAAGTTAAACCTAAAGCCATATAGCGTTAGTATCGAAGAACGTTAAGCAACGAAGGAATAAAGTGAGATTAAACACGATTAGAAATTGGCGAGTTACGTTTATGTTTATATCTCAAGTCTAGAATGTCTATAGAGTTAGATTCTTACTCGAGTTATGTTTAGATCCGGCAAGGCAACCATCTACCGGACAAGGAGCTTGACGGGTGTCGTGTGACCAAAGTTTTTGGAATGGCAAGCAGTGAGTTTATGAATGTTTACTTTTGATGTATTGAAAATGTATTGCTTTCTAAACACCAATGTTTTATATGAATCGCATAGCATGATTTATTATCGAAATGCTTTGTATGAAGTGCACGAATCATTATTTTGAAACCAGCATAGATCCGATGAAACATGCTTTCCTTTTGGGCGGTAATAGGACTATGTGATCACTAGTATAATCGAGCGATATATATTTTATGGTGTGGTTAATATGATACGAGGTCAGCTTGGTTGAATTATCCAGCGGCCTGTATATAGTGAGTCGCCATGGTTGAACTATCCCGGGACTCCGCTGTATTGTTGGATTAAAGATGGTATGCTCATTAGTAAAATATGAACTCACTCAGTTTCGACTGACCCCGTTGTTTTTAAACAATTTTCAGGTGAATAGTCTGTTTGACGTGAAGGACTTCTATCCTTACTTTTGAAGTCTGTTTAGAAGTATGTAAAAAGGAAGTGTGTATCGATAGTGCTGCAGTAGACAAGTCCTAGATGTATATGTGGTTTCGTCAAACGGTTTTATGTATCTTTATACTCTGATGTTTTGTAAACTATGTTTTGCTGCGCTTTAAACTGTTTTCTTTTGATGTGCAAAACAGGGTAATGTTTGATGTGGCATCGCAGTGTAAGACCCTAGTTTCTATGGATGGTTTTCAGAATGTATATAAATGTTTGAAACATCTTCTCGTTTTAAAAGTTTGTCTGAAAACGCTTGCTTAATTAATATTTGATTTGTATTGCGAAAAGTTTATAGTGGTTTTAGGCTTGCTACGGGTTTTGGAGCTACCACTCCCATTCCCTAGCGCCGGTCTAGGCTCGATATTTCGGGTTGTGACAATTTATAATAGTTAACTAGGTTTAGAGTTTACATTAGATTAAAACACTTAATTTAAAAAAAAAATTAGGATTAAATGTGTTGTTTTGTAGGAAAAGTGACAAAAGGACCATTTTGTCCATAACAGTATCTATGACACTAGTCGATATGAAAATGTTTTATGAAGAGAATATTTTCAATGTACGCTAATTAAGAACATTAGTTCATTAGATGCATGGAACATTCATTTTTATTTGGATAGTCGTGATTTGTTGCTAGACGTCACTCATAATTTACAAGAGTTAATAGTTAAAGGTGATTTAATTATTAAAGATGAGAAAGTTGTATTTTATGTTTCTCGTTGCCATCTAGACGTGAACCTATTTAGTTTCACACAATAGGGTGTTCAACCGATTATGTTATGAAAGATCGAATTTGAAACAGATACTAGCATATCTCAAAATTTGATATATGCTGAAAACGAAGTTAAATTTAAGGACTAATTTATAAGAGCTATAAATTACTAGGAACCTAATTATATTTTAACCAAGTTTAGTAACTGGTTGCTAAAATGAGTAATTTTTGGAATTTTCTCATGCTTAAGCACTGATTATAATTAGTGGATTTATTGAATTAGCACTAATTGCATGATGAAAATGTATTAAAACAATATGATTCTGTAATACGAAGGTTGTCTCGTTTGGCAACACATAAGCATGTTATGGGTCTAATGGTGGCAATTATTAAGATAAATGTGTGACACTTAATACAATATATGCGTTAAGAATAGTAAGAGCTCTTGCCTATAGAAAGAGATGGATTTTTCTCTCATAATATACTACAACACAAGTCATTCTTAATCTAAAGTAAGTTTTTAGTTTTTGATAGCATTAAGTTAAAAGAGTTCAAGTGGGAGTTTTGAGAAAGCTTAAAGTTTCTTGAAGGAGTTCAAGCAATAAGTTCATTAATCATTAAACCCTTGGAGAAGTTTTTCAAACATCGAGTAAGGAGGTGATTATAGAGAGAGTTGAGCTTTGGGTCTCTCAATAAGAGGAACTCGAGCGGATCACTTCGAGGCTAGAGGTCGCCGTACTTTCAAGACTACAAGAATCTTTGCGAATCAAAATATGTATTCTTCTTATTATTCCTAGATGTAACTTTTAATACTAGATGATACAATGATCCAACGTACTGATGTAATCAACATCTAGATTGTGATATTTCAATTTTGAATTGAAATGTACATTCCGCACCCGCACCCTCTACTTCCCCAAATATGGTATTAGAGGAAAGGATAATGGTAGACAATCACCCATAGATGGTATGAAGATTATGGAGATTATTCAATTTTAAAAAACTCTCACTCATGATCATGTGACGAAGGGAGGCTCTCCGCCCTAGAGCGTATGTGATGCGTTATTTAGTAGGTGCATAAGGATGTCATCCTATATGATATGAACGAGTCCATATTAGTCAATAACCTCAATATTGTCTCACACCAACAGTGCTATCACAACCACTGTATCATCGAGTATTAAGGCCTTATGATTGAATCATTGTTTGAATAAATACATGATCATGGACTTATACATTCAATGATGCTTGAATAAGTTTTTGGGTAAAGTTTCATGAAATAAATGTTTGAATGAAGAGCATGGCCCTAAGGATCATTCTCCAGGCCACTCCGACGTGCTCCGACCTAAAATTCCCGCTCTAAACACTAAATAACACTCAAAATAATCTAATTCTGCAATCGGAACATGAAATCGATTCGATTCGATAACCATTATAAACTCAAATATAATCCAAATAATAAATAACCAAATTCAAATTAACGGTTATTACCTCGAATATTAGTTGATTCTGGGAAAAATTCGAGTTAGAAACGAGAAATCGGATCGAAAATGCTAAACCTTAATCTCGCGCGAAGAAAAAAAAAGAACGGAAGGTTTTGGTTTATGTATCCTTCATTTCAAATGAAATGAAAGGCATTATAGTTTGGCTAAAAGCCAAACTAGTGTCTAGTGACTTTAATTATCTAATACAGAAACTAACTCCTAATTTCATAAAATTTTATCCAAAAATTTCATAAAATATAAAACGAATAAAAATATAATTTTTATTTTCATGGGACTTTTATTTTTAATAAATCTTTAAAGATTATTGGGCTCTGATCACGCCCACCTAATATAAAAACTACGTCCAAATTTTATGAAAATTTGACGGTAACTTTCTAAAAAAATATTTTATGAATATTAACTTCAAAAATATTGACTCAAGACTTATAAACTATTTTATATTAATTTATAAGCATTTTCTAATTACTCATTAATTCCGTTTCTTAATTTAAATTCCCAAATTTCGATTTTAACTCTTATAACTATAAAATATTTTAAGAAATATTTATAAATTAAATTTATACTTAAATTTAATTTGCGTTCTTTCGGTCCTATTAAGTCACTCTACATGGCTTAACTAATGACATAAAAAGGTCTCAACTATACTTCACAAGTGTTTTAAAACATTTTCTGAAAATATAATGAAAACACTATGATTGTATCTCTAGAATTCAAGGCGTACACGTACATTCCATACAACATAATAGCCCTGTCCGAATACAATACCAACAGAATAAAACCAGCTAACATAATAAACATGTTAGTGATATGCACTAGGTCAATCATGTTTGACCATGTATTGACTTTATCGTTTTGTTATTTATTGATTGACAGTTTTTTATCATTTTATATTATTATTAAAATACTTGAATGGTTAATTCTTTCTACGGTCATTAAGTATGTGACTTGATAGTAGAACCCTTAGGTTTTACAAAGAATTATATTCCATCTATCCCTAGTTTTGATAGTACATTGAGACTAGTATGATGTTGACTGATGATTAGGTTTTACTAATCATGTATATGAGATATAAAGTCAAATCATAGGTGTTATTTGAGAAATAAGGCACTGGATGACCCACCTTGAGAATACTATATAGATAACTGTCATAAGTAATTCTCATTACAGTTCTATTAGTATAATCCTTTGACCTTGAAATTACCATGGATTTCTACATAGCAATTTCATGTTTTGATACAGTCTTACATTATCTTTAATAGGATAGTGGAGTAGATTGTCATTGGATATGAAGTAACTATGTGAGAAATATGAGTGAATGAAAAGGGATTTATCCCTCATTTATTTGAGTAAGATATCTATGGGCCCCTTGAAGAAGATATACTGAAGGAAATGCATGGCCATGCTAAATGAATCGATAAAGAGCTATCATTTTTAATCTACCTGGAATTAGGAAACTAATGATTAAATATTATAAGGATGACAGGACTATGACTTATATTTAATCAGGATATCGAGAGACAAAGGGATTAAAATATTATTATAAATGGTTAATTCAAATTATCGGTATTCATATAACTTGGGTAGTCATAATGCCTTGCTAGAGGCCACTTATGACTTGTGGGCTGAAATAAGAATTTTGGGCTTACTGTAAACGTTATATGAACCTTCAGGGTCGCACACTAAGAACAGGCCCAAAACAATTATGGGTTGTACAATGCCAATGAAATTAAGTGATTAATAGATTGTTATATATATATATATATATATATATATATATATATATATATATATATATATATATTAATAAATATATATTAATTCGAAATTTGAGGATAAGTGTTTTCCTTAAGGTATTATCTTTTGAAGATAATAGTAATAATTAATATATATATGTAATTATCAAAAAGAGTTTTTGATAGACATGAACTCAAAAGAGTTATAAAAAACGTAGTGTTTGCATATGATTGCAAAACACATTTTTGAGTAAACTCTAGATGTCCTATTTTCCTATAAATAGACTCTTAAGACTAGGGTTTTGAGTTATGTGTTTTTCGAAATAAACACAAGACACAATCACTAAATTCGAAATTGCTTTGCAAAGCAATAGTGCTAGAACATAAGTATTAGTTTTGGCTAAGGTCTGTTCGTGTCGATACTCGTAGAGGACGCATTCTTTTGGAGGCGTTTCTGATCCGAGGCCAGGTATCACCAAAGTGAACCACCTCCTTCCTTCCTACATTGCTGTTTGAATTTGACATACAAGTAATATTAATTATTTTATTAATATATTTATTCAAATTACATGGATCTCAGTTTGGGTTTTTGATAAAAAATTTGAAATTCCGTAGCGTTATGAACCTAGAAAACCCAACAAAACAACTGGTTAACACATTTTTATACAAACACGCAACATTCAAAACCATATACACAAAATAGTAGTTTCATATCAGAGTAACCCATTTAGTAATGAACTATTGTGGGATAGACCGAACTACTTTGCATCTCTAGAGTGATAATACTCAAAAATAACTTCCTAAGAAAGGGTTGGAAGACTTATCACGTCAAAACTCTATTTAACTGTAAAAGGGAATATCAACGGGGGTCAATATTGAGTGAGTTCATATAATTTACTAATAAATATTATTTAAAACAAATCGCATGTTACAAACATTTTATTACATATGCAATCCTAATACAAAACCGAATGAAAAACCTAATCCTAAATCATATCCGTGTCTAACCATATCAAACAACTTAGTCCTTATGGCACGGTCCCGAGAACATTCAACCTAGTTACCGACACCATGTGGCATAGTCCTAAGAAATTCCACCAATTTACTGATACCGCTACTAAATCCTGAATTATGAGTCCCGATAATATCAACCGAGTTACTTACTAGATACAAGTCCCGAGAGTATTCTCCATTGACATTCCTATCCCGAGAGACTTCACCGAATTATCTCTTATATAATAAAGGAATTCCAATTTATGCTTAACATACACAAATATATAGCTATAGTTTAGATCGAAACTGGTGATCACACAGTTCTATTCCCGCATAATAGGAAGGCACGTTCCATCAGATCTATATAGGTTTCAAACTAATTTATGTATGCAGTTCATATAAAACATTTTGCATTGTAAAACAATGCACATTTGAATTCTCAAAAGTAAATATATACAAACTGCACATTTGAATACTCAAAAGTAAATATGTACAAACTCGTAGAATGTCATAACCGTAACCTAATCTCGTTTAGAATAAGTAATTTCATTTAGAATTCATTATGCATTGCATATCATGTATAATTATTATAAAAGAGAAATTGAAATAAGGATATAGGCATTTTAGATGTCAAAAATAATTTGATAGCAAAAATTACGATTAGTTTAATTGAATTGGTATAATTGAACAAAAGGAAAAACTCAAGGATTGAAAGATATGTTCAATATATCATTGAGGGATTAAGAGGATGTTTGTATTAAGCATATCTATCTATGTGTAAATGTCAAAATTATCCTTAAAAGTTGCTAAGTGTTTAGCCAATGTTAAAGATCTAAGTAAATTTTGGTAATTTCATAATTAGTTAGATTAATTAAACATGGAGACTTTGCAAACAAAATTCACAACATAAAACCTAATTCTAAAACTCCAAAGCTTCGATTCTGATTGTTCTTGAGGTCTATTAATAGATTCAAGATCATTTGGTAAGAAATTTTATCTAAATAGCTTGTATATTTGAAGTTTACCTAGTGATATCATATTCTGTTTTTGAATTCAGTATTTGCAGTTTAGTGCGAGATGCATATCTCGAGTTCTATAACTCCAAATTATGTTCGGGTTTCTGATTTAGAAACTTTAGTGTGTCTCCTACAACTTTTATTCTTTGAGGTTAATCTGGTTCGATCTTATTAATACCGTTTTTGACCATGACATTTTATTACTTTAGCTTTGAAGACAGTCTGAACACACTTCACTAAAAATCGTATAACTCATTGCTTAGATATTGAAATAATGAAATTCTTTTTGATTTGGATTCTAGACTCAAAGGGAAAAAATTTTATTGAAGGGTTTGTTAAAATTATGTCAATACTATTCACATGACATGTTTGAATAGAGGCTTAATGTTCTGCCTACTAAGGCAGATTTGTTACCAAGTTCATAATCATACATAAACCATATAGAAATCCATTTTTAGGTGCTGTATTTAGGTTAAATCAGTATTAGATATATGTATAAGTTTATATATGTGATTGTGATTGAGTTTTGTGATTTACAGTACTCATTTAGGTGCTCGTTTTGGCAACGACGGTGGAACTAGGAAGTAAGGCAGCTTTTGACGATATTTTGGACTAGTTTTGGTTTTTGTGTGGTGAGTAGATATACTAGACCTTGCTACTAAAATAGATATGCTATTTGACATTCAAAATGTCAAGGTTTATTGTGTTTTAAATGGTTATATATGGTTGTTTTGGAATGCACGCAAGGTGTTCGATGAAATGCATTGTTTAAATATTTCAAATACTACCTTTGGTAAATGTTGTATAAAATGAAAGAAGTTTTGAATTGAATCTATATAAGTGTTTGATTTTAGTAAAGCTTTGATGCTTTTGATATAATGAGTATTTGTTTATGAATGTGTAATACCTTTCGGCAATTCAATAGTCGTTTTATTTGGTTAAGTTTTGAATGAGATTTGAAATGGTTTTACTATTGAATTGTATTACGTTTTTTATGTAATGATTTGAGATTTCTTTTTATATGATATGCCTACTCTGTAATGGTACATATTTGAGAGGTGCTGAGTTGTGATTTGCACCTGGTTATGTGCTGAGTTAGTGATATGCACATGTGAGATAATATGAGTGTCAATGCGCATTTGACACAGGGCACTTGATTGATGGTCAGTGA
This sequence comes from Mercurialis annua, assembly GCF_937616625.2. Lineage (NCBI taxonomy): Eukaryota > Viridiplantae > Streptophyta > Magnoliopsida > Malpighiales > Euphorbiaceae > Mercurialis > Mercurialis annua. The sequence goes on from NC_065571.1 coordinate 38,800,566, forward strand.
AGGGAGAAGGGCTGAGCCGTGCTAATGATGAAGAAGGATTAGCCATCAAGTGTTCCTAGATATGTTGGTTAGACTGTAGATCAATGTTGTGTTCCTGATTACAGGTCTATGGTTTATATTATAGTTACAGGGTAATATATCAATCTTAGAATTGATGATTGATACGAACTACATTTCATATTTAAAGTGAAATTGTTTTGATATCGTTTATATTTGTAAATGCTTTCGTGATGAACTTTACAAGTATTTTGGGTTGCATTGAACTGTTTTCTAGTATACATTATTATATGATACACTTACTTTAAGTATATAAATGTTTTATGCTTGTTATGTATTCACCGAGCCTTCGCTCATTTTAGTTGTTTTAAAACCTTTTCAGGTAGCAAGGCAATCTACAGTATAGTTGACTAGAGAGGGAGTTGGGCTTAGTGTTTGGGCTTGAGACATAGAGGTTGGCCACATCTCCGAGCTTTGAGATGCCTTGATGTTTTGGTTTATAATAAACGTATTTGTACTTATAGATATATTTTGAATCATATGTATAGAAGTTTGTAACAATACTTAGTTTTTATACAGTAGTTTTAAATATAATGTTGTATAAAGATTTTTCATATAATTGTGCTTAATTGTTTATAAAACACGATTTACAATTGTGATTTGGAGATAAAGATATTTTAAATGACTGTCAATCTCGTGCTAAGTAAGGGGAGGTTTGACATAGAAACCATTATCCCAAAATCAAACTTGATTACTCTTTAGGTACAGTAGCTCGCTGGCTTGTCAGATCTTTGTCATAATTCAATCGATAAAACATAATACAAATAAGAATTCTAACTCTAAAATATCGGCAAACTAGACATACAAAGCAAACCGACTATCTTGACTTTCGGTATAAACTTGTAGTCCTCTTATCATTAGTCGACTTGATTAATGCATAGATTTATTAAAGCGCCATATCGTTTTAATAATTAGATATCATTATATGTCTATGTTCTTTTTAACCTTTTACAAGCTCTAATTTACATTTCAAAGTCTAATAGAATCAATATCGAACCTATTGTTTGAAATGGGCGAAAAATGCCCGACCCGCCTTCGCCGTTGCTGTGCGATTGCACAATATGGCTGTGCGATTGCACAACTTTCACTTGATGTGCTGATCGGACAGCCCCGATATCATTCCCCGGGCCACTCCGACGTGCTCCAACTTAAAATTCCCGCTCCAAACACTAAATCACACTCCAACCAATCCAATTTCGCAATCAGAACTGAAATTTATTCGAATTCGATCGATTCGATTAAATAACTGTTATAAACTAAAATATAATCCAAATAATAAATATCTGAACTTAAATTTACGGTTATTACCTTGAATATTAGCAGATTCTCGAAGAAATTCAAGTTAGAAATGAGAAATCAAATGGGAAACGCTAAACCCTAATCTCGCGCGAAGAAAAGAAAGAACTAAAGATTTTGGTTTCTATAACCTTCATTTCAAATGAAATGAAAGGTTTATATAGTTTGGCCAAAAGATAAACTAGTTCCTAGTGACTTGCACGTCACTTTAATCCAAAAGCTTAATTATTCGTCCGTAACTAATATGGAAACTAACTCCCAATTTCATGAAATTTTATCAAATATCCCATAACATATAAAATGAATAAAAAAATAATTTTTATTCTTCTGAAACTTATATTTTATTTTTAATAAATCTTTGAAGCTCTATTGGGTCTAGTTGAGTCCCACCTAATATAAAAAATACGTCCAAATTTTATGAAAATTTGATGGTAACTTTCTAAAAATATATTGTGAATATTGACTTCAAAAATATTCACTTGGGGCTTATAAATTATTTTATTTTAATTACTAAGCATTTTCTAATTTCCAATTAATTTCGTTTATTTAAATTTTAAATTTTAAATTGCAACACTTATAAATATAATATATTTTTAGAGACATTTATAAATTAAATTTATTTTACGTTCTTCCAATCCTATTAAGTCAAACCACGTGGTTTGACTAATGATCTATTTTTTTGGGATGTTGCAGCACTGAAGTAAGATCTACCACGAGTAGTGATAGATCCAGTTTAAAAAATACTAAAACTTATCAAGAAGCAAAAAGAGTATGCTCTACTACAAAGTGTTGACCATGTAGGGCTGCTCGAGGGGGGATTGAGCTTTTGAAAATATTAGTCTGATAAAAACACTTTAATGAAATTATTAAAAGACAAAGTAATTTTGACAAACTAAAACTTAAAATACAGAATTGAAAATACTTAAATACAATAACACATAAATTTATTGTGGTTCAGCAAACGCTTACATCCAATCTCCAAGGTATCTCCATTTTGAGTATTCCACTACTAGTTTTTATTACGGGCTAAAAATAAAAGCCTTAAAAATACAACACTAAAAACTATCCTTCTTAGTCTGATTTTTCCAAGATCCAGAAACTCAAACCTAGTAAACTTATCACCTAGGTGTTTATAAAACCTTTAAACAAGAAATATTCTATGTGGTGTATAACATTCACTCAAAAATATATATCAACTTAAGTATTTTGACAATGATGCAAAAAAAAACAAAAATAGAAATTCATTTAAGTATTCAAAGGTGTAGAGAATAAATCATGACAATGATGGAAAAAAAAAAAGCGGTGTCTCACTATAAACTCTGTTTTTTCACTGAAAATATTCTCTCACTTCGTGAAAACTACACATGAAGAGAACGCTCAATATATAGAGAGGAAGGATATTTTTTTCTATTAAGAAAAGAATTTGAAAAATGTCTTTCTCTTTTGTTTTTCAAAAGTTAAAACTTCCATTGATGACAATGAAAATTACAAATATGAATAATTCTTCAATAAATTGAAAGAATTATTCTAAAATAATGCGAGAACTGTTATTACAGTCATCGAATAGGAATTTTTCGACCATCAAAAAGTTACCCAAATACATATATGGTTCAAATATTAAAATTATGATCTTGAAACCGTTTGATTCTTGAAGTTTCAAACAAGTCTCATCTTCAATATAAATTCTAAAGTACGATGCGCTTGATCCATCGAATCCTAATTTTTCTATCTTCATCTTCAATAGATCTCAAAAAAATTAAATCAAACACATTCTGATAAAAACTTCATTCAAACACAAGAAAAATTCCAAATGAAAAAAATTTATTTAATAAAAAGTAAATATCATATAGATAAGTAACAAATTGGGCAGAGAAAAGATGATTTTTCGATTAAGATCGGAAATTATCTTCTCCCACCCTTTAAAAGTTCAAAATTAGGAAAACAAATTTAGAAAGAAGAGAGAGGTATTTTCTAAAAAGAAAATGAGTTAGAGAGAAGTATTTTCTATGAACTTTTTCTGACAGAATGAGGTCAGTAAAAGGAATATTAAATCAGTTAAGAAAGATTTTGCTAAAAACACAATATATAAAGACGTTATACACATAGTTTGTTTTTTTGTCCACGTAGACAAGAAGAATACATTTTTTATATTAAAACCCATTGTTTCTTTAAAAGTATTGCATTCATAAGAACATTACCAAAAAAAGCATGGTAAAATATTTTAGAGAAAGAGTTTATGTGTACCTTTTTGCAATTCTAAGGTTCATCCCTTTTCTCAGTTTCTTCTAGGGTTTATCCCTTCTCTACTGTTCATCCCACTTCCAGATTTCAAATACACTCCCTAATTTCACTACACTCTCTTTAATTCCATTCTCACTATCTGTTTTCTCTACCTGGCCCTTCAACCATTTTTATTCGCCGCCCAAATGCTATCCACATTTGACTTTTGATTGTTCTATTCTCATTAACACCAATTCCTTCACTCACTTATACCTCCACTCTCTTTGATTATAACTACTCTCTAACCCCCATTCTTGATTACTATGGCTCTCTCCACTATTCTATTCTCTCCAATGTTCTTGTGGGTTTTGTTTCCAAAGTGAATAGTCTAGTGCAGTTATGAAAGAGGGGTAAGTTGAAGCAAGTGCCCAACTTCGTCTGACTGAGTAGCATTGCAAGTTGCAATGGAAATTCTTAACTGAACCTCCAGGGAACCAGAAATCCTTGGACGGTATGTGCACTTAAACACACTATTCGTTCTAATTCTCCTGACATCTTTATGTTATTGGAAACTAAGCTTTTAAGTAGTGAATTGGAAAGTATTCATATGAGTTTTCCTGCTTTTAATTGTTTCGTGGTGGACTCCATTAGTAGAAAGGGGGGTCTCGCACTCTTTTGGAACAAAAGTTTTGAGGTTCAGGTGGATAACTACTCTCTAAACCAAATTACTTTTGGAATGACATATGCCTCGACTGATTTTTATTGGAAAGGAATGGGGCTTTATGGTTGGCCAGAAAGTAATAATAAACATCGCACGTGTGAGCTGATGACGAGACTATGCGCCAACGTGAACAACTCTTTTTTGCTGTTTGGGGATTTCAATTTGTTTCACTACAATTACGAGAAGCAAGGAGGGTGTATCATAAATCAAAAGGAGATTGAGTTGTTCTGGAATACAATTGATGAATGTTGTGTGGCCGATTCAGGATTTTTGGTTCAGCATTCATATGGACTAACAAAAGGAGTGCTGCGAACCATATTCAAGCTAGGTTGGACAAATTCTTTGCTAATGAAAAGTGGCAGGATCATTACGTGAATTGGCAAGTTACTCACCTGGGCAGAATTCAATCAGACCACTGCCCTGTCCTCCTCAATACCCTGAACAGTAAGGATCAAAATGGTAATACTGGTTCGAAACAGTTTAGATTTGAACAATTTTGGATGCGACATGATGGATTTAAAGAAGCATTGGTTATGGCGTGGAGTATGGAGAGGCACAATGGAATGACTTCATGCGAAAGCTGAGCTCGTGTGGGGCAAATTTGAAGGATTGGGCATACTACAATATGGGTAGTATCTGTCACAAACTAAAGCAGTGTACGACTGCCCTTAAGGAAGTTCAGGAAAAGGTCAGCCTTAACAATGATGGCAGAGTTGCAGCTGTTATTCAGTCAGAAATGGACGAGCTGCTGCTCTGGGAGGAAGTGTTATAGAAACAGCAATAACAGGCTGATTGGTTAGTAGCCGGAGATCGTAATACCAAGTTTTTTTCATCAAAAAGCGTGAAATCGAAGAAACAATAATCTCATTAACCGACTCAAAGATGATGCAGACTTTTGGCAGTATGAAGACGCTATGCAGAGGGTTGTGATCAAATACTTTCTGGATATTTTTGCAACTTCCAACCCGACTAATCAAACTGAGGTTATTGATTGCATTTATTCAGCTATTACAATAGATCAATAAGAGTCGCTTAACCATCCTTTTCGAGCAGAGGAAGTGACAACAGCTCTGAAACAAATGGGTCCAACAAAGGCACCAGGTCCGGATGGGATGCCTGCCATTTTTTATCGTTCATCCAGGAATGTGGTTGACAAAGATGTGATTGGCTGTGTTTTACAATTTTTGGAAGAATGATATTATGTCGGAGAAGTTGAACCATACCAATATTGTGCTTATTCCAAAAATTACTTCTCCGTATTCAATGAAAGATTTAAGGCAGTTAGTTTATGTCACGTTATCTATAAGCTGATTTCCTAGGTGTTAGCGAACTGACTGAAGGCTATCCTATACTCGATTATCTATGAATCCCAAAGTGTGTTCGTTCCGGGACGGCTCATTACAAATAATGCCTTAGTAGTTTTTGAGATGTTTCATTCGATGGCAAAGCAATCTTAAGGTATACATGGTATTGTGGCAGTCAAACTTGATATATAAGTAAAGCTTATGATCGAGTCGAGTGGAACTTTATTGAGGGAATTATGAGAAAGATGGATTTCCCGGAACACTTTATTGGTCTTATTATAGTGTGTATCCAGTCAGTTACTTTTTCTTTTATGGTTAATAGGACTCCTTGCGATTTCTTACAACCTCAAAGAGGGCTTCGTCAAGGTGACCCGATCTCCCCTTATCTATTCCTCCTGTGTTCAGAAGGTTTTTCTGCTCTGCTTCATCGTGGGATTAGGAGAGGTGTCTTATTGGGTGGGAAGCCTTGTAGGGGGACCGCTTATTAACCACTTGTTTTTTGCGGATGATAATATACTTTTTGCTCGGGCTAATTCGTAAGGATGTCTTTATCTTAAGAATATAATCAGGGTGTATGAGTTTGCGTCAGATCAGAGAGTAAATTTTGACAAATCAAAGATGTTGTTCAGTGCGGGTGTTCAGGCCAACAGAGGAGGGGAAATTCAAAAAATCTTAGAAGTCCAAGTGGTTGAGCATTTTGAGAAATACCTTGGGATGCCTACGATGATAGGGAGGTCCAAGAAACTGATTTTTTTCTTTTCTCTGAGACAGACTTCATAAGAGGATTTCAGGGTGGAAGGAGAAGTTGTTATCGAAAGCTGGTAAAGAAGTGCCTCTTAAATCAGTGGCCCAATCAATCCCGACATACATAATGAGCTGCTTTGCATTGCGGGTCCCCTTCTGTCATGACTTACAAAGCTCCATCTCCAGATTTTGGTGAAATGGGTCAGATGAAAAACAAAAAAGTGTGGAGGTCATTGCTTCAGAAATCTTCGGGCGTTAAATATGGCGATGCATGCTAAACAAGTGTGGCGGCTGTTCCAGAATCCATATTCGCTGTGTAGCAAAGTCTTCCAGGCTAAATATTATCCTTCGACGAGTTTCCTTTCAGCCAGTACCCACCGCAAGTCTACTTTCGTTTGGCAAAGTATTCTTGAAGAAAAAAGGTTCTACCTGCTGGTTTGGCTTGGCGCATCGGCAATGGTCGGTCTGTTATGGAAAAAACGGATAAATGGATTTCAACTTCGAACTTCAAACCTCCCGGAAAACTGCCCGGTTAGTTTATTCATTAATGAAGATAATGGCTGTTGGGATACATGCAGAATTAATCAGGTCTTCTTTGAACAAGATGTAGGCAATATTCTGCAAATTCCAATTAGTCTTAGGCTGCCTCCGGATAAACTTTTCTGGTCTCAAAATAAGAATGGCATCTTTTTGGTTAAATCGGGGTACTATACGACTGCCAATTTGCTTCAAAAAGATAGAACTATCCCATCAGAGGAGATGTCTAGGACTGAGATGTGGGGAAAAATCTGGCAGTGCCCGATACCTCCGAAGGTTAAGCACTTTCTGTGGCGGATTTTCCATAATTCTCTGGCTTGTAAAATGAATGTAACTAAGAGAAAAGCGGCGGTCTCACCTTTATACCTGAGAGGCTGCCTGAAAGAAGAAACACTGCTCCATTGTTTGAAGGATTGTGATGAAGTTAGGGGTCTTTGGTTGTCTTCTCCATTGAACCTGAGAGTGGATAGATTTAAGCGTTGAACTATGCTGGAATGGTTGGCTCTTATGTTTAGTACGCTGAAACGAGAGGAGCTGCAGTTTTTTTATCATGTCTTTGTGGATGATACGGAATGATGGGAACAATGTCGTTTTTAACAATGATCGGCTGCCTCCTCCTTTTCTTTTCAGGTGCATCCCGTCTATGCTTAAGGCCACCTGTAGCCAGCCATGAATTAAACAGGCAAGGGGAACTATCTCAGATCAGACTTGGATTCCTCCTCCCTTTTTAGTTCTGAAAATAGAATACAAATGTTGCAATATCTACGGAGAAGAAGATGGCAATTTTTAGCGCTGTTTGCATAGACTCTTCGGGTACAGTCCTTAGTTGTGGTGTCTCGATTCTGAATGGTATTCAAAGCGCTGAAATAGCTGAAGCAAGAGCTGTAGCTTTCGGCATGGAGATGATTGTATCTCTCTCGTTTGAGAAGGTTATTTGTGAGCTTGATGCTCTGATAGTAGCCAATAGACTCCAACAACAAAGTGTAGCTGCTCATTATATGCAAATTATCGTTGAGGATTGTTTTGCGATTAAAGGTAATCAAAATTTTCGTTTTCAATATGCTCGCAGATCTTCTAATCTTGTTATCCATGCGCTTGTTTGATGGGGTATTTTTTCTGTAGGAGTTGCTTATTTAACGGAAACGTTCCCTTTCCGGTAAACGAACTTGCAACCTTTGAAAATCGTTAATAGAATGCAATTCTTTCTCTAAAAAAAACATTTTAGAGCTATTATTTTTTAATATGCTTTAAATTCAAATACATTTACAAGAAGGGTCATTCACACGTGGAATTTGGCCTAGCCGGATAAAATAAAGGTCTTGAATCTTGAGTGCCGAAAACCCTTATCTTGAGTCTTGTCTCGTGATATTAGCTCAATAACATTTCAACTATCATTATAAGTACTAAACAACCACATTAAAAAATTACGAAGTCAAAATTATATATCATCAAAACATGAGGAGTAAGCTTTAGGCAAAAAAAAACAACCACCGCTTGTGGTAGTGCCGGAACCAAGCGTTGCGCGAATATAGCAATTCTCTTAATTATTACAAAATGAGATGATTTTACTTTTACGTTCACAAAAGAAGATGATTACAAAATGAGAAAAAGCAATTCTCTTAATTATCAATAAAAATACACCAAAAGTATCCATAATTTAAGATTTGACCTTTATAAGGCCGCAATCAAATTTACAACTTTGGACAACTAATATCCCCACCAAGCCAAAGGTTTGTTTTTTTTAACAGAAGTAGTCCATACCTTTAGATATTGAAATATTTTGTTAACATATTTAGGTTTTATTGTTGTGGAGCATTAGACATTTTATTCTCCTTTTGCATTGCATGATTGTGTTATCTAACTTTAGAAAATTGTTATCTTTTAGCTATGTAAAGTGTTCAAAGTTATCCACTAGTCTGTAATGGCCCACATATTTGAGACACATGTGCCTTGATTGGTGTTTTAAATTGGTCTTCATGAGGACATTTTCAATAGTTGAAGCTAAAATAATGTAAATTTTTACATTAAAATATCTCCAATAGTTAGACTCTAATTTTTTTCACACAAAAATATTTCTATAATATTTTTATTCAAATAAATTATTTAAATATTTTACATGTACATCCATACTATTCAATACTTATAAAATATATTTATATATTTAAACATGTTCATATATTTTTAAATAATTAAAAACATTAAAATTTACTTATTTATAAAGTGTTGAATTAATTAATAAATATCTATTTTATTTAATATTATATATTCAGATTTTTGATTAAATTGAACATATTTATCTTGATTATATTATAATAAAAACTAATTAATGTTTAATAATAAAATTTATAATAAAAGTACACTATAATAAAGTACTCTATTTCATCAATAATATTCTATTTTAATATTTACTGATGGGTACCGAATCCTACCTTAAATACAATGGAGCCGAGTCACAGGAGATCCACTCTCAGGTGATACCGGACTCTCATCAGAAAAAAAATGCATATAAGGAAGATGGCTGAATCCATAAGATTCGCCATTATGTCATTCAACAAGACGAAACCGAATCTCTTAGAACTCGGCCAAAACGCGTTTATCCTGGAATTCGGATAGATCGCCAAATCTACTAAATAATCTCGAAGTACCTTCCTATTTGGACACAAACTCCAAATTAGGAAGATAAACTCTAACTTAGGAAGACGATACTATTTAGGAAGACGTTGCTAAATAGGACTCATGTTTGAATACAAAGATCACGCTAAATCAGGGTCAATCCGTACAAAGTAGGATTCACTTTCCTACTACAACACTGCTAGGTATGCAATTATCTAATATAAAAGGAGCATGGGGTAATGCCTAAAAACACAACTACATTCATATACTCAAAACGCTGCTCAAAACTCTAAACTGACTTTAGCATCGGAGAGTTAATCAGACAACCACCGTCCAGTTAGCTTCTACCCGGTTATGTAGGTCTCATTCGCTAGTTCAGAAGGCAGACTCCATCATTTACTATAATAAAGTGACTTTAAATATAGAGTAAATGTGAAAATACATTATAAGCGCATCTTCAATAGTAGGAGTTAAATTTTACATGAAAACTCACTGTTATAGTATTTCATCTGCAATAGTTAAGTCTATTTTTTTTACACTAAACAATATTCTCAGGATATTTTTTTAAATATTATTATAAAATGACTATATATATTAAATAAAAAAGTAAGATACACTATAATAGAATTAGATATGGAGTATTATTGAAGAGAATTTTATATTAAAAATGATAAAATAAAAAACTTTTAGAATTGGTCTAATAGAGTTGAATATAGAGTATTATTTGAGAGGAATTACACACCAAATTGACACTTTGATGTGCTATTGGAGATGGCGTTAGATTTTTTAATTTTTTTTTGTTTGCAATTGACACCTTATGAAATTTAAAGCATCAGAATAATTTTTTATAATAAATATGAATTTTCTTGCGGTTGACACCTTTCTGGAATTAACGCATAAAATTGATTTCTTGAATAAATAAATGTGACTAAAACTTTTTTTAAAAAAGTGAGGAATAATTAATTTTTTTGATGACTTATGGAATCCAAGAACAGAGAGCATGTGATATGTCCAATCTCTAAAGTCTGGCCACGGGACCTATTACTATGCAATACCTAATTCAGAATCCACATTTTGACTAGGGGGTTATTCTGAAAATATCAAGTGCAATTATTAGCAAAAATAGGGACTCATTCTTTTTTTATGAATAATATTTATATTAAGCCATAAAAAGTGACAAAGCCAGTTCCAAACTTTTACACATGGAGTGGCTCGTTCAAGACGGCACACTAGAAACTATGATTTGGAGAAAGGCGAAAATCAAAACCCTAAAAAGAGAATACAAAATGGATTTCTGTAAAAAAAAATAGGGACTCATTCTTTGTTGATATATTTGAATTCGGATTCCGTCAAATTTATTTTAAATTTGAGAGGATCATATTAACGATTTATACTGTTTATTATAAAATAAATAATATAAATAAACAAAAAATTTAATCAAATTTATTTGCAACGTTCATTTTATAATGAATGGTATAAATTATGAACATTGACCCTTCAAATTTATTTGAACTTGAAAAATTTCAATTCGATATATTTAGTTTTTCTTTGCATGATATGTACGTGGTTGGTAATATCACATGTTAATAATTAAATAAATCTTTTTATTTATATATTTTATTAATAATTAAACTACAATTTCTAAAATAGTTAATATTAAATTTAACTAACTCATCTTCCTCCAAATTACAAGATTTGTATTGTTCGTACTACGGTACATTATAGTCAAAACTTTCAAACAGCAGCATATAAATAAAAAAATAATCTGTATCTTTTTTTAATGGTTTTTGTTTTCTTAATGGAACTTAATTTGCTTTTCTTTAGCATACATAAATAAAGACTCCATTCGTGCCTTCGTATCTACACTTAAATGTTGAAAAATCTAATATATAAAGTGATTATAAACGTTCTTTTAGTGTAATACGTTGAACAGTGTTTACATATTTTGTTTTCACTTACCAGACTAATAACATTTAATTTATTTCAGAAAACAAAACATGTTAATCATCATACGACTATAATTTAAAATAGTAAATCATTTGGTTGGTGACTTTTTTCTGATTTATATAAGTTTTGATCATGATTTATTTAGCTAATTCGTAACTTAAAATGTAACTTTAAGTAATTTTTAAATTACATTATTACATAGGAATAATTTTATTTTGACAAATGATTAACTTAAAAAATAGGGTTAATGTCAACAAAAATCACGAATTAATTTTATACGTTTTCTCATTTTAATAACGCAGTTTAAATTTTCTCATTTTCATGCATTAACTGCCAATTTCTCACAAAATCATGCACGGTACTGAGGTGACACTCATTCATTGGTGTAAAATGACCTCCACCTCAGCGAATTATACCAATGGAGTCGTGACACCTCAGCACCGTGCATGAATTTGAGAAAAAGTGATAGTTCGTGCATAAAAATGAGAAAATTAAAATACGTGATTAAAATAAAAAAACGTGTAAAGTCAGTGAAAATCTATGACATTAATCCTAAAAAATAATAGTATTTAAGTAATAGCTTATTGTATATTGATAACATAATTGATAACATAGTAATAACACATCTTAGGAGTGAAGCAACTTCACCAAAAAACAATATCACTAAGTCAAGCGAATAACCAGCAAGACTACACAGGCTTGCGAGATACCATACATAACACGTATCTTGGTAGAAGTTATCTGAAGTACAGCACGAAGTTCAGCTTAACGATGGATAAGAGGACTAAGGTAAAAGAACCTGATCATTATCTCCAACAATATGCAAGCCAAACAACCAGGGTAAAGCATATCACTAACATCTCGAAGAAGGTTATATCTCGGATAGCACGCAAACCTAACAACCTTTTGGGACCACAATAAATTCTCTAACACATGAGACAAGTGTCCCCCTCGTCGCGCACACCTGACAAGCCACTCAAAACATGATATAATGTGCCACCTCAAAATAACAGAAAAGTGGGAACCAAAGAAGAGAAGAAAAGAGGACAGTCAGGTTTGCACGAGTTGGGCTATAAAAGCTACTTTGCGTGCAAACCTTAGAGTTACTTTTTTTCATCATTTTATCCTCTTTTTTTCTCTCTTCTTTCTTTCACTATACTGATTTGAGCGTCGGAGAGGACAGCTAGTGAACCCCACCAGCGTTCCTTCTAACCTCAGTTTCTTTTATATTCCAAGAGGACATCCCGGTTGTGATTTATCACTTGGTACTTTCATTGAGAGTTGATATGTGTTTTCTGATTTCTCAACTCTAAAGTTTGTAGTTCATCGGAGCATGGATGAAAGTTGAGGATCCAATCATTGTTCGAATCACTCCTCCGACCTCCACGGGAGAGGAAGGAGTGAGAATTTATGAAGGAGTAAACACGGAGACTCGAATTCCTAGAAACTTGGCTTTCACGCCATTGGTCATAACTCAGGTGGGAAGCATCCATGCCTCAGGTAGCACCTCAAATTTTATACCTTTTTATGATTTTAATGGCTATCAAAGTCCTCCCGTGATGTTTCAACCGGTAAGATTCAAGTGGACATATAAGTGTGAAGCTAGTTTTCATAAGCTGAAAGAAATTTTCACAACAACACCTGTGTTACCATTACCTTCGGGTGTTGATATTATTACTGTTTAAGTGATCCGTCAAGAGTTGGATTGAGTTGTATTTTGATGCAACATGGTCATGTAATTGCTTATTGTAGACACTTATTTTCCAAATATGCAAAAAATAATAAAGGACTGAAGCGTGCAATGATGATTTCCAGAGAAATCTGTCCGGGTGACGAGCGACAGATTAGTTTGCTGGAATCCAAGTAGGCGTAATATGTTCACAGGTGCAAACTTGGAGGATTAAAACGTAATTAGGCATAAATAGCCCATAAAAATCCAAAGAGATTGTAGTCTAAGTCCAGAAATTGGACTAATTGCAATGTGTTAGAAGATAATGGGCCAATTTGCAAGTTTTATGGACAAAATTGACCATACCCAAACTCACAGGGTCCCAAGAGTCGTTTTTAATACTTTCGGGCACCAAAACTAACTTGTAACTAGGTTTAAAACAAACTGTAATCTATCACTTAACACTTTTTAAGTTTAAAACAACCTGTAACTAGGTAAATAGTAATTTAAAACTAACTGAATCTCTAGCTAATTCTAGGTCACCCCTGACCACTATAAATAGAACCCCTAATTGGCATAGCAATAGGTGGCACAAAAATCTTAGAAAATTAGACAAAAAAATTCGAGCACTCCCCTAGACTAGCCATTACAGAATATTCAGCACACACAGGCAAAATCACATCAATTTTCAGTCTTAAAACACTAAAACACGTGTTAATTCTCTAAGAACGCAGCACCAGTATCAGATTCGAAGCTAGATTCTGCATCCATTTCGCCAGCAAACAAGCCAAGGATTCAGACAGGTAATTCTGAAGACCCTCTATCATTCCCTGTATTATGTTTTATGTATTTTGTTTATAAATGTTGAATTATTGTGAGCTGAGATGCATGATTAGATTAGTTTCATCATATTTGCCATAATTGCCAAATTATGTGTTTTTATTGAAATTTCCATGAAAATCGATGAACAAGCATGTTAATAACTGATTTAATATGTTTATATATTCAAAACCAGGAATCCAGTTAATTATAGGTCTTAAGATGCATATTTAGTGTGTTTTTAAGCTTGTTTGCCATGAAAAAAGCTATTTTTAAGTTGCTGTAATTTTATATATTTTCGTTCAAATCACCTTAAAACACTCCGAAACTATTGTTTTTGAATTTCTTGTTCAATTTTATGCGGTTTTGACTTCTTATTCATGAAAAACAGAGTTAAAACGAGTGAGAACGAAGCGAAACAATACGAACTATGATCCTGCCATCGAACCGCCGCCACCGCCACTGAAACCGGCGGTGCCGCAAGAAAAAGGTGGTGGGCTGCCACTCTGACCTGCCGGCGTCGACAGTCACACCGGCTCCGTGTTCGTCGTTTATCGGCTTTCCAGATTCGCTCGCAGATCTTCCCAGATTCGATCCAAACTTCCAGACGTGTGTTCAGACTCATCCGGACTCCGAATCAGGCCCGGTTTGAACCCAGATGTAGATAATTTTATGTAGTTTAATATTCTGTATTGTAACGGGCCAGAACTGATGTAAAACATATTGATTTTTTCGAGGTTCATAACGCAGCGGAATATCAAAAATTTATCAAAAGCCCAAGTAAGATCCATGCAATTCGAATAGAAAGACAGGTTATATAATTAAAAGTTACTTGACTGTCGAATTCAATCAGCAATATAGGAAGGAAAAGAGGTGGTTCACTTTGGGGATACCTTGCCTCAGATCAGAAATGCCTCCAAAAGAACGCGTCCTCTACGAGTATCCACACGAATAGACCTTTGCCAAAACGAGTGATTGTATGCTAGCACTATTGCTTCACCAAGCAATTACAAATTTAGTGATTTAAGAATTTCGAATCTTTTAACCCTATTTCTAAGTGTGTATTTATAGGCATACAACAATACTAGGGTTTGAGTCAAATACGTGTGTTTCAATCTTATTGTAACACTATGTATTATAAGTTGATATTTATCAAAAATCTTAATGATAAACATACTTAATTAGTTATCTCCAAAATATAATACCTTAAAGATAACCATTATCTCTAATTTTAAAATTCACTTAATTAATAGTTATTTATATTTAAAAATAACATTTATATTTAAACAATAACTAATAATGAAATCTAGTTAATTTATAGTTATAATTAAGACAACTCTTTATCCTAAAACAAATTAACTATTAATTCAGATCAATAACTATATATTCTAAATATATCTTATATATTTATTTATCACATTATTTTTTCGGTCTTATAAAACCCATATATATTTTGGGCATGTTCTTAGTGTGCGACCCTGTAGGTTCATACAACGTTGGCAGTAGGTCCGAAATCCCTATTTCGACCCACAAGTCATAAGCGGCCTCTAGCAAGACATTATTACTATCCAAGTTATATGAATATCGATTATCCAATTTAACCCCTTACAATAATATTTTAATCCCTTTGTCTCACGATATCCTAATTGAATATAAGGCATCTTTAGTTTCCTTATAATATTCAATCATTAGTTTCCTGATTCCAAGTAGACTGAAAATGATAGCTCTTTATCAATTCATTTAGCATGGCCATGCATTTCCTTCAGTCTATCTTTTCAAGAGGCCCATAGATATCTTACTCAAATAAATGAGGGACAAATTCCTTCTCAGTCAATCACATTTCTCACATAGTTACTTTCATATCCAATGACAATCTATTCCATTATCCTGTTAAAGATAATGTAAGACTGTAACAAAATATGAAGTAGCTATGTAGAAATCCATGGTGATTTCAAGGTCAAAGGATTATACTAATAAAACTGTAATGAGAATTACTTATGATAATGATCTATGTAGTATTCTCAAGGTGGGTCATCCAGTGCCTTATTTCTCAAATAGCACCTATGACTTGACTTAATATCTCATATAGATGATTAGCAAAACATAATCATCAGTCAACATCATACTAGTCTCAATGTTCTATTAAGACTAGGGATAGATAGAATATAATTATTTATTAAATCTAAGGGTTCTACTATCAAGTCACATACTTAATGATCTTAGAAAGAATTAACCATTCAAATATTTCAGTCATAATATAAAATAATAATAAAAGTGCCACTTAATTAATAACAAAAAGATAAAGTCAATACATGGTCAAACATGATTGAACTAGTGCATATCACTAATAAAACGGACCTCGAAGTCCACTAATGTACAATAAAGTATAAACCGGGCAACGGGCCCGAGGCCTGCAAACCTAACAACTTCTAGAGCAGATTTTTGGTTCACCAAAACTTGGAATCAACCGCGGTTTAAACCGAATGAACCATATTGATGATACGAACAACTTCCATGTTCTGGCCGAGAGCCAATTCCGACCAAACAAATGGTTAAAACCTGCGCGAGTTCCAGGCATTCAAAGTCAACAAGGTTGAAGAGTATCTCTAACCTTGTATGTATACCAAACTGCCCCTGAGCATGCCTACAGCGTTTACCACTTTCTAAAAGAAAATTATACCCGGTTAAAGGACTAATCACATATTTATCCAAATAATGTAACTCCAGCCAGTCACTTAGACATCTTAGGACTAATATGAAAAAGTAGTAACAGTTGTATAGGTTAGTCAAGATCACCTAATAAAATCAATCAATCAAACAATTACATCCGGTTTAGTCTTTGTGCATGTAAAATATCCAGACCAGCCAGACTTATGCTATTTGCTAGAAACCTCTAAGGTTAGATGTATGTTTAGGAGTACCTGCTACTTGCCTCAAATGCCAGTCCAGATTGAATCATATGCGCGTCAAACGTGTTTACTACTTTCATACATGTTTATTTACATCTTTCATATCCCATGAACTGCATATAATGTTGAGATGAGAAGAAAACAAATATGTCTAGAAAATAAAGCCGGTTACAGATAAGCCAAGAACAAGAGTCTCGGGGAGGTCCACAAACCCTAGTCTTTGGTCTGATGCATAATAATCTTACCGGAGGCGAGTAAGTTTAACTAGTCGGTTAAAAGGCATTTCCTAGTAGAACTAGGTGGCGACTCCATTTTTTAAACCATTTCCAGATCAAAAATTCAGCCATAAAATCTATTTTTTATTGGTGTGAATTGAACTTGAGGCAAAGAAGATGGTTAGAGGTTCTTAAGGATTATGATTGTCAATTTAGTATCATCCCGATAAAGCCAATGTCGTGGCAGATGCTTTAAGTAGAAAGTCGTCTAAGAGTTTAGCTCATATGTCTGAAGAACGGCAAAGGCTATTTGTTCAAAAATGGCATTAGTTGTACGCGATGAGTTTTTGTCTTTGGATTTATGTTTCGGGAGATCTTGTGGCACATTTAGAAGTGCAATATGTTTTAATTGAGCATATTAAAGCTTTGCAAGCTGAGAATCCCAAGTTAAGGAAGATTATGTCAGAGGTGTATCAAGGAAGTAATTTGGATTTTGTTCTAATTGATGGTGTGCTGAAACACGATACTAGATTGTGTGTTCCAGATCTAGAATTTGAAACAATAGATTTTGAAAGAAGCGCACAAGTCTATGTATAGTGTTCACCTTAGATATACTAAGATGTATCATGATATGAAAAGTGTTTACCGATGGAACAAAATGAAAAAGATATGGCGGAGTTTGTTTCTAAGTTTTTGACTTATTAACAAAGTTACAACATCAGAGATTGTTAGGTTATTTGTAACTGCTTCATGTCCCTTAGTGGAAATGGGAAAGAATTAATATGGATTCTGTAGTTGGGTTACCGCCTCTCAGTAAGGTTTTGATGTCATTTGGATAATCTCTAAGCGGATGACTAAATCGGCTCATTTCATCCCTATCAAGATTTCATATAAGGTACCGAAACTGGCAAGGCTATATATTGATAGAATTGTGTGTCTTCATGGAGTACATGTTTCAATTGTTTCCAACAGAGATTATGTGTTTATGTCTCGTTTTTAGAAGGAATTACAGGAAGCGTTGAGAAGTCGTTTAAATTTTAGTACTACTTTTCATCCTCAGACAGATTGTCAATCCGAAAGGACAATTCATAGTTTGGAAGATATCTTTGGATATCTATTATCCATTTTGGCGATAGTTGGGATATCTACTTATCATTGTTTGAGTTTTTATAAAATAATAGTTACCATTGAAGTATTAAATGTGTACCATATACAGCTTTCTATGGACGGAAGTATTGATCTCCATTTTTTTGGGAGTAAGTCGGCGAGCGTAAATTATTCGGATTACTTCAGAGAAGGTTCGAGTTATCAAGCAAAGGAAGGGAGCTGGGTTTGCGGCCGCTCGCTTAGGCTTATGACTGACTTCCGATCTGATTAGGTTTTGAAAATAATGGAGTGGTTGTAATATCCCAGGTTTTTCCGGTAGTTTTTCAAGGTTTTGTTTTGTTATCGAAACAGTCTCTGATTAGTTTACGTGTTGATTTTTTCCATGTAATTAAACTTGATTGGTTTGATGTTTGATTGATGCTTTGGTTGAGTTTCCAGGGTGTTCATATGATTATTTAAATGTTTGGAAAGTATCGGGTTTGAATTGAGTTTGAAAATTGTCGCATATCGATTTTGGTTTAAAGTTTTAATACTGGTTTTTAGCCTTTGGATGATCGTCTAAATTTTTGGACGATCATCTGTTTCCAATATTTTGTCTGAGTTTTGTTTCTAAAATTGTTTTTACTCAAAAATAGAAATTTAAGCTTCCACTTTCTCTCCCAACTACTAATTTAACCTAGCTATCATCAAACCTTGATGAATTAAAGTTTTATTATCAAAATCAAACACCCTTTTCAAGATTATTAAGCTTTTTGGTGCATGCATTTGGATTCTTGAAGTTTCGTTCTTGAGTGTTTTTTCTTGAAGCTTCATAAGCTACGAGTGTTTTTTCAAGAGGCATATATTTTGATCTCTAGAACCTTTATTTTGTGTTGCATGTTGTGTTGGAGTTGAGTTCATATGATTTTTAGTGTATTTGTGGTTATGAGTTTGTAGTTAGCATGCTAGATGTTGTTGATGCCATTTTCCCATGTTTAAATGACATGCATGAGGTTTAAAGCAAGGATCATGTTCTGAAAACTTTGTTTTATATGTTGCATGCTAGAAAGATTGAATCTTTATGTTGTGTTCATGCTTTAATTTGACCAATTTCATGACTTGGTGATTAAATATTAATTTGATCAAGTTTGCAATTACATGCAAGATAATTTTATGATTGTTTATAATGTGGAAATTCGATATGTTTATGGTCTTGGCATGTTGGATAGGTGATGAGAGTGTAAACGACGATTTTAACTTCACAAAGCTTGCTTTAATCTATAAATGGATCCTTTTAACTGATACACCTTGGAACCTTGTTCGATTCAAAACCCCTCAATTTGTTCCATATAGATATTTTTCTTAATAAAATAACTAAGGAATGCGGTTTTAGCATCCATTTCTCAAACCTCATAATATAAATGAGAAGATATAGTACGAAGAATCTGTATGGACTTAAGCATGGCTATGGGCGAGAAAGTCTCTTCATAATCAACTCCTTGCCTCTACAAAACCCTTTCGCAACAAGCATAGCTATATAAATCTCCATTTTTTCATCAGCAGCAATTTTACGCTTGAAGATCCATTTACTCCCTATTGGTATATTAGCTTCAGGTGGATCTACTAGTTCCCAAATTTGGCAACTTTACTTGGAATCAATTTCGAATTTCATCAATTCAAGCCGTTTTGATGAATACATATCACATTTCTATTCCTCACAAGTAGAGGGATCAACATTTTGATCTTTTTCTCCAGTAATAAAAAACTCTGGTATATCATGTAGAAAATCATATCTCTTGGGTGGACGGGATAACCTACTTAATCTTCGAGTTGTCTCTCTAGATATATCTTTTTTTAATTCCGTTTTTGTGGGGTTTCCATTATTTCATTTTTTGTTGGTCACTAGATGAGACCTCATATAATTCTATATTTCTACCTTAATATAATTTTTGAATATATTCCTTATCAAGAAACACTACATCACAATAACTAACATTGATTGTTTGTTCTATACTTATTTTAGAATAGCCAACAAACATTTCCATGATTGATCTCGATTCCAACTTATCAGCTATGAACTTCTTAATATGTGCCGAATATTCCTAAATTTTAACAAGTTTAAGACTTGGTTCCTTACAACACCGTATTGCATAAGATATCTTCGAAGCGGATTTTGTTGGTACTGGATTCAGAATATAATTTCTGGTAAGAAGTGCATGCCCTAATAACAAGATGAGTAAGTATTATAACTCATCATTGGTCGTACTATGCCTAACAATGTAAGATTCCTCCTTCCAGATACACCATTCAACTGCAGTAATGCCGGGAGGAGTAACGTCACGACCTAAATTATTGAGCCGAGATAGGCGCTAAGGAATGAGAGTGGTAGCTCCGAAACCCGTAGCAAGCCTAAAACCATTAAAACTTTTTAGCAAATAAACAATAACATAACGATCATACAAACAGAAGCAATTATACAAACATATATATACACTAGTCGGTCAATCAAACACATGGGCATATAACATCCGTACCACGTACGTACTAGCCCAATGATACTATATACATACTATTATATCTAGGTCACATCACGGGCAACTAGCACCGTGAAACAAAATACAACAACTGGCGTAGCCTACAAAAAGATATACATATATAACATAAAGCATATACAACAAACACAGTACATTGCTGTCAAGGCCATGACTCTGTTAACTGAGGGCTACTACTACTGCAGCTCTATGGAAGTCAGAAACAATACATGCGAGTGCAGACTTCCAGACCCAAAAAGGTGGACTCTAGCCAAGTCCATACTCTAAGCACCTGAAATTGTTAATCAAAACACGTCAAACTATGCTAAGTGAGATTACACATTACTAACGGTATTATAAAAATAATGTCGCGTTTAAAAGCATTTATACAAATATATATAATATAAGCCAAGTATTTGATCCGATCAAAACCCTAATCTCATTACGATCCTAAACTAGGTATTTCCTAGTATTCATAAGCGATAATAATTTCTCAATTCCTGTTGGTAAGGTTCTGGGAGAGTTCAATCGAGTTTAACTTATACCAAGTGGTAAAGTTCGGGATAGTTCAACCGAGTTTAACCAGTACCACTACTCAATCCAAACAATCGATCGATATGTGAATGACGAGATAGTTCAACCGAGTTCAACCCATTAGACACAGGTTTCGGGATAGTTCGACCGAGTTTTATACTTGTGTCTAACACAAAGAAGTTAGTCTAATTCTATTTGCTAAGACTTAACTGACACTGGTGATCACACGTCCTATTGACACCCAATAGGTAGCTTGTTCCCTCGGATCGCAAACCGGATTCTTATATATAAAAACAATCAATCAAACGATATACTATACAGTCAAATCATATAATATGCAATGCAATTTATAATACTACCTATAGTATATCACATAGTTTTTACGAATAATACAAAGAAAGTAAAATGTAACTCACATAGACCGCTACCCAATCTACTATGCTATCGATATGATAATAAACCCTTGCTAGTCCAAACCCGTTGATCTCGTAGCTTACCGATATTTCTGTTACATATTTAAATCAAATACACGTTTAATAAGTAAATGTGAACCTATTTCAAAACCCTAAGTTACAACTTAGGTTATGTCGATTTGATCCTAATACGATTTTTGAACTTGATAATCTTTAATCATACTCCGATAATTGGCTAATACCATTCGTGGTATTCCACTAATAGATTATGCTTTTCTTACCATATTCGTTCCATAACCCTAGCTTCAAACATTAAGTTCTAAATCCAAATTTCATGATTTTGTAGTCCAAAACATGATATCGGGCTAGGGTACGTCGTGTCGGGCCTTGGAACGTCGTACCCGGCTAATAATTGGTTGGGCATGGTGTGCCCTACTTTCTCACGACGTGAGAAGGTTGTCTTACGTCGTGAGACAACTTTAAGCTTGTCTCACGTCTTGAGACATCAGTCTCATGTCGTGAGACTTTTGAGAATAGCTCCTAGAGCTGTTCCGACACGTCTTCGACCATCGGAAATACCTAAAAATGATTCTGACATGCTACCACTTTAATTTAACACAAAACCCAACTCAAAAACCATCAAAAAACGACAATAACAAAGTGATTTCCTCGTGTTCGATTCGTCCACAATACAAAACAACTAAAACAGCCATAAACCCTTCAAAACCCTAAGCCAATCTCATTCTTACCTTGTTTTGTTGCTTGGGGAAGATAGGGATCGAATTACTGAAGAGAACAGAACGAAAATCGTGCGAATCGGACATCGAACGAGCAAACCCTTGATGATCGTCTTCTTCCTCTGTAAGTTGATGATTTCTTATTACTGATCATATGAATTCTTATTCATATGAAATTTCTTTTATTCTTTGGTTAATAGACTCCTTTAGTCCTTCATTTCTTTAGTTTAAACAATTTCTCTTTTTAACTTTCCACTTTAATCAAACGATCACTTACTCACTTTAACTCAACTACATACGTATTATTTACATCCAAATAAATAATACTAATCCATAATTATTATTTTCCGTTGATACTCTTTTATTTGCAATTCTCGATAATCAATTTTTATTTACCAATTTGGGACCTAAATTCCATTTTAATAACTTTCCTTACCGTTTCCTTTAGTCCCAATTTTTATCCTTTTAATTAAGTTCTAATACCAAACTTTCAGTATTGGAATTCTCAAAACCGACCTACTCGAGTCTTGTCTTAATATATAGCTTCGATTATCTTCATTCCACTAGCTCGGGTTATCAAAAAGAGATAAATTCCCTACTTTGGCAACATCAAACGCACGAGGTATTACATTCCTCCCCCCTTATAAAAATTTGTCCTTGAATTTTTATATAATTCCTTATCTTTTTATAGCTTTATCCTTATTCGCTTTATGACACTAGTTGGCACGTAGTATCGTTGTTCCAGTTCTTATACTTTGTATTGTAATTACTTGGAATCGACGTTTGACGAATCTCCCTTTGAAGTCCGTTTCTTATCTCTTGTATTTAATTGTTTGTTTGAAGGGTTGAGTTTATCATCTTATTCTTAATGAATCTATTCTTAATCCTTTGTGGTGTAAATAGATTTTAGACTTAGTGATTTGATATCAATTTGCACTTCTGGCGCAGCAACTGTTGTTGGCTTGTCGATCTATCCTCTTTATAGCATTTCAATTCTGATATTATCTTTAAAATTCTTCATATTGCAGTTGGGAACGTGTAATCTTGGCATCGACCGGGTTTTGACCTCACCGTTGTTATACAATTTGAATTACTCCACATCTGGAAGTTTATCGCTATTACCAAATGATCGAGACTTCGCTTTTGTCATCATTGATGGGCTTACTCGATCCGTCGTTGAATTCTTAACGATCCTTTCAATACTTGCAGTATATTTGACTACCCATTTCTTGTGTAGTTACAGTCGTAACGTTCGCGTCTTAGATGAAATGTTAACTGCATTCTCTTATGTTAATAGTTGATCACCTTTGTCCTTGATGATCAATGGTTGTACTTTTACATCATTAGTCTTTTGTTGTGAATTCCTTTCTTCGTGCACAGCTATCTTTTAATCTTTATTCTTGTCAACTTCGATCGTATCTTAACCGTCATTACTTGTTCACTTATCTCTGGACTACAATGGTCCCATACTTTACACATCGATCTTGTCTTAAGTCTACTTGGCCTATATCCAAATCACTTTAAATTTATACATCACATAATACAACTGCTATTTCCTTAGCGTCATACTAACCAAATCGTTATTTAGTAAATCGTTGCTTTAACGGTTAACTTATATCATACGCATTATAAATACCTTCCTTTTACTTAAGTTAGGTGTGATACAATCCACATCCTTTACTTTTTCCAAAATTTGCGTTTCTCTCGTCTATTAACAATCGTAGCGAGTTTCTCGTCGACTTACCCGTCAAGAATAATTCATTACCACTCTTGAGTTCTTCACTTCATGTTGACTTTAACTATCTGTTTTATATATCCCGTTATGAAATTACGTTCCAAACTTAAATTAACAATTCCTCTGATTCTTCACTAATTCCTCCATCGACATGCTCAAATCGGTCTATGATTGATGACTTAAACAAGTTCTAACTGTATCTTTCTCGCATATTCCTTAACATATGAGCAATTATAGTTATCCATTTACAATTCTCCATCCATCATTAGCTTATCTTTACTTGAATATCATACTTGCTTCTTGCATAAAGTCAACCCCGTACTTCATCACTACTTATTAAGAATCTTTTCTTCTTGTACTCTTGTACCGTCCTTCATCTATTTCTTTACATTCTTGTACAATCTTTGATTTTGCTCTTTGTGATATTGCTACTTATACATGTCTTTCGAACTATAACTATGTTTTACCTATCTCAAGATGAGGAAAATATCCTTATTTCCTTTTACTTATAACATCGTTCATCATCATAATGCTTGTAGCATACTCACACTTCGCTTCTCGAATAATTTTACGTTTCTTGTAGCGGTATTTCTACTTATTCCTCATCTGACTTTATCATTAGGTTTATTCTACTCCACTCATTTTAATCCTTGCAAATTTATGCCTTGTCTTAGACAATCATGGAAAACTTGATACCGTTTCTCTTATCATATTCCGTCCATTCATTTATTACTTGCTCCTTCTTCTATCGATTTAACCCATTATCGTTTTCTTCACATATAATGTCATCTTATTTCTGTCTTTCATTCTTCTCCTTAATGATTTCCTTCGATATCTCCTTTTTATTAGCATTCCGACTTGTCCAATTCTACTTGTTGCTATTTGGGAGAAAAGTCCATTCTACTCTCCTCGATTCTTAGGATACTTCATTTCCATAACATATCTACTATCTTCATTCTTATATTCCCCTGACACCTCGATTGTTGATGTTAATATTAGGCTTTAGCACATCTTTCTCTCAATTTCATTCGCCAATCGTCTGTATGACGTTGGATCTCTCTCCTTTAGTTTCTTCCACCTTCCGTATCTTTATTTCAATACTCGTCGTCAATATATGTCGTACGTATCTTTCAAACTTATACACACCAGGCTGACCTTCCTTATTCCTTAGCCAAACTATAACTTTCATCCTCTTCTTTTGCTATTTTAGGTTATACACTTCGCTACTCCTCGTCTTCTGTTCACATCCAAATTGCCAGCAACGTCTTACCTTCATCTCGCAATTCCATAAGCATCTCGTTATTAACATGGCTTAGTTCTTTTATTGGGGTTCATTTTACGATTCTTAATTTTGCTTATCGACGATCTTTTATTATTTGTCACAGAGTTTTACATCCGAGCTTACTTAGAAAACAAATACGATTTCAAAAATCTTATGGCTTGCCAGCTTTTCAATCCTTTCTTCAATTCAAACACTTTATTTTAAATCGTTTGAAATCATTAATATAATTGTAGCTCAGAGTGATGACACTTCTCATCACTAAAGAGTTGCTCGATAAAATCACATTTTCTTCAATATTTATACAAGTATGATGCATGATCTACATTTTGAAAATCATTCTTTTTATAGAAATTACATATATGATAATACTTGTATGCATTGCCAATGTGATTATGACATGCCACATGCGATGTCTGAGCACAATTGCACTATTAAAATCATAAGGTTTTTCATATCTTTTATAAAAATGTAAGTCCCTCCAGACTACACACTCTGCGACAATTAAATGGCTTTTCATCAATAATTATTGAAGTTTATTATGATTTCAATATTAGTATTTAGGTTATTTGCTAAACACTTACCTAAGTGTTTCGTGACTAGCACTGTCCGTCTTCAACATTCACTACCCACTTCCTCGATCACAATTTGTATACACAGCTCTTAGGCACAAGTATCCATTATTCACAGATCTTTTCTCGATAAACCATGCTATCCTCCGTAGTTGCTAAAACATAATGTAGGAATTATGTTTCACGAAAGATTTATTATGTGTTTTTCATTTAATTTCTACCCGAATGATTTATGTATAAGCGTTTTTTTATTAAGTGCGTAATCCTTGAAATTGATCTCTATCGGCATTAGCTACACGATACATTATTCTATACATGCATTCTATCAATCAAATTCTAACTATGCAATACAAATATAAATGCAAAACAATACAAACATACAACACATAAAGCATATTGATCATTTCATACGTGGGGGTGCCTGATGTGGAATGCTGGGCTCCCTAATCACTATACTAGAGCATCGTCCCCTAACTCTCCTCCTAGCATTATTCCCACCTCTAGGAACAAACACAGGATTATTCCAAGTAGCACTAGCGCGGTTTCTAAGCACTGGATAAAACTCACGCCTAAAAAAGAAAGGTCAGATAGGATTATCATCCCACACACGATCGATGGCTATCTCTGCGAGCCCTAGCAGATAGCGATCCATAATTCTCGTCCACATGGTCAAACTGTTAGTGATATGCACTAGGTCAATCATGTTTGACCATGTTTTGACTTTATCATTTTGTTATTTATTGTTTGGCAGTTTTTATCATTTTATATTAATGATTAAAATACTTGAATGGTTAATTCTTTCTAAGGTCATCAAGTATGTGACTTGATAGTAGAACCCTTAGGTTTAATAAAAAGAATTATATACCATCTATCCCTAGTCTTAATCGAACATTGAGACTAGTATGATGTTGACTGATGATTATGTTTTACTAATCATATATATGAGATATTAAGTCAAATCATAGGTGCTATTTGAGAAATAAGGCACTGGATGACCCACTGTGAGAATACTACATAGATCAATGTCATAAGTAATTCTCATTACAGTTCTATTAGTATAATCCTTTGACCTTGAAATCATCATGGATTTCTACATAACTATTTCATATTTTGATACAGTCTTACATTATCTTTAACAGGATAATGGAATAGATTGTCATTGGATATGAAAGTAACTATGTGAGAAATGTGAGTGACTGAGAAGGAATTTGTCCCTCATTTATTTGAGTAAGATATCTATGGCCCCTTGAAGAAGATAGACTGAAGGAAATGCATGGCCATGCTAAATGAATTGATAAAGAGTTATCATTTTCAGTCTACTTAGAGTCAAGAAACTAATGATTGAATATTATAAGGATGACAGGACTATGCCTTATATTCAATCTGGATATCGAGAGACAAAGGGATTAAAATATTATTGTAAATGGTTAAATCGGATTGTCGATATTCGTATAACTTGGGTAGTCATAATGTCTTGCTAGAGGCCACTTATGACTTGTGGGCTGAAATAGGGATTTCGAGCCTACTGCCAACGTTATATGAACCTACAGGGTCGCACACTAAGAACAGGCCCAAAAAAGTTATGGGTTGTACAAGCCATATGTGATTAAGTGATTAATTTTATATATATATATATATATATATATAATTCGTAATATATATATATATTAATAAATATATATATATTAATTCAAAATTTAAGGATAAGTGTTTTCCTTAATTTATTATTTTTGGAAGATAATAAATATAGTAATTAATATATATGGATGATTATCAAAAAGGAGTTTTTGATAAACATAAACTTGTAGAATTGCAATGAGATTGAAATTCGAATTTGTCTCAAACCCTAGTGTTGTTGTATCACTATAAATACACATTAAGCAATTGGTTTGAGAATAACGAAATTCATTATTCACTAAATCACTAAAAATTCAAAATTGCCTGTGAAGCAATAGTGCTAGCACACAAGCACTAGTTTTGGCTAAGGTCTGTTCGTGTGGATACTCGTAGAGGACGCATTCTTTTGGAGGCGTTTCTGATCCGAGGCCAGGTATCACCAAAGTGAACCACCTCCTTCCTTCCTACATTGCTGTTGAATTTGACATACAAGTAAGTATTAATTCTGTAGTTAATCTATTTATTCGAATTACATGGATCTTGGTTTGGGTTTTAGATAAATTTTTTGAATTCCGCTGCGTTATGAACCTAGAAAACCCAACACAAACAACTCAGCGAATTCGAGTCCTAAACCCCTAACATACCTACGGTTCGCCTCCTCATTATCCCTATTCAGCTCAGGGATCTCGTCAATCATCTGTAGGAACTCTATAGTATATGCCCTAACTGAGAGCATACCCCTCGAATAAGAAAGCATATGTCTTCTAATCTGGTTCAGAAGAGCCTCTGCCTGACCCTCTCTCATACCTGCATCCTCTCTTAAATTGCGGTACCTCTGTACATCATCCCAGAACTGTTCACCCCTATATTCCTCAACATCAGATTCATCTCACTCTAACACATCCTATAAAGCAATAATAGCTTACAAAATCAAGCAATTCAAACAATTAAGGTTCGACTCTATAGTTGTAGTAGTTCCTAGGTTACCTAATAAGATAGCATCTAAAGTCAAACAACATTATTCACAGACTGGCAGTGGTATTTTGAAACAACTGCACTACAAACACATACTAGTAGTGGTAATTGGACCAACTGCTCTGATAACAACCTTTTTATGACCCAAATTATTTAGTCGAGACAAGTGCTAGGGAATGGGAGTAGTAGCTCTGAAACCCGTAGTAAGCCTAAAACCATTAAAAAATTCACAAATAAACAATCACATAAGGATCATACATACAGAAGTAATTATACAAACATATATACATATATATACACTAGTCGGTCGATCAAACATATGGGCATATAGCTTTTGTACCACGTTCGTACTATCCCAACGATACTGTATACATACTAGTGTATCTATGTCACATCACGGGCAACTAGCACCGTGAAACAAAATACAACAACTGGCGTAGCCTACAAAAAGATATACATATACAATAACAAGCATATACAACAAACACAGTACATTGTTGTCAAGGCCACGACTCTGTCAACTGAGGGCTACTACTACTGCAGCTCTACAGAAGTCAGGAACTATACATGTGACTGCAGACTTTCGGACCCAAAAAGGTGGACTCTAGCCAAGTCCAAACTCTAAGCACCTGTAATCGTTAAACACAACGGGTCAGACTGCTGAGTGAGATTACATATTACTAACGGTATTATAAAAATAACATCGCATTTAAAAGCATTTATACAAAATATATAATATAAGCCAGGTACTTGATCCGATCGAAACCCTAATCTCATACAATCCTAAACTAGGTATATCCTAGTATTCACAAGCGATAATAATTTCTCAATTCCTGCTGGTAAGGTTCCGGGATAGTTCAACTGAGTTAAACCTATACCAAGTGGTACAGTCCAGGATAGTTCAACCGAGTTTAACCAGTAACACTACTCAATCTAAACGATCGAGATGCGAGTGACGGGATAGTTCAACCGAGTTCAACCCACTAGACACAGGTTCCGGGATAATTCGACCGATATTTAACCTTGTTTCTAACATAAAGAAGTTAGTGTAATTCTATTTGCTAAGACTTACCCGACACTGGTGATCACACAGCCTATTGACACCCAATAGGTAGCATGTTACCTCGAATCGCACACCAGATTCTTATACTTAAAAACAATCAATCAAATGATATACTATACAGTCAAATCATATAATATGTGATGCAATTTATAATACTACCTATAATATATCAAATAGCTTTTACGAAAAATACACGAAAGTAATATGTAACTCACATAGACTGCTATCCAATCTACATTATTATAGATATGATAATAAACCCTTGCTAGTCCAAACCCATCAATCTCGTAGCTTGCCGATATGTCTGTTACATATTTAAATCAAATACACGTTTAGTAAGTAAACATGAACCTATTTCAAAACCCTAAGTTACAGCCTAGGTTATGTCGATTCGATCCTAATACGGTTTGTGAACTCGATAATCTTTAATCATACTCCGATAATTGGTTAATACCATTCGTTGTATTCCACTAATCGATTATGCTTTGCTTACCATATTCGTTCCATAAACCTAGCTTAAAACATTAAGTTATATGTCCAAATTTCATGATTTTAGAGTCAAAACGTGATATCAGTCTAGGGTACATTGTGTCAAGCCTCGGCTCGTCGTACCCGACTAAAGATTGGCTAGGCACGGTGTGCCCTGCCTCGTCACGATGTGAGAAGGTTGTCTCACGTCGTGAGACTGAAAAAATCAGCCTCACAGCGTGAGACTCTTGTCTCACGTCGTGAGACATCAGTCTCAAGTCGTGATACTGTCGAAAACAGCTCCTAGAGTTGTTCCGACACGTCTCCGACCATCGAAAATACCTTCAAATGATTCCAACATGCTACCACTTTAATTTAACAGAAAACCCAACTCGAAAACCATCAAAAACGGCAATAACAACATGATTTCGACGTGTTCGATTCGTCCACAACACAAAACAACTAAAACAACCATAAAACCTTCAAAACCCTAAGCCAAAATCTCATTCTTACCTTGTTTTGATGCTTGGGGAAAATTAGGATCAAAATTCTAAAGAGAACGGAATGAAAATCGCAAGAATCAGACGTCGAAAGAGCAAACCCTTGATGATCGTCTCATTCCTCTGCAAGTTGATATTTCTTATTACTGATCATATGAATTCTTATTCATATGAAATTTATTTTTTACTTTGGCTAATAGACTCCTTTAGTCCTTCATTTCTTTATTTTAAACCATTTCTCTTTTTAGCTTTCCACTTTAATCAAACGATCACTTACTCACTTTAACTCAAATACATACGTATTATATCGAAATAAATAATACTAATCTATAATTATTATTTTCCTTCGATACTCTTTTATCTGCGATTCCCGAGAATTAATTTATTATTTACCAATTTGGGACATAAATTCCGTTTTAAGAACTTTCCTTACCGTTTCTTTTAGTCCCAATTCTTATCCTTTTAATTAAGTTCTAATACTAATCTTCCCTTTAGAATTTTCAAAACCGACCTACTCGAGTCTTGTCTTAATATATAGCTTCGATAATCTTCATTCCACTAGTTCGGGTTATCAAAAAGAGACAAATTGCCTACTTTGGCAACATCAAACGCACGGGGTATTACAAGTAAGTTGAGAAATAATATCACATTTCTTTAGCGATGTACCAAATTGTGTACTCAAGTATTCCCCTCCTCGATCAGATCTTAGAGTTTTAGTACTTTTTCCAGTTTGGTTTTCGACTTCATTCTTGAAGTCTTTGAACTTTTCAAGTGCTTCACTTTTTTTCTTGATAAGAAAAATGTAGCCATATGGTGATAAATCATTAGTAAAAGTAATGAAGTATAAGTATCCACCTCGGACCATTTCTCTAAATGGACCGCATTCCCCGTTATGTATTATTTGTAAAACGTGTTTGGCTCTAACACGTTTTCCCATAAAGGGTGATTGGGTCTTATCCTTTGGGTCGCTTCATGACAAACTTCATATATTGGTGAACTTCAAGTTACATCCTATAAGACAAATAAGGTTAGAAATCTACTCCGAAGCTTAAGTTGGTATTTGTCTCCATATAATATAAGAAAGTACTATATAAAAGAGGTAACAAAGCTTAACTTACTATAGTAATAGGTTGGCTGCCTTATATCGAGACTTGTTAAGTTGGCTTCCCTGTTAAGTTGGCTTCCCTGTAAACTAGCAATGTGAGATTTTGGTATAAAGTGGTCATGTTAGATTTTGTCATTTTATCTTGTTAAGTTTGCTTTTTTGTAATGCCGAATTCCATATTGTTTTGGAGATTCAGTCTTGAAGTTCTTTGATAGTAATCTTGTATGCTCAAATCTCTCATCATTTCTGAATTTCTCTTCATTTCTCTTCATTTGAAAGCTTCAATCTTTAACTCTTTATATTTTTCTTGTATGACATGATCTCTCTTTTGGAGATACAATGTTCAACTTTGTATATTTTCAAAGTTTTCTTTTATTTGGTTTTCGGCTGTTTATAATTTCTTTGTGTGACTGGATCTCCCTTTTAGAGATACAGTCTTAAACATTCAACTTGTGCTTCAACATCTTTCATCATCTTGGAGATTTGGCCTTCAAGTCTATAATTTCTTTGTGTGACCGGATGTCTCTTTGAGAGATACGATTTTCGTCTTCATATAATATTATCTTGTATGTATTGGTCTCCTATTATTTCATAGATCCGGTCATCACATAATATTTCTTTGCATGTTTGGATCTCTCATCATTTTAGAAATATGTTCTTATAATATTTCTCTATATGTCTGGATCTCTCATCATTTTAAAGATCCGGTCTTAATGTGATATTTCTTATGTTAGATCTTTATGGGCATGTGTTTTATTCTATCTCGTTCTCGAATCTTGAGTGAAGAATTTCACACTCCATCTAGAGGTCTGAATTGTGCAGATATTTATATCTAGTTCTTCTATTCAGGCGGTACTTTTGCCATTATTATTTCGAGTTTCCTCTTGTGTCTGGACGTGCCCATATGTAGCTTTTGCCGTTATTTCTTCTTTTCTAGTTGTTTTCTTTCTTTTTATCGTTCTTCTTTTTATTTTATATGGATGCCTTTTGGATTCGGGGCGTTCCCCATTTTCGGCGAATGTCTTTTTCTTGATTGATTGTCGCTTAAATTGGGGATGCGGCCCGTTTGTTGTATTTGTCTTTTGAGAGATGTTTCTCAATAAGTTTTGGTCGTTGCCTTTTGTATAATTTTCCTTTCTCTTGATCGACTGTCGCTCGAATTCAAGGATGTCTCCCGTTTATTTTATTTCTCATTTGAGAAATATTTGTCAATAAATTTTGAATGTCACCTTTCGCGTAATTTTTCTTTTTCTTCATCGAGTGTCGCTTGTGTTTTGGCCGTTGCCTTTTCTTGTATTTTTCTTTTTGAGAAATGATTATCAATAAGTTTGGCTGTTACCTTTGAGAAATATTTCTCAATAAGTTTGGTCATTGCTTTACTTAGAATTTTTTTTCTTCATCGAGTGTCGCTTGTGTTTTGGCCGTTGCTTTTTGTAGAATTTTCCTCTTGCTTCATCGAGTATCGCTTGTGAGGGACGGTGCCATTTCAATTCCAGTAATATTTTGTATTTAATTTAATAAGTAATCATAACTATGATTGGTCTATCTCTACTACATATATGGTTAGTTGTACAAGAGTTCACGGTATAGCATTAATTATATTTGTGGTGCTCAAAATGACCACCATTGGCACATAATTCTGAAACGAGAACTACAAAATATATCCTCCAAATTTTATTGATTTGTATCGTTTGAATACGACTTAATTGTATTGGCTGGGTTTGGCTTGTATTGTACTGTTTTCATTACTTTCTGCATATCATGAATGTGCATATGGTTTGCATTAGAAATGTGATCACATAGTCGAGTCAAGTATAGACGACAAATAGAGAATCCAACTAACTGACAATGGGGCCTCTTGGAGGTGTGAATGTTCAGTGTGAATGTGTGGAGTGAATGTGTGGTGTGATTGGAGTGTGACGTCGTATGGAGTGACCTAACATGACATAACCCGGTTGAATTACCTCGGGACTCATGGATATAAAGGGTATGGTGTGTTTATGGAGTGTATGTACCCTATAAATGGAGTGTGGTGGACTCGGTAGAATTATCCCGTGATTTGGAGTGGAAGTTTTGTGGTGGGAACTCGGTGGAATTATTCCGAGAAATTATGTCTGGTTGATTGATCACAGACTTTGTGTCTGGTGATTAGCCCAGAATTTGTGATGAATCGAAAAGGCAATACCTCCATAAGACTAGGTGAATACCTAGAGCGATATAAGTCTATGATTAAGACTTGATTGAATCAAGTAATTGCCTTGTGTGGATTGATTGAAAGCATATGTATATGAAATATTTGTGTTTGCACAAAATGTTTTAAAATGCGATGCTATTTTGATAGGGTATGTAACGTATAACTCACTCAGTCTCGACTGACCCCCAACATTGTATGTTGCATGTGTATGGTCTATGACACGATGGACTTCTACTTTAGTTCCAGAAGTCCTTATGTATAGGAAGAAGGAGTTAACCAGTAGTGCTGCAGTAGGGTCGAGTCCTAGTCTATGTATTATTGTTTGCCAAACGGTTTTCATGAATGATAAAATCTGATGTATGTGTAATGTTTTGACTCCTGCTTTAAAACCGTTTGTTTTGATTGATATGATACGGGACGGGCTGTGCTAGGATGTGGGACATCGCATGGTAAGACCCATGTTCCTGATGTGAAGTTTTTTAGGTTTTGAAAAAGACGTTTGTATACGTCAAAGCTCAAGGAGCTTTTAATGAAAACGATTTGTTTATGAATGAGTGTTTGGTTTTGAAAATGACTGTTTCGCAAAAAAATTATATGTATTTTGAAGGCTTGCTACGGGTTTCAGAACTACCATTCCCTGGCGCCGGTCGTAGCTCGAGATTTCGGGTTGTGACACAATACCGCCTCAACAATCATCATCAGGTATCATTTAGATGTTGTCTTACGTTTGAGTTAAGTATGTTTATGTGTTTTAGTATGAAGTACTAAAACAAGGAAACATAAAGTACAAATAGAAAGAATATCCTTAAACAAGAACACCCCTACTAATGAACAATAACTGTTGATAAACAACCTGACGATGAACAATAAGATAAAAGATAAAAGTTACAAGAACGATAAAGCATAATGTGAGGATTAGGAAACTTTGAAATGGCGCAGAGAAGTAGTTTGAAAGAAACTTATTAAAATTTTATTTTACAGTTTAAACGTATAATTGTGCTCAGATGCATTGAAAGTGCATGTTGCAAAAATCACTATAGAATAAGCATACTTGAATTATATATAGTACATATATACATAAAATGATTTTGATTAGGGAATACATCATATATATTGATATATCAGTATATCAATAAATATATATATATATATATATATATATATATATATATATATATATATATATATATATATATATATATATATATATATATATATGTATAGACTTGTTTAGTTGGCTACTTTATAAATTAGAAATGTGAGATTTTGTCATTTTATCTTATTCCATCAGGTCATTTTACCTTTAAGACATGGCTTACTAGTCGAAAGCTATGCAGAGTCGAGATTTCTCAAGATCAGTCGTTTCTCATAGACGTCGCCAAATGACGGATCGGGAAAGAGACGACCATCTTGTCCTTCGGGTCGCTTCATAACAACCCTTACATATAGGTGAATTTCGAATTACGTCCCACAAGACAAACAAGGTCAGTGGTCCAAAATCCACTCCGAAGCTTAGTATTTTTTGTCCATATAATATAGGAAAGTTTCTATATAAAAGAGGTAATAAAACTTAACCTACAATAGTAGTAGGTTGGGCCTTATATAAAGACTTGTTGAGTTGGCTCCCTTGTAAACTAGAAACGTGGTATTTTGGAATAGAGTGGTCATGTGAGATTTTGTCATTTTGTCTTATTCCATCAGGTTATTTTACCTTTAAGACATGACTTACTATTCGAAAGCTATGCGGAGTCGAGATGTCTCGAGATTAGTATCTTATCCAACTTGTTATGTATATCTTCTGTAATATGTGTTAATATTAAATGTCAAAGATGTTTATATGTTTAGTATCTTAATCTAAAATGGAGCAGACTGTCACTAGCCACATGAGAACCATAAACAACTGCGTAGTATAAAAAAAATCCCCTCGCTCACTATCTTACAATGAATGAATTGATTATGCACTGTAATAGGAATCACCTCAATCTCAATCTTATTATAGATAATCCATATTCTTTGCGTAGAAGAAAAACTATAGTTATCAATAATCTCCCATACAGAATTTATCATATTTATTATCATTCACTCTAGTTTCAGTAATACCCATATACTTCAATTTATTCTTGCAAATTAAAGAAACCATCTCTGGTTACTTATTGGGGTTATTGATACCCCTAATATTCCATGAATCTATCATCTATCTATATCCAACATTCTGGAGTTAATCCAAGCCTTACTCCCACTTTTGCCAAAAACAGATTTCAACATACTATTATTGCCATTAAACTTCTCCTCAATAGCTATACTATCTACTAAGGCATTGAAAGAGTTAGATACCTTAGACTTTTCTGGACTCTTCTAAACCACATCTCTTTTCCCTACTGATTTCTCCCCTTCTGGATTTGATTCACTGCTCCCTTTAATAGTTTTCAAAATAGGTTCTCAATATACCATCCACAATGATATTTTGCAGTTCTTTTATGCCACACTCTGCAACACTTTTCACAAATAAGGGGTTTCCATACATATATGATTTTCTGTTTAAACACATTAGCAAACTCATCTTGCATTTCCACCATATCAGTAAAGGGTCCACTAGCTTCTATTTCCATAAGGACTCTAGCATACCCTAGCCTGGTCTTACTGATGGTGCATTGATCACAGTACAGGAAAGTACCGTAATAACTACCAATCTTGCTCAAAAGTTTTGGGGTCCAAAACTCCCATGGTAACCCTGGCAGTTAAATCCAGATTGGGACTGATCTGATCTCATTTAGGTCCACTGGCATTATAGGGTGCCATTTATTCAAAAAACAAAGGTTTCTGTCATGACCCGATTTCCACCCGAAACTCGAGTCGAGACCGGCGCTCAGGAATGGGAGTGGTTGCTCTGAAACCAGTAGCAAGCCTAAAAACCTTTATATATGTTTCGCAAATCAAGACCATATATCACATATGATCTGTTTTTAGGAAATACAGATAAAACCTTTTGTCGTTTAACGAAAACACTTTTCTAAAAACAGGTTCGTAAAACCCCGATTGTATTTCAAGAAACCAAACCACAAACATCAATCTCAGTTGACGCACCTACTTTGTTTCCAATACAGGCCTAAAATGCTAAAAATATAAAACCATTGTATCTCTCAAATAACTGGTCATAGCATTTTAGAAAACACGCAGCTTTTTAAACATATATCTATACTATATATAAAAGCACGGATGGGGGGGGGGGGGGGGACATGCAAATTTACTGAATAATCCTTTTCAGTTTACTACTAAATAAAGGTTTTATAGTCATTAACTAATTAGTTATTTAATTAATCAATATTGTAATTAAAGTCCTAATTAGAATAGGTAGCTAAATTATCTCCAATTTAGTTTTTGTATGTAAAAAATAACTAAATTGTCTCCAAATTAGTAGGAATACTATCTTTTAGTTTGATTGAACTACAAAATTGAAATACTGTATTTGGTCAATATAATATTATTTAAATTTCTATCTTATTATTTTAAAAGATATTATTAATAAAATTAAGTTAATTATTTAATTATGGTTATTATAAAACTAAAAAAAGAATAAATTCAGTATGGAAGAAAATTTAATAACCGAATATATTATATAAATGCTTAACTAATTTAATATTAATTATAAATAAAAAATTAATATAATTATAATAAATTTACTAATATGTTCATTGACGAGTTACGTTACGAGCCACATGCATAGCACATAATGCGAAACTAGTTATATAAAGTAGTTCAATCAGAGTTTATTAAAATAAGTTGAACTGCTGTAAACAGAAAGATAGACTTTCCAGTACCCAACTACTTGCAGCTCTAGAGATATGGTTGACATTGACTTCCACAATTTTTGTGGAAGTCTGAAGTCGTACTTGTAACATGAAAGGTGAATATTTGGGAGGGTCAGGAATATAAATATTTCTAAGTGAGCCTACAATTACAGTTGAATATTCACATTATAAATACATAAAACATTTTTATATGTAAAATATTACCAATTAATAGGTCCAGATGAAACCTACAAGGCAGGCTATTGTATAGATCTCAACCTATACGACTTGGGATTTAGACCATGAACTTAATCACTGCCGTCTAATTCGGGTGTCTGGACCGTAACCGTGAAACTGCCATCACATAGTTATCTATGACCGTAACTGTTACTGTCGTCTCAGACTGTTAAGTCAGGGTCGCTAGAATTTCCAACGCCCAATGACTTAACTGACCTCTACGTCAGACAGAGGCTCATATCAAGAAACATTATTGGTGATCACACAGTCCTATTGACAACCAATAGGAAGCTTGTTCCAATGGATCTTTCTTGGTCCAAGTATACTGGTGTGATTTGTTATTTAAAACAGCTTAAATATAAGTATTCAAAAGTAAAAACCACAAAGTAAAACTCACAAAACCGGTGTCCCCCAAAAGCGTATGCTCCTGTCAAAATATAATTACACTTCGAATTCCTAATTTTAATCTTATCGCATAAACGATATACTTTAAACAATTCTCGTATATAAACGACTCTTTATTGTATCTAATTCTATTAGATATAAACTTATAATCCCTTTTCCATTTATCAATTTAATCGATCGATAAATTAATTAAAACGTCGTAACATTTTAATAATCTGAATATCGTTTATTTTATATTTTATAATGTTTAAATCTTTTAAACGTCCTAGTCCACTTATTTAATATTTCACATAAATCTGTTTCGGATCGATTAGAACCAACTGGATTAAATCAAACCAATTGAATCAAACTAGGTCGAACCGAACCAAATTAATCGAACCAAATTCAGTAAAACTTCCTCAATCGTCCCCCGAGCTAACCTACTGTGCGCCCGCGCAGTTATTGTTCGTACGCATAGTTGAGTAAATGTGCGTGCGCATATTTCAACAGTGAGTGCGCACAGTTGGTGCACTTTGCGTGCGCACAGTTGTGCACAATTTGTGCACAGAGTTCCGGGCCTTCCGACCTACTTGCGACTCCAAATCTCAATCCGAACATCAATAGGATACTCAATCCTACTATATTCCGCAATTTAAACTTTAAACCGATACGAATTCGATCGATTCGATATGGTTAACGTTATGTATTCATTTATTAACCATTTAATATATAACCGAATTCAAAATAATGATTATTACCTCGTAGATTATTGAATTCTCGAAGAAACTTGAGTTAGAATCAAGAAATCGGCCGAGAAACAAGCGAACACTAATCAATTGAAGTGTCGAAGTAAACCTAAAAAAAACAAAGAATAGGTAATGAAGCTTCTGCTTCTTTTTCAATTAAAATGGCCATGTTATATTCATAATGGCTAAAGTACCATTTGGTACTAGCTCAATCATGCACTTAAATCTTTGTTCTTAATTAGTCATCTGTAGCTCAAACGGAAAGTAATTCATAATTTTGCGAAACTTTACCTAAAAATCTCATAAAATATAAAAAGAATAAAAATATAATTTTTATTCGAATCCGGCTTATATTTGTTTTTTAATAAATCTTTGACGATAATTGAGGTCCTGCTAAGTCCAATCCCGTTATACTAAATCACTTCTCGTGATTTATTTTAATATCTTTAAATAGTCAAACTTAACTACTATTAAACTTAGTCTTTTCGAATATTTTTTTTAATATTCGAATTCTCAAAATATTATTTTTAATATTTTGATTACTCAAATTTGACCTCGTGGAATATGCTATTTACTTGCAATTACGGGATGTTACATCCTCCCCTCTTTAAAAAATTCGTCCTCGAATTGAAAATCTAAAGCCACGTACTCAGATGACTCCATATCAACTTTTTATACGTCAATCCTTATGCTTTACATAGCATAATCTTAACTCAGATAAAGGTTCTGAAACTTATCCTCACAGCATTCAGGTATAAACCATGAAATGCTCTCTCGAGTCTAGCTTGTCGGTTGCATCTTCATGCGATCTCTCGCATGCACGATTCATCATGAATCGGAGCTAACGGTTTACGTTCCTTTATAACTTAGGTTATACTGACACAATTTTCATCTCTTTCCACTTTCCTTTCCCTTTGGATTTATGCATTTCATCCATCGATAAAGTGTGTCTTCTCACACTATTTCATCGTATATATTTATAAGATTTGTATATTCTATGGTCTCTCTTTCTTTCACTTCCTTTAACATAAGGGAGCTCAACTGTTTTGATCTCATAATACCTTCTCATAGCATTATTCTATAAGTTCTCTAACTCCACAGTCTTTTATACACTTGGGGTGTCTATCTCACTGCTTATTTTACCTTTTTCGTTTGCTACTTATGGGCAGCAAATGATGCAACTGTCTATTCATTTATCTAAAACTTCTTACAAGTCTTAGTCATCCGTAAACTTTATTTTTTTATCGTTTAGACTCTCATCAACTTGATGTTATATGCAAAGTCTTGAGAGTATGGAACATATGATCTTCATCATACCGTCCACAATCATCTATAATGAGTCAAAATTTTCCTAATACTTAGGTATTTTGACTACAAATTCTTTGTCATTTCTTCTTATTTCCATTCTGGATCTGACAAAAATTGTCAAAATCCGAATAGTCATTGGCATTCCAGTTTGACTTACTATTCCTTTATACACTTACTATTATCCTTGTCAATGCTTTACTCATATTGTTCCAATGATACACTTCTATGACTTCATAGTACCTTTTCGTGGTACCGTAACAAAACACTTTATATTGATACTTAGACTATACATGTCTAGTTCTCACAATCTATTGTCCTATTTCAGTATTTCATCAATACTAAATTCGCAAACTTCTTTTTACTGATCTACAGCTATCACATACTCTAGTTGAGTATTTTCACATCATATCAGTCTCACACCTTATTGAGCCAATAAATTTCTAAGGTTTAAAACCTTGCGTCTAACACTTGACTATTCAAAATTTGAATGTCTTACCTAATGGTCGCTAGCACAGTAGTGTAGTATGCATGTAATTTCTGCAAACCTCCACACTTTCACTACGCTACTCTGATTCACAATCCACTAACTATTAACTTTACAGTTAGATTACATAATCTCTACATGATATTCTTTTAATATCAAAGATCCAAGTTTCATTGACTTCTAACTCGTACGTGTCTTACACATCGTACTATGTAAGTAGTGTCTCTTGACTCCTATCACAATATCTCTTATTCTCGTAAATAGTTTGCACACTGTATTACACTATTAGTGTCTTTCAACTTTCGGTGCAACTATGACTATTGTCTATTCCAAATCATTTATTGACAATTTTACCTTGTACTTTCTCAGTCATTGAGGAACATTTTCTTTATCTCATTCATGTTATATCATAACGTATTCTACTTCATTCATTGTTCTTATATAGCTCATAAAGGACAGTTGAAGTGTTCACTCACTTCATATCCATATTAGAACTAGTAGTACTCATACTACGTTCTACACATCCACTTATAAATTAGATTTAACTTATATTACCTTCACGATAGGTTGTATCATAACCTCTTTCATGTCCACGTTTTACAAACGTGTGAGACATATTTCTATTATACTTCTTGATTCCTCTTTGTGCAATACTCGTTTGCACTCTTATAATTATGTCTACTGTTGACACCTTTACTGTCAATGTACCTTATCTCAATCTCAATTCAGATTAGATTAGTGACTTTACTTACATCATAGCTAGGTTAAGTCAAACTCAATATTGCTCGCATCGATAAAACATTTATATGTTATTCTTAATATCGATACACACCAATTGCAACTTATGTTTTCTCTCCTTATTCTGCATCTATAGCTCATATAATTTTTTAATATAAGATGTTAGACTTATTTTCTATATACTTTCTCTTTTAATGTAATAAGCAATTTACCTTTCACTCGTATGCATATTCCATCGAAACTCGTTTCAATACGACGTTACTTTCTATATAACTTCCTTATCTCCTCATATACCTTTACTATCTGTTGTGTCCCTTCACGGGTCTACAGTCGTTTTCCTTTCATTATCACAGAGCTCTTATCCGGATATATCTACTCTCATCATATTGTTTATCTCAATCTATGACTTACTCAAAATCTTTCATCCATTCTGATGCATAACGTTGTCAGACTTTACATCTTCGATCTTACTACTGCTATGCATTACCTCTTAACTTTTTGCTCGCAGATAAGAGTCATCCTCAATGCTCTATAGCCACTACTACACTTAATTAACTGACTATCAGTTTCTCGCTCCGTTTTCAAAATATTTCATATTAAAACAAAATGTTTATTTCACATTTTCAACTTTTGGTAGGCCATACATTACATATTTCTGGCCCGTCATTAAAAATACATGTACTCTACATGTATATTCCGTCACCACCCAGCTAAGACTTCATAGTCACGAGGCCAGGTTATCGGAATTTAGACAGTTTGAACCGCTGTTTCACAACAGTTTTCAATTTCTTTTACATATATATGGATCTTACACTGATGATCCTAAGTTAATTAAAGTATATATTTCATACTTTATTCACTTGCACTTTTAGCGCACTGCCAAAATTCACGTAGATTTCTCATCATTAATTTCAAAAAAAACTATCGCCTTCCACTCCGTTCGACGATCGCAACGGTTAATCTCTAGGTAACTGTTTTAGGAATATCATATTCCAACATCAAACCGATCCAACGGTTCAATCAAAAGTTATCAGGATTTTACTACACCCTGTCAGTTTTCAGACATCATGGGAAACTCGCCTTATCAATATACTATCTCCATATACTACACCTTGAATCATGTATCTTCCTCTTACCTTGAATATTCCTAAACTCCAGTAAAACTAATCGCTAGTGAGAAATCGCGTATCTCTAATGCCTTAATCACTTCTCGATCAGTAGGTTCTATCCCTTTTTTCTTACTCCTAGTGTCTCAGGGTAAAATATCCTTGACAACTTGTTTAAGGATATCTCTATCCATAACTTGCCGTAAATCAGATATATATTTCTATCTGATAAAAGTTGTAGTTTGTTTAGCTACAACTAGCTGTGTACTTCCTAGTCACAACTGTATTTCCCAACTTCCACTCATGTATACTTCTGTTGTCCCCTCGAGAATCGCTTACTACTTGATCTTGAGTATTTACTTTTGTTACAAATTAATCGATTCAGATGAAACCTACAAGGCAGACTATTGTATAGGTCTCAACCTATACGACTTGGGCTTTAAACCGTGAACTTAATCACTGCAGTCTAATCCGGGTGTTTGGGTCGTAATCGTGAAACTGCCATCACAGTGTTACCTGTGACCGTAACCGTTACTGCCGTCTAAGACTGTTAAGTCAGGGTCGCTAGCACTTCCAACGCCCAATGACTTAACTGAACTCTACGTCAGACACAGGCTCATATCGAGAAACACTACTGGTGATCACACAGTCCTATTGACAACCAATAGGAAGCTTGTTCCAATGGATCTTTTTTGGTTCAAATATATTAGTGCAATTTGTTAATTTATAGAAGTTTAAATATAAATATTCAAAAGTAAAAACCATAAAGTAAAACTCACAAAACCGGTGTCCCCCAAAACCGTATGCTTCTGATAGCCCTTTAGTCAAACACCCTTATTTTCTGACTTGGCAAATCGACTACTCGTCACATCTAGTTAGAATTCAAATGTTAAAATATTATTAGACTTTGAATTCCTAAATTTAGTCCTATCGCATAAATGATATACTTTAAACAATTCTCGTATATAAACGACTCTTTATTATATCTAATTCTATTAGATATAAACTTATAATCCCTTTCCATTTATCGATTTAATTGATTGATAAATTAATTAAAACGTCGTAACATTTTAATAATCTGAATATCTTTTGTTTTTTATTTTATAACGTTTAAATCTTTTAAACGTCATAGTCTACTTTTTAATAGTCCACAAAAATCCTTTTCAGATCGATTAGAAAAAACTTAATTAAATCAAACCAGTTGAATCAAACCGAACCAAATTATGTAAAACGTCCAAAATCGTCCCTGGAGCTAATTTTACTGTGCGTCCGCAAAGTAGGTACTGTCGCCCGCATAGTTTACTCTGCATACGCACAATTGAGTAACTGTGCGTGCGCACATTTCAACTGTGTAACTGTGCGTATGCACATTTCAACAGTGCGTGCGCACAGTTGGTGCACATTTTGTGCACAGCCCGGAAATTCGGTTTCGGGCCTCCTAACCTACTTTCGAGTCCAAATTTCAATCCGAAAATCAATACGACACTCAATACTACTTGATTTCGCAATTTAAACTTTAGACCAATACGAATTCAATCGATTCGATACAGTTAACGTTATATATTCATTTATAAACTGTTTAATATATAACCAATTCAAAATAACGATTATTATCTCGTAGATTATTGAATTCTCGAAGAAATTTGAGTTAGAATCAAAAAACTCTGCCGAGAAATGAGCGAACCCTAATCAATTGAAGTGTCACAGTAAACCTAAAGAAACAAACAATAGGAAATGAAGCTTCTGCTTCGTTTTCAATTCAAATGGTC
Source organism: Mercurialis annua (assembly GCF_937616625.2). NCBI lineage: Eukaryota > Viridiplantae > Streptophyta > Magnoliopsida > Malpighiales > Euphorbiaceae > Mercurialis > Mercurialis annua. The sequence continues at coordinate 38,844,986 of NC_065571.1, forward strand.
ATGTTATATTCATAATAACTAAGTACAATTTGGTACTATCTCAATCATGCACTTTAATCCTGATTCTAAATTAGTCATAGCTCAAACGGAAACTAATTCATAATTTTGCGAAATTTTACCCAAAAATCCCATATAATATAAAACAAATAAAAATATAATTTTATTCGAATCAGACTTATATTTTATTTTTAATAAATCTGTAACGATAACTGAGGTACTGCTCAGACCAAAATGAAAAAATAAACTACGTCCAATTTTTTTGAAATTTACCCAAAAATTCCATAAATCATAAAACGAATAAAAATATAATTTTTATTTGCATGAGACTTTTATTTTATTTTTAATAAATTTCGGAGATTTATTAGGTTTAGATCAGTCTCGATGAATATAAAAACTACGTCTATAGCTTCTTTAATTTATTTCGCCAATATTGACATGAAAATTATTCGCTCGGGACTTATAAATTATTTCATTTTAATTTATAAGCTTTTCTTTAGTCCCGATAAATTATATTATTAAAATTTAAATTCTCAATTTAAATTCTAAGTTTCTATAATTCTTATAAACCTTTAGGGACACTTATAAATTAAATTTATGCTTAAATTTAATTTAAGTAATCCCGTTACATTAAATCACTTCCCGTGATCTAATATAATATCTTCAAATAGCAAATTTAACTAGGACTAATTATTTAAAAAAACCCCACCTTGTAATAATTTTTCATTTATACCATGAATTAGGAAAAAGTTCATTTATACCCTATTTTTGATTTTTCGTTTTCAACTGTACCCCAAAGTACTAAATTGATCTCTTTTCATATATAAAAAAAGGTTAAAATAATCCTTGAAATTTAACTATTATTCTAATAAGACATTAATCATATTAATTGTTCAAAAATACCTTCTTTTTCAAAAAAAAAATTTAAATTGATAATAAATATATAATTTACATAAATTTATTGTTTTTTATAAAAAAAAAAAAATTGGGCTCCTCCTCTATGGGGGAAAGGAGCAGCGTGCTCCTTCCCCCATGGAGGAAGGAGCAGATCTGCTCCTTCCTCCCATCTCTGGCATCAAAACGAAAAAAAAAATTATAAAAAAATTAGCGGGTTCGATAAATCGGAGAAGTACGATGGTACGCCGAAAATATTTTTTTAAATAATTTAATTTGTTATTAAAATATTTAAAAATAATAAATTAGAAAATTTATTTGAACATTTTTAAAGTTGGAGGACTTATTTATATTTTTTAAGATAAGGAAAAATATGGTGGAACCCTTCTATTTAGTTGTTATTAACATTTTTATCCTTAAAAAATTTATATAGTCAATTGTACCCTTTTTGAGGTAGAGATGAAAATGAAAAATAAAAAAAAGGGTACAAATGAACTTTTTCCTAGGTCATGGTATAAACGAAAAAATATTACAAGGTGGGGGGTTTTTAAAGTAATTAGGCCAACTTAACTACTATTAAAATTAGTCTTTTCGAATATTTTTCTTAATATTTGAATTTTCAAAATATTATTTTTAATATTTTGACTATTCAAATTTGACCTCGTTGCATATTCTATTTACTTAAAATAACGGGGTGTTATTGCTACAATCTTCTTTAGACCTGAACTCAAATAATAACATTGAAGCATTGATTCGAATAACATTCAATAGACCTGATTTTGTCCATCTATTCCTAATAAAAACATTGATTCTTTTGAATTTGGGTGACATACCATAAACACATCCAACAACTGCATATTTCCATCTCTCTTCTTCAGCAGCTGGAGGGATAAACTTTAGTTCACTGGTATCACATTTAGATCTGTTATTAAATAGGACACTCCATTTTTTTGGTTGTTCTTTCTGAGCTTCTATAGCTTCCTCACTCTTCTTCTCGTCGACTTTATCCAAATCAATACTCACCGAAACTTATGGTAAAACATCCTCTGGTGTGACCAGATTCACATTAGAACTTATCAAAGCTATCACAATATTTTTTTCCCTTCACCACTGGATCTGATACAATCTCTTTCCCATTCATCATCGGAGCATTTGATTCATCATTTTTTTCCTTTATCACCGGCATTGCAGACAGCTTTGTTGCTCTTTTCCTCGCCATTATGGCTACAGCGTACATTAGTACAGGAAAGTGCTAACAAACACCGAGAGAGCTAGAGGAGATAGAAAATAGTCTTTTAATTATGAGTTCATATGTTGGTCGTTATTTTCTCCAAAGTTTTATTTTATTATTAAGTTTATTATATTTTATTTGCAATATTTAATAAAATCAATAACAATATAATAAACTTGCAGCTACAAAACTAAACAAATTAGTTTAATATATCAAAACAATATGATATAAAATTTTAAAGATCATGTTACAGATAAAAAATATATGTGGTTCTAGTGATATCCGTAACGAACAATTACAACCGAATCACCGTACCAAATTGTACTAAAAATAAAATTTCTAAACCAAACTAAACTGATTTATAATATGGTTCCGGAGAATTCATTTTAGAGTTCTCGACTTTTAGTACGGTTCGGATATTTATCAGTTGTCGGATTCTCTCGAACTGTGCATACCCCTACCTGAAATGCCTGCAATTCAGCTGTTCACCATTCAGATCTCGCCAAAAAGATATTAACACTAAACAATCAATATTCACGAGTATATAATAATTAATTTTGAAGAGGGAGAACAAAAATTTTAAATATCAATAAATAATAATTATGTTGTTAAAAATTAGTGTGATATCAAATTTTACAAAAATAATACAAGCCCATAAACAAAAAAAAAATTATTACTTTTTTATTGTGTAAAATTTATACATAAGCTTTTAAACTTTTTAGCAAATAAGTTCTTAATACTGAAAATTATGTAAAATAATTAATATGTATTCTAAAGAAAAAAAATTGATTTATAAGAAAAATTATATATGAGAGAGAAAAAGAAAAACTGTTGCATGTAGAAGAAAAGAAAAGAGAAAACTAAACAATAATTACTAATGCGGCAGTTTTTTTCTTAATTACCAATATTTTGTTAAGTTTTCTCCTCTACCCACTATGATTTACATTAAATAGATGAGCTGGCATAATTATTTTATGCCCATGTGATTTCCCTTTCTTTGCCAAACACTCATCTTCTTCACTATTATCCATCGGAAACAACGATTTTCTCTATGTGACAAACTATAACATCTCTCTCGTGGCGGAACCAGGACTCCAATCTAGGAGGGTCGAAATTTTTATATTCGGCTATTTAGAAAAATAAAACAGCAGTAAATACGTGTAAATTTGTTAATTTATAGTTAAAACCGCCCTTATAAGGGAAAACCGCCTCTAACACATGTAGGGGCGGTTTCTAGGGGCGGTTATAACCGCCCCTATGAGAAAAAAATCAAAAAATTCTACTTTTTTTTAATTTTTTTCCGGTGACCCTCCTCGACCCTCCCTAGTTCCGCCCCTGTCTCTCGAGCTTCTTCATCAAGCCATCGGACACGGCGACTCATCCACCGTAGTAAGTTTGCAGAGCTGGATCACGATCAACAGAGGAGCACATCAATCACTCAATTTTCTGGAAGAATCTGGCATCTGTAACCCAGAGGCGGCTTACCTCCACATGGACCGCTTGCTACTGCTATTGAAGAGAATTCGGATCTTTGGAGAAGCTGGTTCAGAAAATGAACAAAAAGGGTGGAGCAACACCTTGTGGTTTCAGGCCAATTTCTGCGCATATATCGCACAAAATCTGGATGAAAAAAAGGCAAATACCCAATTAAGCAAAAGAGAAGATTTTGTACCTGGATATGAAAGAATTGATCAACTTTATCACGTTGATAATTTTTATTAGTTTGAGGGAAGAAATCATCTGAACATGAGAAAATAAAATCATGAACTCATTTATTGAAATATGGGATTGTTGATTTTGCTGTTAATTATTATAATTATGTTTTTGTTCTTATTACTGCTGGTAAATGCCAACCCACCAAAATTGCATGGGTTATTCTAATAGGTAGCTTTTGTTGGTTTCTGTAGACATCAAATAATACTATTTAAAGAAATTTGTATTGTTCACTAGCCTTCTGTTCATATACCAACTCTATATAATTCTCTCATTTTAGACATCTAATTGTTCCTTCAAATAGTTAGATACATAAATTAGTGTATGTAATTCCACTAACACAAATCAAACAAATTATAAAACCCACTAACATAATTTAGAACTTCATGAACCGAAATGCAATTTACCAATACGCTACCGATACATCCCTGATACATCGTAAATAATACATCATTTTTTAAAATATATTTCATTAATACATAATTAATATATGATAGATGCATATTATATGATAGATACGTCTTTAATACGTGTCTGAGATGTTTTTAAAAGATATTTAAATAGATATATTTTTGATATGCAATTATGACAAAAAAAATTAAAAATATATTATATGATATTTATGAGACACGATTGATACATTTTTAAAAGTATTTGATTAATGCATCATTGATACATAATTTATATATAATAGATACATAATATATGATATATACGTTTTTAATACGTGTCTGAGATGTTTTTAAAATATTTTTAAATAGATATATTTTTGGTATGTAAATTATGATAAATAATTTTTTAAAATATATTATATGATATTTATGAGACATGATTGTATATTTTTTAAAATATATTTGAGTGATACATCACTGATACATAATTTATATATGATAGATATAATATTTTTTGATACATAATAGACGATAAATACGTCTTTAATACGTGTATGAGATGTTTGTTAAAATAGATACATACTCTTATCTTTTTGATTATTTTAACGAAATAAATTTAATAGATACACTATTAATTATAATTTTTTGCCTTGTGATTTTGTCTCCGCACATCCATTTAATCCTGCCACACATCCATCAAGCAAACAAAACATTACAATCCCTAATTAAAACTTCAGAAGAATCAATTAACAAGAGACAATAATAATAAATACATGGCCGATACCTTATTGATAAATCGTAATACATTACCTATACATTATCAATAAATTGTAATACATTACCGATACATCGTATATACACTATCGATACATCATAAATATAGAGGAAAAAAATTAATAATAAAATTTTAATACATTACCGATGTATCATCCATATCTTGCAATACACACTGTAAATGCATGGCCGATACATCATAAATACATTATAAATATAAAGAAAAAATTGAACTAAAAAGCAAAATCTCGTGCAACATGGAAAAATAAAAGGACGGAGCAAGCATCAAATATTTAATAGGAATACACGTTTTAAATACATATATCGAATACATATTAGTAGAAATTTATATATAAAATGTATATATGATAGATACATATATTTTTAATACATAATATATAATATATATACTTTTTTGTAATGTAATTTATGCGTTTTTAAAGCATGTAATACCTATATCTTTAAATTTAAAATATATTATACATATACACATAAATAGTACATAAAATAATATGCGAGTCTGTATATATATATACACACATATATTTATTTTTTATTTTTGTTTTTGAAAATATGAGAAAATGAATCAGTTACACATTCCAGATACATAACAGATACATAGCTGATACATAATTAAACTTTTTGGATTATTTTAACGAAATAAATTTTAAAATGGCCGATACATCATTGATACATCATAAATACACCATCAATACATCATAAATATAGAGGAGAAAAATTAATAATAAAATTTTAATACATTACCAATGTATCATCTATATCTTATAACACTGTAAATACATTGTCGATACATCGTAAATATATTATAAATATAAACAATAAATTGAGCTAAAAAGCAAAATCTCATGCAACATGAAAAAACAAAAGGACGGAGCAAGCATCAAATATTTAATAGGAATACATATTTTTTTAAAATACATATATCGAATACATATCAGAAACAATTTATAAATATAATTTATATATGATAGAAACATATATTTTTAATATATAATATATATATTTTTTTATAACGTAATTAATTATAATATATTATACATAAACCTCATATACACATAAACAGTACATAAAAAAATATGTGTGTATATATATACACACAGATATATTTATTTCTTTATTTGTTTTTATTTTAAAAAATATGAGAAAATGAATCAGTGACACATTCAGATACATAGCAGATACATATATGATATATTTTTTATTCTTTTTACATGCTGACACGCGCTGACGCGTGACTGACGCGCGTGACAGACGCACGTCAGACGCGGTTCTGACGCGTTTTTAACTATTTCTAACACGTTTTTGACTTTTTTTTTTATTTTGAGTGTGCCATGTGTCTTTTATTTAGTGGTTGGGTAGAAAATGTAAAGGTTCTTCTTCTTTTATCATGAATGTAAATTTTTAATTTGGTGTGTATTTTTATAAACTCTTATTTAAATAGTACTCCCTCCGTCCCAAATTGATATGCACTATTTTCATTTTCTTTGTCCCAAATTATAGGCAGTAATTTATTACTTGAATGTTTAATTGTCATATATACCCTCATTAATTATAGTTGAATGCATTGAAAATAACACAAAAGATGTTAAAAGACAAAATTGCTACTACAATAAATGAGGGCAAGTGTGGTATTTGTTTATAAATTTACTCATTTTATCTTGATAAGTACAATTTCTTAAGACTTGTGTTTATCCTAAACTGCCTATCAATTTGGGACGGAGGGAGTAATATTTTTGTGGTTTTCTCAAAAGAAAATCACATAATTTAAAAATAAAGAGACACAACTAGATGAGACTATACATTATACTTTTTGGATAAAAATGTGATTGTTCTAGACGTATTAACCAAAAACCGGATTTGTTTGTTTTTTTTAATATTAATACTCTATAATATAATAAGGTAAAATATTTATAAATATATTATCTTATATCTTATCTTTTTTTATGAGAGTGTTTTTAATATTTCCAAATATACCAATTTATCTCTTTTTATTAGAAAATATATTTTCTCTCTTTTTTTTCATCTCCTCCACTCAAACCACAATTTTATTTTTTTCTCCTCCTCTATTAACATCCACCACCACTAACATCAATCTTCATCTTATTAAATCACCACCACAATCTACTTTCCTTCTCCTCCATTCGCTGACGCACCCTCTCTACACCGCCCCCGCTGCTTCGCTGCTGATACAATCACCGCTGTCGCTGCTACGATTGCCGCCGTCGTGCCCTCCCTCACAATCTCGCCGTTGTTCCTCTGCATTCCTCACGCCGCCGTTCGTATATATTTTTTAAAATCAGATTTTAAATGTTATTAAATCATATTTGTATGTTTAGATCTAAGATTTTGTTCTTGTTATATGTATAGATTTAGGATTTATTGTATATGATTCGTGATTTGAATTTTAAAATTCTAACACTTGATTATCAATTGTATTTTCCATTCGTTTTCAAATTTTCAGTTTGTTTTTAGATTTTCAGTTCGTCTTTATCCTCATCTCATTTGTTTTTAAGATCTGAAATTTTTATTTTTAGATCTGATTAAAAAAAACATATATAATTCATATTATATATAAATTATATACAAATTATATACAAATTATATACAAATTATATGCGTATTATATAACAAACAAATATAAAAACTGGAAAATTTAAAATTTACATACAAATCGTTTTTCTGTAAATATTTTTTAAAAATTTGTATTTTTGTAAATATTTTTTATATTTGTGTTAAGAAAAAATGGATGTAGTATTTTTATAAATATTTTCATTTTTTCCGGTATTTGTAAAAAAATCTCTTTTTATAAATCAGATTTTTAATGGGTTTTTAGTTTCAGAAGGCAACTTCACTTGATTGAGTTTAAGTTTCCCTTTTACCTTCATTAACCATCATCTCCTTGGATTCCATTTTAGTTTAGCCGTTGCTTGAATTTGGTTTGACACTTATACCCCTCAACTTGTATGATGTGTGCCTTTTCTTTTACTCACGGGTGGGTTTTTGTTGTTGGTCCTTTTAAGTTTTTAGGGTCTTACATAGTACACACACGCTCATTATGAAACCCCACGCGTGACAGTTACGTGCATTGCGTAGCCTTACATTTTTGTTTTGTACGTTTTTGCTATTGGCTGTTATGAACTTACATGACAGGCTCGTCAATCATTTCTGTTATTGGCTGTTTAGATAGAGCAACTCCTAAGAGAAACGTCAAACCAAAATTTCTAACCTTAGGACTTGAAAAAAAAAAATAGACTAAATGCAAATATTTGTGCACTATATTTAGATTAGTAGTAGGTTCTATTCATGTAATATGACTCCTTAATATATATTTATTATTTTATTTAATAAAAAAGTAATAGTAGATCTAATTATTAATTTTTTATTAACTTTTATTAATAGATCTACATTTTCTATATAATCGAAAGCTAATTGATATAATATAATTATTTAATTTTATAACTAATTAACTATTTAAATTGAATTTATTAATTTTTTTATTAAAAATAAAAAATTATTGTTTTACATGAATTATTTATTAAAATAATTATTTTACTTAATGACTAAAAATATAAATTACATGACTAATTATTAAAGCTAACCGCACAAAATATATTTTTAAAAATATTGGTGTTTGCACTGGTTCAAAATATTGATGGATCAGACTATGAGTTAAGTTGGGATTTTTTGGGGTATGCGGCTCGTTTAGCCAAGTAAATTAGGATTTCTATTATTTTTTTCTTATTTTTGGAGTTGTAGTCGTATTAGAATAGGTTATTTTAGGGACTGTCCCTATAAATAGCTAATTTTTTATTGAATAAAGAAAACACATCAATTATAAAAAAAATTAGGCTTTTTTTAATCTCCGGATTAAACTTAATTTAGGAGTAGTATTCAACATTAATTCTGTTTGGGTTCCTTAACCTCCAAATTAATACATATAGTTTAACACTGATCCCGTTTGAACCCTATATTCCCGGATTAGTACCTACATGCGAGTAAATCCCGCCTGGACCTTAGGTTCCCGGAATGACTTGTATCTGGACGTGTAAGAATATCATATTAAGATTGAATAATAAAAATTTAGACGGAAGCGAGTCTATTAAAGTTATTGTAAAATAATAATTTAATGAGAAATTATTATACGATAAATTGGTTTTGAGCGGAATTAAAAAGAAAGGAAATAAGGTAAAATAAATAAATTGTATAGCCCGAGCTAATAATTTTCACGCAAAGGTCCGTGAAATATTATAAATAAGTTATCGTCAAAGTTTTATAATTTACGAAATCATTTTAAAGGTAAACTTGACGATTAGTTAAAAATAAGGGTTAAAGTACAATTTAGCCCTTTGAGCTAAAATGGAATTTTAGCAAATAATAATTTAAAGAAAAGATTATTATAATTCAAAATAATTAAAAATTGATCGGAAAAGGATTTTCGAAATCGTTTTGAAAGTTAAGCACGTTTGTTAATCAATTGAGTTAAAGTATAAGTTAACCGAGCTTAAGTAGACTTTTGACCATTATATGATGTCATCAACTTAGAAGCTAAAGGATTGACTATCATTATCCTTCATTTCAATTTAGAAAGCAAAAAGAAAGAAAAAAAATCGAAAACCCTCTCTTTTTTCTTAGCCAAGGCCGAACCTCACCTTTTCCTCACACGCTCATAATTTCTCACCAAAACTCATCAATCATGGAAGCAAAAACACCACAAATTTTAAGGAGACTAAGGTAAGGTATTGAATTATTGAATTCTATGGTAAGTTTGAATGACTTGATGTTAAGAAATCTAGGATTCATGAGCATGATTTGGGGATTTTGTGTATAAGATGTTCGTTGGTGTTCTTGAGCTTTAATTGAGGTATTTTGAGGGTGAATTGGATGGCTAGACTTCGGTTTTGAATCATCACTCAAGGTGAGGCTATTTTCTGAAATTTATGATTTTGCTTGATGAGATTGGATAAGCTTTTGTTAGGTGTATTCAGCAATTGCAAGAAAAATTATGATGTTTGATGATTAAGGTTTATGGTTATGGAATTGTATTGATAATTGTATGAAATCTTGGACATGAATTGCTTAGGGTATTCGGCCATGGGGTGATGTTAAAGATAAGAGATTGATAGATTATTCTAAGAATTAAAATGGAGTTGCTAGATCTTAAATCAAATTGTATTTGATTAATGAAGGTGATGGTAAAGTAGGATGAACCCGAACTTGGCACAAAGTATCAAAAACGTCCAAATTAGCAATACATGATCACTTTTACCCTGAACTTGTCAAAAATGGTACAACCCCCCCCCCCCCACTCTCACCCAAGAGAGTGAGATACACTCTCCGGTTTTGATGGTGGTTTCGATTTTCTAAGGTGGTTTTTGATAAAAAAAAAGGTTTAAAATGGTCCTTATTGTTTTTAAACATTTTATATTAATACCTAATAATTTAAAAAAAACAAAAATTAATCCCTATAATTTATAACTTTATATAACAAATTAACCCACAAATTTCATATATACAACAAATTAACCCACAAATTTCATATATACAATAAATTAACCCACAAATTTCTAAGAATTAAAATGGAGTTGCTAGAGCTGAAATCAAGTTGTATTTGATTAATGAAGGTGATGGTAAAGTAGGATGAAAATAGATGATATAGTTCGGCCATGTTAAGGGCTTTGTAATTGAATGAAGTTTGGTGATGTCAAATATGGAATATAGTGTCTGGATTGTATGAGTATGAAGATGTGTTATTGATAGGTTATATATCTCGTTGCGTAATAAGTTACGATTAAAGAATCGACGCAAACTAGTTTGACGATTTTGCAGAAAACTTCTCTACAGAGCAGTCATATTGCGAGAGCAATATCTCGAGCTGCGTAGCTCCAAATTAGGTTATGTTTGTTGGTACAGATACCTAAGGGTGTTAGTTATGAATGTCTAAGTTTATGTTTTTGCTGAAGCGGACTCTAAACTGCTCATATAAGGCCGAACATTAAGTCGTGCAGAACAGTTCTGTAATTTTAGGACAGCCCAACGTAGAAACTTCCGGGCTAGTTTCCGACATCTTCGGGTGAAAATATCAGTCCGAGATCTAAAGGAAAGTTGTAGACGACGTTCCAAATCTTAGGAATGTCAATTGTTTTTAGGGTTCGGACTATTTTAGATAGACGTTTTGATAGCCGTAACAAGCTATAAAAACAACTTTTATATGGAAAATGGCAATTGGAAATTGTTATTAATTCGCGATATTATCGAATTTGCATAGACCCGAAGAGGCGACTACCGACGAGGCTCGGAGTTCATGGCATGAGATTAACGCTTTTCTAATGTCGAAGTATATGGATATCAGGTGGTGAGTACATTTTAAATTACTCGCTAATATTAATAAAGCCGCGTATTTTAATACGACGAGCTATATGAATATTTATATATTAAATTGTGTTTGCAAAGTGTAAGAATTGTATGTGATACCGACCTAATAATATCCGAACTCCAAGCATCGCCTAACGAATGCTATGCTCGCCCAACGGGTCTCCAACGAGTATCGCCCATGTCTGTCTCGGGCGGACTTATCCAGGTCTGCCATTTAGACAACCTCATCCACTCCGTTCCCTGACACCCACTACCCGGGATAATCGGGAACGTGCCTTCACCACTATCAATAATCGTGGGATAAACCCGCGATTTCCCTGATAACAACCGCCTCAAACTCATTATAAAAGGAAGCCACCGAATGCTGAGAAGGGTAAGCACAAATCAGACTTAAATACTCTTGCACTCATTTACCTACCAAAGAACCCTTTCTGACTTAAGCATCGGAGTGGCTTTCGGGCTGAGCAAGCCTGAAGTCCTTTGAGCTTATATTTGTTACTTGTGCAGGAAAAACATTACGGGCGACCCTGTAAAGATCGACCTGTATCATTTGGTGCGGTGAGCGTGGAACTTATTAGTTTCGTCGTTCCTTTTAGATACTTTTCAGAATTTGCTTTTTCAAGAATGGATCCCCCACGAGATAATACTCTACCGGCTACCAACAGAGAAGACAGGGAAACAGAACCACCGGCCCTAAATCTGTTTCCCCCAACCAGCGAAGAAGGAGAAACCAGCGACCCCCTGGCGATAAGACAGACGATACCGCCGATGGCCATAGCACCTGATGAAGAGCCAATCAACAACCAAGCAATGTTCAAGGCTTTCCTAGAAATCACCAGTCTACTCAAAGACATCAAACAGAGTATCTCGTCAAAATCGCCAGAGAAGGGATCAGCGAAATCACCAGTACAGAAGTCAACGTCAACCATGGACAAGGGAAAAGAACCGATGCGAGAGGAAGGTGCCCCTGAAAATTCCGCAAAGAAACAAAATGCCCCCATTGTAATTCCAGACGAAGAACGTTGGATGGATGAACAACACACCGTCAAAGGCGGAGAAGAGCATCTGGAGGAAAAAGTCCGTCAAGTCATGAGCAGGCTTGGAATAAGATGTGAAGACGTAGACATCTCTCTTCGAAGTGACTCACCACTTGCAGATTTCATCATCTCTCACGAGTTCCCTACAAAGTTCAGATACCCCCCAAATTTAGAGTCATACGATGGAACAGGCTGTCCCAAGAGCCATATTCACAAATTCCAAGCGGTGATCAATGTTCAAACAAACTTGGATCACGTATTATGCAAACTTTTTCCTACTACCTTAAAAGGTCTGGCGCAGGAATGGTACCAGAGTTTAAAGCCAGGATCAGTGCTGACGTTCAAACAATTCTCAGGACTTTTTCAGGCTAGATTCGTAGCATGCATCCCTCAAAAGAAGCTGTCCACAGACCTGCTGGCCATCATGCAATGGGAAGGAGAGACACTCAGGAAGTATGTAGAAAGATTCAATAAGGAGGCGATGCAGATAGAAGACCTGAGCCAGGAGATCGCCTACACAGCATTACTCAATGGAACTACTAACTCCGACCTACGAAAGGAATTGTTGGCTAAATCACCAAAATCATTTACCACACTGATGACCATCGCACATACACAGATCAGAGTGGATGATGGCCAGAGAGAGATAGAGAATCGCCTCGGACGGGGAGAAGAACGAACGTTTGCGGAAAGAAGAAATGGGGACAGATCGCCCATAGGAAAGAGGTTCGGAGAAAAAGGCAACGACCATTTCAGAAATAAAAGGAAAAAAGACGAAGATAGGCGATATACGCCCCTGAACACAACCAGAACCAACGTACTGTTTTGGGTGAAAGACAGCCGAGAGAAGGTCAGATGGCCAAGGAAGATGAACGCTGCATCAGCCAGCAAAAGAGACAATAGCAAATACTGTGAATTTCACAGAGACAACGGCCACACCACAGATGAATGCTGGCACCTGAAGGAGGAGATAGAGAAGCTGATAGAAAGGGGATCCCTTTCCCAGTTCGTAAAAAGGGACACCGAAGCCAGAGAGACGGAATCAGAAAGAAAGAAAGAGCGGAAAGAAGAAATCGCCAGAAGACCCAGACCAGAGCCAGCAGGCGTGGTTAACGTAATAATGGGCGGATCGACCGGAGGAGACAGCAATACTACAAGAAAGAAAGCTGCAAGAACAGTCTACTCAGTTAGCCCAGGTGCACCAAATGCTAAGAAATTCAGAAGCGTATCTTTTTCGGAGGGCGATAGTCATGGCTTATCAGTCCCCCATGAGGACGCCCTAGTTGTCAAGGGGCGACTCAACAATTTCGAGGTATCTCGAATGCTTGTAGACACGGGAAGTTCAGTAAACATGATCACGATGGAGGTGTTCGGCAGAATTGGCCTCAAAAAAGAAAATTTGACACATGTCTCTACTCCACTGGTGGGACTAGGAGGCAAATCTGTACAGGTGGAAGGATCACTGGAGATAAACATCCAACTAGGGGATGGAGAGATCTACAAAGAGATCCGAGCAGAATTCATGGTGGTCAATATGGATTTCGCATACAACGCAATTCTCGGAAGGCCACTCTTGCACGATACGTGCGCATCCATTTGCATGAGGTACCTACTGATGAAAATCCCAACCAGAGAAGGCGATGCCGAAGTCAGAGGATGCCAAAAGTCAGCCAGAAAAGCATACTTTACAGCTCTCAGGAAAGTTCATATAACCTTGCCAGTACTAACAATGGAACCTCCAGAGAAGAAGGAAAGGGCGGAGCATTATGGGCGAACTGAGAAAATCGAATTATCCCCAGGAAAGGAGATAGAAGTGGGAGATGAGCTAGAAGAAGAAATCAAACGATCTCTGACAGAAAACCTCAGATCGCTTGGAGACTCCTTTGCCTGGACAACAGACGAATTGATCGGAGTAGACCCGGACGTCATATGTCATCGGTTAAACATAGCGACCGACGCGAAGGCAGTGATACAAAAGAAGAGAAGGCACTCGCCCGAAAAACAACTCGCCATCGCAGAAGAGGTCGCCCGGTTAAAAGCAGCAAACGTGATCAAAGACGCCTATTACCCCAAGTGGGTAGCAAATGTGGTGATGGTAAAAAAGTCCAATGGCACTTACCGAATGTGCGTGGACTTCACAGATCTGAATAAAGCATGTCCCAAAGATAGTTTCCCACTTCCACACATTGATCAGTTAGTAGACTCCACAGCAGGTCACGCCCTCTATACATTCCTAGATGCCAAGGCGGGATATCATCAGATACCCATGGCACCTGAAGATCAGGAGAAGACGGCCTTCATAACGGACCAGGGATTATTTTGTTACAAGATGATGCCCTTCGGTCTGAAGAACGCAGGAGCCACATATCAGCGGCTGGTGAACTCAATATTCAGAGATCAGATAGGAAAACACATGGAAGTTTATGTGGATGACATGATTATCAAAAGCATCCGAGCTGAAGACCACCCAACAGATGTGAAGATAGTCCTGGAGACGCTAAAGAGATACCAGCTAAAACTCAATCCGGAAAAGTGCGTATTCGGAGTACCGGCAGGCAAGTTCTTGGGATACATGGTCTCTCAGAGGGGTATCGAGGCTAACCCAGATAAAATCGAAGCGGTCTTAAAAATGACACCGCCACGGAGCATACATGAAGTCCAGAAGCTCAACGGCCGGATCACGGCTCTAGGTCGGTTCATGTCCTGCTCGGCAAAACGATGCCTGCCTTTCTTCAAAACCCTGAAACAGATCAAGAACTTCACATGGACAGCAGAATGCCAGCAGGCGTTTGAAGAATTGAAAAGCTTCCTATCCTCGCCCCCACTGTTGGCGAGACCGGATCCGGGCGACGTGTTATATTTATACATCTCTTGCTCTGACGAAACAATAGCAGGAGTATTGGTGTCGGAAAAAGGAGGCGAACAATACCCGATCTACTACATTAGCAAAGTACTCAGAGACGCGGAGCTGAGATACCCGAAGTTGGAGAAGCTGGCGCTGTGCGTATACACCGCCACCATCAAGCTCCGACATTACTTCGAAGGGCACCAAGTCATTGTACGGACCGACCAACCATTACGAAAAATCCTCCAGAAGGCAGAGACAAGTGGACGCATAGCAGAATGGGCCGTCAAAATAGGAAGTCTGGGCGTTATCTATGAAGCTCGGAAAGCACTGAAAGCTCAAGCACTAGCCGACTTCTTCGCAGAATTAACATTCAAAGAACCCATGGAGGACAAAACGACTCCCTGGGAGATACACGTCGATGGAGCAGTTTGCGGAGAAGGAGCGGGCATCGGAGTCGTGCTCAAAGGACCAGGAAGAATCCAAATGGAATACTCAACAAGACTCGAATTTCCAGCTTCCAACAATGTTGCGGAATATGAGGCGCTGATAACAGGGTTGCAATTATGCGAAGAGCTCAATATCTCCGAAGTCCAGATCTACAGTGATTCATAACTGGTTGTGAACCAAGTCTCAGGGAACTTCGAAGTAAAAGAAGCTACGTTGAAGAAGTACGCCAAGCAGGCCAAAACCTTCTTTGCCGATAATGGGCGATCCTGGTCATTACAGCAAATACCCAGAGCAATGAATGGAAGATTAGACGAATTGGCAAAGTGGGCAGCAACAAAGAATTACGACTCAATGAGAAACATTCCTCATGAAATCAAACGACAGCCTAGCTTTCAAGAAGAAATTGAGGAAGGCGAAGTACTGATGGTAGAAGGGGAAGAAACCTGGATGTCCCCCCTCACAGCATACCTGGCTAATGGAATACTCCCCGAGGATAAGAAGGAAGCCAAAAGAATAGTGATACTCTCATCAAAGTTCGGAATATACAACGGCCAGCTGTACAAACGGTCATTCACCCATCCCTGGCTAAGATGTGTGAACAAAGAAGAAGGAGAGTACATCATGAAAGAATTACATGAGGGGACCTGCGGAGCACATGACGGAGCATCAACACTGGTCAGGAAAGCACTGCTACAAGGCTATTATTGGCCCACGATGAAAGAACAAGCTACAACGCTAGTAAGGGGATGCTGGCCTTGCCAGCAACATGCCTTGGTACCGAGAAAGCAAGCTTCAGAAATGAAACCCATCGGCAGTGCATGGCCGTTCGCCCAGTGGGGTATGGACATCCTGGGACCTCTCCCTTTGGCCACAGGACAACGGAAGTTCCTGGTAGTGGCAATCGACCACTTCACCAAGTGGATAGAGGCAGAACCACTGGCAAAAATCACCCAACAACGCATAACTAACTTTTTCTTTAGATCTATCTTGTGCAGGTTTGGAATACCGAAGGTGCTGATCACAGACAACGGAAAGCAGTTCGACTCAGCAAAGTTTAGAAAGTTTTGTGCCGAGTATTAGATCGACCTAAGGTTCACTTCGGTTTACCATCCACAATCGAATGGGCAAACCGAAGTGGCCAACAGAATCCTACTGGCCGGACTAAAAAGAAGACTAGACGAGTGCAAAGGAAGATGGGTAGAAGAACTCTACAACGTCCTATGGAACTACCGTACCACCCCTAGAGAATCAACGGGCGAAACTCCATTCGCCCTAGCCTATGGAACGGAGGCTGTAATTCCTGTAGAGATCGGCGCACCCACGCCAAGGACAGAAGACAACCAGCTAAACCTAGAAGAAAACGAAGAAGAGCTCAGGAACAATCTGGATCTCCTGGTTGAAAAAATCAACAGATCAGACATCAGGATGGAAGCCTACAGACAAAAGATGGCCAAACATTTCAACAGCCATGTAAAGAAAAGAAAATTCAAACTAGGCGACCTAGTCATGCGAAAAACCGAAGTCAAAAAAGGAGAAGCAGGAAGTGGAAAACTGCAGCCAAACTGGGAAGGACCTTACACCATCAGCGAGGTCATTAAAGAAGGAACATTTAAACTCACCAACTCCATGGGAAGAATCATACCAAGGACATGGAACGCCAACAACTTGAGAAAAATTTAGTCACAATGGGTCGCCATCATACATGATTAGTTATTCCTTAAGAAGTAACATAATTAGTCAAGCGGTGTTTAGTTTCAATATTGTATTTCAATTCCTCCAAGTGATGTTTAATCACAGCATTGTGTTTCAATTTCTACAAGTGATATTTCATCACATTATTGTATTTGAATTTATGCAAGTATTTTAATTTACCCTTGCTCGGACAAGGAATTTCCACAGATATCGTCTCTTTACCATAGTTACTGATTACTTAAAATATTTCCAAAGAGGAGAACTGACGAGTTCATTCCCAAAAAAGGAAAATACACAGTCAAAATATATATATCGCCTAAAATAAAGAGAACATAGAAGCTAACTGTCTCAAAAATAAAGAAGGCAAAAAAGATATATATTAAAAAGAGGGCAAATGCCCCACAAAAATTACAAAGGAAAGTAAAATTCCTAACAAAAGAAAAGATACAAATGTACAAAGTACATAACAAAAAAAAAAAAAGGGAAAATTCTTCCTATACAAAAACTAAAGGGAGAAAGAGGAATCTAAAGCTTGATCTCTGGCTCGACCTTCTCCGGGGCAGCCTCTTTGTTCCCCTCCAAAATATTTGGGACAGATAGCCCCTCCTGCGAACCCCGCCTGGCTGAAGAAGAAGCATCAACATGAATGTTGCCAGAACGAGTGGGAGAAGGGACATCGGCAAGACTAAGAGGATCGGACCCTGGAAGGATAGACTCCAGATCAGAAGGCCGATCCAATAAGTCCAGAGCAGCAAAAGGCCGCTCCGAAGATATAAGCAAGCCGAAGTCCTTCTCCTCATGACTACCTCCCAAACCAGGAACAAGAGGCTTCTCGCCAGCCTTGGCAGGTTCCTGGACCCCTTGGGCAGACTGTTCGGCAACCTCAGCAGCACCTCCACCATTTTCAGACTTGATGGAGACAAACAAGTCTTGGGGAGAATCTGGCTCACTCTCACTGTTAACCCCCTCGGGAAAGCCATATAAAAATTCAACGTCCCCATCAGGATGACGCTCCAAGTAGGTACCCACGATGGCTTCAGTGAAGTCAGTCAGATCATTGGCTAGCTGGGCGGTGTTACGGCGACGCCTCTCCTTCTCACGAATCAGCCTGCCCCGCTTCAAATAAAGCCTCTTTTCAGCAACAGAGACTTTATCATTAAGGGCCGTGACGGTGGTGTCGAACTCCTTCTTGAGATCGTCGTAATCAGTACTCTTCAACACCACCTCTGCCGCCAGATTTTTGTTCTCCTTCTTAAGGCGGGCGACCTCCTCAGATAGCACACGCTGCTGCTTCACAGCACTCTCCCTCTCTCTGGATAACCTATCCACATCAGCACGAAGAGAGTCCAGCTTCTGAGTGCACCCGCCATGTTCGCTGCGGAGGGAGTCATACTTTCCCTTCAGCAGCTTGTACTCCGTCTTTACCTTCACCTGCATCTCTTCGTCGTTAAGACGGTTGGAGCGGTATTGACGGATGGCATATGCAACCTAAACATAAAATAAAGCTGAGTTAGAGAATAACCATAACAGGAAGAAAAAAGCAAAATGTTAAAGTTAGAAAATAATCACCTTTGCCAGGTTGGAAAAACAATCGTCCATCAGTACGTGGTCCGGCCTCTTCAAATAGTAGTCAACGTCCGAAGGGCAGCAGGAACCCCGGAAGATGTCGTGGGCAACGGCAGGACAACGTACAGTGGCATCGGCCCCATACTTTTGAAGGAGCAGGTCGACCTGAGTCACCATCACATCCCTCTTAGGCCTTTTCATCGAAGGTCCCTCCCCCTCAGTATCTTCGCCCCCTGAAGAAGGAGCTCGCCTTTTGCTGCCGGTCGAAGCAGCCGGGGCAGTTTGGGGAGCCAGAGGAAGGGGTCGGGGAAGCTTCTCCTTCGCAGGAACCTCCATCTTATCCTTCCCCTTACCGGTGTAAGAGGGAACAGCAGGAGGAGGAGGGCTGGTGACAGGTTCCTTTATCTGGAAGCCTGGCAGCACCACCCTAGGAGTGGGAGCAGAATCATCACCCTTCTGAGAAGAAGGTGGCTTGCCTCCAGCCGTGGAAGGAACATCGCCTCCTTTCTTAGCAGGCGCCTTCTTAGCCTCAGAAGACGGCTTGGGAACAGCTTGGGGAAGGGCCTCCCTCTCTCGAGCCTCTCGACGAGCTCTCCTATCCTCCATGACCTTCTGCTGAAGTTCCTTGAAGTTCGGCACTGAAAAGTCAAAGGAAAGAAAATTCAGAAAACGCTTCACAAAAATTAAAAGGGAATAAAAACTTCATGGTACAAACAAGGTACCAGAAGGACTAAGAGGCATAGAAGAAATATTAAGAGGGGAAGAAAGCAGTGGTTCGCCCATGTCAGGGAACTCGTCTCCATTATCAGGCGATGTCTCCCTCTTGTCCTCACTCTTCTTCCTCTTCCCCCTTTTTCCACCCTGCACTCTCTTATTTCTCTTGGAGGCAACACTTTGGTCCCAGCCGAAGTAGGAATCTATCAAATTCACTACGTGCACCTTAGCGCCACCTCGAAGCAGACGCAACGTCTCTTTATCAACCTCGCTCAGGTTCGCTTTTCCAACTTAAGGGGCCCTTCCACAAAAACATTCGGAATGGAGCCCCAACCCCCTTCCTTCTTGGCGATGACGAAGTTACCTTTCCACCGCTTCAAAGAATTGGGAAGGCCAGTGAAGGGAGATCTTCCGGGTTGCAAGTAGAAGAACTCATCGCTTTTCTTCCTCCCCAAAGAATAGATCGCCCTAACAATCTCGTAGCCCACCTGTCTCTTCAGTTGGAGACCACGAATAAAAACTCCGGTCAAGTGACGGTGGGCATTAGGATGGAGTTGACCCAAGGGGATCTTAAAATTATCGAACACTTCTTGGGTGAAGAGATCGAGTGGTAGCCTCAAACCCGCCTCAAAATCTTCAACGAAAAGCAACTGTTCATCATCCTTTAAGACCTGGCTAACAGCCGAGCCCTCAGATGGAATCCGAAGGCTAATGAAGGGGGGAATTTCGTACCTCGCCCTAATCCAAACAAGGGCTTCTTGACCCAGACTGATGGTCCACTCAGACAAGGGCTTTTTTTTACTAGAAGATGTCCCAGAGGAGACCTTACGTCTCTTAAAAACAAAATCCTCCTCATCTCCTTCGTCATCACCTAATCCACCATCTCCGGCCTCATCTCCACTAGCATCCTCAAGGGGAGCCTCACCCTCTGCCCCTCTGTCATCAACACCCTCTTCACTATCAGGGATCACCTTCTGAGACAACCCTTCCTCGTCAGATGACAACTCAACGAGGGTAGCAAGAGGAACAGGGTAGGTAGGGTCACTGGTAGAACTCTCAGAAGAAGAGGAAGAAGAAGGGGAAGACACTGAAATCCTTAAAGAAGACATCCCACAAATATACTATCTAAAAGCAAACAAGAAGAAGGAAGGAAGAAGACAAACAAAAATAGCTAAGCCACTTACTGATTATAAGAGAAAGTCTGGTGCTATGAAACTCGAAGAAAGCCTGGTTGGAGAAATAAATCAACAGAAGTAGAGAGTCAGATAGAAAAATCAAGAGTAAAAGATTTTAAATTAAAGAACAAGTACCTCTTTTATACGCCAAGCTAGACACTCGAATGCCTGACAGCAGGAAACTCCTCGAAATAATCAATGAGAAACCAAAAGTCGCGTTCTTTTATAGTCGAAAAACGCTTCAGATTCGTAACCGTTGAAGGAAACGTTTGAAATTCAAATCATTTCGAAAATTTCGGAAATTCGAATTTTGAATTTTGGCGCTTCAAGTCTTTGACTTAGCAAGATTACAGGGGGGGGGGACATCTGATACCGACCTAATAATATCCGAACTCCAAGCATCGCCTAACGAATGCTATGCTCGCCCAACGGGTCTCCAACGAGTATCGCCCATGTCTGTCTCGGGCGGACTTATCCAGGTCTGCCATTTAGACAACCTCATCCACTTCGTTCCCTGACACCCACTACCCGGGATAATCGGGAACGTGCCTTCACCACTATCAATAATCGTGGGATAAACCCGCGATTTCCCTGATAACAACCGCCTCAAACTCATTATAAAAGGAAGCCACCGAATGCTGAGAAGGGTAAGCACAAATCAGACTTAAATACTCTTGCACTCATTTACCTACCAAAGAACCCTTTCTGACTTAAGCATCGGAGTGGCTTTCGGGCTGAGCAAGCCTGAAGTCCTTTGAGCTTATATTTGTTACTTGTGCAGGAAAAACATTACGGGCGACCCTGTAAAGATCGACCTGTATCAGTATGTTTGAAAAGTAATATGTATTATACTTTTCAAAAATGTTTGTTTATCATATTATGTTATTTTGATAATAACATAATTAAATGAAAAGATTCAAATGCATAAAGAACCGAGAAGGGTAAAGCATTATGATTTGAAAATGAGACTCGACAATATATGAGCAAAGAAACATAGTACATTCCGATATGTACTATTAATTAAAATAAATAATATTATGTGCATGTGTTGTAAATGTATGTCGTAGATTGTATTGTGCATGCCATGGTCCATAAAGGATCAAGAAACCCAACGCAAAGTATCTAAACGGTAAATACATGAGATAAGAAGACCGTACTACGGTACATCAATAATAAAGCTTTGAGATACAAGGTTAAACTCAGTAGAACTATCCCGAGACCTATATCTCACTAATTCTCAATTAAAGTCCTCGAGACTCATATGACAATAAAATCAAGCATAATATATAGAGAATCAATACATTCAATAATAAAGATCCGAGATGCGAGGTAACTCGGTAGAACTATCCCGGGACCATTATCGCATCCATTCTCGATAATAGACTCATATGATAATAAATATCGAGCATAATACATCGAGAATCAATACGAGATAAGAACAAAAACTAAGATAAGAAACAAGGACATATCGGTTAGCATTGCCATCAATGTCAGGTGATGTAAAACACATCGGTTGGCTTTGCTATCGATGTCAGACGTATGAATCACATCGGTTGGCTTTGCTATCGATGTCAGGCGTATGAAACACATCGGCGGGCGTGGCTATCGATGTCATCAGTTGGCTTTGCTATCGATGCAGGAACGAGAACACATCGGTTGGCTTCGCTATCAATGTTAGACAAATAAAATTAAAGAAACATAATAAGAAAAGAAAGACATAAAAACTATAACGAGAAATGAAAATGTCAACTACGATATGACATATATATGGTTTATGAAAAATATATACTATAAAAGTATATAAAAACGTGGAATGATACATAAAAGATAAAATTGAGTAAAGTATATATGAGATAACTATATATGATATGTTTTGAGAAAAGCAATATATATTTTTTTACATAAAGCGGTTTTCACCCTTTATGTGATATTATTATAATTTTGTGAACTCACTCAGTTTTATACTGACCCTATTGCTTCACCCATTTTACAGAAAGAGTAAGCTATGATTTGATGAGTCAAGCTTCCGAAGTTTTAATTCTCGAAAGTCTTTTGCACGAGGCATAAAAGAAGACCTTCATTCTAGTGGTCCGCAATAGTCTAGATGTTTTGGTCTGCAATAGTCTAAATGTTTTGACCATACTTTTATATATGCATATTAACTCTGATGTTCATTGTAAATGGGGTCACATGTAATTTGATATATGAAATACGCTTTATTGAGCGAAAAAATTATAAGTGTTTTTAGGCTTGCTACGGATTTCGGAACTACCATTCCCATTCCCTAGCGCCGGTCGCGGCTCATGAATTCGGGTCGTGACAGGACATCATCCCCTTGGCTGTCCCAAGGACCACCCTATTGTGTAGAATCCCTATAATTATCATGTTCGGTACCTCCTTAGATTTTTAAAGGGATTAACATCCCCTTAGCCATCCCAAAGGCCACCCTATTAAATAGGTGCCTGGATTCCGTAGTTATTTCACAACTATCGAAGATGTGTGAAGTCTATTTGAATTGTTGCAGGCAATATTTTGGGTGTCTTCTTGACACTAGATTCCGCATGTAGGGTTAGCTTATTGTTATGCTATTCTGGTTGTCACGTTCTGTGTATTCTAAAAGGCGTGACGTTGTCTTTCTATCGTTATCCATTTTGATCCTGTCTTCTGGGGTGTCTTCTGGTCCGTCCACTAAGGAGGTTTTTTTTTCTCATATGTCCTCTAGGGAAGTCTTTTGGTCTAACCTTTTGGGTAATTCTTTTGGCTAGTCCACTGGAGAATTCTTTTCAGTTCCTATGTTTGTTCCTCTGCTTTGAACTCTGGGAATTTTTTTCCTTTTGTGGGCTTGTGCCTTATAAGTACAAGGAAGGTGAGACTTTCTTGCTCACTTTTCACTTCCCATTTCTCTCTTATCTAGATTTTCTCTCAACTTGCAAGTTTTTTCTTTATTTTGATTTGTAGTATGGAAACCTTATGGAGACCTAAGGATCTATGTCGAGATTCTGATCGACTAGCTATTCAGAAGGCTTCGTTATTAGAGGCGGGTCAAGAGGTCCCGCTTTTGATGCGCCTGGAGCGACATATATGTACTTGATTCCGACTTGAGGTATGGTTTTTTTGTACATTTCTCTTAAGTAGATGTTTCAATCGTTTGTGAATTTGAAATATCGCTAAAAAATGAGCCCGCTTTTAAAAAACGCGTTCTAGAGTGAGTGAGAACTGGCGCCAGTGCCAGAATGTAATGGCGCCACCGCCATTATAAAATGGCGCCAGTTCACACTTAGCACGCGACTTCTAGATGTTTTTTTTCTTTTTGGAATATTTTTCGGCAATTCTAACACCGTTATTGATAAACTTGATGCTCTTGTGTTTTCAGGATAGTGAGGCGTTCCGCATTTCTGGCAAATTTGTCGATATCAGATCTGATACAACAATTTTCCCCCGCTGTTCAGTCTCAAGTAGATGATGTAGACTTCGACTGTTTGGCCGGTTCTTTATTTACCACGACGAGGATTTGTAATAACATTTCGTTGCGTGCTATGCTAAATAGGTGGATGGATACGACTCACACCTTTAATTTTCCTGTAGGGGAAATGACTGTGACTCCGCTGAACTTCTCACTCATTACTGAGATAGCTTTTGTATGTCAGCCGCTGACCGACGAGTTGAGTATATCTTAGAGATTTTGGGTTTTGTACCGGAGATCAAGATTCACACCTTTCGGTATTTTGAGCTGTATGATCGCTATCAAGGTTGTGTCCTGAGGAACAGGGATGAGGTTGACATGATTGCTGGAGTATTTTTGTTTTATTTATTGGGACCACACTGTTCCATAACTCGAGTTCGACTCTTCCCCTTTGTATACTACCGATGTTAAAGGACTGGGATCAGGTCGCTTGCTATGACTAGGAATCAGCTACCCTTACTTATCTATATGGTACCTCGGACCGTGTTGGGATCCCACCTGTCTTGTGTGTTGCATTTTTGTCTTTACTGTTTATTTGATTATGTGTTTCCCTCTTTTCAGATTTGGGCCGTTCAGATGGGCGTTTTCACCAGTTTTGGAAATCTTCTAGTGCTGGGTATCCAGCTATTATGATTTTGGGATTTCTCTCGAACTCTGACATATCTTCAAGGAGCTGAGTGCAGAGACCGACTGAATGAATTGGCGTAGATCAACATAAGTGATGTTCTTGTTAGTGAGTGAATTGTATTTTAATTGCAACGCTTATCTATAGCAATTTTTGCAGGTACACTCATTTAGCAACACTCCTCCAGGGGGAATGTTGGGCTCACTGGCTTCGTGGCACTGTTTTGATTCGAGTCAAATTGACCTTCCCTCTCATCCTATGGTTTGGCAGGGAATTCGATCAAATAAATCTGGCGTGCACTATCTAATGCATGGCCCGAACTGTCGGTATTGTTTCTTGGATAAGCGTGTGCTTCTGTAATACCCCAAATATTTAATTATTTAATTGGGCCACGTGTCCAGATTTGAGACGCCGGAGTGGCGATATCGGGAAGTTTTCCGATAAATTTAAAATAAACAAGTTTTAGTAGGTCGGTTTCGGAAACGATATTAACGAAGAATTTCAGTTCTAAAGTTAGAATTGGAATCAAAAAGGAAGAATGTCAAGAAAAGTCTCAAAATAAAGTGCAGGGACTTAAGTGGTAATTTAGCCACGATTGATCGAAAATGGAAATTTTGGGTTTTGACGGGAAAATATTAATATCGGGTTTCGTATTATTTACTGGATATACATAATACATATAAGTCATAATAAAAGAATTTATTGATTTAGCTACGGACTAAATCGTATAAAAGAAAAGTTTGAAAGATAAGTTGTAACAAGGAAAGAAAAGAAGGATTAAAGTGAGCTTTTAACCATGATATAAATAAACTTCATTATGAATGAAGTGAGGATCAGAAGGAGAAGAAGGCCCCAGAAGCTTCAAACCGCCGATCATGATCGTTTCGCCACCGTTTCTCCGTCCGACGCCCGATTAAAGCGATTCAAGCGGCAATCTCTTCAGAATCAAAAGCTCTATCGATCCTAAGCTTAAAATTAAGGTAAAAATCTCGAAATATGGTGTGAAATTCGAAATTATTGGCTGTTTTTAAGCGGGATATTGAATGCAACGTTTTTGGATCGTTTTTAACGTTTTTAGAGAAACTACGATACGGGTTTGATGGAAAAAAGGGATTAAATATGTGTGTGATGTGTAGGAGCATGACGGGACGCCCAGAAAAGGAGTTTTTTAGGGCTGCACATCGGTGTGTGATCGCACACCGTAGTGTGCGGACGCACGCATAGGTGTGCGGACGCACACTGTAGTGTGCGAACGCACACCAAAGTGTGCGGACGCACACTACACTGTGCGGATGCACAGTGCTCTTGTGCGCCCGCATAGTGGGTCCGGAGGACCAAAATGGGTTTTTGGCCCTATGTGACCGGGATTTCGATATTATGGATATAAAACCCTAAAATTTAATTAAGGACCCCGATAATTTATAACGTAAGGTTTTAGCTCAACGTTTTTGATAATTAACGATAACGGAAAACGCTAAGAATATTATATGTTCCTCGAATACGAGAAGCAGAGTTCGATATATCGTGAATACAATAAAGGATTATCGACTTCATGGATAACATTAAGAATAAAACTAAACCCTAGAAGTTGAAAGTACTATACGTAAAACACGCGATTCACGTCTAATTATTAAACGTTAATTATTATGTATCAGACGTGTCAGCGAGCAGAGGGGTCAATAGACGTGGGATAGCGAGAGCATATCATTTCATCGACCACGTCATTGATTGGAATGCGGTTTCTGTGAGTTGCACTTTACTTTCGTGTATTACATATTAAAATTATTTAATATTATATTTTATATATACGTGTATTGTTTATACGCATCGCATTATATATGTTTTGATTAAATGCTCTATGTTTCTATCAAGTTTATGTACGAGGAACTAGTATGCAATCCGAAGAAACTAGCTACCTATTGGGTGTCAATAGGCTGTGTGATCACGAGTATCGAGTCAGTCCAATGTGTTTGCATTTGAGAAACGATTTGATATATATACGCGTATGACATGATATAATACGAATATGAATAATGAATTCGATACGAGCGAGAACTCGGTTATAGTGTAACCTGAGCCTCATATCTAGTGAGTGGGACTCACACTTTGGGATTAAGAGATAGGTCGTGATCGACGAGGTAGAGTGTGAACACTCCCGGGTCGGACCATTTGGATTAGTATGATTTGATTATTCGAAAGTTGCATCTCATGCTAGGATATTAGTTTCGAACGGATCAAATACTTGTTTATATGTATTACTTTTGTATTATTGTTTTCTTGAGATGCGATGCTATGTTTTATAATAATACCGTTAGTAAAATGCAAACTTACTCAGTATTTTCCCAAATACTTTCCCCTCACTTTGATGTCTTTCAGGTCCTTAGTGTGTGGACTTAGCTAGATGCCAGTTTTGAAGTCCGGAAGTCAACTGTGTATGTGTAGTTTTCTGACTTTTGTGAGTGCTGCAGTAGTAGTCCAGTGTCGACAAAGTGTTAGCCCAGACAGCGGTACAATTTTGATTGTACATATTACTTGCTGTCTTATTTATATTTTGTTAGTTACGTGTTTTACACGTTATTCACGGCACCAGATGCTAGTAATATGTTTGATACGCTAACTAGTGTAAATAGTACTGCGAGGCCAGTTCGTACAGAGTATGGTAACTAGAGCCCGTGAGTTTTGAACAGTTAGTGTAAATATTTGGTTATATGTTATATATATGTATACTTTCTTTCGTTGTTTAATGTTATTTGTTAATTATTTGCAAAAAATTAATAGTGATTTGAGGTTTGCTACAGGTTCCGGAGCTACCACTCCCGTTCCCTACCGCCGGTTGCGGCTCAATATTTTGGGTTGTGAAAATGTTGGTATCAGAGCAGTTAGTTCAGTTACCACTGCAAGTTTGTTTCAATGTTTGTTTGAAAGCAGTTGGTCCAGCTACCACTGCTAGTTATGTTTGAGTGTCTGTTTGATTTGGAATACTCTTTCAAGTAAGTAAACCTAGGAACTACTGCAGCAAAAGAGTCGAACCTTAGTTGGTTGTATTTGTTTGATATGTGCATTAGTAGTGTGTGGCATAGTGCACGCGAACCGGGGCTATTAAGCTAATAAGTGATTAATATCTGTATATACGAACAACTGAGGCAATTAAGTATTTATTACTTACGCTAGGAATGTTAAATGGTTATTTGCTTACGAACTACGTGCAGTTGGATTAAATGCGAAATATTTACAGCACTTCATAAGTTAATATTGGAATTGCGTGTGGAAATGGACTCAGATGGTCGCTTATGTTTGGAATTGTTTTTTTTTTCAGCATGTTTGGGTAGAACGGAGCTCAGTCACATGCTGCTAAAGAACGGGAGGAAGTGCCTCCTATATTTCAAAATGGGTTTCACAACGAAATAGGCGAACCATTTGGAGTCCATCAAAATGGATTCCACGCAGATACTAGGAGGTTGCCAGAAATTTATCAGGATGGCTATATGTCTGTATCAGAGATTGGCAATTCTTCTGGAATTAGAGGTAGAATACACTCGCCAGAGATAGAGTATAGTGAAGAAGATGAGGAGGACCCTGAGGAAGATCATGAGGAGGATCCAGAGGAAGACCCAGAAGACAACCTAGAGGAAGAATTAGGAGAAGAGGACTTTGAAGAAGAGGAGCTGTTAGATGAGTAAGACATTGAAGAGTACAGAAGTGAGCATTTCTAGTCTAGTGTACGGAGATACAACAATTTGAGAGAAGATGTAGAAATAGCAAATGGTCAAGCACAGATAACTCTGAATCAAGTTAGGAGGCAGATGCGCTCCTTTTCTAGGGGAATGCTACCATTAGGACTATATTCCTATGATTTTCTGCGCATGGTTGAGGGAGTCCCCGATCTAAATGAGGATAACAGAACAATCAACTGTAGATATGTCAGGGACATAGGACCTGAGTTTGCTGAGCTATATGAGTATGTAGGTGAACATTTTGGGACGCTCACTACGATGGCCCGTAGGATCGAGACTGATCGTGAGTGGGAGGGCGATCCCGTTCGACCCTTCTATTTTTTGCGTGAGTTTCATCCGGACTACGTCAACCCATCTTCTGGTATTAGAACTAACCCTCACTTTGTGCATAGAGGCGGAGGCAACTCCGGTAGAAGAGTTAGGGGCAGATACACGGGTGTAGTTATTAGGGAGGCTAGCGTTCCACATCAGGCACCCCCAGGTATTCATAATTTATATTCTTTGTGTATTTGAGTTTATATGTTTACAACGATGTGTATATATGTTTGTTGCATTGCATAATAGAATATCATTATTAGGATATGCTTATAGAATAGCACCTTGTGTAGCTAATACCTATAGGAAGAGACATCGACAATCACGTGCCTAATAAAAGAATATATAAACATAACTTACAAAAGCAATAATATAATAAACATTTATCGCGAACGTAATTCCTATATTATGTTCTAGAAGATACAAAGGAGGAAGCGGATTATTGAAGCAGGATCGATGAGAAAGATTGATACTGGTACTTGTATATAGTGTGATACAAATTTATGGAAGAAGTGGATGAGATGATTACAGTAATAGAGAATTTTGAATTGAATTTGGGTTAGGAGACATGGAAAAGAAGAGGTGGTTTTAACAGAAAAATAGTCAGGAAAATGACAAAAAGTGACAGCAATACAAAACATTTATAATGTACCCAATAACAATAAAGAAAGGCGTTAATAGTTGCAGAGTGTACAATCTGGAGTAAACTTATGTTCTACGAAAAGTACAAAAGATTTTTAAGATTTTTCAAAATACAATTGTGCTCAGTTATCGTATATGACATCGCATAATCACGATAGGACTGCATAAAAGAATGATTTTCAAAATATAGATCATGCATCATATGTTTATTATAATGAAGAAAAAATGCGATTTCGAGCAACTCTTTGGTGATGAGAGGTGTCATCACTCTGAGCTACAATTGTATGATGATTTCAAACGATTTATGAAAAATAGTTTAAAGAGCTGGCCAACCAAAGGGTGTTTTGAAATCTTTTTGTTTAGTAAGAGAACTCTGATGTGAAACTCTGCGACGAATAATAAAAGATTCTTAATAAATGAGGATAATACTCGTAAAATAAACCTCAATAGCAGAATAAAGCCATGGTAATGAGTAATTACGACAAAATTAACGAAGCTAAGATAAAATACGAGAACGAAGTTATCACTGGAGAGCATACGCAATCCTGATGCGATGCACGGGTAATATCTGAAGGACACAATATCTTCATATTAGGACAAAGGACGTAATGACAGAGAGTCATATTAGAGAGAGAAAAGTAAAGGATACAAAGTGACAAAGAATAAAATGACTATCTTTATGTCAAGACAAGTAATGTAGCGATCAAAAATCATATCGGAGGAAAAAGAATAAGAGTACAAAGGACGATGAAGACGATGATATTGGATGATGAACATCAAGTGACATTTTAAAGATATGCAACCTTATTAATATCAGCATCAGGAGATGTAAGTTACATAAACAGAAAGAAGAGAAGTTAGGTTGCAGAATTCCAGTATAAAGACAAAGGTAATGCATGCGAATATATGCAGCAATGAGTGTAAGAAGAGTAAAGAAACATGAAGGAAGCGTAATAAGATACGTGTATAAGTAAAAGATTTCATAAAATGGTGAGAGAAATAAAAAGGTCTAAATATACGTTGGGAGGATTATCAAAGTAAATACGGCAACAATAGAACTGATAAAAGCAAATGGAAGACATAATGTATATAATAAGTGAAAGACAAATGGATACTACATTACTACTGAAGTATGTCTAGGAAACCAAAATATCATAAGGACGGAAGTCGAGATTAGTACGTATAAATCAAGTTATTTAAGAGACAATTATAACCACGTTATATGTACTAAGGAAGCGTAAAGTATACAAGACAATGAAATTGGAACTATCCCCTAAGTTGGGAAGTTATAAGGTCACACAAAATCTATATGCTATGAATAAACCAAGACATTTCAAGAAGAAGATGGGAAATAATATAAGGAGGATTGTAATAGATGTGAAGCTGAAACTCAACAAAGGTAAGAGTAAAGTAAAACAAGCTTTAGCAAGGAATGATGAGAAGTGTAAACAACAGATTTTAATTGTTTACACCACAAAGAGAAGTCACCAAGAGAGATGTAATGAAAACTTGTAGAATTGTCAGATCCACGACAACTTAAGTGCGAAGGTAGATAAGTTACTAAAGATCTAATGAATCAGCTAAAGCTTAAAGATAGAAATGAAGTTAAGCGAAGGTTAGTTAGTGAGAAAGATTCTCAAGAAAGTTAGATGTTAAGGAGACATATGAAATTCTATGAGGTCAAGGTAAGTAAGAAATCATGACATAAGTGAAAGACAGTTTTGACTGATCAGTCAATAAGAATCTCGAGACAAACTTCAACTGATCAAATAAAGAAAGATAAAGAAGACAAGAATACGAATAGTATCGGGAAAGAAAGACAACTGTATAAGCTACATGAGTAAAGTTATATAAGGTGAAGCGTTCATAACAAAGGTAAAAGGATGAAGGACCACGATTAACAAAAGGAAAAGAGGAACTAAAGATAGCACGAGATGTAACATGCTTACAAAGGATTAGTTGATAAAAGAACTGAGTATCGGAAGTGACAAGGAATAGAGTAAGAAATGAAGATAATAAGTAAGGAAGGAAAGTAGCAACGACAGATAACAGCAAAGACAATAATCACAGAAGTATGAATAATAAAAGTACGTTATTAAGGATACGAATGATACGTTAATGATTACTAAGAATGAAATTATGAATCGAGGAGACATTAAGCAATGCTTAATGACGACCAAAAAGGGAAATATCGACTAGATAGCAATGTCGTAAGGATTACAATATCAAGGATACGTCTAGAGTTATACTACTTTAGAGGGGCAACAGATAGAACGAAAGTAGCGATAAAAAGATTCTTAGCTACGCTACGGCAATGAGGTTTTAAAAGTAACACAAATGGTGGAATATCGATGGACATAATATCACATTTGCAAGTAAATAGTCAAGAAGAAAAGTTAACAGTCAAAGTAAAACAAGGAAACTACAACTGACGCATAGTAATGAACGTCAAGAAAAGTATAAGGAAAATTTTAAGGTTGCAACAAGTTTTATGAAAATTCGAGGACGAATTTTTATAAGGGGAAAAGAATGTAATACCCCAAAATATTTAATTATTTAATTGGGCCACGTGTCCAGATTTGAGATGCCGGAGTGGCGATATCGGAAAGTTTTCCTATAAATTTAAAATAAACAAGTTTTAGTAGGTCGGTTTCGGAAAAGATATTAACGAAGAATTTCAGTTCTAAAGTTAGAATTGGAATCAAAAAGGAAAAATGTCAAGAAAAGTCTCAAAATAAAGTGCATGGACTAAAGTGGTAATTTAGCCACTATTGATCGAAAATGGAAATTTTGGGTTTTGACGGGAAAATATTAATATCGGGTTTCGTATTTTTTGCCGGATATAAATAATACGTATAACTCATAATAAAAGAATTTATTGATTTAGCTATGGACTAAATCGTATAAAAGAAAAGTTTGAAAGATAAGTTGTAACAAGGAAAGAAAAGAAGGATTAAAGTGAGCTTTTAACCATGATATAGATAAACTTCATTATGAATGAAGTGAGGATCAGAAGGAGAAGAAGGCCCCAGAAGCTTCAAACCGCCGATCACGATCGTTTCGCCGCCGTTTCTCCATCCGACGTCCGATTCAAGCGATTCAAGCAGCGATCTCTTCAGAATCGAAAGCTCTATCGATCCTAAGCTTCAAATTAAGGTAAAAATCTCGAAATATGGTGTGGAATTCGATATTATGGGCTGTTTTTAAGTGGGATATTGAATGTAACGTTTTTGGATCATTTTTAACGTTTTTAGAGAAACTACGATACGGGTTTGATGGAAAAAAGGGATTAAATATGTGTGTGGTGTGTAGGAGCACGATGGGACGCCCAGAAAAGGAGTTTTCCGGGGCTGCACATCGGTGTGCGATCGCACACCGTAGTGTGCGGACGCACACCGTAGTGTGCGGACGCACAATAGTGTGCGGACGCACACTACACTGTGCGGACGCACAGTGGGTCTGGAGGACCAAAATGGGTTTTTAGCCTTATATGACCGGGATTTCGATATTATGGATATCAAACCCTAAAATTTAATTATGGACCCCGATAATTTAAAACGTAAGGTTTTAGATCAACGTTTTTGATAATTAACGATAACGGAAAACGCTAAGGATATTATATGTTCCTCGAATACGAGAAGCAAAGTTCGATATATCGTGAATACGATAAAGGAATATCGAGTTCACGGATAACATTAAGAATAAAACTAAACCCTATAAGTTGAAAGTACTATACGTAAAACACGCGATTCATGTCTAATTATTAAACGTTAATTATTATGTATCAGACGTGTCAGCGAGCAGAGGGGTCAGTAGACGTGGGATAGCGAGAGCATATCATTTCATCGACCACGTCATTGATTGGATTGCGGTTTCTGTGAGTTGCACTTTACTTTCGTGTATTACATATTAAAGTTATTTAATATTATATTTTATATATACGTGTATTGTTTATACACATCACATTATATATGTTTTGATTAAATGCTATATGTTTCTATCAAGTTTATGTACGAGGAACTAGTATGCGATCCGAAGAAACTAGCTAACTATTGGGTGTCAATAGGCTGTGTGATCACCAGTATCGAGTCAGTCCAATGTGTTTGCATTTGAGAAACGATTTGATATATATAAGCATATGATATGATATAATATGAATATGAATAATGAATTCGATACGAGCGAGAACTCGGTTACAGTGTAACCTGAGCCCCGTATCTAGTGAGTGGCACTCACACTTTGGGATTAAGAGATAGGTCGCGATCGACGAGGTAGAGTGTGAACACTCCTGGGTTGGACCATTTGGATCAGTATGATTTGATTATTAGAAAGTTGTATCACATGCTAGGATATTAGTTTCGAACGGATCAAATACTTGTTTATATGTATTACTTTTGTATTATTAGTTTCTTGAGATGCGATGCTATGTTTTATAATAATACCGTTAGTAAAATGAAAACTTACTCAGTATTTTCCCAATTACTGCCCCCTCACTTTGATGTCTTTCAGGTGCTTAGTGTTTGGAGTTAGCTAGAAGCCAGTTTTGAAGTCCGGAAGTCAGCTGTGTATGTATAGTTTTCTGCCTTCTGTGAGTGATGCGGTAGAAGTCCAGTGCCGATAGAGTGTTAGCCAAGACATCATTTTGATTGTACATATTACTTGCTGTCTTATTTATATTTTGTTAGTTACGTGTTTTACACGTTATTCACGGGACCAGATGCCAGTGATATGTTTGACACGCTAACTAGTGTAAATAGTGCTGCGAGGCCAGTTAGTACAGAGTATGGTTACTAGAGCCCGCGAGGTTTTGGACAGTTAGTGTAAATATTTGGTTATATGTTATATATATGTATACTTGCTTCCGTTGTTTAATGTTATTTGTTTATTATTTGCGAAAAATTAATAGTGGTTTGAGGCTTGCTACGGGTTCCGGAGCTACCACTCGCGTTCCCTAGCGCCGGTTGCGGCTCAATATTTTGGGTCGTGACAGCTTCACTTTTGGGTTGGTCCCCGTGCTCGTATGGTTCCAGGGTGCCACCTTTGTTGATGCTGCGTGGTAAAGACGTTGTATCGCATGCTCTCCGTCAGGACTTGAGGGGCTATTCGGCCTTGGAGCTTGTGTCTGCTCAACAGTTGAGCTATTTTAATGATCAGGTGAAATACCATCTTTTGAGTAGATTGTCCCTAGTTGAGGTACCCGAGTTTCAGGCGCCCATTGTTCTAGACGCTCCAATTCAGCGGGTGGCTGCGGAGCCACATGTATGTACCATTTCTTTTGTCTTTATGTTTCTAGTTTTTCTTTTTATGTTTGTTTGACTTTCTTTTTTGGTGCTCCTCAGGGATGAGTTAGGCGTGAGACCCGTGCTGGTCGTGCCCAGATAGATGTCCCTGGATTTCGTGGTCGAGTTCTGGTTTGTGGGTGGGATGCTGCGAGCTTCGAGACTGTTACTGGTTCACTGTGTTAGATGTTGGAGAGATCGGCCCGCTACCGCGACGCGCGTGGACCTATGCAAGATTCTGACCCCACTTCATATCTTGCACATTCTTTTTTGCATGTCGGTTGTACCCATGTGAGTCTATTCATTGTGCTTGTGCTTTCGTTTTTACTGAAACTGCTTGCCCTCTCGATTGAGCGCTCATTTATGATTTATAAGTGCCGATGTTGGATGTTATTCAGCTGGCTTACGCGTCCTACTACTGGCGAGACCGACTATTAAGTGAATATGCATAGATGAGGGTAAAAATTCAATATGCATATGATTTATTCTAATCATGTATGCAACTATAGCTCTAACTGCTCTTTGGTTTCTTGTAGTATCACATTGATGATCTGGAAGATAGGCTGCAAAAGGTTGATCGGGATCTTACTAGCATTGGAGCTGATGTTCCTCCCAGATTCACTAGCGGTAGAGGTGGGGACTTTCCAGTCGGCGGTCGTGGACTTGGAGCTTATGGCGGTCGTGGAGACATTTCTTCTTCTTCTGGAAATGCGCAGGCTGGGCGCGACGATGATGATATGCTCTTCGGGAGAGTGGGTGGCAACAGGGAGCCGCTGGCGCAGGATTAGGATTCTGATTAGTAGATCTTATCTTTGTATTCGTTTGATGTTTTGGATATTGCACTGCTTTAACAATGAACCTTTGCATGTCTGCATATTATTTCGTATATGTGGATGGTTTTCTTGTCAAATTCTTTCGTTGTTTTGCATTCTGGATGCCCTGTTTATATTTCTGTCTTGCGAGAAGTAGCCTGCTTCATTGTCTTTCACTAGAATCAGCCTAGCTTATTCTGGTGCTGTAGTTAGAAACCCGTAGTCCCATGGTATCTGGATAGTGGAGTATTGATGGCCCCGAGTTCTTGAGTAGTGGGAATATGTAGTCCCAAGACGTTTGAATTACTGGAAGCCTAAGCCTCGTGATGTTTAAATGGAAGAGGCCCGATGTCCCATATTTTCTGGTCGACAGGGATTTGATTCTTCCATGCTCTTGATTATGGTGATGACTCTGATGCCCCATGTTATCTATGTTTTCCCTCCTACTATCTAGATTTCCGTCTTTGGATAGTGGAGGTTGTTGCCTATTCTAGGTATTTCTGGGTATTGAAGCATGTCGCCTGTTTAGAATGTTGAAATTTGAAAAAATTGGCCTTAGTTTTCATTTTCCTGATGGAATCGATTTTATCTCCCGTCTATTCTAGACTTTGGTTTGCCCCCCCCA
Source organism: Mercurialis annua (assembly GCF_937616625.2). Classification (NCBI taxonomy): domain Eukaryota; kingdom Viridiplantae; phylum Streptophyta; class Magnoliopsida; order Malpighiales; family Euphorbiaceae; genus Mercurialis; species Mercurialis annua. The sequence goes on from NC_065571.1 coordinate 38,881,354, forward strand.
TTGACGCATTCAGTTGTCTGGTCAGGGGACTAGATGATTCAATGAAGAGTGTAGTTGTTGGCTCTGCTTGCTCCGGGTTCTGCTGTCTGGCATTGGCAGGACTAGTCAGTTGTTTCTAACAGTTTATGCGCATTCGACAATTACATAGCTCGACTGGAAAATGCATAAGAAAATTTTGAATTGCAAAGTTTATTGATTTAAAAAAATTACACCAAAAGTCACCAACTTTCGCGTGTTTTTGGTAATTAACATAATCTTTTTTTCTTAGCATATTTAACATTATCTATCACTTTTTGGTATATAAGACCACGAGACTGTTTTGGATGTAAAACGACTCTATTTTTTAAAGGAAACGCAACAAATGTTAAATATGCCAAAAAGTGATAGATAATGTTAAATATGCTAAGAAAAAAGATTATGTTAAATACCAAAAACACACGAAAGTTAGTGATTTTTGGTGCAATTATGCCTAAAAATATTTCTTCATTATCTCAAAGATTATGCTTTTAAGATTTATAATTGTTTGTCCATTCTTTCTAGAAACATGAGCAGGTCAATAATCGTAATATGCATGCATGATAAAAGATCTATTTAACTAATTTATTCAATGACTTGTACCATTGAGATACCTTCTGATTCAAGTGGTCGTAGCCTAGTTATAAATAAGTCCTTTAAAATTTTCGTAATTGACTAATTTTAATATGAGTGTTTTACACAATCATGGACCGATAATCCTGAGGAGGACTTCTAGTGAACTTCGCCTCTCACTACAAGACTGTCTTGCTCCAAGATAGTCTCTTGGGCGGTTGTTGGGTGGCGGACACCGTTGCTTATGAGGAGAGAATCCTCTCTTTGGTTCCTATCCAGGCTAGATAGTCCTGTTTGACATGTGCCTCCCTTTCGTAAATTTTTTATGGCTAAATCGTTTTTGGGTAGTAGGTTGAAACCCGCTTAGCAGGCCGCTGTCCTTTTTGAAACAGTTGGATTGACTCACATTTTGTCAAGGGTGGGACCTATTGATACAATATTATCTCTGTAAGTTATTCACTTCCTTATACCAGTTATTGAATAGATTAGCTAAATATCTCAATTTTATCATATATGCATATTAAAACGATTGATAATAGCATGCCTATCAGACAAGAGATCACGTAAATGAGCAAACTTATAGTTCATCATCAACTCTAGAGTTCAAATAAAATCAAATAAACAAATTGTTCACAAATATCTGTATGCAAAAATAAAAACAAAAGTTAAAACTAAAGCTATTACATAGCAGGATAGTTTAGGCGAACAAATCTCCAAATTCCCCGAACATGGGTTGGGTGACCAGTTCTGTTTCGCTGGTGACATCATGAATGCTGAGGTTGCTGAGGGACGCCAGCCTGCAAAAAAACGAGTTTGCTTGCCTCTGATATTCGATCCTTTCTACGTTGATTTGTTCTTCTATCAATTCCCTAGTTCTTTTATTATTCAATAGAGTCGATGCATTGTTCTTAAACAGGGAGAATCAAACCTTGTAATACTCGTTGGCAGTGTCATTCTTGTTTATATTTGATTTTTTTTCTATTCGTCTTCTTGGCCAATAGATTACGAGCTTATCTAGGAAGCCTTGACAAAGTGGTATGCCTGAAAAAGGAGAGGGGAACTCCATGATTTCTTGATTCATCCCATTATGTCGACATAGTCGGGCCGGTTCGTACCACGATACGACGCGCAATCCCAGAAGAGGGATGCATCCGGCGTAGATCTATGTAATGACATGACTTATCTTCCACCAAAAACATCTCCAACGGATTGCAGTTTTAGAGATTTCTTCGAACCAAGTGTCCCAGTTGTCAGGATTTTGGTTGACTATGCGATTACTTGGCAAATATTTTGGCGAGTATAATAGCGGGTTGGAGGGAGGAGCAGTCATTCGTAGCTTCACTTGCAGCAAAATCTGTAGCAAAAGGGGACTTTCGGAGAGTCGCCGAGTGATTGAATAGTTGTCTAAGCTGATCGAAATTCTCATATGATGCGGGGAAAGGACTAGCTCCTCTATCCACTTGTTCCATGATGTTTGTGATCCTGATGTCAACATGTCCCTTTACCAAGAAGAGCAGCAATTGCGCGTAGAGGTAGAAACCAGTTATTCTGGCCCAATTATTGCTTGTTTTATCCTTTTCTTAAGCCATGGTTATGGTGGAGCGAAGATGGAGGTAGTTTCCTTCTCTTAGCATATCTATTTGACTGCGGAAGGGAGAAGCACGGAACTAGTCTCCTCACGGCTTGGTAGTCTGTTATGGGAACTGTGATCTATCTTGTTGTATTACAGTCCCTTCCTAGGATTGCCTCAAATTCTTATAAGAGTGGGCAATTTTCGACATTTTGAAACCTGAATACATTGGTCTTTTGATCCCAAAAACTGGCAGTTACATAGAGGAATTCTTGATTTTCTCTGAAGTGGAAGATAAATTTGATAGTGCACAACCGGAATTTGTTTAGCTTTGCCCACTCGCTGCCAGATTAAGCTATTTATTTTGGGCGAGCATGTCCTCATCTGTGTTGCCTTGATTCTTCAATGGTCATTTCTGAAATCAACCATTCCTTTTCCAGCCTAAATTTTCTCATCTTCCAGACAAGTGAATGTGATTTCTCCAAGTATGAGCGAGTGGCCCACCTCTTAGGTCTGTCAATTTCCCTTGATCTTTCATGGAAGTTGTACCCCAAGTTTTCAGTAGTCGAGACCCTTTTTACCTCAATATGATCTTGCTTCATAACCTCATATTTCCCGGTGAATGTGAGTCGTCCTTTTATATATATATATATATATATATATATATATATATATATATATCTTCTTAGTGGTCTTGTCCCCCTCTGTAAGTTCATGAGGGCAATTTTGGCCGAGGTTCTCCCCTGGTTGGCTATAAATTGAGAATCTTGCCGTAACCTATGTGGCCTCATTTTTTGGGTAATAGTCATCCTAGGAGATTCCTCGGTTAGTTAGAACATTCTTTTGAACACTTTCGTGCCAACTTTCTCCTAAGGATTGTGTGTTTTCCATTTCTCTATTGGTGACCTTGTCTTGAATGTCTTCTATATTGTCTATGGTTCATCCTTCTTTAGTTGTGAAACACGTCTTGCATGGAAGGCAAGCGAACACTTATTTTTGAGCGAAACTCTATTGTCGCGGCCTATATCTAAGTCTGGCGATCCCCTGATTGGATTTTTCCGTCTCTACTCTCTACCTTGGTCTTTGCAGATCCCAATTTTTCATAACAACCCTATCCCTACAAAATGGTCAATATTTGTCGAATAGTGTTAATCGTAACACACTTGGCATCAGCCTCCTTATTAGTTGGAAACAACGAATTCCCATTTGTAATCACCTTTTTTGGATCACATTACTAAATACTACACAATTGTTGGTGTTATGCCTCCATGAGTTGTGGTACTTACAATAATCATTCTCAATCATCTTACCAACTGGTGATATGATGTGACCGTCTCCTAGGGCGATTTGACCATCATCCAACAAATCATAAAAAATGTTATTAACTTTTGTCAAGTCAAATGAATACTCATTTTGGAATACTGTCTCTTTATTCTTCTTTTTAAACCCCGGTTTCTTCACGGTCAAGTATTCTATAGACTTCTTTCCATGAAACTCGGCCTTGTTGACCTCGTCATTCGAATTTTTCTCTTTGTTATCTTAAATTATGGCAACATCTAGTTGGTCCCAGTAGTATGTGCCCTTTGATGCTCCTCGTCTTTATTACTTCTCTTAAAGAAACCTTTCATAGCTCGTTACCCTATTTGTAAGTTCAAATAGGTCCTGAAACAGATGCCCTTCAAAATGTTCCCTCGTTGTAAATCTAATTCCTTTCACCACCATGGAAACACAATCGACCTCCAATATCTGGATCATCATTAGGTCCTTAAATTTATAATCGCCTAATATACTTCTCGACAGTCTCATTAGGCAATCGAGATATACGGGCGATGTCTGTTAAGGTTACGTCTGGTGCCCTGCAGAATTCCTCTTGGAACTTCATCTCCAACTCTTTCCACGACCCAATGAAGTTCGGCGATTGGTGCGAGTACCACATAATTTCCATCTTTGTTAACAAGCTTGCAAACAATCTCAACTTCCATAAATCATAAGCTCCCGCCTCGCCACACTAAGCCAATAATTTGGCAACGTGCTCCACGTTTGATTGTGTACGTTCCTCGCCCAAGAATAAACTGAATTTTGAAACCTAGTAACCCCTTAAGAACAAGTACAAATAATCCACCCAATCAAGGAACAACTTCATCTAGGATGGCCGTAGCATCAGTCTCAGGTCCACCCTGAGTTTTTCCAACTCGTCCCACAGTTAGCCATGCTTGTAAATGTTACTCTTCCCTTTATGAAATTGTGCACTCTCAACACCTAATGCCTCCTCTTACAAGGGGTATTGTAAATTTATTAATGGCTCAGTGACATGTTCATTTCCTGATTGTTGCACGGAAAGCTCACCCTTATTTGAAGTCTCGCCATCAGTACGGGTTGTTATCTTCATTGACTAGTATGTCCTCACTTTAACCGGATCGAGTCTAAAACGTTAAACAATGCTTTGTTAAGTAACAACAAAACTAATACTATGAGGATTAATATGGAAATTAAAAAGTTCAAGCAGGATTAGTATCCAAACAATCCCTCAATTAAGTTTCAATCCGGAGACTGAAAGATAAAAAGTCTTAGCTTTCTTTTTGATTAATAATGTGTAGATAAAAAAGGGTTAACGTCATACAATTTACACGTTTTCTCAATTTAATCACGCCTTTTAAAATTTGTCTTAAAGATACATAATTATATCAATGAATGAGTGCAATCTCAGCACCGTGTATGGATTTGGAAAATAAAAATTGGTGTATTTTTATGACAAGTTTTAAAAAGCGTGATTAAATTGAGAAAACATGTAAGATTAGTGAATTTTTATAAAATTACCCCATAAAAGAATCATAAAGTGAGAATATCAACTATTTATACTTAAATCTAAACTAGAATCCTAATTAAAATGAGATACATTCTCTTAATAGTATAAAGGGTTAATTACATATAAAATCACCATCTTTACACGGAATTTCAAAAATAACACGATTTTTAAAACGCATCAATTAAGGGCACCACCTTTCGTTTATTTTCAAAAACAACATCGGCAATTTTAAGTGGCGTATTTACTGATGTGGAATGACACGTGGCACTCTCATAGGGTGTCAAAGTCAGCATAATTTTACCTAAAAATGTGTACATGTTGTTTTTGAAAATAAATGAAAGATGATGTACTAAATTGACACGTTTTAAAAGTCGTGTTATTTTTGAAATTTCGTATAAAAATAGTGATTTTTATATGTAATTAACTCCAATATAAATACTAATAAATAGAAAATAAAAAAAGCTGTAACAAATAGCTCCCTCTTGTGCTGTAATACTCTATTGAACCCATTCTGATTCATGGCTTTTCTTCTGTTGTCTAACCGTCCATAGCCTAGTTTACTCGGGTCGATCTAAACAAGTCTCCATTATTTTAAAAAATCAATTTGTATATATTTTAAATTGACCCATAAATTTTACTGTTTAAGAATTAATTCTAATTAATTAAACTTTGACAATATTTTTGATAATATATAAGTCGTTTATAACAGTCGTAAATTTGTCCTTGAAATATTTCAAGACGGTTAACTGAGTCATGTTAAAATCTTACTGATGCTTAGTTACATATAAATTGTTATTTTGTGTCAAGACATCATCATGATTATACTCATCATCATTCAGTTCTTCAATAGAAAAAAAATCCAAAATTAGGCGCTTATAATACATTAATGTATTTTTTTTTATTAAAGAAGAAGGCAAAAGCCAAAACAAAAGCACTAGATGCTTCTAAACATACGGGGAAAAGAAACCCCAACATTGTCATCAGTAAGGTAGTTTTGAAGACCATTTGGAATACTATCATACATCAGCAGCCCCACATTGTGACAAAAACCGAGACTAGCCATGCGATCAGCGTAATGATTGCCTTCCCTATGGGTGTGACGAACGACAACCGACCAATCCCTGTTGATCAAATTTTTGATAGCGTTCCGGAGACTGACGTTCGCATTAATTCTACAGTGATCGTTGTTCAAGCTATCTACTCCGAGCTTGCTGTCCATTTCTAAAATAATGTGGGTAAATCCACGGTTCCAAGCCGCTTCTAATCCATCAAACGCACCCCAAATTTCAGCTTGAAGGACCGAACAAGCTCCAATGTTCCTGCTAAAGCCGAAAACCCATTCTCCGCTGCTTGTACGAGCTAAACCACCTGCTGTTGCCATTTTCTCTGGGCCTCGGACAGCACCATCGGTGTTGATCTTCGACCAGCCCCGAGAGGGGGATCCCACCCTACAAACTGCTCCGTTCTTGGCTGTAATCCAGGATTAGAAAGCTTGACAATTTTTTTAGCAGAGAGAGTGTAATGAGCCATTTGACGAATAGACTGGGCAATCATCTCGGAGCTGCTCCTCTCCTTGCTAAAAATGAACTTGTTGCGATGATTTCATAAGGACCAGACTGTAAGGCCAAACAAAATTCTCCAATTCTCGCAATCATCATTACGATTTTCCTGAACATTAACAAAAAACCAATGATCAAAAGACAGGCTAAAAAAATTATGGACAAGGTTTGAGGGGAGCAACTTCGTCCACACTTCCCTAGCGAAAATACAATGACGGAGGATGTGGTCTCTGTCCTCAATGTTGCTGCCACAGATTTCACAAGACTCATCAGTAGTCATGTGACGTCTCTTACGCTCAATGTATTTTTATTATTTTAAAAGACTAGAGTAGAGATGATGTAGTTACTGAAATGAACAAGTTTAGGACATTAGAGCACTTTTATTGCATATTATATATATTATACTATTTTTATAATAAAATATAGCAAAAGGTTAAATATAGCACGAATTGTAAATTTGGACTCCCATACACATTACTATATTAAATTATAAATTTTTAATTTTGTATTGATTTTCATTTTATATGCAAAAAATGTAAATATTTGTTGATAAGTTGAATTTTAATTTAATATTTAAATCTCATAATAAATACTAATTCAATTTTAGAATATACATTTTTAATAAATAAATAAAATAAAAAAATAATATCATTTTAAATTTAAATTTACATAATAAAAAATTATAAAATTTAAATTATTTTAATGATTTTTATATAATATGCTATTAGTTAATTATTTGAATTCTTATTTTTAATAGTAATTTTTTGAATTATTATTTTGAATTATCATTTCTTGTTTATTTTTATATAAAAATTATTATGTTAATACTATTTTTATCATTTATCATTTATCATTTATCATCAAATTTATATTTAATAATAAAAATAACTTATAATTTATTAATTTAAAAGAAAAAAAATCCTAGCTATATTAAATAAAATTTCTATTAATGGCACTTTTATAACTAATTTAAGTGGGTAAGAGTTTGGGTTTGGCATATGCTAAATATGGTGCCAGATTTAGCACCAGGTTTAGCATATAATAAACTTAGCACACTATAGACACCTATTTTTTGGACAGGTAAAAAGTGATAAGGAACTGAAGCATCCAATGATGATTTTCAAAGAAATCCGCTCGGGTGACGAGCTTTCGATTTGCTTGCTGGAATCTAAGCATGCGTAATCTGTGCACAGTTGCAAATTTGGAGGATTAAAAGCAATTAGGCGTGAATAGCCTATAAAAATCCAAAGAGATTGTAATCTAAGTCTAGAAATTGGACTAATTGCCATATCTTAGAAGTTTATGGGTCAATTTGTAAGTTTTACGGACTGAAATTGACCCTGACCAAACCCGTAGGACCTTAGTAACCCTTTTCAACTCTTTTAGGCACCAAAATAGACTTTTAGCACCTTTTTACTTAGCTAGCAAGTCAAAATTCGAAAATTAAAAGGAAAAATTAAATAAACAGAGTTTAATATTAATCTTAACACCTAATATTAATCTAAGTCTAGAAGACTCGAATCTAACCCTAGGTCACCCCTAATCACTATAAATACAGCCTTAAGCCAGCCTATCTAATGGTGGCACACAAACCCTAGACAGACATACATAAAATTTGGCCACCATCTTAGTATAACAAACCCGAAATCACAATACATACACACACAAATCCAGTCCTGAAACACCCTAGTACGTGTTAATTCTCCAAAAACGCAGCGCAAGCACCATATTCGAAGCCGGATTCCATATCCACTTCTTTGACAAACGAGCTAAATACTCAAAACAGTACTTATAAGGACTCTCTATCATAATTCATTTGATTTTTCCATTGTACATATAATTGTCATAATTGCTGGAATTTATCTTAGGTTGCATGTTTAGATTATTTTGTTAATTTTGCTATTAAAATTACCACAATAATTAATTCGATGCTTTCAATAACCGCCATAAAATTCGATGAAAAAGCATGTTAATCACTGTAGTTAGCTATTTTTAATGCTCAGAACCAGAAAGCAATCGGTTGAACACCTTAGAATGCATGTCTTTAGGTAGATTTTAGCTAATTTTGCCTTAAGTAAACCCTAAAACGAGTTGCTGCCCAGAAAATAATTTTTCATAGATGAGCTTTAAACACTTCGACTATATGTTTTTTGGATTCCTTGTTCGATTTTATGTTATTTTGACTACTTTTGCATGAACAACGTAGTTAAAACGAGTGAGAACCAAGCAAAACAAAACGACCCCTGAAACTGCCGACGAACCGGCGCCGCTGCAACCGGCGGTGCCGCCACAATGAACCGGCGCCGCCGCCGCCTTATCTTGCATGCGCCACCGTCTTATCCTGCTGGCGCCGGCACTATGAACCGGCGCCATGTGCTTCCTTCCCCAGATCCTAGATTCGCTTCCCAAATCTTCCAAACTTCGATCCAAACTTCAAAACGCATTTCCGGGCCCATCCGGACTCTAATTCTGGCCCAGTTTGAACCCAGACGTAGAGAATTTAGTATAGAAACATATTCTGCAATATAAGAGGCCAGAACCGATGTAAAACGGACTCAGAAGTCCAAATATGTAACATAGTGTATAAACCGGGCCCACGAGCCTGAGGCCTAATAAACCAGCAACTTCCAGAGCCGATTCTAGGCTAACCAGAACTCGGAATCGACTCCGAATCAAATCAGTAGAACCGGATCGACGAGACGCACAACTCCCTTGATCTGACTAAAAGCCAATTCTGACCAGACTGATGGTCAAAACCCGCGCGAGTGCCGGACACTCAAAGTCAACGAGGTTTAAAAGTATTTCTAACCTTGTATGTATATCCAACTGCCCCTGAGCATGTCAGCAATGTTTATTGCTTTCCAAAAGCATCCAAATCCAATAATAACCGGTTAAAGGACTAATCACCTAAAATTAGCCCATTAATTCAAATCCAGCCCATCACTTAGACATCGTAGGACTAATACTAAAATGTTGTAACTGTTGTATAAGTGTTTCAAGATTCACATAATAAAATCAATCAATCACACTTATACATCCGGTTTTAGGCTTTGTGCTTGTGATCAATCCAGACCAGCCAGACTTATGCTACTTGCTAGAAACCTCTAAGGTTAGATGTATGCTTAGGAGTACCTACTGCTTGCCTCAAATGCCAGTCCAGATCGAGTCATATGCACGTCAAACGTGTTTACTGCTTTCATACTTGTTTATTTACAACTTTCATATCCTGTGAACTGCATATACTGTTGAGATGAGATATAAAATGAATATTTCCAGAAAACAAAGCCGGTAACAGATAAGCCAAGCACAAGAGTCTCGGGGAGGTCCACAAACCCTAGTCTTTGGTCCGATGCACGATAGTCTTACCGGAGGCGAGTAAGGCTATCTAGTCGGTAAAAAGGCATTTTCTAGTTGAACTAGGTGGCCACTCCTTTTTTCAAATAATTTCCAAATCAAGAAGTCATGCATAAGCCTTGGGCGAGCGACCCCCGAATCCCGCTCCGCTCACAGTGGCAACTCCACTAGGGATTAAAATCAACTGTTTTTAAAACATCAACACAAAAATGTTTTCATAATTGTTTTCAAAAACGGTTGCCATGGACCTAAACCGCACGGTTTGCGCCTTATCGATCACCGGCTTTATTTTCTAGACATATTCGCACCTGTTGCATTGCTTTAGAAATTTCTCTTCTCACCTACTCTCTAGGAGTCCCTATCCAGCCCTGATGCTCATAGCCGCTCTCACGCTCTCGCTTTGCATTCCATAGCCCAGAACGTCTTATGCGGAGTAGTATCATTCACAGCCCGGTACGTCGGTCGTTTGTACTCGTGATTGAGGAGACCTATCAAAGGTATATCTGTCTGTGGGAGCCTTAAACCGGTTGTTACCAAAACCCAATGACACAGCCCACATGCATTCAGCTTAGACACTACCATCTAGGATCAACCCAATATAACGATTGTATTTGAGGCATGCTGTCAATGTAATGATTCTAAATCTAGTGTTTCAAAAACTACCAAGTTCAAACTTAGTCTTAGGTCTGGCCTAACAAATTTTCCAGTTTCAAAACCAGATTTTCAAAACTTCTAGTTAGGCCAGACCTAAAACATATCCGATTAAGTGATACACCTTCGCTTAATCGAACCTCCAATAACCAGTCTAGTGAAAACTCCTTTCGCTAGATACAGCTGCCAGGATAAATCAAATTCTAGATTTTAAAATGGACTTCCACGTCCACCCTACATGTTTTCAAACTCCTTCCAGAAAAAGATTTAGAGTCATTACATCGACAAATGTTGTCTATCTGCTTTAGAATTGCTAGAAGAGAGCTTTTTGCAGGAACGTCGACTCTTGCATTGCGATGCGAGGGTCCAGACCAAAATACCTAGGAATAAACCTCGCCCGGAACACGTGTGTGGGAGAAATAAGGTTGGAAGGAACAACGTGTCTCTGTGATATCAAACTGTTCTATGTGCCAAACTTGCTACGTGCTATGTGTTCAAAACTAACCCTGCATTGCATACCATATCATGCATCTCATGCATCCAGTATCATAAAGTGCCATCATACTAACCCCTTGTGGATGCAGCAACATGCATCATTCACTAACCCCGTGTCTTTCAGCCATGCTAATGATTGCTCTATCCAGTACCTAGTCAACATCCAGATTGTCAAGTAATCAATCCAACATACCAGAAAACGGTTCTACCACGAGTCCAGAATCAGCAACCCAGACAGCCGACAAATGAGAAGGGGTTTTTTTACCAGGCCGTCCACAACCCCAGAATACAGTTAGAACGGGCTTCCGGCCTCTTAAAGAGTCAGAACGGGCTTTCGGCCTCCTACATAGTCCGAACAGGCTTCCGGCCTCCTAAAAAATCAGATTTGGCTTCCGGCCTACTACAGAGTCAGAACGGGCTTCCAGCCTACTACAGAGTCAGAACGGGCTTCCGGCCTCCTTATGAATCAGAACGGGGTTCCGGCCTACTAAAGAATCAGAACGAGCTTCCGGCCTACTACAGAGTCAGAACAGGCTTCCAGCCTACTACAGAGTCAGAACAGGCTTCCGGCCTCCGACAAAATTAGAACGGATTTTCCACGACTCCAGAATCAGTAACTCGGAACAACTAAATAGAAAACCAAAGGTTTCCACCGGACAAAACAATGGAGGTCTCATCTTCCCAAAGCAACCTAATAGGATAGGAGAAATCTCGGTGAAGCCAGATGGAGTAATAGAAAACTCTACCATCAAAGGACCGCCCATCGACGACCTGCTCATGTCCCAGGAAGGCATCCCCAAAAAATTCGCCCCATATTTTCCTGCTATAGACTCAGTGTCCTACAACGGCGTTATAAACAAGAAGAATTGGCATCCCGCATCAAACTAGACGTCCATGATATCTCCAGCAAGACGAGCACAGGGATCCAACCCAAGTCTCAGGCTCTCGAATATCTGTTTTTACTAAACAATTTATTGTTCCAGTTTTATTCATTTTCCGCATTTGAATATTTTTGAATAATTTTATTTAATGCATTCAAGTTCCAGAGTCAATAGTGAAATCTATCATATGCATTTATGTGATGTCTCAATTAATAGGAATATTCTCTTCAATCACCATACGTGCATGAGTGATAACATCGCACTGTATATGAACCAGCACATTCAATGTCCGGTACAGGGAAACGATAAAATCGAAGTCCAGAGATAATTTTGTTTCAATAGGTTCTAACCTTGAGAGGCGAGGGAGTAATAGCCAGCCAAAAGAGAATCCACAATAACCTCTTGGCCAAAAAATAGGGCAAAAGAAAAAGGCGGCGCTCGAAATCAAATTCAAAATTAAAATCAAATACAAAAAAAGAAAAGAAAAGAATTTTTCCTACCACTGGTGTAAAGCACCCGAGCGCCAAATAAAAATAAAAATCTTCATAGGGATTATTGCAAGAGAGGAAAAATAGTCAATCATGGAATTTTGAAAGGACTAAATTGACGATAGGTGTATAACCACTTGAAATAGAAAATATCTCAAGTAATGTACCAGACGTTGAATGAACCGGTAATAAAGATATTCTATCAAACATGCATATTGATTATTGACCAGCACATATTGTCAGAAAGGACAGGCAAATGGCCATAAATCTAAAAGCATAGATTTTTGAGACAATGGAACAAAACCTTTATATCAAAATTTGAAATTCAAAATTTTTATACATCTCTTCCTGAATAACATTGTGAACGCACATAAATTGTCACAGGAACTACGGATCGTTCCGATCAAAGCCAGACTACAAAGTCCAGAATGAACAAAGAGAGAGAAAGACTCTTCATTGAACCATCCAGTTCCTCACCTGAAAACTGAATGCTTCAATGAGAGGGAAATACAAAGTCTACAATAGACAAACTCAGGTAAATGAAAAATGGGGCCAATTTTCGCAAATTTGGACACCCTGAACAGGCTCATAAATCTCCATAATCAGAGTGTACCAGAAACTTGATCGGAAACAAGCCTGCACTTCAAAAGAACCTAAATAGTAGGGGGAATCAAACTCCTTCATTGAAAGACAGCCGTGGGCAGAAGACTTCCTCAGCAGGACAATCAAGCGGCCGAATACTTCCTTAGCCAAACATTAAGGGGCCGAAGACTTCCTCAGCTAGACAATCAAGGGGCAGAAGACTTCCCCAGCCAGACAGCAGGGGGCGGAAGACTTCCTCAGCCAGACAGCATGGGGCAGAAGACTTCCTCATCCAGACAGTAGGGGGTAGAAAACTTCCTCAGTCAGATAGTAGGGGGCAGAAGACTTCCCTGGCCAGACAATAGGGGGCAGAAGACTTCCTCAGCCATACAACATGGGGCAGAAGACTTCCTCAGACAGATAATAGCAGAGGGCAAAATAACTCCTTTCTATCTGAATTTTGGAGACTTAAGGTCCCCACCACTCTACAAGTACAGCAGAACAGGGACCATGCCGCCACAATCCAGTGACGGAGATCTGGATAGAAAATGGACCATTGGAATCCCCACAATAGGCTTCCGGCCTCTTATAGAATCAAACACAAGCCTCCAACCTCCTACAAAATCAGCATATGCCTAGAAACTCCACAAGCAAGATAAGCCTCGAAAACCACATGCAACATGCCTCTACTACACGGAGAAGGAAATCTGGATGACGACAAACATTATAGTTCTCTTAATAGGCCTCTCGCAAAGTCAGAATAGCCATGCCATTGCTATCCTGAGATGAATTCCCAGATGACAGGGGGCACCAAATCCCTCATCCTCAATAGTAGGAGGATTAACCCCATTACTCCAAGAAGATCCTCAAAAACCACGTGTTACAAGCCTTTACGGGATATGCGCCTGCCATTACTATCCCGGGGTGGAAAATCTGGACAGCTAGGGGCATCAAAACCCTCGTCACATGTGTCGGGCCTTCTACTCATCTAAAAGCATCGTGCCTCTACCGTCCTACAGAGAACATCCGGATAGCACGGGGCATCAAAGACCTCAAGAAAGGCGTCGGGCCTCCTATCCCAAGAGAAATCAAGACGGGCTTTCAGCGCTCTTACCCTATAAGCATGTAGAAAAGGCGTCGGGCCTTCCTCTAAGAGACAAAATGGGTTGCCGACCTCCTACCTGCAAAAGTACCCGAGACAGGTGTTGGGCCTCTTCCCTAGAATCAAGACAAGAGTATATAAACATAGGCGCGATGCCTCTACTATCCTGAGACAGGGGGCATCAGACCCCTCTCTATGAAAGCTAACAAACCTCTGCTACTACACAGGAAAAGGCATTGGTCATGGACTAAGGCCTCTCACGACTCAAACACTTATAGGACTACGAGCTTCCAATTACGACAATATCGCAGTACTATGGCTTTCCATTAGTTAAAAATCTTGGGACTACGGATTCCCATTATTCAAGTACTTAGGGACAAGGGGTTCCCACAATTCAAGAACTTCGGGACTACGGCTTCCCATAAACCAAAGGATCATGGGACTATGACTTCCCACCAGCAAGACAATAGGAAGGGCAAAAGATTTCCTCAATCAAACAATGTGGGACTACGGCTTCCCACCATCCAAACATCACGGGACTACGGGTTCCCACTGTTCATATACTCAGGGACTATAGGCTCCCAAATACGAAAACATCTCGGGACTAAGACTTCTAACAATCATCACAAGACTACGGGTTCCCAGTCATGGAAACATCTCGGGATCAAGGCTTCTCACAATTCAATCATCATAGGACTATGGTTCCCAATTATGGCAACATCGCGGGACCGAGGCTTCCTAAAATTTGCTCATCACGGGACTACGGGCTCCTAAACACAACAGAAGACGAAGAATCATATCACTTTTTGGAAACCAGAAATTTAAACAAGACATCCAGAACGCGAAGTGACAATGAAGTTGAGCAAGCAAAGTATCTGTGCATAGGAAACAATGTACTGACATACAAGAAGGCATTACAAAGGAAAGAATTCTACTTGTCAGAATTACAGTCCTACACCAGGGTCTCAAAATCTCCATCATCGCCATCGAAGAACTCATCGTCATCATCGTCGTCACGCCCAGCCTGCATACCGTTAGAAGAAGAAGTAGGGTCTTTACGACCGCCACGGGCTCCAAGTTCACGATCGCCGACACAGAAGTCACATCAGCTACCGCCAAGAAACCCAAGGGGAATATCAGCTCTACTGTCAGCAGGAGCCAGCTCCGCCCACTGCAACCTACGACCCAGATCATCTATGCAGTACTGCGTGAAACAAGAGAGCAGTCAGAGCAAAATATTGCATACATGCATACATATAGAATAGATCATATTGCCTTTTTTGGCATTTTTATCCTCATCTGTGCAGGTACGGTACATAGCTGACCTTTCTAGGAAAAACGAATCACAGCCTCCATCCCATTCTAAAACCAATAAGTGTCAGCCCTCTATCTTCAAAAACCACCACCAGAATCATCAAGCGCCAAGCCCACAAACGCATAGAGCAGACAACCTACAAGTCAGACAGCGGGCACCGTGCAAGGAATCACTCCTTAGAAACACCAGGCTCCGAACCAGGACAAGGCGCCAACCTTACTCAAACACTAGAACAAGTATAAAATATCAGCTTCAAAAGCATAAGACAGGGGATCATCGGGTCTCCACCAATCAGAAGACAGGGGGCATCAGGTCTCCACCAACCAAAGAACCAGAGGCATCAGGTCTCTACCAGCAAGAGGATCGGGGACATCAGGTCTCCACCAGCTAGAGAACCAGGGGCATCAGGTCTCCACCAACCAGAGAACCAGGGGCATTAGGTCTCCACCAACTAGAGAACCGGGCAGCCTCAGGTCTCCACCAGCCAGAAGTCAATAAACAGAGGTTTCCCACCAGACAGAAATAGAAACAAAAGAACACTGTCAAGGTAGTAAAACATCCAGAATGTTAAAGGAATACAAGAAGGGAGCGAATGAGCACCGTACGGAATCTGAAGCCATGGCACACCAACCGGAGGCAACTTACCTAGAAGACAGGGACAAATAGAAGAGGGCACGACGTCCCTCCCGCCTCAGCATAGACAATGGCGGTCCTACAGGAATTATAGGAGAACTAGGCCGGATCCACCAGCAAAAGACGCACTCACCCAGAATCCAGGACCAACAATTCGGGCCATGCATCAGATATCGCATGCCAAATCTCTTAGTAATGCCCTGCAGCCAGCAAAGCCAAGTCTCCCCAAAAAGATGTTCCGCGACGAAGGGAGCCGCAAAATACTCCAAGTAAGTATACAAGTTAAATACAGTTTAAACACTAACCAGTTTGTTCTATGTTGTGTACACCAATCCAGGCCAGCTCATTCAACTACTCTCTACAAGAAACTCTTAGACTCCGAGTTAGAATACGAAACACATCCTAGAATCTGAGCAACGGAAAACCTATCTCTAGTAAAAGCTCAAAATCTTGAAAGAGTACTATACCAAATCACCCAAATCTGAGAAAAGACGGATTAAAGTTAATAAGGATGTATCCACTTTCCCCTGAGGCATTTATAAGCGCAAGCCTTCCATGGACAGGCTACTTAGAGCCATTTTTCTTCCAATAAATCCAGGACCAAAAGGCTCCGCAGAAAATTTGGAACAAGTCCCAGAGAATCAGGACAAACCCCGGAGACTTCAGACAAAGTCCCAGAGCCTTCAGACAAAGTCCCAGAGCCTTCAGAACGGATCCAGAGAATTAGAACAAGTCCCAGAGCCTTCAGAATGGATCCAGAGAATCAGAATGGGTCCCAGAGCCTTCAGACAAAGTCCCAGAGCCTTCAGACAAGTGTCAGAGCCTTCAGAATAAACCTGGAGAGTTACCCAGGAGACAGGATTTTCAAGACAGAGGCGGACTCCACATATGGTAGAAAAACACCGAGACATGGCGTAAAGACGCCGAAGGATGGTAGAGAGACACCAAGATATGGCATAAAGACGCTAAGATATGGCATAAAGACGCCAAAGTACGGTAGAAAGACACCAAAGATCGCCAAGAAGGCGTCGAAGCATGGCAAAGAGACACCAATAGACGGTAGAAAGACACCAAAGATCGCCAAGTAGGCACCAAAGCATGGTAAAGAGACACCAATGGATGGTAGAGAGACACCAAGATCTGATATAAAGGCGCCAAAGTTTGCCAAGAAGGCGTCGAAGCCTGGTAGAAAAACACCAACAACTAATAGAGAGACACCGAAACATGGTATAGAGACACCATAAGTGCCGGAAATACGCCAAAGCCTGATGGAAAACATCAGCATACGGTAGAAAGATACCGAAGCCTGGTAGAAAGACACCTGCATCCGTTAAGCGTGGAATAATTAACAGAATCCAGACACCTATGCGATGTAGGTGGCCTTTGGGACAGCCAAAGGATCCTGCCTATTTATAAGAAAGCCTCGGACAGGACAATTACCAGGGTTCGAGCCATCCAACCACTCTCGGGACGACCGAGAGTTATAGCTCCATTCCACGGAGCACGCACTCAGGCAGCCCGGGCTCAACGGCAGCTGAGAAAACCACTCCCTGCCAGATGCGGAGTAGGCCAGAACCAGAGGTGCATGAGGCCAGAGTCATGCACCACAGCGGGTAATGCTCAGACTAGGGCGTTACCATACCACCAGGCGAGCGAGAGCTTCCGACGGTGGGCAGTATCTTTTTCGCTCGTCTAACAGCAAGTCCTTTCTTTAACAAGAATTGACCTACTTTGTCAATTCTCGTTTGAGAGGGGGCAAACTGTAGACACCTATTTTTTGGACAGGTAAAAAGTGATAAGGAACTGAAGCGTCCAATGATGATTTCCAGATAAATCCGTCCGGGTGACGAGCTTTTGATTTGCTTGCTGGAATATAAGCAGGCGTAATCTGTGCACAGCTACAAACTTGGAGAATTAAAACGCAATTAGACGTGAATAGCCCATAAAAATACAAAGAGATTGTAATCCAAGTCTAGAAATTGGACTAATTGCCATATCTTAGAAGTTTATGGGCCAATTTACAAGTTTTACGGACTGGAATTGACCCTGACCAAACCCGTAGGACCTTAGGAACCTTTTTTAACACTTTTAGGCACCAACTTTTAGCACCTTTTTACTTAGCTAGCAAGTTAAAATCCAAAAATTAAAAGGAAAAATTAAATATATAGAGTTTAATACTAATCTTAACACCTAATGACTTATCACTTAACAGTTGAAACTCTAGAAGACTCTAATCAAACCCTAGGTCACCCCTAATCACTGTAAATACAGCCTTAAGCCAGCCTGGCTAATGGTGGCACACAAACCCTAGACAAACATACATAAAATTCGGCCACCATCTTAGTATAGCAAACCCGAAATCACAACACACATACACACACACAAATCCAGTCCTGAAACACCCTAGTACGTGTTAATTCTCCAAGAACGCAGCACAAGCACCAGATTCGAAGCCGGATTCACATCCATTTAATTGGCAAACGAACCAAGGACTTAGAACGGTACTTTTGAGGACCCTCTATCATAATTCCTTTGATTTTGATATTGTACATATTTAGATTATTTTGTTATTGAAAGCCATAATTGCTGTAATTTATCTTAGGTTGCATGTTTAGATTATTTTGTTAATTTTGCTATTAAAATTACCACAATTATTAATTCGATGCTTTTAACAACCGCCATAAATTTCGATGAAAAGCATGTTAGTCACTGTAGTTAGCTATTTTTAATGCTCAAAACCAGAAAGTAATCGAATGAACACCTTAGAATGCATGTCTTTAGATAGATTTTAGCTAATTTTGCCTTAAGTAAACCCTAAAAACGAGTTGCTGCCCAGAAATTAATTTTGCATAGATGAGCTTTAAACACTTCGATTATGTGTTTTTTGGATTTCGTGTTCGATTTTATGTTGCTTTGACTACTTTTGCATGAACAACGTAGTTAAAACGAGTGAGAACGAAGCAAAACAAAACGGCCCTAAAACTGCCGACGAACCGCCGCAGCTGCAACCGGCGGCGCCGCCACAATGAACTGGATCGATGAGACGCACAACAAACCAGCAACCGGCGGCGCCGCCAATGCCTAAATATATAACATAGTGTATAAACCGGCCCCACGAGCCCAAGGCCCAGCAAACCAGCAACTTCCAGAGCCGATTCTGGGCTAACCCGAACTCAGAATCGACTCTGGATCATACCAGTAGAACCGGATCGATGAGAAGCACAACTCCCGTGATCTGACCGAAAGCCAATTATGACCACACCGATGGTCAAAACCCGCGTGAGTGCCAGGCACTCAAAGTCAACGAGGTTTAAAAGTATTTCTAACCTTGTATATATATCCAACTGCCCCTGAGCATGTCAGCAATGTTTACTGCTTTCCAAAAGCATCCAAATCCAATAATAACCGGTTAAAGGACTAATCACCTAAAATTGGCCCATTAATGCAAATCTAGCCCATCACTTAGACATCGTAGGACTAATACAAAAATGTAGTAACGATTGTATAAGGTTTTCAAGATTCACCTAATAAAATCAATCAAGCATACTTATACATCCGGTTTTAGGCTTTGTGCACGTAATCAATCCAGACCAGCCAGACTTATGCTACTTGCTAGAAACCTCTAAGGTTAGATGTATGCTTAGAAGTACCTGCTACTTGGCTCAAATGCCAGTCCAGATCGAGTCATATGCGCGTCAAACATGTTTACTGTTTTCATACTTGTTTATTTATAGTTTTCATATCCTGTGAACTGCATATACTGTTGAGATGAGATATAAAACGAATATGTCAAGAAAATAAAACCGGTAACAGATAAGCCAAGCACAAGAGTCTCGGGGAGGTCCACGAACCCTAGTCTTTGGTCCGATGCACGATAGTCTTATCGGAGGTGAGTAAGGCTATCTAGTCGGTTAAAAGGCATTTTCTAGTTGAACGAGGTGGCGACTCCATTTTTCAAACCATTTCCAGATCGAGAAGTCAGCCATAAGCCTTGGGCGAGCGGCCCCCGAACCTCGCTCCGCTCACACACACCATATCGCGTAGTAATAGAGAAGAGTATTTCATTATATATGCTAAATTTAGCATTGTGATATGGATTTAGCATATAAGTGGAATTGCTCTTACATGTTTAATTATATTTGAGATAATTTATTCAGAAGTTAAAATTATGTTATTATTCCTAATAAACTTATAGTTCTTTTAATTAATTATAACTGACTAGGTATATTTATAAAGAAAAAAGGCAAATGTTTTTTATTTTGTTCAATTATAGCCATATTTATATTTTTCAATTGAAAACTAATTTTAAAAATTGGGCCATAATTAAAGAAAATAAAAGATTCGGTCATAAATGAACAACAACAAAAATTGACTTTTTTTATATAAATATGCCTTTAAATTAATATATACCTGATGGATTGTGTACTCCACTCAACGGCCGTGGCTTGTAAAACAAGATAGATGGTTAACCGGACTGTGGTTGTCCGATTAACTCTCCGATGCTTAATTCAGTTTAGACTTGCAAGCATGAGAAATTATGTATTATTGAATATGTGTGTACAAGCTTACCTTAAATCTTTTATAACAATGAGATATGACCTAATAGAGTTCTATACAAAAAGTGATTCCTCAAGGAAGTAAGATCGAAGTAGGAATAAAATTCCGACTTTATTGCGTAATCTTATATCTTTTCCTATTTAGGGAAGAGTCTTGAATAGAAATGTCTTTTTATTTTGGTCTTTACTCCTGTTTAGAAGTCTAGTTTTGATAGATATATACGATTTTATGTTTTATAGTTTTTTCGTGATTATTGTATGATAGTTGAATTTGTATTCGATCTCTTAACAAGATTATATCTTTAGAGCTCCGTATTTTAATATTTGCCAACTCTTTGAAAATTTCGGTTTGTTTTTTCAAAAATTCCAAACAATCGACCGAAATTATATTAATACACTAAATATTTTACGATTAACGCTTGTAGCTAAGTGGTAACATGCCTGTTGGAATTTTCTTAGATTTACGGTTCAAATCCACTTCTCCTTTCTTTAATTAAAAAAAAAATAGAAAATCACAAGTGAGATTCGATCATGCGACCATCAGCTCACCTGCAACGTGCGCTAGTCTACTAAGACAAAGTGGATAATAGAAACATCTTAAAGAAGTTAGTATATATTGGATGCCGACCGAACCAAACTGAAATATTCCCCTCATTTTGGTTTGGTTTGGATCGACTTTTTATTTATCAAAAAACTGATCGGTTCTTATATTTTGGCCATTTTGAAAATCAGACCGACCGACGCATAAACCCACATATGAGGAATAGGATACGTACAACGGGCACTAAGTAAAAAAATACTCCTTCTGTCTCAAATTGATAGGCACTATTTCAATTTTTTTATTCCAAATATAGGCATTATATATTTATCTTATTAACTAATTGTCAAACATATTCTCATTAATTATAGATAATATTTTGTGAAGACATAAAAATCACTAAAATATAAAAATTATCATTATGTTAAAGGAGGACAAGTATGATATTTTTTATGTATTAAATTATTTTATCTAAAAATTTAATTTTTTTAATACTTGTGTTTGGCATGAATTGGGACGGAGGAAATAATTAATAAAAACTGGCAAACTCCTCAAAAATTGCAAGCCATGATATAGATGTCATATATTTAATGGAAATATAGCATTTCCAATGTTTTGTTTGAATACATATAAAAATGAAATGGTATGGTATGGTATAGCTGTGTTACCTTTTAACATGCTTAATCCCTTGATTTTCACAATTGGAATCCATTAGCTTCATCATAATATTAAAAAGAAATACTAAGTGCCATCTTAAAATAATTGAGTAAAAAATTAATATTCTGACGAGAACGTAAGAATCTTTGTCTATATCCTATAGAATAACATTAAAACGTGATCATGGATGAGACGCCAAGTTGTAAAAGTGAGATTCTGATGCTTGCTATTATTTTATTATAGATTCATTCAATGTCTAATAATTATAATAGACATTTCTTAATGGGTTAATTACATATAAAATCACCACCTTTACACGAATTTTCAAAAATAACACGACCTTTAAAACGTGTCAATTCGGAACATCACCTTTCATTTCTTTCCAAAAACAACATGGACACGTTTTTTGATAAAATTTTGCTGATTTAGACACCCGATGAGAGTGCCACGTGTCACGCCACGTCAGCAAAAACACCACTAAAAATGTGCTCGTGTTATTTTTGAAAAGAAATGAAAGGTGGTGCCCTGAATTGCCACGTTTTAAAGGTCGTGTTATTTTTGCAATTTCGTGTAAAGGTGGTGATTTTATATGTAATTAACCCTTTCTTAATTCGTATTATAAGTTTATGAATATGTTAAGATTGTGCCTATAATTTTAATTATATTAATACAAATTCATACTATAAATTTTAATTTTAAAATTATATTCTTGTACAATAAAAAAGGATTGATTTTGTAAATGTTTAATCACCAAAAAATGCCTAATATGTACGTTTTATGTCGGTTATAGCCAAATCTTTAAAAATCACTAAATTTACCCAAATCTTATATTTATAATTCTTTTTTGCCATTTTTAAATCGAACCAGATTTACTGTTTACACGTCATCCATGTCACTTCAAACTCAGCAAATTAGCTGACATGGCAAGATTGCCCAAACCAAATAGTAAACCAAGCAAAACCAAATCCAAATAAATCAAATCAATTCAATAATTCATTAATTTTTAAACTTAAATTTAAATAAATTTATTTCAAGAGGTTATTAAAATTAATTTAAAATTATATTGAATTAAAATAAACCTTAATTGTTTTAACATTTTATTTTTATTCCGATTAAAATTCACTTAGACTCATAAATTTATCCAAGATTCACTCCGACTAACAAAATTCACTCCGATATTTTTCGGTCACCACCTCAAACCGACTGCCAGAAGTTTAAAATTTATTATTGAATTGATTTGATTTAGTTGGATTTGGTTTTACTTGTTTTACTATTTACTTTGGTTAAGTTAATTTAGTGGTTTGTGATGTTGTCAAGTCAACAATGCTGTTGAGTTTGAAGTTACATGGATAACATGTGGGCAATATATCCGTTTCGATGCAAAAATGGCTGAAAACGAAACATAATATATAAAGTTTGGCTAAATCTGATGATTTTTAAAGGTTTGACTGACAAAAGACTTATTGATTATGCATTTTGTGGTGATTAAGCCTTTTGTAAAACATGAGATTAGTAAATGCAATTTCACTGAAATGAAATCCTTGTGAGGCCATCAATATTCTACTCTTGTCTAAAACCTTGGATATACTACAATAATAGTACATAATGTAATGAAATGATAATCATCAGATAGAAGCGGGTCACGAAACATTGACACTTTAAAAAGCAACAGCCTAGACCATGGCCATAGAGCTACGAAGGCTGTGGTGGTGGCCGTGGAGCCACCACATGCACCACCATATACAGTCGTGATGTGGCTTGTGGTAAGATACTATAACATTTGTAGACACCTATTTTCCGGACAGATAAAAAGTGATAAGGGACTAAAGCGTCCAGTGATAATTTCCAGAGAAATTCGTCCGGGTGACGAGCTATTGATTCTTTTGTTGGAATTCAAGCAGGCGTAAACAGTGCATAGCTGCAAATTTGAGGGGTTAAAACGTAATTAGCTGTAAATAGCTTATAAAAATCCAAAGAAATTGTAGTCTAAGTCCAAAAATTGGACTACTTGCAATATATTATAAGTTTATGGGCCAATTTGCAAGTTTGACGGACTCACATTTACCATACACAAATCCATAGGACCGTATGAGACTTTTTAATACTTTCTTGCATCAAAAATAGCTTTTAGGCACACTTAACTTAACTCATAAGAGATAATATGAATTTAATTAAATTAAAAAGAGGTTTAACTAATCATAACACTAGATGGATTATCAATTCATACACTTTCACATTATCCCTTAACACTATTTCAAAAACCTAATACAAAACAGAGTCTAGTAAACCCTACACCACACTTACCTTTATATATAGTACTGCAAGACAGCCTAGCCAATGGTCGGATCAGAGAACAAAAATCATACCCTAAAAAACCAAACTCTAACCCTACAAATTAGCGTTGGCTGAACACACCCTCACATACACACACACACACACCAAACTGCACTCAATTCCAGTCCTAAAACAATCCGAGTGCTTTAATCAATCGAGTACAAAGCTGCTACACGCATTTTAAGCTGGATTCCACATCGGCGTAAATGAGCTAAGGACTTAACGATAGTTCTGAGGACCCTATTACCTCTTGTCACTTATTTTATATCATAATTGTCAAATTATTGTCTTTAAGATGCATGCTAGTTTGAATTGATTGTTTTGCCATAAAATTGCTTAATTATCCATAACTGCTGCCTTTTATGTTTATGCTATAACTACCATAAAATTGGAATAGAAAGCATGTTTTAAATTTCATTACTTAGGGAGCATGTTAGAATTGATTTTTTTTTGTGTTCTTGGCGTGCCTGTCGTCTTGTCTTCAAAATTGATTAGAAAATAGTAATTTAGGATTTTTAATGACTATTTAATCATCATAAATTAGTGTTAGAATATTTGTATATGTTTTCCTCGGCGTTTGATGTGTTTTTGAGCATGTTTGCATGAAAACGGATGAAACGACGAACTGCTGTCTTTGCCCGAACCGGTGCCACCGCCAACAAGACCAGCAACGCCGCCACTTCTTGTGGCGCAGTGCGTTTGCCTCCCTTGCTTCCTAGAACTACTCTCAGATCTTCTTAGACTCGATTCAACCTAGATTACATGTTTCCGGGCTCGTTTGAGCGCAGAATTGGGCTCTGTTTGAGCCCATGTGCATGGTTTTTTTATGTACTTTTATATTTGCATTGTATTGGAAAAGTCCCTATTTAATTCACGCCTCGAAGCCCAAAATTGTATTATTAAGCCAACCGGGCCTTAAAGCCCATAACTGACGCAACCAGCAACTTTCATAAGCCATTATGGGTTCATCCGAACTTAGAATTGACCCTGTTTCAATCCATTGGAACCGTATCGACGAGACAAACAACTTTTGTGGGCTGCCAGAGAACCACTTTTGACCATCCTAACGATCAAATCGCCACGAGTGCCAATCGCTCAAAATCAACCAGGTTTAAAAGTATTCCTAACCTTGATGTATATCCAACTGCATAGTGTATATGCTAATACTGTTTATCGCTTTAAAAAAGCATGCCAAATCCAAATTAATAGTCTAAAGGACTAACCACGTTAATTTAGCGAATCAAATCCATCTAATCACTTAGACAGCTTAGGATTGCATGTAAAATGTAATTAGAGGTTGTATAGGATTTCAAGAATGGCCTAATAAAATCAATCAAACATAGGCATCTGGTTTAGACTTTGTGCATGTAAAATATCCAGACCAACCAATACTTGACTATTTGTTTGAAACCGCCAGGTTTAGATGAATATTTATGGGAAACCGCTACTTGCCTCAAATGCTAGTCCAGATCGAGTCATATGCGCGTCAAACGTGTTTACTGCTTTCAAAAGTATTTACATTTCCACCAATATATCATATGAACTGCGATGTATGTCGAAATGCTATCTATATGTCAAGTAAGTCAAAACGGAAACCGATAAGCCAAGCACACGATCTCTATGTCCACAAACCCGGTCTTTTGGTCTAGCGTACGACAATCTGACCCATAAGCGAGTCAGGTTATCGAGTCGGTATAAAATGCATTTACCAACTGAGTTAGGTGACGAGTCCGCACTTATTTCAAAACTTGTCCAGAATAGAGTCATGCCATAAGTCAGGGTGAACGGGACCCTGAAACCCCCGCTTCCGCTGGCAGTGGCGACTCCACTAGGGATGATAAAATCAATTGTTTTTAAAACATAAACATTTTCAAAATTGTTTTCAAAAATGGTTTACATGGACCTAACGGTACGACTTGCGCCTTATCAATCTCTATTTTTACTTACCAGACATATACACTTGCCAGCATTCCATTAGATGTTCTCTATAGGAGTCCCTTATCAACCCCGATGCTCATAGCCGATATCATGCTCCGGCATTGCACTCCAACGTCCCAAACCTCTTATGCAGAGTAGCGTCACTCACAACAATTACCTCGGTTGCTTGTACTCGTGATTGAGGAGACCTATCAAAGGTATATCAATTTGTGGGACCCTTAAATCGGTTACTACCAAAACCCATGACTCAGCCCACATGCATTCCAGCCTAGACAATACCCTCTAGGAAAATACCCAAAATAATATGTGTATTTGAGGCATGACTGTCGATGTAAGGATTCCAAGTTCAATGTAAAAAAATAACCTTTCAATCTTAGTCTTAGGTCCGGCCTAGCAAATTTCCAGTTTTAAAAAACAGATTTTCAAAATATTATGTTAGGCCATATCCACATACAAAACTCGATCAAGTAAAACTCCTTTACTTGATTACTATTCCAATACCAGTCTAGTCAAATGTTTATCCATGCACTTGACTGGCTGCAAGGCTAAATCAATTCCAGATTTTAAAACGGATCGCCAGTATGTTTGCACACCTTCAAAAGGGAACAAACAAATTCTTACATCGACTACTGCCACTTGTCTGCATAGAACTGCTAAAGAGATATTACAGGTTTACGTCGACTCTTGCATTGCAATGTCAGGGTCCAGACCAAAAAATCTTAGGATTAAAACCTCGCTCAGAACACGTGTGCGGGAGAAATAAGGTCGAAAGGAACAACGTGTCACAATGATATCAAAATTCTCTACGTGTTATCTGCTAAGTAGTATGAGTTACATGTTAAAACTGACCCTGCATATCATGC
This sequence comes from Mercurialis annua, assembly GCF_937616625.2. Lineage (NCBI taxonomy): Eukaryota > Viridiplantae > Streptophyta > Magnoliopsida > Malpighiales > Euphorbiaceae > Mercurialis > Mercurialis annua. The sequence goes on from NC_065571.1 coordinate 38,908,264, forward strand.
ATCTTGAATGTTATACTTCAAATAGTAACCCATTATGGATGCAGCCACTAAGGAAGCTCACTGAATGCTCTCTATCAAGACGCTAGCCGACTCAATTAGAATGGCAGAATCAAGGGACACATTATGCCAATTTGGATCATCTTAGGGAGAAAGTTACGCATTTCGTCAAGAGACAGACGAATGAAATGAAACAATGGTTTATGGGGCGCATGAGTTCTTAGAACAAACTAAGGGTCAAACAAGAAAGTTAGCTAATATTTACAACTAGAAGAGCAAACATCGCTTCCAACACCGACCCTATCACAAAAATGGGAAAGAAAGTTGAAGTTCACCAATGGTGTCAAGAGGAACACATCCAGATTAGGAATGATGTCGTCAATCAGCCATCCAATGATCAGAGATGGCTCACTGGTGTAATAAGTGAGAGCCCACGCCAAGCAGAGAAGAAAAATGGGTATTTAGAGATGGAGGCAAGCAGACAACATATCCTACCATAGTTAAAGAGCATATCTGACACCGAGTGGGCCAAGTTAGGAAAATTATGATTAAGCACCATCAGGTCAAAATACCCATGTATTCAGGTTCAACAATATCGAGATATGCCACTCCTAGAGGAATTAAAAGAAATCTTCGGAAGAGACGACAATGCAACTAGAGAGATTGTGCTACCCACTGTAGACTACCGATAGATACAAATGTTAGTACTATAGTGCAACCTTCACCTGACAACATCAAGAAAGTGAGAGAAGGCAACTACCTTCATCTTCTGAATACCTTCACCAAAGCCCAAAGAATGGGTAGGACGAGCGATAGATGGGCAAGGACGATCGATCTGTGCCTCTATGCACAATTCTTACTATTCTCAGCTAACGGGCATGTTGATATCAGGATCTCAGGCATTATGAAACAAGTAGAAGAAGGAGCGAATCCCTTCCCTGTTATTCTAGGAGAAACCTAGGTTCGAGTGGAAAACTTTAAGACTACAGGGCGTCTTACGGGAAGCCCTCTTTTACGGCAGATTTGGCTACAAGAAAAGCTACGGATGATCGATCCACCAAGTGATTCACTGTTGTACCTTCCAAAGAACCTCATGAGTCGTCGCACAATCGCTATAAAACTAGACAAGTAGAACTCCATGTTTGAAGGAGTTCATAAAACACTCATCCTCTGGAAATGTGCCTGGTGGAAAATCAATCATGTTACCACAGAGATCTACGCTGGATGCGTCCCCTTACCTGGTTTACGTGCCACATCTTGCTATGAGCCAGCCAGATTATGCCGACAATGGAGGATGAAGGAAGAAATTGTGGAGTTCCCCTCTCCCGTCTCAGGCATAACACATTGTGGAGCCATCTTAGACAAGCTCATGATCTATTGCCCAAGAAGGCGGATGAAACGACTTTTGAACACAAACGCAAATGACATTGCCAGTGAGTATTACAAAGTTTGGGTCTTCCTACACGAAAACGTTGGGTCTACTCTACTGAAGAACAAGAGGAACAGGGAAGTTAGAGAAGCCCAAGATTAGATAGAAAGACTCAAATACCAAAAGCAAGTGAGCTTGATCTTCCGCAGAATGGGCGTCCTCGTCAACCTCAGCATCCATGATGCCACTAGTTTGACCGAAGTAGTGACCACTCCCATGTTTAGGGCACTTGGAGATTTGCTCTCCTAAACTATCATGTTGTAATAGCTTAGTTTACTTGTAATTTTTATTTCTGCATTCAGATATTTTTGAACAATTTGTTTATTTGATTTTATTTGATTTCCAAAATCAATGATGAATTCCAAGTTTGCTCATTTATGTGATGTTTTACCTAATGGACATGTTATTTTCAATAGAACAAAGGATCACTTTACCCCCCGAAATTGGCACAAAGTATCAAAATCGTCTAAATTAGCAAAACCATATCACTTTTACCCTGAACTTGGCAAAACTGGTTCAAAAACACCCATATGCTGATGTGGCACCTTAATCGAAGAGTGAGATGCTAAATTTAAAATAATTAACTCTAACTAACCCTAATAAACTTAATCAAATTAAATATTTAACTCTAATTAATCTAATTTAATTAAATATTTAATTTAAATTTAAAAAACGATAAATCCATCGGGTTTTTTTACACCACCACCACCACTATCTCTCTTCCTCCACCAACCACCACCCAAACCCATCAACAACCGTCCAAAACACCACCTGCCACCCCCAAAACAGCATTGGCAGCTGCAGCGAACTCAGTTCGTCTCTCAGGACGAACCCAGATCTGGGTTCGAGAGACGAACTGTTCGTCTCTGAGACGAAATGAGCAGCTGCCGGAAAAGATTTCCGGCAGCTACTCCTAAGAAATTAAAAAAATTGATTTTTTTTTGCAAAAAGTACAAAAAGGTCCTTTATATTTTTAGTTGATATAATTTTGATACGTATGGTTTTAAACTAATTTTTTTAATTATTATGGACTAATTTATACAATGTTAAAAAAATTATGATCATTTTAAATATTTTACCATCAAAAACCACCTAGGAAAAAGAACCACCACTAACGCTAGAGAGTGTGTCTCATTCTCTTAGATGAGAGTGGGGAGGGGGTTTTTGTACCAAATTTGACAAGTTCGGGGTAAAAGTGTCACGACCCAAATTATTGAGCCGCGACCGGCGCTAGGAAACGGGAGTGGTAGCACCGGAACCCGTAGCAAGCCTAAACCACTGTAAATTTTTCGCGATTAAAACATAATATTATATATAATACATTATCAGAAATCTTGTTTAAATAATATAATTCAAATATTAAAATATTGTATTCCTTTTCTGAAAACATTCGCGAAACATTTCTTAGAAACCAGGGTCTTACCGAGCGATATCTCATATCCAGCACCGCCCTGTTTCTGATCACAAACATCACCAATTCCACTCACGGCAATTGGTATCAAATTCAAACGGATAAACGCCATCTTTCTAAACAACTCATTTATATAATTTACATCAGAGTTCGCATTTTAAATACCGTTTGAAATCAAATCATAAATCTTATTTTGACACCTATTGACTACTGCAGCTCTATACAAACTCGTACTTTGTGTAAGCCAAAAGGCTGCCGACACAAAGGAGATGGTCTGTCTGATCCGACTCCGGTCACCTGAAAGAAAACACTGTGAGGGGGTCAGTATTTTGGGAAATACTGAGTGAGCTCGCAAGTTACTAACGGTATTATTATAAAAATATAACATCGCATTTTAAGAAGACAATAATATAAAATACATAAACAGGTATTTGATCCGTACGAAACTAATATCCTAGCATGCGACACATCTCTCGAATAATCATTATCATTTAACCCAATCGTAAAGATCAATCGCGAGTCTAACTCGCTGGTGGCCCAGCCACTAGATACGGGGACTCCAGACTACACCGTAGCCGAGTACTCACTCGTATCAAAAACCCAATCGTATATATCAATCGCGAGTCTAACTCGCTGGTGGCCTAGCCACGTAAATTTCATAATCATCATCAGCTCCCAGCTGTGTCAATTCATTTCTCAAATGCAAACATACTAGACTGACTCGATACTGGTGATCACACAGCCTATTGACACCCAATAGGTAGCTAGTTTCGTCGGATCGCATACTAGTTCTCGTATATAGAAATTAATAAAGCATATAACATTCCAATCAATTATATATAATGCGATGCGTGTAAACAGTATATGTATTTATATAAAATAACATTAATTATAATACACGAAAGTAAAATGCAACTCACAGTGACCGCTATCCCAAAATTGCATTATCATCAATTCATCACGTAGGTTCCGTGGGTCTTATAATCTCGTAGCTATTCCAGCTCGTCGTCCTGATAGCTTGTCGATACATCCGTTTCCTATTCAAATTACTCATACGTTTAATTCATAAACGTAAACTGAATACTAAAGTCCTAAGTTATAAACTTAGGTTCTTTATATACTTCGAAACTCTAGTCGAACACGTAATGTTCGATACCCAAATTTCCCGTTTTCGAGGTTTGTAATCCATTTTCAACATCCGACATATTCGAGGTCGAACGACCGGGTCGTAATGGGGCAAGAAAATGCCCAAACAGGCAAGACTGTTGGCTGTGCGATCGCACAGAGGGCACTGTGCGTTCGCACAGTTGCTGTGCGATCGCACACCATGCTGTGCATACGCCACTACTAGAAAACAGTCATTTAGCGACGGATTTTTCCGTCGCTAAATGACCAAAATCCGTCGCTAAACACGTTTAGCGACGGATTTGCGACGGAAACAGTCCGTCGCAACCTTTTTGGTCGCAACGTTTGATAACGACGGGAAATAAATTTTACGACGGATTTTGGTCTCCGTTTTAGCGACGGAATTTTAATTCCGTCGCTAATTAGCGACAGATTTAGCGACGGATTTAAATCCGTCACTAATTTTTAAAAAATTTAAAAATTTAAAAATTATATCGTAAAATAAATTTTTTATTTAATCAATCCCTCATCCGCGCCCTCCGTCACTCACCCACCCGAGTTAAATCACCCACCCGCATCCACTTATCAATTTTCGCTAACTTCCCAGTAGGTCACCCATCCTTCCATTGCTCCCACTCAAGACTCTTTAACCTTGTAGTTCTCCCGCGCACAACTCAACCTTAACCAGCTCATATTCATGTTATATATTTATGTATATTATACTTAAATGTAACTAAAAACAACAAATATTTGTTTCCATAATTTAAACCCGCATTCTAAGATAATTTTTTTATAAATAATAATTTTATTAAAATATTTATATACATTAAATAAATAAATAATATATAATTATTATTTCATAAATAATATTTAATTATTATTTTATAAATAAAAACGTTATATTAAAATAATATAAATTTAATTAAAAAATTAATAATTATTTTTATTTAAATACTATCTTAAATAATATTAGATGCCTTTTAATTTTTTTTGACATTGAAAATTAGCCACGGATTTGAAATCCGTCACTAAATTCCGTCGCAAAAGGCATAATTTAGCGACGGATTTTAAAATCCGTCGCTAATTGCGGAAAATAAAAGGCGGGAGTATTCCCGCCAGTAATTAGCGACGGATTTTAAAATCCGTCGCTAAATTTTATCAAAACAATTGGCGGGACTACTCCCGCCAACATTAGCGACGGAAAATCCGTCGCTAAAGTTGGCGGGATCATTCCCGCCAATTTAATGTGGTGTTTAGCGACGGATTTTAGATCCGTCGCTAAATCCGTCGCTAATCAAAAAAATAGCGACAGATTTTAGGTCCGTCACTAAAATCCGTCGCTAAAACGCTGTTTTCTATTAGTGCGCACAGCACGGCTGTGCTTTCGCACAGCCCCGGAAATTTATTTCCGGGCTATTCCGACGTGCTCTGATTCCCCTAACGCGATCTACACGCTATTCTTGACAATATCCATTTCAAAAACGTCGATTAAAACGCGATTATAATTCGTTCGATTCGTTTAAGCGAAATAACCCTAAATTTCCAATTCTCACAATAAAAACGTCAAGCTTACCTCAATTTGAAGCTTAACGATGAAAGAGAATCAAATTCTGAACGAATCGATATAAAGAACTCGCGATTTGGGCGAGAAACGGCGAAACGGCGGCGGAACGTATCGATCGCCATTTTTCTTTCTTCTGTTCTTCACTTCGTCACTGGAATCATCTGATTCCTTCTTCACTTGATATATATGTTGGCTAATTAGCCACTTTGATCCTTCATTTCTTTACCTTAAACCATTTCTCTTTTAAACTTTCTAATTTAACCAAATGGTTAAATTATCCTTCTAACTCAATTACTTACGTATTATTTATATCCAAATAAATAATACTAACCCAAAATTATTATTTCCATCAATAATCGTCCAATTGCTATTCCCGAGGCTTAATTGGCTAATTTGCACTTTAACCCTTGAAACTTTTCAAAAGTTACAATTTAGCCCAAACGCATCCGCGTCCAAATTTTAAAAGGTCTCCGATTGACCCAAAACTTTTACCACATATGCTATAAGACATTTCGTGTACCTTGGCGAAATAATTTTCACTTCGGAATTTGTATGGCTAAATTATCATTTTAGTCCCTGTACTTTATTTTGCGACTTTCTTAACATTTTTCCTTTCTAATTCCAATTCCAACTTTAGAACTGAAATATAATATTAAATCTCTCGCATATAATCCTTTCCAAAACCGACCTACTAAAACTTATTCATCGGAAAACTTTCCGATTTTGCCACTCTGGCAAATCTAGACTGGACACGTAGTCCAATTAGATAATTTAATATTTTAGGGTATTACAAAAAGTGATCATGTTTTGCTAATTTGGACGTTTTTGATACTTTGTGCCAAGTTCAGGGGGTAAAGTTATCCTCTGTTCATTTTCAATAATTATATATGAACTGCTGATAAAATTGATCCGTGTCACTAGCTCATTTAATGACCAGTGTAAAGAAGTGAAAAATTTGAAGAGATAATTTTGTCGCAAGAGGTCTTGCCCTTGAATCATGAGATAAACCGGAAAAGCTATCTCAAAAAGGATAGAGGCTGGCGGGCTGGGATCCATAGGAGATCCCTCAAAAATCTCCTAGCTAAAAACGGTTTGGCAACAAACCGAAAGTCTTGCACAACACAAAGGCGCCCAGTAGTAAAGGCACATGTTAAAACGGGCCGTCTAGTCCATATAAGAACCAGAGAGGAGAAGATCCACACCAACAATGAAGTCCACCGCAGTGAGCGGAAGCGGGGCTTTCGGGGCTCCCGTTCGCCTAGGCTTATGGAAGGATTCTATTCTGGAAAGGTTTTGAAATAATATGGAGTCGCCACCTATCTCTGCTAGAAAATGCCTTTTGTATCGATTAGATAACTTTACTCATTTATGGGTAAGATTACTGTACCCCGACCAAAGATCGGGTTCGTGGACCTATCCGACTCATGCGCTTGGCTTAGTAACCTCTACTTTTTACCTACTGGATGCATCAATATCATCTCAATATTTCAATTATAGTTCACATGATATGGTACTGAAGGAAAAAACACTTATGAAAGCAGTAAACATGTTTGATGCGCACATGACTCGATCTGGACTGGTGAAGTAGCAATTACTCCTAACCATACATCCAAACATGGCGGTTTCTAACAAATAACAAATAGTGGCTGGTCTGGATATATTAAGTGAATAAAACCTAAAAACCAGATATATATGTTTGATTGATTTTATTAGGTCATTCTTGAAAGTCATGTATAACCTCTAATTACATTTTACATGCAATCCTAAGATGTCTAGGTGATTTGCTGGATTTGATTTGATTTTTTAATTTAACGTGGTTAGTCCCTTAGCCTGTCAATATTGGATTTGCATGCTTTTGGAAAGCAATAAACATTATCGGCATATACACACTACGCAGTTGATAAACCTACAAGGTAAGAAATACTTTCAGATCTTGTTGACTTGAACGTCTGGCACTTGGTAAATTTTAACCATTGGTGTGATCAGCATTGGTTCTCAGGTATAACACGTTTATCTTGTCGATATGGTCCACTAGTTGGAACTGGGGTCGATTTCGAGTTCAAGTGGACCTGGAATCTGGTCTAGAAGTTGTTGGGTTTTCCAGTTGCGTGCGTATGGGTCTTGTTTACATAATACTATTGTACATTAAAAACCCTAAATCTGGGCTGAAACACGGCCTAATTCCGAGATCAAACGAACCCGGAAACCTAAAACCATGATCTAGTTGGAATTCAAAAGATCTGGAAGCAGTTCTGGGAAAATGGCGCCAGTTCTTCATGGAGGAGGCACCAGTCCACACCAGCTGCGACGCTGGTTCATGCAGAAGCAGTAGTTCCTCGTTTTTTATTCATTTTCTCATCCGTTTTTCATGCAAACACGACTAAAAAGACATCAAACATAGAGGAAAGTAATACGAATATTCTAGAATTATCTTATGGTCATTATACATACATTTTTGTTTTGGGAAACATAACCACAAAAACCTTTATTACGAGACTTCAATAAAGATTACAACTAAGGGCCAAGCCCAAGAAAAAAAACAAAGGCAACAGCTAGGAATAGCCTACAAATACTTTTAACAAGCAAATAAACACTGCTAAACAAGGCAGCTAAAAACTCACAGCAGGAAACTAAAGATAATTACAATATGGATATATTAAGAACTGCATTATAGATGGGCGAGGACATCTTGATGTTACTGAACTTGGCATTGATAGCAGCTTTGATCATGCTGATAATATCTTCAATAGAAAAAGTCTCATTTGTAAAAAAACTTCTTGTTTCTAGCTCTCTAGATGAAATAAATAATAGTAGAAATGATGATTCTCCTTAAGTTAGCTAGCATACTTTTCCTTGAGGCTTTCCTGCAAAACCATCTTATAAGTCTCCTCCAGTTCAGCATGTTGTTGGGACAGTTACATATGGGAAGCAGCTTACTCCAGATTTCCCTAGTAACTTGACAATCATAGAAGACATGGTCAATGTTTTCCTAGTTCATATTGTACAGCACACAAGTATCATCACAAGTAACCCCCCACTTCATAAGTATGTTCTTTGTTCTGACTATCTTCTTCAAAATTAACCAAGGAATGAAACTGTACCTGGGAATGGAGTTTTCACCCCACACAATTCTTCTCCAAGGGACTTTGTCAAAATGGCCCCTGTAAATGTTCCAAGTATAAGCTATAGAGAACTTTTTATTTCTTACCACCTGTCAGTTTGTAGAATCAGCAATATAGTCTTGCAGTTTGAAGTTGTTCTTTATGTATTCCCAGGCTTCATCAGTAACTGAATCCATTATCTCAGGGAGGAACCACCTATTATGTCTGTAAAGATATGCAATTCTTGTAGTTTTTGAAATATCAGAATCTCTCATCTTCACTCTTAGAAACTTCTATAACATTGAACAAGCATGAATCCAGGGATCCCTTGAGAAGTTAATGTTCCTTCCATCCCCAAATTTTTAATTCTCTCCTTAATAATGATGATACCCCTCCAAATCCAGTTAGAGTTGCTATTAGTGTTAGGTTTTTGTAGGTTCTTAACGCAACGGAATTTCAAAAATTTATCAAAAACCCAAACCAAGATCCATGTAATTCGTATAAATAGATTAATAACATAATTAATACTTACTTGTATGTCGAATTCAAATAGCAATGTAGGAAGGAAGAGGTGGTTCACTTTGGTGATACCTGGCCTCGGATCAGAAACGCCTCCAAAAGAACGGGTCCTCTACGAGTATCCACACGAACAGACCTTAGCCAAAACTAGTGCTTGTGTGCTAGCATTATTGCTTTATAAGCAATTTCGAACTATTTAGAGATTTAGTGAATAATGAATTTTGTAATTCACAAACCCATTCCATAATGTGTATTTATAGGCATACCATAACACTAGGGTTTGAGACGAATTCGTATTTCAGTCTCATTGTAACTCTTACAAGTTTATGTTTATCAAAAACTCCTTTTTGATAATCACACATATATATTAATTTATAATTATTATCTTCAAAAGATAATAACTTAAGAAAAACACTTATCCTTAAATTTCTAATTTCAATTAATATATATATATATATATATATATATATATATATATATATATATATATATATGTTATTAGGAATTATATATTTAATAAACTATTAATCACTTAATTCCACTAGGCTTGTACAACCCATAACTGTTTTGGGCCTGTTCTTAGTGTGCGACCATGTAGGTTCATATAACGTTGGCAGTAGGCCCAAAATCTCTATTTCGGCCCACAAGTCATAAGTAGCCTCTAGCAAGACATTATGACTATCCAAGTTATACGAATATCGATAATATGATTTAACCATTTACAATAATATTTTAATCCTTTTGTCTCTCAATATACTGATTGAATATAATGCATAGTCCTGTCATCCTTATAATATTCAATCATTAGTTTTCTGATTCCAAGTATACTGAAAATGATAACTCTTTATCAATTCATTTAGCATGGCCATGCATTTCCTTCAGTCTATCTTCTTCAAGGGGCCCATAGATATCTTACTCAAATAAATGAGGGACAAATTCCTTCTCACTCACTCATATTTCTCACATAGTTACTTTCATATCCAATGACAATCTATTCCATTATCCTGTTAAAGATAATGTAAGACTATATCAAAACATGAAATAGCTATGTAGAAATCCATGGTGATTTCAAGGTCAAAGGATTATACTAATAGAACTGTAATGAGAATTACTTATGACAATTATCTATGTAGTATTCTCAAGGTGGGTCATCCAGTGCCTTATTTCTCAAATAGCACCTATGATTTGGCTTTATACCTCATAGACATGATTAGTAAAACATAATCATTAGTCAACATCATACTAGTCTCAATATTCTATTAAGATTAGGGATAGATGGAATATAATTCTTCATAAAACCTAAGGGTTCTACTATCAAGTCACATACTTGATGACCTTAGAAAGAATTAACCATTCATGTATTTTAATCATAATATAAAATGATAAAAACTGTCAATCAATAAATAACAAAACGATAAAGATAATACATGGTCACACATGATTGATCTAGTGCATATCACTAACAATTGGCATTGACACTCCAGTAGCTCCCTTTTCTGACTTTGTTATTCTTAATCCACTGCACCCAAAGAGAGTTGGAGTTGTTGAAAATGTACCAGACATGTTTGCTAATAGCTGCCTTGTTCCAGTCTCTTATACCTTTAATGTTCAGACCCCATTCATCTTTAGTTTTGGAAATATCTTTCTAAGAGACAATAGCACTATATCTGCCCTCAACAGCACCATTACACATAAATCTAGAACATATGCCCTGAATATCTTTGATAACACTCATAGGTAAAAAATCATCACAGAAGCCCAAAATATATGCATACTCATTAGGACAGACTGGATAAGCTGGAGTACTCCTGCATATGACAGTAACTTGGTGGTCAAAGTGTTGATTTTGCTAGTAATTTTTGTAGTAATCCCTTTGCATTCAATCTTAGAGATTATAGTGGATATTAGAGGTATGCCTAAGTATCTAAGAGAAAGGATACCTTAACTGAAACTTAATTTGTTTTTGATGCTATTTTTGTCATTATCACTCATATTATAAAAAAAGACCTGACTTTTAGAGAGATTAATCTCTAGAATAGAGGTATTTTTGAACTTTGAAAGAGTGTTGTGAAAAAACTTTATGGAATTCACATTACCATGACAAAATTGGAGAAGGTCATCTACAAACATCAGGTGATGTATCTTCAAAGAATTACAACCTTTATGGAAGGAGAAGGAAGGATCAGGGTTATTAAGACTTCTGGATAGGTAATCCATACATAAAACAAAAGGAATGGGGGATATATGGTCTCCTTGTCTGAGCCCTTTACTAGCTTTGAATAGATTACTATTGTTCCCATTCCAATTAACATAGAAACTATCTGTTTTAATACACTCCATGATTAGGCAGACAGTCATATCAGGGAAATTTAGACTAAGCAAGGTCTCTTCAACAAAATCCCAGTTTATGGAGTCATAAGCTTTCTTTAGGTCTATTTTAAGGAAGCATCTAGGAGGACGAGACTCAATATGGTAGTTCCTAGCAAGTTTTGATAATAAGGCGGTAGACACACCAAGAACACAGAAAAAGAGACAATTGATTCTAAATGCTTCCTAAGTGTAGAAATTCAATAGATTTGATTTTAATGAAATACAAATATTAGGACGGACCTAAAACATGCTTCCTAACCTAATTTAATGGCAATTTGTAAAAAAAAGCATTAAGACAACAGTTATAGTAAAATAATCAAATCAGCCTAAACATGCAATTGACAAATATAATTAAAAAGTGATATTGACGATTAAGGGTCCTCAAAAGTACCATTTTGAGTCTTTGGCTCGTTTACTAGCAAAGTGGATGCGGAATCCAGCTACGAATTGCGCGTAGTAGCTTCGTACTTGATAGATTAAAGCGTTTAGCTTGTTTTTTGACTAGAATAAAGTGCAGTTTGTGTGTGTGTGTGTGAGGAAGGGTTCGGCAAAACCTATAATTCTAGGATTAGGGGTTCGAATTTGGTGTGTTATTTTTGTGCTCTAGTCCGACCGCTGGCTAGACTGTCTAAGGGTAGTATTTATAGAGCATAGGGGTGACCTAGGGTTTGCTAGAGGTTGAGTTTGGTCGGGAGTGTGCAAGTGTGTTAAGTGATAAGTCCTTTTAGTGTTTGGATTAGTAAAAACCTTTTTTAATTAATTAAATTCGGATTAACACTTGGTGGCTAAGTAAAGTATGCTTAAAAGTCAGTTTTAGTGCCTGCAAGTGCTTAAAAAGTCTCTTAAATTCCTCTGGGTTTAGGTATAGTCAATTTTAGTCCGAAAAACTTGTAAATTGGCCAATAAACTTCTAAGATATTACAGTTAGTCCAATTTGTGGACTTAAACTACAATCTCCTTTGATTTTTATAGGCTATTCACGACCAATTATGCGTTAACCATTCAGGTTTATGAGCTATGCACTGGTTACGCTTGCTTAGATTCCAGCAAGCAAATCAATAGCTCGTCATGCGGACGATTTTCTATGAAAATCATCATTTGACGCTTCAGTACCTTATCACATTTTACCTGTCTGGAAAATAGGCGTCTACAACTGCCCAACAACAACTTATCTGTGAGCGGGACGATCTAAGTAGTGAGAGATGAAGCTCTCTAAAAGCCCTCCTCGGGATGCCTGTGAGCTGTGTAAGAAACGCATAAAAAATAGTCAATTATGAAAATCCACAAGGAATGATTCATGACAGGGTTACAGCCGCTTGAAACAGAAAGTATCTCAATTGTACCAATTATTCAATGATTTAGTAATTTAGATCTTTTATCATACGTGCATGCCATGATTATTGACCAACACATGTTCGTAGAAAGGACACATAAATGACCGTAAATATAAAAAGCATAACTTTTGAGACAATGGAACAAAAAAATTTATTTAACTTTGAAATTCAAAATTTTTCTTATGCATATTTTTCCAACAGCGTTGTTAACAATTGAATGCGCATAAATCACATTATTCCGAAAAGATCGGCGCCCCTGTTTATTCTCATGATTAGTAAAGAGTTATTAATTATAGGAAGTAGTGAGATAATACTTGTGAGGATCATAATAAACATGTGGACACTCAAGGTGTTGAGTGAGTCGAACAAGTGACGCTAGATGACTTTTGCATGGTATTATATCAAAGTCAATTTAATGTCATCAGTGAGTCGAACAAGTGATGCTAGATGACTTATATATGGTATTACATCAAAGTCAATTTAATATCATTTACTTCATATGTCCTTTGACTTGCGGTGACACTATCTTGTATATAGGTGATTAGAGTTTGATACTTCTTATCCCTAGATCTTTCATGAACTAGGATCGTTAGATGTGTTGGCTGTAATTAGTTGTATATGGAGGTAGGGGTTTAACCTAGAGAGGATTCATCACTCCGCATGAACGAAGATAAAATTCTATGCTATGTCGAATTCTTCTTGATGGATGATAAAACCTACGTAGGTGTATATGACTTTCTTAAAAAGTTGTTTATAGTGGAAGTCATATTAATCAAGAATAAGAACTGAGAGATGAGGTCATATGATCAAGACAAACAATGTTTGATTTAACCGTGACACTAGTCGAGATCAGAATCTTAGATGAAGGGAATTTTTAGTGTACGATAATTACGAACATTGGTTAAAAAAGAATCCATCGAAACATTCATCTCTATTTATGAGTCGTGATATGTTGTTGGACGTCGCTGACAATCTACGAGAATTAATAATTAATGGTATTCGATTATTTAATATATGACAGGCGTTTCTTATGAGTCTCGTTTCCATATAGAAATGAACCTAGTTAGTCAGACATAATAGAGTGTGCAACTGATTGAGTTTATGAAAGAGATCGAGATCTTATATGAAGGGAATTTTGAGGTTACGGTAATTATGAACATTGGTTCATAAGGAATGCATCGAAACATTCATCTCTATTTGGGGGTCGTGATATGTTGCTAGACAACACTCACGATCTATGAAAATTAATAATTAATGGGATTTAATTATTTAGTATAAGAAAGGTGTTCCTTATGACTCTCGTTGCCATATAGAAATGAATCTAGTTAGTCACATCCAATAGAGTGTGCAATCGATTGAGTTTATGAAAGATCGATTTCATATAAATACTAGCATATCTCAGAAATTAATCTAAGATGAAAAATAAGTACAAATTAGAGACTAATTTGTAAGATTTGTAAATTAGTAGGAACCTAATTGTATTTATCCAAGTTAATATGATTAAAGGCTAGATAATGTCATGGTGATGATATCATGTGCATATTCCATATAGATGATTTCATGGTGATGATATCATGTGCTTATGTCATATAACTGATGTCATGGTGATGATATCATAAGCTTACGTCATATATGGGCTGAATACATAGTTTGACTCCTGAACTTGTACCCTTTACCCATCTAATCCCTAAATTTAACGTCTCACCTATCGAACATCTGAACTTGTTGAATAATCTGATTTAACCCTTAAACTTAATAAATACGTAAACATTAAACCTCCCATGAACAATTTCTTCTAGAATGTTTCAAGTGATAGGTGGACACAGAGGGGTTCAATATTTTCGTACTCCCTCCGGTCCATAATATTTGTCGCATTTGGATTTGGCACAAGAACTAAGAAAACAATTAATATGTCTTCATTTGTAAACACTTTTACTAAGTTAACCCTACATTGAAACTTGTTTACATTTATGACTCATTTGTTTATTTTATTCTTTCAATAAATTAATGGGAGGCAACCATGGAAAAATAGCAATTAATGCCCTCTTGATACTATAACATGACAAATATTATGGATCAAAACAATTTCTAAAATGCGACAAATATTATAGAACGGAGGGAGTAATTATCAAGTTCAAGGGTCAAATATAATTATTTAACAAGTTCAGAGGTTCAATAGGTGAGACGTTAAGTTTAGAGGTTAGATGGGTAAAAAGGTACAAATTAAAGGGTCAAACTATGTATTAAGCCTTTTTTATGTTATATCATATGATGATATCATATGACGATGTCATGTGAATGATGTGATGGTGATGATGTCACAAGTGAGACATATGTAGCTAGGAGTCACATGGTAGAAACACTTAAACTACATCTGCAGCACTTGTCTTGCCATATGTCTTAAAAAGATTTATAAAAAAAATTTGAATACGTTTTATAAGGTTATTTTAGGTGTGACTTGGTCACTCAAATTGGGAGTTGAGTTTGGAAATTGATTGGCTAACTCGGTGATTTTACAAATTCAGATGTTTTGGGAAATATAATCATTGTTTTATATATAGAAATTTTTCAGAAAAAAAAATGATTTTAAAACTGTGGAGCTCGATTAGAACTTGAAAACTATTGCGGAATTGATTTATGTTTGAAAAGAGTTCTCAAAGCTTACCTTTTGATTGATGCCATTACCAAATGTTGATTTATTATAACAATTCTGAGTATGTTGTGGCATATTTTATTTTGATATTTGAGATATCATTAGGTTATATGGTTGGCCATGTCGGTAGATATTTAATGATCAAATTGGATGTTACATGCTCGTTTTTTTTAATAGCATGTTAGTTGCCTATCATGTTTATGAACTGTTATATGGCAAGATGATTGGGTTGAATGCGGGTTAAGGCATGCTTGGTTTATTTATGGTTAACTGGAAACCATAACTTGTTGGTGTAGTTCCGTGTTAGTATGCTTCGTATATTTGTTAAGTTTTGCTATGTTAGTTGCTTTATCTTGTTTTCCTCGTTGTGCGGATAGCACAAGATGTTGTTGCTAGCAGGCGTTGATTTGGCTTAACCTTGATGATTGATATTGAATTTTAAGTCGAACCTTTGTTTAGCCCCTGTGTATTATTTTATTTTTGTTTGGCTAATGTCTGGTTTAATATATCGATTTATGGATCGAGGGCATTTGGGAAGTGATATCGAAGAAGATGAGGAAAGTGACTATCGGGAACAGTTGGCGGTTTCTGATTATCCTAGATAAGAATATTGGAAATTCTGGCCCGAGGAGATAAATTGGTGTATCAATACACTAGTGCGTACGTCGTGTTTGACGGCGCGATTCCATAATTGAAGGTGAGTTTTGTAGATACAAATGTTATATGTCGTTTCTCTTTAAGTATAATTTCAGTTTGGTTGAGGTTAATTTGGATATTATATCCGCATAGGGGAATTTTATGGAGTACACAGTTTGAATTGTTATGATAGTATTATATGATTTGGTGGGTTGCAAGTATAGAGTTTGAGAAATATTTTGAGGCTATCGAGTGCACATCTCAGAGAGGGTAATGTCTAGCAAATATTTTATCGAGGAATTGATTTCAGATGAAAATTTGTTAAAGTATTTAAAATGTTTTTATCACGTAATTGTGCCCAGACATATCATGAACATGCATTTTTGTATGTCACGGATAGGGAATTGCATTGAGCATTGAGTATATTCACTAAATAAAAAGAAAATAAATAATTGGTCCATGCATAATAGGACATGCATCACGTGCATAGAAATGATTAGAGTTGGATGCAACTCTTTGGGGATGAGAGATGTCATCACCCTGGCGCACAATTATGTAAAATGGATTTTATCGATAAAGTGTATTTGAGAAAAATATTTTGAAACGAACTCGCGAGTCACACTTTGATAGATTTATTTATAAAGTTAATGGATTTCAAATGGTTTTAATGTTTTTACCGAAAGGTAGCTGGACAAATACTCTGTGATGATTGTGGTGAATTAAGGATGATTGTGTTGCTATGATCAGTTTTATGTTATTTGAATAATTGTGATTCGTAGGAATTTGTGTTAGATATAAGATTGCATTCGAGTTTTTGTTGCAATAGTGTGATAGGATTTTGAGGTGATTGAGAGGCTTACGTGTTAACTTCCGATTTATGATTTGAGGGTTTTTGGATTAAGAGATTTCGTTAAACTTTACGTGTGTGTATACACTGTGATTTTCAAAGAAGTTTGTTTCTACATATTTGATTTTGTTTAAATATTTGGTATACTCGTATAAAAATATTGTGTGAACAAAGAGATTTTGCTTACAACTATTTTTCCATTTTGACAAATGGATAAAATTTTATCAAGTTTGAATTAAAAAAATAATAATTTTGTCAACTGATCGATTTTATAGATTTATAAACTTATTTAAAAGTAAGGTGTAACTGCGAATTCAAAATACGAATATTTTGAAAATTTTAACGTGTTTACAAAACTTGAGGTTTTCCAACAGTGAAAGCATTTTTTTTTGATATAAAGAGAGGTATAAGATGTTAACGTCTTTAAAAGAGAAGTGGAAAATATTAACATAACGTTTTGTGTTTTGAAAATTTTGTTTTTCTGTAAGTTTGACTTGAGCATAACCAATGACTCGGTTAGTGGTGAATTTGATCTAAGTGATCTCTTATTGTTTACGAGGTTATAGTAAATTGTTGGAATGATTTTGAGAATTTGAGTTTGGTTAGGATATATGAGTTAGCTGATTCAAGGAACGGGAATCGCGGTTAATAAGTTTCGCCAGTAAGGGTTGGATGGTCGATTCTGTTAATTGAAATTTGATTTATTGTGAAATGTTTGGACATCGTTTTGGTCGGTTGTTGAACCTTTTGTGCATGCGACGTGATATTAGGTTGTGTAATATATGTGGAATATGGTCAATGTTTAGTTACCGTGTAGTTGCGGGCCTTATACTTTTGAAGGATTGTAAGAGTCTTTCAGGATGATTTTGTTGTTTAACAATTTGGAACTTTTGTTATCATGAGTTAAATTGGTGTATTCTTAGAGTGTAGATCTGTAATATCGTGATTCTTGATTCGTTAAGATTGTTCGTCTTGTGGAGAGTCATATCTAGTTGATATATTAGAGTAGGTAGTTCGTTTGCTATAACAGGTTTATTTAAATGTTTTTGATACGGGATACTTGGTGTTGAGTTGTTAATTGTGCATGATCTTTATCAGTTG
This sequence comes from Mercurialis annua, assembly GCF_937616625.2. Lineage (NCBI taxonomy): Eukaryota > Viridiplantae > Streptophyta > Magnoliopsida > Malpighiales > Euphorbiaceae > Mercurialis > Mercurialis annua. Next base: position 38,926,351 of record NC_065571.1, read on the forward strand.
GAATTTCAAGGTATACATTTGGTTTCAGTTGGGTTGATCACTCGGTTGAGGAGTACACTATGGAGACAAAGCTTGTTATGCAAAAATGCTATATTTTTCTATCCTTGTGATACGTTGGAATTATTGCTTGTGTGTTTATTTTGGTTGTTATATGCGCTCTATTTTGTTGGTTTGTGCTTGTTAGGTTTTGTGTTAAAATCGAGGACGATTTTGTTTTTCAATTAGGGAGAATGTAATACCCCGTATTTTTTTTTGTTTTTTTTATATACGTTCCGCCGTTAGGTTTGTTGTTTTTGTGCTTCAGTTGTCTTATTTGACTTGTTGAATAAACTCTGGTTTTGGTCTGTCGTCACTTGTGGGCCTTATAAAAATTCAGCATTTGTTGTGTAATCCCGAAAATAATAATAATAATAATAATAATAATAATAATAATAATAATAATAATAATAAAAAGTAAGATTATAATAATAATATAAATAAGATAAAATAAAGTTTAATAATAATAAAAAAAAATAAGGGATAAGGTTGTCATTTTATCTTTTCTAAACAAAACCCTAATTTTAATGAGATGTATTTAAAGAAGGCTAGTGCTTTCCTCGAAGAAAACAAAAGAATAAAAAAACAACATAAAAGAATGAATGTAGCCGTCAAAATATGGAAAACACAAAGTTATTATTAGCTAAAATTATAATTTGAAAAAGGGACAAGAATGAAGCTTTTTAAAGGTATTATCTTCACCACATTTTTCGTTATATTATTATAGTGATTTAAATATATATATTAAGCAATGTAATTGAATTTTGTATAATCCTTATAAAGTTTGCTGTTTTAATCTACTGTATTCTTTTGCCAATTTTTGTCTTATTCATGTAGAATACGAATGGTTGTTATTTATGGGTAGGGCAAATGAAGATTTACAGAAACAAAAGAAAATTGTTGAATCCATTACAATTTGTTTTGGTATAAATTGAAGTTTTAGTCCCTAAAATTTCAACACTTTTCACCTAAAAGTTTATACTGCAATTTATCATTTTAGCACAGATACCGATAATAATTTTTGTTTCATTTTATTTGGGTTAGCCATTTAATTTAGAGGAAAGTAATAATGTTTCTTCTGTTTAACGTTTTAAAACCTAGAATTTATAAATAGTATAAACAAGTATTTTAAGTTTAATTTACTATATTTTAATCCAATTTATTATTTAATCATAATTCAATATATGTTTGAGGGTGGGATTAGCATGTATACTATTGGTTATATTTTGGGTGTTTGGAATCGTTGATTAAATTTAAGTATTATATTGAATTGCATGTCATGCCATGATTCCTCGTTGTTTTGGACAAGTTTATGCAGTTGTAAATGTATGACCTAGGGCTGATTTGGTACCTTGAAATTAGCACTTTGGTTATTCAATTGTTTGATAATTCAATTGTTGGTTTAGATTTCACGTTGGTTGGATTATTATTGGTTAATGTCACTGTTAGTGGGTTTCATATAATAATTTTGAACCTTGCTTAATGAATTGGTGATTGGCAGCATTTACATTCTTGTTCATAATAATTGTTCTATAAAACTTGGGTGGTTAATTTTAATTTTTGTCATGCGTTCGATTATTAATTCAACTGTTATTGGTCAATTGTTAATATTATTTTAAATCTAAAAATAATATTAGTATCGATTATAATTTAATTTTTTTAAATTATTATATTTTGAAAACGACAATTTGTAATCTTTTAAATGAATAGTTACTTGTGTAATGTTAATTTTAAATTATTGGCTTCGTGTGCCAATTTGACTAATTTACATTTTATCTTTTAATTTTTTTTTTAAATCATTTGGGTTAAGAAATTTATTTTAAATATTGGTTACTTGAGTATAAAGCTATTGAATTTCGTTTCAATTATGAATTATCATTTTATTAAAATTATTATTTTCGATATTATAATTTGTGGATTATATTTTTTTTATATAAAATGGTTGGATCGGGTTATACATTGGTTGCCCGACATGTGAGAAGAAACTGAGCTCCGTGTTAACTCAGTTGACTCGCTACGTTGAAATTAGTAAATTGGATATAATATTTCTATTTATTATTATTTGACTTTACCCTTCCGGATTATATGGTATATATGAACTCAATAGGCTTGATTTATTTACGGCATTATAATTTATTTGAGAATTGTGTTTCTCTGTGATTTATCTGGTTATTTAATTGTGCTAGTCCTACGTGGTGTCTAGTAATCTTAGAGTTAGGGGTCGTTCAGATATTAACCTATTTATTATTTTAGACCCGTCGACTGCTCGTGCTTCGGAGTCTACGGAGGGTTAGCTGTTTGCCAAGATCACGTGGATAAGCAAGCAGTGAGTTTGTAGTGCTATTTACCGCTTTATTAAGTACCGCAATTTATATTAGTATTATAAATGTTTTCGAGTTATTTTAAGAGATTATGGATCTGGATTGAAACGAGCTACTCGATAGGCTTATATCGAGACTGTGTGCACCGGTAAGTACTCTGGGAAACGGCATACTAAAATCTTGCTTACGCTGGTATATTTATATGACGAGGATTGGTTCCCGTCTACTCTGGGTTTATCGGTATGCTATGACATACTTACGCTGGGATCATTTCAATACTGTTTTCCATAATCATACTATATTACTATAAACTGTTTTGATTTAAGGGTTTTAAACTTAATAAATGTAAATAGTATTGCAAACTCATCTCAGTATATCTGACCCCGTTGTTTTCCCAAATTTTCCAGGTATATGATTTGAAAGCTGGTCCACTCCGATTCTTTTGATTCCTCGGAGGTTTTTATGTTATTAAACTAGTTTCTGTTTTCAAACTCTTAGACCGCAGTAGAACTAGTTTATATATTACATTTGTTATTGCATTGGGATTGTCGGTTAAGCTGATTATTTATTATTAGCATGTTTACACTGGAATATTTTATTATTATATTTAAGGCATGCTGTGGAATATTTCAAATACTTAAGTTATTTATATTAGAACTGTATTATAAATTCCTAGACTTAGGTTGGAGTCTCGGTTGCCCCCGAGTAGTTTTCTGCAGGTTTAAATGTTTATTTGAATTCCGCAAGGCTTGCTACGGGTTTTGGTACTACATTACCCATACCCTAGCGCCGGTCGCGATTCATGAAAATGGGTCGTGACATAAGAGTCGAGTTATGTCCTTGTTATGTCATCATTTCATTTTGAAATATTCATCTTTTCCTTTAGGCAGTAAGTCTGATATGTGTTTGATACGAGCTATATGTTGTGATAAGCATGTATACAGGAGATGTGACCATTGATATGGTTATATACCTGCATGTTGAACTCATATTTGTGGTATATTTGTTTGATTGCAGTGTGGTTTGATTTGGTTAGGATGGCTGACCAAAGACAAACTCGTGCTTGAGCTGTGATGATAAGAGATACACCTGAAAAGGCTCATGATGAGTCAACTGTGCATTTAGGGCAACATGAACCGGATAATGCGGCAGGAAAAGGCTGTGGGAGCGGTAGAGCTAGGGGTAGAGCTACAGGTCAGACAGTGGAGGAATAAGAACCAGTTCAAGCTCATGGAATGCCTCAACAATCTAATGCCACATGCTTTGACTTTACTCAGTTCATAGCTAGAGTTGCAGCTATGCAGGCCAACAAAGTGGAGAATCAGGCTATGCATGGGGAGAAACTATTGCAACAACAACAACGTGTCGGTGCAAATGTCGATAGAGACAGTGTTTTGGCTTATATGCGGCTAAAACCAACAGAATTTGATGGTTCTGGTGATGCTTTATATTTCCTTGAGGAAGTCGAGCGTAATGCTAGACGTCTGCAGGCTGATGAGAGACAGTCAATCTTGTTTGTCGAGATGTCAATGAAAGGACTATCAAAGGATTGGTTTCGATGTATAGTTCAACCCAAGATGAATAAGATGACCTTGGTAGAATCTGTCAACCGGTACAGAGAATTCTTTTTGCCATTCTCCATGTCACGACCCATTTTTATAGATTGCGACCGGCGCTAGGGTATGGGTATGGTTGTACCAAAACCCGTAGCTAGCCTTACGAATAACTTACAAATATCAATAATCATAAAGTACCTGCATAAAACCACATATAAATAGTAAATACTTGGTCAACTCCGATTCTCTAACATGGCATAAATATTAAATAACCAGAATTAACATAATAATGCCAAAAACAATAATAAAACCAATTTAACTAAATCGATAACAAGTACTAGAACAACAAGACTTATAATTACTACTGCGGTCTAAGAATAAAATCAGTTTAACGACTTTATTTTAAATAAAGTAAAACCTCCGAGGAAATAAAGAATCAGAGACCAGCTGACTCGCTCAAAATCATAACCCTGGAAAAATTGGGAAACCAACAAGGTCAGATATATTGAGATGAGTTCATACAACTATTTACATTTATTAAGTGAAAACCTTTTAAAAACCTTAAAGCATTTATAAGCAATTTATCATTTATGGATAAGCATTGAAACCCTAAACCACAAATATCTAAATCCAGTTGTCGTGTCGGTGAGACAGTATCTCCATAACCAATCCCTGACTATCACTCAAATAAATACACGTGAGTTCCAGGAGACGTATCTTCCATCGGTGCCTTCACTAAGGCGAGACGTATATCTAACCATCAAATACCATATGATCATATACCGGTGCGCACGCAGTCTCGATGATGCCCGTCGAGTAGCCCGTTCCAATTCAGATCCATAATTTCAAAAATAGTTCGAAAGCTGCATATATATATATATATAATTAATAAAGCGATAAATAGCGATATAAACTCACTACTTTCTAATCCACGTGAAAACTCCTGGCAAGCAACCTAAACTTGGTTCGCCTCAAAAGCACGAACGGTCGACGAGTCTAAACAAATACAAATAATTATTAAAACGGACACTAACTCTATAAAGTACTAGACACCACATTGGACTAGCACATATAACAAGTTAAGGTAAAGCCAATCAGAGTAAACACAATACTCAAACAATTATAATAAGTCAAGCCTATTGAGTTCCCGCTTTAAAGACCATTTTAGAAAATATTATTTAAATGAACATTAAATAATAAACCAATTTAAATTCCAAATAGTGGGTTAGCCAAGTTGCCGATAACTACCAAGCTAACCTCACATGTCGAGCGGCTCAAGTCTAGCCTGACCCCAATATTTTATCAAATATAAACCAAAGTTTATAATTCCAAAAATAACTTTGATAAAATAATATATTTATATCTAATTATAAACCATATTTTATAATCATAGAACAACTTCGATAGAATAATAATCAAAATTTAAAACGGAACCCGATAGCTTTAACTTCAAGTAACTCAAGTTACAACTAATTACTTAACTAAAATAAGTTAAGAAAACGTTTTAAAAGTTAAACGTAACTTAAGTCAAAATGGTACGTAAAGCCAAGATTTAAAATCAACTATATTTACCCAAGTAATAATATGAATTTAGGTTATAAAAATACTTATTGTTTTCGGATTATTAAAACAATTCGAATTTTAATCAAAACGATATTATTTTCAGTTTTAAAATAATGCTAGCAATTTGCCAAATAGGAATTAAAACGATAAAAATCAATTAAACGCAAATCGCTATCAAATCCACATAATCATAGAAATTTGATTAGAGAATATGAATAGTCATATTAAGAAACCAAATGCTACTACAAACATAACAAACCAAAAGAAGAACATGAATAAATGGCAGCCACATCACTTGATTCGAAACGGCAAACCGAATCGAGCAACGCAATCAATCACAGAAATCCGGCTAGCAAATATAACCCATGAGATTGGGATCTCAAACAATGTAACTGTCGGCAAGAGCTTAGCATAGAGATCGGCCATGACAATAAGAACAAGTTCGGCAGAAACATTGGCAAAGAACACAATCGCAACATGAAGAAACAAGGAATGATTCACGTAAACTCAAAGGAATCCAAACCTAACGTTTCTATCCAACAAGTATGATAACAACAACTCATAAAACCTCAGAAAACTACAACAATGGCAGCAAATAATCAATGAGAAACGACAACAACAATACACAACGGCGGTAATCGAAACGACATTCAAACAAAAAGGTTTTACGTACCGTTTGACGATTTCAAAGCTTAGGATGGATGGGGATGATGGGAACTGATGTAGTGAATAAGATAATCTCATATCAATGCTAGCATAATGAATAATACAAGTAATTAACGGCGAGAACGATATCGAAAGAATAATACATAGAAGATACAAGAAGCGAATACTTACCTAAACGAATGATGATGAAAGGGATGGAGAGCGTAAGAGATTCCTCAGTGTTTTTGACGTAAGGGTCGGCTAAGGTTTGTACTTCAGAATGAGAACAGAAAAAGAACACGTCTGTAACATGTCTATTTATAAACATGTTACTGCTTCTGGAACAAGGTATGCGGTCGTACACTGAGTGTGTGCGTCCGCACACCTTACGACACAGGTGTGCGATCCCACACCCTATGTGTGTGTTCGTACATCGCACCAAACAGGTGTGCGATCACACACTCGATGTGTGCGCCTGCACACCTCATAAAAAGTGGTGAATAAGCCCAAAAGACGGTTTAAATCAAACCCGTGAACAAACCAAACATCCGACGATTCAAACAACGAGAGTTCGAGTCCGAAATCAACTTGGAACATGACCGTAAATATACGGGATCTTACACTCTATGACCAAGAGTTTTCAAGATAAGTTGTTGAATCTGATGAAAAGTGATAAATCAGTGCAGGAATATGTGACGGAGTTCACTAGATTGGGAAGATTTGCACCTGATTTGATGGTTGATCAAGTCAGGGTGAATGCGAGGTTCATAACAAGTTTAGGACCTGAATTTGTCTGTCTTATTTATGATGTTAATAGAGATTTGATTCAGCTGATTGATAGTGCATATCAGATTGAGACTTCGTTGGTACAGTTTGGAAGGATTGTCAATCCTACTGCACCAATGTCAACAAGGAGTGATCAAGTTAGTGTGATGGCAAAGACACAAATGTTTCTTAGTCCAAGTGGTTTTACTGGGCCATGTCGTAGAAATTTAAAAAAAGGGAAGCGTGATAAGCGTTTTAATACCCCTGGAGCTAATTTGAGTGGACGACGCTCAGGAAGTGCTGGAGTGTTAGCTCCATTATGTCAGAATTGCAAGAGGAGACATTATGGAGTGTGTCATTTCACCCCAGGAGCGTGCTTTATTTGTGGCTAACAAGGCCATTACGCTAGACAATGTCCAATGTCGGGAGCATAAGGGTCTACTGCCAGTGTTGCTCAACCTTTTCAACAGCAGAGGCCTATTTTTCCAGCGGCATCTGGGTAAGGTCAGGCTGGTAGTACGTTTACTAGTCAGAGAGGTAGAGGTTTTGGCAACAATCGGGGTGGAGGAAGAGGTACTCGCCAGGCTTCTCAAGTAGAAGGGAATCAAGCCCGAGTGTTTGCATTAAATCCACAGGAAGCTCAAGCCTCTAATGTAGTTATGCAAGGTATTTTTACTATTGGTTCTATGGATGCTCTAGTATTATTTGATCTGAGTGCAACACATTCATTTGTTTCATCGAGTTTTCCAATTATGATGGGGAAACAACCCGCTTATTTGAAAAATCCATTATCAGTAGCCACGCTAATGGGTGAAAGTATGGATACGGACATAGTTTATTCGTCTTGTCTTGTGAATCTTCAAGGACGAGAGTTGATTGCTTATCTAGTCTTACTAAAACTTCTAGCATTTGATGTTATATTGGGCATGGATTGGTTAGCTCAACATTATGGGGTTTTTGACAAATTTGTTCCCCCTATTAAGGGAAAATTCTTTTTTGTTCACAAAAATTATATTTTTGTATCTAGGGCTCATCCAGCCCGCAATGGCTCATTGCGGGCTGGTTAATCACCCTGATTATGGGATAATTAACCAGCCCGCAATGCCTCATTGCGGGTCGGTGGTCAACATTCCCTGCCACATGGAAGGGAATCACTGCAGCCCTCAATGGCTCATTGTGGGCTGCATCCCTATTTAAAAGGGTGTGCTGAAAAGGGTGTGCTGAAATCAGTTTTCACCACACCCCTTCATACTTAAAAAGAAAATATTGTTAGAAATATTTTTTTCGACCTATACGATTTTAGAGCTTTCGGTGATTATTTTGGAGGAAGAAGAATTATTTTTGGAGCTTGACCGGATTATTTTTGGAGCTTGAAGTCTTATTATTATTATTTTACGAGGACTATAAGAGGTGAGTCCGCATAATTTTATATAGCTAGTTTATTTTTTTATTAATAAATATTAGAATTTGTATAAGATTTAGAATTTAGTAAATATTAAATGTTTTAGATATATGTATATAGTTTAGAAAGTCATATTATAAAATTGTTATAAAGTAATTCTATTTTAAAAATACTGAAACGTTTAAGTATGATGAGATAGAAAAAATTAAAGAATTGACATTACGTATAATAATTTTGAAAATATTATAACGTCTATAAAAATATTTAAGTAAAATAAATATTTGATAAAATGTGTGATATTTTAGCAAAGTGTATACAATTTTGTAAATAGTTAAATAAAATAATTTAAAATTGTTAAATAAATTGTTTATAAACAGTTGAAAATATTATTATATATATATATTTAAATTAATTAAATTTACCATTTTATTTATATAAAATAATACAAATTAAGCCTCATAATGTGAATTTGAGTAATGTATTGTATAAATTACGGTAATATTTATTTATTACACATGTTTGTAGTAATGGCGTCAAGCGATATATTGTTTGTGATATGGTGTGACGGTAGCATCGTAAACTCTTCATGTGGAGTTGAATATATGGGGGGTCATTATGTTCATGTGCCCATTAGTGGAAGAATAAATTTTGAGGAGTTGGTCGAAATTTGTAGAACAGCAGTCTCTAATAGTGTGAGCCATGTGGATATAACGAAGATATATTTCCGGCTACCTCATTTTCAAGGGTAAGAAATATGTTCGTACTCGTTGTTTGATGTGCAAGGTGACCAACACGTATATGCTATTCTAGGCGAGACAGCTCGGATGCCGACATTGAAGGTGTTAGAGTTCTACGGGGAGTATCACACTTCGGCTTCTAATGAAATTCTTATGGATCAACTAGATGTAGCAGGTTCTAGTGAGTCTGAGAGGGGCAATGAGGAAGAGGAAGAAGACGAGCACTACGATAGCGATGAAGAGGATATGGAGGATATTCTTATTGTTGAAGAACCAAGTAATTTTACAAAGTACCAGTCTCAACTGCCGGAACACATAAGATGTGTCGATCTAAGTGACTTCGACGTTGACAAAACATGGGAAGCGCCGAACATTGAGTCACAGCGTCGAATGGAATTTGAAATCGGGATGATTTTCTCGAGCCGATTGGCTATGCGGACCTGTGCCATTACTTATTCGGTGGATAAGGGACGAGATTTTATGAGTCACCAGACAACGAAAACGACATTGGTTCTAGTTTGCAAGCATCAGAATATGTGTAATTGGTGGCTGCGCGCCACCCTGCTCCAGAAGACCAACACCTAGACGTTAATGAAATATAACGGGCCACACACATGCGATATGTTAGTGTCAACTCGACACCGCAAAACTTTTGGGATTACTCAAATTGTCGATTTTATTAGGACTCAGGTGTTGGGGCAGCGTGATATACGGATTTAGACGCTTATGGCGGGAATTTTAGAATCTTTAGGACTGGCCCTTCCATATAAACAAGTGTGGTATGGGAAGGAGAGGGCAATTAGCATCGTCTATGGGGACTAGGAATATAACTACACGCAAATCACAAAATTCATGGATAACTTGGTCCTCGTGAATCCTAGATCCTTCTGGTATGCCGAAGGTATGAAATAAATCACTATTTTAGATTTAATATATGTTTAAAATTACATTATATTCTAACTATATCCATTTCCAACATGTCGCCTAACTGATTGCGGTGGGGTGGAATGTAAATTTTTTAAATGAATGTTTTGGATCTTATTCCCGATGGAGGACGGATTTCCGTTTTGCAAGCTAGTTCTATTCATCGACGGGACGCATTTATATGGTAAATACAAATTGCATATATTGATAGCGTCGGCGGTAGATGGCAACAACCACATAATGCCAGTGGCATTTGCAATAGTTGAATCTGAATCTAGTTAGAGTTTTGAATATATTTTTAGATCATCTTGGAGATCAAGTCATCCGCGATCGAAAGGTGGCTATTGTTTCAAATCACGCTCCCGGATTAATATCGGTTTTGAAGCGTCCGGAATGGAAAGGGATTGATCACTTTTTCTGCATTCGGCATTTAATGGCCAATTTCCACACTCATATCAGGAATAAGGATATGAAGATGCTGGCTGAGAAAGCAGGTATTTTGCTGTTACTCGCCAACATCTGTGGTTATTGAAAAAAATAATTGTATAAATTTTGCACTAACAAGTACCCCATGTTTACGTGTAGGTCAGGCTTTTCAAGAGAAAAAGTACAAACGATACATGGACAGTACGGCAATAAGATCTCCGGCCGGGTATGCTTATTTGACTGATGAGAGATATCTTAAGAAAAAACAGTGGGATTTATGTTGGGACATCAAGGCGCAACGGAATGGTGTAATGACAACGAACTACGCCGAGCCCATTAATGTGACGCAAAAGAATATAAGGGGGCTTCCAATCACAGCGATGATAGAGGCTATCTTTGACAGGCTCAGCAATATGTTCGTCAAGCGTTGGGAAATGTATAAAGGGATAATCGCCCAGGGCGTCTTGTTTACTCCGTTCTGCAACACGCATATGAAAAACGCAACATTAAAGGCCCTCACCCATACTTGCAAGAAGTATAACCCGGACTACGTGACTTGGAGGGTGATTACTAGGAAGGACAATTTTCGGGCAAAGGGAGGAAATATCCAGAAGGGCAACCTTCGAAGAATGAAGTGCACGTGCGGTAAGTTTCAACACCGCCAGATCCCCTACTCCCATTCCATGGCGGTCATTCAACAAGAAAAGTTGAACCCTCGCGACTTCATAGGGTGGCGGTACCAAACCAAGAATGCCATACAAGCATGGAATACTCAGTTTAATCCATTACCTGCCGACGAGCTGTGGATTGGTTCTCGAGAGGTGCCATTTATTCAAGACGATAACTTGATAAGAAAGAAGGGTCGGCCGGTAAACCAAAGGATCAGATATGATATGGACCAGACCTATGGAGAGGACAGTAACCCTAATTTTTGCAGTAGATGTAGTATCTTCGCAATAATGCCTCGACTTGTACTAATTATCCTAATATGTGAATTTTAGAAATTCTTAATAGTTTCTTATTATTCTACACTTATTCTTAATGTTATTTTAATTATTAAAAAATTGATGTTATATTAATTATTACATCGTATTGTTTAATATTTAGGTATGAGTTCCTCAAGACGTCGAAATTCTTTGACAATTTAAGTTGTGCAAAGATATGAGGATCTCTTTTTGTGAAGTTTGGTATGGACAAAAACGAGCTTTTCAAAATAGCCCAATCCATTGCATGGATAAATCGCAAGTCGGACATATTTTTGTTGGTCTGCACTCAAACAATTTGAATGATTTTGGAAATGTTGTTGTATCATCTGAGCCCTCATGGGGGAGGTTATGGGAACTCAGATGCTAGATGGAGGCATACTGAGATTTTCACGGCGTATCTGTACCAGCGGCGATATCCGCAACAATTTCGAGAAATACATAAAACATCAGTACAATTGTTGATATGCAAATTAAAACTCATGTGATGTCTTTGCGTCTGAAGGTTTTTCACAAAATTTTGGGCACTGGTGAAAGATTTGACGTTGATTTTCACGGCGTATCATTACCAAGATGTTGTTCACAATGTTTTAACTGGTGAAAGCTTTTGTAATTTTTTAAGTCAAAACTTATTTGTAATTTTTAAAGTCGAACCTTGTTTATAATTTGTAAACTCGTATCGTATTTCTAAACTCGTATTGTATTTGTAAACTCGTAACTTATTTTTAATGTATTAGGAATTTAAGATGTTGTTATACATGTAGCTGTGTTCCTATTTTGTATGTTAAATTTTAGTACGTAAATATATTTTCCCTTATATGTTATAATAAATATTGAAAATGACATATTTTTATTTTTATTTTTTTAGACATGGCTGACCGAGCTTTGTACGACTACTTCCTTCCCGGACCACGAGATGGGGGTTTAGTACTGGATAGACAGCATGATCACAGGTCCAACACCGTTTGGCAGCATCCGGTAAGCAATATTTCTTTGTTCTTATACGAATAATGTTTTGTCATGTTTTATTTTCCAACTGACTCTAATTTTGTTAGATTGTTTCATTTCAGGAGAGCCATGCTTTGAGCTCGCGCAGGAGCACTTCACTGCCCCGATTAGAGACTATTCATCCGCGCATTCGAGAGGGAGTAATGCGGACGGGTCTAGGATCCTTCATTGCTATGCGGCAATACACGGTAGACATGACTCTGGTGACTGCACTAGTCGAGCGGTGGAGGCCAGAAACCGATACGTTTATGTTTCCAGAGGGTCACTATCACGCTTCAGGACGTGGCAATCTTGACTGGACTCCCTATAAATGGGAGTGTTGTGACCGGACGTACGATTAGAGATTGGAACAGCGTTACTCTCCGACTGCTTGGGAGAGATAGGAGGTCGAGCAGGACTGGTCAGAGCTCTTTTGTTACCACCAGTTGGTTGGTCGATCAGTTCGAGAACTTCAGAGGGTTACCTGAAGCGGCTTCAGATGAGCAGGTAGACTGGGCAGTTCGGGCATACTTGTTGGTCCATCTGCATACCTTGTGTTTTTCAGACATGAACAGCGGGCCGATAGGACTGAGGATTCTCCCACATATGGAAAACTTCACGACATTACAGACCATCACTTGGGGCTCGTCGGTTCTCGCACACCTTTACCATGAGATGTGCTTGTCGACGATGATTTCGGAGCGTAGGCTCAACATTGGGGGGCCACTTTGGATTATCCAGCTATGGGAATTTGAGCGCCTTAGACCGTTCAGGCCGATGTTGACACACCCAGTCATCACACCGCACTTATCGTTGGGTGAGAGGTACATCATGTTATAAATACTTACATGAAAAATTATAACTAACTGTTGTTTTTTTGTTGTAATTAAAATTGTTTTACTTGCACAGATGGGCGGGCCCTTTAGATTTTCGACGGGTTCATCATCGCAAATTGGAGGCCATGCGATTAGCACTTGATGTACTCCGCTATTCAGGTGTGAGTTATTTTAAAAATCTTTTATTTTATAGTTAGCACTTTACACGACACTATAACTAAGTTCTTTATTTTACGTGTGCAGATCAAATGGCAGCCATACTCCGATGATGTTATCGGACAGCTACAGCCTTATTTTTTGGATTGTGCTCCGTTCTAGCGTGCCCGCGTTCCACTGATATACTATCGTACTATCGAGTGGCACCATCCAGATAGGGTGATGCAGCAGTTTTGATTGCTTCAGCCTATTCCGGAGCCCCCTTCGCAGCTCCACATCCACCACACCGTCCAGATCCAGGGGAGCTCAAGCTTCCGGAACACTTTCAGAGAGTATGTCGCGATCATGGACTCCAGGCAACTGTATTTTTTCCAAGGCCCGTCACTGCAGCATCCGCCCCACTTCCATTCAGAGTACATGGAGTGGTACAGGCGCATCAACAGGAGATGGATTCCCATCACGGGGCAGAGCCGCGTTCAGTTGTACGTAACCTAAATAATATTTATTTGAATTTTACTGTGCAAATTATATGATACATGACTATCTATTTTAACTTTTTACAGCGTGATGCCATGGAGAGGATCCACTTACAGTCAGAGGCAGGGTCGAGTATTGGTACTTATGCTCGTAGTCACCAGTTGGGCACCATGGAGGATCGGAGGGACGCACAACGGCCACCACCAGAGCCTGCTTTTTTGCCACAGCCATTACCTCATATAGATTCCCCGACGGTCGACGTTCAGCGTATACGAGGACGTCGTAGGAGCAGAGGCAGAGTTCAAGAGGAGACACATGAGATGCCGGCGAACCCTATGCCACCACCGGTACGTTTTAATCAAAATTTACTTTTGTTTATTCTTAAATCAATAATTCTAATAAACAATTTGTTTTTTAGGTCGACTTTCACGGGGATATCGAGAATTTCATCCGACAATATTACGGGTCTAAGGCGTATAACGGGAGCACCTCAGCGCAGACCCAGTGCCCACCATCTTCATCCTTTTCGGTACCGCCTATGGACCCTCTCCTGCCACAAGCACGTTTCAATCTCAATTTAAATATTTTCCATTATAAAATCTATATTTATATATACCAATTTTTTCAGGCCGACTTATTTGGGGATACCGAGGACTTCATCCGGCAGTATCATAGGAGCACCTCTGCCGGCGCAGACACCTCCTCCTCAGACACCTACATATTTGCCGATCGTTCCGGTGTTTGATGATTCTTGAAACTTTACCTCCCTGACCACTCCCCCCTTAAAACGGTCTCGGCTCCTTGAGGGCTACATTCCAGCGCCGCCAAGTGAAGATCCGGCCTTCTCTTCTCGCCCGACTCAGAGTCCCTCCCAGATGCATTTTACTCTGGATGACCCTCGGATCTACAATTTGGCGCGGGTCACACAGCCGTTTGGTGAGCTTGCTGCTCCTGATGTCTGTGTTGAATCCCTCCTCACAACCTCATGCTCCTAATGTCTGTGATGAGGACGACACTGAGGATGTGGACAGTCCAGACGGCGATAGTAGCGATAGAAGCACCGGCCCAGATGGAAGATGTTACCGCCGATTGACCGATACCCATAAGAGCCAGCGTGTGAAAAAGGGTTACGGCTTGGGGACACGCTTACTGAGTCTAGATAGATCAGACTATACTAAGTAGTTTTATAATTATTGTACAAATATCAATGTGTATGCACAATTAATTTATGTATGGTTACTTTTAATTGTTTTGTATGGTTTCTTTATAATTATGTATAGTACATTATTAATTTATCTTTATCGCTTTCATATTAGACGGAAAAACGCTTAACACGGTTAATATAACTTTTTAATTATCGAAATTTAAATACAACTTAAATGTTCTTTATTCATAATATTGAATTTTTAATTTTTAATTATTAAGTTTAAAAAAATAACATTTTAAAAAAATAAAGTTGTCAATGATTGGGGAGAGAAGCTCACCAATCATTGGGGCTAAAACAGCCCGCAATGGCCCATTGCGGGCTGCTTTAGCCACTAATCCAGCTGATTGTCAGCTGGATTAGTGTAGCCCGCAATGGCCCATTGCGGGCTGGGCGGGTCCCAGGCACAAAAATATAATTTTTGTGCCCTGGGACACAAAACCAGAATCCCCCCTTCATAGGAGGAACAAAAATATAAAAAACCCAACATTATGCTAGTATGGATTGTTGGAATAAGTTAGTGACATTTAATACCCCTAGAATTGAAACAATTTTAATTCAAGCTGAGGAACTTAAATCCACTACTAGCATAATCTCAGCTATAAAAGCTCAACAAATGATGAGGAAAGGATGTCAAGCATTCTTAGCTATTGTATTGGATACGGAAAAAGATCAAGGGAGTGTACAGAATGTACCAATAGTGGTGGAGTATCCAGATGTTTTTCCAGCGAGTTTCCTAAATTACCACCAGACAGGGAGATAGAGTTCTGTATCGAGTTAGCTCCTGGTACCAAACCAATATCAATACCTCTTTATCGGATTGCGCCAGCAGAGTTAAAAGAATTAAAAGATCAATTTGAGGAGTTACTTGATCGTGGTTTTGTCAAACCAAGTGTTTCACCGTGGGGTGCACCTGTCTTATTTGATAAGAAGAAAGATAACTTGTTTCGGCTCTGTATAGATTACAGACGGCTGAACAAGGTTACAATTAAGAACAAGTACCCTTTGCCAAGAATTGATGATTTGTTCGATCAACTGCATGGGGCAAGGTACTTTTCTAAGATTGATTTACGATCAGGATATCATCAGTTGAAGATCCGAGATGATGATGTTTCAAAGACTTCTTTTAGGACTCGGTATGGTCACTACGGGTTCCTAGTTATGTCGTTCGGATTTACGAATGCACCAGTGGCTTTCATGGATTTTATGAATAGAATATTCAAACCATTATTGGATCCGTTTGTGATCGTCTTTATTGATGATATTTTGATATACTCGCGTACAGAAGAGGAGCATGCGCATCATTTGCGCATAGTTCTTCAGACATTGAGGGAGCATCAACTGTACGCTAAGTTTAAAATGTGAGTCTTGGTTGGAAGAGGTGGCATTTTTGGGACATGCTCTGTCTCAAAGTGGAATCAAGGTGGATCCAAAGAAAATCGAAGTGGTTGTGGAATGGAAACGACCAACTTCGGTGACTGAGATTCGTAGTTTCCTTGGTTTAGCAGGATACTACTGAAGGTTTGCACAAGATATTTTGAAAATCTCTACACCACTATCGAATTTAACTCAGAAGAATGCAAAGTATGAGTAGACATAGAAGTGTGATGATAGTTTTTAAAAACTGAAGGAGTGTCTAACTACATCTCCAATGCTAGCATTATCAAAAGGTACTGAATGATTTACTGTTTATTGTGATGCTTCAAGAATTGGTTTAAGATGTATTTTGTTTCATCTTGGAAGAGTGATAGCGTATGCTTCTCACCAGCTGAAAAAGCATGAAGTGAACTCACGACTCTGGAGGTAGCAGCACTAAAAATCTGGAGACATTACTTGTACGATGCAACATGCGAAATATTCACAGATCATAAAAGTCTGAAATGCATCTTTTATTAACGTGAATTGAACCTCATACAGAGGAGATGGCTAAAGTTGCTAAAAAGACTATGATTGCACTATACAGTATTATCCAGGCAAGGCTAATGTGGTGGCTGATGCACTAAGTAGGAAATCTGTAGGAAGCTTAGTACATATTACAACAGAGTGGCGGAGGCCGTTAATTAAAGAGATCTATACAATGTTCATTCAGAACACCAGATTTGAAGTTACACAGCTTGGAAGTTTATTAGCTCAATTAAGTGTACAACCAACACTAATTGATAGGATCAAGGAGTTACAAGGTGAAGATCTCCAATTAATACGGTGATTGATGAGGTAGAGAGAGGAAAGTGTCAGGACTTTAGTATTATGAACGGAGCACTGAAGTATGGTACCAGATTATGTGTACCAGATGTGGAGAAGCAGAGACAGAAGATCATGGAGGAAACTCATGGTTCAACTTACAGTATTCATCCAGGTTCCACAAAGATGTATAGAGATAACCTTAGTTTTTGCCTGATTTGAGCTGTTTTTAAATTTAACCGATTCTGATTCAGATGTAGTCGGTCCGGTTTGGAACCCAAACCTAGCAATGGACGGGGCTATCTATATGTGTGTAATAATCTTAGCTTTAAATTATAATTATTTCGTATTTCACGTATTAATCCAATTCCGACTATATTTATTAATTAATTTCTCATTTCCAACCTACTCGGCCTAAATTTCTCAATTTAGGTACGAAGCACGATCCAACTTGTCGGAAACATTTTAGGGTTATTACAATTATGAAATTGTCTTATGAATAAAAGTTTGTTTTGAAAAGAGAAAAATCAATTGTATTTTTATGCTTGCTATGTGTTTTGGAGCTACCACTTCCATTCCCTAGCGTTGGTCTCGACTCGATATTTTCTGTCGTGGAATCAGTTCCCTTAAATGCTCCGAGAGAGAAAATTTTGATGTGGATAAAGAACAACAACAAGGAGATTCGTTATCCCCTTTGACTGTTTAAAGACGGAGATAAGTCTAGTTATTTTATTTTTCATGGAGGCCATGTTCATGAGACGGAAGAATGTGGCCATTTGAGGAGGGATATTGATAAAATTATTTGTCAAGGAAGGTTGAAGAATTTTGTGTCACAAGGATAATCGCATAGTGGAAAGGCACCCAAACAAGGCTTAACTAGGTCAAAGAAAAGTGGAGCTAAAGTGTTCCCCTGGCTAATAGAAAACAAGTGTTAGGGGTAATTTGTTAGTAGTATGTGCCCTAGGGTCATTTGATCATGTATATTTGTAGAACTAATCCCAATGGCAAAGATATATATGTTCTAATTGAACTAAGTATCTCATCAACTAAGTGTTTATTTATTACGTATTGTCCTTATCACATTGTGATAGAATCTATTCTTAAGGTGTTAAGAGTATGAGTTACAGATTCTATTATACACGTGATCTAAATAACAGTTCACGATCGATGGGGTCCTACAAATAAGGGCATCGTATTATCCCGAAAAGATTGTCACCTCTGTTTATTCTCCTGATTAGTAAGGAGTTACTAATTATAGGAAGTAGTGAGTCTCATATTACTTGATGGGGATCAGGATAAACATGTGGACACTCAAGATGTTGAGTAGGTTGAACAAGTGACGCTAGATGACTTATACATGGTATTTCATCAAAGTCAATTTAATGTCATCTAGTTCATAATTGTACATATGTCCTTTAACTTGCGGTGACACTATCTTGTATATAGGTGATTAGAGTTTGATACTCCTTATCCCTAGATCTTTCATGAGCTAGGGTCGCGGGATGTGTTGGCTTTAGTTAGTTGTATATGGAGATAGGGGTTTAACCAAGAGAGGATTTATCACTCCGGATGAACGGAGAAAAGATTTCATGCTATCTCAAATTATTCTTGATGGATGATAAAACCTGCGCAGGTGTATATGACTTACTTAGAAAGTTGTTTCTAGTGGAAGTCATATTTATCAAGAATAAGAACTGAGATGAGGTCATATGATCAAGAAAAACAGTGTTTGACCTCAGCGTGACACTAGTCGAGATCGGAATCTTAGATGAAGGGAATTTTGAGTGTACGGTAATTATGAACATTGGTTCATAAAGAATGCATCGAAACATTCATATCTATTTGGGGGTCGTGATATGTTGCTAGACGTCACTCATGATCTACGGGAATTAATAATTAATGGGATTTAATTATTTAATATAAGAAAGGCGTTTCTTATGACTCTCGTTACCATATAGATGTAAACCTTGTTAGTCACACACAATAGGGTGTGCAACCGATTGAGTTTACGAGAGATCGATTTCATATAGATACTAGCATATCTCGGAAATTAATCTAAGATGAAAAAAAAGTACAAATTAGGCACGAATTTGTAAGAGTTATAATTAGTAGGCACCTAATTGTATTTTATCCAAGTTAGGATGATGTCACGATGATGTCATGTGATGATGTCACGATGATGTCATGTGATGATGTCACGATGATGTCATTTCATGATGTCACGATGATGTCATGTGATGATGTCACGATGATGTCATGTGATGATGTCACGATGATGTCACAATGATGTCATACGATGATGTCACGTGATGATGTCATGTATGTCTCTGTGTGTGACACCTAGCATCCGAGGTGTCAGAAGGTGGCAACACCTATGCTTGATGCGTGACACCTAGCATCTGATGTGTCAGATGGTGGCAACACCTATGCTTGGTGTGTGAGACCTAGCATGTGAGGTGTCGAATGGTGGCAACACCTTTGCTTGGTGTGTGACACCTAGCATGTGAGGTGTTGCATTCTTAAGCAAAGCTCTACACTATAAATAGAGGTTGCCTTTGCTTATTCTAAAGACACCACACTTAAGAGAGCAAATTTGAAGGAGTTCAAGTAGTCATCAATCACAGAAAAGCTTGGAGAAAGTTTTTCATACATCCCAGCAAAGACGTAATCGAGGCGAGAGTTTGAGCTTAGGGTTGCTCGGCAAGAGAAACTCTTGTAGATTACTTCAAGGCTAGGATTCAATTGGACGCATACTCGTGTGGACGAGCTTGAGGTCTCCGTACTATCGGGACTACAAGAATCATTGGAGAATCGACATAGGTATTCTTCTTACGGTTTCTAGATGCGTGCTTTAATTACTAGATGATACGACGATCCATTTGTTATTGATATGATCAACTTTAGGATCCGGATTGTTGGAATTTCAATTTTGAATTGAAATATACGATTCGGACCTGCGCCAACAGTGGTATCAGAGCCACCGTATCATTGAGTATTAAAGCTTTACGATTGAATGCATGTATTGATAATCATGGACTTATGAATTATTATTGGGCATGTAATTTATAATTTCGAGGGCTTAGGTCTTGTTTGCAAAAACGACCAAACGCTATTGTGACATTAATTACATTTGATTAAATTTTGTCTAGGAGATTGGTACTTAAGTGGTCCGCTCGTGACCCTCCAATCTATCCTGGGAATTTTTCTAATGTGATTATTTAACACAATACGTGACTCGCTTGTGCATTATATTGTCATCAACAAAACATATGGAACAAGTAATAGTTTGCTCATTCTTTTGTGGCAAAAAAATGAGACCTAGGAAGTCCATGATCATACATGTGCGATTGCATGATTCATTTTAGCTTTAATATGTATGAGATGCATGCTAAAATGTGTTATGTGCTTAGTGAGACCAGAATAACTTAAAACCCTAAGAAATCTTCCTAAAAGTTAAAAGATTAAGTTTATATTGATTAATCATTAAATTGATTTATCAATGGCTCTCCATTGGAGCAATAAACTAACACACTTTGAGCTATCATCTTGTCGGCTATGGATACATAGGGGTGAGATGATATCGTCAAGAGGCCGTTGTTGAGTTTATTGTTAAGCATGAGATGTTACGGGTGTATCGATACAGTACACGGCAATAACGGCAATTAGGCGTACCTGAGTCGTGTATTATTCAAATTGATACATTTTAGTTGATTCAATGGGTTAAACTTAACTAATGCTGAAACCCAATAACGACAATGGGCATATGAGGGTGAATACATTAGGAGCTGGAAATGATTGAACCTCATATGAGATATGATGACCAAGTGTTGTTCACTTGTAGTACATTGTGATCCCAATAATGGCAATCAGGCGTACCTGAGGGAAAGAACAATGACTACAAGAATTCAATCACCCGCTTGAAATATTTTCCAACAAAGATTCACGTTTCCTACTTTGGAAGTGTAGGATTCGAAAAACATAGTGGGAGGCCATTTTGATAAAGACCAAATCATTATGGTTAAATATACAAAACAACACGAATACTAATTAGAGATCTTTGCTGTCTAAGGGATAATAAGATTAAATAGAATCCATTAAAGTGACATTCACGATAGTAATCGGCTAGTGGTTTAAAATCATTTTTGTTTGATTAAGATATTTAGATGCCTCCAAGGCTATTGCGAAAAAGAAATGCACATCGGTTAACAAAGAAAAATGTTTTCATTTGTTAAGATGTAGGACAATATAAGTCATTGCCGGAAATATTTGGAATATTTGAAAGGCAGTTCGGTCAATAAAAGGAAGTGTTTCTTTTATCAAACCGAAAGACATTGAAATGAAAATTGCATTAGTATTGTGAATACTTAAAGGGCAATGACGGGAGGAACGACAATTCCATCAAGAATGTGTCTATCTCATGTTCCAATGTGAATTGCTCATTTAAAAGTTTGGGTATTGAATACCGATGCTCATTCTCACATTTGTTTATCTTTTACGGATTTAGTAAAAGTGAGAAAGAAAGGAAAAAGATGAAGTAATCTTAAATCTCAGGAATGACGCAAGCGTTGCGACAAGAGCTATAGGATCAAATTCAATTTTCTTAAATAAACATAAGTTGTACTTAAACAAGATTTTTGTACTTACCCAATATATATAGGAATATCATGTCCGAATTTGTATGACAAATTTGGTAGTTGATTTTCTATTTACAAAGGATGTTTGTAGTATTATGTTTGATACTACGGAGTTGGGTGTGGATATGTACAAAATGGTCTTTATTAAAGATGTTTGATGCAAAAGATGTTTTTAAAATTAATACCATAAGTAATCAAATCTCTAAACAATTTTGGCACTTATGATTAGGACATATTGCAAAAGATAGACTTAACAAGTTAGATAGGATGGGAATCTTGAGAAATCAAGATTTTGCATCGCTTCCGACTTATGAGTTGTATCTTAAAGGCAAAATGACCTGATCATTCTTTGTGGTACAAAGTGGTAGAGCCAAGGCCGTTTAAGAGATCATACATAGTGATGTATATGGTATGTTTATAGAAACGGACCAAGGTAGATACTTATACTTCATTTTCTACATCGATGATTTATCACGATATAGTTAAGTTTGTCTTATGAAGAACAAACATGCAAATTTTGAAATGTTCAAATGACTTCAAGAATGAAGTAGAAAATAAAATTGGTAAAAGTATTAAAACTTTATGATGTGATCGAAAAGGGAAGAATACTTGAGTACAGAATTTGGTACGTTCCTAAAAGGAATGTGGTATTATTTTTCAACTTACTCCTTGGGAACACCATAGTTGAATGGTGTGTCTGTCAAGAAGGAAATATCGTACAATGTGGGACATGATACGATAAATAATGGGCTATATACTGATTTATCCATCTCGTTATGGAGTCATGCACTTATTACCGCAAATAAAATTCTAAATTGAATTCCAACTAAATTCGCTCCATATACTTATGAGATAAGATATGGAATCAAGTCTTAAGGAAGTTAAGATTTGTTCGGGAGATATCAGGAAACTGATATCCGATAAATTTGGAATCAAAATCAATCATGGAAAGGTTATGTTGGATATCTTAAAGACAGTTTAGGATGTTATTTTTAAATTTTAACCGAACAAACAATCGTTGTTTATCGGTGGTAGTCTTACTTGATAAAGCGTTTATTCAAGAGGGAGACTAAAAAAACCGAATATAGAATTAGATGAGGAGTCATCTAGTTACCAACAACATAATGAATCAATAAAGATTGATCAAACCCGCTAAGAGCTAGAGTTAGTAAAAGATGTATCTACATTAACATCTCGAAGATCAAGTAGATAGAGTATCTCGTCCACCGGAGAGATATGGTTTTCCCGCATGATAAACAAGAGTTGTTTAGTCATGGAGAAAAAGATCAAGTGTTGATCCCTCTACTTATTTAGAAGCTATATATGATATAGATTCTTAAAAATGGTCTGAAGCAATAAAATCTGAAATGGATTCCATTTATAGTAACCAAATTTTGGGAGCTAGTCGATCCATCCGAAGGTATTATACCGATAAGGATTTAATGGATCTTCATGTGTAAAATTGGTACTAATGGAAAGGTGGAGACCTATAAAGCTAGGCTTGTTGCAAAAGAGTTTTGCTAGAGGCAAGAAGTTGTATTGTGAATACACTTTCTTGCTGGTAGCCATGCTTAAGTCCATCCGGATTCTTCTTGCCATAGCTACATATGTAGATTATATGGTTGGACATGATGATGTAAGAACCATATTCCTTAATAGTTAAAATAAGGAATATATCTATATGAAACAAGCCGAGGATTTTGAATCCGAAGAAGGTTCTGAGGCGTGTAAGCTAAAATGATCCCTAGTGGATGGAAACAAAGCTTCAAGATTTGTCGTCTTGATAAAGCCGTAAGGAGTTAAGAATTTATTAAAAACAATGATAAACCCAATGTTTACAAGAAGGTTAGTGGGAGCAGACTCACTTTTGTGATCTTGTATCTAGATAACATATTATTAATAACGTAATGTTAACTTCTGTAAAACTTTGGTTTATCTAATACGTACTCCATCAAAGTCCTCGGAGAAGTAGCTTATATTCTCAGTGTTGGAATCTATGGAGATAGATCTAAGAGAATAAGTGGTTTCTCCTAAAGACTTTTCTTAGAAAAGATATTGAAGTAGTTCAATATGGAAGTTCTAAGAGAGGATTGATACTAGTCAGCCATGAAATTCTTCTTTGAATAGGAATGTCTTCTGAGACTTCTGAAGAAAGAAAGAATCTAGCAAAGATACCATAGGCTTCGGCAATTGGTAGTCTGACGTATGTGTTGTCACTTACAAAGTTAGAAATTTGCCTATGCGGTTAGTGGGACTAATCAGTTTCAATCAAATCCATGTTGAGAACATTGGATGGTCGTTAAGGATATCTTTAAGTACTTATGAAGAAACAAAGATATGGTCTTAACTAATGGAGAACAAAGTTTATTTTAAGTAGACCGTTTTACAGATTCTGATTAATAAATCAGATATGGATGATAGAGAGTCTATCTCCAAATTCATATTTATCTATAATGAAGGAGTAGTAAGCTAGAAGTGTTCTAAGCGAGAATCAACTCCAGGTTCCATTATATAAGCCGAGTATATTATGGCATGAGATGTTGTAATAGAAGGTGTTTGGATAAAATAGTTCTTAATAGAACTAAGTACGGTTTTCTTCCATTAAGTCGACAGTTCCTCTTTTCTGCGACCACTATGGTGCTACTGCCCTAGCAAAGCAAACCGGGTCTCAGAATTTATCTAAATATAAGGAAAGGCATTATCATATTATCTAAAGAAATTGTTGGAAAGAGAAAATTATTTCTCTAAAATATAGCATTAGCCAATAACACGACTGACCCACTGACAAAGCCCATGACTTAGAGTCATTAAGGTTTACATCTTGTGAAGATGGGGCTTAGATATAGTTGCCAATGGCACTAGTGCAAGTGGGAGATTGTTAGTAGTATGTGCCCTAGGGCCATTTGATCATGTATATTTGTAGAACTAATCCCAATGGCAAAGATATATATGTTCTAATTGAACTAAGTGTCTCATCAACTAAATGTTCATTTATTATGTATTGTCCTTATCACATTGTGATAGAATCTATTCTTAAGGTGTTAAGAATATGAGTTACAGATTCTATTATACACGTGATCTAAATAACAGTTCACGATCGATGGGGTCCTACAAATAAGGGCATCGTATTATCCTGGAAAGATTGTCACCTCTGTTTATTCTCCTGATTAGTAAGGAGTTACTAATAATAGGAAGTAGTGAGTCTCATATTACTTGATGGGGATCAGGATAAACATGTGGACACTCAAGATGTTGAGTAGGTCGAACAAGTGACGCTAGATGACTTATACATGGTATTTCATCAAAGTCAATTTAATGTCATCTAGTTCATAATTGTACATATGTCCTTTGACTTGCGGTGACACTATCTTGTATATAGGTGATTAGAGTTTGATACTCCTTATCCCTAGATCTTTCATGCGCTAGGGTCGCGGGATATGTTGGCTCTAGTTAGTTGTATATGGAGATAGGGGTTTAACCAAGAGAGGATTTATCACTCCGGATGAACGGAGAAAAGATTCCATGCTATCTCAAATTGTTCTTGAAGGATGATAAAACCTGCGGAGGTGTATATGACTTACTTAGAAAGTTTTTTCTAGTGGAAGTCATATTTATCAAGAATAAGAACTGAGATGAGGTCATATGATCAAGACAAACAGTGTTTGACTTAACCGTGACACTAGTCGAGATCGGAATCTTAGATGAAGGAAATTTTGAGTGTATGGTAATTATGAACATTGGTTCATAAAGAATGCATCGAAACATTCATATCTATTTGGGGGTCGTGATATGTTGCTAGACGTCACTCACGATCTACGGGAATTAATAATTAATATGGGATTTAATTATTTAATATAAGAAAGGCGTTTCTTATGACTCTCGTTACCATATAGATGTGAACCTATTTAGTCACACACAATAGGGTGTGCAACCAATTGAGTTTACGAGAGATCGATTTCATATAGATACTAGCATATTTCGGAAATTAATCTAAGATGAAAAAAAAGTACAAATTAGGGACTAATTTGTAAGAGTTATAAATTAGTAGGCACCTAATTGTATTTTATCCAAGTTAGGATGATGTCACGATGATGTCATGTAATGATGTCACGATGATGTCATGTGATGATGTCATGATGATGTCATTTGATGATGTCACGATGATGTCATGTGATGATGTCATGTGATGATGTCACGATGATGTCACGATGATATCATACGATGATGTCACGTGATGATGTCATGTATGTCTCTGTGTGTGACACCTAGCATCCGAGGTGTCAGAAGGTGGCAACACCTATGCTTGATGCGTGACACCTAGCATCTGATGTGTCAGATGGTGGCAACACCTATGCTTGGTGTGTGACACCTAGCATGTGAGGTGTCGAATGGTGGCAACACCTTTGCTTGGTGTGTGACACCTAGCATGTGAAGTGTTGCATTCTTAAGCAAAGCTCTACACTATAAATAGAGGTTGCCTTTGCTTATTCTAAAGACACCACACTTAAGAGAGCATATTTGAAGGAGTTCAAGTAGTCATCAATCACAGAAAAGCTTGGAGAAAGTTTTTCATACATCCCAGCAAAGACGTAATCGAGGCGAGAGTTTGAGCTTAGGGTTGCTCGGAAAGAGAAACTCTTGCAGATTACTTCAAGGCTAGGATTCAATCGGACGCATACTCGTGTGGACGAGCTTGAGGTCACCGTACTATCGGGACTACAAGAATCATTGGAGAATCGACATAGGTATTCTTCTTACGGTTTCTAGATGCGTGCTTTAATTACTAGATGATACGACGATCCATTTGTTATTGATATGATCAACTTTAGGATCCGGATTGTTGGAATTTCAATTTTGAATTGAAATATACGATTCAGACGCTCACGTCCCGCTGCGCCAACATAATTAATACTATATTAGGAGGGGAAACTGAGCCGGAGCTGGGGAAAGAAAGAAGCAAAAGGCAAAAATCAGTAATGTCTATCTCGGAGAGTGCTCTGTTGCCAACCATCACTTTTAGCGCTGAATATGGGAAGGGGATTGATTTCCCTCATTTTGATCCTTTAATTGTCTCGGCTATTATGAAAATCACCTCGGTGAAAAGTGTCACAACCCAATTTTTAAATCGCGACCGGCACTAGGGAAAGTGAGTGGTAGCTCCGAAACCCGTAGCAAGCCTAAAATCACTAAAACGTTTTTGCAAAAAATCAAACATAAAATGACCATACAAACGGAAAAAAGTATATAAATATATGCTTTAGTTCGATTGGTACAAAACATAAAGGCGTATCACTTACATACCATGTACGCACTAGCCCAGAGATATATAAACATATACTAGTGTATCTAGGTTACATCACGGGGAACTAGCTCCGTCGAACAAACTATCCTAAACTAAGTATTTCCTAGTATTTACAAGCGAGATTGATTTTATCAAATCCTTTTGGTAAGGTCCCGTGATAGTTCGACCGAGTTTAACCTATACCAAGTGATACAGTCTCGGGATAGTTCGGCCGAGTTATACTAGTATCATTACTTATAACCAAACGATCGAGGTGTGAGTCCCGAGATAGCTCCACCGAGTTCAACTCACTAGACACAGGGCCCGAGATTTTTCCACCGAGTTTAACCTCATTTCTAATGCAAAGGAGTTAGTTTATTTCTATTTGCTAAGAGTTACCCGAAACTGGTGATCATACAGTCTATTGACACCCAATAGGTATCTTGTTTCCTCGGATCGTACACAGGTTTTCATACACAAGAACAATTAACAAAGCAATATATGATACAAACAATTCATATAATATGCGATGCATTTATATTAATGATTACACTATATCAAATAGCTTTTATATAATAATACGTAAAAGTAAAGAATAACTAACGACTTGCTATCCAATTAATTTTAATATTTATATGTTTATGGAACCCCGTTAAGCCATTTCTGTCGATCTCGTAGCTTGTCTCTTGTCAGTCACATATTCACACCATACATACGTTTAATTCATAAACGTAAACTCTTATATTAAAAAAACTAACTTACGAACTTAGGTCGATAACGCTTAATCTTAATACAATTCTTTAACTCGATAATTCTTAATTATCAACTCAAAATCTAATATTCTAGTGGCCATACTTGAAATCCATAACCTATTTAACGTTTCAAATACATATTGCCTAAACTTCAATACGAAATCTTTGAGCATTTTGGAATGGTTTACCATAACCAAAAACTTATTTTATTCCTTCACATTTACATTTCATCATATCCTTAACCAAATAAAAAACGTGTGTTTGGTACTCGTAGCAAACTCGATACGCATGGGAAGGTGTGGCCTAGCCCCTATCCCCTTGTCGTAACCTTCCCTTGTTGAAAAGGGAACGGTTCGGCATGACAAGCCCTAGTGCGTCACACCAGGGACTTTCCAGCCCCTCCCGTCGTGCTACGCCTAGCACGACGCAAGGCCTAATGGACGTTGGTCCAGCAGGCATGGCGGGTCCTCCGCCTTTGGTCAGCCCTACAAGAACATATTTTACATACTACCAAACCCTCACAACTCACTAGCACACAAACTCAACTTAAACTGAGAAAAATTGGCAGTAAAATCATATTTTTCAGCTTTAAAGCTTAACCACAAATTGTCAATACCAAGAAAGGCCCTAAGCCATGAAACCCTAACTAGAGATTGATTTTTTTTACTTTGAATTGATGCCCTAGATCATTAGATAATCCTCTCTTCGTTCCAATGCCACAACAATCATGCAATTCTAATAACAAATGAAGATTCTTGAATTGATGGTCTAGGTCAGTAAGTAATCCGTTCCTCGTTCCAACGCCGCAAGAATCACGCAAAACTGATGAAAAGCGAACAAATCCCAAACTTTTGAATTTTTTGGCATATACTCAGTGATGAAGAAGATGATAATCTTCTATTCTAATTCCTTAGTTGAGAATTTATGCGTTTTCTTATCTAATTCTTCAAGTGCATGTGGTATTATATAGTTTGGAAAAGGTTCCTATTGGTCTTTTAAGTTGCCGACTTAAACTTCTTTTCCTAACTTTTCTTTTGCTCGTTTTAGTCCACTGATATCTTATTCATTTGAACTCGATAAATTTTGTGTTATTTATAACCAAATAAATAATACTACTTCGATACCTTATTATTTTATATTTCGATAATTTATTTTAATTTATTCTCGGCTTTAACGCTTAAATTTCAATCTGAGACATAAAGCTTACTTTTTCTATTTTTCCATTCATCTCTTGTTGTAATGAATACCGATATCCAAATAAGCAATATTACCTTCATAAATAAAATAGTAGTTCCCGTCATAATCCTTTAATTATAATTTCCAAAAATAAAAATAATATTTACCAATTCGAAACTAATAACTCTATTTTTATAATATTTCTTACGATCTCTTTTAGTCCCAATCTTGTTCCTTTTATTAAATCCTAATATCCAATTTCCTTTATTAGAATTCCAAAACCGAC
Source organism: Mercurialis annua (assembly GCF_937616625.2). NCBI lineage: Eukaryota > Viridiplantae > Streptophyta > Magnoliopsida > Malpighiales > Euphorbiaceae > Mercurialis > Mercurialis annua. The sequence continues at coordinate 38,955,679 of NC_065571.1, forward strand.
CTACTCGGATCTTCTTTTATTTAATTCCTCTAATAATTTGTAATTCTTATCACTTCAACTATTCAAAATGGGACATTGCCCACTTTTGCAACGTCAAACTTACGGGGTATTACATTCTTCCCCCCTAATAAACATTCGTCCTCGAATTTTCATATAACTTAATTATTTTAGTCTGGTAACGATCTTGCCATTCCATATAATCATTGTATTTCATTTACCTCATGATACTGGGTCGTGCGTAAAATTACTATTTCTACTTCTGCACTTTTGTTGTGATAGTGGTAACTGTTACCACAATTTTCTCTTTCAAGCCTCCTCGTCTATAACGATGTCAATCGCATTCGCATTCGTTCATGGCCCTTTTCATTCATTATCCTTTATCTATCCAACATATTGTGCTTTTCTTCCTTGTCTGTTGTTCATGACATGAACAATTTACTTTATTATCAAATCTTTGACTCATTTTATGATAACCAACATCGTCCACAAAGATGACTAATCTTGTCATACATTTCTTCGTATCTTAGTCTTAAACCTTCGGTTTCCGCTCACGATAATCATTTGCATGTTGATACTTAATGCTCGTTGTAACAGAGATGACCAATCTCGTTGTTAACCTTCTTAGTTCACACGTAGTTGCTTCACTCATGATTTCCATTACGGCGGGATAACAATTAGGATCATATTGAGAATTTTATCCCGTCGTCTACTAACTTCTTACTTTAATAAACTCGTACCTTATTACTTCTTAGCGTCAGTATTCCTCAACCTTTATCCATCATTCTTCCTTTAATACCGTAAGAGTCGTATTTGTATCGTATCATTCTCGATATAAACTTAAAACGACCTTTTTAATATCTTTGATATTAATAAAAATCATATTTGATTAATCAAAACAATCCAATTGAATAACTTAATATTTCCAGTTAACTTTAACTTCTCCAAAAATTACTTTTCTAGCCGACTTCGGGTATCCAAAACGCTTATCCAAAAACGCATGTTTACTAAACAAAATTGACATTCTCATAGTCTACAACTTCCATTCGAACTTCGGGCTAAAACGAATACCTGAAGGTGTTAGAAACTAGCCCGGAAGTTGCTTCCCTGGGTTGGTTTTGCAAAACAGCTCTTATAGGCTGCTATTGGAACAGCCTATAAACAAAGCATCCAAAATTGTCATAATTTGAATTAAATTTAGTATTCTTATACTTCATCATCCTGTTTACGACTTTTGTTTAAACTTGAATTAATTCTGATATTTCTTTAGCCTTCAAAAAATGTCCTCAAAGTTGGCTCATAACAACACGTTCACCCTTCTTTTAACTCCATGTTTTTCACTCACTTTAAAGTATTAAAAACAACCAATCCAACTAAACAATACCTTGATTAAATTATCCAAATTTAATCTATGCAACTATGTCTACTTATACCGATTAACTCCGATTAAAAAATAATCGAGTTGTGAGGTCCTAATTTAGCCCAAAACATAGCTTTGTGGGCTGATTGGGGACTGTATTTTGTAGTTCTCTTGGCAGCTGCTAACTATGCTCAACAGAGTTGGCTTTCTCGGCGAGATCTTTAAATTTCCTTTGCCTTATGGAATCTGAATTATTTCATTCAGAATACTCTTCTAAAGTTTATACTTAACATTTACTTATACTCTTCCTGTTGAGTATAAGGTCAATTCTTTACTTTATCTCAAAGCTTACTTTTCTTTAGACTTCTTGTCTCTCGATACTCTTGTTAATGTGTTTGTCTGAATAAAACAGCGCGTGACAATCACTTTCGTAAGCCCTTTATGGCTTACGGATCATATGTTTTTCCGTTACTTCCTTTCCATGAGTTTTTTCAATCTATTATAACTTTTTGTATCATAAATTGCCTTTTGGCAGTGTTGTTACTTACATTCCAATTATTCACTCGTATATACTTCTTATATCTTCTACTTATCCGATTTCGTTTCATCGTTGATGTAACTATTCTTGCAATCCTTCTAGTATGCTTCTTGATAAATTTCTATTTCCTTCTCGCACCGTATAAACTTTAAAGTTTATCGGGGTCTAACGTTATCTTTCTTGACGTTTTCCGTCTTTCTCGTATCTGATCATGTACATATTTATACATGATATCCTTACCGATGTCCTAGGGTAGATAGGAATATCTTCCCTTTTATACTAATAGTACACTTCGTGGCCTCCTGGTAATGAATCTCATGAAGTTGAATGCACACTAGGCATTACTTACTATGTACCACATCCTTTTTCATGGCATATTTCATCAACTTCGTAGATGTATTCCTTATAATCTTTATCCGCTAGGATTAGTAACATCTGTACTATTATCCTACATCACTCTTTTCTTATTCTTTACTCTTGCTTCTATCATGCTTCCCAAACATCTTCTATTACACTTTTTGAATTCACCTTCGTCTTATCTCGATCATCTTGTACTTCTTATTTTAATATCCTTCATGTTGATTATCGATGAGGGTTGCGCTCTACTTTGTTCTAATTCCTCGACTTTCTGCGTTCCCGATCGCGTACATATCCCCTTTAGTGTTTGTGATTCAAGGCTTGCGCCTTTTTTTATTCCGGGCTTGCACCCTTCAGTTTTTGAAGCTGTATATACGCCTATTCCACTTCTAATGTGTGTCTTACGCCTATAATGCTTCTAATGTCGGACTTACACCTCTTACGCTTCCGATGCTGGGCTTATACCTCTTACACTTCCATGCGGGGCTTGCGCCTCTTGCGCGTCCAATGCTGGCCTTACGCTAATGTTGGGCTTACGCCTCTTACGCTTTTGATCCCATGATTATGCCTCTTATGCTTTCGACGCTGTGGTTACGCCTCTTATGCTTCCAATTTACTGAGTTAAATAAGTGAGATTATACTCTAGCCATTTTTGCAATATTGTAGTAGTAAATAATATATAGTTTCCTTCATTGATATTGTATTTTCGGAATATATATTTAAATTATTAACAGTTTACTGATGATTTTTTTTTAGAACCTGGGCATTCCAAGTTGTGGGAAACTCTTCTCCGGACATGTAGGAGATCTTGTAAGCCCCACCTTCCCGACTTTATAAACTTTGTAGGGTCCTTTTCAGTTTTCCTCGAGTTTTCCTACTCCAGCTTCACTTTTTACGATGTTAACCCTCCTTCGGACAAGGTCTCCGAGTTGGAAATTCAATGGTTTTACTTTCTTATTGTGGTATTTACCCATTCTCTATTTATATGCTTCTATTTTGACGAAGCATGTTCGCTCCTCTCCTTTTGTAAGTCAAGGCAGACTCTCTATCCTTCCTCATTTCTTGCCTCATCAAAGTATTATACTCTCAAGCTTCGCACTCCTATTTCCACCGGTATCGCTGCTCCACAACAATATGTGAGACTAAAAGGTGTTTCCCCCGTTCCTGTTGTCTGGGTTGTTTGGTATGACCATAGGACACTATGTAATTCCTCCACCCAACTTTCTTTGGACGCTATCCAGTCTGGTTTTTAATACTTTTAGGATCATTCTGTAAGACACTTCCGTCATTATGTTGGTTTGTGGATGATTTACCAAGGTGAACCGCAAGATGATCTTGAAGAAAGAACAAAATTCCCTGAAATTCTTGCAATCAAATTGCTTTCCCTTGGCAGTGATCAGGACTTTAGGTACCCCAAATTGACATATGACTTCTTTCAAAAATAAATCTTTGCATCGAGCTTCCGTAATAGTTAAGAGTGCTTCCACCTCTATCGATTTTGTAAAGTGGTCAAATGCAACTTCCAGAAACTTTCTCTTACCTAAGGCCATTGGGAAATGACCTAATATATCCATTCCTCACATTGCGAATGGCCACGGGCTGGTGACAGGCCATTGTTCTAGGGTTGGAGCATGACTGCAGTTTTGGTGCATTTGACATTTTTCAGATTTCTTGACTAGTTCAATTGCTTTTTTAGGCATGGTAGGTTAGTACTAGCCTTGTAAGACTTCTTTCATGGTTAGCATTCTATACGATATATGACTTCCACATAATCCTTCATGTATGTCCCTAAGAACATATTCCCACTCTACCACAGTTAGGCATCTCGACCAAGGATGGGTAAAAGATTTCATGTAAAGCACACCATTTATAAACAAAAAGTGTGGGGCTTGCCGAGTTATCTTGTGCGCTGCGATTTTGTCCCCATGAAAAGTTCCATCCCAGGTATTTGTTATTGCTTCCATCCAACTATCCAAAGGTTAGAGCATAAAAATGGGTTTCGGGTTGTTTACGCTCGAAGTATACTGTACTGAGTATTGTACTCCGGAGATATTTTCCCAAAGGTTGCTGCCTTGGCGAGTATATCGGTATCATCGTTCTCACATCAGGAAATCTGTATCATTTCCTATTTTCCTCCTGCCTCTTCTATTTTGTTTAGGCATAATTTTATATTTCCACATTTTTGTATCTCTGATTTCAAAGACTCCTTAGATCTCATTGACCATGAGTTGTGAATCACTCCTGATCGTTAGATACTCAGCTTTTACGATGTTGGCCATTCTTAGGCCTTCTAGTAGTGCTTTATATTCCGGGATACCGAGAAACCAAACTTTACCGAGCTTTTCAATTCTAGCCCGTGAGGTCCATGCAGAACTACTCCTGCCCCCTGATCCTTCCATGTTTGATGCCCTATAAACATTTAGATTCCATCATCATAACTTCTCGTCTCCTTCCTCTTGTTGTTCATGTGTCGTTGTTTCTGCCATAAAATCTTTTAGTACTTGAGCCTTAAGCGCTAGCCTAGGTTCATATCGTATGTCGAATCCGCCCGATTTAACCGATCATGAGATAAATCGGACAAAAGTTTCCGCCCTCTGAAAGGGCTTTCCTTAACGTTTGGCTTATATGAACCACAATAACATCAGCCTCAAAACATGTTTTTAGTTTCTCTGATGCTGACTTCAAAGCCAGAGCAAACGCTTCTATCTTAGGGTAACGTTTTTCACGCTTTTTAGAACTTTGTTGGTATAGTACACAGGCCTCTATTATTTCTGATCTTCCTTCACTAGTATTATGGCAATGGTATCCGTCAAGAAACTACAAATAGTCCTTTGGTTCTAGTCTTCCTAGAAGCGGTGGTGTTGCTAAATACAATTTCAGTTTTTGAATAGACTTACGGAATTCCTTGTCCCAAATGAAATTCTTCGTGTTTTTCAAGATTTTGAAGAATGGTAAACATCGTTTGGCTGAGCGGGACATAGAACGAGCTGTAACCCTTTCGTTCAGCTTTTGTACTTCCTTAACAGTTTTTGGTTCTTGCATGATCATAATGGCCTCAATCTTTTCCGGATTTGCTTATATTCCTTTTCGTAATATTATGTACCCCATAAAGTTTTCGGCCCTGACCCCGAAAGCGAATTTTTGAGGGTTGAGCTTTTGGTTGTACTTTTTCAATTTCTCAAAGACCTTAGGTAAGTCTTTAGCATGATCTCCCATTTTCTTGGGTTTCACGACTATGTCATCAATATAGACTTCCACATTTGTGCCTAATCAATCAACAAATTCAAAGTTCATCAGCATTTGGTAAGTTGCGCCAGTATTTTTTAATCCGAAAGGCATTTGGGTGTAGTAGTATGTTCCCAAATCAGTAATGAATGAGGTTTTCTACTCATTATTTTTGTGCATCAGGATTTGGTGGAACCCCTATGCCGCTTTAATGAACGCAAATATTTTATAACCAGTTGTGGAATCCACCAACCGATCAATACTTGGTACAGAAGCTATCCTTCGGATTTGCTTTATTCAAGTCAATAAAATCAATGCATAATCTGAACTTTCCACTGGCTTTAGTCACCATTACTACATTTGACAGTCAGTCTGGGTAGAATACTTTTCTGATAAATCCTACTTCCAATAGTTTGTCTACTTCATCTCGTATTTATGTATGTTTCTCCGCAAAGAATACTTTTTTTGTCTGCCTATTAAGCTTGTATGATATATCAATATTTCAGCTTATGAAAAAGCAATTTCGGGATCTACTCCCATAATTTCATCTGGTAGACCGACGAATTCCTTCCAGTTCCTTTCGAGTTCAAGTATGATTTCTGTTTTGTATTCCTCTAGTATTCCTGCCCCTAACTTTACAGTTTTAGGGTCTCTACCTCCCAAGATCACTAATTCCAATTCTCCATGGGGTGTATATTTTGCATCAGTTTTATCTTCTTCCATAAATTCAAGCGATTCTACCATGAATGTTTCATAAGTTTTCTAATTGAGATCAAATAGCAAGATCTGGCCTATTCCTTGTTTCCTCTAATGACAACTGCTTTCATTCCATTTGGTATTTTCATTGTTAAATATTTCACACAAGTTATAGTTCTTGTTTGATATAACATTAGTCCACCAAAAATTGCACTGTAGGTAGTGGAATATCAATAATGGTAAAATATAAATGTGCCTTCCGTGTTGGTTCCTTTAGAGTTCCGATTGAATCTCCTGGTAAGTTCCGTTCTTCCCTTAGTTCCACAACCAGTACCGCTCTTCCTTTTGGATATACAAATTTATCAAAAATTCCCAATTTTATAAAATTCTCTGATCGTATTTTTTCCATAGTTCTTATGATTTTATCATATACCTTTCGAGTGAGAAGATTCACCGAGCTACCTTGGTCTATTAGGATCTTCTGTACCCAAAAGTTCTCAAAATGAGCTGATATCACCAGAGCATCCTGGTGCAGTTGTTTTGCTTTTTTCCTATCATGATTCCTGAAAGTTACACTTCCAAACACATCTGAGCGCTTTCTCCTTTCATGACACTCCTCATTTCTTACCCTTTTAAGCCCGTAATCCATCATGATAGAGTTATTCCCAATAGATTAGATGTCTTTTGCACATTCCAAGTTTCTTTTTTGACCTCTCTGAATAGAGCTATTTCCCTCAAAATGTTTTATAGATCTGGATAAATTCCGGGAAAAATCCCTTTTTCTTTTGCCATAAGTTCTTTCTTTCTATGAAAATATATCTTAATCAAGATAAGGAAAAAGATTCACACAGACGGCACCAAGTGATAAATCCCCTAAAATAGAGGATTGGTCCAATACAGCTCCGGAACCTAAAAATAGAGAACACAGTTAAAAGGAACGCCGAATGGGGTTTTCTGAGTGCTCTCTCCAACGTTCAAGTAATTATTTGGTGAAGAAGATGAGTAAAGTAAGAAGACTAAGGATTCAGATCATAAAGAGAGTACCTTAGGGTTTTGGATAAAGTGGTTTATATAGTGTACATCCTCTTCTTCACTCGTGTTTCCTGCAATGAAGTGTCCCTTTATTTCATAGGCTGAGCTGGCCTTTTTTGTTGGGAGCGCGGAGGGCGTGTTATAGGTATGCTCTCTTGTCAGAGTTCTTCATGGTCACATGGGCTAACGTTTCCCTTGTTTCTTCTTGTAAAAGAGATGTCCTTAGACTTCTATCCTGGATATGGTTATAGTGTTTGTGGTTCGGGATGAGTTATAAGGTAGTCCCAGGGTGGAGCAGTTTCTGATCAGGGTCAGATTCCTTATGGACCTATTGGCCTGGTTGCTTCCGTTTTACTCTAATTGGGTGTGTGTATTTCAAGAGGTTGTTTCGTCCCTATTGGATTATCAATCACAATAACATGTAAAACTAACTAAAACCACCCTAAATATGGATCCAGAAGAGAAAATAAAGATAATCATGGAAAATCATTGTAATTTACTCAAGAATGCTAAAAACACTAATCATGCATTCGAATGAATTAGAATCAAAACAACATGCATATGTGACAACAAATATGAATATAGGTACTGATTAGGGTCCTCAGAAATACTGTTTTGAGTCTTGGGGTAGTTTTCTAGAGATCTGGATATAGAATCCAATTTATATCGATGTGCAACAATAGATCTTTGAATATTTGAAGCGTAAAATCTTGATTCAACTGATTTTTGGTGGCTGAAAATTTTGCGCGTGTATGGTGGCTAGGGGTTTACTACTGAGATCTATGGTTTTCCTTTGATTATGTGCCCCCTCTTTTAGGGTTTTTAAGTGTACTATTTATAGGGGTAGGATTAGGATTAGGGTTAGGTTAGAGTTTAGGTTAGGTTAAAACTGTATTTTAAATTAATTAATTGTAATATTCGTATTAATTAGTGTGTGTCATGAAAAAGGTGGCAAAAAGAATATTCTGGTCCCTAAAAGTGTCAAAAAGGTCTTCCGGGCCACTAAGGTTAGGTTTTGGGCAATTTAGTCCATCAAACCTGTAAATTTGTACATTTACTTCTAAGATATTGCAAACAGTCCAATTTTTTAGACTTCTATCACAATTCATTCAGAATTTATGGATTATTTGCGACTATTACGCTTCAGTCCTTCAAGTTTTCTATTGCGCATCGATCTAGTCCACTTGAATTTTAACAAGTAGATCGCTAGCTCGTCACCCTGACGGGTGTTTCTGAAAATCATCATCATCAGACGCTTCAGTCCCTTATCAGTTTTCTACCTATCCATAAAAGAGGTGTATACATTTATATATGCTAGTGTCGCTTTATGTATTCCATTCATGGCTCATAGTGTGACTCGTCAAATAATAATAATTATCTTTATATAGATTATGAAAATTATATTTATGTTTAATTAATAATTAGTCTATAATTATGAATTATATTTGAATATATAATATCAAATAATTAATAAAGTAATAATTAATTAAGAATAATTTATCTTATTTATAGAGAAAATAAATATAAAAAAAATTAAAACAGTAGTTTATTAGAAAAAGTTTATCTTAATTAGAATTATACATGATTGAATAATAATTAAAATAACAATGATTAAATATTTAAATTAGTCTATTTTAGTTAGTAATGTAGACAATTATCTTGACATAGTATTCTAATGAGTTTATTTTAATTAATCCTTTAACTCTAATAATTAGCTCAATAGTTTTTTAATTAATAATTATATTTTATAAAGTAAAAAAGACATTAACGTAAATGTGTTGTCCTCCCTCCATCTATGCTATTATATATAATAAACATATATATCATATATTTTGAGTATAATATTATTAAATGAATTATTATGGATTCTTTACTAAATATAGTTCATAAAATAATAATATTTATTATTTAATAATTTATCCATTAAAAACATAATTTATTTTTATAAATTGGAATAATAAAAATTGAACTCTTTTAAATAGCTGAATTTATGTTTTTATTTATTACATGAAAATGAAATTATAAATAATTAATCTATAAAATGTATATAATTTTTAATATTCATATTATTTAGATAGAAGGTACAAATAAATTCTTTGTTTTTTTAAAACAAACAACTAAGTCCTTTTAGTTATCTTTTGTCATTCGATTCTTCAAATTTTTTAAATACTGCAAATAAATACCCGCTCTTAAAAAACTAAAAAAATAACTAAAACGTGAGAATGTAAATGAAAAAAATAAACTTAAAGATCTTATGTGATTTTTTTTGAAAATCAATTTTTTTGCACCGTTGAAATATGTTGAGTGTTTAGGTGGCAATGAAATAACTATTAAAACTTTTGTACTCTTTCAAAAAACATAAGAGTTTATTTTTAGGTCTAATGTCTTAAAAAACCCCGACCTTTTAACTCCTTTTCAATCATACCCTGACGTTAAAAATTTGTCAATTTTACCCTATTTTGCATTTTTGTGTTTCAATTGTACTCTGAAAAATTAAATTAACGTCTTTTTCGTTTGGAATTTGTTTAAAACATTCTCCATGTCTAGCATATATTAATTGTACGTTTTTAAAATTTATTTAAATTTAGTTAAATTAATTAAGAATTTAAGTTAGTGTTAATATGATTATGGGTTTTAGTTAGTTTTTAAAAATAAAAGACTTATTTGTACTTTTTTGAATAAAAAAGATTTTAATTTCATGTTTAAACTTAGTTAATTGAATGATTTCATCATTTAAGTTAAAAAATTAACAAAAATTAAAAAATTGGGGTACAATTGAAAACGGAAAATTTAAAAGTGGGTAGAATTGACAAATTTTCAACGTTGGGTGGAATTGAAAAAAAATTAAAGGTGAGTTTTTTGAGTGATTAGGCCTTATTTTTATACCTTTAGCCTATTATTTATTAAGTTTTTCATATATTTTAGTTTTTTATATTTATTTAAAGCATATATATATATTAGAAATTGGTTTAATTGCATCAAAAATTACAAACTTTCGTGTGTGTTTTGATATTTAACATAATCTTTTTTCTTGGCATATTTAACATTAACTTTTCTTTTTTGGCATATTTTTTCCCAGAACCGTTTTGGATGAAAAACGACGTCGTTTTGGATGTAAAACGGCATCGTTTTGCATCCAAACTGACACAATTTTTCAAAGGATACGCAATCATGGACAAGTATGCCAACAAATGAAAGTTAATGTTAGATATCACTACAAAATATTTGGCTTGTTGTGACAAAAAAATATGTGACAAACTATATTTTGTCATAATAAATAGGTTAATTGTGACAAAAAAAAATATTTTGCCACAATGAGAGTTCAATGAAATGATATTGTGACAAATACATATTGTGTCAACCATTTTTGTCACTATAAAAATTAATTATGTTTGTTGTGACTAACTATTTTGACAAAAAATGTTTTGTCTCCTTAATTTAAAATATTTTTATTATGACAAAATAAATTTTATCATAATATTTGAAAAACTGGTGACAAATTTTATTTTGCAGCAATTAGATATATTTTGCCATTATAAATATTAATTATGTTTATTGTGACAAAATATTTTGCCAAAAAAACACATTTTGTTATTGTATATTAGAAATAAAGTTGTGATGATAAAATGAATTTTATCATAATTTATAAAAATATTGTGACAAATTTATTTTTGCAGCAATTAAGTGAAATTAAATGATATTGTATCAAATTTAGTTGTTACTGCAAAAAAAAAATATGTTTTTGTGACAAAGTATTTTGCCAAAACAAATGTTTTGTTCCTGTTTTTTAAAAAACACAGTTATAATGACAGAATATGAACCTTATGTCAACCTTATGAAACACAAAATAAATGCAAAATAGAGAATGAAAAAGAAATTGCAGAAAATATATGTTAAAGAATAACTCGAAAAAAACTCTTTCCACTACTGTTTATTGTGTCAAATTTATTTGTCACTAAAAACGTAAATATGTTTTTGTGACAAAGTATTTTGCCAAAACAAATGTTTTGTGCCGTATTTTAAAAATACAGTTATAATGACAGAAAATAAACCTTATGTAAACCTTATGTTAACCTTATGAAACACAAAATATAGAAAGAAAAAGGAATTGCAGAAAATATATGGTAAAGAATGAATCATTAAAAATCTTTCCACTATAGTTTATTGTGTAAAATTTATTTGTTACTATAAAAAAAAGTAAATATATTTTTGTGACAAAGTATTTTGCCAAAATAAATATTTTGTGCCTATATTTTAAAAATAAAGTTATAATGACTGTAAATGAACCTTATGTCGACCATATGTCAACCTTATGAAAGACAAAATACACACAAAATAGAGAAAGAAAAACGAATTGCAGAAAGTAAATGGTAAAGAAGAAAATATATACAGTTACAATGATAAAATAAATTTTAGCATAATGTTTAAATACAGTGGTGACAAATTTTATTTTGCAGCAATTAATTATAATTAAATAATGTTGTGATAATTAAATATTGTGTCAAATATTTTTGTCACTATAAAAATTAATTATGGTTGTTGTGACAAAGGGTTTTGACAAAAAAATTTGTCACTGTATATTAAAAATACATTTATTATGATAAAATAATTTTTATCATAATATGTAAAAATATTGTGAGTAATTTATTTTTCCAGCAATTAAGTGAAATTAAATGATATTGTGATTAATAAATATTATGTCACTATGCAATTAAAAAAAAAATTAATGATAAAAAATTCGATGTCATGAAATTATATTTTATTTTGATAAAAAAGGTATGTGACAATTAAGATTCAAATATCCAAATTAGATTAACTTCTTATTTTACCAAAGCACTCTTCATTAAGAAAAAACTTTTTTTTGCTGAATATTGACACCACACTACCGCATCAATTCCTTCGTTGTACTTCTCCCGCCGCCGCACTTTCATCGATTCTGTGTTTGTTGCTGCTTATTTTTCCAAGTATTTTTTTAACTTAAGAAAAAAGACTAAATTTATTAATGTAGGATGAATTTCACATTCAAATTGCTTATTTTTTCATTTAATAGTTTAAATTTTCAACTGATTCGTACAAACTCGAGGTAGGGCTTTAAACTCGACGAATTATCTCCTATTCTCGAATTTGTTATCTCAATGAAAACAAAAACTCGAGATTATTCTTCCATTTCGTCGAGTATTAACACTTATATCGAGTTAGTGCTTCAACAGAGATAAAACAACTCGAGGTAAGGATGTAATTCGTCGATTTTTAAGCATGACATCGAATTTAAGCATTGCAATTTCAACATGATACAGATATGGAGTTCATATTAGGTTCATATCAAGTTACAATAATATAATATAAAATAACATAAATTATATTTAATTAAACTCTAAGTGATAGAAGTAAAAAATACATAAATCAAAACAAATTATCATTTTAGAATCACAAATAAGAGTTAGCTTTGCATTCAACAGATTGACAACTTTCAAAAGTTCGGAACATTTGGAAGTGAATAAACATTTCAAATCCATTATATCATCCTTCATCGTCTTTTGACCAGCCATCAAAATTTCCAGCTTCTCTTCCATAACAGTTAAATCCGAAGTGTTTGACGTTGATTCACAGTCCTTCAATTTATCAAATGCTGGACAATAACCCTCCTCGTTTCCCTTATTTTTTTTTGTAAACCATATATGAAAACAGAGCAAATGGTAAATTAAATTTGAAAAATTGAAAATTTAAAACATACAAACCTTATAGGATGCAATCTCAACAAATAAATCCCTGTCAACATCAATGTATTTTGTAGGAACGAATGCTTGCCACCTCAGAATTCGCGGGATAGCTGCTTTGTTCACTAGCTGAGCAAAGGTATTTTCCATCGCCGGACAAAACACTCGTAGAACCAACATACCAGTGCATATGGGAAACCTTGAAGGCAATACTGGTAAATGTTGTCTTCAATACTAAGAGATCCCGGACTAAGAACAGCTATTTTCGACAACGAACCAAGCGTGTACTTGAATAAGTCAATACCCCATGGATAGTCGTTCAAAAATTAGAGTTTATCAGTGGCACTGCGTGAAATCACCATGGATATAGGTCAGAGAAAAAACTAGGTCGATTAGGAAGGAAAGAAAGAGTTTGATTAGGAAGGAAATCAATTGTAAAATTATGAAATACCCATTAGTTCCCGCTACATGAAAAAGAAAAGGAGGTAAATAATATGGTGCATTAGAAACACACTAAGACACATATACCTTATATAGGGATAAAATAAGAATGACAAATAAAAAGGGTGTTGAAAATAAAATAATGTTTTCAACTGAGGTATTTTTTTCAAAGAAAAAATGTTAAATCAATAATATAAACTTTTGAGAATTTAATTGATTTGATATAATTTTACTAATTAAAAAACATTAAAATAAATAATTTTTGCACCGAATTCGCATTTATGACTGTTTTAAACAATTATTTTTGTTGATTATGATTATGGTTTGATTGTAGTTTGTATTTATTAAATTTAGTGTGATTTGGGCAATTCAAAGATCTAAGGGATATTTGATAAATTGATTCTGACTATTGTGTTTAATTTTCAAGTTTCATTTTAGTCTTGGGGCAAATTAGCAAACATTATGAGTTTAGGGACCGAATTGCGTTTTTGGCAATTCAAGGAGCTAAACTGTATTTCTGTCATATATTTTAACGGGCCGTGTATGACCTACGTACAAACAATGTATTAACGGTTTTTTACATTAGTATGGACTTTGCGATCGCGCACTCCATCATAGTGCACGTTCATGCACTTGAGTGCACGATCGCACACTCCATCTCACATCCAAATCGCCTCAAATTTCGATCCAACAGTCAACTTTTTATCGTGCACAACATATCGAAAAATGAGCCCCATCCAACAGTTCAATTGGGAGATATAAATGTTTTATCAAAACATGTCAGATTTAGAAGGCACACGAACACAACATCGTTTATAATTCTGATACAAATCAAATCGCTGTCGAAAACTCACACGATACATGCGAAACATACAATATACAACTCTAAACCCAATTAAAGTTTCACACTTGCTAAGTCCACCAGTAATAATCCGAAACTAAGTCGGAAACACAACGAAACTATGACGGAAAAATACGGGATATTACATTAGTATAGACTTTGCAGTTATTTTCTCATAACTTAACTACGTTGACATTTGGACACATCTCACGTAAGTTGAGGCACATGCAATGTAAATTGAGGCACATGTAACGTATATTTTAAGTTCTCTTAATTTTTATCGAAAGTTATAAAATTAACTTCATGTAAATTTTGGCACGTTTTTTTTTCAAGAAAGCATTATTTTATAGTTATATAAATAATAGCAAATTACATAATAAAAAAATAATCAATTTACCTATTGTAATAAAATTTATTTTTATATCAACATAGTATTAATTTAAGGTTTTTTTGACTTTTTCTAAATTTATAATAAATAAATTAAATGTTATTTTACTTTTTTAGAGGTCATTAAAAAAATTAAATATTGCTAAATGTTGTTTTTGCTAACCCTAACACTAATCATAACAAAACCCTAAACCCTAAACCCTAAATTCTAAGCCGTAAACCCTAAAATACAATTTCAATAATGGTTATGCTTGTAAAATCATATTCAACCAAATAAATTTACCTATTACAAAACTTCAAATTATACTAATTAAAAACATTAAAATAAATTATAAGAATAGGCAAAAGTAGAAAAATTTCTTATTTGTTCTCATTTATTTACAAAAGGCATATATTATCTCAAAAGTGTTTCAATGCTTTTTCTGTAATGAAAATATTGTTTTCAAGTTATTCTTTACCATATATTTTATGCAATTCGTTTTTTATCTCTCTATGTTGTGTTTATTTTGTGTTTCATAAGGTTGACATACGGTTGACATAAGGTTCCTATTCGGTCACAAAACCTTTTAAAAAACTGCATCTAAATAAAATTTTCTGCAACAAGATTTTCAGAATATATCTCAAACTGATTTGATTTGCCAAAATTTTTGCAAATCAAATTAGGAAAAGTGAAAAACGAATTTAGTAGGAGGGAAACAATATTATATAGGAGGAAAACGAAAAAAGAGA
Source organism: Mercurialis annua (assembly GCF_937616625.2). NCBI lineage: Eukaryota > Viridiplantae > Streptophyta > Magnoliopsida > Malpighiales > Euphorbiaceae > Mercurialis > Mercurialis annua. Next base: position 38,970,999 of record NC_065571.1, read on the forward strand.
GAGGAAAACAAAAATAATTATGTCCTTATTAAATTTTTTAATTAGTGAAACTTCCCTCTAAAAGGAAAACTCATTGGCATTAACCATAATTGCAGGAATCACGTTGTTGAATGAAAAAATATAGTGATTTCTTCTTTCTTATCAAAATACCATAAAAACAATTATAAACAATTTTCACCATACTTGTTATTCAACAACTCAAGGACCAGTGCCGAAGTTAATACGGTTGGAGAAACTGAAACCATGTCCTCTAAACCAACAAATGTTGATGAAGGTTAGGTTGAATTGATTCTTTATTTTGTGTTTCATTTATTTTTCTTAGAGAATTGATATAATTAGCAAATGGAATTGTGTTTCAATGCTTTTTCTGGAATGAAAATATTGTTTATCTATCTATGTTGTGTTTATTTTGTGTTTCAGAAGGTTGACATACAGTTAACACAAGGTTCATATTTGGTCACAACAGCTTTTAAAAAACTGCATCTAAATAAAATTTTCAGCAACAAGATTTTCAAAATATATCTCAAACTGATTTGATTTGCCACGATTTTGGCAAATAAAATTAGGAAAAGTGAAAAACAAAGTTAGTAGGAGGCAAACAATATTAAAATAGGAGGGAAACGAAAAAAGAGAGAGGGAAACAAAAATAATTATGTCCTTATTTAATTTTTTAATTAATAAAAGTTCCCTCTAAAATGAAAACTCATTGGCATTAACCATAATTGCAGGAATCACGTTGTTGAATGACAAAATAAAGTGATTTTTTATTTCTTATAAAAATATCATAGAAACAATTATAAACAATTCTCACCATACTTATTCAACAATTCAAGGACCAGTGGCTGCTGAAGTTAATACGGTTGGAGAAACTGAAACCATGTCCTCTGAACCAAAAATGTTGATGAAGGTTAGGTTGAATTGATTCTTTATTTTGTGTTTCATTTATTTTGTTTAGAGAATTGATATAATTAGCTAATGGAATTGTTTTTCAATGCTTTTTCTGGAATGAAAATATTGTTTTCAAGTTATTCTTTACCATATATTTTATGCAATTTGTTTTTATTTATGTATGTTGTGTTTATTTTGTGTTTCATAAGGTTGACATACGACATACATCTAAATAATATGAGGTAAAATTTATTTTTTATAGTATAAGACATACATATCAATTTGAATAGAGAAGCAAACTAACACGAGATAAACTGTAGTATTTCTTAGGTCTTCTTCCCAAAACAAAATGTGTTTTAATGCTTTTGCCAGAATAGAAAGATTGTTTTTCGTATTTTTCTTTACCATATATTTTTCTGCAATTCGTGTTTGTTTCTCTATTTTGTGTTTATTTTGTATTTCATAAGGTTGACATAAGGTAGACATAAGGTTCACATTATTTCACCATAATTTTTTAAGAAAGTGCATCTAAATGAAATTTTAAAATAGTATAAGAATTACATATAAAATTTTATAGAGAAGCAAACTAATATGAGGTAAAATTTTGTATTTCTTACGTATTTCTCTATTTTGTGCTTATTTTTTGTTTTCTAAAGTTGACATATGGTGGACATCTAGTTTATATTCACTCACTATAACTTTAAAAAAATTGCATATAAATATTTCTTTTAAAAAAATACATATCAATTTGGAAATAAAAAGCAAACTAACATGAGATAAACTGTTGTACTTCTTAGTTCCTCTTCTAAAAAAGAATGGTCGAGTTATTACGAGTTCAGTAGAACATATATTCGATGAAATATATAAACTCGTCGAGTTTCTGGACTACCTCGAGTAACAAACAAATATTCTGCAATAAGATTTTCAGAATATATCTCAAACCGATTTGATTTTCCAAGATTTTGGCAAATCAAATAAGGAAAAGTGAAAAACGAATTTAGTAGGAGGGAAACAATATGAAAATATTAGGGAAACAAATTTTATATCATACTTGATATTTCAATTAATTATATTCTTATAATATGGGACTTTTCATATGTTTGTTTATTGATAGGGTGAATTTGAGATTGATTTAAGTGATCCACATGCAAGAGAAGTAGTATATGGAATGATGGCTAGACAATTTAGAAACTTCAAGTATCATTGTCACTTACACTATAAGACGGTCTCTACTCGTGAGTAAGCTGGAAAACATCCACTCAAGGATGTAAAGATAAACGATTGGAAGAACCTATGTGAACATTTTGATGAACATGCACACATTAAGGTAACATTTCAATTTTTTTAATTCATTACACTTTTAATTTTTCTTTATAATTTCAAAATTATTCACTGAATTATGTCAGTTTGAAAATAAAAGTGTATATAATAAATGTATTTTTTTTTCTTACAGATGGAAATTGTTGGAATAAAAGAAGATGAACGTCTCCTATACTAAAAGCTAGGCTTAATTTAATTTTTTTTTTTATAGAAAATAGTTTACATGTTTGCATACGATATGTTATTTTAGTATTATTAAAGACTTATTCATTGATAATTTTATGTAATATTTGAATTGATTTTGTTTTTTATTCATTGATTTTAGTAACAAAGTACCGTATTCAATTATTTTAGTATCGATAAAAATGAAAATAATATAATGACAATTAATTTCGTCACATTATGATAAATTACTTGTTGTGATAAATTAAATTTGTCACCGTTGACAAATTATAATGGCAATTAATTTCGTCACATTATCATAAATTACGTGTTGTGATAAATTAAATTTATCACAACTAACTAATTATAATGACAATTAATTTCGTCACGTTATATTAAATTACTTCTTGTGATAAATTAAATTTATCACAACTAACTAATTATAATGACAATTAATCTCGCCACATTATGTTAAATTACTTGTTGTGATAAATTAAATTTATCACAGCTAATTATTTAATATGGCAATTAATTTCGTCACTTTATGATAGATTATTTGTGATAAATATTTTTATCACTTCACATTTTTTTTGTCACTAATAACTCGGCGTATGTAGTGACAAATGTATATTAATTGTGATAAATATGGTTTTGTCACTGCATAATCTTTTTGTCACTAATAACTCGGTGTATGTAGTGACAAATTTATATGAATTGTGATAAATATTTTTTTGTCACGTTATTAGCGTTTTGTCACTAGAAGTCGATGTATATTACGATAAATTTTGACAATATTTGATTACTTGTGATATACATTTTCGTCACAATAAATATGAATGTGACAAAACAATTTTATCACAATAGAAAATTTATGGTGACAAACTATAAAATGGACTTACTGTGACTTGTTTGTTGTGACCAACAAAATTTGTCACAAAGTAGTCACAATAACATTGTTGTGAAAAATTTTGGGCTTAATGTGATAAATTTCGTTCGTCCCAACAAACCAAATTTTTTGTAGTGTATGCAAAGAAAAAAAGATTATGTTAAATATCAAAAACATGCAAAAGTTGGTTATTTTTTGTGCAATTGAGCCTTAGAAATTATATAATGATTTTTAAAAGTGTACTTCTTTATTATGAGTGATTTACGAAATAAAATGAGTGATTAGTAGTTTGATGTTGAAGTTTGTCTTCTGATCCACTGATTAAACCTGTAAAACAGGGTACATATCTAATCAGACGTTGGTTGTCCGATTAACTCTCCGATGCTAAAGTAAGTTTAGGCTTTGAACAGTGTTTTGCATATATGAATGTAATTGTATTTTCAAGCATACATCAAACTCTTTATATAGTAGTTGAGAGAATACCTAGTAGACTTGAAATAGGAAAGTGATTCCTAGTTGGGCGAGTGCTAGGGTTCTCCTAGAAGGGTAGAACATGTATGACTTGGTTCCATTATAGTTATGCTGGAAATCGGTTTCCATCATTAGCCCCCCTGCAAGTGAGCTAAAGCCTTGGTATATATGCCTTGTAAGTGTTAGTTTTGTTTGAGGCGAGTCGTTTTATCTTCTGACGAATCGTTTTGCCTGTCAGTTTTAGTTTTTAATTCTCTTCAATTGACATATGTCTTTAATCCGATGTTTTATGTTATCAGATTTGAGACAAGTTTCTTTTTGCTTGACATGTGTCTTTCATCCATTGTGTTACTTAGGGTTTTATCTTTTCGGTTTCTCAACACTCATCATTGACCTTTTGAGATCTGTGAGTATCTATATATTTATTTTTCTTTTATCTTTCTTCACTTTCTTTTCGAATTTTTCTTCTCTTAAAGTTTTAATTCCTGGTTTTCTCTTCTTTGATTTACTCATTTCAAGGTTCCTCGTTTCAGAGTGTCTCCATACCTTTCCTTTTACCCAGCCTATCTGATTTTCAGATACTTAAGAGCGCTGTTTTAGAATTTTGGTTAATTCTTTCATCTGTGTTTTTTCCTTTATTCCTGCTATTCTGGGATTTTGTTCTTCGTCTTTTCCTTTCTTTTCTTGCTTTTGATCTTCTTGAAATCAAATTTCTATACTCTTTACTGTTTCCCTCCATTTTCAAATTATTTTTCAAAAATGTATGAGGAAGCTGAATAGAATCACAGTGCTCGTGAGGATTTGGAGCCCTAGTTCCTTTATGCTGAGAAAATTATCAAATTTACTCAAGACTATGACTTTCCTGAAGCTTTCTAGGTTCTAAGCCATGCTTCAAAATTTAGGGCGAATCATGTTCCTAATTCGTCTGAGAAAATTGTTATTTTTGTTGAGCATCTTCTTGCCGGTTTGAGATTTCCTCTAGAGCCGTTTTTGAAAGATTTTTGTGAAAATTTAGGCGTTCCGACTGGGCAGCTTCATCTGCATGTTGTTCGGGTTATTTTTTTCATTTGTTGAATCTTGTGAGGCTCGTGCTCAAATTCCTTCTTTGAGTTTGTTTAACTATTTTTATTCTTTTTCTCGTCAAAAGGACAAGGAATTTTTTTTTGTTGGCGGTAGGCCTAACCGTTCCCTTTTTATTCTTCCTTCTTCTCTTCAGGGTTGGACCCCTAAGTTTTTCCTTATTAAACATAAAAAATTTACTTCTTTTGGCAAGGGCTTTACTAGTGGTAAAACATCTCTTTCCTCTCTTCAGAAACTGAATGACAAAGAGATGGACTTCCTCAAATCTCTGTCGTCAGATTGTAAGACTGATAAGCCTAAATATGGTGTTTTATTAGAGCCGTTTTTGAATTGTTGTTCTTCGCCTTTGGCGAATCTTCCACTTGGAGGTATTTTTTCTAACTTAGTTTATTTTATTTTATTACTTGTAGGATGTCCACTTTTCTTGATCACCTTCTAGAAAACTTTGCAGCACACATGTCTGTCGAAATGGGCGAGGTGACCAGCGTTGTTCCTTCCCTTCCTACTTCTGCTCCACTTCTTAGCCCGGTAGGTGCCTTGGTGGACGACTCGGAGGCTTCCTTTCCTTTTCCAAAAGAGGTATCCAAGAATGCTCAGGGGAAGCATGCGGCTTCCGAGTCTAAACGGCGCCATTCTAGGGATCAGTCTAATCTTTCCGCCATGAGACACAAGAAGAAGGTACAGAAGGAGACGGTTGTTTCTCCTAGGGAAGTGCTGAATCTTGTTGGATGGGCGAAAAGGCAGGATCCTCGCAAGCTCTCTAATTATAATGTCCTTCAAGCTTATATGGACAAAAAATTTGTTAACATGGACGTAGAGTCCATAGATCGTGAGCATGATGACGATCTTGTGAACGCCGCGTGTCTTGGCGGCTTTGTAGTTTGTTTTCTTTTTATTCCTTTGCTCTTTTAGTTTTTGCCTTTTTCACCTTTTAATTCTTTTTACTTCCAGATGATCCAGGCGGTTATCATTCTAGAGAGGCGTCGTCGGCTGCTGTTGATGAGATGGAGTAGGTAAAGAATGACTTTTTGGCTTGGGAGACCGAGAAAAAACAACTTCAAAATTTTTAGAGCTAGGCGGTAGCGCTTAGCTTACAACTTCCGTCTCTTCCATGGCGAGAGAAACTGCAAAACTGGTAACTCAAATCAAGACTCTGTCCTAGGAGATCGAGTCCCTAAAGGCTTCTTTATCTTCTCTTACCTCGGAGAGGGATTTGCTAAAGATGGAGATGGAGAAGCTTCATCATCGCCTTGTTGATGATGGGTCTTTTTATTCCCAGGTGATGTCGCATTATTGCTTGGCTATTGGAGTAAAACTTTATGAGTGGAACCCCAATGTCAACCTTTCGGACGTTAACCAGCTTAATCCGGCGTTGTTGGCCAAGGCTCTGAAGGTGAAGCTCGATAAACTCAAGGTCGATACCATTCGGAAGACTAGTTAATTTTTTAGTTTGTAATTTTTTGTTGACATTATCCTGTAATCTCTCCAATATTAATAGAAAACTCGTGTATTTTTTTCTCGTTAGTTGGATTGCTTCGGTGTTTTTTATTTCCAATCATACATTTTTTGGACTTAATTTAAACTTCCAATGTTGCGGCAAAGTTAATTTAAACTTTGAGGCGAGGTAGGGTTAATTCTAACATGTTCTATTTTTTCCAGACTCTGTCGAGTTTATTAGTTTTATTTGGACTCAAGCGAGTTTGTTAGCTTTGTTAGAACTTGGATGAGTCTATTAGCTTTATTGGAAATCAAACGAGTCTATTATCTTTATTTTCTTGAATTTTAATCTTCGGGATTTTTATTTCATTTGATAAGGTTGGTACAAGGTACAAAAATTATCATTTGACAGCTATTGGTAGTACTTTCTCAGATGCTCTACATTCTAGTATCTCGGGATTGTGGACCATGCTAGTGTTTTGAGTTTATAAGCTCCTTTTCCAGTAGTTTCTTCAATCAATTAAGGTCCTTCCCAGTTTGGTTGCAAATTTTTCACTCCGGTGTTTCCTCTTTCAATTTTGGCGTTCCTTAAGACCAGGTCGCCTATCTAGAATTCTTTCGACTGTATTCTTTTGTTGTGATACCGAGTAGCCTGTTTTCTGTAGGCTTCAGCTCGTATTCCTGCCTTGTTCCTCCTTTCTTCTAGCAGGTCGAGGCATAGTCTCATCTTCGCTTCATTTGTCGTTTCTTCTGGGTAGTTTTCTCTAAGACTTAGCATTCCGATTTCCACTGGAATCACCGCTTCGTCGCCGTAGGCGAGTCTTAAAGGTGTCTCACACGTTCCTTTTTAGAGTTGTTCTATAAGCCCAAAGGACGCTATAGAGCTCGTCTACCCAGTTCTCTTATGCTTCAGCTAATCTCTGTTTGATTCCTTGTACTAAGGTCCGGTTAGTTACTTCGGTCATTCCATTAGTTTGCGGGTGTGCCGCCGATGTGAATTTTAAGTTGATCATCAAATCTGCACAAATTTTTCTAAACCGTGCGCAATCAAACTATTTCCAATTATCCGCAACCACAATGTGTGGTATGCCAAATCTACATACTACTTCGTTCTTGAAGAATTCCTCTATTCTTACTACCATTATGGTTGACATTGCCACTACCTCTACCCATTTTGTGAAGTGGCCGATAGCGACAATGAGGAATTTCATTTGGTTTCTGGCTGTTAGGAAGGGCCCTACTATGTCCATTCCCCACATGGCGAAAATCCAGGGGCTTTATAGAGAGCTTTGTGGTACAGTCGGTCTATGGCTAACGTTGTCATGTCTTTGACATTTATCACATTTTTCATGAGTTCTTTGGCATCTTCCTTTATTGTCGGCCAATAGTAGTCTTGTAGCATTGTCTTCCTTGCTATCGTGTTGTCGCCTTCATGGCCTCCGCATATTCCCTCGTGAATTTCCTTCAGAAATAGGCGTCCATTCTCGACTGATACGCATTTCTCTAGGGGTGGGTTAGCGAAGTTTGATAAAGGTTTTTTTTGTACTATGAGTAATTGGCTGATTTTCGAATAATTCGAACAGCTTTGATGTTGTCTTGTGGCAATCACTCATTTTCCAAGTATTTGATTATTGGAATAATCCATTTGTCGACTTCATCGATCGCCATTACTTCCGTTTCGTTGATGCTCGGCTGTTGTAGGGGTTCTTTTAGCTGCATTTTGCTGAAAATATCCCTGAGTTCGGAGTCAGACTTTGTTATGACGTCGGCCTCAGTATTTTGGTCTCATGGGATTTGTCTAATCTCTCATTGTCCTCCTTGTGCTTCCAATTTTTGGAGCATTCCTTTGACTTCCGCCAGATATTTGTTCATCCATGTTTCTTTAGCTTGGTACTTGCCTTTAACTTTTTTTACCACCAGTTGTGAGTCGCTATGGATTTTCAGAATTTTTGTTTTTACTTCTAGTGCTAGGACGAGTTCGGCGATTAGGGCTTTGTTTTCGACGACATTATTGTTTGCCTCAAATTCGATGTTCACTCCGCACTCGATTCTTATGTTTCCCGGGTCTTTCAAGATGGCTCTCGCTCCATTACCTTTTTCATTTGAGGCTTCATCCACATGTAACTCCTAGAAGAGATCTAGGATAGTTTCTTCCTGTTCGTCTAGAGTAATTTCGGCCATCAAAATCTGCCAGTGCTTATGCTTTGAGCGTTTGGTGAGGTTCGTAGCGGATATCATGTTCGCTTAGTTGGATTGACCAATGGACAGGTCGTCCGGAGGTTTTGGGTCTTTGTATCGCCTTTCGCAATGGTGATTTGTTTTTACGATCATATCATGACTCTAGAAGTAGCATTTAGCTTTTTCGCCGTAGTTACAACAGTTAGCGCCATTATTTTGTATCTCTGGGTAACTTGTCTCTCTTTCCTCTTCTCTTACTAATACCGTTCTGATTGTTTCCTTTATTGCGCAAATGTATAAATACAGAGTTTCTCTTTTCAGTGGTTGACTCAAGAGTGGTGGTGAGGTTAAGAATGTTTTCAATTCCTCAGATGCTTCTTGGCATTCTTCTTCCCAATTGAACTTTTGAGATCCAGTGAGGGCATTGCAAAACGGTAGTATATTTTGGCCGAGCAAGACATAAACCTTCTAAGGGTGGTGATTCGTCCATTGAGCTTTTAGATTTCGTTTATGTTCTTTGGTGGTTTCATGTCCATTATTGCTTTAATCTTTTCAGGGTTCGCCTCTATTCTTCTTTGGGATATCATAAATCCTAGAAATTGTCCACCTTGTAATCTGAATGCACATTTATTTGGGTTTAACTTCATTATGAATTTGTTCAAAATATTCAACGTATCCTCCAGGTCTTTTGCGTGATTCCCAGGTTTTTCACTTTTTATGATCAAGCCGTCTACTATACTTGGACACGTTTTCCAATTTCGTCTTTGAACATGAAGTTCATTAGTCTTTGGTATGTTTCTCCCACGTTTTTTAGTCCAAAAGGCATTGCTGTGTAGCAATACGTTCCCCCTTCCATGATGAGTGATGTTTTTTCTTTATCCTCTTGTTTCATCGGTATTTGATGATAGTTTTGGACGGCATCGGCCAGGCTGTACATGGCATGTCCTGCTATTGAGTCGACTAACTGATCTATGTCAGGTAAAGGATAGCGGTCTTTTGAGCAAGCTTTGTTCAAGTCGGTATAATCTACACACATCCTGTTTTTCCCGTTAGCTTTTTTCACAATCACTACGTTGGCTACCCATTCAGGATAGTGCACTTCTCCGATGAATCCAGCTTTCTTGAGTTTCTCCACTTCATCGGCTATTATTCTTCGTTTTCCTTCGTAGAATTTCCTTTTCTTATTTCTTACAGGGTTCGCTCCTTCGGCCACACTCAGCTCGTGGGTTATGATATGCGGATCAATTCCCACGATTTTTGAAGCTTTAGAGGTAAACGTTCATATATTCCTTTTTAATGATTTCTTCTTCGTGTTTGGGGTTTATGTCCACTACCAGGTTCACCTTCTTCTTTGAGTTTAGCTCCAGTTTTTTCATCTCGCCATTATGGACGCTTTCTTTTTCTTCTATGTCATGGTTCAGAATTTCTTCAATCGACATTATTTCTATCACGACCCAAATTATTGAGCCGAGACCGACGCTAGGAAATGAGAGTGGTGGCTCCAAATCCCGTAGCAAGCCTAAATCACTATAAATTTTTCGCGATTAAAAACATATTATTATATATGAAACGTTTCCGGAAAGCTTTAATTATAAATATCAAAATCTCGCAATCATTTTCTGAAAACGGATCCGAAACGATTCTTAGAAACCAGGGTCTTACCGAGCGATATCTCATATCTAGCACCGCCCTGTTTCTAGTCACAATCATAACCAATTCCACTCACGGCAATTGGTACCAAATTCAAACGGATAATACGTCATCTTTATAAACAACTTATTTATAAAATTATTTCAGAGTTTACTATATAAAATACCATTTGAATTTCAATTATTAATCTTATACTGACATCTGTTGACTACTGCAGCTCTAAGGACTTGTACTTTGTGCAAGTCAAAAGGCTTCTAGCACAAAGGAGATGGTATGTCTGATCCGACTCAGATAACCTGAAAACAACAGTGAGGGGTCAGTATTTGGGAAGATACTGAGTGAGTTTGCATATTACTAACAGTATTGTAAAAAACATAACATCCCATTACAAATCAAGTAATAATATAAAAATACATATAAGCAAGTACTTGATCCGTTTGAAACTAATATCCTAAAATGTGACACAACTTACGAATATTCAAATCATACTGATCCAAATGGTCTGACCCGGGAGTATTCACACTCTACCACGTCGATCGCGACCATTCGCTTAATCCCAGAGTGTTAGTCCAACTCACTAGATACGGGGCTCAGGTTACACCGTAACCGAGTTCTCACTCGTATCGAGTTCATTGTCCAACTTCGAAATTCATATTCATATTCATATCATGTATGTATATATCAAATCATTTAACATATGCAACACACTAGACTGACTCGATACTGGTGATCACACAGCCTATTGACACCCAATAGGTAGCTAGTTTCTTCGGAGCGCATACTAGAGTTTCAGCTCAAAATAATCATTCAAGTAATCAAATCATATAAATGCGATGTATAAAATCATAATATATGAAAATAACTTTTATAAATAATACGCGAAAGTAAAATGCAACTCACTGTGACCGCTATGCAAATATGCAACATTATAATCCCGCAAACGTAAGCTCCACGCGTTGTCCGATCACATAGCCATTCCCGCTAGACAGCTTGGTAGCTTGTCGGTTCGGCAGTCACTTATTCAAACTACATGTACGTTTAGTTCATAATGTGGACTTAGTATTAAAACCCTAAGTTATAAACTTAGGTAAGTACAATTGTATTCCAATACAACTCTTAACCTTGATAATCTCTTAATCATATTCCTTTTTATCGATATCTAATTATATGTTCCTGATATCTTGAAACCCTGATCGAACACGTTATGTTCGATATTCAAATTTCGCATTTTCGGGGTCCGTAATTCCTTTTCAATGTCCGACACTCTAAAAGTCGGAAAATTAAGTCATCACGGGGCGAAAGTACTCTAAGCAAATACATTGTTGGTTGTGCGAGCGCAAGAGATTTTATGTGCATTCGCACATCCTGGTGTGCGGTCGCACACGTTGGTGTGCGCTCGCACATGGTTGTGCGCTCGCACATGGGTGTGCGCTCGCACACCGTACTATGCTTGCTCACAGTACGGCCGTGCTTCCGCACGACGATTCTGAACCGTTATGGCACGCCCTAACTCGATTCAGTCATGCTCCTATCTTATTTAACACAACCTCAACTCCAAATTCATCAAAAACGACATAGAAACGCGATTACAATTCATTTAAAACAAAATAACCCTAATCCTATCATTTTCATATCAAAAACCATCAAATTACCTCGATTTGATGCTCATGGTAGATAGACAATTGAATTCTGAACAAATCGATATAAAGAACTCGCGATTTGGGCGAGAAACGGTGAAACGGCGGCAAATCGAATCGATCGTCACTTTCTTTCCTCGTTCTTTCACCTTCTGAAGCTTTCTTCTCTATTCTTAATCATCTGATTCCTTTGATTACCATATATACAGTTTGGCTAATTATCCACTTTAGTCCTTCATTTCTTTAACTTAAACCATTTCTCTTTTAAACTTTCTATTTTTACTTAACGATTAATTATTTATTTTAATTCAATTACATTCGTATTATTTATATCCAAATAAATAATACTAACCCAAGATTATTATTTTCCGTTAATAATCTTCTAATTTCTATTCTCGAAGCTTAATTGGCTAATTTATACTTTAGTCCTTGAACTTTTCAAAAATTGCAATTTAGCCCAAAACGCATCCGCGTCCAAATTTTAAAAGGCCTCCGATTGACCCGAAACTTTTACCACAAATACTATAAAACATTTCGCAGACCTTGGCGAAATAATTTCCATTACGGGTTTTATATTTTATTTTATATTAATTTTCTAACCTTTTCCTCAAATCCCGCTAATACACTTAATGAAAATTAGTCTAAATTCCCAATAATATTAAATTGAATTCATATTAATTTAATTTAATGGAATCTACGACACGTGGCACAATTTAATTATTTAGGGTATTACAATTTCGAAGGATTCTGGCACTGATTTGTCGTAGCATTTCTTGACAGTTTCGAGACTTCCTTTGATTGTCATAATTCCCGTCTTGGTAGGTATTTTCATTGTAAGATCTTTTATTCTTGTAACTGCGGCAGAATCATGGAGGAATGGTCGCCCCAGGATGACGTTGTGTCGTAGATCAATGTCTACGATGCTAACTGTGTTGGTAGCTCTTCATCTCTTCTTTCTCTTCATAGTTTCACGTCTAGAGTAATTGTACCCATTAGTTTGATGCGAGGTCCACCAAATTCGGTCAATGGTGTAGCGATTCCTTTTAGCTCTGCGATGACTCGTCCGAGGCTTTCGTAAGCTTTCTTTGTCATTAAGTTTATCGCGCTTCCTTTGTCAAATAATAACCTTTTTGATAGACCAAGTCCTTTTTGATCCCTAATTTTGAGATTGACAATCAATTTAAACGTTCTAATCCTTTATATTAGTGTGTAGGAACCTATGGGAACCATCGTGGATCAATTCGGAGTCCTCTAGCGTGAATCAAAAAATTGCATCTTGATTTCGATTTAGCAGCTTTTTCACGCCCGCAACACCTAAGTATCACGGTCGTGATACAAGTCGCACCTGCAACATATCAAACCCTTACGGACTCAACTATGCATCTCATGCCTTTTGATCCAAGCTTCAAAAATCACCCGCAACACCTCAGCATCATGGGAGTGACACCAAGGACTGTTGGAGGCTCAATGGTCATTTTTGAATGACCCTATAATTGGCTGACACCTGGCCTATTTCCATTGGACATTTCAACAAAACGACTATGTCACGCACGCAACACTTATGCATCATGGACGTGACAGGGCACTTTTTAGCATAAACTTGTCTTTTGTTCTGGAAGGTTCATGGGAAGGTTGTTGGGGTTATAAATACCCCTTGTCTACCATATTAATGTGGTTAGATACTTTACCAACAACCAAAGGTTACAAGCATTCAGTTTACTTCTCTAAAAATTAATAGTGCATCAATTTATATTGATTGCTTTTCTTTTCTTTGTTGATCAATTGTTTAATTAATCATTTAGTGTTTTGTGAGTTTGTGATTAGCCTTGAAAGATTACTTAGTGAGTTTGAGATTAGCTCTAGAAGATCTCTTTGTAATAGTTTGTGTTTAGCTCTAAAACACACCCTTAATGGATTATTACAAATCTCAATCTTTGATGGAGTAGTGGAGAAGAATTGACTTGTGATTCAAACCACTCTAAATACTTTGTGTTCCTTCTTTTGTTCCTCAAACACTTAATCTAAATCTAATCATTTTTAATTTTAAAAATACCTTATTCACTCCCCTCTAAGGTAGCATTTGAAATTTCAATTGGTATGAAAGCTATATTACTCATCTTATTGCTTAATTGCGAGTTCTTTGATCCAAATGGCTACCGAAAACTTCACTCATACTCTTCGTCCATACTTTGATGGAACAGATTATCCTAATTGGAATTCCATATGGATGGTGTATACTTATGGCACATGGTTCTTGATGGTTATGTTGCTCCTACTCAAGTGAAGGATGATACTATCATACCTTGGCCAAAAAAACAAATTGGACCAAAGATCACATCCAAGCTAATGCTCTCAACCGGAAGGTTATTTGTCTAATTTTTTCTTTTTTGTGTAGAGAGAAGCAAGGAAGGGTTCAACATTGCACAACGGCATAAGACATGTGGAAGATTCTTGAGAACTACCATGAAGGAACGGTTCGAGTTAAGAACAAGAAGGTTAAGCTTCTCATTGGAGATTATGAAGCTTTCAAGAACAAGCCAAATAAGAATGTCCTTGATATCACCAATAGACTTCTTGCCATTACTACCAATCTCAAGAAGTTTGGTAAGCATTATACTCTTGGTGATTAATGGCAAAATTATTTGTTCATTGCCTCTCCTAGATTGGCAACCGAAGATAACCGCCACTGAAGAAGCTCATGATTTGAGGAAGTTGATAACCAATGAGCTTATCGGAATTTTGCTTCTTCATGAAATGACTTACATGAAGAGTATCCAAGAATTGAAGAAGGCTCAAGAAGAGAAAACTAAGGAAATTGATTTAAAGGCTAAAGAAATTGAAAGCAAGGTTGAAGAGAAGCTCAATGTGAGTGATGATGCAGATGATGAAGACATGGTTTTGATGTCTAAGAAAGTAAGGGAATGGAAATCAAGGAAGAAGTCCCAAACTCAAAGATATGAGCAAAAGGGAGAGTCCTCAAACTTCAAAAGATCATCCACCCCTAAGCAAGAGACTCATACTCCTAGAAGGAATGTCACTTAGTATGGTTGTGGGAAATCGGGTCACACTAAACCGGAATGCTGACAAGGGGCAAAGAAATCCTTTCATAAGGATAAAAAGGGATTCTTGACTACTTGGGAGGATGATAGTGAATCCGATGAAGAGTACCAAGAAGAGACAAGAGCAAATCTTTGCTTTATGGCTCTAGTTGATGAATCTCCATCCGAGGTAAGTGATCTAACCTTTGTTTCTTGGGATGGTATAGGTATAGAATCTCATGATAGCTCTAGTGATATTGTTGTGATGAAAAATGTTGCTAGTGATTCTTGTGGTGCCAATATTGAAAATATTTTGGTTGATAGCTCTTTAGTTTATGAGATTGATGATGAATGCCATGACATGATAAATGAGCTAACTAACAAATGTAGTGATGATCATGCCAAAATGAAGCTTTTCAAATAAGAAGTCTCTAAGGCTAAAAATGAGATGCTCAATTTGAAGAAAGAAATTCAAGACTTAAAGTCTTCTTTAGAATTTATCCCTAAACAAGATGTCAATGTCTTGCTTAAGAAAAATTAAACACTAAATAGTGACATTTTTTCTCTAAATATCTTTATCTCAAGATTTCACAAAAGGAAAGAATCTCTGGACAAAATTATTGATTCTTAAAGAAACCCAACCATAAAATTTGGATTTGGCTACTTTTGTGATGGCTTCTTCACCTCAAACTTCTTCTATAAAAGTTTCTCCTTCTTTGATCAAACCAAAAGGGGTGAAGAAGAGGTATGCTCAAGCTCCCAAGGCGACCATTTTTGGCTCCTAAACCCAAGAGCAAGGTGGGTACAAGTAGGGCTGTGCAAAAACCGAATCAAACCGAATCGTTTCACCGAACTGAACCGAAATTATAATTATGGTTCAGTTTTTTGGTAACTATGGTTTGGTTCAGTTTGTAATTAGGTAAAACTTTGGTGTTCGGTTTTTGGTTCGGTTTGAGCATTTTAAAAACCGAAAAAACTGAAAAACCGAACAATAAAAAAAATATAAATATATGTAAATTTATATTTTTTGGTTTTAGTATTTTAATTATAGTTGATATATAAGTTAATAAATTTCATACAACATATAATTTTTCTAATAAATATATAAAAATTATATATTAGACACTTATTATTTAATATTGGAATTTATTTTATGATAAAATAATTAAAAAATGGAGAAAGTAAAAAATTTCGGTTTTTCACCGAACCGAACTTTTCGGTTCGGTGTAAGCCAAAATTAAAATTCGGTCCGGTTCGGTTTGAGATTTTTACCAAACTTTGGTGTTCGGTTTGTTCGGTTCGGTGACCGAACCGACCGAACTAACCGAACGCACAGCCCTAGGTACAAGACCCCCTAGACATACCCATGCCTCTCAATTTTGTCACAAATGGGAGAAGAGAAGTATGAAAAAGAATCATGTTAATTCATATCTTTATGCTCATTCTCATAACAATACTCATGCATACACATATGATCACTCTTGTGCACATTACCATGCTCATACATGTGAGGCTCCTAGAGCCAAGACTTACCCATATTATGCTCACATGTCCCATAGGCTTCAATGTGTTTATTGCATGTGATATGATCATAAGAATGTTGATTGTTATGTTATAAAGGTATTGAGATTAATTCCTTTGGACTATTCTAGTGCTAACCTCCAAGGACCCAATGTGATTTGGGTACCTAAAGGTTGAGTTTGTTTTCTCTATGTGCCAAAGGAAACCGTGGTGAATAAAATCAAATGGTATGTTGATACCGGTTGTTATGAGCACATGACCGACCATATTTCCAACTTCACCCAATTGGAACATAAAAAGTTGGATAATGTCACCTTCGGTGATGATGCCAAAGGTCAAGTTGTAGGGATATGTAAGATAGGTAACTCTTCCTCTCCTTCTATATAAAATGTGTTGCTTGTGAATGATCTAGAACATAACCTTTTGAGTGTAAGTCAAGTATGTGACAAGGGCTATAATGTCAACTATGATTCCAAGGCTTGCTATGCTATCCAACCAATGGATAATACGATAATCTTCAAAGGAAATCGAAGGCAAAACACTTATATAATTGACTTGGATACGCTTGAAATTCAAGCTGGCAAGTGTTTACTATCACTTAGCGATGAGTCTTGGTTGTGGTACCGTCGACTTAGTCATGCTAGCTTAGACCTCTTATATGAGGTTAGAAAGGATGAACTTGTCAAAAGTTTGCCCAAGATAAATGTTTCAAAAGACAAAGTGTGTGGACCTTGTTTCATGGGAAAACAACATAAGTCTTCTTTTAAAGTTAAAAATGTTGTTTCTACCTCTAGACCATTACAATTTCTTCACATGGACTTGTTTGGACCTATGAGAGTTGCTAGCTTTCATGGTATGAACTATGCATTTGTGATTGTTGATGATTACTCTAGATTTACTTGGGTTATATTATTGGCTCATAATGAAGCTTTTAACGGTTTTAAAAGTCTTGCAAAACGTGTTCAAAAAGAAAAAGATTTGACTCTCTCAAGTATTCGAAGTGATCATGGAACTGAATTTCAAAATGAATCTTTTTAAGAGTTTTGTGAAGAAAATGGTATTTTTCATAACTTTTCTTCTCCTATAACGCCTCAACAAAATGGGGTTGTTGAAAGGAAAAATCGGACTTTGGTAGAAATGGCTCGTTCTATGCTCAATGAGTATGATTTACCTCATTACTTGTGGACCGAAGCTATTGAAACCTCTTGTTATGTTTCAAACCGTATTTTCAAAAGACCAATTTTGAACAAAAACTTCTTATGAGCTTTGGGTAGGAAGAAAACCTAAGATATCTTACTTTAGAGTTTTTGGATGCAAGTGCTTCATATTGAACACCAAGGATGACCTTGGAAAATTCGATTCCAAAACGGATGAAGATGTGTTTTTAAGTTATGCCTCTAGTAGCAAGTCTTTTAGAGTCTTTAACAAGCGTACCTTAGTTGTTGAGGAGTCAATGCATGTGGTATTTGATGAGTCCTCCAAGAATTTTCCGGAAAATGACTCGTTTGTTCATGATTTTTTAGGTTCTTTTGAGGATCTCACATTGTATGAAAATCAAGAAGTTCCTACAAGCTTAGAGACTCCTAAACTAACTCAAGAGGAGAACAAGGTGGAATCTGAATCTCCTCCTCCGGCTCAACCCATCCATGATCTACCTAAGGATTGGGCGTTCAAGAAAAGTCATCCTCAAGATTTGATTATTGGTGAGACTTCAAGGGGAGTAAGTATTTGCTCTCAATTCCGAACTTTTGCTAATGTTACATTCCTATCTCAATTTGAGTCCACTAAACTTAGTGAAGCTCTAGTTGATGAATTTTGAGTGATTGCTATGCAAGATGAACTCGATGAATTCACAAGGAATAAAGTTTGGGAGTTAGTCCCTCCTCAAAATGTTCATACCATTATTGGAACAAAATGGGTATTTCGGAACAAGTTGGATGAAAGCGGAGTGATAACTTAGAACAAGGCCCGATTGGTTGCCCAAGGCTATAACCAAGAGGAAGGCATTGATAATGAGGAGACATATTTGCTCCGGTTGCTAAATTAGAAGCCATTCGTATGTTGTTAGCATATGTATCATGCATCAATTTTAAGCTTTTTCAAATGGATGTCAAAAGTGCTTTTTGAATGGTTTTATAGAGGAGGAAGTTTATGTTAAACAACCTCCCGATTTTGAAGATTTTCGACATCCACAACATGTTTTCAAACTCAACAAAGCCTTATATGGTTTAAAGCAAGCTCCTAAAGCTTAGTATGATAGGTTGAGTAACTTTTTGCTTTCAAATGGTTTTTCCGAAGGCAAGGTTGATATAACTCTTTTTACAAAAACTCATAAGCATGATATTCTTTTTGTCCAAATTATGTTGATGATATTATTTTCGGTGCTACTAATGAGCTTCTTTGCCAAGATTTTCTGCATATATGACTAGGGAATTTGAGATGAGTCTCATAGGGGAGCTCAAGTTCTTCCTTGGACTTTAACTCAAACAAAATGAGGATGGAATCTTCATCAATCAATCCAAGTACACAAAATAAATGCTCAAGAAGTTTGGCATGGAGACCTCATCAAGTAGCAAGACACCAATGAGTACCACCACTAAATTGGACAAAGACGAATCGGGTAAATGCATTGATATTACGATGAATAGAGGTATGCTTTGTTCACTCCTTTATCTTACCGCTCGTAGACCCGATATATGTTTAGTGTATTCTTATGTGCTCGTTTTCAAGCTTGTTCTAAGAAATCTCATTTGCATGCCGTTAAACGTATTTTCAGGTATTTGCATGGCACTTTGAATCTAGGAATATGGTACCCTATAAATTTGGACCCTAGGTTACTTGGCTACTCCGATGCTGACTATGCAGGTTGTCTTTTAAACCGTAAAAGTACCTCTGGGACTGTCTAATTTTTAGGTTATAGTTTGCTCTCATGGAGTAGCAAGAAATAAGTATTTGTGGCTTTATCAACTGCGGAAGCCAAATATGTAGCGGATGGGAGTTGTTGTGCTCAAATCCTATGGATTAAGCAACAATTTTTGGATTTTGATATTATACTTAGTCATATTCCCATCAAATATGACAACACTGGTGCAATTAGCCTATCCAAGAACCCTATTCAACACTATAGGAGTAAACGCAATGATATCTTTCATCATTTTATATGAATCATGTGCAAAAAGGAGATGTTGTAGTCGAATTTATCGATACAACTAACCAATTTGCGGATATTTTTACCAAGCCTCTAAATGAGGATCATATGAATTTTATCATTCGAGAGCTTGGTATGTTTGATGGGAGCTCTTTAAGTTTATTTGCATGTTGATGTGTTTACAAGTTTTGGTTATTTTATTGTTGATGTTCTTATTGTTTGGAAAAAATTACTTGTTTATCTCTTTTGATGGTGTTCTTTGTGATTTGGGGCCCTATTTTGATCATTAATTTTTCCTTCTTGTTGAAATCAAGGTTTGGCAATACATAAATCATGTTTTTCTTAATGCATAAAATATTTTTTGGTATGTCACGGGTGTGACATATAGGCAGAAATTTAAAATTTCATACCTAACATTGTCGCAGACGTGACATGGCATGTCATGGGTGTGACATGCCCAACTGTTTTCTGTAACGGCTAGATTCCAGTGTCGCGGGCGTGAGCCTATATGTCACGGGCGCGACAATGCTGTTTTTTTTTAAATTGACCGTTTGACACATGTAAAAACTGATCTTAAGTGATTTTTTACCGTTTTTTGGCATTTATAGGCCTCCTAGTGCCTACAAATACCACATATGGTGTGTGTTTTTACCTCACCATTGTTTTATCAATTTCTCTCACATTTCTTAAACATTTCCTAGCAAATTGCTCTATTTTAGTCGCTATATTTTTCATTTTTCTCATTCATTCATTTCATACACCCAAACCTTCACCATGGCTTCAAGACCTCAAAGACATCTAGCCAAGACATCCAACACAAGATCCTCTTCTTCCGGCGTGCCTCGGCCTCAAGCTACAAATTGGCTCGCTCTTATTGTTGAAGAAGTTAAAAAACAGGCTACTAATCTTGCCAATCGTACGGTAGAAGGGACAAGGTTTCCTATTCTTCAAGACTTGAATAAGGATCACTTGGATGATCAAGTGAGGCCTTTTATGGATGCTTTGGGTTGGACAAAGTTTGTGTTTGAAAACCATGAGGAGGGCTATGATCATCTCACACGAGATTTCCTCACCACCCTTTATGTGGTAACTCGCTTGGAAAATGATTTCCAATTTCATGGTATCACTTTCAAGGTGAATGGGGTTCATTTTAAGTTGAAAAATGCGGAAATTTGTGAGGCGTTTGATTTTGAGGAAGGACAGCTTTCTGACCCTGTCACGACCCAATCTCAGGGCCGAGACCGGCGCTAGGGAATGGGAGTGGTTGCTCCAAAACCCGTAGCAAGCCTAAAAACGTAAAATAATTTTTCACGAAATATAAACGTCATGCATGACATAAGTAAACACGTGTCATGCAGAAACACACGTGCCAGGCACACATATCCTCTGGCAGTCACAATATATATAACGCAGCAAGCGTAAAACGTTTAAAACTTTAAAACGTTAAAGTTATATTTACAGAAAACTATACATTACAAGCTGACTTGCAAAATACTTATCTACTGCAGCTCTAAGAGTAAAGTACTGTTTCTTTACATACTCAAAAATACAGACTTCTGGAAGTAGGATAAAAGTCTGTTGCCTCAAAGCGTCTTTATCCTGAAAGGAAATCTGTGAGGGGTCATTATATTGGGATATACTGAGTGAGTTCATACATTTACTATTAAGTATTCAAATAAAACATAAAATCGTAATCAATCATATGCAACCAAGTACAGGATCCGATTGAAACCCTAATCCTCGAATATGTTAACCGTATATACTCAGAGGAAAACTTATCCAATAGTCCGACCCGGGAGTATTCACACTCTACCACGTCAGTCGCGACAATTCGCTTAATCCCAGTGGTGGGTCTAACCCACTAGATACGGGGCTCAGGTTACACTGTAACCGAGTTCACTCTCGTATCACAATCATACATCTACCTTCAGAATTCATGTACTTAATCGTATTCACAGCTGTATCAAATCAAAACTGGTGATCACACAGTCCTATTGCCGCTCAATAGGTAGCACGTTCCATCGGATCAATACTGGTTTCAAATCAAGCATATGTGCAATTCAAACAGAAAGCAATATAAAATAGTTGCTTGAATAAATACTTCAAAAGCAAATCGTATAAACTCATAGAAAACGCTTATCCAAAAATGCGTCGGGGCCTAGAAACGTCAAGCTTCCCGAGCTCCTGGTCCAGCTCCTTCTTGCCTCGCTGGATCTAAAACAATTTCAAAACATTTGACTCACATCAGAATCCTATTCTAAGATTGACTCTAGACGCGAGACACGACAAGACACAAAACATGAGCCGTCGTGCTTCAAACGTAATCTTTTCCGATAAACGAATCATTCTTCTCTCATTTCTTAACACTTTTCAATTTGATTCTCAATAGAGAATATAGGTTTTCTCAATGAAACCAATTGATATCCATAAACTAACTTATCCCAAACAACTAGTCATAATTTACTCGTTTTACGTCCGAATCTCGCATTTTCGGAGTCCGGGAGTCGATATCGGGATGGGGAATCATCAAACTAGGTTTTTAGGGTCATTCCCCTACAAAAGAGGGGTGGTGCACGTCGTGCACCCCCTAGTGCACGTCGTGCACCTTGGGTGCACTGATGTTGTGCACGTCGTGCCCCCTTCGTGGGCACGCCTCCAGACGTCCAAAACGAACATTCCGACCCTAAAACTCAATGTTTAAACATCCCTAATCAATAGATTCATCAAATTATCAATCAAGCTAGTCGGAAACGCAAGAAAAACGCTTAAAACGATTCAAATACGTAATCGCGATACGGTTTCGCCGTAACCTATCATTTTAAACCGTTTTTCCATCAAATAAACTCAAACAAATGGAGAAACGACTTGCTTACCGTGATTGCCCTTTGAAATACGATCGATTCGAGTTATTAAACGTCGAAAACGGACGAGAAACGGAGATCGTACGAGAGAAACGGTGAGAACGGCGATGAATAAGAAAAAGATCTGATAGTTACTGATTAAGCTTCTGGGTTATTCACTTTGAAGAATCATCTTATATATAATGGTCAATTTGCAACTTGATCCTTGAAACTTTTTAAAAGTTGCAATTTAGCCCAAAACCTATCCGCGTCCAAAATTTAAACGGTCTCCGATTGACTCGAAACTTTTACCACTAATACTATAAATTATTTCGCGGACTTTGGCGAAATAATTTCCGTCACGGGATTTATATTTTATTTTATATTAATTTCTGAAGTTAAATCCTCAAATCCCGCTAACTAACTTATTAAAATTTATTCTAAATTCCCGATATAATTAAATTAAATTTTCCTTAATTTAATTTATCGGAAATCACGACATGTAGCACGACTTAATTACCTTAAAATATTTTAGGGTATTACATTCACCCCCCGTTAAAATAAATTCGTCCTCGAATTTAAAATTAAGCCACGTACCTTGAGTAAATAGATATGGATACTTCCGCCTCATATCCTCTTCTGTCTCCCACGTGCACTCTTCTACGGATTGACTTCTCCAAAGAACTTTCACCATTGGAATCCTCTTTGTTCATAATTGTCGTATCTGCGTGTCGACAATCTGCACTGGTCGTTCTTCGTAAGTCAGTTCTTCGCTCACGTCCACCACTTGTGGTTGAATTATTCGAGAAGGGTCTGGTACATATTTCCGAAGCATGGAAATATGGAAGACAGGATGAACTTGCGACATCTCTGGTGGCAAATCCAGCTTATAGGCAACTGAGCCTATGCGTTCTACGATCTGGTAAGGTCCGACATATCTCGGTGCCAATTTACCCTTCTTTCCAAAACGAATTACTCCCTTCATCGGTGATACTTTGAGAAACACGTAGTCTCCGATCTGAAATTCAATATCCTTCCTCTTGGGGTCCGTGTAACTCTTCTGTCGACTGGAAGCAGTAGTCAAACGCTGCTTTATCAATGGTACTTTTTCTGACGTAATCTGGATGATCTCTGCTCCAGTGAGCTTTCGTTCACCGACTTCGTCCCAACAGATAGGGGATCGACACTTGCGACCGTATAATGCTTCGTAAGGAGCCATCTCAATGCTTGAACGATAGCTGTTGTTGTAGGTAAACTCGATTAGAGGTAGGTACGTATCCCAACTACCTCCGAAGTCTAATACACATAGTCGAAGCATATCTTCTAACGTTTGAATCGTCCGCTCAGACTGACCGTCTGTCTGAGGGTGAAACGCAGTGCTGAAATTCAATCGTGTTCCTAACGCGTCTTGTAAGCTCTTCCAAAAATGAGAGGTAAATACGGAACCTCTATCTGAAACGATTGACACGGGAACTCCGTGTAGGCTCACGATCTTATCGACATAAATCTCCGCCAACTTTGCTGCAGAATAAGTCGTCTTTATAGGAATGAAGTGCGCTGACTTCGTCAAATGATCCACGATTACCCAAATAGAGTCAAAACCTTTTTGCGTCTTGGGCAATCCAATTACGAAATCCATCGTGATTTGCTCCCACTTCCACTCCGGGATGGGTAACGGCTGAAGAAATCCGTAAGGTCGTTGATGCTCCAATTTGACTTGCTGACAAGTAGGGCATTTAGCCACAAACTCTGCGATATCTTTCTTCATTCCGCTCCACCAGTACGTTGTCTTGATGTCATGGTACATCTTCGTGGAACCAGGATGAACTCTATACATCGTTCCATGCGTCTCTTCCATGATCTTCTATCTTAAGTCTTCCACGTCTGGAACGCACATTCGATTGCTATATTTCAGCATTCCGTTAACGATACTGAAATCTTGACTCTTTTCTTGTTGAACTTCCTCAATTAGATGCTTCAATTGAGGGTCGTCCGCTTGCAACTCTTTGATCTGATCTATCAACGTCGATCGTATCGTTAACTGAGCCATTAGGTTTTCGAGAGATGAAATCTCAAACTCAACCCCTTGGCTAAACATCGTATGAATCTCGTTGATTAATGGCCTTCGCCACGTCGTTGTAACGTGCGCGAGACTTCCTGCCGACTTTCTGCTTAAGGCATCCGCCACTACGTTGGCCTTGCCTGGATGATATTGTATCGTGCAATCATAATCCTTTAGTAACTCCATCCACCTTCGTTGTCTGAGGTTCAACTCTCGTTGATCGAAAATGTACTTCAAGCTTTTATGATCTGTAAAGATCTCGCACGTAGCGCCGTATAAATAATGTCTCCAGATCTTCAGCGCAAAAATCACCGCTGCTAACTCTAGATCATGCGTCGGGTAGTTCGTTTCGTGCTTCTTGAGCTGTCGTGATGCGTACGCTATTACTCGACCATGTTGCATAAGGACGCATCCTAGTCCAACTCTTGACGCATCACAGTAAACTGTGAATCCTTCCGTTCCTTCTGGTAGCGCTAAGACTGGTGCCGTCGTCAAGCACTCTTTCAATTTCAGAAAACTGAGCTCACACTGGTCTGTCCAGTTGAATTTTGCGTTTTTCTGAGTTAACTTCGTCAAAGGTACGGCGATCTTTGAAAAATCTTGCACGAATCGTCTGTAGTATCCCGCTAAGCCGAGGAAACTTCTAACTTCCGTAACTGATTCAGGCCGCTTCCATTCTATCACAGCTTCAATCTTCTTTAGATCAACCTTAATGCCGCTTTGTGAAACCACATGCCCTAAGAAAGACACTTCCGTTAGCCAAAATTCACATTCAGAGAATTTGGAGTAAAGCTGATGCTGTCTTAGCGTCTGTAGTACTATCCGCAGATGTTGAGCGTGCTCTTCTTCTGTACGCGAATAAATCAAAATGTCGTCGATGAACACGATCACAAACTGATCCAAGTACGGTTTGAATATCCTATTCATCAAGTCCATGAAGGCTGCTGGGGCGTTCGTCAATCCAAACGACATAACGAGAAATTCGTAATGTCCGTATCGAGTTCGAAAAGCAGTCTTTTGAACATCATCATCGCGAATCTTTAGCTGATGATAACCTGATCTCAAATCGATCTTGGAAAAATACTTCGCTCCTTGTAACTGATCGAACAAATCATCGATTCTAGGTAACGGATACTTATTCTTGATCGTCACCTTATTCAGTTATCGATAATCGATGCATAGTCGAAGCGATCCATCCTTCTTTTTCACAAATAGCACTGGTGCACCCCATGGGGATACACTCGGTCTGATGAAACCGCGATCGAACAACTCTTCTAATTGATCTTTTAATTCTTTAAGTTCTGTTGGTGCCATACGATAAGGAGGTATCGATATTGGCTTCGTGCCAGGAGCCAATTCGATGCAGAACTCAATCTCGCGATCTGGGAGTAATCCAGGTAATTCCTCTGGAAAAACGTCTGGATATTCTGACACCACTGGTACGTCACTTAAATTTACACTTTTCTTCTCCACGTCTCGTACTATTGCTAAGAATCCTTGACATCCTTTCTTCAACATTCGACAAGCTTTGATAGCTGAAATAATACTCGTAGAAGATTCCATCTTATCACCCTGAATTGAAACCGCTTCAATTCCAGGCGTGTTAAACGTTACCGTCTTCTTGCGGCAATCCACATTAGCGTAGTGCTGAGCTAACCAATCCATTCCTAGTATGACGTCAAAAGCTAATACTTCGAGTAAAATTAAGTCAACTAACAAATCTCGTCCTTGAACTCTCACAGGACAAGACGGGTAAACAATACTAACTTCCACACTCTCACCGACTGGAGTAGCTACGGATAAAGGGTTCATAAGGTACGCTGGTTGCACTCCTAACTTACTAGCGAAACTAGGTGAAACAAAAGAATGTATAGCGCCCGGATCAAATAAAATTAGTGCGTCTTGAGAAGCGATAGGAAAGGTACCTTGCACCACTGCATTGGAAGCCTGAGCCTCCTGAGGATTCAGTGCAAAGACCCTGGCCTGACTCCCGCCAGCCTGCGAAGTCTGACCAGTACCACGTCCTCCGCCATTTCTTCCTCCTCGATTTGCATAACCACGGCCCCTCTGGCCAGTGAAGGTACTTCCTGTCTGATCATACCCTGACGCTGCCTGCTGTGCAGTTCTCTGCTGTTGATAAGAAGGATGTACTACAGTAGTCATCGAGCCTTGGGGTATCTGCCTCGGACAGTCTCTAGCAAAATGGCCCCGTTGACCACAGTTAAAGCATGCTCCATTAGCAGTGTAACACGCGCCGTAGTGCCTCCTATTACAGTTCAGACATAAAGAAACTCCCCCTCCCATGTCACTCATCGATCTGGCACTAAATCCGGTGCCTGAGGTACTAACCCGTGTTCCGCGTCGAGGTCTTTTGCGTTCTCGCTGACGTTGTGTGTATCGAGAATAATTCCCAACATATGACTGAGTAGGCGCACTTTGTACGCTGCGAAACGTATTATCTCTCACAGGTGCAACATTGGAAGGGTCAGGAATTCTTCCAAAACGGATCAGAGAAACTTTCATTTGCCTAGCGCTATCAATCAGTTGCACTAGGGTTCTTCCGATATCAGACGTCAAACTCACAAATTCAGCTCCTAGGCCCTCTACAAACCTTGAGTTCACTCTAACTGGGTCTGTAGTCAGGTCTGGTGCAAACCTACTCACCCTGGTAAACTCCGTTACATACTCTTGCACAGACCGATTGCCTTTACTCAGGGTCAACCACTGACTACGATAACTCTCCGTCACCGCATATGGTAAAAAGTACTCCCTAAAGTGGTTTGCATATTCAGCCCATGTCATAGTATCCATGGTTGGCTGAATATGCTGCTGAAACCAATCTTTCGCAGGTCCTTTCAATGACATTTCCACCATAATGATGGTCTGCCTCTCATTAGCTTGCAGGCGTCGAGCATTACGTTCTACTTCTTCGAGGAAATCGAGAGCATCGCCTGTACTGTCAAACTTAGTTGGTTTGAGACGCATATAAGCCAAGACGATATCTCGGTCAGTGAAAGCCACATTACGCAACTGTTGCTGCTGTAGTTGCTCACGATGCATATTCTGCACCTCAGCCTGATTGGCTTGCATAGCCGCAATTCCCGTAAGAAACTGATTCAGATCAAAACCCACAACATTAGGTTGTTGGGCTTGCGCTTGTACTCCAGGTGCCTGTGCCTGGGCCTCTTGGCCTCTACCATCACCAGCCGCTTCAGGTGGTAAGTTAAGTCCACCCTGAACAGAAGACTCATCTTGAGCTTCTGGATGGACGTCATGCGCCCCTTCTATAACATTACGTGCTGCAGCGGCAGCTCGCTCTACTTCTTGTCGTTGGTCAGACATCCTGACCAAGACAAACAACGTTACTTAGCCACATAATCGCATATTATCGCAAACGCATACCTTATTAAACGCGCATCTCTTCACATACGAACAAACACATAAGACAGACTCACATCCTAGAGGGAAAGCTGAAAGTTTGAAAATCAAATGAATACGTAACAAAGACAAGACTCGAGTCCTATGTGCTGCAGTAGAATCCTAGAAAAATCTTAATCACATAACACTTAACAAAAGTAAGCAATGGTAACTGGACCATGCTCTGATACCAACATTGTCACGACCCAATCTCAGGGCCGAGACCGGCGCTAGGGAATGGGAGTGGTTGCTCCGAAACCCGTAGCAAGCCTAAAAACGTAAAATAATTTTTCGCGATCATGCATGACATAAGTAAACACGTGTCATGCAGAAACACACGTGCCAGGCACACATATCCTCTGGCAGTCACAATATATATAACGCAGCAAGCGTAAAACATTTAAAACTTTAAAACGTTAAAGTTATATTTACAGAAAACTATACATTACAAGCTGACTTGCAAAATACTTATCTACTGCAGCTCTAAGAGTAAAGTACTGTTTCTTTACATACTCAAAAATACAGACTTCTGGAAGTAGGATAGAAGTCCGTTGCCTCAAAGCGTCTTTATCCTGAAAGGAAATCTGTGAGGGGTCAGTATATTGGGATATACTGAGTGAGTTCATACATTTACTAATAAGTATTCAAATAAAACATAAAATCGTAATCAATCATATGCAGCCAAGTACAGGATCCGATTGAAACCCTAATCATCGAATATGTTAACCGTATATACTCAGAGGAAAACTTATCCAATAGTCCGACCCGGGAGTATTCACACTCTACCACGTCAGTCGCGACAATTCTCTTAATCCCAGTGGTGGGTCTAACCCACTAGATACGGGGCTCAGGTTACACTGTAACCGAGTTCACTCTCGTATCACAATCATACATCTACCTTCAGAATTCATGTACTTAATCGTATTCACAGCTGTATCAAATCAAAACTGGTGATCACACAGTCCTATTGCCGCTCAATAGGTAGCACGTTCCATCGGATCAATACTGGTTTCAAATCAAGCATATGTGCAATTCAAACAGAAAGCAATATAAACTAGTTGCTTGAATAAATACTTCAAAAGCAAATCGTATAAACTCACAGAAAACGCTTATCCAAAAATGCGTCGGAACTTAGAAACGTCAAGCTTCCCGAGCTCCTGGTCCAGCTCCTTCTTGCCTCGCTGGATCTAAAACAATTTCAAAACATTTGACTCACATCAGAATCCTATTCTAAGATTGACTCTAGACGCGAGACACGACAAGACACAAAACATAAGCCGTCGTGCTTCAAACGTAATCTTTTCCGATAAACGAATCATTCTTCTCTCATTTCTTAACACTTTTCAATTTGATTCTCAATAGAGAATATAGGTTTTCTCAATGAAACCAATTGATATCCATAAACTAACTTATCCCAAACAACTAGTCATAATTTACTCGTTTTACGTCCGAATCTCGCATTTTCGGAGTCCGGGAGTTGATATCGGGATGGGGAATCATCAAATTAGGTTTTTAGGGTCATTCCCCTTCAAAAGAGGGGTGGTGCACGTCGTGCACCCCCTAGTGCACGTCGTGCACCTCACTGGTGCACGTCGTGCCCCTGCACGACGTGCACTGATGTTGTGCACGTCGTGCCCCCTTCGTGGGCACGCCTCCAGACGTCCAAAACGGCCATTCCGACCCTAAAACTCAATGTTTAAACATCCTTAATCAATAGATTCATCAAATTATCAATCAAGCTAGTCGGAAACGCAAGAAAAACGCTTAAAACGAATCAAATACGTAATCGCGATACGGTTTCGCCGTAACCTATCGTTTTAAACCGTTTTTCCATCAAATAAACTCAAACAAATGTAGAAAAAACTTGCTTACCGTGATTGCCCTTTGAAATACGATCGATTCGAGTTATTAAACGTCGAAAACGGACGAGAAACGGAGATCGTACGAGAGAAACGGTGAGCACAGCGATGAATAAGAAAATGATCTGATAGTTACTGATTAAGCTTCTGGGTTCTTCACTTTGAAGAATCATCTTATATATAATGGTCAATTTGCAACTTGATCCTTGAAACTTTTTAAAAGTTGCAATTTAGCCCAAAACCTATCCGCGTCCAAAATTTAAACGGTCTCCGATTGACTCGAAACTTTTACCACTAATACTATAAATTATTTCGCGGACTTTGGCGAAATAATTTCCGTCACGGGATTTATATTTTATTTTATATTAATTTCTGAAGTTAAATCCTCAAATCCCGCTAACTAACTTATTAAAATTTATTCTAAATTCCCGATATAATTAAATTAAATTCTCCTTAATTTAATTTATCGGAAATCACGACATGTGGCACGACTTAATTACCTTAAAATATTTTGGGGTATTACAGACCCGCATCTAGTCGAAGGGTTCAATACTCAAGAGTTTTGGCAATCCATTTCTACCGAGACGACCTTTGTTCCTCGGACCTCCATTGCAAAGAGCATCAAGTCCTTGCCCTTATTCATTTTCCACCGGATAGTCACCTACTCATTCAACGCAAGAAATTAGGGCAGCGAAAAGGTAACTAGTCGGGATTTGTTTTTCCACTATTGTGTGGCTAACAACATCAAGTTTTCCCCCGCTCGCTATTTTGTTGAATATCTTACGGATTTGCACAAGCGTCCGGGAAAGCTTCGTGTTGGCTCTTTTATCGCACTTTTAGTGAAGAAAGCGAGGGCTTGGATGCCTCAACTCCGGGATCAATAAGATCAGATTCACGCATGGAATGCGGCCCCTCTTCAGTAATTCTTTTTTGTGGATCGGGCCAAAACATGTCACGACCCGACTTTCATCCGAAATCTCGATCCGAGTCCGGCGCTAGGGAATGGGAGTAGTTGCTCTGAAATCCGTAGCAAGCCTAAAAATATTTACTAATGTTTCGCGTTGTAAAATCATAAAAAGGTTCGCAACCTCGTCGCAGAAACACTTTAAAACCTTTATTGAAAACGCGATCACAAAATCATAGTTGTAGTTTAAGAAACCAGAGCGCAATCATCAATCTCATATGACGTACCTGCTCTGTTTCCAATACAATGCTAAAATGCTAAAACAAATTACCAGTGTACCTTTTTAAACGACTGGTAAAAGCATTTTAGACAAATGCGCAGCTTTTCAAACATATATCATATATAGTAGTTCAAATCAAAGTTTATGAAAATAAAGTTGAACTACTGAAAATAAAAAAAATAGACTTCCCGATACCCAACTACTTGCAGCTCTATATATACAGGCGACAACGGCTTCCGAAATTATCGTGGAAGCCTGACCTCGTAGCTCTATAACCTGAAAGGGAAAACAGTAGGGGTCAGAAAATACAAATATTTCTGAGTGAGTTCACTTTACTAATGCATATTAAATCAAATAGGATCGCATATATCAAAACTATTCATAATAGATAGCCAAATATTCAATTTGATCAAAAACCCTAATCCAAAGTACACACTCTATACTCATACCAAATCATATCAAATCGAATAAAATAAAATCCAAGTGGAATGGTCCCGAGAACATCAACCGAGTTACCAAACCATGTGGCACATTTCCGAGAAATCCCACCGAGTTACTGATAGCACTACTTAATCCAAAGTTGTGAGTCCCAAGAATACCACCGAGTTATTCATAGATACAGGTCCCGAGAATATACTCCACCAAGATCCTAGTCCCGATAGCTTCTACCGAGTTACCTCGTATCTAACATATCATATACTTTTTACCTTTCACAAACACATCTAATACGACAGACACATAAGACTTACCAACACCGGTGATCACACAGTCCTATTGACACCCAATAGGTAGCACGTTTCTTCGGATCTATACTGGCTTTCATACTACTATATAAAATCACAGTATAATCAAAATACATAATATCATATAATATGCGATGTATTTATTATAATCATATAATAAAGAACTTATAATATTAATACGCAAAAGTAACTGTAAACTCACATAACCGATATCCCCAAAGCGTATGCTCATGCTAGCCTACTAGTCAAACACTCTGGTGTTTTGACTTGGCACATTGACACTCGTCGCATCTAGACATAATCAAAATGTCACTCACATTTCACGTATAGACTTCTTAAGTCTAGAATCTATAAACAAAACACAACTTACAATGTTTGAACTAATCCCTTCTTAGGACATCTCGTTCAAACTCAAATACCATTCTTGGTATTAACTCATAATCCTTTTAACATTAATCCATTGATTAATGCATGGTTTAATAAAAATGTCGCAGCATTTTATTAAACCAAACACTTCCTACTTTTAAAAAACGTTTTAACCTTTTTCAACAACCTCCTAGTTCACCTTGAAGTCCACTTAATCAAATTCGAGTGTACGACTCGAAAAGAATCAAAACGTCCAACTGCCGACAAATCGGCATTGTTGTGCGTCTGCACAGCTGGGTCTGTGCGTTCCCACAGCCCTTGGCTTGTGCGTTCGCACAGCTTCGCACACGCAAAAACACTCTGAACGCATAATAACATCTAATCCAATTTGATTCCGCAATCAAACGTTAAATCGATACAAATTCAATCGATTCGATATGTTTAACGTTATAAACTTTAATTATAATCCAATTTATAAATAACTGAATTCAAATTAACGGTTATTATCTCAAATATGTGAGGATTATCAAAAAAATCGGAGTCGGAATCGAAAAATCGGGTCGGAATCCCGAAATCTAAATTTTTTTGCTTTGTGCGTGCCCATTGAGGGCTAAGTAGCTCTCTGATTTCAATTGAAATCAAAGAAATGAGGGCCTCTGCTCATTTCTCAAACAAATGGATTGATAAATATACATATCAGTTAAAGTATACTTTAATACTAGGTCAATCATTCACTTTAACTTTGATTTTAATTAGTCGTTTGTAGCTTAAGCAGAGACTAATTCCAAATTTCACGAAACTTTACCCAATAATCCAATAAATTATATAATAATTTAATTAATACTTAATATAAATATAATGGGCAAGTGCTATAATCTTAATTTAATTAACATTCATATTTTATAATTTAAATTATAATTTTTATGCAGTGAATGATTATATTAAAGTTGAAATCGTTATATTATTAGAAAATAATATACTAGTTATTTTTATTTATTTATAATACATAATTAATAAGTAATTACATATAAATTGACGAGTCATATTACGAATCACATGTAAAATACGTAAAGCGAATAAACGCACGAATAGAGAGGGGAGGGACAAGCAAATTTACTAAAAAAATATTGATGTCTTTTATATATAAAGAGTTTAATTTGAAGTTAATTAAGAGTTTAATATCTATAGTAAAAGTATACAATTGTTTTTGTGTAGAATCATGCACAGAAATATAAAATTATTGGAACTAAATTGATTATGGAATTACAAAATTTGTAATCATTTTTCCAAAAGAAAATTATGAATACTTTTCCAAATTACTCTTTCAACTTTATTATTCGTTAATAATATAATTAAATTTTTATAGTTATTACTAATTAAAAATAAAAATAAAATATAATTATTTTATTATCAAAGATAGAGTTATATTTAAACAAAAAATTGAGTTCTATTTGGAAACAATTGATAATATAATTTAAAGTTTCTTAGTCATTACTAATTAAAAACAAAATTAAAATATGCTTATTTCAGTATTAAAGATAGAGTTCTATTTAAACAAAAAAATGAGTTTTATTAGAGAAAAGGAAGTGACATTATTTTATTGAAATAAAGAATTGTAAATACATTGGTATAGTCATAAATATATTTTCAAATTCAAAAACATTCTAACCAATTTAATATAATTATACATAAAATATATTGGTTTAGCTATAATAAACTATAGATATATTAATAAAGTCAATTAATATTAAAAATTAAATTAAGAAATTATATGTATTATAAATAGACGAGTCATGTTACGAGGCACGTGCGTAGTACGTAACGCGAAACTAGTTATATAAATAGCTGTATTATAGAACTAGCTTTATTATCGGAGAGGGCGCACTGAATAGTGAATAGTGACCGGGCGACGAATAATATTAGGCTTAATACATAGTTGAACCCCTGAACTTGTACTTTTTTACTCATCTAACCTCTAAACTTAACGTGTATCCTATCGAACCTTTAAATTTGTTAAATAATCCCTTTTGACCCCCTGAATTTGATAATTTGAAAACGTTTAACCCCTACTCGTCCACCTGGCTTTGGTGCATGTGTTCAAACAAAAATTGGCGCGTCATGGCAGAAAAGCAAAGTTTAGGTGGACAAAATAAAATGGTTTAATACGTCGTTTGACCCTTGAACTTATACTAGATTATCTACTTGACCCCTAATTTTTTTTTCAACCCATCAGACCTATAAATTTGTTAAATTATCTTTCTTAACCCTTAAAATTGAATGTTTAAAATTTATTTTAATTTATAATTTATTTTTAATATATATTTAATTTAATAAAATAATTATTCCTTTTCAATACTTTATATAATATTTCTTTAATATATATCGCTTTTTTTTTTCATTTGTATCGTATTCATTATCAGTTCTAATAAAATTTTAATAAAAAATAGTTATACCTTATATAGTAATTATTTCATTTAATTTAATATTTATTTTATTTTATTTTATTTATTTAATTAATTTTATTATTATTTTCTTTATAATATTTATTTGACAAGTCTCACCTGATCATTCATATTTTATCTCGTCTTTTACAAAATAAATAAAAATAAATATTAAATTAAATAAAAATAATTATTTAATAAATTATAACTATTTTTTATTGGAGTTTTATTAGATTGATAATATATACAAAATAAACGGTATCGTTTAAACAAATAATATATAAAGTATGGAAAAATAATATTTTTTATTAGTAATTATTAATTAAACTAAATATATATTAAAAATAAAATATAAATTAAAATAAATTTTAAACTCTCAAGTTCATGGGTTAAGAATGATAATTTAATAAGTTTAGAGGTGTGATGGGCTAAACAAAATATTTAGGGGTCAAATAGGTAAATTAGTTTAAATTCAGGGGTCAAATGATGTATTAAGCATTATGTTTTTGGTGATGTGGCAAACGAGCTGGCAGTCCGGTCAAAGGTCTTTTGCCACGTCAGCGTGCTTGAGACTCAATTTCCGTTTCAGAGGTTAAAAATAATTATTTAACAAGTTCAAAGGTTCGATAGTATATGATAAGATAATGATTATCTTTAATATTAGATTAGTTTGTTGTACTTAGAATTCTATCTCTATCTTTTGTATAGCACTTTGTACTTATCACAAACTCTTATGTAACCTGTATTTAATCACGTCAATACAATATGACAAACTACTTCTGCCATTCTCTACATGGTATCAGAGCTAATTAAGGTTTAAACACCAAAGTCTTTTTCTTTTCTCCTACAAATGGCTTCATCTAGTGCTATTATATCGACCAACGTCTCTCATATGACGTCTCTCCCAAACGTTGCTGCTCAACTTCCGGTCAAGCTCAATTCGACCAACTACCTCCTGTGGCGTGCACAAATATTGCCTCTTCCCAACAGCTACGATCTGACAAAACATGTTGATGGTCGTCTTGTAGCTCCTGATTCTCTAATTGACGATCAGCCCAACCCTGAGTATTTCTCATGGTTTCGTCAGGATCAGCTTGTGTTAAGCTGGATCATTGCTTCCATTACTGAGAGCTTCATTCCTCAAGTTATCGGTTCGTCTACGGCACATGAGGCATGGACTCGTTGTCCAATGCTTATTCTTCTGGTTCTAAGGCACAAGTTCGGACTATCAAATCTTGATTTTATCAACTCAAAAAGGATCCAACTGAAACTATTGTTGTTTATACCCAACGTGCGAAAAGTATGTTCGACAAGCTTGTTGCGCTTCAGAGTCCAGTTCTTGAAGACGATCTTGTTCAAGTAACGGTCAATGGACTCGGCCGGGATTACAGGCCATTTACTCGATCTCTTGAAAATCGTCTTGACGCTGTTTCTTTTGACGATCTATATGGATTATTACTCAGTGAGGAAGCTAATCTTGCATCTGACATTCAATCTAAAGATGATTTTACGCCCACTGCCTTTTATTCCTCTGGTAATACATATACTCGGTCTAATTTCAATCACCGAGGTCGTGGTGGTCGAGGATCTCGTGCTCGTGGTCGCTCTTCCTTTACTCCTTCGTTTCAGAACTCAGCACGGGCATCACAAAGTAGCGATTCACCTTATTCCAACTTACTTCAGGCAGACCCAACTTCAATCACTTGCCATAATTGCAATGGACTTGGCCACATTGCACCCTACTGCTCGTCCCCCAAATTTAATCGTCCCAAGCCCCTAAATTTGAAACTAGTTGGTCATCTCGCAGCTTCACCTGCACCAAATCCTCAGCAGTGGATCATGGATACGGGCGCAACTCATCACCTCACTCCAGATGTCAATAATCTGACTGAAAAGGCTGCCTATCAGGGTTCTGATGATATCACAATTAGTAATGGTACAACACTTCCTATTTCTCATGTCGGATCGTCAAATTTTTATGCTGCTAACAAATTGCTTTCTTTGTCCAATATATTACATGTTCCTAATCCCTGTAGTAATTTACTCTCTATTTCTTCACTTACTAAATCTAATGACGTTTCTGTTGAATTTTTCCCTTCTCATTTTGAGGTGAAGGATATCTGCACGAAGGCTTTACTGCATACAGGCCAGAATAGCTCTGGATTATACTCCCTGGTTCTCCATCCAAAAATAGCTACAGCTAGAACTGCTTTTCTTTCGTTATTATCAACTTGGCATGCTAGGCTTGCTCATGCCTCTTTTCCTATTGTTCGACAAGCTCTGTCTCAGTCGAATATTGTTGCGTCAAATAATAAAACTTCATGTCTTTGTTCTGCTTGTTGTCTCAGTAAAAGTCATAAGTTACCATTTTATGTTTCTACTTATGTTCCAATGCAGCCTCTTGAGTTAATTTGTTCTGATGTTTGTGGTCCATCTCCTATTACCTCAGTCGATGGAAAACGTTATTATGTGATATTTCATGATTATTATACCAAGTATTCATGGCTTTACTTTCTCACAAACAAATCTGAAGTTCTTAGTGCTTTTATTCACTTTAAGCATATTGTAGAAAAATTCTTTGAGAGAAGCATAAAAATATTTCAATCTGATTGGGGAGGTGAATTTCAAGCCTTAACTAAATATCTAAGTGAAAATGGCATTAGTCACAGACGTTCTTGCCCATATACACCAGAGCAAAATGGCTCAGCTGAAAGAAAACATCGCCACATAATTAAAACTGGTCTGTCCATCTTAACTCACTCATATGTTCCAACAAAATACTGGACTTATGCATTTGATGCTGCCATTTACACTATAAATCGCCTACCCACACCAAGCTTAGCTAATGATACTCCTCTTCATAAACTTTTTGGTGTGAAACCGGACTATGCTAATCTTCGGATTTTTGGTTGCTTATGTTTTCCATGGATTCGTCCTACTGTTGCTCACAAATTAAATCATCGGTCTGTTTCTTCTGTTTTTCTTGGTTACAGCAAGAGTCATAAGGGATTTTTATGTCTCAATTTAACTACTCTGAAAATTCTAATTTCCCGCCATGTTGTCTTTGATGAACAGGTATTCCCTTTTCAGCGAGGTGATGTAGTTCGCTCCGACTCCAATCCTTCTATTTCGCTGCAATCTACACCAACAATTCCTAACCCACTTCTTTTTAACTCATTTCATCCTACCCAACAGCATGAACAAAACTTTCCCTCATCACTGCCATCCAATAATCAGACCACTATAGCTACATCTCTTCCCTTAGCCTCACAAACACCTCCTACTTCACCTGTTACTCGGTCTCCCATTGTTCCTCCCTTATGCTCACCACATCTGAAAATTACAAATCCACAACCACATCCCTATATCACCAGAAATGTTACGGGCAATCTCAAACCGAAAACATTTCTTGCTACTGCCTCTATTTTACAAGAACCATCCACCTATTCTCAGGCTGTCAAAGACTCTAAATGGCGCAAAGCAATGGTGGAAGAAGTCAATGCGCTACTGTCTAACAATACATGGGAGTTGGTTGCACCGAATCTGAATCAAAATGTGATAGGCTCCAAATGGGTATTTCGACTGAAGATATCTCCCGATGGCACCATTAATCGGTATAAGGCTCGTCTAGTGGCTAAAGGTTATCACCAACATCCAGGAATTGACTTTACGCATACTTTTAGTCCGGTGATCAAACCAACAACGATTCGCTTAATTCTATCTATTGCGGTTTCAAACGGCTGGTCAATTCGACAGCTTGATGTCTCTAACGCATTCTTGCATGGGACACTTGATGAAGAAGTGTTTATGAAGCAACCACAGGGCTTTATTAATTCTGAATTTTCAGACTACGTATGCAAATTGAAGCGATCTCTTTATGGCTTGAAACAAGCACCCCGTCAATGGTATAAGTGCCTTACCAATTCAATCCTCAAGCTTGGTTTTATTGGTTCTCAAACAGACAGCTCATTATTTTATATTAACAAAGATTCAGTTTCAGCTTTTTGTCTAATCTATGTTGACGATATTGTACTCACCGGTTCTAGCTCATCCTTTTTGCAATCAGTAGTCACTTCTTTACAAGCTGATTTTGCCCTCAAGGACCTTGGAGATTTACATTATTTTCTTGGCATTGAGACATCTTGGATTGAATCAGGTTTACTCCTTACTCAGTCCAAATATATCAAAGATTTGTTGAGCAAAGCTAACATGGATACTGCAAATGGCATTTCGACTCCTTCTTGTACTACAACCAAGCTTTCATGTTCTCAAGGTACTCCAATGTCAGACCACACATTGTATCGTTCAATTGTAGGAGGACTGCAATATCTCTCGCTCACTCGGCCTGACATATGCTATGCGGTCAATAAGGTGTCTCAGTTTATGCATTCTCCGACTGACATACATTGGCAAGCTGTCAAACGCATTCTGCGATATCTTCGTTCTACCATTTCTCATGGTTTACTTATTCGACCATCCAAGTCTTCCAAGATATCAGCCTACAGTGACGCTGACTGGGCTAGCTCTGTTGATGATAGAAAATCAACTACAGGTTATGCGATTTTTATGGGTGATAATTTGATTTCATGGAGTTCTAGAAAACAACGAAGTGTAGCTCGCTCTTCAACTGAATCTGAGTATCGCGCTCTTGCAACTACTGTTCAGGAATTGCATTGGCTGGACTCTTTGCTCAAAGAGATTGGACGGTCATCTGCTGTTTCACCAACCTTATGGTGTGATAACTTAAGTGCAACTTATCTTACTACCACTCCAATTTTCAATTCAAGATCCAAGCACATTGAGATTGATTTTCATTTTGTTCGTGATAAAGTTATGTCCAAGTCAATCAATGTTAGATACATCTCTACTGATGATCAACTAGCAGACTTACTCACGAAACCACTAAGTAAGAATCGGTTTCTCATGTTACGTTCCAAGTTGAACATTGCTGAACACAACCCTGTTCCACTTGCGGGAGGCTGATAAGATAATGATTATCTTTAATATTAGATTAGTTTGTTGTACTTAGAATTCTATCTCTATCTCTTGTATAGCACTTTGTACTTATCACAAACTCTTATGTAACCTGTATTTAATCACGTCAATACAATATGACAAACTACTTCTGCCATTCTCTACAGTATACATGTTAAGTTTAGAGATTAGATGGGTAAAAGGGTACAAATTAAAGGGTTAAACTATGTATTAAGCCAATAATATTACCTCTAATTAAGAGGCAAGTCCTTGGGTTGTATTGGTAATTTTGGAGGATGAAAATGAAGCAAAAGTATGGGTAAAATGTGAAAGCAAAACGACAAACAACGTCATGTGAACTCTGAAGACGAACCGAATTGGGTCATAGTGTAAGACCCGCTCGTTCTCCATTAATTCTTACTAATTGTACTACTACTAATTATCAAGACGGTTTGAATTTATCGTTGGCATCTGAAAATAAAAAATAAAAGCGCATTTACTAAATTAAATGACTAATAAAATACAATTTCAAAAAAAAAAAAAGACAAATAATACTAATGTTTTTTGTTAGAGGTAATGGAAAAGTGGGTATTTTTTTTTTGGGGTTAATAATATTATTAAAAAAAGGGGACATCGAACGAAAGAAAGGGACAGTTTTTAATGAGAAAGTAGAGTGAAAAATGACAAAGAAAGGTTAGAGAGAGAAAGTAGTGGGCAGTGTTCTCTTTTTACTTCAAAACTTTCTTCTTTCAGCTCATAGAGGGTGCGTAGGATAAGCTCATCATAGAGCAGAGAGCAGAGAGCAGAGAGAAGATTAAGCTTTGCTAATTAGTAATGCTTTTGAAAGATTAAATCTTTTGAGTTTCTTGAGTGGGTTTTTGATTAATGAGCAAGATGATGGTTCAGTCCAGAAGTTTGCTAATGTTGGTGTTCTGGTTAATGGCTGTCTTTTCATTCAGTTGCTCAGCTAGATTAGGTGTCGAAAGACAGAAATTTGAAGTGAAAAAACACTTGAATCGCTTGAACAAGCCTGCTCTTAAGACCATTCTGGTATTTTTCTCTCTCTCCTCTAACTTCTGTTTGATTCCTGAGAAAATGCGTGGGAAAGTGGAGCAACGTGCTTCTTCTGACATTGGCTTTCTTTTTTTCAAATGCTGGGTTGCTTTTGCTTCAGTTTTGAATCAAATGGGGTGTGATGGATGAATGCAAATGGGTGTTCTTTATTCTTTTGTTTATAAATTTTTTCTAAAAAGTTTTGTTTTTCTATGTGATTTTTTTAACAAAAAAGAATCAAATGATGTTCTGATTATTAGTTCTTGTGTGTTTCTCTCTGCAATAATTTTACTTTGAGAAGTTTTTGAAGAAGAAATAAAGAGAAACATGAATGCTAATGAGTACCTCAGCTTAAAGATTCCTTTTCTTTGAGACCCAAGTCACTCATTTTACTTACTATTTTTCATTTTTTTGTTGGTATGGTATGAGCAGAGCCCAGATGGAGATATAATGGACTGTGTGGAGATGGCTCATCAGCCTGCTTTTGATCATCCTTTCCTCAAAGACCACAAGATCCAGGTCTATCTCCAGGTCCAGCCATTTTCACTTTGTGTTTGTTTTTCCTGTTTCTGATTCTGTTTTTGTATATTGGTTTTCTCAGATGAGGCCTAGTTATCACCCAGAAGGACTATTTGATGACAACAAAGTTTCTAAAGAATCAAAACAAGGAACAAAGCCATTAACTCAGCTGTGGCATGCTAATGGTAAGTGCCCTGAGGGAACTATACCCATTAGAAGAACAAAAGAAGAGGATGTTTTGAGAGCCAGTTCAGTTAAAAGGTATGGGAAGAAGAAGAGAAGAAGCATCCCAAAACCAAGGTCTGCAGATCCTGATCTCACCAATGAAAGTGGCCACCAAGTTAGTAACCTTCTTTGCTTTTTCTTTTTTTCATTTTCCATTTGGTGTATTCATGTTGGTTTAATGTTTTCATTGTGTGTTCAGCATGCCATAGCTTATGTGGAGGGGGACAAGTACTATGGAGCAAAGGCTACCATTAATGTATGGGAACCCAAAATCCAACAGCCTAATGAGTTCAGCTTATCTCAGCTCTGGATATTGGGAGGCTCTTTTGGTGAAGATCTCAACAGTATTGAAGCTGGCTGGCAGGTAATCTTCTAGTTTATACTCTGAAATAATGAACTTGCAAATTGTAAATAAATGAATAAATAGTTGCTTATGTGTGGA
Source organism: Mercurialis annua (assembly GCF_937616625.2). Taxonomy (NCBI): domain Eukaryota; kingdom Viridiplantae; phylum Streptophyta; class Magnoliopsida; order Malpighiales; family Euphorbiaceae; genus Mercurialis; species Mercurialis annua. The sequence continues at coordinate 39,012,540 of NC_065571.1, forward strand.
AACAGGTGAGCCCAGATCTATATGGTGACAACAACACAAGGCTTTTCACCTACTGGACTGTAAGCTTTCTTCTAAACTTGCTTCTTCTTTGATTAACTTCTGATAGTTTTGGTAATAAAATTCTTTTTATGTTAATGTAAATACAGAGTGATGCATATCAAGCCACAGGTTGCTATAATCTTCTGTGCTCAGGCTTTATTCAAATCAACAGTGAGATAGCAATGGGAGCAAGCATCTCTCCTGTTTCTGGCTACCGCAATTCCCAATATGATATCAGTATACTTGTCTGGAAGGTAAATGCCAAACTCCTTCACATTCACCTCTAACCATTAGGACCCAAATGAAAGAAATGGAGCTAACTGATGCATGTGAACTTTGATAATGTCTTTGTCCTTTTCCCATATACACATTTTGAATTGCATGTTGAAAAATCAAACCGAAAAAACCGGCTGGTTCGATTTGCTCTAGTTAAAGGAAGGAATCCTAGGCTACATCAGCATCCTAAATAATTGCAGGTGCTAAGAGTCTTAGACATAAGATTTTGACAGTGTTGGTGTTGATGCAGGATCCAAAGGAGGGACACTGGTGGATGCAGTTTGGGAATGACTATGTGCTGGGATATTGGCCTTCATTCTTGTTCTCATACTTAGCAGAGAGTGCATCAATGATAGAATGGGGAGGTGAAGTTGTGAACTCAGAGCCCAATGGTGAGCACACTTCAACTCAAATGGGCAGTGGTCATTTCCCTGAAGAAGGGTTTGGGAAATCAAGCTACTTCAGGAACATTCAAGTGGTTGATTCCTCTAACAATCTCAAAGTCCCCAAAGGACTTGGGACTTTCACTGAGCAGTCCAATTGCTATGATGTTGAAACAGGCAGCAATGAAGATTGGGGTCATTACTTTTATTATGGAGGCCCTGGCAGAAACTCCAATTGCTCCTGAGGATATTATTTAATGTATCATTCACCCTAGTTATGCATCTTCTGTATACCCTTTTCTTTTCTTCTTTTTTTAATGTTAGGTTGGGTTAGTAGTAGTGATGTGTTCTCTCTCTAGTGGCAAGTTTTGACTCTTTTTTTCTTTCTTTTAACTAAAATATTCTCCATGTAAGTGGTTTGGAATATGGCCAAGTCTAAAAAAACAGGCCTTTGTTTACTCTATTTGTTTGTAAACTCCTCTCTGGTTTGTGAATCAATCAATTTCTTTCCTCTAAACACTCAATTCTCCATTATTGCAGTCTATATTATGGGTGTATTTGTCCCAAAAACATTTGCATACTTATTTTAGATTCAAGTGCCCTTGCTTCTTTTCTCAAGAAATTTAGAGGTTGTTGATAAAATAAAAGTAAAAAAGAAATTTAGAGGTTTGGTTAAAATTACTGTTTTACCAGCTACCATTTTCACTCTCTTTATCTTATCTTCAGATTTGATTAAAATTACTTATAATATTCTAGTTTTATTAATTGAAATCTTATTTTATAAGGAAAATTTTAATTTCTTATTACTTAACCGTCAGGAGAAAAATATTAAATTTAAAGTTTACAATAATAATAATAATAACTTTATCTAGTTTTAATAATTATTCTGACTTAATTTTGAGGTGATGTACATGTATTGTACTATAGATATTGTTTTGGAGTATTTTTAGTGCAAACAATAAAAAGTATTTTTTAGAATATTATTTGAGAATATATATTTATTTATCTCTCTTAAATTTTAAAATTTTAAAATATAAATTTTTTTTTGGATGAGAGTTGCATTTGAGTGGATGGCAGAACTTTGGATCTAAGGTGCACTCCAACTTTCTGTAAAGACTAAAATGGCCCACTTTCAATTCCACCACACTCTCCACCTTACTCTCTATATCCAAGCCATTAATTAAGTACTAATAAAAACCACTTTGCCATCCTTTACATATTTGAATATATGCTAAGGTTCTTCCATTGTGTAAAGCCTTCCAATTTAAGATTCTTTAACCTAATTTTAATCAAAAAGTTGCATTCATTTTAAACTTGACTTTATATGTAGAAATTCCCATTTCTCTCCCAACTAACTATGCAAATGTAATACCCTACATTCTTGTTGGTTGATATATGAAATAGGAAATGTTAGTTTCATGTACATTTTAATTACTAATTAGTGTTTGTTTTAACTCATGGGTCATAATTACTATATTTGCTATTGAATTTCACAAGTTTGATGCAAAACCCTCTATTTGATGCTGTTAAGATGAATCTTACTGGAATATTAAGGTTAAAGAAATATTTAAGTTCAAGAATATATCTAATCAAACTAGTAGAATTGGTGTAAGAGACCTAGTTTTCACACATAGAAAAATGCAATTAGAATATAAAGCGTTTAATAATGATTTTTAGAGAACACAATCTGGTGACGAGCCATTAGTTTGTTTGAAGAATATCAAGAACTAAAAACATAGCTATAAAAATTGAAGACTAAATCATGATTATTGCAAATAATAAGAGTTGTCGATATAAGTTCGAAAAATCGAACTAATTCCAGATTCTTATATGAGTCAATTTTTATATGAGCATAATTTAATCACTGATATAAAATCAATTTGAATTATATCTTTCAATTTCACTGCCTATTAATCTTATAAAAACATTTAAAATCTAAATTTAAAGGACGACAATTTTATGCACATTAATAATTATGCGTAGGATGATGATTAAAGAAATTCATGAATAATGTTAACTCAACTACGTCAGAATTTAAATACTAATTATAAAAATGCATACTATATATGTGAAATAATATTCTTTTTTCAATAACAGTTAAAGAAACTGATAAAAAACCCAAGCATAGTTTAATCATAAATCTATTTATAAGTGAATAAAGAGGATGGAAATCCCTTTCATACCATATAGTAAATACTAGAATTCCAGAAATATGGTTTTTTATGCCGCAAATTTCATCTTACACAAGCTAAATTGGAGTCTTATAAACATCTAAAACCAAAATATTAAATCATAGAAAAAACAGAAAACAAAACCAACAACTATAATAATTGAAATTATGTAGAAGTTAAAGAACCCAGACAGGTGGAAAGCATACCTAATTATGATTTAAAATTTTGGAGAAGGAAAAATCAGAGACCTTTCACATACACCATAAATCTGCAATTGTAAAATACCAAAAGAAATAAGATATAATAGTCTAAATTTTTTGAATATGGACTTAGGCCCAATAATGATACATGTTTATTAGAGAAATAAAAAGTACAAGGGGCCAAATGTAATGTGGGCTTTATAAATTTTTTAATTAAAAAAATTTTAACATTTTTTTTTAAAAAGTTGGGAGGGGTCAGGACCCCTCCCAACCTAGCTGTGCCTCCGCCCATGGGAATAACCGTTTTGTTTTTTCAGGTTGGTCCGGTCTATTGCTCTTTCTAATCAACTGTAATTTCTGTATAATAATTTGGATAATCTCAAGACTATCTAGCTGTCTTTTTTTAACTTCATCTTAACATATTAGAGTCCTGCAATTTCCTACCATTTAATACTTCATAAAGTGATATTTCAAAATTAGGATGAAAAACTCTTATTGTATGCAAACTGCACAAGTAGCACGAATTTATCCTTCCTGCCTTAAAATTCAATCATACATGCAAGAAATATAGTATCTAATGTAATTACTTGACTGAGGATGAAAGCTAAACTGGATTTTAGTTCGTTATCCAATGCTTGTAATAAGCGTTTTCAAGAATTAGATGAAAATCTTTGATCTAAATACAACACTGTCTATTATGAAATACTATGCAGTTTAATATACATCAATAAACTAGAAATGTATATACAACATCATTTTCCTATTCAGTCCTACGAAACTCAAATATATAATCCATTATGATGTGCTAAAATCGATCTTTACGATTTCTTCATTCCCAACAACAACTAAATATCTTATAAGACATAGTACATTTTAATAATACATATATGTATTTCATAAGTTAAATTTTATGATTTCTTTATTATTTCCCTTTTTCCAATATCAACATTTAAAACACATAACTTGTACATTTACTGTAGAATACTATCATCAGAAACTCTAAAGTTATTTTTGTTATCCTACTAGATCTAACCTCCAATTTTCACTAACTTATCATCTTGATTTTGAGCATCTCTATTTTGGTCAACAAAAACATGATGAATCCTCAGAGTAGCTAACACTTCTCTATTTGTCAATTTCATCCATTTCAACATTACGCCAATAATAGAATTCTCACTGTATAAAATAGACTTCTAGAAGATGATCTACAACTACATTATCTTTTCCAAGAAAATACTCAACAATAAGTTCATAATCCGTCACAAGTTCTAACCATGCTTTCTAATTAACTAATTATGACTCAAAATATATTTCAAACTCTTATGCATTCGTAAAAATCTAACACTTATTACTATATAAGTAATGTCTCCAAATCAGTGCTATTGTAAACTCCATATCATGTGTAATGTGGTCTTAGTTGTGTATATTTTATTGGGCATAAAAAACAACCTAACAACATAGAAAAACATTTTTATATATAACATAATCCTTATTCAAAACTAGAACTGAAATAAAATCATCATTAAACTCATCAAAATTGTTCTACCGTTCTAGGCTTTGTACAAATGTTAGATTCTTTCGCAATAACTTTATCAATAGTAAGGCAATAACATACAATATTCTTCACAAATAACAAATAATAACTAGCTAGCCAAAGAAAACTATGTATCTCTTGTATATTGCTTTGTATTTTCTAGCTTACAGTAGCTTATACCTCAAAGTTTGTAAGATAATCCTTTAATAATATCAAGTTTTTCCTCAAATCATAAATACATTATAATGATATCAAATATTTGGACCATTAAAGCTACCAAATATATTTCTTATTATTTTACAATCAAACTTTAACTTACAATCTCAATAAACATATTGGCATACTACTAAGTCATCCACTAGAAATTCCACTGCTTATCTCTAGTTCATTACTCTCTTATCATGCGACATACATGATGTAATTGAAAATGTAAGTAAAGCATATGTATTTTTACCAAAAACTGGTAATCCTACTAGAAATAAAATAAAGAGATAATGTTGCTTCATAATGTGTGAAAGAAAATTCTCAAGGCTTCTCTAAAAGTCTCATGATATATGTATTATGTGTACGTTATGCATACGTAAAGATATTAGACTAATTGCTCGTGCTATACCCTATTTATCTACCAAAAGAGTTTTTATCCATAGCTATTGACTTACAACTTCTACTAGCAGTACTCCATATACCCATTATCACTGAACATTTAGCACCTCTGCCTATATTACCATTGAAGTGTATATCACTACATAATCCTATTTTATGCGTCCGAAGCTACCACACTCAAAGCATTATATATTTATTTCTATTATATATCCTTTTTGCACAAGATAATGTTACCTAACTAAGCTTTAATTATTGTCTTTAGACCGTAGACCAATTTTTTGATCCTATATTACTTATAAATCTTTCTACAACAAACTTTGATTGTTTATATGAACTAGTTTTCTTATGAAAATTTCTTTTGTTTCCTATGCTCATTGAAACTTTATGTTTATTTTCTTACAGTAATTATCCTTATACATCTCCTTTTCAATTTCTTCTTAAAATAACATTTGAATTGATGTCCTTCATATAACAATAACTCATTTTTAAACAAAGCCTAAAAATCTTCTTTGAACCAATCATAGGAGAGATATTGAAGTAATTTTATATAACTCTACAAATATATTAATATTTTCCCTATTATTATAATACCTTTCTTGAGCGCAGTTAACTCATTCTAGCTCTTAATTTTATAATCTTTAATTAATTTTTTTATATATAAATCCATCTTGCACTGCTCGCCACAACACAAGCTGTGGTATAATATGTATGTATCTCAAATCAACATATCACCATGTACTAACCTCACTCTTTAAAACTATCAATCAACGTATCAAGATATAAACATTTCTGGTATTGTAATAACCCAAGTTTTTTGGCGGTATCATGATGATTTTATATCGGTTTTGGAGTAGTATCGTCTTAGGTTCTAATAGTGTGCGTGTCAATTTTTTCCACATATTGAATTTTCGTTGTTTGGATGTGAGTTCTTATGTGATTGCATATGTGGCATCAAGTGTGGTTGCATGTTTGGATTTTAATCGAGTTTCGAATCAGAGCGTTTTTTTAAAAAACATTATTTGAAAAGTTGGATTTTGGTGTTAGACGATCGTCTAGTTTTTAAAAATCTAGACGATCTTCTAGGATTGTAGACGATTGTTTGCCGAGGTCTGTTTAAAAAGCTGAAACTCGTTTCTAAAATCATTTTTACTAGAGTTACACCATAGAATAATCTTTCATCTTCTCTCCCATCCAATTTCTACTTACCTTAGCCTAAACCTAAAGAATTTTGTAATCAAGCATCATTCTCAAACACCCTTTTCAAAGATTACAAGGTTTTTGGCGCATGCAATCGATTTCTTGAAGTTTGAATGTTTGGTTCTTGAGTTTGGTGTTGTGATGTATTTAAATATTTGTAGTATTAATTTGGCTGTAGGATTTTCCTAAAAAATAGATGATGATCATAATTTAGTAGAAATATTGCTGGTTTTTTTTAGAAATTTAATTAAAAATTAATAAAAGTGTAGTCTAACTATCTTATTAATTTTGTAGGGTTTTCGCTGATAGCCGCTAATATTGGTCTGTGATGGTAGCCATTGATGTTTGTATTTTCGGCAGTTCTCGTCCCGTATTTGCTCTCTCTGTTGATCACGGTCTTCTCTTCAACAAGTAAGTTCCAAAGTTTTTATTTTTTTATTTTACTTACATTAAATTAGTAAAAATCTGAAGGAAAAAAACAAAGATATTATTCACATTGAATAAAATCTTAATTAGCCATAGACAACCTGTCTTGTGTCCTCAAGAGATTGAACGACACTGGATTGTACGTGTGTACAGTTTTCAATACTGGTGTCTACGTAATCGATCACGAAAAACATATATATATATATATATATATCGTGGAAGAAAAATATTTGGTAGTATTTTCTAACGTATGTTTTTTGGCTGCGTGTTTAACATATGCTATGTAACACTATTTCCTCTTGGATTAGTTGCGTTATTCAGCTTATCTTAAGTAATGCAACTGGAGAACTACGCTGGAAGGCTTCCGAATATTTTCCTCCATGTATATGTATATATCATTATCGAGTGCTAGGCGCCAGTTTTGTGAATGAGATAGGACCCTACCTTTTTTGCAGTCAACTTCATTGACTTGACAATCATAAAGTAATTAAACCACCTAGATATTGCATGTTCTACACAAATAAGTTCAGATTGCAGTTGGATGTATATGAGACGTAGGAATGGCTATCTACCGTTAGAGTTTGTTGATTAAGTAGAGGAGTTTGTGAAATTTTCTATACAACATCCCGAGTGTATGAGTGGGGGTAAAGATAAAATGGATGTGTAATAAAATCAAATATCAGAATACTGCTTTTCGACCTATCAATTAAGTGAAACTCCATCTCATGACGGATGGGTTTATGTCAGACTACTTTATCTGGATTCACCATGGCGAGGAGAATATGCCGACTTTCCAGATGTACCGCAACCCGAGTATGGGAATGGAAATGAGCGGGATGGTCTTAATTCATTTCAAAGAATGGTTTTTGATGTTGTTGGTCTAGAAATCTTCGTGGAAGAGCCTCCAAATGACGAAGCTCAAAAGTTCTACGATATGATGTGTGCTGCCGAAGATCATGTATGTCTTAGAAATGACATGCACTCACCTTTGTCTGCAACTGTTAAGATGTTGTAATTTCAATGTCAACATCATATTTCAGAAGGTTTAATTAATTACATAGGCAGGTTCATGCAAGAATTACTGCCGAAGGACAACAAGATGCCTACAAATTTGTATAAAATCAAAAAACTTGTGAAAGGTCTGGCCGCCGGTTGAGGTAATCGATTGTTGCTTTCATAGCTGTATGAAATATTGGGGAGAGGACGCAGGGTTAACGCAGTGTAAATTTTGCGAACATGCTAGGTGGAGACCAAAAACCACAAGTAATTCCAAAATAAGAAAAACTAACGTTGCGTACAAAAAAGGCTTAATCACCAAAAAATGCCAAACCTATACGTTTTGTGTCAATTATAGCCAAACCTTTAAAAATCACCAGATTTAGCCAAACCTTATATGTTCTGTTTCTTTTTTAGCCATTTTTGAATCGAACCGGTTTTTCTGACACCGTGTCGTCCACGTCACCGCCAACTAAGCAATTGGCTGGCATGTCAGCTAAAATATTTAAATAAGGTTTGGCTATAATTGACACAAGACGTATAGGTTTGGTATTTTTTAGGTAAATAAACCTAATTTTAAATTCAAGCCAATTTTTAAATTTAATAATTAGTAAATTAATTATATCATTTATGAAATTTATATATATTTAAAAATAATTAATATTTCCTATTTAGTACTAATTAAAATTAATTTTAATTTTTTATTAAACCTAAATAAATCTAATAAATTTATAATATAATATATTTTAATAAATATGTAATTAAAAAAATGAATTAATGTATTACTTAAAAATTAATGTTAAATTAAATTTGGTGAAAGGGTTTAATGTTCATGATGATTTTGAACTTGATTTATTATTTTTAATGTTGTTGAGATCTTGTTATAACTGGGTTTAGATAATAAATAAAATAGTTATGTGTAAATTAAGATAAGTTTTTGGTTATGCCGAGTAAAATGACATATGCGTTTATGCTTATAAACATCATGATATATATTGATTACAGCACAATGAGCTTCACTTTTTTTAAAAAAAAATGAGAAAATAATTACACTCGTCCTTTAAATAAGCACTCTATTCAGTGATTATTTTTATGTTTATGTGTGTATAGTTGAATTATGAACACTGTCGTATGTTTGTTGTATATATTACTCTGAGATTATTCATCGGAAGATGAACAATTGGGTCTCAAACGGTGGCGGTGTCAAAGAACCGACGACTGGAATTTAAAAAAAAAAAATTTAAGATGAATATGACATTTTTTGTTTTTAATAGAATTTAAATTAATTATATGTCTATCAAATATGTAAAAAAAATTTATTAGAATTATTTAAATTTAGTAAAAAAATAAATTAATTTTAATTAGCGTTAAATAAAAATATTATTTTTTAAATATATATGAATTTTATTATAATATAATTTATCATTTAATTATTTAATTTTAAAATTAGTTTTATTCACCAAAAAATACCAAACCTATGCATTTTGTGTTAGTTATAGCCAAACCTTATTTAAATATTTCAGTTGCCATGCCAGCCAATTGCTTAGTTGGCGGTGACGTGGACGACACGGTGTCAAAAAAACCGGTTCGATTCAAAAATGGCTAAAAAAGAAACAGAACATATAAGGTTTGGCTAAATCTGGTGATTTTTAAAGGTTTGGCTATAATTGACACAAAACGTATAGGTTTGGCATTTTTTGGTGATTAAGCCTACAAAAAATGCATTATTTTCCTATTACTCCGAGACTACAGAGGTTGTACGCGTCAAAAGCGACAACTAAACATATGAGATGGCACGCCGAACACGAAATGGAGGATGGTAAGATGTGTCATCTGTCTGAATCGCCATTTTGGAAACACATTAGCGAATTACATAAAGGATTATTTTAAAGTATAGCACTAAAGTGCACTTTTTATAAAATTAGAGGATTATTCTGTAAATTGACCAAATATGGAGATTTTTTCCAAGGGTTTGTTTTAATAAAATATTTTAAAGAGGAATGTGGAAATGAATTGAAAGGTTATTGTGTTGATTTAATGTTCTGCCGATATTTGATAAATTATGGGTTTTTGGCATTTTGGCCGAATAACGAGTTTGGAGCCTTAAGGGATGCTTTAACATAAGGTTTTCATGGAAAATATTTTTAAATGTTTTTAGAATTGCCTTAGTGTTTAGACGGGCTCCGAAAATGTATTTTGTCGATTTTAACGAAAAATGAGATTTTTGTGTTTTAAGCCGAAATGGTTTGCGTAGTTAGAATTTGTTCTCAAAATGGAAGTGAGTTTTAGTGATATGCACTAGGTCAATCATGTTTGACCATGTATTGATTTTATCGTTTTGTTATTTATTGATTGGCTGTTTTTATCATTTTTTATTATGATTAAAATACTTGAATGGTTAATTCTTTCTAAGGTCATCAAGTATGTGACTTGATAGTAGAACCCTTAGCTTTAATAAAGAATTATATTCCATCTATCACTAGTCTTAATAGAACATTGAGACTAGTATGATGTTGACTGATGATTATGTTTTACTAATCATGTATATGGGATATTAAGTCAAATCATAGGTGCTATTTGAGAAATAAGGCACTAGATGACCTACCTTGAGAATTCTACATAGATCATTGTCATAAGTAATTCTCATTACAGTTCTATTAGTATAATCCTTTGACCTTGAAATCACCATGGATTTCTAAATAACCATTTCATATTTTGATACAGCCTTACATTATCTATAACAAAATAATGATATAGATTGTCATTGGATATGAAAGTAACGATGTGAGAAATGTGAGTGACTAAGAAGGAATTTGTCCCTTATTTATTTGAGTAAGATATCTATGGGCCCCTTGAAGAAGATAGACTGAAGGAAATTCATGGCCATAAAATCATAAGAGTTATAAAAAGCGTAGTGCTTGCATATGATTGCAAAACACGTTTTTGAGTAAACCCTAGATGTCTCATTTTTCTATAAATAGACTATTTGGCCTAGGGTTTTCATACATGTGTTTTTCAAAATAAACACGAGACACACAATCACTAAATAATTCGAAATTGGTTTGTGAAGCAATAGTGCTAGCACACAAGCACTAGTTTTGTCTAAGGTCTGTTCGTGTGGATACTTGTAGAGGACGCGTTGTTTTGGAGGCGTTTCTGATCCGATGCCAGGTATCACCAAAGTGAACCACCTCCTTCCTTCCTACATTGCTGTTGAAATTCGACATACAAGTAAGTATTAATTATGTATTTAATTTATTTATTCGAATTACATGGATCTTGGTTTGGGTTTTTTGATAAATTTTTGAAATTTTGCTGCGTTATGAACCTAGAAAACCCAACAGTGATATCAGAGCCGCTTATAATTTGATTGATTAGATTCTGAGTATATATGTGATATATGCTTATTGTATGTTCTGTTTTAAAAATGAGGTTGTTTTTCGAAACCGTTTTAAAGGAATTATAATTTGTTTTAATTATACCTAAATCGTTTATGTGATTAAATTGTATGAAAAACAGTATGAAGAATTAATTTGATTAATCGTTTAACATGATTAAATACTTAGAATATACTGTTCTAAATTAATATTACGTTTTAATTTGATTAAAGGTTAGTAGTATTAATTTTCATACGAGTTAATGACAGCGGTTCCTCATTCACACTTTAACCTATGGATTATGATATTATGAATAAATGTTATTCGAAATGAGAGTTCTGAATCGAGAATTAGGGTTTCGTCTGGTTACCATATTTGGTTATACGTAATTATATTGTTTAGGGTTAATTCCATAAAAATTCACGACCTTTACACGAAGTTTTATTTCAATCACGACCTTTAAAAATTGGCATTTAAAGGCATGACCTTTTATTTTGTTTCAAATCTTTCAGCAAAGTAAATTTCGGTGTATTTTTTCTAACTAAAAATTACTAATCCTACATAATCAAACTGAAAGATAATAGTATTTGGTGTCAATTTATAATTTGGGTCTTTCATTAATTGTTCGGTGAAAAACTTAGTCAACAAAAATACACCGAAATGATAGATTTGAAAAAATAATGAAAGGTCATGGTTTTATATGGTAACTTTTAAAGGTCGTGATTAAAATGAAATTTCGTGTAAAGGTCATAATTTTTTATGGAATTAATTATATTATTTAATTAATGTTTATTAGTAATGTACAAACTCACCATTTTTAACTAATGTTTTAAAGCTGAATCCTTTTCAGGTAGTTGTTCACGTCTTTGAGATTGACCTTTGAATTTGTTGTTCCTCGAAAGGTATTTTGGAGTCTTAAAGCTTGTACAGTCAGTTGCATTTAGCAGATCCACACTAGTTGTGACATTAGCAATCCATCGATAAGACTAGTCATGTGTATATTTTTATGATGCTTACTGTATTTAAATGTATGTGTACTTGGCGTGTTTAATTATCAGTATGAGATCGGTATGCATATAAAATGAGTTTCCATGGTAATTAATATGCAAGCCTAAAAAACGAACAAACATGCAATAAATATACCATAGACACCTATTTTCCGGACAGATAAAAGTGATAAGGGACTGAAGCGTCCAATGATGATTTCCAGAGAAACTCATTCGGGTGACGAGCTATCGATTTGCTTGCTGGAATCCAAAAGCGTAATTAGTGCATAGCTGCGAACTTGAAGAATTAAAGCGTAACTATCCGTGAATAGCCTGTAAAAATGCAAAACGATTGTAGTCTATGTCCAGAAATTGGACTAATTACAATATCTTAGAAGTTTATGGGCCAATTTGCAAGTTCGACGGACTGAAATTGACCATACCCAAACCCATAGGACCTTGTGAGATTTTTTAAGCACTTTCAGGCACTAAAACTGACTTTTAGACTCACTTTACTTAAGCATAAGGAAATAATCCAAATTTAATTAATTAAAAATAGATTTTTACTAATCAAAACACTAAAAGGGCTTATCACTTAACACACTTGCACAATCCCGACCAAACTCGAACTCTAACTAACCCCAGGTCACACTCACCCCTATAAATACTACCCTAGGTCAGTCTAGCCAAAGGTCGGACCAGAGCATAAAAATCACACACCAAATTCGAACCCCTAATAGTATAATTATCGGTTTTGTTGAACCCCTCCTTACACACACACACACATAAAAACTGCATTCGATTACAGTCCTAGAACAAACTAAGATGCTTTATTAAATCAATTACGTGGCTACTACACGCGATTTAAAGCTAGATTCCACATCTACTTCGCCAGTAAACGAGCTAAGGACTCATAAGAATATTTTTGAGGACCCTTAATTATCTATATCCATTTGTCATTATATCTGTCAATTGCATGATTTAGATTGTATGTTTAGGTTGATTTTGATTGTTTTGCCATTAACTGCTGTCAAACTGCTACAATTGCTGCCTTGATGCTCTTTTCCACAATCTGCCATGAAATTGGATTAGCAAGCATGTTTTAGGTCCGTCCTAATATTTTTATTCCATTAAATTCGAATCTATTGTATTCTTACACTTAGGGAGCATGTTAGAATACTCTACCTCTTTTTCCATATTCTTGGCGTGTCTGTCGTCTTATTAATAAAACTGTCTGAAAAATGAGGTGAATTAATGTCTGTTTAATCACCATAAATTAATTACAGAATATTACTATTACTTTCCTTTGCGGTTGATGGCTTTTTGAGCATGTTTGCATGAAAACGGATGAGAAAACGAACGAAATGAAAAATTGTTGTTTCTGCCCAAACTGGCGCCGCCGCCACTGCAACCGGCACCGCCACCGGTGTAGACTAGATCCACCGCCATCAAACACTGGCAACTCCGACACTGCAATTAGCGCCAAGTTCATACCCTCCTTGCTTCCTAGAATCGATTTTAAATCTTCTCAGATTTAATCCGATCTTGTTTCTATGTTTCCGGATTCGTTTGAACTTGGCATTAGCCCCTGTTTGAGCCCAGATTTAGGGTTTTTAATGTAAAGTAATTTTATGTATTTTAATGGACCAGTCTCAATGTAATTCGGGCCTTAAAGCCCAAAATTTTAACCCATAATGTAAACTGGGTCATTAGCCCACAACCGGCGAGCCCAACAACTTTCTAACCTGATTCCGGGTCCACCCAAACTCGGAACCGACCTCGGTTTAAACCAGTGGAACCGCATTGATGAGACGAACAACTTCCGTGTTCTGTCCAAGAAGCATTTCTAACCACAACGACGGTCAAAACGTGGCGAGTGCTAGTTGCTCAAGTCGACGAAGTTTAAAAGTATCTCTTACCTTGCATGTTTATCCAACTACGTAGTGTGTATGTCGATAACGTTTCCTGCTTTCCAAAAGCATTCCAAATCCAGATATTAACTGGCTAAAGGACTAACCACATTAAATTAGCAAATTAAATCAAATCCAGCAAATTACCTAGACATCTTAGGATTGTATGTAAAATGTAATTACAAGTTGTATAGGATTTTCAAGAATAACCTAATAAAATCAATCAAACATATACATTCGGTTTTTAGGCTTTTGTGCATGTAATATATCAATACCAGCCAATACTTATTATTTGTTAGAAACCGCCAGGTTTAGATGTATACTTAGGAATAATTTCTACTTGACAAGTCTAGATCGAGTCATATGCTCGTCAAACATGTTTACTGCTTTCATAAGTGTTTTTTCCTTCAGTGTTGTATCCTGTGAACTCCAATTCAAATGTCAAGGTTATACCAATGCATCCAGTAGGTAAAAAGTAGATGTTAATAAGCTAAGCGCATGAGTCTTAGGGAGGTCCACGAGCCCGGTTTTAGTCAGCATACAGTAATCTTACCCATAAACGAGTAAGGTTATTGAGTCGATGTAAAAGGCATTTCCTAGCTGAGCTAGGTGGCGACTCCACATTATTTCAAAACTTGTCCATAATAGAGTTCTACAATAAGTCTAGGCAAACGGGAACCCCGAAACTCACGCTACCGCTCACAGTGGCGACTCCACTGAGGAATATAAAATCAAATGTTTTCAAAACATAAACATAAAATGTTTTCAAAACTGTTTTGAAAATGGTTGCAATGGACCTAAACCACACAACTTATGTCTTATCGACCTCTACCTTTACTTACCAGATACATTTAACTATTGCATTGCATTAGATGGTTCTCACTAGGAAAAACCCTTATTAACCCTGATGCTCAAAGCCGATCTCACATCTTGGCATTGCATTCCTACGTCCAAAGAACGTCTTATGCGGAGTAGCATCACTCACAGTCCAGTACCTCGGTCACTTGTACTCGTGGTTGAGTAGACCTATCAAAGGTATATAAGTCAATGGAAGCCTTAAACTGATTACTACCAAAACCCTTTACTCAACCCACTTGCATTACTGCTTAGACACCACCCTTTAGAACATACCCAAAATGATGTGTGCATTGAGGCGAAGTGTCAATGTAAGGATTCCAAGTCCAATTTTCAAAACTTGTCTTAGGTCCGACCTAACAAATTTTCCAGTTTTCAAAACCATATTTTCAGAACATTATGTTAGGCCATACCTAAAACACAAAACTTGATCAAGTGAAACTCCTTCACTTGATTACAAACTCCAATACCAGTCCAGTCATGTGTTTGTCCATGCACTTGACTAGCCGCAGGGCTAAATCACTACAGATTTCAAAAACTGGTTCAACAATGTTTGCACACCTCTAGTAGAGAACAAACAAATTATTACATCGTCTACTACCGCTTGCCTGTTTAGAATTGTTGAGAGAGCTTGCAGGTATATGTCGACCTTGCATTGCGATGAGAGGATCCAAACCAAAACATCTTAAAATGAAACCTCACCCAGAACACGTGTGTGGGAGAAATAAGGTTGGAAGGAACAACATGTCTCTGTGATATCAAACTGTTCTGCGTGCTATTTGCTAAGTGATATGTGCTCTGTGTTTAAAATAAGGCTTAATACATAGTTTGACCTCTGAACTTGTACTCTTTTACCCAGCTAACCCCTAAACTTAACGTCTCACCTATCGAACCTATGAACTTGTTAAATAATCCGATTTGACCCCTGAACTTGATAAATATGCAAATATTGAACCCTTCGTGTCCACCTGTCACTTGAAACGTTCTAGAAGAAATTGTGTACGGAGGGGTTCAATGTTTACGTATTTATCAAGTTCGGGGGTCAAATCGGATTATTTAATAAGTTCAGGGGTTCAATAGGTGAGACGTTAAGTTTGGAGATTAAATGGGTAAAAGGGTACAAGTTCAGGGGTCAAACTATGTATTAAGCCTTTAAAATAACCCTGCATATTATGCATCTGTATACCATGCATCTCATGTATCCTGAATGAAAATGCATCATGTACTAACCCTTTATGGATACAGTCATTAAAGAAGCTCGTCTGACTGCTTTCTGGAAAAGGCAAGCGTGAAGGCTCACCAGATCTATTAGTCCTACCAAGACGCCAGAAAGTCCATTTACACCAGTACAGCTAGCCAGACAGGTCTGCCATCAGCTAAGTACTCCGACTCTAGAAAATCTTTTGTCAATACTATCCTCAGATCAACTAGCATCTCTGACATGTCAAAATCAACCAGGAAAGCACCTGCTGTGATACAATTCAATCTTGATCATTTGAGGGAGGAGGTTATGGACTCCGTCAAGAGGTAAAACGACGACATGTAGATATGGTTTGCGAATCTTGTGAAGTCTCGACAGGGGGCAGGAATTAGTCAAGACGACGAACCATCATCCTCTACCAATGGAGGAAATACTGCTGATGACCTAATGGGAGAGATGAGGAAGAAAGATGAAGCTGATAAGAGGCGTAGGGAAAATTATGACAGACTCAGAAGGCAAACAGCCAAGCCTACTACTGATCAAAACTGGTTCAACAATGCACTGTATGAAGAACAATAGAAAATGGAAACCGAAAAATCTTAAAAACCTAGAATCAACTCAATCCAACTCCTACCAAGAACTGTTGAGAAAGTGTTGGCGCAGCGGTACGCGAGGGTCCGGATCGTATATTTCAATTAAAATTCGAAATTCCAACAATCTTAATCCTAAATTTGATCATATCAATAACAAATGAATCGTCGTATCATTTAGTAATTAAAGCACGCATCTAGGAATCGTAAGAAGAATACATATGTCGATTCTCCAACGATTCTTGTAGTCCCGAAAGTACGGCGACCTCAAGCTCGTCCACATGAGTATGCGTCCGATTGAATCCTCGCCTTGAAGTAATACGCAAGAGTTCCTCTTGCCGAGCAGCCCTCAGCTCAAACTCTCGCCGCGATTACGTCCTTGCTCGGATGTATGAAAAACGTCGCCAAGTTTTTCCCGTGATTGATGACTACTTGAACTCCTTCAAGTGCTTTCTCTCTCTACAACTTTGTAGTGAGATGTGTGTTGTGTGGTCTTATGAAATAAGCAAGGACAAGATCTATTTATAGGCTAGAGCATGTCTTAAGAATGCAACACCTTGCATGCTAGGTGTCACACACCAAGCAAATGTGTTGCCACCATATAACACCTTTCGTGTGGTGACATCACATAGGTGATATCATATAGGTGATGTCATCATATGACATCACATATATGATATAGGCTTATCTCATTACATCATCACCATGACATCACCATTCCATTAGCTTATGATTAATGATTTAAGTATCACTAATTACACTAATTAATTACTTAAGCCTTTTAATCATAAAACTTGGTTTAAATATAATTAGGTTCCTACTAATTTATAACTTTTATAAATTAGTCCCTAATTAATATGGATATAGTACAATTAGGTTCTTACTAATTTATAAATCTTACAAATTAGTCCCTAATTTGTACTTCTTCTTCATCTTAGATTAATTGCTGAGATATGATAGTATCTATATTAAATCGATCTTTCGTAAACTCAATCGGTTGCACACTCTATTGTGTGTGACTAACTAGGTTCACATCTATATGGCAACGAGAGTCCATAAGAAACGCCTTTCTTATATTAAATAATTAAATCCCATTTAATTATTAATTCTCGTAGATCGAGAGTGACGTCTAGCAACATATCACGACCCCCAAATAGAGATGAATGTTTCGATGCATTCTTTATGAACCAATGTTCATAATTACCGTACACTCAAAATTCCCTTCATCTAAGATTCCAATCACGACTAGTGTCACGGTTATGTCAAACACTGTTTGTCTTGATCATATGACATCATCTCTCAGTTCTCATTCTTGATAAATATGATTTCCACTTGAAACAACTTTCTAAGTAAGTCATATATACCTGCGCAGGTTTTATCATCCATCAAGAACAATTCGAGATAGCATAGAATCTTGTCTCCGTTCATCCAGAGTGATGAATCCTTTCTAGGTTAAACCCCTATCTCCATATACAACTAATTAGAGCCAACACATCCCGCGGCCCTAGTTCACGAAAGATCTAGGGTTAAAGAGTATCAAACTCTAATCACCTATATACAAGATAGTGTCACCGCAAGTCAAAGGACATATGTACAATTATGAACTAGATGACATTAAATTGACTTTAATGAATTACCATGTATAAGTCATCTAGCGTCACTTGTTCGACTCACTCAACACCTTGAGTGTCCACATGTTTATTCTGATCCCCATCAAGTAGTATGAGACTCACTACTTCCTATAATTTAGTCACTCTTTACTAATCAAGAGAATAAACAAAGGTGACGATCTTTCTGGGATAATGCGATGCCCTTATTCGTAGGATCCCATCGTTCGTGAACGACTGTCACTCATATTCTTAACACCTTAAGAATAGAATCTATCATAATGTGATAAGGATAATACGTAATAAATGAACACTTAGTTAATAAGACACTTAGTTCAAATAAAACATATATATCTTTGCCATTGGGATTAGTTCTACAAATATACACCATTAAATGGCCCTAGGGCACATACTACTAACAGAAAGGTGGAACAACTCCAGGCCATTATTCTAGGAAAGAATAACAGCCAATTCATCATTTTGGATGAATGTTCCTTAAAAGAGGATGAGAAACTGCCGACCAAGTTTAAAATGCCTGACCTCGGCCATTTTAATGGAAGAAGAGACCCTCGTACCCATCTCAATCAATTAATCTCTATGATGACCACAATAGTCCTAACAAAGAAGAACATAGTCAGGGCCTTCCCAAGATCGTTAGAAGGAAATTCAGCCCATTGGTATTATGACGTGTCGATTAAAACAAGAGGAGATTGGAGAGAATTGTCCTCCGCTTTCATGAGCCATACAGTTGCGGCTCTAAGCTGGAAGTCACCCTGAGGGACTTAAAACTGATGAAGCATAAACCTGGAGAGCCATTCTCTGAATTCCTTGCCAGATGGTTAGACAAGGTCGCCTTGTTAAAGGAGAAGCCGTTTGAGAAAGATCGGGTCAGAATTGTGGTCAAGAATGTCCACCCACACTTGGTTGAGAGTCTTCAGAATATGAATCCCAAAGACCTTCGAGAATCTTCTAGATGACGGGATACAAGTGGAGGAAATAGAATCTGAAAAGAAAAGTAGCGCACCAACGGGAGGGTATCGGTCAAATTATTAGTTGGCCAACAAAAGTGCTAGTGTCAACTTTTTCAAAAGGCAAGGGAAAGGGAGTAAGAAATTCTCAGAGTTCCCTATCCCTCTTACTAAGGTTCTAAAAAGACTAATGAAGCAGGACATCTTACAACCCAGACCTCCGAAGAATCCTCCAAATCCAAACGCGCCGAATTACAATCCCAACACGCATTGCAAGTCCCATCACACACCCATGCATCACACTGATTAGTGTATCACACTGAAACATTCCATCTAGGACCTGATAGACGACAAAAAAATCACTAATCCGTCATTGGGACAGCCCATCACGCAAAACAACCCGCTGCCCAATTACTATGAGGCGCCACCGCCAAAGAATCTATACACTATAAATTCTGGCTTAACTCACAACGAGGTCATGAATTCTTTTGCCGATGCAGATTCCATTAGTCCCGAGAAAGCGAAGGACAAAAAATAAGCACCTGTTGAAAAGCCCTTGGCAGATATTTTCCGATAACTAATATCTTGAGAACTGATAGATCATCCTGCATGGAACGATAAACTGTGCGAGTACCATAAGGGATTTGGCCACTTAACAGAGAGCTGCACGAAGTTGAAGAGCGCCACCATGAGCCTAATAAAATAAGGAAAGGTTGATAAGCCTTCCTTCCAAATAGCGAAGATCGATGGAGGTCACAAGAACAAAAATATTGAAAAAAATGTCATGGATTCCTTCTCTGATATCAAACCTTCCAGTTAGATAGATACATTGGGACAACCATCCGGGAAATATGATTTCTTGGTATACTATACACCCTTACCCAGAACCCCTCTCAAGGATATTATACCGATTGGGGTCCAGAATTTGATGAGATTGACCAAATAAAAGCGCCTACGAAAGAGCGGATAGAGGCTCAAAACACTAGAACTGTCATGGATATAAATGTTTGGTATGACTCAGATGGAGAAGATGATGACGAGGAAATAGTATTCAAAAAGGACTCAGGATTTGACCCAAGGATCATAAGCGGAATTGTACCAAAGGACAAGCCTACCCAGCTAGAGAAGACAGACACAATGGAAGAGAAATCGGTTCAGGCCGACGAACTGCAAGTACGACGACTTGTGAAGTCAAGTGCAAGCAAGACCATCTAGGACCTACTAATACGTTCCAATGATAATCAGAAAGCAATGGTAAAAGCCCTTTCTAGAATGCCTATCGAACCAGATGAGACTCCCGCAGTCATGCTCAACCAATTAACTGAGAAGAAACCTGGTGCCATTGTCACGACCCAAATTCATGAGTCGCAACCGGCGCTAGGAAATGGGGGCGGTAGCTCTGAAACCCGTAGCAAGCCTAAAAACATAATAAATTTTTTTCTTTTCAAATCGATCATACTTTCAAAAATACAATTTTAGGAATACATGTGACCCTTTTTTAAACAACCGTCAGAGTTAAAACACGTAAATGCAAATACATAGCCAAGGAGTTCTAGTCCACTGCTGATGTCTAGAATGATAGTCTTTCTTTCAAATCTCGTATAAAGAGATTCCCGATGAATTAAAACTTCGGAAGCTTGCTTCTTCAAATCGATATCTACTATACCTGAAAAAATGGGAGGGACAATGGGGTCAGCATAAAACTGAGTGAGTTCACGATATTACAAACAAATATTACATAAAGGGTGAAAATGTTGTAAAAAAGCTTTATGTTAAAATAGCATCCTTTCAAATCATACTCCAAATTTATATAACCGATTTTTATTCGTATTCGATCTTTTGGTTTTTGTTAGATTATTTTCATCTTACTTGTCTGACATCGATAGCAAAGCCAACCGATGTGTTTTTGATCACCTAACATCGATAGCAAAGCCATCCAATGTGTTTTTGATTATCTGACATCGATAGCCAAGCCATCTGATGTGTTTTCGATTATCTGACATCGATAGCCAATCCAACCGATGTGTTTTTGATCATTTGACATCGATATCCAAGTCAACCGGATGTGTTTTATATTTCTAACATTGATAGCAAAGAAAATTGATGTATCTTGTTTCGTATCATAGTTATCGTTCTCGTATTGATTCTCGATTTACTATATTCGATTTTCTTATCATATGAGTCTCAAGGACTTTTATCGAGTATCGATGATATACATGTCCCAAGATAATTCTGCTGAGTTACCTCGTATCTCAGAACTTATTATTGAATGTGCCTTAGCACAACTTACCTAATACGTTTATTTATGGTTCTTTTGATCCTTATTTTGACCATAACATGCACATTATAAATTAAGAACATACATCTATAATACACACACAGATAGTAATGTCATTATGATTTATAGTACATATAGGAATATTACATAAATGGTGAAAACATTTTCAAACCTCTTAAGTGAAGTAGCATTTTTTTTCTTCAAATCATACTTCAAATCTTTTTATTTAAATTCATATAACTGATTCGTACTCGATATCATTCATTTCTTATTAGTACTCGATCTCTTTGTTTTATGTTGAATTTCTTTAATTTTTACTCGCAGACATCGATAGCAAAGCAAACCAATGTGTTCTTATACCCGTCCTTGATAGCAAACCCAACATATGTGTTTTTATACCTAACATCGATAGCAACGCCAACCGATGTGTTTCCGATCACCTGACATCAATAGCAAAGCCAATCGATGTGTTTCATATATATGACATCGATAGCAACGCCAACCGATGTATCTTGTTTCGTATTATAATTATCGTTCTCGTATTGGTTCTCGATATATTTAGCTTAATTTTCTTATCATATGAGTCCCGAGAACTTTTATCGAGTATTGGTGAGATACAGGTCCCGAGATAATTCTACCGAGTTACCCCGTATCTTACAACTTATTATTGAATGTACAATAGTACAATTTACTTGTTACGTATATTGATCGTTTATGTACTTAATTGTTTAGTTCTTTTGATCTTTATTTGGATCAAAAGAACATATATTCATTATGATTAATAGTACATATATGGATGTACTATACTTCTTTATCTGTTCAGCCTCGATGCGCATAGCCAATTTTACACTTTGGCGTTGCACTCTAACGTCCGGAATGTCTTATTCGGAGTAGCATCACTCACAACGCAGTACCTCGGTCGCTTGTACTTGTGATTGAGGAGACTTGTCTGTGGAAATCTTAAAACAGTTACTAGCAAACCCATCGACTCGGCCTACATGGATTCCAGCTTAGACACTAGCCTCTAGGAAAATACCCGCTATAATGTTTATATATGAGGCACGATGTCAATGTGAGGATTCTGAATCTGTTTTCAGAAATTACAATTTTACTCTCAATCTTAGGTGCCAAACCACTTTTCAGTTTTTAAAACCAAATCTCTCAAAAAACATCTTGTTGGGCCATGCCTAAATACCAGATCCGATCAAGTAAAATCCCTTTACTTGATTAAAACCTCCAATATCCAGTCTAGTCAAGTGGCAGTACATTCGCATGACCACCGTCAGGCTCAATTACTTTTCATAAATTTTTCAAGGGGATCGCCAGGCCTACCTTTTTTCTATGTTTGCACACCTTCCAATATAGGGACAAACAATTCTTACATTGACTATTGCCGCTTGTCTGTTTTAGAAATGATATAAGAGATCTTATAGATATACGTCAACCTTAGCATTGTGATGCAAGAGTCCAAACCAAAAATCCTAGGAATGAAACCTCGCCCAGAACACGTGTGTGGGAGGAATTAGGTTGGAAGAAACAACATGTCTTTGTGATATAAACTACTCTATATTCTAAATGCTAGAAGCCACGTGTTAACTAACCATGCATATCATATGATGCATCTCATGCATTAAGAATGTAGTGCATCATATACTACCCCTTTATGGATGCAGCCACATACATGCATCACGCACTAACCCGTTGTCTTGCAACCATTCTATTGACTGCTCTGTTGGGTGCATTGAAATTTTAAGCAACCAGCCCAACAAATTAGAAATGATTCTACCAAGTCTTCCATAACTCCAAGATCGGCGATCCAGATAACCGTTGAATCAGAAAATGGTTCTACCGAGTCCACTACGGCTTCAGCATTGGCGATCCAAACAGCCGAAGGATCAGAAAAAGGTTCTACCAGGTCTTCCACGACTCCAACATCAGCGATACAGACAGCCAACAAATCAGAAAAAAAAAATTATGACTTTAACATCGTCGATTCAAATAGCTGAAGGATCAAAAAAAGGTTCTACCAAGTCTTCTACGACTCCAACATCTGCGATCCAGACAGCCTGAAAAATCACAATATGGCTCTACCAAGTAGTCTACCACTCTAGCATGGAAGATCCAGACAGCCGAAGAATTAAAAAACAATTCTATGCCTCCAACATCGGCGATCCAAACAACCCGATGAAATAACTTTGTCCCACCAAGTCTTCTACGACTCCAATATCGGCGATCCAGACATCCCGATGAATCAGCTCAGCCTTACCACACATATTAACATCATCAAACGAATCAACAAACAACTGAGTAATTATGCCGTTGGAAAATATTCATCTAGTAGAAGCTTCTGATCCGTCGAATCAGACAAGGTATCAGTATCAACCCGGGAAGTTTCAATCGCGGCTCAGCCAGTATGTCAGAATCCACCAAAGAGGTATCATTTGTTGTCATGATCAGCATAGATTGGCCTCGAAATGCATTTCAAAATAAACCCAAAAGGGGTTACGAACGCCTTCACAGACTTGCAAAAATTAACTTATTAAAACCAGCTGACAAGTGACGAGCTCATCGCATTCGATGATCACTAGTACGGTACATCCTGCCAAGCTTGGGGGCATGATGCTGATCAAAGCAGAAGTCCAAAAGTTAATCAATCGCACATCGTGATCATCATAAATAGAAGCTCGATTGCTATAGCATCCAAACTAAATGAAAGAATTCCAAACACGACACATGGAAGGACATAGAAATTCATTCCAATAACCCTCAGAATAATCAAGTGGAACAATGGAGGTTCCATCCATCTAGAACAAACGAGCTTTCAGCTACCAAGAACAACCGAGTGGAACAATGAAGGCTTCAACCTAGACTAAGCAACCAAATCGAATAATGGAGGATCTAGCTGATCCAGAGCATCCGAATGGAACGACAAAGATTTCAACTACCCAGAATAACCATATGGAATAATGGAGGTTCCATCCTATCCAAAGCAACCGAATGGAATAACAAAGAATTCAACTACCCAGAATAACCAAATTGAACAATGGAGGTTCTAGCCTATCTAGAGCAACCAAATGGAATGGCAAAGATTTCAACTACCCAAAATAACCAAATGGAACAATGGAGGTTTCAACCTATCCAGAACAACTGAATGGAACGACAAAGATTTCAACTATCCAGAATAACCAAGAAGAGTAATAGACGTTTCAACTACCTAGAAAAATTAGATGGATCAAAAGAGGAGCATCAGAGGACCTAGAAAAATCAAATGGAACAATAGAAGTTTCATGCAATCTAGAATAGCAGACTAGAGCAGTAGGCATTTCAACCATTCAGAACGCGCCTATCGGTGACTTGTTTAGATTTCGGAGAAAGATTCTACTACAAACGCAGTGTCCTTTGTCGATCTTAGAATCCAAGGCATTGCCAGCAAGATAGGAGTGGTGACCATGCCTATGTTTGGACCAATTAGAGATCAGTTCTCTTATGAGCAATGACTTTTGGCATTTCTCTTTCTGTGTTTGAATATTTTTGAACAATTTGTCTATTCCATATGTTTAAAATTATAGAGTTAGGGGTTAATTGCAAATTAATACACGAACTTTACCCTAATTTGCAATTACAACACGAACTTTGAAACTTGGCAATTAAATACACAAACTTTCATTTTTTTGGCAAATTAGTACACCGACCAATCATACAACAACACGTGGCTGTATATGACAATGTCCACGTTAGTGTTTTTCCAGTTCAGTGTATCAATTAGCCAAAAAATGAAAATCGGTGTACCAATTTGCCAAGTTTTAAAGTTCGTGTTGTAATTGCAAATTGGGGTAAAGTTTGTGTATTAATTTGCAATTAACCCTAGAGTTAATGATATAACCAGTAATTATGCGCATTTGTATGATGTCTTGACTAACGGGCATGTTATTTTCAATCTTAGTACGTGCACAAATGATGTAATCGAGCTATATATAACTGTTGAGAAAAATTGCTGCAAGTGCACAGTGTCAACTCGTAATATAGACTGTGAAGTCCAGATATCGTACCCACAAGGAAAGCAACTAAATACACCCAATTATGATACTCAATTTGGATAGCCAAAAATATAGTTTGGTTGAAGTGATTTGAAATTAATAAAATAGAATTTAGCAGATTTAATTTAGAATAAAATTAAGCTTCGAATAAAAATGGATTTAAACAATAATAAGGAAGATCAGGGATTATTAATTTTCTTTATGTCATTAATCTCATGGGATATATGGATTATGTTATCAATTTATGGTTCAGGCTAGTCTAATGCATCTATAACTCTCTCTCAAGCCGCTATAGATAAAAATATACAAATAACAAATTAATAGGCAAATTACTCACTCTCGTGTTATAAAATACCAAATCAAGTGATTAAATGATATTTATTAAGCAAACCTTAAGAACACGTATTCATTAACTCACTCTCGTGTTATTAATTCATACGTTGTTAATTAACTGATCTATTTCAATTAAGCTCTCTCAAGTCATAATTAAAACATAGGGCAGTGAATGAATTGGCCAAAAACATTCAAGCATTATGAGCATTAATTAACACATCATTTTAATAACAATCCAATATCCCAATATGATTAAGTAAACATAAGTCCAATTAATAATCCCCGAAAATGGGTTTAGCTACTCATATTTAAAGGAAATTCAACAATAACATTCATGGAATTCATGATTAACAAGAGCACAACAGTAATTGATCTCTCAATAATGTTGTATCTTAACTCCGGGATTCCAATATGTTTTGCGTAATAATCCCAAATGATAAAGTAGAAATGATACTAGAATAGACTGCCTTTAATGGCTTGTCTATGATCTAGATGTAAACTACAAAATGTATGATCTCTAAATTGTCTAAGGAAAAGATGATAAGATCCAAAAAGGATGTCTTTTCTCTACACAAATGCAAGCTATTTATAGAGTTGCTAGGAGTGGAGCTTAAGTCAAGAATCTCTCTTCATATCATGGAATTTGAATGATGATTCAGTTTTGGATCTCGTCTTTCCATGTAGAGCGGAGTAGGGAACAAGTTCTTCCATAACCGTCTTGAGTGAATCATGGGTCACTTATCTCATTTCCAAAGATAGCTTGATTAAATCTCATCTTGATACATACTTTGAGTGCAAGCCAGGGAAGATCTCTTTGAGTGTGAACCCAATATATGTTGCTTATGGAAGGTGTATGAGTGCTCTCCAAAACTTCCGAAACCTTCAAAAATGGAAAAAAACGCAACTTTTCCAGGCCTCAGCCGGCCCTTGGTTCAGCTGCACAAACTCTAACTTCAAAACCTCATAACTCCTTGTAGACACGTCGGAATGAGCTGATTCTTGATTCTACGGAAAGCTTAAGATGTCTACTTTATTTCTTATGAAGAACACAAAGACAATTGAGGTCTATAAATACTCCAAAACTTTCAATCATTGCAGCGGGGTCAGATTCACAAGTATGCATTTTTGCTCTTGGCGTCTATTTTCATCAGATCTTCGCACCACATTCTACTATATTCCAATTATGGTTCAAAAGGCTTCCAAATGGGTTAAAACTCATGAAATACGCCGACATGGTTCCGGTTTGGCTTGGAACTTGGCCCGAATCCTTCTGGCTCTGACTATTTTTGCATTTTAACTCTGTTTTATTCCTAAAAACTCCAGAAATATTAAATATTTACATTTTTCATATAATTTAACAAATAAGTGAAATTAACTAAATAAGCGTATATTTTACATCATAAAGTACTAAAAACTAGTAAATAAATGACCTCTAAATGACGTAAAATATACGCTTATCAATAACTAGCTCATTCAACCGTTACAAGGAAGCTGGTCACTTCCAAGGATAATTTTGTTTCAATAGGTTCCACCCCTGAACAATGTGAGTAATCCAAATTGTCTCAAAAAAGACAAATGCCTGCTGGTAGGTTACGACCTACTTGCTAATAAGATTTGGCCATAAACCATTTTACAAAGGGGAGGCACACGTCAAAATAGACCGTCTAGCCCGAATAGGAACCAAACAAGGGTATGATAGCTTGAATTAGAAAAATATCTCAACTGTATCGGATACTCAATGAGCCATTAATATAGATCTTTTATCATTCATGCATATTGATTATTGACCAGCACATGTACCTAGAAAGAACGGACAAATGACCATAAATCCTAAAAGCATAATCCATGAGACAATGGAATAAACTTTTCAAACTTTTCAAAAATATTCTTATGCATTTTTTAGTTGCGCCATGACAGTATTGAAACAAACGGACAGGTCTTGGAAAGGCCATACATTCAAACCCAGAGCACGCAGAACAATCAGCTAGTCTCTTCATTAAATCATTCAATCCCCTAACCAGAAAACTGAATGTTTTAATGGGGGGGGGGGAACCATAGTCTAGAATAGACAAGCGAATAAAGTCAATTTTATCAGAAAATTGAAAAATGGGGCCAATAAAGTCAGTCCCATCAGAAAAATAAAAAATAGGGCCAATAAAGTCAGTCCCATCGGAAAAATTAAAAAAAGGGCCAATTTTTCCAAATATTAACGCTCCAAACAGGCGATATGCCTCTACCATTTAAAAAGCACAGGACTGAGACTTCCCATAATACAAATATCTCGGGACTACGGGTTCCCACTACTCAAACACTCGGGGCCATCAAGTCTCCAATATTCAGATGCCATGGGACTACAGGCTCCTAACTACAGCACTAGAAAAAGTTAGGCTGATTATACTAGAAGACGAAGAATAAGGGTACTTCTCGCAAGGCAAAAATATAAACAGGACATCCAGAATGCAAAGCAACGACAAAATTCAACAAGCATAACATCCACACATATGAAATTATGTATTGACATACAAAATGTGACTATCAATGCAGGAAAATATCCAAAACACTAAACGATTGCAAGGGGTAAAATCTACTCATCAGAATCCCAGTCATGTGTCAGCAGCTCCGTGTCGCCACCCTCACTCTCGGAGAGCATATCATCATCGTCACGCCTAGCCAACACATCGCTAGAAGAAGAAGCAAATTCTCCACGACCACCACGGGCTCCAAGTCCACAACCACCACGACTTCCGACTGGAAAGTTGCCACATCTACCGCCAGGGAATCTAGGAGGAATGTCGTCTCCACTGTCGGTAGGACCCAGATAAACCTACCGCAACCTGTCCTCTAGATCATCAATGCAAAACTATAAGAAACTAGAGAGAAGTTTGAGTTATCGTTGCATACATCATACATGCATACATAATTCGAATAAATCATAAGTATATTGCATTTTTACCCTCATCTGTGCAGATTTACTACATAGCCGGGCTCAATAGTAGTAGGCCGCATCAGCCAGCTGAATAGTAAACCATAAATGAGCGCTCAGTCGAGAGGGAAAGCAGTTCCAATGTAAACAAAAGCATGGGCATGATGAATAGACTAACATGGGTACAACCGA
Source organism: Mercurialis annua (assembly GCF_937616625.2). NCBI lineage: Eukaryota > Viridiplantae > Streptophyta > Magnoliopsida > Malpighiales > Euphorbiaceae > Mercurialis > Mercurialis annua. The sequence continues at coordinate 39,041,622 of NC_065571.1, forward strand.
CAGGCACAAAAGAACGTGCAAGATATTGTTAGTCATATGCACTAGGTTAATCATGTTTGACCATGTATTGACTTTATCCTTTGTTATTTATTAGTTGGCACTTTTATTATCTTTATATATTATGATTAAATGCTTGAACGCTTAATTCTTTTTAAGCTCATCAAGTATGTGACTTGGTAATAAAACCCTTAGGATTAATAAAGAATTATATTCAAACTATCCCTAGTCTTAAAAGTACATTAGACTAGTATGACGTTGACTGATGATTATGTTTTACTAATCATGTATATGAGTATTAAGTCAAATCATAGGTGCCATTTAAGAAATGAAGCACTGGATGACCCATCATGAGAATACTACATAGATCATTGTCATAAGTATCTCTCATTATAGTAATATTAAACCAATTCTTTGACCTTGAAATCACAATGGATTTCTACAAAGTTAATTCACATTTTGATACAGTCTTATATTATATTTAATAGTATAATAGAATTGTCGTTGGATATAAAAGTAACTACATGAGAAATATGAGTGATTGAGAAGGAATTGTCCCTACATTATTTGTGTAAGATATCTATCGGCCCCTTGAAAAGATAGACTGAATGAAATACATGGCCATGCTAAATGAATTAATAAAGAGTTATCATTTTCAGTCTACTTGAAATCAGGAAACTAATGATTGATTATTATAAGGATGACAATATTATGCCTTATATTCAATCTAGATATCACGAAACAAAGGAATTAAAATATTATATAGAGGTTAAATTGGATAATCGATATTCATATGGCTAAGGTAGTTATAATGTCTTGTTAGAGGCCACTTATGACTTATGGGTTGAAATATAGATTTTGAGCCCATTGTCAACACTATATGAACCTACAAGGTCACACACTAAGAACAGGCCCAAAATAGTTAAGGGTTGTACAAGTCCAATAGAATAAAGTGATTAGTAGATTATTATATAATATAATTTGTAATATATATAATTTGTAATATATATAATAATAAATATATATTAATTGAATTTTGAAATTCAAGAATAAGTGTTATCCTTAAGATATTATCTTTTGAAGATAATAATAATATATATGTGTGTGTAATTATAAAAAACTAGTTTGAATATGATTGCAAAAATGTTTTTCAGTAAACCCTAAATGTGTTATTTTCCTATAAATACACTCTTAATCCTATGGTTTTACATCTGTGTTTTCGAAATTAACACAAGGCATAGTCACAAAATATTAACCATAAAATTCCTAATTGCTTTGTGAAACAATAGTGTTAGCACACAAACACTCGTTTTGACAAAGGCATGTTCGTGTGGATACTTGTAGAGAAATTCTTTTGGAGGCGTTGATCCGAGGCAAGGTATCACCAAAGTGAACCACCTCCTTCCTTCCTACATTGCTATTTGATTCGACATTCGAGTAAGTTTTATTTATGCAATTGTGTCTATCTCTTTGAATTACATGAATCCTGTTTTGGGTTTTTGATAAAATGTGAAAATTCCGCTGCGTTATGAACCTTGAATACCCAACAGATATGCAGTGGGAACAGAATCCTGCGTAGGTCCATGCGCGTCGCAATAGTGGGCCGATCTCTTCGGCATCTAACACAATAAACCAGCAACGGTCCCAGCGGAGCTCGCAACATCTTGCATACCAGCCGGAACTCGACCAGAAGATCAGGGGACATCTATTCGGGCACAATCAGCATAGGCCCTACGCCTAACTCTTCCCAAAGAATACACCAGAAAATAAATCCAGATAGACGTCAAAAGAAAATACAGAAACCTAAAGATTGAAGGAGTGGTGCATACTTGTGGCTCTTTAGACGCCCGTTGAACTGGAGCATCCAGAACAACTGTGTAATATCCCAGGTTTTTCCGGTAGTTTTCCAAGGTTTCCTTTCGGTATCAGAACTGTGTCCCGTTAGGCTACGTGTAGGTGTTGTCCACGAATTTGAACTTGAATGGTTTATTGTGTGGTCTATGATTTAATCGAGTTGTCAAGGTGTTCATATGAGTGTTTTCATGTTTGGAATGCATCGAGTTTTAACTGAGTTTTGAAATCGTGCATATCAGTTTTTGTTTAAAGTTTTAAATATGATTTTTGGCCTTTAGACGATCTTCGAAAATCATTAACTGATCGTCTGTTTTAAAAATTTGGACAATCGTCCAGAATGGTAGACGATCGTCTAGAACGATCCATTTAAAAAGCTGATTTGCGTTTCCAAAATAATTTTAACTTAAAATTCAATATTCAAACTCCATTTTTCTCTCTCAATTTTTGATTTCACTTACCTATCATCAAAACTTGTTTCATTTGAGTTTTAACTTAAATCAAACACCCTTTTCAAGATAATTAAGGTTTTTGGTGCATGCATTTAACGTTTTGAAGTTTTGGAATTTGACTTTTGATTTGAAGCTTCATAATCTATTTGTATCTTGTTGTTTCTTAGTATATTGGCTTCAAGAGTTTTGTGTTTGTTCCTTATTTTTATATTTTGAGTTGCATGTGAGGTTTAAGGTTGACTTACTTGAGTTTTGGTGGTTTAGTATGCTAAGTGTTTGCTTGAGCATAAACTGATATGATATGCCACGAATGTCCATGTTTATATGACATGCAAATGGTTTATGTCAGATTTTATATTTTGGAAATATTATGTGTTGAGGGTTTATGCATGATAGTTTGAGCAAGAGGGTGATTTTGTCATGTTTGTTAAGTTTTTGGGCTTAATTGTCAAATTGTTAATTATGAGGACCCATTTGTAAGTTTGGCTAAGTTTGATGATGAGATTGGTTGCTGGAATTATTGTAAGGGTTGTTTTTATGTTATTTGGTGTTTGGCATATGCTTTTGGTGAGATTTGGCGAATTCAGAAGTTTAGGGACCAAATTGTCAATTATAACAATTTGACGGGCTAAACTGTAAATTTGCTAAATCTGCAATTTTGTTGCTTCAGAGGCTTATTTGAATTTAACTATGGTTGGTGGGATTTATTCAGTTTGATTTGGATTGGTTTGGATGATTTTGGACGATTTTCAAAGTATAACACTAAAGTGCACTTTTTATTAAAATAAAGGATGCTTTGTAATTTGACCAAATTTAGAGGTTTTTCCCTAGGGGCTGTTTTGATAAAATATTTATATAGTTCTATGAAACCGTTTTGAAAGGTTTTGCTTCGTAAAGCAATTTTAATGATTTTCGATAATCGGGGAGTTTTCGGCATTTTTTCAAGTATCGAGTTTGGAGCCTTAAGGGCTTTTTTAACACAAGATTTTCATGGAAAGGAGTTTGAAGTTATTTTTGAATTATGTTCTAGAGTCAGGGTCGGATACTGTGTAATCTCGAGGAGTGATCCTATTGCAGAGATTATGCCGTGATTACGCGGTTTCTGTGATTTTTATGCATTATATTTATTTTATTAAGTAAAGAATTTTTATATAGGAAAATTTTATTTATTATTTTCAGAAATGGCTTGTCAAACGAATCATATGGAAAAGATGGAACGTGCTTTCCTAATCGGCGGCATTGGGACTGCGTGCGCACCGATGAAGATTTATGAACGATAATACGTGTGTTGAGGATACTGGTTAGAGCTCGGTGCATTAAGTTCTTGGGCCATGTGTGTTAGCAATGTACTCGGTCGATTAAGTTCTCGAGCTTTGCTAGTGATATGCTCGATTGATTAAATTCTCGTGCTTCACGACTTGTAAATTAAGTGAGGTCGGTGATGTACTCGATGAATTAATTTCTCGAGCTTCATGACTCCTTGAATAAGATTGTGGATTAAGTGTTTGATCGGCAGAGTTCTTAACAGATTAATTTCTCGAGAGCCGCGATCACTTGGATTTCCGACGGTATTATGGGATATCACAAAAATAGAGGTTTCGGGTTCCATTAGTTTTCGTACTAATATATATATATATATATATATATATATATATATATATATATATATATATATATATATATATATATATATATATATATATATATATATATATATATATATATATATATATATATATATGTTCGGTTTTTAACTTAGTAATGAGATGTAACTTATAGAACTCACTCAGTTTTGATCTAACCCCGTTATTATTTCAAAATTTCAGGTTTTATTAGGTAGCGAGTGGACTTCCATTTTCCTGCGGAGGTTCGATTTTCAAGAAAAGGAGTCGAGTCGCTTTTACTCTTTAATCCACAGTTATTCATTATAGATTGAGTCAGTTATTGTATGTTTCAACTTATATAGTCTTAGCTTTCAGCACTCTGTCTAAAATGTTTTTATTTATGAAATGTTTATGTTTTCTTATCTCGCGATTTATAGCTTTATGTTAGCGGTGAGATAAGAGTTGGAGCCTCGGGTTTCCTCCGAGCATGCGTTTGTATATTTATTGTATTCAAGTTTGTTGTCATTTTTTAGGCTTGCTAGGGGTTCCGGAGAAACCACTCCCGTTCCTTAGCGCCGGTTGCGATGCCGTGAAATCAGGTCGTGACAAAGTTGGTATCAGAGCAATGGTTCAGTAGACCTAAATATTGTGTACTGATTGTTGTGTTATTTGAGTTAAGTGAGTTGTCAGTTGTCGTGTCTTAGGGATTTTTGCGGAATTAGGATTCAAAATCTTATCTTTCACGTAATCGTTTTCTATCGAACTTTGCATTATCCTATAGGAATTAAGTCGTTTGTCATGTGATGATGTTTGGTGCTTTGTTTAAGCGTGTTTAAATGATGTTTTTCTTGCATGCTTTATGGTAGACTGTTTGATTACGTGTTTTGTTTTACGAAGTTTTTTATTTGTGGATAATGGTTTTGCTTGGCACGTGTGTAGACACGGTAGCCCGATGATTTTTTGGCACAATTACCGAGGGTGTGGTTTCGTGGCCTTGCTAGTAAAGGAAAAAGTTTTTGCGTTTTGGTTTCCGCATTTAGCTTAAAGTTTTTAAATGTGTATTTAAAAACGGATTTGTGGAAAATGTTTTAAGGATGTTTTATAAAATTATTTAAAGATTTTATGGTGGGAAAGTGTTTTGATTATTTATATGATGTTTTGTTCTTTGAGTATGATTGCAGTATAACCATGCTTAGAGTGCCGATAATGAATGTCGTTGGTCTTATGTTTAAACATCATGTTTTGGCTTAGCATGTTTGGAAATTGTTTTGTTTACATGTTTATTGTTATCTATTTAGCTACGTGTGGTGACACGTAAGATTGTGTTGTTTTTGCGACATGTTGTTTTGGCCATGTATTATTGCTTTGTCGATACGTGAGTTGTCGATTTGGTCATATGGTTAGTATGTTGTGCTCGTTGGAGAGGTTTTCATGTATAGCGGGTATACATGGTATGTCATGTATTGTTTAATGCATGTTGTCTCGCATGTTTAACGTTGCGGCTAATGTTTGGTATATGATTGTGTATAGTAGTGTTTTTCGAGGTATGTTTCGTATGTTGTTACGAATGATTGATACATAGTAGATTAGCATGATACCTAGGTATGCTAGATACGCTAATGGAGCGTAAATCGTAAAGTTGTGTTGTTGCATAACTATTAGATGATTCCATGCTACATGTTTATTCTGTTGAGTTGTTTTTTAATATGCTAGTATGTTTTGTGTTCGATATTGAGATATCGATAGGTGGTTTACCATGTTAGTAGTAACATGACTATGGATTAAATGATGCATGTTTATTGTTTGATATAACATGTTAGATCTTATGTAATTACCCTAAAAGTATTACGATAATTGGATCGTGCCAGGAGTCCTAAATTATGGAATTTAGGCCAAGTAGGTCGGGAATGAGAATCGAGCTAAGAAGTATAATTGGAATAAGATTATTAAATCAATCGCGAAATAATAATTTTAGGCGAAAAGTATTATTCGTTGGAGCGGTTATTAGCGGGATCAAGAGAAAGCTAAGATAATTAAAATAAAAAAAAATATAAGTCTTGAGCTGATAATTTTCACGCCAAAGTCCGTGAAATATATTTAAGAATTTATCGAGAAACTTTTGTAATTTTCGGAGGTCGTTTCAATTTTGGACGCTACGTAAATTAAGAATTTGAGTTACAAATTAGCTATTTTGAACTAAAATGGACATTTAGCCAATTAGACAACTTTCTAAGTAGGGAGTTGACCATATTCATCTCATTTCATTAGCTAAAGAAGGAAACATAGTTTCCAGAAAACAAAAATGAGAGCAAAAGCTTAGAAATTGAGATTTCAACGTCAATTTTCAATTTGAGCTACGCCGATCGTTTTTTGGCCGATTTTGATGATTCTTGATGCTACATATTCGGATTTCTTTCCACATTCAAGGTGAGCTACTAATTGTGAGTTTTGATCGAGTTATATTGATGATTTTTGGATAAGAAATTGATGATATTTTCGACAATTACACTAATGTCGTGTTTGAATAAAATTAATGATTGTAAGCTATATGATTTGTGATGCTGTAATGGATTTATGGTTGATTGGTCATGGCTGAATTGAATTTGATCTTTGTATAGTTTCATTGGATGAGTTTTGGATAGGAGGTTTTCGACAATTAAGTTGGTTCATGATGTTTGAATGCTTTGGATGGTTATAAGCATTGGTTTTGAGCTTGTATGGTTGAGTCTTATGGCTGGTGTGTTATGGCTGAATGAAGGTTGAGCTATGAAGGGTTAAAATTGATTTAATTTATGTGAAGATTAGGTGTTTGATGAATTGACTATATGAAATTGTGTTATATTGCTTGAATTCTTGGTTGAATTTTGACATATGAATGGGCTACGGGTTTCGATCCCTAAGCTAGTTGATGCTATGAGGTTTAATTGATGAGTTATGAGTGTTGATTTGGAGCTATATAGATGAACATAGATTGAATTTAAAGCAAGATTGATTGAATTAGATTTGATGCAAAAATGCATGAATAGTTCGGCCATGAGTATGAATTCAAGCTTTGATGTTTTGCTAAGATTTAAGTCATGGATTGTTGTGTGTATGTTTGATTGTGGTGGCTGAATTGTGTTGCTATAAATGTATGGTTTTGATAGATTAGAAGTCTCAACACGTAATAAGTTACGATCCGAATTTCAGCAAACTAGTTAGACGTTTTGCAGAAAATTATTCTGCAAAACAACCATATTGTGAGGGCAATATATTGAGGTGTATAGCTCCAAATCAGTTTTGTTTATTGGCACAAAAACTTAAAGATGCTTTCCATGTTTGTCTAACTTTGGGTTTGTGCTAATCTGGACTCTAAGTTACTCAAATAAAGCAGAACATTATGTCGCGCAGAGCAATTCTGCAGTTTTAGGACAGTCCAAGTTATTATCTTTCGGGCTAGTTTTGGACATCTTCGGGTGCTCATCTCAGTGTGAGACCTAAACAAAAATTGTAGACTACGTTCCAAACTTTAGGAATGTTAAATTTTGTTTAGGGTTCGGACTGTTATTAATAAGCGTAAACATAAAAGTATCGGGTTACACGCGATAACGTGACGGGTTATATGTGCGTAATTTAGTCTCGAGTCTAAATTATCTATCGTATAGATTCTCACTCGAGATATATTCGATAACTGTCCTAGGTTCGATAAGGCAACCTATTAACTGACAAGGAGCTCGGGGAGCTTGACATGCGTTATAAATTGATCAAAGTTATTGGATAACAAGCTGTGAGTTTATATTTTACTGTCGATTCTTAATACTTCATTATTTTATAGAAATTACTTATTTAAAATACACTATTGTATTTAAAAGCTTTGAAACCTAATATAGACCCGATGAAACAAGCTAGCATCAATAGAACTGCGTGTACACCAATTATAATAAAATAAATTAACAAAAGATATGCTAAAATAATGCATTGAACGTACATAATATACAATCAATATCGACTAAAGTATGAAGCCATACAAAATATGCTTGATATCGACTGATGCGAGTTTAACTCGGTTGAACTATCCCTGGACTGCATAACGAAATGATTAAGGTAATTAACTCGGTCGAATTATCCCGAAACTGCATTAATCGAGATACTAGGTTAACTCAATAGAACTATCTCGGGACCTGTATCTCCCCAGTTAAGTCGGTCGAACTATCCCGGGACTTGGGACCAATAATAAGTGAGTATCGATCGTATCGGAAAAAAAGGAATGAATGTAATCGAAAAGCATAATAAATAAGAAACATAATGAATGTAGGGTTTCATCCGGTACACTATTGGGGTGCATATAAAGGTATTTGTTTTTTTATTAATGTCTACAGTAATTAAGAACTCATTCAGTGTCAAATGACCCCCCGCCCCACATAGTGTTTCCTTTCAGGTGAACGTGTTTTGACTAGACAGGCTTCTACCTTGTTCCTTTCAGGTGAACATGTTGTGTAGTATGAAGGACTCAACCAGTAGTGCTGCAGTAGTCAGGCCCAAATGTGTATAAGTAGATTGTCAAACAGTTTTGTATATTTTAATTGTACTCTAATATATATATATATATATATATATATATATATATGAACGATTTTGAAAACCGCATGTTAAACCGTTTGCTTTAAAATGTGGAACGGGCTATGCTAGGATGTGAGACATCGCATTATTAGACCCATGTTCCTATTTAACATTTTCAAGAATTAAATAGCCGTGTGTAAACATCAAGCTTTGAAAAGCTTTTACAAAAACATTTTATGAATGATTATGAAATTTATCGATCGAAAGTTTGCAAAAAATTTATAACGTTTTTAAGGCTTGCTACGGGTTTCGGAACTACCATTCCCATTTCCACTCCCTAGCGCTGGTATCGACTCGAGATTTCAGGTCGTGACAAAAGTGGTATCAGAGCAGTAGGTACAGTTACCACTGCTAATACGATTAAAGGGCAGATGGATACCACTACCAGTCTATGAATAATGATTTTAATCCATAGGCCATGGTTCTAGGTGATCGATGATTGTTTGTAACTAGGATTGATGTTCTCACTAGGTTAAGCTAGAAACTACTGCAGCCATAGGATTTCAGTCATGTCTCCTATACCTATTCTTAAGTCATATAGATTCTCAACTTTCTTTTTTGGGATATAAGACTGCGATATACGCGTGCATATGGTCTAGACGACTCGATATCGATACTTGCATATCAAGCATGAAATAACTTGGAGGCACTGTCAAAATCATTTGACGGCAATACAAAGGGAAGATTTGCGAAGGAAGTACGTACTCAAAGAAGTGAAGTGGTATGGAGAAGTCTTACTGGTTACAGAGTTTAAAACCCGGTAGAAACTTACAAAACTAAATGTTATAACCATTTATGGTTATTCATTGAAACAATTTTAAAAAGGCATAATTGTGCTTAGACGTGAGATAAATATGTATAAATGTCACCACATTGATAAGGAATGCATCACTACATATATATGTATACATGCATTGGTAGAACATCCATCACTCATAGACAAATAAGTTGTGGCAATTCTTTGGGATGAGATATCATCACCCTATGCACAATTATGCAGATGCTTAAAAAGCGAGTTTTAAACAAGTGGTTTTGAAAATGCGCGCGCAAATGATTGAAATGTTTTTAACAGATTTATTTATTGTAAGTATACCTAGACCAGAACTCTATGACCGAAGTAAATACTCGAGATCAAGTAGTTAGCGATTCTCGAGGGGGCAACAAAAGCATATGAGAGCGGAAATTGGAGAACACAGTTGTGACTACAAAGTACACAACTAGTTGTAGTTAAACGAACTACAACATATATCGGATCGAGACATACATCCGCGCTACGACGAGTGACGGATCGGAATAGCCTCAAATAAGATGTCCAGGGCATAGTACCTTGAGACACCAGGAGCAAGAAGGAAGAGATGGAACCTATAGATCAAGCTATGATTAAGACGTTAGAAGTACGTGATGCAAGGTATAGTGGATCAAAAAGGTATATGGATGAGATGAGTTTTAAATGATGGTTGAAAGTTGACAAGTTATAGTAAAACTCTGATATCTTTTAATTGAACTGCTGGATAGGTTTAATTTTGGAGTATGATACTCCTAAGATGGGTACCTAGAGACTAACTATTGCGATCGTCAAATGGAGAATCAGATGACGGCTGTTTTCGAAAATAACGATGGAAAACTTACGCGAATTTGGTAGTAAGGCAAAAAGTGCAACGGGTGAACGTATAATTCACATAGTTTAATTAACTAAGGATTATCAATGTAGCTCCCTATATTTGAATGAAATTAAAAATGATTCTGAAACAGTGATTTCAAATTATGAAAAATTCTAATAACCGAGCCTAGTAACTGTAAAGTCTTGGCTGGCTGGTGCAGAACAAACATGTAAAGTACATGTATTTGAAAGTCAAGCCATAAAAGTTTAATGTATGGCCGACCAAAAGTTGAAATGAGAAATGAACGTTTTATTTTAATACGAAATGTTTTGAAATCGGAGCGAGAAGTTGATAATCAGTTAATTAAATGTATTAGCGGTTATATAGCATCGAGAAGGACTTTTAGCTACACGTAAGGAAGTTATATGTATAAGGATAGTTAATAATAAACATAGTTTATGACCTCATAGGTAGAGCCTATGAAAGGTAGTAATCGTATAAAAGGAGTAAGTCACCTCGAAAGTAAGAGGTGCAACGATAAACAAGGATAACGACATCAGAGTATATGACTATAGATATCAATAGTGGTGAACATGATCAAAAATATCAATACCAAGGTGTAGAATTGATGTACAGAACCATCATGATGATGTGAACTGCGATACGCGACTACACGGTTCCAAAGAGAACATCATTATGAATCTATAATGCTTAGAATAAGCGAACAAATAGAACAATCGATAAGGCTAGTAAGCCATATATACATCGGAGAACATAAGAGAATATGAGGAAGAGACTCAATAAAGGAATTGAGTTATAACACGAAGATGTTGTCGGATAGATCGAGATAAGGAACAAGAGCTTGAATTAAGATACCTACAAAGAGGCATTCAAGTATAAAGAAGTATAAGCACCAAAGATGGATAAAAAATGCGAAAAGATCGACTAAGATAATTGATGTGGAAAATGTTTGGATAACCCACGCATATTCTATTGTACTTGATAAGGTAATCGAGGAAAAGAAGTGGGAATATCACTCGGAAAGTAACGAGAAAATTATAAGGAAATCAACTTCTAGGCAGTCATAGACACATGGAGTCGAGAAGAATAGCGTTGATCTAAGTATAAGATCAACCTTACCAATGGACGAGACACCAGTAGAAAGATAATAGATGGATATCCACACGACCGAAAGTGCAACACGTCGACAAATTCGAAAGAGTAACTTTCAATATCTTATCGATAGTCGATATTGGAAAGGTTGAAACAAGAAGTACAGGATGATCGAGAAACACATAAGACAACAGTAAGAGCTTCACTAGACGATGGTAAAGAAACTACCAATCCGACATTCGTTAGAACCAAATGATCGAAAGATAAGGTATATCGTGGAAAAGGACGCGATACATATTGGATAATGCTAGAAGGATATTCAACTTCATGAGGTTCATGAAACCATGAAGTGTGTGACTAGTAGTAAAGGAAAATCCATTCCTAACTACCAAAGGACATGGATAAAGATATTGGACGAAAGGCTTTATAAAAAAATCTAACAATAAAGACAATGGTTAGTAAATGGATAATCAGAGTGTCGCAGCGAAAGCGAAAAAGGGAAAAAGGGTAATCACATATGAGATCGGATATAAGAAAGACAAGAAACGTCAAGAACCATGACAACAGACTTCGAAAAACTCAAAAGTCTAAAACAATTGCGAAAGTGGAATAGAGATTCATCGAGGAATAGTACAACCTAACGAATAAGAGTTAGGGCTAAGGTTAAAGTCTCAAGAAACAATAGAAAGAGGATGGATCGAACTACTATGGAGAAATAGTCCATGATGAATAATTAAAGAGACAATTTTGGATAGTAAAAATGTCGAAAGCAGTTCAACTCTAAGCGAAAGTTCTAAATAGGAAGATGAAGTATAAGGATACATAATGTACTTCAGATAAGGATTGTCTAAATATTTAGTTCATAGGCTCAAATAACAGCCTATGCAAGCGATAAAAAATAGCCCAGGGAAGCGACTCCCGGGCTAATTTTCGACGCTTTGGGGTTTCAATCTCAACACGAAGTTCAAGTAAGAGTTGTGAAGGACATTGTGAACTATATGAATACCAATTTTTTTAGTAAACGAACGCTTTTAAATAAGCAATTTGAGTAGCTGAAGTGAGCCAGAAAGGTGATTTTTGAACAAGTTTAGAATAACGTGAAGAATATAAGTTAAAGTTGATAATCAAAGTTAGTGTTAAGGGTCATATCAAACCTTATGGTATTCAAGAATAGACAATGAATGAAGAAGGTATTAACGATAAGAAGTAAACCGATGTAAGCCTATTCAGGCAAAAAGTTAGTAAACGAGAGGATTACAATCCCAACGTGATAACAATTATTGTCCTGCCACCACAGAAGATGTATATGAGGCAGCTACGTATGAACTAGGGAAGTTCACAATGAGATTGATCGTGAAAGAAACCACATGGTTAGGAATAAGATATACAAAGCAACGTATGACAAGACTAACCATCAATAAAGATGATTAGCAACTATCTAAGATAAGTTGAAAACTTGATAATAAAGGTAGTTATTCAAGTTGTACACAACAAGGGAAAAAAGAAAAGCACCTAGCAAAGGTGTAGGTTGTGTTGAATAAAGAGAAAGTTACCCCAAGGTATGTTAATTCACACCAACTAATAGAACGTATCAACAAAGTTGATACCAGACTTCTCTCGTGTAATCTAACCACAGACAGTGGAAATGAACGAAGAATGCTCATAAGAAAAGGGAACTAATGCGAGATCGCCGATATATAATTACGAAAACTACGAACCAAAAAGATTTCAACGATGAGAATCCTTTGGAAAAAGAACCATTCTAGCAAAAGAGTGTACGTAAAAGGTGGAAGTGAATATTGCAACAAATATGCTCCTATCAATTTATTCTGAGTATATGGCAAAAGTTTAAATTTGAGGACGAATTTATTATAAGAAGGGGCGATTGTAATAGCCCTAAAAGTATTACGATAATTGGATCGTGCCACGAGTTCTAAATTATGGAATTTAGGCTAAGTAGGTCGGGAATGAGAATCGAGTTAAGAAGTATAATTGGAATAAGATTATTAAATCGATCGCGAAATAATAATTTTAAGCGAAAAGTATTATTCGTTTGAGCGGTTATTAGCGGGACTAAGAGAAAGTTAAGATAATTAAAATAAAATAAAATATAAGTCCCGAGCTAATAATTTTCACGTCAAAGTCCGTGAAATATTTTTAAGAATTTATCGAAAAAATTTCATAATTTTCGCAGATCGTTTCAATTTTGGACGCGACGTAAATTAAGAATTTGAGTTAAAATGCAAATTAGCTATTTTGAGCTAAAATAAACATTTAGCCAATTTGACAATTTCTTAAGGAAGGCGTTGACCATCTTCATCTTATTTCTTTGGCTAAAGAAGGAAAAATAGTTTCCAGAAAACCAAAATTAGCGGAAAAGCTTAGAAATTGAGATTTCAATCCAAGCTACGCTGAACGTTTCTCGGGCGATTTAATGATTCTTGATGCTACAAATTCGGATTTCTTTCTACAATCAAGGTGAGCTACAAATTGTGATTTTTTATTGAGTTATATTGATGATTTTTGGATAAGAAATTGATGATATTAAATTAATGATTGTAAGCTATAGAATTTGTGATGTTGTAATGGAATTAGGGCTGATTGGTCATGGCTGAATTGAAATTGAGCTTTGTATGGTTTCATTGGATGAGGTTTTGTAATACCCCTAATTTTCAAAATATGGAATTTTTGGAAATTGCGGTGAATCGGAAATTAGCGGCGGTAGAGTACCGGCTTAGAAATTAATTTTCGGTGTTTAAATGCATGTGATTGATTTATTTGCGATATGTGATTAATTATTTAAATATTTACGTGTGCATGGCTACGAAAATTGATTTATTGTGCATGGGTGGCATTTTTGTAATTTTCGGCCATTAATTGATAAAACCGATTTAAATAATTAAAACGTTAAAAAAATAAGTTATAAATATAATTGCTCAAGATTTGATCATATAAGAGATTAAGTTAATTCGGAAACGTTTTTCGAGAAAGATTTTTACGGAACTTCGAAAACCGTAAAAATAAGTAAATAAGCTAAGATTAGCTTAACTTGGGGAGAAAGCAAGTGAATATGAGGTGACACATGTTGGACACTTGTCAACATGCATGTAGCCTAAGAGTGGAGCTAATGATTGAAGTTAAAAAAGGTAAATTAGACCCCACAACTTTTTAAACTAAAATGCTATAAGTGGAAAATCTTTTTCTTCTCCATTTTCTTAAGAGTAAAAAGTAGAATTGTAGAGAAACCCAAAAGTCACTCTCTTCTTTTTCTTGTCTTGGCCGAACCACACCCTAGGAAAATAATAGACTCCATTAATTTTTAACTCAAACTTTTGAAAAGGTAAGATTAAAAGCTTTTAAATGGGTGTTATGTGATTATTTTTGTGGGTTCTTATTCTTCTTCTTCTTCTTGGGTGTTATGCTTAAATGGAAGGTTTCCTTAAAGTTTTAAAAAATGTGATCTTTCTTTCAAATGTATTTTCTTAAGAGGATCAAATAATTGGGTGTTATTTGTTTTTGAAAAATTTCGGTTTTGATAAAATTTTGGTTCAAGGGTTTAAAACCTACATGCAATCTTGGATTGTGATTTTAATGAGTAAGATAAAACATGGGTAAGAGTTGGTTTTAAAAGATTCAAAATTTTTAAAATAGTTATGTGTTAAATTTTTAATTTTTACTTGAACAAGTATTTGAACTAAGCTTAAAAATGCTGGAAATTTATATTTTAGTGTTAAAGCTTGATTCTTGAGGAAACTTAGAGGTTTTTTTAAAAGAAGAATTTAAAGGGTTAATTTGTGGTGTTAAAAGGCCGAATATTTTCATGATTTTTCATGAAGTAGGGTTTGAAATTTTATGATTTAAAATGATTTAAATTTCATAAGAAAATTTGGTGGTTTCAAAGATCAAAGTGTAAAAATTTAACAATTTTTCCTTGAAACCGAAAACAATGGGATTAAAAAGGAATATTTATGAGATAAATTGTTTTGAGTTTAAAAGTTGTTAAAATGGGTGATCATGTGTGAAATGTGTCTAAGATTTTGAAATAAAAATTTGTGGGTAATTTATTTGTAATTGCCGAATAGTGTTATGATTTTCTATTCCTTGATAATTTGTTGTGTTTATTATAATGTTTGCATGATTATTGAGATTGTTTAGAAGATCAACTTAAATGTGATACATGATATAATTTTTGATAAAATTTGTTAATGGAAATTTTAATGTGGCCGAATATAATTCTATGATGGCATGAAAATATTATGAAAGTTATTTAGTGGGTATGCCGAAATGTTTATATGTGTGATTTTATGATTATGGTAAAATGATTTATGGGAATTTCCATGTTATATGTTGATAGTAGGAATTTATAAATTTTGTTTGTAAAATTTTTGGTTGGCCGAATATGTATTTGGAATTGCATGTTTAGTTTGTGGAAACTTGATTATGGGTAATTGTTGAAATTGTATGTATTGGATTTACATGTTAATTTTGAATAATAAATAGTTGTTAGCCGAATAAATGAAAAATGCAAATAAATGATTTGTATTGTTTAAATGGCATGTTATTTGGTGATTAGATGAGATTGAAATTATGTTTACATGTTATGTGGGTTAAATATTTGAAGTGATAAATTTTGGCTAAAAGCCGAATAAATCTATGATTTAAAAGAAATTTTACTTTTAAATTTCTTGATTAATTGTTGAGTTAATAAGCATGCCATGAAAATGTTTAATTGTTAAAAATTGTGATATATGGTAATTTTGGCATGTTGGCCGAATAGATGGCTATATGGTGTGTGATTGTTTAATTGTTTATGATGTGGTTAGTGTTGTATATTTAATCAAGTGTGATTAAATATTTTAGTAGAGTTAAAATTCATTCAATTTGAAATTGATTGGCTAATTTTGGTATAGGTGGTTTAGAGAGTGGGGTGGTGGTCGGCGAACCACTACCGGCCGGTAAACGGAGCACGGTGTCTCTGTTTAACCGAGCCAAGATTTGGTCGGGTTGAAACCGAACCAGAATGGACCAAGGCCAAGAGGGGGCCGAAACCGTAATTAGACCCCGGACTTAGAACTTTGGACTTTTATTTAGACTTAACTAAATAATTTGGACCCAAAGTTAAAAAGTTAAAAAGGTAAGTAATAATTTAAAAATTGGTTAAAAGGGACTAAAAGGTAAGATTTGAAAGTATAAGGACTAATATGTCCTAAATGGATTTTTGGTGGACTTAAAAGGTAAGTGAAACCTTGAATTTATTTAATTAAAAGTTTTTAAGATTCTAAACTTTTGATTTGGGCCTAAACCCAAAAGATTTATATTTTTAAATAAGTTGGAATTAATTAGTTGATATAAACTAATTAATGTTTTATTTAATTAAAATTGGAAAATTTTAATTAAAGGATGTATATAAGTATATTGTATTTTTATAAAAGAGGATTTGAAATAAGGGTATTTTGGAATATGAAAATTTATAAGGACCGAATAGTATTTTCTAAAATAGGGGAATTTTCCGAAAGGATAAAATGGTAAAATTTACCTAAGGTTTAGATGGACCAAATTATGAATTTAATTGGATTCCTAAGATTAAACCCGATACGTAGTGTATGTACGGGCCACGATGTCGATCGTGATGATTAGTGGGAAACGTTTTGATTAACAAACGTTTATAGAATTGACGAAAGGTCAATCTCGGAATGCGAGGCATTCACGGGGCAATAATTGCCGAGGAGCTAAATGTGGATTAGCATGCGTAAATTATTGTGGAACGACAGTCTGTGAGTTTGCATTATTACATGCATACATTAAAGTAATAAAATTATTATTATTACTTTAATGTGGAAAATTAATATCGTAAAGCATTTTAAATATATCGTATATTTATTTTGAGTAATTAAAATTATTATGCAATGAATCCATGAAACGTGCCATCCTATTTGGGCTATAATAGGACTATGTGATCACTAGTTATTGCATGCATATTTATTTTTACGTAAAGAGGAATGTACTGTGTGAATCTAGACGACGGTCTAGAAGTCTGAGACGACGGTCCAGACATAGCGGGAGAGCTTCTAAGACGACGGTCTAGAACCCCGAACAAGTTAACGGTGACGGAACGTTAGAGTTCGGCCGATTGATTTAAGAACTAACGGCGTCATGGAACACTTAATGTTATCGGTCGTTGAGTTCATGAGAAAAGTTGGGAACAGTCTAAAGAAAGGTTTAGAACTGTAATGGATAGTGGAAAATAAACTAGAGTCGAGTGAATCTACGGGTTCAGCCGACTAGTTTATTAATCTAAGTCTGAAAGGAGACTTAGAGGAATATGGATTAGAAATTGCATTTCATTTCAAAAGCTTTACGTTTCTGTGATTGAACCGGTAGTAAATATTTAAATATATCTATTTTATAACGAGTTAAGTATTTAATGTGTGTTTGTAAGATGTCAACTCACCAGTTAATCTGACCCCGTTGTTGTACCAATTTTTCAGGTACGTAGACTGTCATTTTTGGTGAGGCTTCATACTCTTGTTTCATGAAGTCTCTATTTTGGGCGATGTGGTATTTTGTAAATACTTTCCTATCTTAGCGCTGCAGTAGTAATGTCTAGATAGACGGAACTCTTTAGCATGCTTTAATTTGCGATGAACTGCCACGATAATACTCTGTTTAATTATCATCGCTTTGTTATTATTATATTTATATATGCATGCTTATTATGGATATTTTGTGATGCCTCTCGGGTATTTGAGATACCGAGATAAATGTGGAAAACAGTAATGAAACTGTTGGCATCGAGACAAAATGTATATGTGGGCCCGACGTGGCGTAAATGTGATTTGCATGTCTCACCCTAAAAACGTTTTGAAAAAGGGTTATAAAAATTGACATGTTGTGAAAATGGAAAAGAGGTCCCGTGAAATGGTTGACCTAATGTATACGTTTCGGAATTTAAAATGTATGATTTTATTCCGCGAAAAATTTATAGTGAATTTCGAAACAAATGTATGTGAGAAAACTTTTTAAAGAAAAGTTAAATTGTTTTAACGGGAAAAAAATGGATTTTATTTTAAGGCTTGCTACGGGTTTCGGAGCAACCACTCCCATTCCCTAGCGCCGGTCTCGATCCGGGAATCGGGTCGTGACAAAGGTGGTATCAGAGCAATGGTCGATTTATTGGGCCATTGCGTGAAAAAGTGATTTTATTTTCGAAAAGAGAATCGAAATTTTTTGAAAAAAAAGAAAAGAATGTGATTTTATTTTCGATGTGCGAATCGAAATTTTTAATGATGTGGCGTGATGTGAAAAGTTGAGTTGTTTATCGAGTTCCTAGGAAGGAATGAGTATCCCTAGGAAATCTACTGCAGCAAAATAGGAAATCGATGTCATGTCTTGACTAAGTTATCGTTTTTCAAAATTCTATTCCGTAGTGTTCCCTAGGAATTGAATTTGTGATGTTGTGAGTAAACGATAATGAGATTTTGTGATTGATTGCAATTATGTGATTTAATGCTTGAGAATGTGATTTGGTGATTAATTGCAATTGTTTGATGTGATAATTGGGAATGTGATTTTGTGAATATTTGCAATTACGTGATTGATAATTGAAATTTGATTGGGTTATTGAAACCGAAAATTTATGGTGTAATTGCTATGTGAAAAATGTGCAAAGTGAGTATGTGATTTGATTTTTGCGTGATGTATTGATTGAACCGAAATGTGTTCGGTGATAATGTGAAAATTGTGATAATTGTGATTGTTGTGTGTTTAATGTGCACGGGATTCACGTGGGTTTTATTTTGTGACAGTATGTCTAGATTTTCGGATAACATGTCACAAGGGAATCGGTATGTTGCGGATGCCGGATCGGTCAACGTGAATGTAGAGCAGTTTTTAAGAAGTGTGACCCCGGAAACCGCAAATGCTGAAAATGGTAGTAATGCTATTGGAAATGGCTTTCAATCAGAATCGGTTGGGTTGCAACCACCGAACCCTAGCTTTAGAGCCGATTGGTTCACCAAGGGAGTGGACAAGTTTAAGGAGGCTAAGATGAATGCTATAGAGGCTAAGGAAAGGGTTGCCGAAGCTTTAGATGATGTGGCTAGAACCGAGAGCCGTGAGAGGTATAGGTATGTGTTGTTGGGAGGTTATCTCGATACTTTGACTAGGGGAAGTAAATCGGTTCGAGAGTATATGGAGGAGTTCATGAGGTTTAATTCGGCGGTACCGGATTTGATGATGAATACGGAGGATGTTCATTCCCGTTTCATTTACGGTTTAGGTGATGAGTTTTATGGATTGTTGAATGAGAGAGCGAGGCCACTTCCGTACTTATACGGACGTGCGTTAGCATTAGAGGAGTATATGTTAGCCCGAGGAACACCACCGCAAGCTTATTTTTATCCCTATACCGAGAATCCTATTTTTGGAGCGATGATACCCGATGATGAGGAGCAAGAGGAGGATCCGGAAGAAGACCCGGAGGAGGATCCCGAGGAGTATGTTCCGTTGGATTAGGAGTGAGATTTAGATCTCGGGAGTAGCGACAGGTATTCTTTAAGATTAAGCTACGTTTTAAGTTTTAAGTTAGATAATTGATAAATAGAATTAATAGTATGATAAAATGAGTAGCAAACAAAATAAAAATGAAGCTTGAATGAAAAGGTAAAAATGGAAGTAGTAAAATATATTTACTCAATGAATTAGTAATTGGAGTAATATAGTGTATAAAAAAAAATATGGAGTATAATTCGGTTGTAGAGTGGAATGTGAAAATTTGTGGTAAATAAACAAAATAATGGAATAAGATAAAAAGAAAAGGGCAATAGAAATCATAAGAGGAATTTAGAATTAAGAAAATCTTAATTATTCTCGGAGTACAAATCCAAGAGTAGCTTACGAAAAATTTTAAAGTTTGTATTTAAAAACGGTATAGCAAGCTCGGACCCAACATAAAATATTTGGCATACATGTAAAATTTTGAAAATGCATAGAGATAATATTTACATTCATTATGAAAATAAATTTAAAAGAGAAATGCAACTCTTTGATAGTGAGAGTCGTCATTATCCCGAGCTACGGTTATATGAGAAGTGATGAACGAAAATTTTATGTTTTCAAGAAAAAGTTGTGTCGGCCAAAATTTTATAAAAAAAAAAAATTGTAAAATTTTAAAAGTAGGTAAAAACGGGCAAGTACTCCCGGAAATAACTAAAATTTTGTATAGATGAAATTTTTATTTTGGTTAAGTATGTTAAATTCTAAAATCTTTAGAATAATGAGAATAGATTATCCTAAAGAAAAATATATGTATGATTTGGAAAGTCTATAGAAAACTTTAAAATAATTGAGAAAGTAATAGAAGATAAAGTGGTATAGACATTATGTGGTTATCCTAAGTGAATATAGGATAATTGTGTAGTTAAGTGATAACTAGAAGTTAGTTAAACTTGACTATAGAAATCCCATGAAAATATTAAGTCTCGGAGTAGATGTTATTTTGGTGGTATGCCTAAGTTAAGACTAAGTATAGCCTTAGCAAGTGTGTTTTAGTATGTGAGAATTTCCGTAAAAGAAATGTTGAGGTGTGAAAGGTAGAGTTACCTTTGAGTCGGAAAAAGTTCCGAGTTACGGAAATGGAAAGGAAAGGTATAAAGTTGAAAGGAAAAAGGATTATGAAAATTCGAGGACGAATTTTTATAAGGAGGAGTGAATGTAATACCCCTAATTTTCAAAATATGGAATTTTTGGAAATTGCGGTGAATCGGAAATTAGCGGCGGTAGAGTACCGGCTTAGAAATTAATTTTCGGTGTTTAAATGCATGTGATTGATTTATTTGCGATATGTGATTAATTATTTAAATATTTACGTGTGCATGGCTACGAAAATTGATTTATTGTGCATGGGTGGCATTTTTGTAATTTTCGGCCATTAATTGATAAAACCGATTTAAATAATTAAAACGTTAAAAAAATAAGTTATAAATATAATTGCTCAAGATTTGATCATATAAGAGATTAAGTTAATTCGGAAACGTTTTTCGAGAAAGATTTTTACGGAACTTCGAAAACCGTAAAAATAAGTAAATAAGCTAAGATTAGCTTAACTTGGGGAGAAAGCAAGTGAATATGAGGTGACACATGTTGGACACTTGTCAACATGCATGTAGCCTAAGAGTGGAGCTAATGATTGAAGTTAAAAAAGGTAAATTAGACCCCACAACTTTTTAAACTAAAATGCTATAAGTGGAAAATCTTTTTCTTCTCCATTTTCTTAGGAGTAAAAAGTAGAATTGTAGAGAAACCCAAAAGTCACTCTCTTCTTTTTCTTGTCTTGGCCGAACCACACCCTAGGAAAATAATAGACTCCATTAATTTTTAACTCAAGCTTTTGAAAAGGTAAGATTAAAAGCTTTTAAATGGGTGTTATGTGATTATTTTTGTGGGTTCTTATTCTTCTTCTTCTTCTTGGATGTTATGCTTAAATGGAAGGTTTCCTTAAAGTTTTAAAAAATGTGATCTTTCTTTCAAATGTATTTTCTTAAGAGGATCAAATAATTGGGTGTTATTTGTTTTTGAAAAATTTCGGTTTTGATAAAATTTTGGTTCAAGGGTTTAAAACCTACATGCAATCTTGGATTGTGATTTTAATGAGTAAGATAAAACATGGGTAAGAGTTGGTTTTAAAAGATTCAAAATTTTTAAAATAGTTATGTGTTAAATTTTTCATTTTTACTTGAACAAGTATTTGAACTAAGCTTAAAAATGCTGGAAATTTATATTTTAGTGTTAAAGCTTGATTCTTGAGGAAACTTAGAGGTTTTTTTAAAAGAAGAATTTAAAGGGTTAATTTGTGGTGTTAAAAGGCCGAATATTTTCATGATTTTTCATGAAGTAGGGTTTGAAATTTTATGATTTAAAATGATTTAAATTTCATAAGAAAATTTGGTGGTTTCAAAGATCAAAGTGTAAAAATTTAACAATTTTTCCTTGAAACCGAAAACAATGGGATTAAAAAGGAATATTTATGAGATAAATTGTTTTGAGTTTAAAAGTTGTTAAAATGGGTGATCATGTGTGAAATGTGTCTAAGATTTTGAAATAAAAATTTGTGGGTAATTTATTTGTAATTGCCGAATAGTGTTATGATTTTCTATTCCTTGATAATTTGTTGTGTTTATTATAATGTTTGCATGATTATTGAGATTGTTTAGAAGATCAACTTAAATGTGATACATGATATAATTTTTGATAAAATTTGTTAGTGGAAATTTTAATGTGGCCGAATATAATTCTATGATGGCATGAAAATATTATGAAAGTTATTTAGTGGGTATGCCGAAATGTTTATATGTGTGATTTTATGATTATGGTAAAATGATTTATGGGAATTTCCATGTTATATGTTGATAGTAGGAATTTATAAATTTTGTTTGTAAAATTTTTGGTTGGCCGAATATGTATTTGGAATTGCATGTTTAGTTTGTGGAAACTTGATTATGGGTAATTGTTGAAATTGTATGTATTGGATTTACATGTTAATTTTGAATAATAAATAGTTGTTAGCCGAATAAATGAAAAATGCAAATAAATGATTTGTATTGTTTAAATGGCATGTTATTTGGTGATTAGATGAGATTGAAATTATGTTTACATGTTATGTGGGTTAAATATTTGAAGTGATAAATTTTGGCTAAAAGCCGAATAAATCTATGATTTAAAAGAAATTTTACTTTTAAATTTCTTGATTAATTGTTGAGTTAATAAGCATGCCATGAAAATGTTTAATTGTTAAAAATTGTGATATATGGTAATTTTGGCATGTTGGCCGAATAGATGGCTATATGGTGTGTGATTGTTTAATTGTTTATGATGTGGTTAGTGTTGTATATTTAATCAAGTGTGATTAAATATTTTAGTAGAGTTAAAATTCATTCAATTTGAAATTGATTGGCTAATTTTGGTATAGGTGGTTTAGAGAGTGGGGTGGTGGTCGGCGAACCACTACCGGCCGGTAAACGGAGCACGGTGTCTCTGTTTAACCGAGCCAAGATTTGGTCGGGTTGAAACCGAACCAGAATGGACCAAGGCCAAGAGGGGGCCGAAACCGTAATTAGACCCCGGACTTAGAACTTTGGACTTTTATTTAGACTTAACTAAATAATTTGGACCCAAAGTTAAAAAGTTAAAAAGGTAAGTAATAATTTAAAAATTGGTTAAAAGGGACTAAAAGGTAAGATTTGAAAGTATAAGGACTAATATGTCCTAAATGGATTTTTGGTGGACTTAAAAGGTAAGTGAAACCTTGAATTTATTTAATTAAAAGTTTTTAAGATTCTAAACTTTTGATTTGGGCCTAAACCCAAAAGATTTATATTTTTAAATAAGTTGGAATTAATTAGTTGATATAAACTAATTAATGTTTTATTTAATTAAAATTGGAAAATTTTAATTAAAGGATGTATATAAGTATATTGTATTTTTATAAAAGAGGATTTGAAATAAGGGTATTTTGGAATATGAAAATTTATAAGGACCGAATAGTATTTTCTAAAATAGGGGAATTTTCCGAAAGGATAAAATGGTAAAATTTACCTAAGGTTTAGATGGACCAAATTATGAATTTAATTGGATTCCTAAGATTAAACCCGATACGTAGTGTATGTACGGGCCACGATGTCGATCGTGATGATTAGTGGGAAACGTTTTGATTAACAAACGTTTATAGAATTGACGAAAGGTCAATCTCGGAATGCGAGGCATTCACGGGGCAATAATTGCCGAGGAGCTAAATGTGGATTAGCATGCGTAAATTATTGTGGAACGACAGTCTGTGAGTTTGCATTATTACATGCATACATTAAAGTAATAAAATTATTATTATTACTTTAATGTGGAAAATTAATATCGTAAAGCATTTTAAATATATCGTATATTTATTTTGAGTAATTAAAATTATTATGGAATGAATCCATGAAACGTGCCATCCTATTTGGGCTATAATAGGACTATGTGATCACTAGTTATTGCATGCATATTTATTTTTACGTAAAGAGGAATGTACTGTGTGAATCTAGACGACGGTCTAGAAGTCTGAGACGACGGTCCAAACATAGCGGGAGAGCTTCTAAGACGACGGTCTAGAACCCCGAACAAGTTAACGGTGACGGAACGTTAGAGTTCGGCCGATTGATTTAAGAACTAACGGCGTCATGGAACACTTAATGTTATCGGTCGTTGAGTTCATGAGAAAAGTTGGGAACAGTCTAAAGAAAGGTTTAGAACTGTAATGGATAGTGGAAAATAAACTAGAGTCGAGTGAATCTACGGGTTCAGCCGACTAGTTTATTAATCTAAGTCTGAAAGGAGACTTAGAGGAATATGGATTAGAAATTGCATTTCATTTCAAAAGCTTTACGTTTCTGTGATTGAACCGGTAGTAAATATTTAAATATATCTATTTTATAACGAGTTAAGTATTTAATGTGTGTTTGTAAGATGTCAACTCACCAGTTAATCTGACCCCGTTGTTGTACCAATTTTTCAGGTACGTAGACTGTCATTTTTGGTGAGGCTTCATACTCTTGTTTCATGAAGTCTCTATTTTGGGCGATGTGGTATTTTGTAAATACTTTCCTATCTTATCGCTGCAGTAGTAATGTCTAGATAGACGGAACTCTTTAGCATGCTTTAATTTGCGATGAACTGCCACGATAATACTCTGTTTAATTATCATCGCTTTGTTATTATTATATTTATATATGCATGCTTATTATGGATATTTTGTGATGCCTCTCGGGTATTTGAGATACCGAGATAAATGTGGAAAACAGTAATGAAACTGTTGGCATCGAGACAAAATGTATATGTGGGCCCGACGTGGCGTAAATGTGATTTGCATGTCTCACCCTAAAAACGTTTTGAAAAAGGGTTATAAAAATTGACATGTTGTGAAAATGGAAAAGAGGTCCCATGGAATGGTTGACCTAATGTATACGTTTCGGAATTTAAAATGTATGATTTTATTCCGCGAAAAATTTATAGTGAATTTCGAAACAAATTTATGTGAGAAAACTTTTTAAAGAAAAGTTAAATTGTTTTAACGGGAAAAAAATGGATTTTATTTTAAGGCTTGCTACGGGTTTCGGAGCAACCACTCCCATTCCCTAGCGCCGGTCTCGATCCGGGAATCGGGTCGTGACAGGTTT
Organism: Mercurialis annua; assembly: GCF_937616625.2. Classification (NCBI taxonomy): domain Eukaryota; kingdom Viridiplantae; phylum Streptophyta; class Magnoliopsida; order Malpighiales; family Euphorbiaceae; genus Mercurialis; species Mercurialis annua. The sequence continues at coordinate 39,067,043 of NC_065571.1, forward strand.
GGATAGGAAAAGGTTAGGGTTTTGGGCAATTAGATGGGCTCATGATGTTTAAATGCTTTGGATGGTTATAAGCTTTGAATTTGTGTTGTAAGCATTATTTTGAGCTTGTATGGTTGAGTCTTATGGCTGGTACGTTATGGCTGAATGGAGGTATAGTATTGAAGGGTTAAATTGATTTACTTTATGTGAAGATTAGGTGTTTGATGAATTGACTTTATGAAATTGTGTTGTATTGCTTGAATTCTTGGTTGAATTTTGACATACGAATGGGCTAAGGGTTTCGGCCCCTAAGCTAGTTGATGCTATGACGTTTAATTGATAGGTTATGAGTGTTGAGTTGGAGTCATATATCTGAATATATATTGAGTTTGAAGCAAGATTGATTGAATTAGATTTGATGCAAAAATGCATGAATAGTTCGGCCATGAGTATGAATTCAAGCTTTGATGTTTTAGTAAGGTTTAAGTCATGGATTGTTGTGTGTATGTTCGATTGTGGTGGCTGAATTATGTTTCTATACACGTATGGTTTCGATAGATTAGAAGTCTCGACGCGTAATTAGTTACGATCCGAATTTCAACAAACTAGATAGACGTTTTGCAGAAAATTGTTCTACAAAACAACCATATTGCGAGGGAAATATATTGAGCTGTATAGATTTAAATCAAGTTCTATTTGCTGGTACAGAAACTTAAAGATTTTGTCTAAATTTGAGTTTTTGCTAATTCGGTTTTTAATAATGTGAGTTTATATTTTACTTTCAATTATTAATACTGCATTATTTTATAAAAATACTTAGTTAAAATGCACTATTGCATTTAAAAGCTTTGAAACCGAATATAGACCCGATGAAACAAGCTATCTATTGGGCATCAATAGAACTGCGTGTACACCAGTTATAATAAACTAAATGAACGAAAGATATGAATAATAATACATTGAACGTACATAAAATACAATTAATATCGAATAAAGAATGAAGCCATAAAGAATATGCTTAATATCAACTGATGCTAGTTTAACTCGGTTGAACTATCCTGGTACTGCATCACGAAATGATTAATGCAAGTAACTCAGTCGAATTATCCCGGGACTGCATTAATCGAGATACTAGGTTAATATTGGCAAATAATCGCAAGTGTACGATATCGCGCAAGTAATATTACTTGGAAGACCAAGTATCGATCCCACAAGGAACAATGAATTAAACAACTAATTTCTAATATTCTTTAATTGGCTAGTAGAAAAATAAATGGATTTGTGTAAACTAAATAAAATCTAACTTAAATTAACTCAAGTAATTAAACTAAAAATCTGAAATTAAATAAATAAATTGAGGTTTAAACAATTATGACAAAAAGCTCAAGGATTGATAATTCCAAATAAACTAGTAAAAGAATGGATTAAAACTTATTTAGTGATTTTATTGTGAATCGAGCTATTCTAATGCACCAAATCCCGCTCTCTCAAGTCTCAAACATTCAAATAAAATCACAACCTAATTAATTAACCAATTATTAACTTGCTCTCATAATATTAAAATTGAATTAAAGAACTAAATTGTAATTATGAAGCAAACTCAACGACTACCTAAATTCCAACCCGCTCTCACGGCGTTTTCCTCTAAGTTTTTAATTATCTATGTCTATTTAATTAACAATCTCTCAGTTAGTTAATTAAACACAAAATCATGAACTAAGTGATCAAATTAATTCAAGCATTAATCTTAGTAATTAAAACACAATTTTACTCACTTAATAAATCCTAATCCAATTCGAAAACTAATCTAAGTGTTCATATCAATCCCCGAACAAAGGATTTAGTTACTCATGCTTAAACTTAAATTAAACAAAGAAGAAGATGAAGAATTAAACATAATTAGAACAATAAATACCGGTGTTGTCAATTTCGGAAGAATCGTCTGGATTAAACTTGAAATCTTCACAATCGTTCTTTGCAGAAACTAATAATAAACTACTTATAAACTACTGGAAAACAGAAGCTAAAACGCTATTTTAAGAGAACGAAAATATAACTAATGTATTCTAATTATTAAAACTAGTCTATTACAAGGTCTTTATATAGTGGAGGAAGCTCTGGAATCTTCTAAGTCAATTTACGAATCGAATTTGAAATAGGAGTTTCGGTTGGAGTCGGAAAAGGAGATTAAGTCCAAGTCCAATTCTGATTAGGCAAATTTCACCTCTTTCTCGTTCGTACCTTCAAGTCTTGTTCGAGACATCCCTAAATTCTTCATGGTTCTCGTTTGTCCTTTGCTTTCTCGTTCGAAAAAACCTTGACTGAGAACAAATTCTCGTTTGCCAATCCTTGGTTCGAACAAAACCTTTATATTTCCTCGAGTCTCGTTCGAGAATGGCTTTCTCGTTCGAGACTCATCCAAAAACTTTATGGTTCCCGTTTGAGACTTGTGTTTTACGAACGGGAAAATCCCTTTACTGCACAAGGTTCGTTTGAAAGAAATTAATCCCATTTGATCCTTTCTTCACGACATTAATTTCTTCGTCCGCAAGCTACGGTTTTACTCCAATGCTCAATCCATCATTAATTAGCTCCAAATACTCGATTTTCACCTAATTTCCACTGAAACACTAACAAACACTATCAAACATAAAAATGTCAAATAATGTATAAAATTAATACTAAACGTGATAAAAACCGAGTAAAATCGACCCTAATTATAGGAGTAAAATACTCCTATCAAACCTCCTCACACTTAACCTTTGCTTGTCCTCAAGCAAGAAATAAATCTTACTCTACAAAATATGTTAGAATTCCTTAGCATATAACTTAACAATAAATCAATCAAAGAAATCTCCAACCTATGAACAATATGAACAATCAAAACTTCTAAACCCGACAACTAAATAATGATGCAATCAAATAACAATAATAATTTGTGACATAATTCAATATAACAAAGGTTACTAACTCATTAGTACAAGGTCAAATTGAATCATACTTCAAGCTTCACTGTCACTTGCGGGACATGGAAAATAATCAATTTCTCACTTAGGCAAATCATAGCAGAATTTAGTAAAAACTAAGCTAATGGCATCAATATATCAACAAGTAGGGTATATATCAAAGAAAAGCTCACAATTGAAAACATGATTATTCACCATAAGCTTGCTCATAATCCCGGACTCCGCTACTTGATTCGGTAATCAACAAAAATCATATGGTCTTTTATGGGGTTGTAATGTGGCTAAGGTAAAGGGTAGGTAAAAAGGATAAAATAAAGGCTAATTATCAACTTAATAAACTATTTATTACTACTATTAACTTCTAGGTTGATCTAACTCCTCTTTTGCGTTTATATGAACTCATAACTTTCTTTTTTTTGAATTACGCTTTACTCATTACTTTTTGCAATCTCAGAATTTTTCTTCTTTTTGAGATTTTTGCTTGCAAATTTTTATCTATATATTTTTTCTTTCACTCTTTTTCAAGGCGTAAACTCTATCTTTTTAAGCACAATGTAGTTCACTTTTTCTTTTCACTAATCTTGAGTTTCAAATCACCTATTTTCATCATAGTTATAATAGATAATATATTAAGTCGATAAGGTAAACAAAAGAGGTAAAATATAGAACGATAAAGGGTAAAATGCGATAAAAACAATAAAAAGGTCAAAGGCTCAAAGTGGTGCAACTAGGGGATAAAGGGTAGTCTTTTTAAGTGGTCTAAAAGAAAAAGGTATACTTAATTGCCATAATCATCTAATTTGTTGAAAACTCAATCGTGTAACTTTAAACGGACACCGAGCAAGTTCTAGGAATAAAACATGAAATCAACACTCACGACAAGAAAATTAAGCTCAAAAACTCTCAAAAGTGTGTAGTGTTTATGCCATAAACTTAATTCCTACAAAAATTATGCTACTTATGCCAAAAGTTAAAAATCGACTATAAAAGTAAACAATCGACATGTCATGAATCCGCATCAAGTTATTCAATTATGTTTCAACGATTTGAACAAGTCTAAATTTTGAATTCACCCTTATTTCATCGGATTATGTCAACGAATTATTAAGTCATTAAGCAAGCATCGCTTATCAATTGTCGAATTAAAAAGTCGTGTTCATACATTCATCGATTCGGGGAAATCTAAGATTGACAAATTAATTAAGATACACACCAAATCAACTAACACTTTTCATATTTAAAGACAAAGATTGGAGCGATACAAGACTTTGAAAATAAACTACTTTAACACCCTAATACATTCTACTAAAAAAAATAAAAAGAAAGCTGAAAATAACTACTTCAACACCCTAATAAAAACAAAATAAAGCTGAAAATAAAGATAAATCACCGAAAATAACCCAAACGAAAGATAAAATCTTTTTCCCCCCTCCTCACACTATTTCTAGCTATGTCCCCAAAGCTAAGAAATAAGAAAAATAAAAACAGAAAATTAAAGGAGTTTAAGTTAGAAAAACAAATCTCGCTCTAGTCAAAAGCCGGTGGATCCGGTGATGGTTCCGGTGATGGATAACGTGCTCCGCCGGCGGCATTAAAATAACCCCGAAGAAAATCCTCTTGCCGATTAAGCCGTGCCCGCATTCGATCTTGCCTCCATTGAAGTTGTGCAAGACCAACATGTTGCTCTTGTTGGATGTCTTCAAATAATATTTGGTTAGTTTCCCAACCAACCCGGTTTTGTTCAACCAACTCAGAAAACCGTTGATCAAACCCAGAAACATTAACCCCTTCGCCGGCTTGAGAAGTCTCCGCGGGTTCCTGTTAGTGATATGCACTAGGTCAATCATGTTTGACCATGTTTTGACTTTATTATTTTGTTATCTATTGATTGGCAGTTTTTATCATTTTATATTAATGATTAAAATACTTGAATGGTTAATTCTTTCTAAGGTCATCGAGTATGTGACTTGATAGTAGAACCCTTAGGTTTAATAAAAGAATTATATACCATCTATCCCTAGTCTTAATAGAACATTGAGACTAGTATGATGTTGATTGATGATTATGTTTTACTAATCATGTATATGAGATATTAAGTCAAATCAAAGGTGCTATTTGAGAAATAAGGCACTGGATGACCCACTGTGAGAATACTACATAGATCACTGTCATAAGTAATTCTCATTACAGTTCTATTAGTATAATCCTTTGACCTTGAAATCATCATGGATTTCTACATAGATATTTCATATTTTGATACAGTCTTACATTATCTTTAACAGGATAATGAAATAGATTGTCATTGGATATGAAAGTAACTATGTGAGAAATGTGAGTGACTGAGAAGGAATTTGTCCCTCATTTATTTGAGTAAGATATCTATGGGCCCCTTGAAGAAGATAGACTGAAGGAAATGCATGGCCATGCTAATTGATAAGGAGTTATCATTTTCAGTCTACTTAAAGTCAAGAAACTAATGATTGAATATTATAAGGATGACAGGACTATGCCTTATATTCAATCTGGATATCGAGAGACAAAGGGATTAAAATATTATTGTAAATGGTTAATCGGATTATCGATATTCGTATAACTTGGGTAGTCATAATGTCTTGCTAGAGGCCACTTATGACTTGTGGGCTGAAATAGGGATTTCGAGCCTACTGCCAACGTTATATGAACCTACAGGGTCGCACACTAAGAACAGGCCCAAAACAGTTATGGGTTGTACAAGCCCAATGTGATTAAGTGATTAATTATATATATATATATAATTCGTATTATATATATTAATAAATATATATATATATATATTAATTCGAAATTTAAGGATAAGTGTTTTCCTTAATTTATTATTTTTTTGGAAGATAATAAATATAGTAATTAATATATATGGATAATTATCAAAAAGGAGTTTTTGATAAACATAAACTTGTAGAATTGCAATGAGATTGAAATTCGAGTTTGTCTCAAACCCTAGTGTTGTTTATCACTATAAATACACATTAAGCAATTGGTTTGAGAATCATGAAATTCATTATTCACTAAATCACTAAAATTCGAAATTGCTTGTGAAACAATAGTGCTAGCACACAAGAACTAGTTTTGGCTAAGTTCTGTTTGTGTGGATACTCGTAGAGGACGCGTTCTTTTGGAGGCGTTTCTGATCCGAGGCTAGGTATCACCAAAGTGAACCACCTCCTTCCTTCCTACATTGCTGTTGAATTCGACATACAAGTAAGTAATTATTCTGTTAATTCGAATTACATGGATCTTGGTTTGGGTTTTTAGATAAATTTTTGAAATTCCGCTGCGTTATGAACCTATAAAACCCAACAGTTCCTTCCCCGCTCGCCTTCCTACTCTTCCTTCCACTTCTCCTCCTTCTTCTTCCGCTCTCTCTTCTTGTGCCGCCGCTTCTCTTTCGGCTCTTGACAACAATCGCACCCTTCTATGATAGGGAATAATTCTCCCCCTCTTCACGTACCCGGCCACATCTAAATGGGAAATATTGATTATCCGCGCCGGAGTGGACTCGAAAGTTGCCAAGATAGATGCCGAGGGTATAAAATTGTATTTCTCAGCTAATGCACGAATGAACCATCCATAACCAATCTTCGACAATCCTTGTGGAACCGCTCTTAATCGCTTCAAATGATGATAAGCCGTGTTGACTTGGTAGGCGTCGATCTCCGGATGTAAAATGGCATTTAATGCCAAAAGATCACTCTTCGCCACCTTGGAGTACTCATTACGCCCGCCAAAAGAATGCCCAAACCATTTCAAGAACACCACTATATTGATGTCTTTGACTTCATTCATCTTCGACACCTTGGACTTGTAATCAGCACGATCCGTCAATTCCCTCCAAATTGCCACTTGATCGAACTCTTGAGCCCAATTGACCAATCCTGTTCCCCTCATTCCAAAAAGTTCCACTAAATCTTCAACACTAAGAGTATGACTAGTGTTGTTGATGCGGAAAGTAATGGAAGTAGGAGAACCGTGAACCGGTTGAAGAGTAGAAAAGAACTCAAGAGTCATCTCATCGTAAGAATGGTGACTTACCTTGGCCAACGCCGTTAGACCCAAGATGTCTAAGTACCTCTCAATTTCATCTTTAATCCCGAGGCGCTCCATATCATCAAAATCAATTTCAAACGGAACCGCGATATCCCGCTCCTTAATACTCAAATACAAGTCACCTTCCTCCTTCGTATGGATTTGGAAAGGTGCTTGATAACGAGATGTCAAAATCGCCGAGGTGCTAGGCCTAGAGGCGGAGTGAGCGGTTGATTTTGATCGGCTTCTTCCGACGGCCGGTAAAGATGGAATAGCCGCTTCTTAATTTTTTGTGCTTGAACGGCAGATTGGTTGATTTTCGGCATTCTTGTTTCGCACCATGATTTCGGAATGAGAATTTTTCTAAGCAAAAAAAATTGAAGAATAAGAAAAGAAAAGTATTAGAAGAAGAATGTGTGTGAAAAAAAATGTAGAATAATGCAATGTATTTATAAGGAAAATATAACAAATCCAAGATTTCCCACCACTAAATTCAAACTTTCCATTTAATAACTTTGAATTGATTTAACGGTTTAGATCGACACCATGTAATCAATCCAAGTGAAATTTAAGCACTAATGAATGGTTCGGATTTGGCAAGTCATCAATCCAAGTGAAAAATTCAAATTTTTCAAAGCACAAATCTCAAAGAAACACAAATTTCAAAAGAAACACAAGTCTCAAAAGAAACACAAGTCCCAAGAAATCTACTACACTTTAATTCAAAAGTTTTAAATGAAAAATTCAAATTTCCCACTATTTTTTTGATGATTCTCGAACGGGAATAGGGTTTTTCGAACGGGAAAATGCAATTTTTAATCAGGCTTGTTTATTCCATTTTTTTCCCGTTTGAAAACTAATCGAACCTAGGCAAAATTGCCTTGGTTCTCGAACGGGAATGCCTTTCTCGAACGGGAAAAATGAATTCTATGTCTGGGTACGAACGAGAAAGGCATTCTCGTTCGAAAAAACCTTAACCGAGAGCTTTTGGCTCTGAAAATTTCCCTTGGTCTCGAACGAGAATGTGATTCTCGAACGAGACCAAGAGGAAATTTATGTTTCTCGTTCAAAAACTTTGCTTTTTTGAACGAGAAACCAATACCTGAGCAATATTTGAGCTACTTTGCAAGGGTCTCGTTCGAAAAATAGGAATTTCGAACGAGACCAAGGCAAAATGGCTCAAATATCATCTGGAAACTCTTCTGAAACTTGCTATAAACCCTTTAAATACCTGTATTATCAAAAGCAAAAACTCACCCCGGAATTAAACGGAAACAAAATAAAACATAAATAACCAAAATCAAAAATAAATAAAAAAAACCATAAAATAAGATAAAAACACGAACCTCTCGGGATTGCCTCCCGAGTGCGCTTTATTTTTGGTCAAAAGCTAGACCGTGGCCCAGAATTTATGGAGGAGTGGTGAACATGATTTGTTCCACCACTTGATCCGTCAAAGGTCCAAGATACGGTTTCCACCGTTGTCCATTTACCTTGAAGACTTCACCACTAGCATTCTCCAATTCCAAAACTCCATGACTTGCCACACTTTGAATTTTGAAGGGGCCGCTCCAACGAGACTTAAATTTCCCGGGAAATAATTTGAGGCGTGAGTTGTAGAGCAAGACAAACGACCCTTCCGAAAAGGTTTTAGGAACGATATGAGCATCGTGCCATCGTTTCGTCTTTTCCTTGTAAACCTTGGCGTTTTCGTAGACATTTAACCGAAATTCGTCCAACTCATTGAGTTGAAGCATACGTTTCTCCCCCGCCGCTTTATGGTCAAAATTGAGCTTTTTTATGGCCCAATATGCTCTATGTTCAAGTTCCACCGGAAGATAACAAGCTTTCCCAAAAATAATACGATATGGAGACATTCCTAGAGGCGTTTTAAAAGCCGTACGATATGCCCATAATGCATCATCTAGTTTTAGCGACCAATCTTTCCTTGTGCTATTAACCGTTTTCTCTAGAATTCTTTTTAGCTCACGGTTTGAAACTTCAACTTGCCCGCTTGTTTGAGGATGGTACGGAGTAGCGACCCGATGATAGACTTTATACTTCCGCATCAAGGCATCGAATTGCCTATTGCAAAAGTGAGATCCACCGTCGCTTATTATTTCTCTAGGAGTCCCGTATCGATTCATCAAACGTTTGAGAAAATCCAACACAACTTTGGCATCGTTAGTGGGTAATGCTTCCGCCTCTACCCATTTTGAAACGTAATCTACGCACACCAATATGTATTGCTTTCCAAACGACATAGGAAATGGACCCATGAAGTCTATTCCCCACACATCGAAAAGTTCCACCTCTTGAATGTTGGTAAGCGGCATCTCATCTCTCTTAGATATGTTCCCCACTCTTTGGCATCGATCGCAATGACTAACAAAGTCTTTCGCATCGCGAAATAGCGTAGGCCAGAAGAATCCGCACTCTAGCACACGAGCGGCGGTCCTTGATGTACCATAGTGACCCGCATAGTCCGACGAATGGTATTGACTAAGTATAGGCATCATCTCTTGTAGTGGCACACATCTCCTCAAAATCCCATCTCCGCACACCTTGAAGAGGTACGGTTCCTCCCATAGAAACCGTTTAGTATCGCTTAAGAACTTCTTCCTTTGGTGGTAAGTCAAGTCCGGTGGCATTATTTCGGAAGATAGATAGTTTGCAATATCTGCATACCATGGCGTTTCTACCTCCAAAAGTACCATCAACATCTCATCCGAAAACGTTTCATTAATCTCTACGCCACTTAAAACTGGTTCCGGAATCTCTAACCTTGACAAGTGGTCGGCGACGACGTTCTCCGTTCCTTTCTTGTCGCGAATCTCGATATCAAACGCTTTCATAAGAAGCACCCATTGGATTAGTCTCGGTTTAGCATCTTGCTTTGCAAAAAGGTATCGAAGGGCCGCATGGTCCGTATAGATGATAACCTTAGAGCAAAGTAAGTACGACCAAAATTTATCCAATGCGAACACCACCGCAAGCATCTCTTTTCCGGTGGTGGTGTAATTGAGTTGAGCACCCGCCAATGTTCGGCTCGCATAGTATATCACATGAAGCTTTTTCTCCTTCCGTTGCCCCAATACGCACTTAAGTGCTATATCGCTTGCATCACACATGAGTTCGAAAGGAAGAGTCCAATCGGGTGATGAAATGATTGGGGCCGAGATAAGAGCTTCCTTCAACCTAGAAAAAGCAACAAGGCACTCATTAGTAAATTCATAAGGAATATCTTTAACAAGCAAATTAGTTAAAGGACGAGCAATGGAAGAGAAATTTTTGATGAATCGTCGATAAAACCCGGCGTGCCCTAAGAAAGCACGAACTCCTTTTACGGTAGTTGTTGGTGGTAATTTCTCGATGATTTCCGTTTTTGCTCTATCTACTTCGATGCCGTCCTTGGAGATTTTATGCCCCAAGAGAATTCCTTCCTCTACCATGAAATGGCACTTCTCCCAATTTAAGACTAGATTGGTCTCCTCACACCGGGCCAACACTCGTTCAAGATTATTCAAGCACATCTCAAAAGAGTCCCCGAATACCGAAAAATCATCCATGAAGACCTCCATAATATCTTCAATCATATCGGCAAAGATGGAGGTCATACATCATTGAAATGTTGCTGGTGCATTACAAAGACCGAATGGCATCCTCCGATAGGCAAATGTTCCATAAGGACATGTGAAAGTTGTTTTCTCTTGGTCATCCGGGAAGATAAGAATTTGATTGTACCCGGAATATCCATCGAGAAAACAATAATAAGCGTGGCCCGCTACCCGCTCCAACATTTGATCGATAAATGGTAATGGGAAATGGTCCTTCCTCGTCTCCGTATTTAACTTGCGGTAGTCAATACAAACACGCCATCCCGTTACCGTCCTTGTGGAAATTTGCTCACCCTTCTCGTTTTCAATCACCGTCATTCCCCCTTTCTTTGGAACGCATTGAATGGGACTAACCCACGCACTATCAGATATGGGGTATATAATTCCGGCGTCGAGAAGTTTTACTATCTCTTTGTGCACGACCTCCTTCATATTTGGATTCAAGCGCCGTTGTCTTTGAGCCGATGCTCTTGACTCACTTTCTAGATGGATCTTATGCATGACCACCGATGGACTAATTCCTCGGATGTCCGAAATTTGCCAACCGATTGCCAATATATGTTGCTTCACCACTTTGACAACTCTCGTTTCTTGTGTTTCCGACAAGTTGTTTGAGATGATGATGGGAAGTGTCATGTTGTCGCCTAAAAACGCATACCGTAAGTGAGATGGTAACGTTTTAAGCTCAACTTTTGGTGGAGAAATAGATGAAGGTGGTGTCACGCTCTCTCTTCTAATCAAATTCTCGGCTTTCGGCTCATGTGTCTCATCGGAATGAAATATGACTTTTGAAACCGGGAAAAGTTCTTCCATGATTTCATCAATCATATCCAATTTCATGCATTCTACCTCCTCAAAAGTGTTACGCATGATCCTTTTCATATCAAACTCCACTTTGTCATCATCGATACGCAAAGTGAGTCGTCCGGCGTGCACATCTATCAATGCCCTCCCCGTGTTCATGAAGGGACGCCCAAGAATCATAGGGCATGTTTTATCCGCCGCATAGTCAAGTACGACAAAATCCACCGGAAAGATGAATTTGTCTTCTTTGACTAGATCATCTTCTACCACTCCGTATGGCTTTTTGAGTGAATGGTCCGCTAATTGAAGCATCATCGATGTTTGCTTCAATGTTTGATCACCAAAAATATCCCTGAAAAGAAACAAAGGCATTAGATTGATACTTGCCCCTAAATCACATAGACAATTAATTGAATTTAAATCGCCTATTTTGCATGGAATTGTAAAACTCCCTGGGTCCTTAAGCTTCGTGGGCAAGTCACTAAGGATGAGTGAGCTACAATTTTCCGTTATGCAAATTGTGCCTTTGTCGTCCCAACTCCGTTTCTTCGTTATGATTTCTCTGAGAAACTTCGCGTATTGAGGCATCTCACGCAAAGCATCCGCAAAGCTTATGTTGATTTGGAGTTTCTTGAAAATTTCCAGAAATTTATGGAATTTTTGGTTATCCGACGTCTTCTTAATCGTCCCGGGAAAGAGACCTTCGGCACAAATGGAGGAGGAGGTGGCGGTTTAACATATGGAAGTTCGGTTACTTCCTCCTCATTTGTGCCCGTTGTTAGATCGATCGCTTTCTCTTTACTTGCATGTGGATCATCAAGTTCTTTCCCGCTTCAAAGTTCAATAGCTTTGACTTGCTCCCTTGGATTTGATTCCGTTGTAGACGGTAAACCCCCTTGAGCTCTATTTTGAAGCGAGATGGCAAGTTGAGAAATTTGAGTCTCGAGATGGTGATTGACGGAAGCTTGGTTCTTAAAACCGGCTCTAACTTCCTCAATAAGCTTGTGAATTTTGCTCCCCTCATCCGCATTCCGATTTTGAAAACCGGGTGGGTGTTGTGGTCGGTAGTTGTTGAAGTTGCCTTGGTTTTATGAACCACGGTTTCCTCCTTGGAAATTTGCTCCTCCCATATTTGGGTTGGCATTGGCTTGACCCGAATTGTCCCTCCATGAAAAGTTAGGATGATTCCTCCATCCCGGATTGTAGGTGTTGGAATATGGGTCATTGCCTTGCCTTTTCCCATTGACATAGTTGACTTGCTCATTTGAGTTTTGATGTAGAACGGGGCAATCCATCCCCGAATGATCGTGCCCATCACAAGTCTCGCAACCCATTTGAACTACCGCAAGTTGAGCATTCCTTTGATTTGCTTGTTGTTTGTACATCTCGAGTTGTGCTAGAAGTGTCGCATTCTTCGCTTTCATTGCTTCAAATTCTTGGGTTTGCTCGAGGGTCATTATACCCTTTTGAGGTGGTTGCCTCAACCGCTCGGTTGACCAAGAATAACTATTTGTAGCGAGTTCCTCTAGCAAGTTATTGGCCTCATCATAAGTTTTCTTCATAAGTGATCCTCCCGATGCCGCATCAATCGTTGCCCGTGTACCCTCATTGGTACCGTTGTAGAAAATAGAGACAAGATGCTCCCTTCCTAGATGATGATGCGGACAATTTCTTTGAAGCTCTTTGAAGCGTTCCCAAACTTGGTATAGAGATTCACCAAGTAGTTGGAGAAAATCTATAATTTTCTTGGTCATCCTCGCCGTTTTGCCCATAGAGAAATACTTATTGAGAAAAGCTTGTGCCAATTGCTTCCATGTTGTGATTGAGGTGCTTGGAAGTGATTGAATCCAATTCCTCGCCTTATCCCTCAAAGAGAAAGGGAAAAGACAAAGCTTGATTTGATCCTCCGTTACATTATGGATTTTGAATGTGTTGCACACCTCCGTGAATTTCAAAAGATAAGCGTTTGGATCCTCGCGTTCCAACCCATAAAATTGGCAACGACTTTCAAGTAGTTGAAACATTCCCGGCTTGATTTCAAAATTGTTAGCGAGGATAGGAGGTGCAAAACATCCATAGTTGGCGTTGTCCACGTTGGGTAAGAAGAACTCACCCAAGGTACGTCTTTCGAGAAGAGGGACAACCCTCTCGTTTGGCCTATTAAGAGCTAGGCCATCATGTGGTGGTGGTGGTGGTGGTGGAACAATCCCCTCATGATTCAACGGAGGGTTACGGTCGTCCTCCATTGTTTTGGATTTTCACGCTGTTTTTCGGATACTTCTTTCGAAGGATGTTAAATCTGACTGAAACGGTTCTAGCGGTTTTTTGGCACGTCGTGTATTAGGCATACACTAACCAAAACTCCTGCGCAACACAAACAAGAAAACCAACGTAAAATCCAAGAATCACAAAGTATAAAATTAACTAAAAGTAAATAAAACTAACTCAATCTAAGAATAAGATACTCTTAATTAATTTAATCGCAATTGCTCCCCGGCAACGGCGCCAAAAACTTGTTGGCAAATAATCGCAAGTGTACGATATCGCAAGTGTAATATAACTTGGAAGACCAAGTATTGATCCCACAAGGAACAATGAATTAAACAACTAATTTCTAATATTCTTTAATTGGCTAGTAGAAAAATAAATGGATTTGTGTAGACTAAATAAAATCTAACTTAAATTAACTCAAGTAATTAAATTAAAAATCTGAAATTAAACAAATAAATTGAGGTTTAAACAATAATGGCAAAAAGCTCAAGGATTGATAATTCCAAATAAACTAGTAAAAGAATGGATTAAAACTTATTTAGTGATTTTATTGTGAATCGAGCTATTCTAATGCACCGAATCCCGCTCTCTCAAGCCTCAAAGATTCAAATAAAATCATAACCTAATTAACCAATCAATTATTAACTTGCTCTCACAATATTAAAATTGAATTAAAGAACTAAATTGTAATTGTGAAGCAAACTCAACGACTACCTAAATTCCAACCCGCTCTCACGGCGTTTTCCTCTAAGTTTTTAATTACCTATGTCTATTTAATTAACAATCTCTCAATTAGTTAATTAAATATAAAATCATGAACTAAGTGATCAAATTAATTCAAGCATAAATCTTAGTAATTAAAACACAATTTTACTCACTTAATAAATCCTAATCCAATTCGAAAACTAATCTAAGTGTTCATATCAATCCCCGAACAAAGGATTTAGTTACTCATGCTTAAACTTAAATTAAACAAAGAAGAAGATGAAGAATTAAACATAATTAGAACAATAAATACCGGTGTTGTCAATTTCAGAAGAATCGTCTGGATTAAACTTGAAATCTTCACAATCGTTCTTTGCAGAAACTAATAATAAACTACTTATAAACTGCTGGAAAACAGAAGCTAAAACGCTATTTTTTTAGAACGAAAATATAACTAATGTATTCTAATTATTAAAACTAGTCTATTACAAGGTCTTTATATAGTAGAGGAAGCTCTGGAATCTTCTAAGTCGATTTACGAATCGAATTTGAAATAGGAGTTTCGGTTGGAGTCGGAAAAGGAGATTAAGTCCAAGTCCAATTCTGATTAGGCAAAATTCACCTCTTTCTCGTTCGTACCTTCAAGTCTCGTTCGAGACATGCCCAAATTCTTCATGGTTCTCGTTTGTCCTTTGCTTTCTCGTTCGAAAAAACCTTGACTGAGAACGAGTTCTCGTTTGCCCATCCTTGGTTCGAACAAAACCTTTATATTTCCTCTTGAGTCTCGTCGAGAATGCCTTTTTCGTTCGAGACTCATCCAAAAACTTTATGGTTCCCGTTTGAGACTTGTGTTTTTCGAACGGGAAAATCCCTTTACTGCACAAGGTTCGTTTGAAAGAAATTAATCCCATTTGATCCTTTCTTCACGACATTAATTTCTTCGTCCGCAATCTACGCTTTTACTCCAACGCTCAATCCATCATTAATTAGCTCCAAATACTCGATTTTCACCTAATTTCCACTGAAACACTAACAAACACTATCAAACATAAAAATGTCAAATAATGTATAAAATTAATACTATATGTGATAAAAACCGAGTAAAATCGACCCTAATTATAGGAGTAAAATACTCCTATCAGTTAACTCGGTAGAACTATCTCGAGACCTGTATCTCCCCAGTTAAGTCGATCGAATTATCCCGGTACTTGGGACCAATAATAAGTGAGTATCGATCGTATCGAAAAAAAAAGGAATGAATGTAATCGAAAAGCTTAATAAATAAGAAACATAATGATAGGGTTTCATCCGGTACAGTATTGGCGTGCATATAAAGGTATTTGTTTTTTATTACTTTCTACAGTAATTATGAACTCATTTAGTGTCAACTGACACCCCCCCCCCAACATGGTGTTTCCTTGCAGGTGAACATGTTTTGACTAGGCTTCTACCTTATTCTAGAAGTCTTATGTATAGTATGAAGGAGCCAACCAGTAGTGCTGCAGTAGTCGGGCCCTAATATGTATAAGTAGATTGTCAAACAGTTTTGTATATCTTAATTATACTTTGATATATACGAACAATTTTGAAAACTGCATGTTAAACTGTTTGCTTTAATTGTGGAACGGGCTATGTTAAGATGTGAGACATCGCATTATTAGACCCAGGTTCCTATTTAACGTTTTCAAGAATTGAATAGCCGTGTGTAAACGTCAAGCTTTGAAAAGCTTTTATGAAAACGTTTTATGAATGAATATGAAACTGATCGATCGAAAGTTTGCGAAAAATTTATAACGTTGTTAAGGCTTGCTACGGGTTTCAGAACTACCATTCCCATTCACTAGCGCTGGTATCGACTCGAGATTTTGGGTCGTGACAAAAGTGGTATCAGAGCAGTAGGTCCAGTTACCACTGCTAATACGATTTGAGGGCGGATGGATACCACTGCCAGTCTATGAATAATGATTTAAATCTATAGGCCATGGTTATAGGTGATCGATGATTGTTTGTACCTAGGATTGATGTTCTCACTAGGTTAAGCTATGAACTACTGCAGCCATAGGATTTCAATCATGTCTCTTATACCTATTCTTAGGTCATTTATGATGTTTTGTTTTGGCTTAGGCTCATTTATGGTGATAAGTGTTTTGTTGTTAGTTGAACTGTGGTCTTGACCCTCGTTACGGAAATTGAGAGTGACCGATTTGAGAAGTTAGTTGGTTTTGAGCTAGAATTGAATGGTAGTTAGTGGGGGAAGGTATACAGGTTTGGATGTGGCTCAAAATTGTAGGAATATATCAATGTGTAAGGATACGCTCTATAAGTTAAGGTTTGAGCGGTGAATATTGGAGGCTCGGGTTCTCAAGTTAGGCAGTTGGAAGGACGGAGTGATCAGCAGTTGGATGTTATAAAGAGAGAATTGGAGTCTTTTGTTGAGGGTGATTGGACACCCATGACTTTTTTAGGTTGAACAGTGTTAACCCCAAGTTGGTGGCAGATTTTGTGGATGTGAACGAACTGTATTTTTTCTGTCTCGAGAATAACTACACAAGTCTGATGGATTTTGTTAAATTTTACATCACGACTGTGATTTGTGCGGCAAAGAAGAAAAACAAGGATTTATAATCTTTGTATGCGGCTCACTTCGCAAAGAAGAGAGATTAAAGAGAATAGTAGTGAGAATGGAACAGGAGCATCTAGGCTGATCAAAAAAGTGAGTAGTCGTTGAGCACATGATAAGGTAAAGTCAGTAGCTGGATCATCTCGTCATGCGTCGGTAAGGAAGTCTGTGGGAAGAGGTATTTATTAAATTTAAGAGATTATTCTATAATTTGAGGTATATGGTTGTTATGCGTATGATTTTTTATTGTTGCTTGGAGTTTTATCATTGATAAGATTAGTGGTTTGGTGTGGTGAGAATCAAGAATGTATTTTGAGGTTTTTGAGTGCGATTCTCATAAAGTAAATGTCTAGAAAATGTTTTCTTGATATTTTAATTTCAAATATGAAATTATTTTGTTTTAATATTTTAACTATTTTAAAACGTAATTGTGCCCAGACATGTCACACACATGCATTATGTATGCCACGGATAGGAATTGCATTTGACATGTTAAATTCTCACTAATATATGAAATAATAAATTGATTCGTGCATAAATAGAACACGCATCACAACATTAGTATGATAAGGTTGGATGCAACTCTTTGCGGATGAGAGCTGACAACACCCTGGCGCACAGTTATGTAAAAAAAAAAGGTTTTGTCAACAAATCATTTTTGAAAAGATGTTTTAAAAAGAAACTCACGAGTCACATTTTGATAAACGTATTTCAAAATTGTTAAATTTTAAACAGTTTTGAAATTTGTACTGGAAGATACCTAAACATTTACTTTGTGATGGATGTGACATTAATGACGAATGTTATGGTTTCTGACCAGGCTTGTGATGTTTGGAGTTGTTTCACTCAAGGTTTAGATTATGTTGATATTTTTGATTTTAGTGATCGCAATTTGGTGGTTTGGACGTCATACCCAAGTTTGGGAATTTGGAGTGAAAGGTTAAGGTTCGGTTATGCTCCGTGTGTGTGCGCGCATTTATGCATATATATATATGATGTTTTAAACAATTTTTTAAAGCATAAAGATTTAATGGTAGGAAAAGATTTAATAATGAGATATAATATTAAATGACAATTTTATTTAAAAGGAAAATGTTTATTTTCACGAGAAAAGTGATGGAATTCTATAATGTGATTTGATTTGTAATTGTTTTTTGTTAAATGATTTTAGAAATCGAATATTTATTAAAATAAGTTTTAGAATTTCGGGGAAATAAAAGGAGTTCTTATCGATGAAGTAACATAGAGTTTTCCAACTATTTAATAAATGGTAATATGAAAAGAAAACGGGATTTTAGATGTTATGTTTATCTTAAACGAGAACGAGAAATATTTATCACGATGTTGATTATATGGAGTATATTTTAATAAAAGCTAATTTACGTGAAAGGTGTTAGTTTTGAGCATATTTTGTTAAGGATCTAAGAAATATCTCGCGGGGAACGAGATTGTGAGAAGAGTTGCTAATGGAATTATGACAAAGTTAAGTGTGGATGTTGGGTTAGCGGCTATCAAGACCGGAGAATCGTGTTAGCGGGTTTCGACAACAAAGTTGGTTGGTCGAATACCTTTTTGAGTAAGAATAAGGGTTTGGTTGCGATATTATGTCGATCGGTTATTGAACATTCCATATATTCATTCAACGATAAATCCGAGCAACATGTTTAAGTGAGAGAGTTGACGTGGAGTCATCGAAGTTACCGGCGGAGTTGAAAGTTTATAGAAGATGGATTTTAAGAAAGATTTTGAATTATGCTTCTGATTGCATATTGAATACGAGTAATGTCGTTCTGTGTGATTCTCAAGATGGTTGGACGCTCGAGGTGACGAATTATATAAAGTAATTGCTTGTTTGTTGGATTTCGAATTGATCTTGTTGTGAAAATGGATTATATCTTTTGGTTCATTGAGAATAGTGGTTTTGTTGACTGTATGTGAGTTCGTACGTGTCGGTTTTGTATGGATTGGTTAGTTGAACCGAGGATTGTGTTTGGCCACCGAGTGTTTGAGATAGAGTTTTTGTGTTAATTTGATTTTACATTGGTATCCTACGTTTGTTTTTAGTGGTGTGGTTAAATTTTATAAATTTTGAGGACAAATTTTATATAAGGGGGGTAGAATGTAATATCCTAGGTTTTCCTGTTTTTTTTTTAGGTTTCATTTTGGAATCGGAACAGTTTCCGATTAGTTTACGTGTAGATTTTGTCCACGTATTTGAACTTGAATGGTTTGTTGTATGGTATATGCTTTAATTGAGTTGTCAAAGTGTTTATATAAGTGTTTTTATGTTTGGAATGCATCGAGTTTTAACTGAGTTTTGAAATCGTGCATATCAGTTTTCGTTCAAAGTTTTAAATGTGATTTTTCGCCTTTGGACGATCTTCTAAAATCTTTAAATGGTCGTTTTTTTAAAAAAAATTAGACGATCGTCTAAAACGATCTATTAAAAAGCTGATTTTTGTTTCCAAAATACTTTTAACTCGAAAATCAATATTCAAACTCCATTTTTTCTTTAAACTTCTGATTTCAGTTACATATCATCAAACCTTGTTCCATTTGAGTTTTAACTTGAAAGTCAAAACCCTTTTCAATATTATTAAGGTTTTTGGTGCATGCATTCAAAATTTTGATGTTTTGGAATTTGGCTTCTGATTTGAAGCTTCATAATCTATTTTGAACTTGTTGTTTATGAGTTTATTGGATTTAAGAGTGTTGTGGCTATTCGTTGTCTTGATATCTTGAGTTGCATGTGAGGTTTAAGGTTGATTTACTTGAGTTTTGGTGGTTTAGGATGTTAGGTGTTTGCGTGATCATAAATTGTTATGATATGCCATGCATCTCCATGTTTATATGACATGCAAATGGTTTATGTTAGATGTTATACTTTGGAAATATTATGTGTTTAGGGTTTATGTATGATAGTTTGAGCAAGAGGGTGACTTTGGCATGTTTGTTAAGTTCTTAGGCTTAATTTTTACTTTGCTAAGTGTGAGGACCTATTTGTAAGAATTGACTAAGTTTGAGCATGAGATTGGTTTCTGGAATTATCGTAAGGGTTGTTTGTATGTTATTTGGTGTTTGGGATGATTTTGGTGAGAATTGGCGAATTTGGAAGTTTAGGGACCAAATTGTCAATTTTAACAATTTGAGGGTCTAAAATTTGCCAAATATGTAGTTTGATTGCTTTCGAGGATGATTTGAATGTTAGTATGGTTGGTTTGATTCATTGAGTTCAATTTAGATTGGTTTGGATGATTTTGGTCGATTTTAAAAATATAGCACTAAATTGCACTTTTTACAAAACCAAAGGATGACTTTGTAAATTGACCAAATTTGGAGGTTTTTCCCAAGGGGCTGTTTTGATAAAATATTCTTGTTAAAATATTTTATTTAGTTTTATGAAATCGTTTTGAAAGGTTTTGCTTCGTATAGCAATTTTAACGTTTTTCGATAATCTAGGAGTTTTGGGCATTTCGGTCAAGTATTGAGTTTGTAGCCTTAAGGGTTGTTGTAACACAAGGTTTTCATGAAAAAGAGTTTAAAGTTGTTTTTGGATTATATCCTAGAGTCTAGACGCGCTCCGTTATGAATTTTGGCATTTTTACGAAAAATGTTGTTTTCATGTTTTACAGCCGAGTTTGTTTTAGTTAGAAGTCGTTCTCGCAATGGAAACGGGTTAGTACATTTCTGTAAGAACTTGAAGTTTAACTATGTATTTAAGACGTTATTACTTGTAGAAACCTATTTCCCGGACAAGTAAAAAGTGATATGGGACTGAAGCATTCAATGATGATTTCCAGAGCAATTCGTATGGGTGACGAGTTATCAATTTGCTAGCTGGAATCCGAGCCGGCAAAATCTGTGCATAGCTGTAAACTTAGAGGATCAAAAAATAATTAGCCGTAAATAGCCTACAAAAATCCAAAGAGATTTTAGTCTAAGTCTAGAAATTGGACTAATTGTAATATTTTAGAAGTTTATGGGTCAATTTGCAAGTTTTACGGACTAAATTGACCATGCCCATACCCATAGTGTCCCAAAGTCGTTTTTTAATACATTCGGGCACCAAATAACACTGTTAGACATAATTGTCACTTAATTAATTTATTAATACGAATTTAAAAGGTAAAATTCTAAGGTAAATAATTTAAACGTAATCCTAATCCTAACCAGAAAATCAAAACCCTAGAAGCTTGAATTCGACCTCCCCTAAAGAAACCCTAGCCGAATATTCACTCACACACACAAACAAATAGCACCAAATTCCAGTCCCTAAAACACTAAACTACGCTTTGATTCTCTAAGAACGCACCCTGCACTGACTCGAAGCTGGATTTCGCATCCACTTCGCCAGCAAACGAGCCAAGGACTCAAAACAGTACTTTTGAGAACCCTGGCAAATCCCTTACATTTTTTATGTCATATTAATGCACTTGCTGAATTTTTGTGATTAGATTGCATGTTTTAGCTTGTTTTGTTATTTTGCCATCAAAAATGTCATATTAGCTAAATTCTACTCCCTCCGTCCCAAAACAATAGTCCACTTTTCTTGTTTTTTTTGTCCCAAAACAATAGTACACTTTCCTTGTAAATCACAATTTAGAGTTTTTATTTTCCATATTGTCCTTATTTAAAGTGTATCATTTATTGCTATTAGCCTATAGTCATAATATTAATAAGGGTATGATAGGAAAAATGAAGATAAAATTTGTAAAAAAATAGATCATTAATTGTGTTTCTTAAACTGTGTGAAAATGAGAAAGTGAACTATTGTTTTGGGACGGAGGAGTATGTTTTTATAAAATTGCTATGAAATCGACGAATAAGCATGTTATTGACGGATTTAACGTGTTTTATATAATTAAATCCAGAAACTTAGTTAATTAGAACTCTTAAGATGCATGTTTATGTATTTTCAAGCTTGTTTGACATGAAAAATACCTTAAAATAACAGCTGTAATTTGCTATTTTTGATAATTAAATCAGCTTCAAACATTGTATAATTTCCATATTTGAGTTTCTTGTTCGATTTTATGCGTTTTTTTACTATTTTTGCACGTAAAACAGAGTTGAAATGAGTGAGAACATACCAAAAAACGAATCCCCATACCTACAGCCAGCAATGCCGCTGCCTCCGTAACCGGCAGCTCTGCCAAAACAAGGTTGCGGCTGTAATACCCCATATTTGTTTTTTAAAAAAAATTCTGTTGAGTTTCCGGTAATAATTGAGGTCGTTTACAAAATCGTGGTTCGATTTGATTTTTTTGGTTGGGTCTGGGTGTGGGTAAAGTTTTGGGTTGTGGTTCAACCAATTTATGGTTGAACAAGACTACGGTTCAACCGAGCAGGTTTCTTCTCATTTGAGTGGCCCAGGTCTCAAACGAGACTTTCAAATCCCGACTGGTCTCGTTCGAGACTCAAGGGTCTCGAACGAGACCCTACTGATTTGTGCACAGGTCTCGTTTGAGACCTGTGCTTTTTCTTTGAAGTCCCGTTCGAGACTTTAGTATCGAATGAGAACTTCTTGGCCAGGCTGTGAGCTGCATTTTACAGCCACATTTTAATGTTTTCTTTCCCCTATTTAAGGCCCGTTTTAAACCCTATTTGTTCCCTACTTTTTCATCAAACCTTAGCCGTCTTCCCTACTCCCAACTCTCTGAGATTTCTTGTGCTTTTCATCAATCAAAGTTTGGTGTTCATCGGTAAGTCTTGTGTTTCTAAGTTTTCAGTTTTTGTTAAAACGACACTTCCGTATTCTTAATCGTTCTCTTTCATTTTAGAGTTATTTTCTGTTCCGTTTCGTCCCAATGATTGTAGACTCATCTATCTTCAAGACCGAGCTTAGTTTTCATAAAACCGTACGTTATCTTTTTCGTTATAGCCGCCGCCGTTTTACCGTTTTTAAGTTATTCACTGTTTTTATTTCTAAAACGATACCTTCGTTTTTCGATCCGTTTGTAGCCGTTTTAGATCGAATTCAGATCCGTCTCGTTTTCGTGGAAGTAGACTCACGCCTCTAAGATTCTCATCTTTGTTTTCGCGAAACGGTACGTAAATCTATCCGTTTGAGCCGTCCTCGTTTTGCCGTATTTTGTTGTTTTCTGCATATGATTATTGCTTTAAGTTTCATTAATTACACTGATTAATTACTTAAACCTTCTAATCATAAAACTTGGTTAAAATATAATTAGGTTCCTACTAATTTATAACTCTTATAAATTAGTCCCTAATTAACTTGGACATAGTATAATTAGGTTCCTACTAATCTATAACTCTTACAAATTAGTCCCTAATTTGTACTTGTTTTTCATCTTAGATTAATTTCCGAGATATGCTAGTATCTATATGAAATCGATCTTTCATAAACTCAATCGGTTGCACACTCTATTGTGTGTGACTAACTAGGTTCACATCTATATGGCAACGAGAGTCATAAGAAACACCTTTCTTATATTAAATAATGAAATCTCATTTAATTATTAATTCTCGTAGATCGAGAGTGACGTCAAGCAACATATCACGACCCCCAAATAGAGATGAATGTTTTGATGCATTCTTAATGAACCGATGTTCATAATACCGTACACTTAAAATTCCCTTCATCTAAGATTCCAATCTCGACTAGTGTCACGGTTAAGTCAAACACTGTTTGTCTTGATTATATGACCTCATCTCTCAGTTCTAATTCTTGATAAATATGACTTCCACTAGAAACAACTTTCTATGTAAATCATATACACCTGCACAGGTTTTATCATCCATCAAGAACAATTTGAGATAGCATAGAATCTTGTCTCTGTTCATCCAGAGTGATGAATCCTTTCTAGGTTAAACCCATATCTCCATATACAACTAATTAGAGCCAACACATCCCGCGGCCCTAGCTCATGAAAGATCTAGGGTTAAGGAGTATCAAACTGTAATCACCTATATACAAGATAGTGTCACCGCAAGTCAAAGGACATATGTACAATTATGAACTAGATGACATTAAATTGACTTTAATGAATTGCCATGTATAAGTCATCTAGCGTCACTTGTTCGACTCACTAAACACCTTGAGTGTCCACATGTTTATTATGAACCCCATCAAGTAGTATGAGACTCACTACTTCCTACAATTTAGTAACTCTTTACTAATCAGGAGAATAAACAGAGGTGACGATCTTTCCGGGATAATGCGATGCCTTTATTCGTAGGATCCCATCGATCGTGAACGGTTATTTAGATCACTTGTATAATAGAATATGTCACTCATATTCTTAACACCTTAAGAATAGATTCTATCACAATGTGATAAGGACAATACGTAATAAATGAAGACTTAGTTGATAAGACACTTAGTTCAAATAAAATATATACTCCCTCTGTCCCAATAGAGTTGTCCACTTTGCCTTTATCACACAGTTTATGAAAAGCAATTATTGTTTATGAGTTTTATAAAATTTTGCTTATTTTTTTGGTCATACCCCTATTTAATGTAGGGTCCACTTGCAATTTACTTATTAGTGGATTTTAAATAGGCGTAATATGGGAAAATTGAGTGTAAAATTTAGTTACTTTTTGAAAATGGACAAGAGTTTTGGGACAAATTTTTTTGTCAACGGGGACAACTCTTTTGGGACGGAGGGAGTATATCTTTGTCATTGGGATTAGTTCTACAAATATACACGATTAAACGGCCCTAGGGCACATACTACTAACACTTCGGAGTCAAATCAGGTTTTGTCGCTTGTCAGGTTTTTCATGTGGATTAGTAAGCAGTGAGTTTGTAGTGCTATTTACCGCTTAAGTACCGCAATTTATTTTAGTATTATAAATGTTTTCGAATTGTTTTAAGCGACTATGGATCTGGATTGAAACGAGCTACTCGATAGGCTTGTATCGAGATTGTGTGCACCGGTAAGTACTCTGGGATCGGCAGACTAAGGTCTTACTTATGCTGGTAATTTGACGAGAATTTGTTCCCATCCACTTTTGGGTTTTTCGGTATGCTATGTCATACTTACGTTTGGATCATTTCAATAATGTATTCAATAATTATATATTATATTAGTATAAAAAGGATTTGATTTAAGGGTTTTAAACTTAATAAATGTAAATAGTATTGCGAACTCATCTCAGTATATCTGACCCCGTTGTTTTCCCAAATTTTCCAGGTTTATGATTTGAAAGCTGGTCAACTCTGATCCTTTGATTCTTCATAGGTTAATTTTATTTTAAATAAATTATCAAACTGATTTTTATTCTTAGACCGCGGTAGTAAACTAGAATTTTTTATTATTCTAGTCTGTTTTCGGATTGGTCTGACTGGATTTATTCTATGCTTTGGCATTATTATTTGTTTAACTCTGGTTATTTTTATTTAATGGAAGTACTTTATTTAAACTGTTAGTTTAAGTTGGAGTCTCGGTTACCCCCGAGCATTGGATTTTCTACAGGTTTATATGGTTGGTAGTTTTCCGCAAGGCTTGCTATGGGTTTTGGTACAGCCATACCCATACCCTAGCGCCATTCGCGATATATGAAATTGGGTCGTGCCAGTGGCGCCGCCACAATGACCTACCAGCGCCGGCAGTCACATCGTGTTCGTCGTTTCTTGCTCCCTAGAATTGATTCCCAGATCTTCCAAACGTGTTTACGGGCTCGTTCGGGCTCGGAATAAGGCCTTATTTGAACCCAGACGTAGAGAATTTAATGTAGTTTACTTTTATGCACTTTACTTGGTCCAACCCACTATAAATTGGGCCCATGATCCCAGACATGTAACATAAAGTATAAACCATGCCCACAAGCCTAAGGCCCGAAAACCCAGCAATTTCCAGAGCAGATTCCGGGTTCACCAGAACTCGGATTCAACCGCGGTTCAAACCAACTAAACTATATCAATGAGACTGACAACTTTCGTGTTCTAACCGAGAGCGAATTCTGATCACACCGACTGTCAAACCCGCGTGAGTACTAGACACTCAAAAAGTCAACGAGGTCTAATAGTATATCTAATTTTGTATGTATACCAACTGTACGTGGGCAATTCAATACTGTTTACCGCTTTCCAAAAGTATGCCAAATCAAATATTAACTGGTTAAAAGACTAATCACATGAATTAGCCAAATAATGCAATTCCAGCCAGTCATTTAGACATCTTAGGATTAATACGAAAAACTAGTAATAGTTGTATAGGTTTTTCAAGATAACCTAATAAAATCAATCAATCTCACTTAGACATCCGGTTTTAGGCTTTGTGCATGAAATCAATCCAGACCAACCTGACTTTGCTACTTGTTAGCAACCTCTAAGGTTAGATGTATGCTTAGGAATACTTGCTACTTGCTTTGCATGTCTAGTCCAGATCGAGTGATATGCGAGTTTATTTGTTTACGCGCTTTCATACTTGTTTACTTCTAGCACCATATCTTATGAATTATTATAGAATGTTGAGATGAAAATAAAACGAATATGTCTAGTAAATAAAGCCGGTAACATATAAGCCAAACACATGAGTCTAGGGGAGGTCCACAAACCCGGTCTTTTAGTCTAATGCACGATAATCTTACCAGAGGCGAGTAAGGTTATATAGTCGGTAGAACAGGCATTCCTAGTTGAACTACGTGACGACTCCATTGTTCAAACCATTTTCAGATCGAGAAGTCAGCCAAAAGTCTGGGCGAGCGGCCCCCGAACCCCGCTCCGCTCATAGTGGTGACTCCACTGGGGACTAAAAACAACTGTTTTTAAAACATAAAACATAAAAATGTTTTCATAATTGTTTTCAAAAAAAACACCTTATCGATCACCAGCTTTATTTCCCAGACATATTTGCACCTGCTGCATCATATTAGAAATTTCTCTTCTCACCTACTCTCTAGGAGTCCCTATCTAACCCTCATACTCATAGCCGATCTCACGCTCTGGCGTTGCATTCTAACATCCAGACCGTCTTATGCAGAGTAGTATGACTCACAGCCCAGTACCTTAGTCGTTTGTACTCATGATTGAGGAGACCTATCAAAGGTATATCAGTTTGTGGGAGCCTTACACCGGTTACTACCAAAACCCATCGACTCAATCCACATGCATCCCAGCCTAGACACTACCCTCTAGGGAAATATCCAACATAATGTTTATATTTGAGGCATATTGTCAATTTAATGATTCTAAATCCAGTGTTTCAAAAACTACTATCTCAATCTTAGTCTTAGGTCCGGGCTAACAAATTTTCCAGATTCAAAACCAGATTTTTCAAAACATCTTGTTAGGCCAGACCTAAAAGAATCAAATCCAATCAAGTTAAACTCCCTTGCTTGATCAAACCCCCCAATAACTAGTCTATTGGAAACTCCTTTCACTAGATACAACCGCAAGGCTAAATCAATCTCCAGATTTTCAAAACGGACTTCTACGTCCACTCTACATGACATAAAATCCTTCCAGAAAGGGAGCAAAGAATCATTACACAAACAAATGTCGTCTATCTGCTTTAGAACTGCTAAAAGAGAGCTTGTAGGAACGACGACTTTTGTATTGGGATGCGAGGGTCTAGACCGAAATTCCTAGGAACAATCCTCGCCTAGAACACGTGTGTGGGAAAATAAGGTTGGAAGGAACAATTTGTCTTCGTGATATCAGCTGTTCTATGTGCCAAACTTGCTACTTGCTATGTGCTATCATGGATTTGCATATCACGCATCTCACACGTCCATAATTCCACACATCATATACTAACCCCTTTTGGATGCAGCAACTAAAGGGACTCGCTTTACTGCTCTCTAGTACAAGAAGTAAGAAAGATTCACCAAAACAATTTGCGCAATCAAAATGTCAAAAAACAACCAAAGGAGCATCTCCAGCCACTCCAGCTCAACTCAAGCAGATGAAAGAAGAGGTCATGGACTTAGTCAAGAGACAGATATATGAAATACAACAATGGTTCAAAGGACACATTAGCTCTCAAAATGGACCAACAACTAGCCATAACAATGAGCTCGCTTTAAAAAAAACAAGTTGAGGCTCCACGGGAATATCAAGAAGAGTATATTCAGCTCAGAACCGAGGTTGTGAATCGACCTTCCAACGATCGCATATCGCTCACCAGCGTGCTCAGCGAAAGCCAGCGCCAAACAGAAAAGAAGAATGGGAATATAGAAATGAAAGAACACCGACAACTCCTCTTTCTGTACCTAAAGAGCTTATCTAACAGCGAATGGGCAAAGTTGGGCAGGTTCCGACTGAGCGCCATCAGATTTATCTTCCACTGCAGGGTTAATCTAGAATTCCTACATGCAGCCGTCAACTTTTGGATCCAAAGGCCCATTGTTTCATATTCAACGACTACCCAAGTTATATGAATATCAATTATCTGATTTAACCATCTATAATAATATTTCAATCCCTTCGTCTCATGATATCCTCATTGAATATCGTGAGACAAAGGGATTGAAATATTATTGTAGATGGTTAAATCGGATAATTGATATTCATACAACTTGGGTAGTCGTAATGTCTTGCTAGAGGCCGCTTATGACTTGTGGGTCGAAGTAGGGATTTCTGGCATACTGCCAACGTTATATGAACTTACAGGGTCGCACACTAAGAACAGGCCCAAAACATATATGGATTTTTTTAAGCCCGAGACAATAATGAGATAAATAAATGTATAAGATATATTTCAAATATATAGTTATAGAGTTGAATTAATAATTAATTCGTTTTAAGATAAAGAGTTGTCTTAATTATAACTATATAATAACTAGATTTAATTATTAGTTATTGTTTAAATATAAATGTTATTTTTAAATATAAATAATTATTAATTAAGTGAATTTTGAAATTGGAGATAATGGTTATCTTTAAGGTATTATCTTTTGAAGATAATTAACTTAGTATATTTATCAATAAGAGTTTTGATAAATATCAACTTATAGAGTTATCAAATACATAGTGTTACAATGAGATTGAAACGCACGTATTTGACTCAAACCCTACTATTGTTATATGCTTATAAATACACACTTAGGAATAGGGTTGATGAATACGAAATATTTAAATCACTAAATTTGTAATTGCTTGGTGAAGCAATAATGCTAGCACACAAGCACTCGTTTTTGCAAAGGTCTGTTCGTGTGGATACTCGTAGAGGACGCATTCTTTTGGAGGCGATTCTGTTATCAGGCAAGGTATCACCAAAGTGAACCATCTCTCTTCCTTCCTACATTCCTGATTAAATTCGACATTCAAGTAAGTTTTTAATTATACAACCTGTTTTTCTATTAGAATTACATGGATCTTGATTGGGTTTTTGATAAAAAAAAAAATAATTGAAATTCCGATGCGTTATGAACCTAGAAAACCAACAAAATCTGCCCTCTTTTAGAGGAATTCGAAGCAATCATGGGGAAAACCGACGACATGGCAGAAATTGTTGCATTACCCATAGTAGACTACGCATCAATACGGGGATTAGTCCCCTGGTGCGATATCTCACCCGACAACATGGACGGAGCAAGAGAAGGGAATTATGTGCACCTCCTGAATGCCATCACAAGAGTCTGAAACCTAGAAAGGACAAGCAAAAGCTGGATAAGAATAATCAACCTATGCATGTACGTGCAATTCCTACTATACTCAGCTAACGGACATGAAAACATCAGGACCTTAGGGATCATGAAACAAGTCAAAAGGAGCAAATCCATTTCTTATGATTCTAGGGGAGACCTTGGTCGGTCTTGACAAATTTAAAACTACGAGACGCCTTACGGGAAGTGCTCTACTGCTACAGATTTGCCTACAAGAGAAGCTACGAATGATCGGCCTACTAAAGGACCCGTTCTTATACCTACCAAAGGATTTGATGAGTCGCCACATCATCACACTAAAACTAGATAATTGGAACTCTAAATTTGAAGCAATCACTGAAATAGTCATCCGTTGGAGATGTACCTGGGGTGAAGATCATCCATGTCACTATCGAGATCTACGCCAGATGTGTTCCCCTACCTAGTCTATGTACTACCTCATGCTACGAACCAGCCCGACTATGCCGACTGTACGGAAGGAAGCTAGAGATCGTAGAGTTCCCCTCTCATTTCTCAGATGTACCACTCTGCTCACTCTTCTTGGAAAAGCTCATGGCTTGCTGGCCGAGACAACAGATGGGATGGCTACTGAACACGAACGCAAATGAAATTACCAGTGAATTATACAAATTTTGGGTCTTCCTGAATGAAAACAATGCGTCAACGCATCTGAAAAACAAGAAAACCAGAAAAGTCAGGGAAGTCCAAGATAAGGCTGAAAGGCTAGATTACTAGAGGCAAGTCAGCTAAGTTTTTCACAAGTCTGGCGACCTCGTTCACCTTATCATCCATGATGAAACCAATTAGATTGAAAAAGTGACACATTCATGTTCGAGGTAGTCGGAGAGCCGTTCTCCTAAATTATCCTGTTATGTAGATGTAGTTTCTTTTCTGCATCAAGATCATTTCGAATAATTTGTTTATTTGATTTTGTTTCAAATTTCAGAGTCGATGATGAGCTCTGAGGTTGCCCATATATGAAATGTCTTGCCTAATGGGCATGTTATTTTCAATCGTTTTTATATACATATGTGATAAAATCAAGTAATTCAGTATAAGAAAGTAAACAAACTTTCAGAGATAATTCTATGTCAACGGGTCCTACCCTTGATGAAATGTGAGTCGATCTAACTGTCTCAAAAAGGACAACGACCTGCTAGTGGGTTCCGGCCCACTGGCCAAAAAGATTTGACCGTAAAAAGTTTTACGAAGGAGAGGCACACGTCTAAACGGACCGTTTAGCCCGGATAGGACACCAACAACGAAGTCCACCGCCCAGCTGTCGCCTCCCAGCATCATATCTTGGAGCACAGACGATCTAACTAGTGAGAGGAGCAGTTCACTAAAAGTCCTCCCCAGATCATCGGTCACGATCGAGTAGAACACTCGTATAAAAATAGTCAATTACAAAATCCACAAGGACTAATTGATAACAAGGGTAGAACCCTTGAAACAAAAAATATCTCAATTGTACCAGTGGTCGAACGAATGGATCTTTTATCGCATATGTATATCTGAATTATTGACCAACGCATGTTCCTAAAAAGGACATGCAAATGACCATTAATCAAAAAGCATAACTCTTGGGACAATGGAATAAACATTTTTACTTAAACTCTGAAATTCAAAATGTTCTTATGCAATTTTCGGTAGCGTTGTTGATACTTGAATGCGTATAAACTGTAATAGAAACTACATATTGGTCCAAAGCCAGAATACAGGAGCCAGGTTGAGCGAAGCAAGAGCAAGACTCTTCATTGAATCATTCAGTCCATAACCAGCAAACTGAATGCTTCAATGAGGGGGCAATATCGAGTGTACAATAGACAAGTTTGGGAAATTAAATAATGGGGTCAATTTTCAAAAATTTGGACGCCCCGAGCAGGCCCAAAATACTAAGTCTGGAATGGGCAAGCACATAAAAATAAAAAATGGGGATAATTTACGCAAATTTGAGACCAGTTTTCAAAATTTTGGACATCCCTAATAGGCTCATAAATCTCCATGATCTGAATGTACCAGGAACTCGATGGGCAACAAGTTTCCATTTCTAAAGAATCTAAATAATAAAGGGGCAAAAGACTTCCTCAGCCAGATAACAGGGGACTAAACACTTCCTCAGTCAGACAACAGGGGGCAGAAGAACTCCTCTCCATACGGATTTTAGAGACATATGGTTTCCATCACTCTGGAAGTACATCAGACCAATCACCATGTTGCCACCATCTAGAGATGAAAATCTGGATAGCAAAGGGAGGATTGAAGTCCCCACAACAGGCTCCCGGCCTCTTATAGAATCAAGCACAAGCTCCGATCTTCTGTAGAATCAGTACAAGCCCAGAAGCCTCCATAAGCAAGATACGCCTCGAAAACCACCTGCTACAAGCCTCTGCAATCCAGAACAGGCACTATGCCACTACCATCTGGAAATTGAAATCCGGATAATAGGGGCATCAAAACTCTCGCCATAAGTTTCAGGCCTTCTACCCAGTTTAGGCACAATGCCTCTACCTCCCTATGACAAACATCTGATTAGCAGAAGGCATCAAAACCCTCAAAGTAGACTCCAAAGTCTCTATAATACCAGAAAGGCCCAGACATGTAACATGCCTCTACTACCTGGAGAAGGATACTTGAATGACAGCAAACGTCAGAGTCCACTCAATAGGCCTCTTGTAGAGTTGGAATAGATATGCCATTGCTATCCTGAGATAGAATCCCAAATGGCAGGGGGCATCAAAGCCCTCATCCCCGATTGTAGGGGGATTAACCCCATTACTCTAAGAAGATCCTCAAGACGGGTTACAAGCCTTTAGAACCCGGAATAGGCGCCATGCCACTACTATCTTAAGGCGGAAATTTGGATAGCCAGGGGCATCAAAACCCGCATCACACGTTTCAGGCCTTCTACCCAGCTTAGGCCCAATGCCTCTACCGTCCTACAAAGAAAATTCAGATAACGAGGGTCACCAAAGACCTTAGAACAGGCTCCAAGTCTCTAAGTATTCAAGATAGGCGTCGGGCCTCCTACTCAAGAAGTATCCAAGACAGGCGTTCGGCCTCCTGCGCTAGAAGTATCCAAGACAGGCGTCGGGCCTCCTGCTCCAGAAATATCCAAGACAAGCGTCAAGCTTCCTACTCCATAAGTACCCAAGACAAGTGTCAGGCCTCCTGCTCTAGAATTATTTAAGACAGGCGTCGGACCTCCTACTCCAGAAGTACCCAAGACAGGCATCGGGCCTCCTGCTCTAAAAGTATCCAAGACAAGCGTCGGGACTCCTCCTCAATAAGTACCCAAGACAGGCGTCGGGCCTCCTGCTCTAGAAATACCCAAGGCAGGCGTCAGGCATCTTACTCCAGCAGTACCCAAGACATGCGTTGGGCCTCCTCCTCTAGAAGTATCCACGACAAGCGTCGGGCCTTCAAGATAGGCGTTGGGCCTTTTCCCCAGAATCAAGATAGGATTATGACCTCATTACTCTAGAAGTATTTAAACACAAGCGCGATGCCTCTACTATCCTGAGACAGAAATTCGGATAGCATGGGGCATCAGAACCCTCCCTATGAAAGTCATCAAACCTCTCCTACTAAACAGCATGGGGAATCAGTATTGGGACTAAGGCTTCCGACAATTCAATCATCACGGGACTACGGGCTCCTAATTATGGCGACATCTCAGGACTAAGGCTTCCCACAATTCAATCATCACGGGACTATGGGTTCCTAATCATGGCAACATCTCGGGACCAAGGCTTCCAACAATTCGATTGTCACGGGACTACAATCTCCTAAACACAATAATAATAGTCCGGTTGATTCTAGATGAAGACGAAGAATCATATCACTTTTTCTGGAAACCAAAAACTTAAACAAGACGTCCAGAATGCGAAGCAATGATGAAGTTCAGCAAACAAAGTATCCGCGCGTAGGAAACAATGTACTGACATACAAGAAGTCACTACAAAGGATAAAATCGTACACGCCAGAATCCCAATCCTACACCTGGAAGTCAGAATCTCCATCATCGCTCCCGGAGAGCTGATCATCAGCGTCGTCGACGCGTCCATCCTGCTCGCCGTAAAAGAGGAAGTCGGGTCTCCACGACCACTGCGGGCTCCAAGTCCACGACCGCCAACACGGAAGTCACATTAGCTACTGCAAGGAAATCTAAGGGGAATATCAGCTCCACCCGTTGCAACCTACGGCCCAAATCGTCCATGCAGTACTACAAAAAACCATAGAGCAGTCAGAGCTAAAAATTGCATACATAAAGAATAGATAATATTGCATTCTAGCATTTTTACCCTCATTTGTGTAGATACGGTACATAGATGATCTCTCCAAGAACAACAGGCTCCAAGTCTCCATCCCATTCCAGAACCAGCAGGCGCCAGCCCTCTATCATTAAAAGCAGTGTTTTAAAAACCAAACCGGTGACTGAACCGGTAAAGCCACCGGATTCCGGTTCAACCGGTTTAACCGGTCCAACCGGTTGAGTGAAATTGTCAAGAGAATAAATATAACATGGCATACTTGTTCGACATAACAAAGAAAAGCATGGGGCTGTCTTCTTTATTGGCCCAGATACACTTTTTAATTGGCCAATTAATAAATATGCTATATTCTTTTTTACCTGACCCTAGCCTAACTTTCTTATCATTCAAAAGTCTAGATCTCATATCCTTCTCTCTCAGCTTTACTTTCCTCTTCTTCATTTTCTGTAACAAAAAAAAGTTCTTAATAAGTGTTTTATTATTTGAAGCATATATCATAATTGATCCAACAATTCCTCATTACTGTGTACTTTCACTGTTATTTTCTAAGTTTTCTTGTTTATTTTGATATTTTTAATTTGGTTTGAAATGAAGTTTGTATTTCTTATCTTATTTTGTTTAACAATGAAAAAAAATCAATCTTTTATCAAAATCATTTAATTTTATTGAACAAAAGAAATGTTTCAGCCTTTATTATTTAAGATCATGAATATATTTTATGTGTTTTGTTGATGACGGCGCTAGAACAAAACCCGAACCAAAATAGCAACCCTAATAATTTGAGTTCTTTAATTATAAAAAGAGAACCGGGCGGTTTTTCAAAAATAAGCGGTTCGACGGTTTAATCCGGTTCAATCCGGTTAAACCAAATTTCTGGTTTTACATGTTATTTGGACCGGACAGACTGCCGGTTCGCGGTTCAACCGGTCAAACCGGCCGGTCCGGTCCGGTTTTTAAAACACTGATTAAAAGTCACCACCAGAATTAACAGGCGCCAAGCCTCACCATCCAGAAACGCCCAAGTCAGACTACGTACAGGCTAGACAGTGGGCCACCGTGCAAGGAACTACTCTCTCCAGGAACAACAGGCTTCGAGCCTCCATCTAACCCAAGAATCAGAACAAGGCGCCAGCCACACTCAGATACATGAACAAGCATCAAATATCAGCTTCAAAAGCAGAAGACAGGGGGCATCAAGTCTTCACCAACCAGAAGACAGAGGGCTTCAGGTCTCCACCAGCCAAAAGTTAGGGGCATCAGGTCTCCACCAGCCAGAAGTCAAGAAACAGTAGTTTCCCACAAGACTAAAACGCAAACACATATTCAAAATACATAAATAAAAGAGCATTGTCAAAGCAATACGACATCTACCGTACAAGAACTTACAATTAACTCGTCGGAGTTCCACCTCTGCGACAACGACTTAGGATCACCATCCCAGCTCCCAAGGAGCATATCAGCATTGTCTAGAACCTGAAGTCCTGGCACGCCAACCGGAGACAACTTACCTAGAAGACGGGGCAACACCGGATCGTCCAAGTAGCTTCGTCGGGGAGCAGATATAAACTCAGCCACCGGATAACCTTTGTGGTCCGAACGGAGGGCAAGCGTCACAGCATCCCTACCACGCAGCATCGATGGGGGTGGTTCGCCGAGAACCACACGAATAGTGAGTCCAACCCACCAATAGATCATGCGCTCACCTAAGAACCAAGATCGGTAATTTGGGCTATGCGTCAAATAACGCATACCCGGTCTCTCAATAGCGCCATGCAGCCAGCAAGGCTAAGTCTCCCCCGGAGCGATGTCCCACAATGAATGGATCCGCAAAATACTCCAAGTAAGTATACAAGTCAAATACAGTTGCAACAATAACCAATTTGTTGTATGTTGCGTACACTAATCCAAGCCAGCATGTTCAGATACTCTCTACAAGCAACTCCCAGACTTCGAGTCAGAATACAAAATATATCCCAGAATCTCAACAACGAAAAACCTATCTCTGGTAGAAGGCCAAAATCCTGAAAGAGTGCTAGATTGAATCACCTAAATCTGAGAAAATATGGATAAAAGTGAATAAGAATGTATCCACTTTTCCCCGAGGCATTTATAAGCGCAAGCCGTCCGTGGACAGGCTACTTAGAGCCATTTTCTTCCAATAAACCCAGGACCAAAAGGCTCCACTGTAAATTCAAAATCAGAATACTTCCCGCTAGATTTGGCCAAACAAAGTAAAAATCCCCAGAGGTCCTTTCCCAAAGACAAGAGTCACCATCACAGAACCAGCCAATGACAAGAGTCACAACCTCAGAATACATGACAAGATAGGTAATACATGACAAGAGTCACAACCTCAGCATACATGACAATGTGCAGTCCCGGCTCAACGGACGACCTTCAAGACAGCTGAGAAGATTACTCACGGCCAAATGCTGAGTAGACCAGAACCATGGGGCATGAAGTTAGAGTCATGCACCAGCATCGGTAGTGCTCAGGATAGGGCATTACCAAACCACCAGATGAGAGAGTACCTCTAGAGCAAAGCCCCAGAGTTTCCAGAACAGATAGCATCCTCCCAGAGCAAGCCCCAGAGTCTTCAGACAAAGTCCTAGAGCCATTAGATGAGTCCAGAGCCTTCAGAATAAACCCAGAGAATCAAAGCAAGCCCCAGAGTCTTTAGACAAAGTCCTAGAGCCTTCAAATGAGTCCTAGAGCCTTCAGAATGAACCCAGAGAATCAAAGCAAGTCCCAGAGCCTTCAAAACAGACCCTGGAGATATAGAAAGTTGTCCAGAAGACAAGATTCAAACAACTAATAGATTCGGGCTCCTTAAATGGCATATAAACGCCAAGATACGATAGAGAAACCCCGAAACATGGTATAAAGACACCATAAATGGAAGAAAGACGCCAAAGCCTAATAGAAAACATCAGTGTATGTAGAAAGACACTGACGATCGGTAGAAAGACGCCGAGAATGGCAGAAAGACGCCAAAGCCTGGTAGAAAGACATTAGCATCTGTTAAGTGTGGAATAATTAACGGAATCCAGGCACCCATTTGAGAGGGTGGCCCTTGGGATGGCCAAGGGGATGTTGTCCCTTCTACAAATCTAAGAAGGTCCGTACAGGAGCATTACCGGGGTACGAGCCATCGAATCACTCTCAGGACAACTGAGAGTTTATAGCTCTATTCCACGGGGCACGCATTCAGGCAGCCCGGGTTCAACGACAGCTGAGAAGACTACTCCCAGCCAGATGAGGAGTAGGCCAAAACCAGAAGTGCATGAGGCCAGAGTCATGCACCACGACGGGTAATGCTCAGGCTAGGCATTACCATACCACCGGGCGAGCAAGCGCCTCCGATGGTGGGCAATATCCTTGTCGTTTGTCTAACGGCAAGTCTCTTCTTCAACAAAAATCGACCTACTTTGTCAATTCTCGTTAAAGAGAGGGCAAATTGTAGACACCTCTTTTTCGGACAGGTAAAAAGTGATAAGGAACTGAAGCGTCCAATGATGATTTTCAGAGAAATCCGTCTGGGTGACGAGCTTTCGATTTGCTTGCTGGAATCTAAGCACGCGTAATTTGTGCACAATTGCATACTTGGAGGCTTAAAACGCAATTAGGCGTAAATAGCCCATAAAAATCCAAAGAGATTGTAGTCTAAGTCCAGAAACTGAACTAATTGCAATGTCTTAGAAGTTTATGGGCCAATTTGCACGTTTTACGGACTGGAACTGACTATATCAAAACTATAGGACTTTAATAGCCTTTTTAACAGTTTTAGGCACAAAAATAGACTTTTAGCACCTTTTTAATTGGCTAGCAAGTCTAAATCTGAATTTAATTAAATAAATAGAGTTTCAAGCTAATCTTAACACCTAATGTCTCATCACTTAACAATTTAAACCATAGAAGACTCTAATCTAACCCTAGGTCACCCATTCCCTTATAAATACAGCCTTAAGCCAGCCTGACTAAAGGTGGCACACTAATCCTAGAAATCATACACAGAAAATTTGGCCACCACCATTAGACTAGCCATAGCCAAAAATCACAACACACACACATACAAATCTCTAGTCCGGAAACGCTAATACGTGTTAATTCTCCAAGAACGCAACATTCGCACGGATTCGAAGCTGAATTCCGCATCCACTTCGCTAGCAAACGAGCCAAAGATTTAGACCGATAATTCTGAGGACCCTCTTATTATATTCCTTTGGTTTGCCATAAATATATGTATAATTGCCATGATTATTGTGATTGTGTGCTTAGGATGCATGTTTAGCTTATAATTGCTTGTTTTCCTTCAAAATTGCTATGTAAATCAATTCGATGCATTCAGTAAATTGCCATGAAATTAAAAGATATATATGTTAAATTTTTGTAATTAATCATTTTTAAGCTCAAATATATAAATCCAGTTACTCTAGAGATCTTAGAATGCATGTTTCTATGAGATTTTAGCTCTTTTTGCCATGCAAACTCGAAATTCGTACTTGCCGCCCAGAAATTAATTTTGTTTAAATGAGCTTTGAACACTCTAATTATGCTATATTTGGATTCCTTGTTCGATTTTATGCGTTTTTTACTACTATAGCATAAGAAACGGACTTGAAACAAGTGAGAACGATGCAAAACAAAACGACCACTGAACCTGCCAACGAACCGCCGCCGCCGCCACTGAAACCGACGGCGCCGCCAGAATAAAGTGGTTGTGCCACCACTATGAACTGTCGGCACCGCCAGATAAACTGGCGTCGTTTTCTTCATCCTCAGCTTCCCAGAATCAGACTCCCATATCTTCCGGGCTTTGATCTAGACTTCCAGACGTGTTTTCGGGCTCATCCGGACTCTAAATTAGGCTCAATTTGATTCTTGAAATATTTTTTTAGTTGTAGGACCTGTTTGTAATAGTAAATGGGCTTAATCCGATATTCCTAGGGCCTAGAAGCCTGTTATTGCAATCTGTGCAGTCAACCGGGCCCATTGAGCCTGATCCGATCTGACCAGCAAATTCCAGAACAATTTCCGGGTTTAATCAAACTCTTTATTAACTCCAATTTGAACCAGTGGATTCGTATCGACGAGCTGGTCAACTTTCGTGTTTTGACCGAGAGCCATATCCAACCGGACCGACTGTCAAATCGAGCCGAGTGCTAGTCACTCAAAGTCAATGAGGTTAAAAAGTATTCCTAACCTTGTATGTATATCCAACTGCCCTTGTGTATGCTGATACTGTTTATCGCTTTCCAAAAGCATTCCATATCAAATAATAACTGGTTAAAGGACTAATCAACTAAAATTGGCCCATTAATGCAATTCCAAGCCATCACTTAGTCATTGTAGGGATAGTACAAAAATGTAGTAAACGGTTGTATAGGTTTTTCAAGACTCACCTAATAAAATCAATCAATCACACTTATACATCCGGTTTTAGGCTTTGTGCATGTAAAATATCCAGACCAGCCAGACTTATGCTATTTGTTAGAAACCTCAAAGGTTAGATGTATGTTTAGGAGTACCTGTTACTTGCCTCAAATGTCAGTCCAGATCGAGTCATATGCGCGTCAAACATGTTTACTGCTTTCATACATGTTTATTTACAGCTTTCATATCATGTGAACTGAATATACTGTTGAGATGAGATATAAAACGAATATGTCCAATAAATAAAGCCGGTAACAGATAAACCAAGTACAAGAGTCTCGGAAAGATCCACGAACCCTAGTCTTTGGTCCTATGCACGATAATCTTATCGAAGACGAGTAAGGTTATCTAGTCAGTTAAAAGGAATTTCCTATTTGAATTAGGTGGCGACTCCATTTTTTAAACCATTTCCAGATCAAGAAGTCAGCTATAAGTTTTGGGCGAGCGGCCCCCGAACCCTGCTCCGCTCACAATACTCCCTCCATTCCTAATTGTTAGTCGTTTTAGAATGTCAAAAAATTCCCAAATGTTTGACGTTTTATGCCTTTTGATCTCTTTTGGACTAAAATAACCTTTCTCTTTCTTTTTACTATTCAACAAAGTCTTTCTCTTTTCTTAACTATCTTCACTCACATATGTCCTTTACCTGTTCCTCTTTTTTCAAAAATCACAGACTCAAATTAATTTAATACTTTTTTCATAATGCTTATTTCTCTCCTTAATTCCTTTTCCTTCTATATCACTACGACTTAAATTAATTCTGTTTATATTAATAAAAGAAGTGTCCTGTAAATCATTTTTTTTACCGAAAAAATGGGACCCAAATATTCTTACGAGGAGTTGTAAAAAACACACAAGCCAAAATTTTGTTCTTGAGAATTTTAATTTTTTAAAACTCTTCTATAAAAAGAATTTCTCTTCAATACCTTGTTTTTTTCTCCAAAAATTTTATCTTTAAAAAAACTATACTTCTTTTTTAAGAAAAAAAAATACTAACCTCATTTTAATCTCAATAATCCATTGAAAATATTTGATTAATCTCTTATAAAACTGATTTGATCAACAAAATCAGTTTACAGATCTATAGAAGAGAGAAAAAAAGATTGAACCAAAACTGCAGAGAATGTGTTGGTTTATCAAGGGAAGTTTAGGAATATTAGTGGGTATTAAATGCATCCTTAATAAGTGTGTTTTTCTATAAAACGTCAAACAATAAGGAATGGAGGGAGTATCACTTAACACTCTTTGGCATTTTTTATATATCTAAAACTCTAACAAAGAGAATTTAAAATCAACTTAACCTCTAGGTAGATGAAACCCTAATCTCACCTCTATTAAAGCTACAGTTAATTCACCTAGTCAGAGGTCGGACCAGAAACACAAAACCCTAGAAGCTAGAATTCGACCTCCCCTAAAGAAACCCTATCTGAATATTCACTCACACACACGCACATCGCATAAATTTTCAGTCCCTAAAACACTAAACTACACCTTGATTCTTCAAGAACGCAGCATGCACATACTCGAAGCTGGATTTCGCGTCCACTTCGCCAACAAACGAGCCAATGACTAAAAACGGTACTTCTGAGGACCTTGTCAAATCCCTTCTATTTTTATGTCATATTAATGCAATTTCTGAATTTTTGTGATTAGATTGCATGTTTTTAGGGGTGAGCAAAAACCAAACCAAACCATTAATCCGATCCAAACCAATCCGAAATTAATTTTGGTTTGGTTAAAATAGATTGGTTTGGTTTCAAATTATAAAACAGTATGGTCTTTGGTTTTGGTTTGGTTTCAACTAGTGGTTAACCGAACCGACCAAAAAACCGAAGTTTACAATAATATTAATTTTATTAATATTATATATGTATAAATAAATATAAAATTATTTATTGAAATATTTATATATAAATATAATATGTGGGTATAGATACATATATAAAAATAAAACATATAAACTAATAATCACATATAAATAAAAATTATTACGTAGAATTTTAATTATTACGTATAATTATATATAATTTTTATCTAAATCTATATATTAACCAAATCGAACCGAAACCGATGCTAAAGTTTGGTTAACCGAACCAAAATTTTACATAAATATTTGGCATGGTTTGGTTTTTATATTTTCTCTTAAAATATGGTTTGGTTTTGGAGTTTACTAAACTAAACCGAACGAACCATGCTCACCCCTACATGTTTTAGCTTGTTTTGTTAATTTGCCATCAAAAGTGCCCTATTAGCTGAATCATATATTTTTATCAAATTGCCATGAAATTAAAAAATAAGCATGTGAATGATTGATTTAATGTGTTTTATATTAGCAAATCCAGAAACCCGGTTAATTAGAACTCTTAAGATGCATGTTTTATGTGTTTTCAAGCTTATTTGCCATGCAAAATACCCTAAAAATAGCTGCTTTAATTTGCTATTTTTGATGTTTAAATCCTCTTCAAACACTCTATAGTTTCCATATTTCAATTCTTTGTTTGAAATTATGCATTTTTTTACTACTTTTGCACGAAAACGGAGCTGAAACGAGTGAGAACGGACCAAAAAATGAATTTCCGGACTTGCTGCCCGCGACGCCGCAGCCGTTGTAACTGGTAGCGCTGCCGACAGTCACGCCGGCGCCGTGTTCATCGTTCCTTGCTCCCCAGAATTGATTTCCAGATCTTCCAGACTTTGATCCAGACTTCGAAACGCGTTTTTGGGCTTGTTCGGGCTCAGAATCAGGCCCGGTTTGAACCCAGACGTAAAGAATCTTAATGTAGTTTTATTCTATGCACTTTAAAGGGTCAAACCCACTGTAAATTGGGCCCATGATCCCAGATAAATAACATAAAGTATAAACCGGGACCTCGAGCCCGAGGCCCGTAAACCCAACAACTTCTAGAGTAGATTCTGAATTCACCAGAGCTCAGAATAACTTATGGGTTGAACCGTATCGATGAGACGGACAACTTTTGTGTTTTGACCAAGAGCCCATTCTAACCACACCGACGGTCAAACCCGCGTGAGTATCAGAACTCAAAAAGTCAACAAGGTCTAAAAGTATCTCTAATTCTGTATGTATATCAACTGTAGATGGGCCAGTCAAATACTAACCGGTTAAAGGACGAATCATATGAATTAGCCAAATAATGCAATTTCAGCCAATCATTTAGACTTCATAGGATTAATACAAAAAAGTAGTAACGGTTGTATAGGTTTTTCAAGATCACCTAACAAAATCAATCAATCTCACTTAGACATCCGTTTTAGGCTTTGTGCATGAAATCAATCCACATCGGCCAAAATTTGCTACTTGTTAGAAACCTCTAAGGTTAGATGTATACTTAGGAGTAACTGCTACTTACTTTGCAAGTCCAGTCCAGATCGAGTCATATGCGAGTCTAATTGTTTACACGCTTTCAGACTTGTTTACTTCCAGCACCATATCCTATGAACTGCTATCGAATGTTGAGATGAGAACAAAACGAATTTGTCTAGTAAATAAAGCCGGTAACAGATAATTCTAGCACATGAGTCTCGGAGAGGTCCACGAACCCGGTCTTTTGGTCTGGTGCACGATAATCTTATCGGAGGCGAGTAAGGTTATCTAGTCGGTAGAAAAGGCATTCCTAGTTGAACTAGGCAGCGAATCAATTATTCAAATCATTTCAAGATCCAGAAGTCAGCCAAAAGCCTGGACGAGCAGCCCCCAAACCCCGCTTCGCTCACAGTATCATTTTGACGGGAATTTGGGT
Organism: Mercurialis annua; assembly: GCF_937616625.2. Classification (NCBI taxonomy): domain Eukaryota; kingdom Viridiplantae; phylum Streptophyta; class Magnoliopsida; order Malpighiales; family Euphorbiaceae; genus Mercurialis; species Mercurialis annua. Next base: position 39,110,108 of record NC_065571.1, read on the forward strand.
TTCGGGCAAAGAAACGAGCCTTCGGCAAAAATGAGCGTGTCGACGCCCCAGTTTATGTTTCAAAATTTTGAATGAGTTTTGTTTTAATGGTTATGCTTGGAAGGATAAGTGTTAAAATTGGAGCGTACTCGGGACTAAGACATCCTTGAAGTTTGACATTTTGGTTGCTTACTCGATTTGCGTGTTTTATCATATGTTGGTTTTATCGAGTGTTTGCCTTGTGTATGGTTTGCCTATCTGAGTTTTGTTGTTTAGAATTATTGAGTTAAGTGGGGTCTTTCCTTGTGTTTAGATATTAATGTTATCTTTTGTTCTTATACCCGCCTATATCGAGGGAGTCTGCGTTAGAGACGATGTAATCTTAAGGAGTGTTCCTGTGGCAGATATTATAGCGCTATTATGCTGTTTTTGTGAGTTTTGTGCGTTATATTTATTTTATTAAGTGTTTTAATATACGCATAATTGAATTATTATTCCCAAAAACGGCTTTTCGAACGAATCGTATGGAAAACATGGAACATGCTTTCTTAATGGCGGCATTAGGACTACATGCGCACCGGTGAAGATTTATGATCGATTACACGTGTGTTGAGGATGCTGGTTAGAGCTCAATGCATTAAGTTCTCGGGCCATGTGTGGTAGCAATGTACTCATTCTATTAATTTCTCGGGCTTTGCTAGTGATGTACTCGGTTGATTAAATTCTCGTACTTCACAACTTGTGGGTTAAGTGAGGTCGGTGATGTACTCGATGGATTAATTTCTTGAGCTTCACGAATCCTTAAATAAGATTGTGGATCAAGTGTTTGATCAGCAGAGTTCTTGGTGGATTAATTTCTCAGAAGCCGCGATCACTTGGATTTTCAACGGTATTATGGGATATCACAAAAATTGAGGTTTTGTAATCCATTGATTTTCATACTGATTTTATATATGTATAAATATTTGGATTTTATCTTAATAATTAGATGTAACTTATAAAACTTACTCAGTTTCGACTGACCCCGTTGTTGTTTCAAGATTTCAGGTTTTATCGAGTAGTGAGTGGACTTCCATTTTCCTTCGGAGGTTCGATTTTCAAGAAAAGGAGTCGAGTCGCTTTTACTCTTTTGTCTGCAGTTACTCATTAGACATCGATTTAGTTGCTATATGTTTCAACTTATGTTGTTTTGGATTTCCGTACTCTATTTAAAACATTTTTATTCATGAAATGTTTATGTTTTCTTATCTCGCGTTTTATTGCTTTATGTTTGCGGTGAGGTGAGAAGTGGACCTCGGATTGCCTCCGAGTATGAGATTGTATGTTTATTGTATGTATGTTTGTTTTTCGTTTTTTTAGGCTTGCTACGGGTTCCGGAGCAACCATTCCCGTTCCCTAGCGCCGGTTGCGATGCCGTGAAATCATTCCGTGACAAACCGACAAATCAACCAAAGGCAACCTACCTAGAAAACGGTATCCACCAGATCATCAATATAGATCAACTGAGGGGCAGACACGAGCTCTATGGCCGGATAACTGCTCAAGTCCTGACAAAGAGCGGGAATTACGACGTCTCTACCACGCAACATCGACAAAGGTGGATCCCTGGGAACCATACAAGTACGGGGACCGACCCACCATTGAAACACACGCTCGTCCAGGAACAAAGACCGACATTTCGAATGATGCATCAAATAGCGCATGCTAAACCTATTGATAGCGCTACGAAGATAGTAAGGTCAGTGTTCCCCTAGAGGAGTATTCTAAGATGAGTGCACCTGTAAAAATTACCATAAATAAGCGTTGCTATTCAAACACAAATCACTCACTAACAAGATCATCACTTACATTGATACAACCAGGTCGTTCAACCAGTTTTTGTACTCAGCTCCTTGACAATATGTCAAAGTACGAGAGAAATTCCAAAATCGCAACAACGGGATGCCCGGCGCCGGAAGATTGCCAAATCCAATCAAAATGCCCATCTGAGCGGCCCAAATCTGAAAAGAGGGGAATCATAGAATCAAATAAATAGTAAAGACAAAAACGCAGCACATAAGAGATAAAGGGTCAGGAGAGGAACTCACACATACAACGGGCCACGTCCTAGAGAGGCGGGATCCCCCACGAACAACCTGGTCCATGCTACCATATATATAAGCAAGGGCAGTAGACCCTCAGTAATAGAACGCAACCTGTTCCAAGTCCTCCGACGCTGGCAATAAAAAAAAGGGGCAAAGTCAAACTTGAGTTACATAACAACGTGGTCCCTAGAAAATAAAATAGAAAAACTCGAGCAATCAAATCAACTTCATCCCGTTCCTCGAGACACATCCTCTATAGCGATCATATAACTCAATATATTGAAATGTGTGACCTTTGATCTCCGGTAAAAACCCCAGCATCTCAAACATGTGCTCATCGCCACGGGCTTAGGTCACCAAACTACCGTCTCAAGGCAGGCCAGCTGACCGTTAAAAGCTATCCCGGTGATAAGTGAAAAGTCCAACGGAGTCACATCAATATCCCCACCAGCAAATGAAAGCTGTGAGTCATGTCCATCCACCTCTTCCATCAAAGCATGCAACAAAAGAGTCATCACAGACCCTCATCGTAGTAAATAAAGAACCGGCCAAGCGGCCAAAACCTATAGCATCTACCTGCGACTGAACAGCATGAGGCAAAGAGTTGTAACATATTCGAGCATCGAAAGTAGGCCAAAAAGAGAAAACAGCCAGGAATAACACACCAAAGGTGAACTGGCGCAATCACCATGGCCCAAGTTGCATTGGCACGCGTAAGTCAATAGTGGCGGCGGCGCCAGTGCGAGTTCTCCTGCCTCCTACGGGAAGCGATTTTTGACCATCCGGATATGTTTTTGAGCCATTCCGAGCGGTATTTCACACATCTAAATGATTTAACCATTTACTTAAGAGGAAAATACAAAAAAACATACGCCATGTTGGATTCCAGTACAGGTATGTTGCTCCAAGCGCAGCAAAAGCGGGACTTATTGGCTCGCCTCTAATAATAAAGTCTCCCGAATAGCTTGTCAATCGGAATCCCTTCATGGCTCCTTAGGTCTCCGTAGGGGTGCCATTCCACAAATCAAAACAAAATAAACTTGCAAGTTGAGAGAAAAGGAAGGTAGGAGAGAGAAATGGGGAGAGAAAGTAAGGAAGAAGTCTCATCTTCCTAACACTTATAAGGCATAAAGCCCACAAAAAGGATGAAAGCTGCCCGAAGTCCTTTTTACGCCCAAACAAGGATACGCCGAAATTCAGAATTTAGCAACCAACATAGAAACTGAAGAAAACTTCCCCAGAGGATCAGACCAGAAGAAAATTCCCCACTAGACTAACCAGAAGAATTTTCCAAAGAATATGACTAGAAGAACTCCCTAGAGAATTAGACCAGAAGACTAACAGAAAGAAAGACTTTCATAGAGGATCAGGTTAGAAGACTCCCCAAAGTATCAAACTAGAAAAATTCTGACCAAAGGAATTCCCTAGAGGATAAAACCAGAAGACACCCCAAAAGACGGGATCGAAACGACTAACGCCGTAAAGACATCGCCACGCCATCTAGTAGACACTGAACGTGACACCTAGATATTGTCTGCAATAGTTCAAATAAACTTTAGGCATCTCCTATCTTTGTGGATTCAAGCTGGTTTGATTAGTGCATAATTACAAGCTTGAGGGATTAAAATGTAATTAGCCGTAAATAGCCTATAAAAATTCAAAGAAATTGTAATCAAAGTCTAAGAAATTGGACTAATTATAATATCTAAGAAGTTTATGGGCCAATTTCAAGTTTGATGAGGTTAATAGACCAACCCAAACCCTTAGGGTCCTATCGTTTTCATACTTTCGGGCACCAAAGTGATCTCTTAAACCCATTTTGCTTAGCACACAAGAATCTATATGAATTAAATATTAATAAGTATCCAACTAACACTCCTAACTTTATCACTTCATGCACTTACAAATTTTTGACTCAACCCAAACACCTAGTTGATATACTCTAACCCTAACTTAGACTCTAGCTAACCCTAAGCTTCCCCTAACCACTATAAATAGAAGCCTATGAGAGCCTAGCTAAAGGTTGAACCACATGGGAACAATAAAACCAGTATATGAAAAAAAAAATACAAAGCCTAAAAATAACTTGTGTTGGCCGAACTCCCCCTCCCTTCAAACACACTTCATAAACAGTTCCAAACATGAATCAAGCTATATACACTTTAATTTCTCAAGAACGAACTACTGCGCATAGATCCAAAGCTGGATTCCACATCCGGATCACCAGAAAACGAGAAAAGGACTCAAAACGGTTCATTTGAGGACCCTCTATTCATCTCTATCACTTTTTCACATTTTGCATGCCAGATCTCTAGGATTTATTGTTTTAATTAATAAACTGCTACTAGACCTGTTAATTTAGATGATTATGCCATGTTTAAACCAAATATATTTATAAACATGCTTTTAGGGTGTTAGGTATATTTAAATCGCTTTCACATGCTAGATCTAGTTAGATCTGTAGGTAGAATTGCCATATTTAGTAGGGTTGTACATATTTTTAATAACCCACCCAAACCTAGAAGGAAAGCCCAACCCAAACTGATTTTAACATTTTAAAAATAACCCAATGGGTTACTGACTTTTTATAACCCAACTAAAATATACAATTCACATTTTGCTTATCTTCAAAAGAAAAATCCTAATAATTGCAAAATCAAAATCAAAATCCTAAAAACCCTAAGCCCCTTTGCCATCGCCACTGAATTAATGCCGATCACAAAGCATCAATCAAAATCTCTTGGAAAGTAACTCAGTCTTTCCTTTTGACCTCGCCACTGAATCAAGCGTTTCATCTCCTTTTCCTTTTTGACCTCGTCGGCGCTAGAGATTTTTGCCTCAGCCGCTTTGCCATCGCCACTATAGATTTCTGCCTCAGCCGCTTTGCCATCGCCACTGTTGATTTATGCCTCAGCCGCTTTGCAATCGCCGCTGCATCTTCTCTTCAATAAGTCAGTATATCTTTGATTGTTAACATATCTTTGTTGTTGGGTTTTGACAAAAACTATTTTGTTCATTGGGTTTTTCATCATCAATGCCTTTAAATGTGAAGAAATATTTGGGGATTTAGGTTGATTTTTTTGTAATAATTTTGAAAATTCTCAGTTTTGATTGCTCTTGCTAACAAATTTATTCAAAATCTAATTTGGTAAACATGTTAAACTGTTGATATGTTCATTGGGTTTTTTTATTACTTTAGTCTTGATATGTATTATATGTAGTTATGCTATGAACATATAATACATACTTATGCAATTATGCCTTGATTTTCCATGAAAATTGAAATGTGATAGAAGGTTTCTCACTTGAATATGTTGTGCAATGCAGCCCAATAGGAAAATCTGATGGTGGTTCTCATGGTACACATTGGGTGTTGGACCCCATAGATGGCACAAAAGGGTGAGTTTTCTGGCTAATATTTTTTGAAGCGTATGTATTTGTACATAATATTTTCTGGCTAGTTGAATTAGGCAAAAATGCTTCATTTAGTCTTTTGTTAAAAGTTTGGTAAATGTTTATAATGTGTTTGAGATACAGTTTGGTGGTCTGGTTATCTCCTTGAGAGTTGAACTTTTGTTTTTGCAGTTTTTTCATTGACTTGTTGAACTCACAAAATTTTGATACTACTCTGACTTTTAACTGTTTGGAGTGCACAGTCTAGTGGTCTGTTAACGTTGTCTTTTGCATATGTTTTTATTGATTCTTGATTTGTTTATTTTTGGATTTTGTTTTCAGTGGCCAGGATTTGTCAGAGCTGTTAGAAGAGCATTAAAAATTAGAACCTTTTAATCAGTTTCTTCCTATTTGTAGCAGACTTTTGAATCAAGGTTTGTGTTTAACTTATAGTTTTGATCTTAACTCTCCCGCTTGTTAATTAGGCTTAATGGTGCTAAATATACGTATAGAAAAATGGTAATGGTACTAGTTTCCAATGATTCATTGTTGTATTATGATCTTTTTGAATTTAGCAGTATAGTATGTTCTTTCAAGGAGTATGTTAAATATCTAACTTGACGTGTTTTTTAGGGTTATGTGTGTCTTGAAATTTTGTTGTACTAATTGTTCCTCATGTTTGTTGTACTAATTGTTCCTCATGTTTAAATTTTGTTGTACTTTACTCCAGTGGAAGGTATTGAGGATACAAGAGCTAGTTGCAACTATTGTGGTAAGGATTATGCTTCCAGTACTCGCATAGGCACAAGTAGCATGTGGGCTCATTTGACTCATCAATGTGAGGTATATCCGTATAGGATTGATAAAAAGAAGAGAGTCACAATTCTTGAGTCAAATAACATAGAGTTAGCCTATGGTACTTTTGATGTTGAGGAAACAAGAAAGAAACTTGCCAAAATGATAATAGTTTATGAATTGCCTTTTCGCATTGTAGAAGGGGAAGGGTTGAAGGAGTATACTCATTCTTTGCAACCTAGGTTTCTAATTCCCTCACGGGTCACTGTTGCTAGAGATTGTGTCAAGCTATATTTAGAGGAAAACAAAAGTTTAAAAAATATTCTAAAGTTGCAACGTGTATGTCTAACTACAGATATATGGACATCAATCCAAAATCTGAATTATATGTGTCTCACTGCTCATTGGATAGATAATGATTGGAATATGCACAAAAGAATATTAAATTTTTGCCTTGTTCCTAATCATAAAGGGGTAACACTTGGAAAGGCTATTGAGAGTTATTTATTAGAACGGGAAATTGAACACATTTTCACTATTACAGTCGACAATGCAAGTTCAAATGATAAAGCAATTGCTTATTTGAGAAAAGGAACTCAAGAATGGAAGGGTACAATCTTAGAACATCAATATATGCATGTTAGGTGTTGTGCACATATTTTGAATTTAATTGTCAAAGATGGTTTAGAGGACCTAAATGAATCAATTGTTAAAATTCGTAATGCGGTTAGGTATGCGAGGTCATCTTCATCTAGATTGCAAGTTTTTAAAAGTATGTTGAAAAATTGAAGATAGGAAGCAAAAGCCTTGTGTGCTTAGATGTTGAAACTCGATGGAACTCAACTTATAAAATGTTAGAAGCGGCTGAAAAATTTGAAAAAGTTTTTCAAAAGTTAGAGGAGGAGGATCTTTGTCATGGGCTGTATTTTGATAAAGATGGCAAGAACAAGGAGAGTGTTGTTAAGATTTTGAGAGATCCTAAGAAAAAAATAAAGTAAAAAAATATTGGGCCTCCAATGGGAAATGATTGGAAGAGTGCAAGATGTCTTATCAAGTTTTTAAAATTGTTTTACAATATGACTTTGAAGTTTTCGGGTTCTTTATTTGTTACTTCAAATACATTCTTCCATGAAATTATGGCACTACAAACTATGCTTCAAAAATTGATTTTGAGTGAAGATGATTGTTTGAGTTCTATGGCTATAAATATGAAGCTGAAATTTGACAAGTATTGGAAGAATAATAAGAACTTAAATCTTTTATTGTTTGTTGCTATTGTTTAGATCCACGTTATAAGCTTAAGTATGTTAAGTTTTGTCTGGAAAAAAGTTATGAAAGTCCAATAGCTAAAATAATGATTGAAAAGGTGGAGATGACTTTGACTCGTTTGTATGACTACTACAATAAATGTAATTCAGCTCATAATATTGGAGTATGTAGTCTAAGTCAAGATATAGTGATATGGTCATTGATGAGAATGTAGATAATAAAGAAATTTTAAAAAGCCAATTAGCTAAATATTTAGAAGAAAAACAAAGCTTAGAGGACAAATCGGAGGTGGTAAATTTTTTATCCGAGAGTCTTGAAACTATGGTGGATGGGTTTGATATTTTGGCTTGGTGGAAGGCTAACTCTCCTAGGTTCCCAATCCTCTCACAATTAGTAAGAGATGTATTGGCGATTCCAGTTTTCACGGTGGCTTCGGAGTCGGCTTTTAGTACTTCCGGAAGAATACTTGACCCATTTAGAAGCTCTCTTTCTCCAATAATGGTTGAAGCTCTTGTGTGTGCTCAAAATTGGTTGCGATCATCATCGGTTATTGATCTTCGACATGCAATGGACGAAGTAGAAAAATATGAAGATATAGAGAATGGTAATTAATCTATTCTTTTATGATATTTCTTTTTAATTCGTTAATTTATTTAAATTGATATTTATCTACATTATTTGTGTTCTAACCTCGTAATTATTTCTTTTTTTCAGAGCTTGAAAGAGAAATACACTTATAATAGTTATGGATTCAAATCCAGTAACTTTGTAGTTTGTTTCTGCTGGTTTCTACTGCTGTTTTTGCTTCCAGTTTCCGTTTCTATTGCTGTTTTGCGTCCATTTGTTTTATGCTGCTGTTTTGCATCTGTTTTGGCTTCTGGCTTCTGCTGCTGTTATGGTTTTTGCTGCTGTTTTATTTCTGCTGGTTTCTGCTGCTGTTCTGCGTCCATTTTTGTTTCTGCTGCTGTTTTGCATTTGTTTTGGCTTCTGGCTTCTGCTGCAGTTATGGTTTCTGCTGCTGTTTTATGTATGTGCTGGTGTTTGCTGCTGTTTTGCGTTCGTTTTAGTTTCTGCTGCTGTTTTGCTTTCCGTTTCAATAGCTGTTTTGCTTTTGTATTCTGCTGTTATTTTTGCTCCTGGTTTCTGCCGTTGCGCTGCTGTTGTTTGGTGTTTGCTGCTACACTGCTGCTGGCCCTATTTTTGCGACGCTACTGTTTAGTACATGGTGGCTGCTGCTGTTTTGCATTCATGGTGGCTGCTGCTGTTTAGTTCAAATTATATTTGTTTTGTAATACATTTGGATTTTGTCCTTATTTTTCTATACACTTTCAACAGGTTAAAAGAATTATGTGATGGTAATTTCAACAAGTTTATAAATTATGCTAGTAGTATATTTGATTTATAATTTATAGGTTTTTTAATTTCAGTTTAAGTATATGGGATGGTAATTTCAGCAGGTTTATAAATTATGCTAGCATTATATTTAATTTAGTAATTCACAGGTTTTTTAATTTTAGTTTAAGTATTTTAGCAGGTTTTAGCAAATTTGTACACTTATTTTAGCAGGTTTTTTTAAGTATTTTAATGAAGTTTGTAATTCATAGGTTTGTACAGATTTTAAATTTGCGTAACAGATTTTTAATTTGTCCTTATTTTTCCATTTCCAAGTTTTAAAATAATTTTAATTTTAATAACAGATTTTAACAATTCACAGGTTTTAATAATTCATGGGTTTTAAAATTGACAAGTATTCAAGATTCAAAAAAGAATACCAAGATTAAAGTGATAGAACCCAAAAGAATTTAAACTAATAACCCAAGTAACCCATACTTATTTAGAATGGATAAAGTAGCATAACCCAAACTATTTGGATTGTAACCCATGTAAAATATAAGAATTCAGTTTGGGTTGGTATAAGCTTATAACCCACCAAAACTGAATTTGAACACCCCTAATATTTAGCCATAAACTGCCATTTTCCCATTATTGATATTCTTGATATATTTGACTCTAGATCTGCTTAGACACATGTTTTAGGATGTTTAGATTTCAATTCCAGTACATATTTTAAGCGTTTTGATTGTTTTTAGCGTTTTTGCATGAAAATCGAACCAAACCAGACCAAATAACAAACTGCCGTCGTCATCCCATAAGTAGTGCCGCCATCCCCATGCCATGGCGCCGCTGCCATTATGCCATGGCTCTGCCGCCACCCCATAGTGGCGCCATGATCCTCCTGTTCTTTGATCCTATAACCGTTTCCCAAATCTTACACAATCTGATGCAATCTTATTTTCCTGTTTCTAGGTTCGTTTAAACTCAGAATTAGGCCTGTCCACGAACATGTAATTAGTTGCTGGATCTAAATTTATGTTGAAATGGACCTGTCCCAGTTTATTTCGAGCCTCGAAGCCCACATTTGTAATTTTCCTAGCCAACCGAGCATTGGAGCAAAATCCTGACAAAACCAACAACTTCTAGATGCGATTCAAGGTTTGTTTGAACTAATAATCGATCCCGGCTCAAACCAGTGGATTTGTATCGGTGAGACAAAGAACGTTTGTGTTCTGATTGAGTCCTGATTCCGACCACATCAATAGTCAAACTACATCGAGTGCCAGACACTCCGGTCTACAAGGTTTAAAAGTATCTCTAACCTTATATGTCTATCACGTGCCTTTGTGTATGCTTGCAATGTTTAAACGCTTTCCAAAAACATGCTCAAATCCAATATTAATAAACTAAAGGACTTAACCACATAAATTAGTAATCAAATCCAATAAGTCTAGCAAATCACCTAGAAATCATACGATTGACATGAAAATGCAGTTATAAGGTTGTATAGGCATTCAAGATGACTCAGATAAAATCAATCTCACGTATACATCCGGTTTTAGACTTTATGCATGTACAATAATCCAAACTAGCCAGTATCTGTTATTTGATAAACATTCTAGATTTAAATGTATGTTTAGGAGTACCTGCTACTTGCCTCACATGCTAGTCCAGAAAGATTCTTATGTGCGTCTAACACGACTTAATGCTTTCCTTTATTGCTTTCATACGTTTTTACTTTCCATTACATTATCCTATAAATTGTATGGATGTAGAGATGCGAAATAATCGGATATTGTCCTTTAAATAAAATGTAATCAATAAGTGAAGTACAAGAGTTTTAGTGAAATGTCCACAAACTCCGTCTTTTGGTTAGATGTAAGGTGGTCTTAACCATAAGCGTGAAAGATCTATCCAGTCTGTATAAAAAGCATTTACTAGCTGAGTTAGGTGGCGACTCCATTTTTCAAACCTTTCGAGATCTGAAGCTGGCCATAAATTTAGACGAGCAGCCCCGAACTCCGCTCCGCTCACTGTTAGAATTGTGTTTTGTTAAATTGACTTATCAACACCTGCAAATTAAACATAAATATTATTGATATATTCTGACTTTTGACTGCTTTTTGTTTTAAATAAGTAAATTATTATTAGTGATGTGATTTTAAAGTAGTTAAAATTTATGTTCTTTTTAAGTGAATTTGAAAAATAGTTATAAATGAGAGCTAAAAAGGTAAAATTGGTTAAAATTGAGTATAAATCATAAAAAAAATGAAAAAAAAAATTTTTGAAATTAAAAAAATTAAAATAAAAAAGAAGATATTTTTGGTTAAAAAAAGTACGAGCTGTAAATATGTATCAAAATAATGTAAAGTAAAAAATTAAAATATTATACTTCTTATAAATTTAATGATAATATAATTAATACTTATGAGCTAAACTGATTACCAATTAAGAACACTTAGAATAAGCCAATGAACGAACAAATATTTGAGAGAATTTCACTCTTGTATGAATTATTTCCAAATGTAAAATTTACATGGATGGAAACCTATTTATAGGCAATTTCACTGACCATGTAATTAAAGCATTTACATGCATGTCAAAAATGGATGGTTGAAATTTTTTTCACCTAATTGGATAGGTAATTTTGTCATACACAACATTCACATTATATTTATAACACTCCCCATTCGATGACAAAATAAAATAAACCAAGATCAGTGCTTTCACGAAGATAACAAAATATATGTTTGATTTCGTTCCAGTGTCTCTTCGTAGGAGCTGAACTAAATCTTACTAATGAATTTACCGAAAAGGATATGTCAGGACGAGTGCAATAAGCAAGATACATAAGTGCTCCGATTGCACTGAGATATGATATTTCAGGACCAAGAATATCTTTATTTTCTTCATAAGGAAGAAATTGATCAGTTTCAATATTTAGTGACGAACAACCATATGAGTACTTAAAGGATTTTTTTATCCATACCAAAACGTTTTAAGATCTTTTCTACATAATTTGACTGATGCACTAATACGTCATTGTGCATATGTTCAATCTTTAAACCAAGACAATATTTAGTTTTTCCAAGATCTTTCATCTCAAATTCTTCCTTTAAGTACACACTTGCTTCATTGATCTCATTGTCTGTTCCAATAATATTTAATTCGTCAACAAAGACAACTATAATCACAAATCTGGATGTTGTTTTATTGATAAAAACACATATGCAAATAAGGTTATTCACATGGCCTTTATTTATCAAGTAATCGCTTAAACGATTATACCACATTCGCCCTCATTGTTTTAACCCATACAAAGATTTTTGTAATTTGATTGAATACATTTCTTTGGGTTTTCTATTTAATGATTCAGGCATTTTAAATCCTTCAAGGACCTTAATATAAATATCTCTCTCTAGCGATCCATGTAAGTATGCTCTTACAACATCCATGAGACACATTTCTAATTTCTCAGAAACTGCAAGGCTGATTAAATATCGAAATGTAATTGCATCCATGACAAGAGAGTATATTTCATCATAATTAATTACAGGTCTTTGAGAAAAGACTTGAGCAACAAGTCTAGCTTTATATCTTGTGATTTTATTTTTCTCATTTCGTTTTCGTGTAAAGACCCATTTGTAACCTACCGGGTTGACATCTTTAGGTGTGAAGACAACAAGTCCAAACACACTTCTCTTGTTAAGAGAATCTAATTCAGCTTGCATAGCGTATTTCCATTTATCCCAATCATGTCTATTTTGACATTCAATAACCGGTCTCGGTTCGGGATCCTCTTCATTTATGATATCACATGCAACAACATAAGAGAAATTTTCGTCAATATTTTCCATTGTGTCTCGATTTCACACAATCTTTGTATTATTGTAATTAATTGAGATTTCTTCATTATTCTCATTTGTTTCCTCTTCTGGAGTACTGCCTTTATTTAGATAAAGACAACAATGAATTATATTAATTATGATCTAAAAATATTTATGTTCATATTAATAGTATTAATTAAATAAAATCGTTTATAGCAAGGGCATTACCACTCAAACATCAACGATTAAATTTAAACCACCACATTGTAATTTATAGGAGGCTTAGCCTTCCATATATAAATTAATAACATAAACATAAATATAATAAATTTAATATTAAGTAAATGAAATTTATAGGAGGTATAACCTTCCATTAATTAAATAATTAGACAAGCATTAAAGTTAGAAATTTACCTTTGTGATACTTTACCGAATCTTCTTGAATTAGGGAATCGTAAACTAATAGAACGATCGTGCTGATAACATGTTATAAATTTAATGATAATATAATTAATACTTATGAACTAAACTAGAATACTTAGAATAAGCCAATTAAGGAACAAATATTTGAGAGGATTTCACTCTTGTATGAATTATTTGCAAATGTAAAATTTATATGGATGGAAACCTATTTATAAGCAATTTCACACCATGTAATTAATGCAATTACATGCATGTCAAAAATAGAAGGTTAAATAAATTCTACGAATTTTAAAGTTTCTCTCTTTTGAGAATAGTTCTTTCTATACTTTTGTAGTCAGAGCCTCTTTTGCATAATGGATCTCACGTCCTTATGCCAATCCTTGTCTTTATCTGATGATGAAGAGTTTGATGTGTGTGATCTGGGTACTATTGCAAGGGAAGCAGGAGTACAAAAAGTTGTTAACTCCTTGTTTGGGAAAGTTCTCTCGACAAAAAGAGTTAGCAGAGAAGGCTTTATCTCTACCATGAGTTTTGTATGGCGTACTAAGGAACCTATGGTGGTGGAGATGATTGGAATTAATCAGTTTGTTATCCATTTCGGGTCGATGGAGGACAAAATAAGGGTGTTAGGAGGAGGACCATGGAATTTGGAAGATTGGTTGATTGCGCTTGAAAATCCGAGCGGTCTGGGAGATCATAATGATGCTAAATTTGATACAATACCCTTTTGGGTGCAGATTCACAACCTGTCATTGTTATGTCAAAATAGAGAAGCCGGAAGATCCCTAGGAGCACAGATTGGATCTGTAGAGGAAGTCGATCCAGGTGCTTCTGAAGATTGTTTGGGTAAATTCATTAGGGTTCGGGTGAAGGTGGATATCACTAAGCCTCTGAAGAAAGGATTAAGAGTCAAAGTTGATGATACAGGGAACACTGTGATAGCGCTGCTAAGATACGAGAGGCTGCCTAGCCTTTGTTTTAACTGTGGTATTGTTGGGCACCCCATTCTGGAGTGTCAAAAAGCTAAACATGGAAATACCAATGCTTATAAGTTTAATGAGTTCATTATCGCGGGTCCAATTCAGCGATTCAATAATCATAATAATAAAAGGTATCGTACATGTGTGGATGGAGAAATAAAGGAAAACACTGGTATGAAGAACCAAGTGATTATGCCATTGGTGAAGAAAACTCAAACATTGCAGCCATTGAAGATGAAGGAAGTTGACCAGAATATGATAAGGGAAATAGGAGGATCTTCAGGAGAAAAAAGAGGAAGTATTGATTCTCCTTTGACAAAAGAAAGCAATAAGATAAGGAAAGATCAGATTTGTGATTTGAATTCACAAAATGGAAGGTTCCTAATGGGAGCTAAATTAGTGGAGATAACGGTTGATAAGGAAACGGAAGATATGGGTGCTAATTTATTGGCTCGTATTAGAGGCAAAGAGAAAAGAGATGATGAGCCGAAGTTTGGGCCGAATCATAAAGTTTCTGGAAAGGTTATTAAAAAGCCTAAGTGCAAAACTTGTCCTGGGAAAAATCTATTTTGTCTAATTCTTTCAAAAAGATACCTTTGAAGGACATTTCTAATGTCTTTGCGAAGGAAATAATTGAAGCTCCATTATTAAAGGGGCAGCAAAAGGATGAAGTTTTGGGGGAAGATCTGGTTGGATTATCTTCGGAGGCAGACTATTTAATTGGAGAGGGTACAGATGGAACGGTGGCGCCTGGGGGTAAAAATTCTAACTATGTACCAGCGGCGGTCTCTGCTAGGCAAGACTGCCGAGATCTATGAGTACCTTTTGCTGGAACGTTCAGGATCTGGGCTCCCTTAGAACGTTCAAAAAATTTAGACTTAATTATTAGATCTAATTATTTTAACCTATAAATTTGGGTGACCCTTGGTGGTTAGTATAGCCCTAGTCGATGACTGTATTTTTACAGCACTCATCATTTTTTTTAGAATAGTTGTCTCAATGTTTGAGAAACCGTTTATGTAATTTTCGTTATGATTAATGGAAATTTTAGCTTTTGCAAAAAAAAAAAAAGAAATAGAAGGTTGAAAGTTTTTCACCTAATTGGATATGTAATTTTATCATACACAACATTCACATTATATTCATAACAATACTGTTATTTTTTTTAATTTTTTTTAATACATTAATTTTTTTATTAAAGATAGATCTACTTTAAATTAATTGTTAACGAGGATTAGCAAAAGTCAATAGGCATTTTTTTAAATTAAATTAGGCAAACCATGGTCTGAGGAAAATCGGAGAATGGAGCTCTATCAGGCCAAGTCTTGAAATGCTAGTAAATTAACTTGAGTCGATAAGAAAAATTAAATTAGTGACCAATTTGATCCCAAGTCATCTCCTAGATTCTTTGCTTAATTAAATAAACTGATGTTTTGAAGACACAAATTCTTCACCTACTATTTCAAGAAAATCACTCCCCTCAAATTGACCCACCCATAAAATAATAACAATAAAAAACATTTCAAAGTAACATTTACAGAATAATAAAATTCTAATTTATTGTTTTTAGGAATATAATTATAGAGCGTCATAAACAAAATGAATTTGAAAAATCAACAATTCAGCTCCCCACTCTCCTCCTATAGCAAGTGGTACCAAACCTATCCACTAATATTCAACTTCAATGGGAATGTGTAGCTCACTCTCTAACATTGAGTTGTGGGCATGGATTACTTTCAAACACAACTTTAGCTGACTACTTTTTCCTTCATGTCCACTGTTTTCAATTCTTTTCTCATGTCTCACCTTCTTCATTTAAAAAATATCCTTTATGTGTTTTTTTAATAAAAATATTATGTCATATAATAATAACAATAAGTAATAATTAATTACAGTTTGAATAGTATAAAACCAAAGCATTTATTATATTTTTCACATTAAAATTTTAAAAAAATTAACTGAGACTCGAAAAACATTAAAAGATCAGGTGAGTCAGAAAGTAAACATTAAAATTATTTTTATACTTTAATCTATAATTAAAAATTGTAACAATTGATTACTAAATATTATCAACCGCCGTACATTCCTTGGAAGGTCAGGGGTTCGACCCTGCCTTTCGTTGATAGATTTCTTTAAAATGTTATTTCAACTAATTTTTAACACTGATGCATAACATATCACTAACAAAAAAAATTATATTTTCATAAATATTTCAAACGGGATAAGCATCAAGCTGTATTCTGTTAGATCGTGAATTTATTGTTCCGACAAATACTCTCTTCCGATATAAAAAAATAATTTTTTAATTTTGAGATAATTTTTTTTCTAATTCTATAAAAAAGAAAGAGAATTAATATTTTTATTTTTTGACTTCACAGTTCACATAGAAATTGGGTTGTAGCAGAGTAGGGTTTTATTTTTTACTTTACTTTTTTTGTCTATCTCCCCATTTCTATGTCTGAAGCTGAGAAATTCTCAAAAAAAAGAAGATAGAACCAAGTCAATCAAGCACAAACAAACCCTAAAACTCAGCTCCACTTCTCCTTCACAAAACCCTAAGCTTCTTCTTCCAAAAAAAAAAAGCTCAATTATTTGGCTTCAGTTGCTATTGGCCATGAAGCCCAGTTCAGCATTTTAAGGTAAAATCCCATTTTATGATGCGACTGCATTACATTTCTCCATTGGTGTTGATTTTGATGTGTAATGTTCATGCAAGCATTTAGCAGGTCAGAGAGAGGGAAGCTATGGAAGGCGATGAGCACGGAATTGTACTGGCCTGTCTAATTTCAGGGACCCTTTTCACTGTTTTGGGCTTGGCTTCTTTTTGGATTCTTTGGGCAGTTAATTGGAGACCTTGGAGGCTTTATAGGTATGTTTTTTAGCTTCTTATGGCAGCTTCTACTCTAATTAATTTCAACTTCAACTCCATAGCATTTGGATTTATGTTATCTTCAGTAAATTCTGATTTTTTTTATTAGGATATGAAGCTGCATGACTGAAATTTAGCTTATAAATTTGGTTTATTGGCATTACTTTGTGGTTTAGATTTGTTAAAATTATTTAAGCATTTGTATTTCAGCTTGATTACTCTGTAAATGTGAAAGCATTGCACTTAAGAGTTGAGAGAACAATGAGTTTCTTCATCAATTTTAGTTAATGCACAAGAAATAAGCTCTACATTTCATCTTTAGCTGTGCAAATCGTTCGGCTAATATTTCTTCTGATGCTTAAAGTTGAGACTTAAATCTTGGCCTTTGACTGATTCCAATTTTCCCGTGTATTGACATAAACACACAGTGAGACAGTTTTCATGCATCAGATTTGCATTGTTTTGTCTAAACGTAATTTTTTTGTTTATGAAGTAAAGATGTGATGTATTGCATGCAAAGTAGAGAACTATCTGAACCCTAAAATCTAAGGAGCAAGATTTTCTTTTTCATGTGATATTTTTGGTTTTTTTTATTTGTGCCTTTTGGAAGGGAGAATGAAGGGCCGGGAAAGCAAATCCATGACTCTTTACTTGTATCTCGTTTTGTTTTTCTTTATCATGAAGTATGACTATCTGATATGATCTTAACTGAGTTAAAAACAATATACTTCAGGTCATAATTAGGATACAGCTGTTCAAATCTTTTTATAGTTTTACCTGGAAGTCATAACTGGATGATTTTTAATGTCTCTGAAAAACTCTTAGTAGCTGACTCCCAATAACATTACCTGAATGGTATATTAACTTATTTCAAAAGAGGACTTTTTTAATTTTATTTTCTGCACCTTTAGAACTCTTGCTCATATTTTCTATAAAATAGTGAAGTTCCTATTCTTTTGGATTCCAACCTGACAGGAAAGCATGTATATCTGCGAAATGTTAGAACTTCATCAGTAATTGCTACAACCTTGAACCTTGGGACCCACAATATGTTATATAATAATATTGATTAACATTTTGTGAAGAAACGTTATAAGCCATAATTATAAGTAGTTTCTTTGGAGGGAGAGTGACATGAAATTGGGACTTACAATATGTTATGTAAGAATATTGATTTACATTTCTAGAAGAAACTTCATAAGCGATTAATTATAATAAATGGTGTCTTTTGATGGAGACTGATGTGAATATGAGCCTTTTGGTGATATTAACAAATAGCATGTGGTGTGGTGGGTGGCAAGTGCTGATGAAATGCTTTTTCGGCTGATTAAAATCTGGCTGAAATGTGTTCCATGACATATACTAATAATAGCGATGGTATATGGTTAGAATAAAGAAAGTTGTTTTTTGTTGGTTCTATATTGAAGTGAATGTATAAAGATTTTCCAGGGAAGGACTCCTAATTTTTCCACTCGGTAATTCTGGCATATTATTTTGACTTGTAGTTGAGAAAGTAGAAACATTAAAAGTTTCTTTCCCATGGATGTGAAAAGGAGCAAGGGACTCTGAAACATCCTGCAATCATTGATATAACTTTGATGATGTCAGCATGCACTTATCTTTCTCTTGAATTTTGTGTACTTATAATGGTGTTGTCGGAAAGTACAAATGACGTACATTTTGCAACTCCACTTATATTTTTTGTGCTGTCAAAAATTTCTTTCAGCTTTCTTATTTTTGTCTCATGTTGCGTTTTTTTGTCCTTGGATGACATTTCTCTTTTCAGCTGGATCTTTGCTAGAAAATGGCCGTACATTTTTCAAGGACCTCAGCTGGGTATAGTATGCCATTTTCTCTCTCTAGTGGCATGGATGATTGTTTTATCTCCAATTTTGGTTCTTATCTTGTGGGGCTCTTGGTTGATTGTACTTTTGGAACGAGACATAATTGGTTTGGCTGTAATAATGGCTGGCACTGCTCTTCTACTGGCATTCTATTCAATCATGCTTTGGTGGAGGATGCAATGGCAAAGTTCAAGTATGAGTTTCTTTCATCTCTTTATCACATAACTATACTGAAGCTCTCTTTTTTTTCCAAAAAGAAGCAGCCTTCCTTTTCTGTTTTCCAATTGAACTTTGGAAATGATAGAAAGTTACTGTTCTCTTATGTATGTTTCGATTTAACTTTTCAGTCTGTTGCACATGCAGCAATACATGCATTTCTTTAGCTATACTAAGTTTTGAGTAGGTATGGCAATAGTAACCATGATAATTGAACGTGATGCTGTGTGAGAGGATTGTAATTAATTCAATTGCAATTTTTTTGTAAAGGTGTCAACTTTGTATTGCATTAGATAATTACGGCTTCCATAGTTGAACCACCAATCTCAAGTGGTTGACATACTGGTGGTTTGTTTACTTGTCTATATACACAATATTGTTACCTTATGCTACTCATAAGCATAATTTTTGGAATCCTATGCTTAAAGGGAGAGATTATGATTTCACACATTTGAGTCTAACAGTTGGGCCATAAGCGGCATATTTTGAACTGACCAAATTAAATTTGGTTTGTTTTGGTTTTTGCTTAATTCGATTCGGTTATGGGTAACAATTTTGAAAATTTCGGTTAATTTGGTTTTGTTTTTGGTATGAAATTTTTGAAATAACCGATTGAGGTGACCAAATTAACCGAATTACATATGTATATGTAATGTTATTTTTATTATTTATTTTATAGAAAATTAAGGTATTTTTTTAAATTTTTATTACACTTAGATATCAACTTGCCCTCCAAATTTGTATATAATTAAAAAATAATGCAAAAAATAGCTAATTAATTTTATTTTTTAATAATTAGAATTAGTATAATTTGGTTATTCGGTTAACCGAAATAACTGACTGAACCAAATAATTATTTCGGTTCGGTTACAATTCGGTTATATGTAATTCAGTTAGAGTTTACAGTTTTGAAAAATTATAGAGTTTCCATAAGGTGACCAAACCTACCATCGCACACCTTTTAATGAGGCATATTCACTGTATCTCCATGATAGTTCCTTTATTGAACTTATTCTTTGTTATTGTGTCTTTAATAGGGGCGGTTGCTATTCTCCTTCTTCTGGCTGTTGCTCTACTCTGTGCATACGAACTATGTGCAGTCTATGTTACAGCTGGTAAAGACGCATCAGAGCGTTATTCACCCTCTGGCTTCTTTTTTGGTGTCTCGGCAATTGCTTTGGCCATCAACATGCTCTTTATATGCCGAATGGTCTTTAATGGTAAGATTCATTGCATATTCTGTCAGATGCTTTTTTAATTTTCTTTAATCAGTAAGCAATTGCTTTCTGTTGAGAAGTGATTTCCTTATTTTCAAGACTTTCCCTTGAGGATGTAATTAGTTGTTACATTTATCCGTTTTACAACATTTATACTTAAGTTGTTTTCTGTTGTTGATCCTGCAGGGAATGGCTTAGATGTGGATGAGTATGTACGTAAGGCATACAAATTTGCTTACAGTGACTGTATAGAAATGGGTCCCATGCCTTGTTTACCTGAACCACCTGATCCCAACGAATTGTATCCTCCGCAATCTAGTAGGTAAACCCTTAATGTTCAACCTCTGTCATGGGCATGACAAAAGTAGGCACGTTCCTTTTATTACTGCTGATTTTTGGTTGTTAATCTTTAAAGTGTAATCTTACTCTTTACTCATCTAGGTCTGTCCTTAATTAAGTAAAAGCTTTTGGTCGGTTGAAGTGAAGTGTTATGACGTTTTGCCTTATAATTATCCTTTTTAATACTTATTGTCTGATTATGGTTTCTGTTTATAGGGCTTCACATCTTGGTCTTCTCTACCTTGGCTCACTCTTGGTTCTTCTCGTCTACTCGATTTTATATGGTCTCACAGCAAAGGAAGTGCGTTGGCTTGGAGCTGTTACATCAGCTGCTGTTATCATTCTTGGTATCTCATTAAAAGCTGGTTTTTTTACCTGTTTTGCTGGTTGTAACACTCACTTTGCCAATTATGCAATTATCCTCAGGATGCTAAATAGTTCGGGTCAAATGTTATGCAGATTGGAATATGGGGGCATGTTTGTATGGGTTTCAGCTTCTACAAAGTCGTGTCCTAGCACTTTTTGTGGCTGGTGCATCCAGGGTTTTTCTCATATGTTTTGGCGTGCATTACTGGTCTGTAGGCTTTGACTGCAATGATAAGTTCAGGATTACTTGTTTTAATTGCTATTGTATCTTATTAATGCAGTTCTTGTGTTTTTTTTTTTTTTTTGATTTAGGTACTTGGGGCACTGTATTAGTTATGCAGTAGTTTCATCTGTGCTCTTAGGTGCTGCTGTCTCTCGACATTTATCAGTGACAAATCCATTGGCTGCTAGAAGAGATGCCTTACAGAGTACAGTAATTCGCCTTAGAGAGGGTTTTCGCAGAAAGGAACAAAATACTTCATCCAGCTCCTCTGACGGTTGTGGCTGTAGTGTAAAACGTAGTAGTAGTGTTGAAGGAGGTAACCTTGGTAATATAGTTGAATCTGGTAGCCAGAGTACTGCACAGTGCATGCTTGATGCTAGTAATTGGCAGAATGCTGATCTATGTCGAACTGTGAGTTGTCATGAGGGGGTAACAAGTGATAAAAGCATAGACAGTGGAAGGCCAAGCTTAGCACTACATAGCAGTTCCTGTCGCTCAGTTGCTCAAGAACCTGAAGCTGGGACGTCTGGGGATAAATTTTTTGATCACAACAGCTCCCTGATGGTTTGCTCTAGTAGTGGTCTTGATAGTCAAGGTTGTGATTCCAGCACATCAGTATCTGCAAATCAACAATTGTTAGATTTGAATATTGCTCTTGCATTGCAAGACAGACTTAATGATCCAAGGATTACATCTTTGCTGAAGAAGAGGGCACGGGAAGGTGATAGAGAACTGACTAGTTTATTGCAGAACAAAGGGTTGGATCCGAACTTTGCTATGATGTTAAAGGAAAAGAACCTGGATCCAACTATCCTGGCCTTACTTCAGAGGAGCAGTTTGGATGCAGACAGAGATCATCGTGACAATACTGACATCACAGTTGTTGACTCTAATAGTGTTGACAATGCTCTTCCAAATCAAATTTCTCTCTCAGAAGAGCTAAGGGTTCATGGGCTTGAAAAATGGCTTCAGCTGTCTAGATTTATTTTGCATCACATAGCAGGGACTCCAGAGCGAGCATGGGTTCTCTTCAGCTTTATCTTCATCCTCGAAACAATTGCTGTGGCAATTTTTCGTCCAAGGACAATTAAAATCATAACTACACACCAACAGGTTATTGGGAAGCCTCTAAATTTTTGCTAGTTTTCCTACTTTACATATAAGAGTTGCATATATTTGTTTTCAGCAAATGAAGTTCATCCAGGAATTTAATGAGGTTTTGAATTTTATGGCAGTTTGAGTTTGGCTTTGCAGTATTGTTATTATCTCCTGTTGTCTGCTCAATTATGGCTTTCCTTCGTTCTCTTCAAGCAGAAGATATGGCAATGACATCAAAACCTCGCAAGGTAGATACTATTGATGTCTTCAACTTAAAACTTCATAAAATGGATGAAATTAAATTATGGTTTGGTTATTGACTGACTTGAAATGCCATTTGCCACCATTGCCTTCAACACGGATTGTCTTTAATATTGTTTAAATTTTTTCCTGCTCTCAGTAACTATATTCTGGTTTGAGGCAATCCTCTCTACTTTGACTTCAGGTCAGTAGAATGTTTGGCTTCAAGATACAGATATCTAAGGCTATGCTCAGTTACTCACTAGAGTTTCATCTGTGCCTGAATGATATCTTATAATTTCCATCGATATCTGATTAAACCAGTTTTCTCCTTTGTATTTCACGTTCTTAGGAAATATAGATTCTATTTTTTTGAAGTAATGCTGGTGGGATTTTTGATATGCTGTTTGAGTCGCTGCATTGATATTCAACATATTCAGGACATCTAGCTTCTATGAACCAATAGTAGCTTTGCATGTTGGAACTTCCTCCAAATGTTTTCTTCCTGCAGAATAGGTTCCTTCTATTTGGGAGTTGATCGATTGTCATGGCATTCTGGTTATATTAATAATTGCTTTGCATGGGACTTGACCATCACTGAATGTCGTGATCACTGGTTTAAAGTTCTCGATGCATACATACTTGTACATAGGTTGTATTTGAAGATGGGATTGCATCGAATAATGTGTGATTGGATGCCGAGACAGAAAGTTTGAAATTCTATATGTGGAGATATTTGTAAATTAATTGTATCCCGCATTTACCAATTGAAATTTCATACACTTGCTTTTGAACATATTTGTATGCTTGCATATGATTCATATAAGGTGAATAGAGTTATGAATTATTAACTTTAATTAATACCAACTATTTTGTCAACAATGTAACTCCTTAAATTTTGGGTTCTGAAAAATAATATTTCTCTTAACAGTTAATCAAATTTGAATAGACATGGATGTGTGTATCATATCATCTAGTATGTGGATCCTTATCATTAAAATTTGTAAATATAAGTGTCTCTTGGCACATACAATTGTAAACTTACAACCTCCTTTTTTCTTTCTTTTCATCTTCATTTCACTGGGAATCAGATATTCTGGCTAAATCTGCTGTCACATTGTGTAAATTAGAGATTTCTGAATTGGGAGATGTATTTTGAGGGCTTTTTATGATGTGGAGATTTTCTCTTTATTGTTCAAGGTCATTGGCCTTTTTCCTATGTTGAGGCATTGAATAGTATCTTCATCATAAAATTGCGGCCTTTATTGCCATCTTAAAGTTTTTGCTCAAAACAAAAAGTAAACGCATCCTGTACCCATTTGCTTACTTCCATCAACTGTATCCTTATTTAAATTTTTGTTTTTGTGCGAATTCCTCTGAGTTTTCATGAACTTCTTTGTTATCATAAGTCAGTTTCATTTTTTTTTTTCAGTATGGATTCATCGCCTGGCTGCTCAGCACAAGTCTTGGATTGCTGCTTTCCTTCTTGAGGTATTTAACATTTCATGTCTTAGTCCACTTTCATCATTATAATGATGGCCACTGATGTAAAAGGTGCTTGAATGCCAACACAGAGCAAAAATGAATGCATTTTCCAAATTAAATCAATTTTCTGTATGAATTGAAGTCTTGATTCATCTTTGACAACTAACGAATAGAGAAATAGTTATTTTTCTTAACTAAACAGGTCTGAAATGTTGGAGAATTGTACTTCATTTGTTGCCTTTGGTTTTGGAATTCTTTATCTTTTTGACCGAAAGTTCTATAAAATTATCTCTTTTATATTACTTTAATTTTTTTAATCTTCCTTAAACCTGTGAATTAATATCGTTCTTCAATTTGAGGGATTTTTTTTGTCTTGCTAATTACGTGGGAAGTTCACTTGTATATTTCGCCATCCATTAATGATGTGGTTATTCTGCAGCAAATCATCAGTGCTTCTGGGGTTGTCTCTCACTGTCCCTCTCATGGTGGCATGTCTGGCTGTTGCATTTCCTATTTGGATCCATAATGGCTACCAGTTTTGGGTTTCAAAAGTTGAATCTACAGCTAATGCAGGAAACCAACGTCCTTCTGGGAAAAAGGAGGTTTGCCCCTTCCTTCTTTTCTGCATTATGAATCTTATACCCTTTTTCTCTAATTTTCTAAAGGTTAAGCACTTTCTAAACATCTTTAGATATCATTTTGTGCTTGATTTCTCAATGTTCTTTTCTTTTTGAAACCAAACGTTTTTTTTTTAAATTCTAAATACATCTTTTCTTCTTGTCAGGGAATTGTTCTTTTAATTTGTGTAATAATATTTATTGGATCTGTGTTAGCACTGGGTGCTATAGTGTCCGTGAAGCCTTTAGAGGAGTTGCAGTACAAGGGATGGGCTAGCGACCCAAGAAGTTTTAGTTCTCCTTATGCATCATCTGTGTACCTCGGATGGGCAATGGCATCTGCAATTGCTTTACTAGTTACTGGTGTGCTGCCAATTATTTCATGGTTTGCGACATATCGCTTTTCCCTTTCATCTGCCGTCTGTGTTGGGATTTTCACAGGTAATTTGTCTATTTTTTGGTCTCTGACTTGTGATTATCTCTTGGGATTTAAATGTTTATGCCTGAGATGGCATCCTGTTTATATGCTATCTGCTACATGATAGTTTATTATTTCTTGCTATTGTTGTTTTGGTAGTTGTTCTTGTGGCATGTTGCGGTGCATCCTATTTGGAAGTTGTTAAATCTAGGGACGATCAGGTTCCAACAAAGGGCGATTTTTTGGCTGCATTACTTCCTCTTATTTGCATTCCAGCATTGCTATCGCTTTGCTCTGGATTGCTAAAATGGTAAGAATCATGTTAGTATTCTGAAGTTATGATTGGTTGTATTCAGATAGCTTCAGATATTGGCTCTTCTGATTTTAGTGAATTCTCATTCGTAGACTGATTTGCTGATGAAATGGTTTGCAGGAAAGATGATGGTTGGAAATTCTCACGTGGTGTATATGTGTTCGTTATTATTGGCCTTCTACTCTTGCTTGGTGCTATATCTTCTGTTATAATAGTAATTAAGCCATGGACTGTAAGTGAGATTATCTATTCATTTATTTTTTTGTATACTCTCTTTGCCTTAGCAAGTTTGTTAACTTGAGTCTTTCACAATTGCTACAGGTAGGGGTAGCATTTCTTTTAGTACTTCTCCTGATCGTGCTGGCTATTGGTGTTATCCATCAATGGGCTTCAAATAATTTTTATCTGACGAGGATGCAGATGCTTTTTGTTTGTTTTCTTGCTTTTCTTTTAGGCTTGGCAGCATTTCTTGTTGGATGGTTTCAAGGTAAAGATTAATTTTTGTACTATCATTTGTTTCCTCCCCAGCTCAAGGTTACAACTATATTACTTGTGATTGCTAATAACATTATTCGGTACCTTTACCTTTCTTTATCAGGCAAACCATTTCTTGGAGCATCTGTTGGTTATTTCACATTTTTATTTCTTCTTGCTGGGCGAGCGCTGACAGTAAGTTATACTGCTTAGCTTCATTCAAGATTAAGTCCTTTCCTCTGATTTCTTTTTTGATTCCAATGTTAATTTGGTGTTACAAATGTATCTACTGGATAATATATGTGTTTATGTGCTCTATAGGTCCTCCTCTCGCCGCCCATTGTAGTTTATTCTCCTCGAGTACTGCCTGTATATATTTATGATGCTCACGCAGATTGTGGCAAGAATGTCAGGTTGGTTTGTCTATTACGTTTACTTATTATCTCTCATTCTTCACAATTTTTTAATCTATTAGCATTTTATTTTCACATGTATTGTAATCAACAAACAGTGTTGCATTTCTTGTGCTATACGGGATTGCTTTAGCTACTGAGGGCTGGGGCGTCGTCGCAAGTTTGAAAATTTATCCACCATTTGCTGGTGCTTCTGTATCAGCAATTACTCTTGTTGTAGCCTTTGGCTTTGCTGTTTCTCGTCCATGCCTGACTCTTGAGGTTTGTGGGTTGATTGCTTCCTGATTGTTTAATCATCGTGCTGCTTCAGTTTGCTGTTTGTCCTCTAGTTTTTTTTGCTTAATACTCCTTTTTAGCAATGTTGATATGATTAAATTGATAACATCTATTAAATTCTCTAGATGATGGAAGATGCTGTACATTTTCTCAGTAAGGATACCATTGTTCAAGCAATTTCTCGATCTGCAACTAAGGTGTGTTCAAATTAATCAAATTTTCCTATCGGCAACTTTCTTGGGTCTCACTAATGTGCTTTATTTCACATTTAACTTTCTCCCTTGCTATCATAAAGGCATATTATAGTAGTAGAATTTTTGCGTTATGAGCTTTAATGATGTTGTCCATTGATGTCTACAATTTGACTTTACGTACTGTGTTGTTATTTGGAATTCGTATTAAGCTGCTTCTTTTATTTAGAGCTTGTTTTTAATATTTTCGCATTATTCCGCCATTGTGTCATTTGATTCTCCGTGCCAGATGGTGCTTTTAGTGAATGAAGAGAACTTTTAAATGCTTTCTCAATGGCAAAGGAGTTTTTTTTCCGGCACAAGTTAGTTGGGAAACATAGATGAGGGTTGTTTTGAACTAGTAGTAGTACTACCTATGAATGAAATAGGGTGGAAGAAAAAGATAGTTACTGTTACTGCTTCTAAGTAGAAATGGAGTAATAGCAGGTCTTCATTATGCATGTGTGGGGGTAGAGAGTCATATAATCCTTATAGCTGTTGGAAGATGTCTACCAAAATTCTAGGTTCAATTAATATTAAGATACTGCTGTATTCTATGTAAATTGTGTCTAAAACAGAATCTAGGGACAGATTATAAGTTTGCAAACAGACAATTACATGTTGGTTACTTTCAATTCCGGTATTTTCCTTAACAATCAACCATGTTGAACAGTTTATTGGCCTCACTTTAATATTCAATTATATAGCAGTCACATTAGTACTTCTGAATGCAAAAGTAGAAGATAGTTTAATTAGAGAGATCATTAAGTCGATGCTCAGTTTCCTTGTATCTTGAATTATCCCCTTTATGGAATTACTTCAGCTCAATCTCTATTTGAAGTCAAAGGTTGTGTTTTAACTGATTCAGACAAGTGAAGTTCTTTTGAATATTATTCATATTTACTATAGTTGTGGAGTTACATGTAAAAAAGTTATGTTCGGGAAATATTATTTCTGCTGAAAATCAATGAAGTAAATTTGTAGAGAAAAAGATTAGAAAGTTTCCGTAAATGGATGTTTTATTTTGATGACTGTAAGGCATAAATATAATTCTAGTCAATTCTGGCATTAAACTGCAAAAGTACCATTTGCTCTTGATGATTGGAAGATAATGTATCTAATTTTAATTGTAAATTTCTGATTATTCTCAAAGATGATGGTTAGCATAAAAGAATAATTTAAGAGCTGGAGCTTTGAGAAATCTTATATAGGATATTGCAATGTAGACAACTATAGCTGAAGAAGTTCAACTACAACCATAATCGTCTTTTCGTTCTGTGTTCAGAGATTGGTGATGTTAGTTGTGTAACTGTGTTCATGTGACATGTCTTGATAAACGGTTTATCTAAATCTTCCAAACTGTCATAGCATATCCTTCCTCCCTGCTTGAGGTTATGTTTGAAAGATATTTCAATTTATAGAAAAAAGTAGTATTCTTTCATGTGTTTAATTTTGGAAGCATTTTGTTCATTATGCAGACAAGGAATGAATTATCTGGAACTTATTCAGCTCCACAGAGATCTGCTAGTTCAACAGCTCTTTTGATTGGAGACCCTACTGCTACAAGGGACAAGGCGGGGAACCCAGTGCTTCCTAGAGATGATGTAATGAAACTGAGAGATCGCTTGAGGAATGAGGAACTAGTTGTAGGATCATTCTTTTACAGAATGAGATGTAGGACATTTTGCCATGAATCAGCCAGTGATTTTGATAACAGAAGGGAAATGTGTGCTCATGCACGGATTTTAGCTCTTGAAGAAGCAATAGACACTGAATGGGTTTACATGTGGGATAGATTTGGTGGTTATTTACTGCTACTGCTTGGTTTGACTGCCAAAGCAGAAAGAGTGCAGGTACACAGAGGTCCTAAATTCTTATATGCATGTGCATGTGCTTTATATTTACGATAATGACGTAAAATTGCTCGTGCAGGATGAGGTACGCTTGAGGCTTTTTCTTGATAGCATAGGTTTTTCAGACCTAAGTGCCAAGAAAATTAAGAAATGGATGCCAGAGGACCGCAGGCAGTTTGAAATAATTCAAGAGAGGTAACACCTTGCTAATGCATGAAATTTATCTTTCATTCTTGTGGTTATATAAAATCTTCAAAATGAATTTGTAGCTATTTGAGAGAGAAAGAGATGGAAGAGGAAATTTTGATGCAGAGACGTGAAGAAGAGGGTAGGGGTAAAGAAAGAAGGAAGGCTCTTTTGGAGAAGGAAGAACGTAAATGGAAGGAAATTGAAGCTTCTCTGATTTCTTCTATTCCTAATGCGGGCAGCAGAGAGGCAGCAGCTATGGCTGCTGCAGTACGTGCTGTGGGAGGTGATTCTGTTCTGAGTGATTCATTTGCAAGAGAAAGGGTTTCAAGCATTGCCCGTCGGATACGAGCTGCTCAATTAGCACGCCGAGCGCTTCAGGTTGAGCTCAATATATTTAACGTTTTTCACAGTTTTGCTACAGTTTTTTTTTTTTAAATGAAAGTGATCGTACATGTCCGTTATTAGGCTGCGATAGAATTTTATTTGTTTTTCTCTTTTCGTTGCTGTTATACTGCAAATTGCTGATTCAGTTATTTCTCTCATGACCGTCTGTCTTTACAAGAATTGTGAGAAAAGAGAACTCGTAGATTTGATTTCTGAAACTAAAATGTATGGTGGACGCTGGACAGCCTAGAATTTTTAAAATGCTGCAGTAGAAGCTAACCTATGTATTGGTATATATTATGAAGCTATTGGATGACTGTACTAGGACTACACACTTAATTGTGAGAAGTAATTTGTGAAACTTGATTATTTGACTCCCTGAAATAGAATGCTCATCAGGATTTTGAGTTGGTTTTGGATACGTAAGGCTGTATCTTCAAGGAACTAGCAGAGATTGAAATTTATTTTAGAAACAAGCGAAAAATTACAATAAACTCATAGTTACAGAGAGGAAACCTAACCATTGAATAATGCTGTACAAGGGATCACTAATTATTTTAAGCTTCTCTATACAAGGGTACATCAGAGTTGAAAGTGGCATGGCATCTCATGACATTTAAAGAACTGAATCTCCTTTATTAAACAAAGCACCTATGCACCTAAAGTGGAAGTTTTCTTTGAGAAGTTCATCCATTAGTCATAACGTGACTTCTGGCTGTTGAATTTAGTAGTAGTCTATTGGTCTTCTCGCGCTAGTAACAAAATCTTCAAGCTAAATAGATCCTAGTTCGACTGGATTTAAATTTTCATATGGCCATCTGAAACTTTTCAGAACGTTCTATCCGGGGCTTAGCTGAATTTCGTTGTTCTCAATTTATAGTACTGTGATGTTCTTTTTCTGTTTGAGCCTGTTCAGTTTATGATAGAGATAAGTGCATTCAGATGTGAAGTACTAACTAAACAAATTCATCATAAATCTACTAAATGTCAATGCTATTCGCAGACGGGAATTGCTGGTGCCGTGTGTATCCTTGATGACGAACCAACAACAAGTGGTAGAAACTGTGGCGAGATAGATCCCAACATATGTCAAACTCGAAAAGTCAGCTTTTCAATTTCAGTGATGATCCAACCCGAGTCTGGTCCAGTGTGCCTTTTAGGGACTGAATTTCAGAAGAAGGTTTGCTGGGAAATTCTGGTGGCTGGCGCTGAGCAAGGTATGGAGGCGGGACAAGTCGGGCTCCGATTGATCACGAAAGGTGATAGGCAGACCACTGTTGCAAAGGAGTGGAGTATCAGCGCAACTAGTATTGCAGATGGAAGGTTTGTGGTTTTAATGTTGGCAATTACTTAAGATCTAATGCTTATGCTTCGTTTCTTGTTTCTTAAGAGGGGCATAGCCATTCAGATATATAGAAAAAGTCTTCATGAAACTTTAAAGGGTGTTTTCACAAAATTTGTCCTGCTGAAAGTAGCTGAGCAATAAGTACTTAAACTCTTAAACTGCTTAGAGCCTTTGTAAATTGTTATTTACAATCCTTTAAATGGTTTGCAAGTTTAATCAGTTTTTATTGTTCAATCTTGTTCCATGAAATTACTGAATCTCCAATTCATTTCAGTTAGTATAGCTTTAAAGTACTTATAATGTACTTTTAATTATCTTTTATTGCCCGACTTGCATGCAATTTTTTTATTACATTTACATGGATACAAGTTAATGTTCTGACTTTTCTTTATAAAACCCTATAAAAAATTTCTAGCTCCAATACTGCCTTCATATCCTTTTTGGCTATTGGTGTTCAGTACATCTAATTCTAATGGTCCAACAAATTTAGATAGTTTCAATTTTTTGCATTTCTAACCAAAGCTTTGACATTTACCAAATTTTGATGTATATATAGTAAAATGTGATATTTTATTTAAGTTTTGACCATCTTTTTTTGACTTGGCTAAAATTGCAACAAAGATTTCAAATTAGATTCCAATTGACAAAATTAAGAAGTTTGGTCAAAGTTTGCGAAAAACATAAAGATTTTGATTCTTTGGTATTTTAGGCCTTCCGATTATAAAATTTGTAAACTAATTAGGATTGGAGACAAATTATTTCTTTAAATCTGTTATTGAAGTACCAGTTGTTTCAAGATAGTGTCATATTGGGATTTTACTGCTATGTTGCAGGTGGCATATTGTGACAATGACAATTGATGCTGATTTGGGTGAGGCAACCTGTTATTTGGATGGTGGATTTGATAACTTCCAAACTGGGTTGCCCTTGTCTGTTGGCAACAGCATCTGGGAACAGGGGACAGAAGTTTGGGTTGGCTTTAGACCACCTACAGACATTGACGCATTTGGAAGGTCAGATAGTGAAGGAGCAGAGTCCAAAATGCACATAATGGATGTTTTTTTATGGGGAAGGTCTATTACTGAAGACGAGATTGGCTCTCTGTACACATCTATAGGATCAACTGATCTTGGTATGGTTGATTTTCCAGAAGATAATTGGCAATGGGCAGACTCACCAGCCAGAGTATGTGCTTACGAATATTTAATGCTACGTAAAGTGTATATACAGTTGATCTTCTCACTAATTGTTTCTATGCGTTTCTTTTAGGTTGATGACTGGGATAGTGATCCTGCAGACGTGGATCTATATGATAGGGATGATGTAGATTGGGATGGTCAATATTCAAGTGGGAGAAAGAGGAGGTCAGATCGTGAAGTTGTGGTAGATTTAGATTCTTTTACCAGGAGATTCAGGAAACCGAGGGTGGAAACACAGGAAGAAATTAATCAGCGAATGCTTTCAGTTGAATTGGCTGTCAAAGAAGCCCTGTCTGCTAGAGGAGAAACACGCTTTACTGACCAGGAGTTCCCTCCAAATGATCAATCATTATATGTAGATCCAGAAAAACCCCCTTCAAAATTGCAGGTAGGTTTGCTGACCTTGAACTGCTTCTAACTTGACTGTTATCTGCGTTTTACGAACTTTTCGTGGATGTCTAATACAGGTTGTTTCTGAGTGGATGAGGCCTGGTGAAATAGTAAAGGAAAACCGTCCAGACTCCTTCCCATGCTTATTTTCCAGACCTGCAAATCCCTCTGATGTTTGTCAGGTTGGGTTTCTTTTGGCTGCATGGCTTGTTGTACTTTCGGTGATTAATATTTTTCATCATTCTGATCAAAATAGATAGCTTGAATGGGTCAAAGTTCCTGAAAATTGTAGTTGTCAATGGAACAGGGTCGTTTGGGGGATTGTTGGTTTTTAAGTGCCGTTGCTGTTCTGACGGAGGTGTCACGAATAACGGAAGTAATTATAACTCCAGAATACAACGAGGAAGGAATATACACTGTTCGCTTTTGCATTCAGGTAATTTCTGCTTAATTTTCTGCCAGTAATATAATGCTTTGATAATGTTTGTTCTGGGAAAATCATACTTGCAGGGGCCATTTACACTTCGGCAGATTACTGTCCTGTCAATATACTATTTTCATTTCTTTATAGAAAAAGAATTTATTAGTAACGGTCTGATGGATAACATGGTCAGTGGATGAACTTTCCTTGTAAACAGAAATCAATTTTACCTTTTGCTTGCCAGTTGCCACTTTTAGAGTTCCATTATGGAAAATACAGGTTGAGTTCAAATTTTATGGTTTTCTGGTTATAATGCAGTTGAATTTCATTCTCTGTTTTGTTATCCACAGGGTGAGTGGGTTCCAGTTGTTATTGATGATTGGATTCCGTGCGAATCACCTGGTAAACCTGCATTTGCCACCAGCAGGAAAGGCAATGAAGTATGGGTGTCTATTTTGGAGAAAGCATATGCTAAATTGCATGGCTCTTATGAGGCATTGGAAGGTGGTCTCGTCCAAGATGCTCTTGTGGATCTTACAGGAGGTGCTGGCGAGGAGATTGACATGAGAAGTGCCCAGGCCCAGATTGATCTTGCTAGCGGTAGACTATGGTCCCAGTTGTTACGCTTTAAACAAGAGGGCTTTCTTCTTGGTGCTGGAAGTCCATCTGGTTCTGATGTCCACATTTCTTCTAGTGGCATTGTGCAAGGCCATGCGTACTCTTTACTGCAAGTAGGACTGCCTCTTCTTATTGTACTATACAATCATCTACTGCCAAAACGAATTGGGATGATAATCACTGTTTCTTCCCTGCATTTTACAATGTCAGAGGGGTAACTTCGGGGGGCTGATAGTGATTATCCCAGATTATTTTGATAATCATTTTCGAGTTGCTGTTCAGGTTAGAGAGGTGGATGGACATAAACTTGTTCAAATTCGCAATCCATGGGCTAATGAAGTTGAATGGAATGGTCCTTGGTCTGACTCATCAACTGAGTGGACTGATAGAATGAAGTACAAGTTGAAGCATGTTCCGCAGGTGGTTACTTACTGCGTCTCTTCACAATGCTAAATTTTGTCCCTTTAATTTATTTTTCTGAGGCGGCATCTTACTCTGTTCAACAGTCAGAAGATGGTATCTTCTGGATGTCCTGGCAAGACTTTCAAATCCACTTCCGATCAATATATGTATGCCGCGTTTACCCCCCTGAGATGCGGTATTCTCTCCATGGCCAGTGGCGAGGCTACAGTGCTGGGGGATGCCAAGATTATGCTTCTTGGAATCAAAATCCACAATTTCGATTGAGAGCCACAGGTCCAGATGCGTCGTTACCAATTCATTTATTTATCACCTTAACTCAGGTATGCTCCAGGATCGAACCCTTGAGAATAATTTTTAAGATTAATGTATCTTAATGTACCATAGTTCAATAGTTTATGGATTAGATCATAACATTATATGTTTAGGGGGTGAGTTTCTCGAGAACAGCAGCTGGTTTCAGAAATTATCAATCTAGTCATGATTCAATGATGTTCTACATTGGAATGAGGATACTTAAGACTCGTGGTCGCCGTGCTTCCTACAATATTTACCTCCATGAATCAGTCGGCGGGACAGATTACGTCAATTCTCGAGAGATTTCATGTGAAATGGTTTTGGATCCTGATCCTAAAGGCTACACAATTGTGCCCACAACCATACACCCCGGAGAAGAAGCTCCGTTTGTTCTCTCGGTTTTCACCAAAGCATCAATTACACTTGAAGCTTTATAGTGCCCCTTTCTTTCTCACCCTTTGGACCAAAGACCAATCTGCAAGGTTTCAAGGTGCTTGGGTTGTACATAGATCAAGCACTACCTGTGGGGAGTTTTTTTTCGTCTAGCCACAAATCATTTTGGCTGAATGGCTAGGTAATGAACTCTCAAATTTCTACTGCTTATAGTGCAATCAATATCTAATAACTACTTGATACTACAAGGATTAATGGCTAGGTAATGGTATTATTACGATAATTAGAGTTGCTTCTGAATTTAGGGGGTGCGAAAACCCAAATCAACCAATAAACCCGGTTTAGTTGTTCAATACTTTACATATTTCGGTTTCCACTTCGGTTTAGTTTCGGAAGTAAAATAATTTCAGTTTAGTTTGAGTACAAATCAAACTGAAAATCAAATTGAACTCAAAAAACCAATCAAACCTGCTAGTTTGGGTCGGTTTAAAATATTTTAAACCTTTCTAAATTTAGTTTGGTTTGATTTTTTTTTTTTTGAAATTTTAGTTTGGTTCAATTTAAACCGAATGCACACCCATAGTTATATTGGAGGTATAAGAACTAATAAATTGCAGTAATTTGTTGTCAGAGTGCTGGGATGCGGCTATGAGGTTGTGGAGGTGGCCTTGATTCGTTGTGCGTAATGAACGAATGAACTTGGATGCAAGGAGCTAGGCAGGACGTCTTGCCATTTATAAGGATATAAAATCGGAAATCTCCCTCCGGCTCGGAGATTAGTAGAGGGTTATTTGAGGGTGGTTTGAAGTTGTAAATGTGTAGGTAAATTGTAATTGTAAGAAGAAAATAGGATTGACCATGTAAATGAGGCTGAAAATACGGAGCTAGAAAAGAAATAGGAAACAATAATCACTTGAACACTAATTTAAGGGAATACCAAAAAGCATTGTAGCTGGAGAATGTTTCAGCGGCAGTTTTGTTGTGCTTTTATAAAAAGAACAATTTGTCTGCTTGTACAAATGTTCCCTTTTTTTTTTGTCCTTCTATTGTTTCCAATATAATCATCATTCGATATTTGATTGCCAATCCCTCATAGTCTAGTATCTTATTTCATTTTGCGAAACAGTTTATGTAATTTTTAATAATTTATTTCTATTTTGTAAACAACAATTTTTCTTGAACAAAGAGACTAGGAGAATGCCGGAAGGAAATTTCGGTCATTCACTCCTATGCTTAAGTTAGTATATGTAAAAAAAAAAAATTAGTAGAAAAGAATGTGAACGAAAAGATTACATGAAATTATATTTAAGGTAGTATATATATAGAAAGTTTGTGACATGATTTTTCTCGTCAGCCTTTATACTAATTGTCAAGTTGCATAATTTTATTATGTTTTTGAAAGAATGTTTTAGATGCGTGTAAAATGAGGGATGTTTTCCTGTAATGTTTCTCTTTCTAATGTGGCTCGAGCTGGGTACAACTCATATATGAGTTTTTGCTCCACGTAGGTTTATCTTTATCTCGTATATGTGCCAGAGAAATTTACCCAAAATGTCACCTTTTTGATTTTTTCACTTTTTTACCATGTTTTTTTGTCTCTTTTATTTATATCAGATTTAATAATATTGACATACATTTAGACCAATATTTATCCTTTAGTTAAATTTATATGGTGTTTTTATCTTCAAAATCCTTTCTTCCTCTTCTTCCCCTCATTTAACGTCCAGAATTCATGACTCAATTTTGTTGTTTAACAATTATCACTCATTTTCTGTTTAAAAATGGCGGCTCCTCCTATCCTATTTGCTGGGGCTGATTTTTTCATTTTACTTCTTTTTGATTCATTTTATGTTTAAGCATCAGGGCTGATAGAGGGAGTCCTGGAGAGTAAGATGAGAAGAGAAATATCTAATGCAATGCAGTAGGTGTGGATATGTCTAGTAAATGAATATGATTGATTAGACGCAAGTCGTATAGTTGTGTCCATGACAATTGTTTTTGAAATCACTTTGAAAAACGTTTTGATTCCTAATGTTTAAAAACAGTTTCTTAATCATCCCTAGTGAAGTCGCCATTTTGAGTGGAACAGGTCTCGGGGGCGCTCGCCCAAACTTATGGATGACTTCGGATCTGGTTAGTTTTTGAAAAATAGAGTTGCCGCCTAGCTTAACTAGGAAATTCCTTTTATACCACTTAGACAATCTGTGATAACAGGTGTGTTTCTGGTGTGTCTCGTCGAGATTTCACTAAGTTTCCGATGAGTTTATGTTGCTTACATGTTTGATTTTGATTGATGTTATGTTTGAAATGTGGTTTGATTTGTATTTTGGAGTGTTTGGATGCATGATAGCATTTCAGTTTTAATAGAATTTTGAAACCGTAACATTTTCAAGATTCGTCCAATTTTAAAAAGGGATTTTCAAGTGTTGGACGATCGTCTAAAAATTTTAGACGATAGTCTACATTATAAAATTTGGACGATCGTCTGGATTTTTGGACGATCGTCTAAACTGGTTTGTTTATAAACCCAAATTTCATTTCCGAAATTCATTTTACTCAAAATTCAAAACTCAAACACTCCCACACTTCTCTCAATCATATTTACTCTGATCCTAGTCAAACTCTTGAAGATTGGGGCTGATCCTTTGATTTTCAAGCTTATTTCATCATCTTTTCAAGATTTTTGAAGTTGCATGTTGGTTTTGTTCACGTTGGGTTTCTTGGAGCTTGATCATCATCCTTTTCTTATTGAATTGCTGAGTTTGTGAAGATCATCAACGGTATATTTTCCGTAGTTAATAATTTCTTGGTTGCATGTTCTTTTGGTTGGATTTTGAAGGGTTTTGGTTGGAATTTCATGATACATGTTGCCATGATCATACCATGCTTTATTCTTATCATTTTCTCCATGAAATATTGACATGCAAGTGGTTTTAGGTGGATTATGATTTATGGAAATGTTATGTTACAAGTTAAATTGATGATAACATGTTTATTCTAGGTTGCATGTTAATGGATTAGGTTAATTTGGTGAAATTATGCTTAGAAGCTGCATATGTTAATGCATTAGAACGAGCTATCTATTGGGCAACAATAGAACTGTATGATCACTGGTGTTAATAAAGTAGATCGAGTTGTAAGTATCATAAGCGTAAGCAAGTTGAATTAGGTCATATGGCACTACAAAGTTGGCTGTCTAGACCTAACGGGTAGTCCTGAGGCGGTAATAATTTAGTTTACGGCTCAACAACCCTATACAGAGTTAAGATGGTTGTGATACAGTTCACCATCCATCCTATATTAAACAAGAAGGCATACATTGTAGTCGATACAATAAACGCTAGAAAGTGAAAGGACTAGGGTTTCATCTCAATCGATTAATTGGTAATACTTTTATAAAAATTGATTTCTTATATATGCGATTTTAATATTCAACTGTAAAAGTGTAGACTCACTCAGAAATATTTATATTTATGACCCCCCCAATGTTTACCCTTTCAGGTTATCAAGGCTCGAGGTTAGGCTTCCATAATAATTTCGGAAGTCAATGTCAACCATACCTCTAGACCTGCAAGTAGTTGGGTATTGAAAAGTCTGTCTTTTTGTTTTCAGTAGTTCATTATATTTTGACAAACTCTAATTTGAACTATTGTATGTATATATAAAGTTGCGTATTTTCTAAAATGCTTGTACCAGTTGTTTAAAGAGGTATACTAGTTTTACGTTTTAGCATTTTAGCATTGTATTGGAAACAGAGAAGGTACATCATAAGAGATTGATGTTTGCCCTCTGGTTTCTAAAAAATACAATCAGGGTTTTACGAACCCGTTTTCAGAAATGTGTTCTTGTTAAACGAGAGAAAGGTTTGACGATGTTTTCTGGAAACAGATCATATGTTATATATGGTCTTGATTTGCGAAAAATTTAGGCTTATTATGGGTTTCGTAGCAACTACTCCCATTCCTTAGCGCCGGTCTCGGTTCGAGATTTCGGGTGAAATTCGAGTCATAACAACACATTTCGCATTCAAAATAGTTTTATTTTGATTACATTTTCGGACAAAGGTTTTCAAGTATTTAAGTACAAATGTTGAGACCACTTTATGTTTTCAGAATGTTTTGTTTCGCGAAAAATTCATAGAGGTTTTAGGCTTGCTAAGGGTTTCAGAGCTACTACTCCCATTTCTTAGCGCCGGTCTCGACTCGAGATTCCCGGTGGAAATCGAGTCGTACAAAGTTGGTATCAGAGAAATGTTCTAGGACTCGAATGTCTAAAGTATTGTCACGACCCAAATCTGTGAGTCGAGACCTGCGCTAGGGAATGTGAGTGGTAGCTCCGAAACCCGTAGCAAGCCTAAAATCACTATAAACTTTTTGCTTTATAGAACACATTTCCAGAAAACATCTTTTAACAACATAACAATAAACGTTAAAATTGTTTTCTGAGAATCACTACTTAACACTTTGGAAATCAGGATCTTACTCAAATATCGCATATCTCATACATTGCCCTGTTTCAACATACAACTCATATCATATAAACTAGTATACGTTCAAACGGTTGTCAAAAAAAAGGAAACTTTATTTAAACATAGACATCATATAAGAGTTAAACATAATATAAAACCTCTTAATACAGACCGGGTCTATCACTACTGACTACTGCAGCTTTAGATAGGAACATAACCTTTCCGTAAATACTTTAAACTAAGACTTTCAGAGCAAGGAATGGAAGCTCGACCACGTCAAATTAATGTAAACCTGAAAGAGAAACACTGTGTGTGTGTGCGTGGGGGGGGGGGGGGGGGGGGGGGGGTCAGGCTACACTGAGTGAGTTCGCATTTACAAAAGTTATTATAAATATAAATTGCATATACAGAAAACATACATCAAAATAAACCAAATATCCGATCCTATCGAAACCTTAATCATTAATCGTATCACAACTACTTATACTATATCTAATTTATATCATATTCTATTCGTATCATATTAAATCAAATCGATCTATGTGGTACAATCCCGAGATAATTCCATCGAGTTAACCGATACCATCGCTTAATCTCAAGTTGTGAATCCCGAGAAAATTCTACCGAGTTAACTCACTAGATATAGGTCCCGAGATAATTCCACCGAATTAACCTCGTATCTATCATGCATAATCCTCCTTCGTATTTCACAACCAAAATCATAACAAACTCATATCAAAACCTAATCAACCATATAAACATGTAAGACTCATATCGGTACCGGTGATCACATAGTCCTATTGACGCCCAATATGTTATATCAAAATCACACTTTACAAACAAACTATTATATTACAAACATATCAAAAAATCACAGAATATGCAATGTGTTTAATATATTAATATTACAAATAATAACTTATAATAATATTACACAAAAGTAAATTGCAAACTCACAGACACAACTATTTCCAATTCACTACGTATATTAAAACCGTCAAGCTCCTGATCCAATAACAAGATGACCCATCGAATCCTGAGAATTCACTTCTCCAAATTTCAGAAACTTTAACCAATGGACTTTCAAGATTAGAACAGGGAGAAAATTGGCTGGAGCACGACGAACCAAACATGTCGTTTTGGGCCGAAACTGTTCATGTATTTGATCTGTGTTTCGACAGAATTTTATAAAACAAAACCGGTAGAGTTGAAGAGCACGTCGATAGATTCGATTTAACATAACGAACGTCAAATTTTGACGTCGGAGTAGAGAGATATCGACTAAATAAGCCCGACGTATAAAAACCGCTTTTAGAGAATATATTGATCATAGAATAAAAACGTACTATAAACGTTTCTATATATAGACATATACATCGTCACGTGTCGTTGTGCATGCGTGCCATGTGCCAATGCGTGTAGCTTCGCATGTGCACCTCGTGTCACTATGCATGCGTGCCATGTGTCGCCGCATTTCGCTTCGCATGCGCGCCGCATGTCGCTTCTCATATGCGCCATGGTGTCTCCTCCCCCGCCACGTGTCTCCTTTATTGTATATCACGTGTCTCTATCGTTGCCTTCTATATTCTTAAATTTTTACGTCCAAAATTTTGTATTTTGACGTTTTAATTTTCAAAACTTAATCCGAAATTGTTAGCTCTCTATTTAGAGATGCATATTGATATATTAATTTCTTAGTGTTTTCTTAATCTCGCTCACACCCGTTCTAACAGATAATAATTTTTCAATTAAATTATTATTTCGCGATAAGTAAATTAGACACACTTCAGTCCATATCCTTAATACCTTAACTTACATTAGAGCTTCTGGACTTTAACAATCGCAATTTAAAACACACAGCATAACTTCAATACCGTAAAAATACGGGGTATTATAAGTACCATTGCTACTACATGTTAAGTAAGTTGTGTTAAAATTGTTAGGAATTCCTAGTAGACTATTGCAGCAACATATGATTCGAGTCATGTCTTAATAAGTTTTCAATTATTTGAATACACTCAGCTATAATTAGCAGTCATGCATGTATGCAGTCTTTATTGATGCTTTGATAAGGACCATATGATATGTTCTTGTTTTGAGTTGTATTTATCGAGATGATAACGCGATACAGAATGGTCAGGATGAATGAACAACATTCAAAGAAATTAGTTCTGCTATATCACAGAACGAAGCAGGGATTCAGGAAGAATCATCTGTTCTGGAAAATAATTACTTTTAATCTGAATTGTATGCGTTAATTGTTATATGTTTTTATATATGTTGATGCCATGTTACATGTTATGTGAAAAATATGTTTTATATAACTGTTATATATGGAATTTACGTTAAAGTTACATGTGTTTCGGTATGTTTGGGCTGTACACGGAATAAAATTGTTACTTTTATACGGTTTATACAAATACCCCTTATACTAAACAAACCCTCATAATTTCAATAAATTTCTCTCATTTCTCTCTCAACTAACCTTTCCCACAGCTTTTCCTTATCATCTAAACCATAAACAATGTTTACCGAAGATAGTAGAGCAGCATCTTCAAATCAGTTCCTCGCGCCGTTCCGCATCTATCGTGCCGCCTCCGCCGTTTTGCCTTCATCTCGTCGTCAACGTTATTTTCTCCGTTTGTTGTTACCGTTGAAGTCATTATTAT
The DNA here is from genome assembly GCF_937616625.2 of Mercurialis annua. NCBI lineage: Eukaryota > Viridiplantae > Streptophyta > Magnoliopsida > Malpighiales > Euphorbiaceae > Mercurialis > Mercurialis annua. Next base: position 39,151,477 of record NC_065571.1, read on the forward strand.
CTCCGTTCGTTGTATTTTCGTCGTTTTTCTCTTTTGATTTCAGATCTGAAATGCATCGTTCTTCTTCTTCTTCTTCTTCTTTTTTGTTTTCAAATCTACAATTTGTTTTTTATTTACTGTTTTTATATAACATTAATTTTTCATTATAAAACATGTATAAAAATTATATTTAAAGAATATAATACTACTTATCATGTAACATAAAATAATTTTTGTGATTTAATGAAATAAAATTCCGTTATTTCTACATTTTTTATGTATTTTGTTGTATCTCTGTGTTTTTTTATTCTGCAGCACGATTTGTTAATGATGGTTGATTTTCTAAATTATTATAATGTTATAATATTATTGATTTTATGTTGATATTATATTGATATTTTCTTAATTGTAACATTGAAAAATAAAATAATATTGTTCGTGGAATAAACTAAAAAAACTAAAAATTAAAATGAGACTAGATAATGATATGTTAACATTTGGAAAGAAGACAAATAATCATGTTTAATTATTGTAATGCTACAGCGTTAATATTGTGTTGATTTTGGGTTGATTTTGTGTTGATTTTGACAATAATGATGTTGAATTATTGTGATGTTACAATGTTGATATTGTGTTGATATAATATTGATATTTAGTTGATTTTGACATTAGAAAAAAAAACGATATTATATGTAAAATAAAATAAAAAATTTAAACTAAATTGCAATAATGTTGAAAAAATAAAAATTAATGTAAAAAAAGATTAAAAAATTTAAATTAGTTAGTTTATTACTTATGTTGATTTTGTGTTGATATTAAAATTGACGAAAATGTCAACAGTCAAAAAAGTTAAAATCCAAAAAGTTAAAAAAAATAAAAAAATCAGGTTTTAAAAATTAAATATATGAGAAATATTAAGCGTATGAATATAATGATGAAAAAAATTAAAAATAGTGAAAGAGAATGTTGAAAAATGAAAGTTTGGATAGAAAGTAAAATTTTAGAAAAAATAGTCAAAAGAAAAATGAAAGTTGGTATGAAATGTAAAGATTTAAAAGTTAAATATGATCCCTAAATTTTTATCACTAACCATATTGACATTTAATAGTTTTAAATTTTCATTTATAATCCTTATAATTTTAAACTTTAAAAACCAAATTACGATTAAATAGAACTTGAATGATCTTTTTTAAACTTTTTCATTTATTAATTTAAATCAAATCTGTTATTAAAATTAAAAATCCAAATCCAAATTTCTTCTTCTTATTCTCCACCCACCTCCACCGAGATCCGCCACCATAATACTCGCCGCAACCGAGACCCGTCATGCCACCACCTTATTGTTCCGTCTAAGACCCATTACTCTTAGACGAGAACATACCCACTGTCCTCGTCTTAGAACAGAGGGTCTGGCGGCGGTGGATTGTGTCTGGCGATGGGATAGGATGTCCGACGGTGGATTAAGGTGGCTGGCGGCGGTTTTATTTTTAATAAGATTTTTAATTAATTTAAGTTAATTATAATTTAATTATGTTTAATTAGTATTAAATTAGAATTAATTATAATTAAAACTTATACTTAGACAATTTCAATCTTTTTTTTGTGTCAGAGGGGCCTTTTTGATACAAAAACGTAAGTTGCAGGGTTTTGTTATACGAAAATGCAAGTTACAAATTAGTGCCTACCAAAAACCGTGAGATTGATAAGCGATATGCATCAAAATTAAATTTCTTCCCACAAGCGATTCAAATCTTCCCACAAGAGTTTCTCTTCCCGAATTATATATAAAAAAAATTAAACTGTCAAACATGAAGTTGTATCAAAATTAAATTTCTTTTTATATATTAAAAATTCTTATTAGCTTTTGATATTTATATTTTATTTGATTGAATTTTGTTTTTATAAAATCTAATTGAATTAAATTAAATATAAAAAATTATAATTACATTTAAAAATATAAACAAAAATTTACTTTTTGCATTCTAAAATAAGAATCTCATTCTTCAAAATATGTATACAAAAATTTAGCTGTTAAAGTTATTAGGCCAAATGAATCACTACAAGGAATACTAGAATTAGCAGCAAATATTTTTACTGTTAATAGTGCTAAAATTGTTACTATTAATATATAGTAATAAAAAGAAATTGTGAAATGATACTGCTAATAAAATATTATATTAAGTTATTGCCAATAAAATTTGTTGTAAAATACCGCTTATAACTAACTGATGGATACCGAATCCTATCTTAACTACAAAGGAGTCGAGTCGCAGGAGATCCAATCTCAGACGATATCGAACTCCCGTCAGAAGATCAAAACATATTAGGAAGATGGCCGAATCCACAGGATCCGCCATTATATCATTCGACTATGCGAAGACCGAATCCTAGAGGACTCGGACAAAGTGTGCCGATCCCAGAATTCGGATAGATCAACAGATTTACTACATAATCTTGAAGTATCTTTCCCAATTGGATACAAATTCCAGCTTAAAAAGATAAGCTCTAACTTAGGAAGATGGGACTATTTAGGAAGACATTCCTAAATAGAACTCATGTCCGAATAAGGAAGATCACACCAAATCAGGGTCAATCCCTACAAAATAGGATTCACTTTCTTATTATAACACTGCTAGGTATGGAATCATCTACTATAAAAGGAGCATGAGATATGCCTAAAAACACAACTACATTAATATACTCAAAAACGTTGCTCAAAACTGACTTTAGCATCGGAGAGTTAATCGAACAACCACCGTCCGGTTAGCTTCTACCTTGTTTTGCAGGTGTTGTATTATTTGAAGAAATGAATAGTGTTTTTGCTTTGAGGCGTGAAATGTTTCACTGACCTAACCCACTTGACTTTCATCCCGAACCTCAACCCACAAACCTACTCCGGAGAGGAGGGGGGGGGGGGGGGGGAGGCGAGCCCATTGCTTCCCCCTCAAAATATTTATGAGCCTATATTGCATAAACCCTTATAAACTCATTATTGAAACTCTACACTTCCCATGTGGGATTTATGTTGTTTTGAAATAACACAAAAGGACAAATTAAGAATAAGACAAATTAAAATAAATTTTCACAACATCATTCACCGGTTCAGAAGGCAAACTCCATCACTGAATAATGGCAACAACTTTTAAAATTATTGCTGCCAAATATTTTTTAGTAGCAAAAAACATTCGCTGCGAAATTATTATTGCCAAATACTATATTGCTTGTAGTGATTCCAAAAAGCCAAACATTTAACGAAATTTTCAAGCATGATTTTACTTTTTAAAGTGATCATATTGTCTAAAACGTTCATCCACGAAATGGCACAAGCTTGAACCTATGGGACAACGACGTGGCGTGCCACCACTCACAAATATTAGATAAAATGTGAAGTCTGCTTAAGTTTTTTTCTAAAAATATTTATAACTTTAAACTTTAAATCGTTTCAATCGAACCTTCAAATTTTAAAAATAAAATACAATTAATTAATAAATTTTATTTTTGTAATTTTATAATTCCAATGTCACATAAATACCACATATATTACATAAACACCAATTATAATTCAACACAAGTCAACATTTTCTTTTTCTTTAATTTTATTTATCAATAATAACAAAAATATTTTTTGTATATATATAGAAAATAACTAATAATATATATTTAAAATAAAAAATAAAAAATTAAGATAATTCTATTTTTTTTATTCTAAAACAAACTTTAGCATTTCTATGAAAGTCTAGATTTTGGATTGAACGAAGGATCAAAATTGCCCCCTCAACTTGACACAAAATATAAATCAGTATATTTGAGTTATAGCTCATCGGTCATGTTTGATAATAATTATTTCATGCATAAACAAGAAAAAAAGTGAGAAATTTATAGCATAAAGATGATTCTCATTCTTTAAGTTTACAAAAGAAGTACATGTAAGTTTATATACAAACCAAATTATATACATCGAAATTAGTTATACAACTAGTAGAGAAAAAACATAATGAGTAATTCAAGTACCATATTTGAATTACTTTACTTGTCCTTTGCTTGTCTTTTATGAGTAATTCACCATACATATATAGTAGCATATCTTTTGCTTGTCTTTTATTTAGACGAGTGGCCATATTTGAATTGTCTTCAACTAGCAAACTCGAAACTGCATGCAAAGCTGATCAAGTTCTCCTATTCATCCTAATCATTAGACCATGCTTGATATGAAGTATAATAGAAGTACAATTAGGAATTACCTGATGTTCTTCTATTAGCTGAATATTATAATTATGAAGCACAACAGCAGCAATTGCCTTCATTTCATAAAGAGCAATATCCTTTCCCAAACAGGTCCTTGCTCCTGCATTAAATGCTAGAAACTTGTATGGTGAGTGTTGAATCAGCCTTCCATCTTCCTTTGATATCCATCTCTCTGGATTGAATTCTGAACAATCTTCTCCCCATACTGATTTCATTCTCCCCATCGCGTAACTCGACAACACAATTTCCATCTTCGGATCAACATAGTGTCCGCTCGGAAGAATGTCTGGCTGTAGAGGTTTCTTATGTTCATACATAACTGGTGGATAAAGCCTTAGTGTTTCGCATATTGCTCCATGCAAATACACCAACTTGTTTACCTCTTCCAACTCGAACAATTGTATTTCAGCACTTCTTTTTGGTAATAATCTGCTCAACTCTTCTCTAATCTTGGCCTCTGCAGCTGAATTCTTCGTTATTAGCCAAAAGAACCAACCTAAAGAGTTCTCTCGTCCTGCAATCAAAAAATTTACGAGCGTGTCTCTCAAAAATTCTTCCTTGGATTTCCATCCTTTCATTAATTTTTCATCGTTGTAATGCGAGGTTAAATATGATGCCAGAAGATCAACATCTTCGTCTCCGTCTTTGATGAGTTGCTCTCTTTTCCTTGCAACGTAGGCGGCTGCTATACGATCGATTTCTCCCCTAGCAATTTTCATTTTGTTTTCCAATCCAAACCCTAGCCATTTCTGTAACCTCCATAATATTTTTGGTCTTACATGCCGGTAGAATATGGCTTCTTCTGCATGATCTAAAGCATATGTAAACTCGTTTTTAGGTAATTCGATGGCTAGAGTTTTTGGATTATAACCTGTAATCACTTTCACTGTAACATCAAACGTAAACCTGTGAGCTATATCTTGCATGTCCACTATTCCGCCTTGCTCGCAAAAATGTTCAAGAACTGGAATTAGGGCATTTTCCACCGTAACATTTATAGTATCGAAGAGAAATTTTTGAAAGCGTTGACGATTGATCAAAGCGACTGCGACTTTTCTTTGATTCTTCCATTGATCAAAATCAGAATTGAAAAGGCCGTCTCCAAATATATCTCCAAATATTTCTTTGAATTCGGAGCCTTTAGGATAATTGGAGGAATTGGTACTCATCATGTGCTTGACATTGGCAGGATCAACAGTTCCTATCATATCCATGTTGATCATAAACCATGGACCTTTAAAATGGTATGTGCCGTTGCTTCTCTCTAAAATTTGCATGCTCCAATCATGAAACCGGTGGGCATTGGCCAACAGAGATGGTAGCATGCCGAGAAACGGCCAATTCCATAAAATTTCATGACGATTGCTCAAATGACTGCCTATTGCGAAGCAAATGAAAGCTAAAATAACTTCGAAAATGCCTAGTAACGCCATCAGGAATTTAATGGTGTTATTGAAAGTCAAAAATACAAAATAGGGTAAAATTGACTGTTTTACAAGGTCGGGGTGCTATTAAAAGCCAAAAATACGAAATAAGGTGTTATTGAAGAAATTACAAGGTGAGGGTGCAATTGAAAAAAAATTAAAAGGTCGGTAGTTTTTCAGATTTTAAGCCAATATTAAATTATACTTTATTTTTTCTTTCAAATTTTATGAAATTGATCAAAAACTAATAATTCCAGTTTAAGGTATTTAAAACGGAAATTCCAGTTTAAAGCATAAAGTGATTAAAACTATAAAACCGCCGCTACTTCAGAAATATTTCCTTCAAATAAGACACATTCCTGTTCTTTGATACGTCACACGTCAGACTTGGTTGGCATGACTAGGACTCCCAGTGTATGATCCTGTGAAATAAATGGCCAAATCAATTTGTTATGGGCGATGCATAAACAAATTATTTAATTTTTCATCTACTATTAGAGCAATTTGCGGGTAGCTGCTATTTTTTGGGCTTTATATAGCATTTTTAAGTAGATGGTTCTTTCCTAACCTTTCTCGTTGTTTCCCCGCTTTGCAACCTTTATTCCTTCTAATCAATTAAAAACAGAAAAGCACAAAAAATATATCCCTGAATAATTTGTTTTTGGTACAGGTTCCATGAGCTTTTCTAAACGGGTCTCAACTATGAGACGACACTTTTAAGCCTTCCACATTCAAACTAATCCCCACTCAAACCGTGTAAGTCTCTTTCAGGAGGCAAACTCTGTCCCAAATTTTAAACGGCTGCATACATGAATACGGTTCGAACCCGCGAACTCACTTATGCCGGAAGAGCGCCTTACCAATGTGCCTTGGGGTTTATATCCCTGAATAATTGATGGTTTATACAAATATATAGAAGCCCAAGTTATAACATTTTTGCTAAAACACACTAAGATATTTTATACCCATTCGCTAAAAAGAAGACATATATGTCTAGTACAAACAACAAAATATGTTTGAAAAAAACTTTAAATTAAGCCAGAAACGCGTCTGAAAAGCATGGTAGTCTCGCGTTAGCGCTCGTTAGATATACTTGAATAAAAATTATATGTATCTTTTATATATCTCGAACATATTTGAGTATCGGTTGCCTCATGTCAAGCTAGCTGATCTAATTCTGAATGATGTTATGGAGGACGGCATTTCATGGAAGTCTAGGCAGAATTTGTACACCCCGCGCAGCTACTCTCGTTCGCTGCAAACTTTGGACGTTCATGGTACCGTCTTCAATCATATATTGTTGGTCTTTTTTAGCACCTCCAACAATCAAGTTTTTCAGCAGCCCTTCATGGAGGAGTTCTCTCTCTTTCATCTCTGGCTAACCGTCCCATTGTGAGCTGCCCGGAGAACTGTTATTGCCCTTTGTGTATTTAGATTGAAACTTAGAACCATATATTCATACACTGCTTCAATTTGGCATGAATGTCAAACATATACCTAACAAAACATTTTTGAAAATATATTAGTCTTTTTCTTTTTGATTAATAAAATTATATTAATTCCATAAGATGTGGAAATAAAACAAAACTTCTATTTTCCGCATATAAATTACACCCTCAAAGTTCTGTACTAAAGACTACGACTAGTACAAAAGGCAAAATTCAAGGAGCTATGTTTAAAATACAAGAAAGATTTATGTAGAAATCCAAAAGTCTTAAGATGGGACACTGTTATGAAAAGCAAACCAAATACAGAATTTAACTTGAGGCGGAGTTTTTGATTTCCAAAATTGCATAAATGAAGCTGTTATAATCCTTTCCACTGCATCAAAATTCTCCCTTCAAAAAAGATATTAGTTCTAAGATTTAGTATTTTAAAAAACATTGTTAATTATTAAATAGAGGAAAAAAAAATAAAAATATTACTATTTAAATAATTTTTACACAAATGTGTAAAACTCAAATTTTTTACATTCATAAAAAAAATAAGAGAATTTTTTTTATTATCAAACCAACTAATCAAAAAAATGTAAATATATGAGGAAATGGCCATTTGAGAAATAAAGTCTAGTGTTTAAAATTATTTCGTAATTTTCTCTATTAAATATTTTTTTAGATAAATATTAAATAAAAGAACTTAATTTTGTTTGAAAAAATGTTATTCTAAAAAAATTACATTATAGGAAATATGATTTTCAAAAAATAATATTAAAATTATTTTAAGAAATAAATTACAAATAATTATTTGAAATTTCTTTTTCAAAAAGCATAACTTTAAAATTATTTAAAAAAAATTAAATATGTTTTAAATGGCAGAAAGTATAAAAAAAACCCTTTAAATTTATCAAAATATATCACATAAGATCTTTTAATTTTTTTCTCCAGCCATTTAAGCCCTCAATGTATTGTTTAAATAGTGCAAATAAACTCCCACTTTGAAGAAAACGATAGAATAATTAAAAACATAAGGGACGGAGTGTCCAAAATATAAACTAAAAGGGATTAAGTACTCTTTTTAAAATTAAAAGGGTTTTTTTTTTGCATCATTTTAAAATAGGAATTTTCAAATAACGGAAAAATAGTAAATATTTATAAAAATACTACCTTTTTAAATATGATTTATTTATAAAAAATAATTATAAAAAAACATTTACAAAAATACAATATTTTGTAAAAGAATACAATTTTGTATATATTTAGTATATAAACTTCGTATATAATCCGAATAATATACGTATACAATTCATTAATTTTATATATATTTTGTATATTATTCATATATAATACGAATTAAATATGTTATTTAAAAAAAATAAATAAATATGAAAATGAAAATATCATATCTGAAGAACGGAGGAGATTAGGATGAAGACCAGTGGAAAATCTAAAAACAAATTGAAAATTTGAAAACGAGCGGAAAAGACAATTGATAATCAAGTGTAAGGATTTGAAAATTCAAATTACAAATTATATGCAATAAATCCTATATCTATACATACAAATCCTAGATCTTATGGTGTCTCTATACCACGTTTCGGTGTCTCTCTACCGTGTTTTGGCGTTTCTATGCCATTTGATGAGTTTGGCTCTTTTGAATCCCGTCTTATGGGCAACTCTCTATTTCTCCGGGGTCTATTTTGAAGGCTCTAGGAGACAAAGAGCTTACAACCACGAGTGGACCGCCAGAGGGAACCGGACGAGGAACCCCAGTCAACAGTAAAGGAGGAGAAGGCGAGATAGATACAGACGGTATAAGCAGAGTCTCGGGCTTCTTCCTTGGAAGAAGATCCGAATCACCATTTCACAAATGTTTCCGCCTTGTCTCAACCGGCCCGGTGGAAGAGCGGCAGACACATTAGGAGAACGATCTATCAGCATAAAAAACAATGAGGAAGGACACAAACCCACACAAATAAAATCGAACAAGCAAAAAGAGTAAAACTCACCTGTAGCAGGAGCAGCAGTCGCTAGAACATAAGCGACCGGAGGAGGAACGAAAGACGGAGCAGCCCGCCTCCACAAATATTCGCTGATGAAATCAGCATAAGTCTGGGAACCCTCAGCATAGATAACACTAATCGGCTGCATAAGAGCATGCTCCTCTGTCGAAACCTCAAAAAGATCGCGGGGCTCGATGTGGGAGCGCCAGGTAGCAGGCCCAAAGGAGCGGGTTGGATGCGAAATAATAAAAAACGTACCCTTCCAATTTTTAATCGAATCAGGGAGATCCTTGAATATCTTCAGCCCAAAGCGAAAACCTAAAGAGATGAACGACAACTCCTTGTGGCGATAGGGAGAATTCATTTATTAGCGGACGCGATTAAGAGTGAGTCGCTCACCATGAAGATGGTAGAGCAACTTCAAACAGATAAAATGGCGGATAGTATGGGGGTGCAGTTGAGACTAGCCAACATTAATGGGTCCAACAGAAAATGAAGACTAGCCAACAGTTGTTTTTCAAAAAAAAAAAAGAGGAGCCAGGAGGAAGACGCGAGTTGGCAAACTGACCCTCCGCTGGAATATCTAGAAGGAAATCATCAGGGATGCCATAAGTCCCCCGAAGTGAAACTAAGGACTCCTAATTCAGTAAACAGGGCCACTTCTTCAAAGAAGCGACAACCTTTGAATAACCTTCAGCCATGATCAAAGAAGAAAAAAGTCGAAGAGAAGGGAAAAGAGCAAGCAGAAAGAGATAAATGCGAGAAGAACAAAGAGAATAAAAAGGGAAGGAAGAAATAAATCAGGTAAATTTTGAAAATAAAAGTAAGATGAAACGACGACAGAATACCAAAGGGTGCAAGATGCATTAAATGTCGCATAACAGGCTGTTAGAATGACGCAAGAAAAGAGGAGAGGATAAACTGAACGAACGACCCGGCCTAGGAAAAAGTCCGCTTCACGTTACAGACATGAATATCTACGTGAAACGGAAACCATAGGGGAGGGACTAATGATGGAATAAGACCATAAAACGTACGGTTCACACAAATCGCACATCGACTAGGAAAAAGAAGGGATACACGCTCTTCTATAAATAGATCGATTTTAAACTCTTACAAGGGTCGGACATCCTATCCTATAAACTCATATATTGTAAAACCAAATATATCTCTTAAGGATCCGAATCCGTATAAAATTCTAATCTCAAACACCCCCAGTCTATCAATTACCCCTTTTAAAAATTAATAATTTTTAAAATATTTATTATAATTTTATTAATGAATAAAATTAAATGACAAAAATATATATTCTTATCACATCAATAACTTAAAGTGGCTATAATCGAGGATGTTAAGTGTTGGAGTACTTCAAAATTAAAAGACACACGGATAGAATAGTGTAAGGATGAATGTCTACTGAGAAGTATATAAAATTATAAAAATGACATACTAATATTAGATACTCTTTCCGTTTTTTTTAATTATCTATTTAGCAAAATATATTAATCTCTAATTAGTTCTTTATTTAGAATTTAAATGTAATTTTAACTATTATCTTTCAAATTTACCCATATCTAATAAATGACTCTATATTTTAATTTAAAAAACAATTATCTATTCATTTTATTTGGATAGTCTTTAAGTGCTTGAACAACTAAATTTCAGTTAAATATTCATTTGACAATTTTTTTTACACAAAGATATATAGCTAATCTGGTAGTACAAGAATTCAAGTTAAACACTTGACAAGCATAGTATAAATAGACATTTTTATATGGCCTAATTACTTAAAAAAATGTCCACCTTATAACTTTATTGCATTAATACCCTGTTTTAGGAAAAAGTTCACTTATACCATATTTTGGCTTTATATGTTTCGTCTCTTCTCTGAAACATTAAATTGAACTCTTTTTATTTAATTTTTTTTAAAATAGTCCATTTTTTAATCTATGTTAGACTTTAATGTTATTAATGATACAAAAATACCTTCTTTTTAAAAAAAATAAAAACTAATAATTCTTTTGTAAAAAAAATTCTTTCGTGAGGAGGAGCAGCAGCACATGGAAGGACGAGCACAGACTGCTTTGCCTTTCGAGGAGGACGAAAAAAATAAAAAAATTCTTTCGTAAAAAAATTTGTAGCTGTTCATAAATCGGAGGAGTACGATGGTGGGTCGGGAGTATTTTTTAATTTATTTAGTTTTTTAATAAATTTTTTAAATATAATTAATTATTTGGATTTATTTAAATATTTTTAAAGTTGAAGGACTTGTTATATTTTTTCAAATAGAAAAAAATATGATGTGATCCTCTATTTAGTTGTTTTTAACATTTTCTTCCTTATATTAATTATATCGTCAATTGTATCCTTGTTCGGGGTAGAGGTGAAACATAAAAATCCAAAATATGGTACAATTAAACTCTTTTTTTGGTCAGTATAGATGCAAAAAAGTTATAAGGTGGGAGACTTTTAATTAATTAGTCTTTTTTATATAAATTTCAACCATATTTTAAAAGTATGTAAAAGTCTTTTACTCATGAGAATTTTTTAGATAGATAGTCTACCACGTCATCCATAAATTGCGATAATCATATCATAACACCTCATTAAAATGATTGTAAAATAATAATAAAAATCAAACCCTCAAAAAATACCAAATATCTGCGATTTATGTCAGTTATGACCAAATTTTTCAAAATTAGCAAATATAACCCATTTTTACATATTATGTTTCTTTTATAGCCATTTTTGAATTCGTTCGGTTTTTTTATTGTGATAAAACCTTTTATTGTGACACAATTTGCAAAGATTTTGTATTTTATTGTGATTAAATCTTTTTAATCTTATTGTAGACAGCTATTTTCCGGACAGGTAAAAAGTGATAAGGGACGGAAACGTCTAATGATGATTTTTAGAGAAACTGTCCGGGTGATGAGCTATCGATTTGCTTGCTGGAATCTAAGCAGGCATAACCACTGCATAACTGCGAACTTAAAGGATTAAAACGTAATTAGCCGCAAATAGCCTATAAAAATTCGAAAAGATTGTAGTCTAAGTCCAAAAATTGGAGTAATATCTCAGAAGTTTATTGGCCAATTTGCAAGTTTGACGGACTAAAATTGACCATATCCAAACCCATAGGATTTCAAGAGTCGTTTTTAATACTTTCAGACACCAAAATAAGCTTTTAACCGTGTTTTGCTTACCCATCAAGTTGAGATACGAATTTAATTTAAAAAATAGAGTTTTTAGCTAATCCTAATACCTTATGATCTATCACTTAACACTTGCAACCCTAGACAACCCTAATTTCACACTATACACACACACACACACAAAATCATTCAATTATGGTCCCCAAAACACCTAAATAACGTTTTAATTCTCTGAGAATACAGCCCTGCACAGATTCGAAGCTGGATTACGCATCCTCTTCACCAGCAAACAAGCCAATGATTCAAAACAATACTTTTGAAGACCCTCTATTGTGTCTCTATCACTTTATGCCATGTTTTATTTGCAAACTGTTGATTTTGTCAAATATGATGCATGTTAGGTTATTTTTATTGTTTTTTCCACAATTGCTAAATTATGTGTTCTTGATAAAAAAAATCGCTATATAAACTGAAAAAGCATGTTAATAGGCTGTTTTAGGTGTTTAATATGTTAAAAATCGAGAATTGTTTCAATTAGAGAGCTTAGAATGCATGTTAGGGTGTTTTTAAGCTTATTTACCTCAAATTGTATTTGCTAAATTCACCATGAAATAAGCTGTTTTTGCATTTAAATTCGATGTTAGACACTTTAAATCAATCCCAGTATGTGTTTTTTGCATTCCTTGTGCTTTTTGATGCGTTCTTTAGTGTTTTTGCATGAAAAATCGAGCCAAAACGACGAACTGTTTTCTCTGCTGCCCCAAACGCCAACGCCGCCTCCGCCATGATGAACTGTCGGCACCTGCAGTATACGGTGCCGCCTCCGGCACTGAAAGTGGCTGCACTGCATGTTCTTCCTTCTCTCCCTTTAACTTTTTCCCAAATTTCCCAAACTTCGAATCAAACTTCAAATTAGGTTTCCGAGCTCGTTTGGGTTCGAATTAGGCCTAGTTTGAACGCAGACGTAGGGAATTCAATTTATTTCAATTTGATGCACTGCAACGGGCAGGACCCGATGTAATCCGTACCTCGAAGTCCACCGATGTAACATAAATTATAAACCGGGCCTACGAGCCCAGAACTGGCAAACCCAGCCACATCCAGGCCGAGTTCAGGGACCACCCGGACTCAGAATCGACCCGGGTTCAAATCGATAGAAATGTATCAACGACGCGAACAACTTCCGTGTTCTGACTGAGAACCAGTTCTGACCATAACAACGGTTAAACCCGCGCGAGTGCCAGGCACTTAAAATTAATGAGGTTTAAAGGTATTCCTCTAAAATACCATGTATTTTAACGTTTATTAAGTAATTCCACGTTTCCTAATTTGGTGAATTTAATCGAGATAGCCCAATTAAATTAAAATATGTTGGATTTAGATCAAGGAATGTCTATTTTAATTATCGAAAATTGATAAGTTAAATTTGAAATTTAACTTGATTAAGAGCACGATTGACGGACTAAAGAAAAATTGAGGTTACGAAAAATTAAAACAAATAAAATAAAGATTCTTGGCTAATTTTTACTATGCCAAAGTCCGTTAATTGTCGTTAAGAAATTATCGTCGAAGTTTTGTTTAATTGAGAAATCAATTTGGATTAAATTGGATGTAAATTTTAAGGTTTGGATTGAATGGTATTTTTGGAGGGATTTGCATGTAATTTTAGCCCACTATCTCATGGTTATAAATATCCCCTCCATTCATATCATCTTCTTCATTTGAGACATCAAACAAAACCCTAAAAATCTTATGTCGCTTGTCTGTTTTAGGACTGCTAGAACAGACTTGCATGTACACGTTGAGTTTAGCATTGCAATGTAAAAATGTAGACCAAAATTTCTAGGAATAAACCTCGCCTGGAACCGTGTGTGAGAGGAATAAGGTTGGAAGGAACAACATGTATCTGTGATATCAACTGTTCTATGTGTTATGTGTTACGTTCTATGTGTTAACTAACCTTGCATATCATAAGCATGCATATCACGCATCTCACGGATCAAGCATGCCATGCATCATGTGCTAACCCTCAGAGTCGATGATGAAATTTAACTTTGCTTATTTATGCGATGTCTACACTAATAGGCATGTTATTTTCAATAGTCATACATGCATATATGAGGAAATCGAGCTATATAGCCAGTTCATTCCATGACTGTTACAAGAAAGCGAATAACTCTTATAGATAATTCTGTTTCAATAGGTACTACCCCTTAAAAATGTGAGTAATCCAAATTGTCTCAAAAAGGACAACAACCTGCTAAGTGGGTTTAACCTACTGGCTAAAAGGATCTGGCCATAAAAAGCTTTACAAGAGTAGAGGCAAACGTTAAAACGGACTGTCCCACTCAGATAGGAGCCAAAGCGATAGAGCTTTCCACCAACCGCAAGAGTCTACCGCACAGCCAATCCCTATCTCAAAGTGGGATGGTCTAAGTAATGAGAGGAGGAGTGCTTAAAAACCTCCTCAGGATTGTCGACGATGTCATGTAAAGCCCTCACAAAAAATAGTCAATTATGAAAATCCGAAAGGACTAATCGACGATAGGGGTATAATCCCTTGAAGAAAAAAAAGAATCTCAATTGTACGAGTTATCAAATGAGCCAATAATATAGATCTTTTTATCATGCATGCATTCTATGATTATTGACCAATGCATGTACCTAGAAATAATGGAAAAATGGTCGTAAATTCTAAAAGCATAATCTTTGAGAGAATGGGACGAATATTTTATCAATTCAAAAATGTTCTTATGCAATTTTCAATTGCGCTATGTAATTGTTGAATGCGCACTATTAGAATGGAAAAAAGAAGGGTCCTATAAGGGAAAACAAGATAATACAAATGGCCAGATGGATCAGAAAACGGTCCTAACATATCCCTACGACTCCAGCGTCTGCAACAGAGATAGTCAGACATGCTAGTGGACGGCTTAGCAGCTTTCCCTCCAAAAAGTTTTCATCTCGCAGAATCTCAAGATCATTCCAGCCAGCCGGGTTGACGGAATCAACCGAAGGGATGCAACCCGTAGTTTATCCAATATGTCATAAACAACCAAGGAGGCACCATTTGTAGTCAAAATCAGCATGATTTGACTGGGAAATGCATTCCAGAACCAATACTCTCAAAGACCATCAAAAGGAGAACTAGTCCAAGCCATTTGACAAGGAATGGCCTCATCTTTAATACCATACGTGGGGGCACAATACCGCTCTATGCAATCAGACCAGAAGTCAATCGGTCCATGACATCCATCAAGCATCATAATCTTCGCAAGTAAAAACTCAATTGATACAACATCCAGATTGAAGGACGGAATCAAGAATTCCGAGCTTGGCACATGGTATGACATAGAAGTTAAGTCAAATGACTCTCAGGACAACAGAAGCGCACTATGACAGAGTTCCAATAAATATGTAATGACAATTAAAGAAACCTACTATTGTAACCAGAAATCCCAGTGGGTTGAAAATCCAAAAGGGACACCTCATGAGAAAATTAAGGACAATCCTGATGCGTTGAAAATCCAAAAAGGACCACTCAGAAAGAAAATTAGGGAAAGACGTGCCGAGTTTGACCCGGAAGGGTGACTTGGGAAAAACGATTAGGCCCGAAATGAAAAACAGGAAAATAAAATGGTTGCAATTGTACCAATGTCCTGAACATGCAAGTAATAATCCGAAAGATCGATAAGTCTTCGTTATCTCGTCTGCCAAGCCAGTCTTGGGATCAACGCAAGTATCAATGATGGATAACTCGTCCTAAAAAATCAACTATCCAGAACATCCGAAGAAATAAAAGAGGTGTTAGTTATCCACATCAGCTGAATGGAGCAACACAGACTTCAATTATCTAGAGTAGACAACAAAAAAGGTTTCAGCTATTCAAAACAACCAAGTGGAGCATTATAGATTTAACCATCCAAAGTAGGAGAATCCAAAACAGGCAAAACAAGCAAACCAGACTCTTCAATGCATCATCAAATTCCCTGACCCGAAAACTGAATGCTTCAATGAGTGGGCAAACCATAGTCTAGAAGTGATAGGCGATAAAATCAATTCCATCAGAAAATGGAAAACTGCACAATTTTTTGCAAAATTCATAGCTCAGATAAGGACAGAGTCTAGAAGTAATAAGAGAGAAAGCTAATTCCATCAGGAAAATGGAAAATCGGGCCAATTTTCACAAATTCATGGATCAAATAAG
The DNA here is from genome assembly GCF_937616625.2 of Mercurialis annua. Taxonomy (NCBI): domain Eukaryota; kingdom Viridiplantae; phylum Streptophyta; class Magnoliopsida; order Malpighiales; family Euphorbiaceae; genus Mercurialis; species Mercurialis annua. The sequence goes on from NC_065571.1 coordinate 39,167,926, forward strand.
AACATACGACATGCCTCTACCTCAAAAAATTTCCTGAACCAAGAACAAGCAACAGGCCTATAGAATCAATAACACAAGCCACATGCCTCTACTATCCATAAATGAGAACCCGATAGTAAGGGGCATCAAAGTCTTCACTGCCTCAAAAATAGGGGGCATGAAAGTCTCTATCAACTAGACAGCAAGGGGCATCAGATCTCTAATCAACTAGACAATAGGGGGCATTAAAGTCTACATCAACCAGACACCAGGGGGCGCAAGGTTTTCACCATCCAAGCATCATGGGACTACGGCTTCCAACCATCAAACAATCATGGGACCGCGGCATCCCACCATCCAAACATCACGAGACTATGGCTTCACATTATCCAAGCATCACGGGACTACAACTTCCCACCATTCAAGCATTATAGGACAACGACTTCCCACCATTCAAGCATCACGGGACTATGGCTTCCCACCATCCAAGTATCATGGGACGACGGCTTCCCACCATTCAATTAGTAGTATTCCGTAAAGACTGAGAATGCAATGAGCGATACATCCAGACATATAGTTCTATGTTCTAATATATAAAGAGTCACTACCGAGGTAGAGCAACATCAAACGAATGTAAAGGAGCAGCATCTACTAATCAAAATCCCAATCCTCCACGAGGGGCTCCTTATCGCTACCGTCATTCCCCGAGAGCATCTCCTCGTCCATACCAAGACCTCCAAATGATCGCGCCCATCCTGTGCACCACCTGAAGAAATAGTGAAGTCTCCACGACCACTAGAGACTCTAAGTCCACACCCACCAGCCAGAAATTCACTAGCTCTACCACCAGGGGCTCTGGATCCTCACCCGACAACTGAAAGATCGCCAACTCTGCCACTAGATGGTCCCAGTTCAGTTTGCTGCAACTGACCCTCCAAATCCACAATGCAATACTGCAAAAGCTCAAAGAGTAGTCAAAAATATGATTGCATACATACATACATGCATGCATGTTAGAATAGAGCATAACCATATTGCATATCTACCCTCCTCTATGCAAGTACCCTACCCAGCTGATCTCACCAGAAATGAGCCATGTTCGCCAGCCGAGCAACCCACGATCACCTACAAATCGGAAGTAGATAGTCAATCCAGGGGGCAAAACAATTGCTAACAAAAACAAAAGCATAAACGCATAAAGTAGACACACGTGAGTATAGCCAAGAGGTAGAGAGTGGACCAAACACAGTCATTTGACATAGAAATCTGAGTACTCCCACGAGCATCCTAATAGCAAATGTCACTATCTGACATCCGATATATCAATACCAGAAAACAACCCAGAAGAACTAGCAACCGCCGGGTCACCAGCAAGGGCTAGTCTAGGAGACCCAGAAACAAACATCCGGACACGACCAACACGGGATCCACGTCCAGGCCTTCCCTAAGTAGATACAAGATAAAGGAAGAGGGTTAGGTAAATAAGGAAACAAACCCTAAATAAAATAGATCAAGAAAGACAGTACATACCTGATGCAACAACCTACTCGATTGGAGCATCTTGAAGAATGATCACCTGGTCTGCCATTATGCCATCCGGAAGCAACCTACCCAGAAAAAGAGGTCTCACTAGATCCTCCAAGTAACCACTTCGAGAAGTAGACAACCTCTCAGATCACTGCGAAGACCATGTGGCACGACATCTCGGTCGCGCATCATAAATAATATTGACATCCTAAGCTCCAAGCCCTCAAAGGGTTCAACCCACTAGCGGGGCACTCGCCCACCCAAAAGCCAGGTCCGACAATTAAGGTCGTGCATTAGATAACACATACAAGACCTATCAATAACTCCCTGAAGCCTACTAGGCCAATGACTCCTAGAAGAGTAATATAGGGTGTGATAACCTGCAAAACTACTCCAAGTAAGTATTCAATTATAATATAGTTTAAAAGCTAACCAGATTGATCCATGTTGTGTAAATCAATCTAGCCTAGTTTGTTGAGCTGCTCTCCACAGACAACTTCCTAACATCGAATCAAAGTATGAGAAGTATCCTAGAATCTTAACAGAGGATTAGACCAGAGTACCTTCTCAGCGGACGAACCAGAATACTTCCCTTGTGGATTAGACCAGACTACTCCTCGGCAGACGTACCATAATACTGCCCTAGAAAATCAGACTGGACTATTTTTCAGAGGATCAGGCAAAGTTACATCCTAGATTGAGCAAAACGCCGCAGAAGACGGGAGCAAAACGGCTAACGGTAGAAAGACACCACCACACCTTCTAGTATTTGCAGAATGTGACACATAAAATAGCATAACAACGGCCTAACCCTAAATGCAATAATCCGGACAGAGGAATAATTTATTATGAAGAAGACACTCAATGGTAAAAAGACACCAAGATATGGTCGAAAGACACTAAAAAATGGTAGAAAGATACCAAGATACGGTGAAAAGACACCGACATATGTAGAAAGACACCAAAATAGCCAGAGCATAACAGGGTCAAACTATATATGCAAGACTTCGGACAGAGGAGGAATCTAGTGTCAAGAAGATACCTAGATATTGTCTGCAATAGTTCAAATAAACTTCAGATATTTCTGGTAGTTGTGGAATAACTACAAAGCCTAGAAGTCCACACAATAGAATGTCTCTTCGGATGGCCAAGGGGATGTTGTTCCCTCTGCAAACCAAAAAGGCACCGAACAGGATAATTACCAGGCACCTAAGCAATAGGGTGGCCCTTGGGACGGCCAAGAGGATATTGTCCCTTGTACAAACCTAAGAAGTAACAAACAGGATTATGACCAGGGGTCCACGCCATTGGATAACTCTCAGGAAGGCTGAGAGTTTATAGCTCCATTCGATGGAGCGAGCAATAGGTAGTCTGAACAAGACAGTTGAGAAGGCCTACTGGCAAACAGATGCAGAGTAGTCTATATACAAGGGGCATGGGATCAGGATCATGCACCTCGACTAGTAATGCTCATGCTTGGGCATTATCAAACCACCTGCGAGCGAGTACCTACATAGCTGGCCAGTATCCTTGTTTCTTGTTGAACGGCGAGTTTCTTCTTTGGCAAGAATAGACCTACTTTGTCAATTCTTGTCAAAGAGGGGGCAAACTGTAGACACCAATTTTTCGGACAGATAAAAAGTGATAATGTACTAAAACGTCCAATGATGCTTTCTAAAGAAATTTGTCCGTTGGAGAGCTTGTGGTCCGCTTGTTTAGATTCAAGTTAGTCAGACAAGTGCGCAGTTGCAAAGTTCAAGGAATGTAACATAATTACCACAAGTAGCCTATAAAAATCCAAACAAATTCTTATATATGTTTGAGAAATTGAACTAATTGCAATATCTTAGAAGTTTCTGGGGAAATTTGCAAGTTTGACGGATTAAATTGATCATACCCAAACCCTTAGGGTCCTAAATGTCATTTTTAATACTTATGGGCAACAAAATAAGCTTTTAACCCTTTTTTCCCCTTAGCATGCATAATTTAATATGAATTTAATATGATAAATACCTAAAATAGATGTCATACCTAATTCTAACTCTAAATAGACTTCTAAACTAATCATATTACTCATTTGTAGACATGTAACTCAACTCTAACACTCATTATCAGACTCCTAACCTAACTTAGACTCTAGGTATCACTAACCCTATTCTAACCTCTATAACTAGGACTCTAAATCAACCTAGTTGAAGGTCGAAAATTAATCACCCCGACCCTAGAAAATCATACTGTTGGCCGAACAACATATCACACACACACACACACACACACACACTATTTGATTAAACAAAGCTAGAAATGCTTCAATCATTCAAGAATGCACTGCTACACATCAATCTGTAGCTGGATTCCACATCTAGATCACTAAAAACCGAGCCAAATAGAATGCTATTTACGAGGACTCAAATCTTCTTTCCATCACTATTTATCCTGTTAATTTAGAACTGTTAGATACAACATCTTAGATTGCATGTTAGGCTGTTTTCCAGTGAAATTGCCATAAATTGTGTCTTTGCTATAACTGCCATGATTTTATGCCTTTGATATGATTTCCATGAAATTGACTTGTTATCATATTCCTAGGATGTTTTTATATGTTTTAATCATCACATGTTGAAACTGTTTGGTTTTGATGCTTAGAATGCATGCTTGTATCTCAAATTTCCATGATCGCCATGCTTGATGCATTCTTAGTTGTTTTTCCATGATTACCATGAAATCAACTTAGAAACATGTAATTATGGTGTTTAATTCTATTTTAGATGTTGTGTTTCGATCTTAGTATGTTCTAGAATGTTTTATTGTGTATTTTAATTATTTTTTTAGCATTTTTGCATGAAACCGAACCAAAACGACGAGCCCCTTCGACCCAGCCACGGTGGCGCCGCCGCCACTTCACCGTGGAGCCATCACCTTACAGTGGCACCATTGTTCTTCATTTCCAAATGCTCCCTGATCTTCGATTTGCAGTTATAGCACTTTTTTATGTTTACGGGCTTTGAGCTCGAAATTGGGCCCCGTTTAAGCCCATGGACATGTAATTAGTTGTAGGATCTGTTTATATGTTGCAATGGGTCAATCCCAATTTATTTCGGGTCCAAAAACACAAATCTGTAACCCGCCAAGCCTACGGGGCCTTGAAGCCCAAGCCAACCAAGACCAGAATACTCCAACAGCAATTCTGGGTTTGTATGAACTTGGGATCAACCCCGGTTCAAACTGATGGATCCGTATCGACGAGAAAAAAAACATCCATATTCTAACTGAGTCCAAAATGTGATCGCACACACTGTCAGACGACACATGATATCTAGACACTTCGGGTCTACAAGGTTTAAATGTATCTCTAACCTTATATGTATATCAACAGGGCGTGTGTATGCTTGCATTATTTATATGTTTTCCAAAGCATGTCCAAATCCAATATTAACATGCTAATGAACCTAACCATGTTAACTTATTTAAATCCAGCAAGTCTAACAAATCACTTAGAAATTATAGGATTGTGATGAAAAAGTACATAGTGGTTGTATATGCATTCAAGATGACTTAATAAAATCAAATTCAAATATACATTTGGTTTAGGCTTTGTGCATGCAAAATGGTAAAGACCCACTATGTATGCTATATGATAGAAATCATCAGGATTACATGACTGTTTAAGAGTACATGTTACATGTCTCACATGCTAGTCCAGATCGAGTCATATGCGTTGTTTACTAACTTTCAAACGTGTTACATTTCCAATATTATATCCTACGGACTGCATAAGTGTTAAGATGAGATAACTGGATATGTCACGAAAATATACGAAGTGTTTGATAAGCCAAGTACAAGAGTTTTGGTAGTATTCACGAACCCTGTCTTTTGGTCTGATGTAAGGTGGTCTCACCCATAAGCGTGAGAGAGCTATCTAGTCGGCAGAAAAGGCATTTCCTAGGTTAGTTAGGATGCAACCCCATTATTTTCAAAACCTAACCAGATCCAAAGTCAGCCATAAGCCTGGACGAGCGGCCCTTGAACATTGCTCCGCTCACTATCCTATTTAGGAATGACTTCTAAATAGGAACGTGATTCCAATTAGGAAAGCATCTCTGAGATCTGTGAGATCTAGATCTTCTAGATATTTTAGAGTGGTTGAATCGTATATGTAAACTTAAATTTTTGGCAAAACACGTTAGATTTGAGATCTAAGATCTACTGAATCCTAGTGGATTCGGTCATCACTGAGATTGGGAAAACCCTCTCGGATTGCCTATGTCGGGCGAGTCCTCAGAGAATCGGCTATGACTTATTTAGGCGGGTCCACAGATTCTCCTTGATAGGCGGACCCGGTACAACTCGATTTATTATGTCGTTATGTATTTGGTTTCCATTATTTATTTTGTTATTAAATTAATAATGATTATAAATTAGTTTTAATTAATTAATTAGAAAATATTATTTATTTTTAAATATATAGAAATTTTATAATAATATAATTAGTTGATTTGATTTCAAAATTGGCCTAATTACTTAAAAAACCCTCATCTTGTAATATTTTTTTGTTTATACCCTCACGTAGGAAAAAGTTCATTTGTACCCTTTTTTGATTTTTTGTTTTCATCTCTACCCTAAAATTTAAATTTTTGACAATTAAATTAATTAAAGGATGAAAACTTTATAAATGATTAATAATATTAATGTTTAATTAGAATATAAGATAAATATAAAGGATCATTTTGAGTATTTTTCCAAATAAAAAGAGGTCAAATTAGCTCTTTAGGGTAGAGATGAAAATGAAAAATCAAAAAAAGGGTATAAATGAACTTTTTCCTAGGTCAGGGTATAAACGATTAAATGTTACAAGGTGGGTTTTTTTTAAGTAATTAGGCCTTTCAAAATTGGGTTTGATTTTGGTTGGATAATTTTTTAGTTTGTCATGTGGTTTGGTTGGATTAGTAGTGTTACCACGTCAACAATTTACTATGTTGACATTGACGTGGCACACATGTTGTCAAAAAATTGATTCGATTAAAAAAATAGCTATAAAAGTTACCAAATATGTTAAAACGGGCTAAATACGCGGATTATATAAAGGTTTGGATATAACTGATAAAATCCGTAAAAATTTGGTATTTTTTGGTGATTAAACCTATATTATATTATATTAATAATTTTCAAAAGCGATTAATAAATTTAATTCATTTTAACTTTAATTTATTATTATATAAAGTCTGTCTCATATTATATTAAAGAAAATTGTTTAAAAATGAATACAGTTAATTATACCAAAAATCATGAGCTTTACACCTTTTCATGAAAATAACATGATTTTTTAAACGTGACAAATAAAGGCACAACCTTTCGTTTATGTTCAAATTCAACATCGGCACATTTCGGTGGAATTTTGCTGACTTGAACACTTGATGGGTGTGCCGCGTGTCCTGCCACGTCAGCAAAAACGTTCCTAATGTTAAAATTGTAACAAAATGAAAGCTGATGCCTTTATTATCACGTTTTAAAGATCATGTTATTTTCGTGAAAAAGTGTAACTGTAATGATTTTTGGTGTAATAACCCAAATAAATATAATGTAACATAAATTAAAATTTAAAATTAAATCATATAATTATTATAAAATAAATTTATTAAATTTCACCTCCCTAATTTGATATTGACCTAGTTTTAAACTAAACTTTAGCCAATTTATATTAATTATGGGAGGGGACAAAAGTAAGTAGGGTGATTTGGGTATCACAGGCTCATGCATCCATGATTACAAGTTTTAAAACAACTATACTCTGTTCCTTGCTTTCCCAACACGGACACCATAACCCATAAATTAATTTAATGTTAATTGAGGGTAATAAAATATGATCTGTTAAATGTACTCCCTCCGATTTACAGTATTTATCGCATTTAAAAAATTATTTTGATTTATAATATTTATCATGTTAGAATATTAAAAAAGCATTGATTGCTATTTTTCCATATTTGCCCTCCATTAATTTATTAAAAACATATAATAAACAAATAAAAATAGTAGTCATAAATATAAGGATTAATTACCAAAAAATACCAAACTTATACGTCTTGGGTTAATTATAGCCAAATCTTTAAGAACCACCAGATTTAGCCAAACCTTATATGTTCTGTTTCTTTTTTAACCATTTTTGAATCGAACTGGGTTTTTTGACACTTTGTCGTCCACGTCACTGCCAACTAAGCAATTGGTTTGCATGACAACTGAGATAATTAAATTAGATTTGGCTATAACTGACACAAAATACATAGTTTTTGTATTTTTTGGTGAGTAGAGCTAATTTTAAAATCAAACCAATTTTTCATTCAATAATTAGTAAATTAATTATATCATGTATAAAATTCATATATATATTTAAAAATAATTAATATTTTCTATCTAATACTATTTAAAATTAATCTATTTTTTTACTAAATCTAATAAATTGATTTTATAATATATTTTAATGAATATGTAATTAATTTAATTAATAATTAATAATTAAAGGATAATTAAAAAAAATAGCCATATTTAATTAAAAAAGTGAATTAATGTATTACTTAAGAATTAATGTAGAGTTAAATTTGGTGAAAATGTTTAATGTTCATGATGATTCTGAGCTTGATTTATTGTTTTTAATGTTGTGGAGATTTTGTTATGACTAAGATTAGATAATAAAAAAAGTGGTTATGTATAAATTAAAGTAAGTTTTCTTAATGACATATGTGTCCATACTTTATAAACATCATGATATATATTGACCACACCACAATGAGCTTCACCTTATAGAGAAAAGAATGAGAAAAATATTACACTCGTCCTTCAAATAAGTAGTGATCTATTGAGTAATTCTTTTTATGTTTATGTGTGTGTAGTTGAATTATTAACACTGTCGTATGTTTGTTGTATATATTACTCTTAGGTTGTTCGTCAGAAGACGGACAACTGGATCTCAAACGGCGGCAGTGTCGACGGACTCGGAACCGAAATTTTGAGAACATAAATTTAAAATGAATATGACATTTTTGTTTTAATAAAATTTAAATTAATTATATATCCATCAAATATTGTAAACTAAATTTATTATAATCAATTAAGTTTAGTAAAAAAATTAGATTACTTTTAATTAGCGTTAAATAAAAGATATTATTTTGTTAAAAATATATGAATTTTATAATAATTTATTAATTACTGAATTTAAAAATTAGTTTAATTTTAAAATTAGCTCTAATCACCAAAAAATACCAAGACTATGTATTTTGTGTCAGTTATAGCCAAATCTAATTTAATTATCTCAGTTGTCATGCTAGCCAATTGCTTAGTTGGCAGTGACGTGGACGACACGGTGTCAAAAAACCGGTTCGATTCAAAAATGGCTAAATCTGGTGGTTTTTAAAGGTTTGTTATAACTGACACAAAACGCATAGGTTTGGCATTTTTTGGTGATTAAGCCTAAATATAAACAAGTTTTAATGTAGGGTTAATTTAATAAAAGTGTTTACAAATAAGACATACTAGTTGTTTTCTTAGTTCTTGTGTCAAAACTAAATGCGAGAAATATTATGAACCAGAAGAAATAATAATTTTCTGGTCCATAATACTTCCTCTGCTTTCTTTTAATTGTCCTTTTTTGAAGTTTGTTTGTTCCAAAATATTTTTCAATAACAAATTTTAGTTTTTTTCCATTGTTGTCCTTTAGTTTAATTAGTGGAATAGAGATAGTATTTATTAACATGTGGACTATTAGTATATCAATGCAAGGTTATTTAGTCATTTACATGAAATATTAATGATTTTTTTAAAATGTGTGATTTATTATAAAAAAAAGAGAACAGAGGAAGCATTTATCGTATTTTGTTTTGACAAAAAAATTTGAAAAACAGTTAATATGTCTTTATTTGTAAATACTTTTACTAAATGAACCCTATATTGAAACTTTTTTATATTGATTACTACTATTTTTATTTATTTATTTATTGTATCCATTCCATAAATTAATGGGGGACAAACATTGAAAAATAAAAATAACACTCAATATTTTAAAGTGACAAATATTATGGATCAATTTTTTTTTTCAAATACTATAAATATTATGGATCAGAGGGAGTATAGTTAATTATGATTCATTTACAACTGAATTTTTTTAAAAGAATTAATTGTTTGACATTGATATCATTTAAAAATCCAGCAAATCAATTCACTTTTTATGTGAAAGCTTTATTTTGGGAAGTATTCACAATTTCGTATAGTTGATATATAAATCATTCATAAAATTAAAAATAAAATGAGTCTATATTGTTCATATGTTAAATTCACTGGAAAAAAAAAGCGACGGCAAAAAACTACGACGAAAAATTCACCGGAAGACACGACGGTGAGATGGACGGCGAAATGGAAGAAATGCGACGACCGAAGAAGAAGAAGAGTAAAAGAGAAAATTTGAGAGGGAGAAGTAGAAAGAAAGAAACAAATTTGAGAGGGAGAGAAGTAAACAAAAAGAGAGAAATTGTGAGAAAAGAAAGTATAATGCGACGCTGATGATAGAATGACCAAAAATGAATTGAAGCCCAAATAGGTACTTTTGTAATTAATTAAGTTTCTAATTTAGGTAGAGAGAAAAATTATGAAAATATGGGCTTTTTTTAATAATTGACATAATAATTCTATAAAATTATTCATTACCGATCTCTTCATCCAAAAACACAAAATTACGATCTAGGCGGAATTTCCTCAATGCATAAAAAATCTGTTAGTAATGTTTCATTTAATGACAGACAGATCATAGACTAAGAAATTTCAATGACATTTTGATGAATCTCCAATGCTAAACTCATCGGCAGATAAGTCGCCAACTAGATTTAATAACGGTTTATGCGATGTAGCAATATGAGCTTGCTCTAACCTGAATGTTTTAACTTCCGATATTTGATACAAACTTATGATATCTAAAACGTTGAAACCATAATTTTATAAATGGAAAAATGATTTTTTAAATTAAAATTTTTGGTCATTTTATCAAAAATATCCTCAAAATATAATTTGGATATTCTAACCTATCAATTTCACAAATCGGAACGAAAACATCCAAGCCCGAATTACACCTTCTTTGGGTTTTGTTTTTGTATGTTTTTTGTTCCATAAATGGTTATTTTACATAATTTATTTTTAAATTCAGTTTATGAAATTTGGATTTAAAATGAGAATTATATGGCTAAAGATATATTTGAATCGAAAAATAGATATATTTATCATAATTTATAAAATTATCGGACCAAAATGTCCAATTTGTATTTTAGAAAGATATTTGACAAAACGATGAAACTCGTAGGTATAAAAAAGCATTTTGCCTGTGTAAATTTATGAGTGGCATTTACAAGACAAGAACAAATGAGAGCAAACCTCATGGAAAGCCTCAAGTATAATTGCATGATAATCTTGAGAATTGATAGACATGTAATAATTCAATAGACTACGAAGTTGTTTAGGCTGTTTTAGCCTGTTTGCCATGATCATTCCAACCATTGATTCTCTAAAATCTTCTCTTGGATCGTAAGAATTTTTTTCCATTGCTACCATTACTACAAACTTGATCCCTTCGACATGACTTTGTCTCTGCTTTTCTTTTATGATTTGATCTAGTCTCTCTTGAACCATGGCATGTGCTACACTTGAAATCGATGCGTACCGTCGATCGGAGCCCGAGCTTTGATCACCACCTTCTTCACAGGAAGAAACACTAAGCCTTCTGCAACTACTGCAGCACAAAGCCTTATATCCAGCTCTTTGTTGAAGCTTCTGCTTTCCCATTTTTCTTAACTATTGATAGAAAGAAAAAAAAGTGTTATGTATGAGATTAATCAGAAGTAATCATTATGTACAATTGGAAGGTGGGGGTGATCTTTAGGAAATGATTATGTTTTGAGTTTAGCAGAATATACAGATAATAATGTTTAAGCTCATCTTAAATAAAAGGCCTAATTACTTAAAAAAAAAAACCCACCTTGAATTTTTTTTTTCGTTTATACCCTGACCTTGTAAAAAAATCATTTGTACCCAATTTTGGGTTTTTAGGTTTCATTTCTACCCAATACAAGAATATACTTAACAATTTAATGAATTAAAGAATGAAAAAATTAAAAATAAATAAATAAAAGGTTATATCATACGTCTAATTAGTATATAAATATAAATTGAAGGATTATCTTAAACTTTTTTTCAAGTGAAAAGAGACAATTTTAGAATTTTCGGGTAGGAACGAAACATAAAAACACAAAATTGGGTACAAATAACTGTTTTTCAAAATCATGGTATAAACAAGGTGGGTTTTTTTTTAAGTAATTAAGCATAAAAAAATAAAAAAAATAACATTAAGTGTTGTCTAAACTATTCCAAATTCTCCTATTCCGGTGTTTATACTTTTATTTCATTTGTATATGTCTTTCAACTTTTTAACAAGTGCTATTTCCGGTCACCAATATATTAAAAGACAAAAGTAATTCTTGTTCTTTTTTTTATGTATGTGTCATATAAGTAAAAAATAATGATCATGATGATCCACTTATATATATAGACATAAAATATAAATAATATAAGAAAATTTAATTTTTTTTTGTGTTGTTAGTACTCCAACGATCAAAAAATGAATAAAATCAATCATTTGATATATTTTTAAACGTTAGAAAACAATACAAAAAGAAACTCAAGCACTAAAATAGAAAATTTATAAAATTCAGATACTACTGGAGTAATTTTTCTAAAATCAAATGACTCGTACAATTTAATATGTGAGATTTATTTATATTTCTAACTCAATTTCTATATTCTAATATAGGTCGAGAACTAGGATAATCTACTTACATAGGTTATTATATATACAAAATAAAATATGTATTTTATTTATTTAGACATGTATTCTATGAAACATACAAATTTAAAATAAATCATATGATAGATAACAAAAGTAAGTAGAAAAAATGATTATAGAATCTTTAGAAGTCAGCCTGGGTTATCTTATCGATCCAACTTTAATGGACACATTGAATAGGTCTAGTTGGTTATGGAATTAGATGTAGGAACACCTTAACATTAATTAACTCATTTTTAGGTGGCACGCTTTTAAAAGTATGGAAAGTAAAAAGTAAAAGCGGGTCCTTTTGCATAGTATATGCCGGTTTACTCTATTTAGTATATGCCGGTTGGTATTCAAAATTATCTTGAATCTTATATGAAGCATTTTGTTTTTGGAAGAACAATACTTTGAATCGTATTCTTTATAAGGTGTCTTGGGAGACTGTATGTGAGTAGAAAGAAGAAGGTTTGGGTTTGTTTGTCTTTATATTAGAATGGCCAAACGCATATTTAGATCCCTGCACTATAACTTTTTTCCAAAACCGATTCATATATTAAAAAAGTATAAAATTCTTCCTTAGACTATCAGAAAACTTAATTACTTTAGGTCATTCCGTCAATCTCTGTTAGAGCGTGAGTTGCACATAAATCTCTCCGAGACTGGTCATATTTATTTAATTAGTGAATTGTTAAATGGATGACACCTAAGTTTGTAGTTAGAAAAAATTTAAAATAATTTTAAGGTACATTTCTTACTTTTTGTCATTCAATACCTCATCTTCCTCAATATTTGGTTTTCATTTTGGTAAAAGAAAACGTCTTCTTCAATAGATTTAACTTCTCCTCCTCCATGCTTCTAACCACCATCTTTTGTTCTCATTATCAGCAAACCAACCCCCACCTTATCCTCACCGCCACCATCCACGATGTCAGCTCCTTCACGCCACCTCCTCCACGCCGTCAGATCCTTCACGTTGCCGCTGTAATTTGTTTCGATGACGCTGCAAACCATTTTCACCTAAGCTTATTGATGTTTTTAAATTTTAGGGGTGATTTTCTGCTTCTGCATTTCAACAATAAACCCTATTCCCTCACAATTGATTATTAAAGTTGTGGTATTGAAGACCAGTTTGCTCAGATTAGTGTTGCTGGTAATTTTGTCAACTCCACCACCTTTGCCTGTTTCCTTGGGGATTTCTGGCGGGGCCGCTAAAGGTTGTGTGCTTGTGGGCACGCCGACGACGATGGGTGGTGGTGACTATCAGAATAGGGTTTTTTCTAGATGATGAGAGATCGGGGTATGGTAGAAATAGAAAACCACCGCCCCCGCAGACACAGCAGCAAACTGTAGTGGTTCTTCAAGATTTCAATTCAATTGAAAAATGATTTTATCTTGGGTTAATGTCATAAAAATTCACGAACTTTACACTTTTTCTCATTTTAATCACGCAGTTTCAATTTTCTCATTTTCATTCACGAACTACCAATTTTTCTCAAATTCATACACGTTGCTGAGGTGTCACTGTTCCATTGGTGTAATTTGCTGAGGTGTATGTCACTTTACGCCAATGAATGAGTGCCACGTCAGCACCGTGTATGAATTTGAGAAAAAGTGGTAGTGCGTGTATCAAAATGAGAAAATTTAAACTACGTGATTAAAATGAGAAAACGTGTAAAGTTCGTGATTTTTTTTGACATTAACCCTTTTATCTTTGATGAAGCAGTTGATATGTTTAACATGAGGGTGTACTACAACTTATAAGAAATTGAAATGGGAAAACCATGGAGGAGCATGGCTGGAATTATGTGAAGAAAAAAATGGAGAAACCAAGGGGGTAGCATCAGCAGCCAGTAGTAGAGGGTAAGAATTGCAATTTACTGTAAGTTTAGCTGTATAAGAATTCTTACTGTAAGTTCCTATCGAATTTGAGAGGTCCAAACTGTTTGTTCTTGTAGTTTCTGGGTTTGAATGAATAATTTGTAACGTCAAATGGGGCTTGCCTAAGAATGTAGATGAAGTGTTTGATGAAATTTCTGTGAGATATTTTGTTTGTTGATTGTGGGTTTGGCTAAAATAAATTATTATGCTTGATTTAACTAAAGGGTGCTTAATTCTGTTATTGTCTTACTGGAAAATCAGTTGTGGTGTTCTTAAACCGAATTTCTGAGAAGCAGCGGTGGCGGAGTAAAGCTGGCTGGTTTGGTTTTTAGGTAGAGAAATAATTTAGAGAGGAGATGATGTGTAATAAAATGGCCCAGTTAATTGAATTATTGTATCAAAATTATATATTATTGCCACGTATGCCATTATATGACTTTATATTAACTTTTTTAACAGAGTTTATTGTCTGTTAACTCGCTATAATAAAGGAACTTACATTAAAGCTTTCTGATAGTGTAAAGAAGCATTTTACACTTTTTTAATGTAGGGATCCAATCTGAAAAAAAGTTGCAGGGACTCAAATATGTATTTGGCCTATTAGAATATGATGTTTGTTGTTCAAATGGATTTGGAAGTTTAGAGCTCGAAATCATCAATCTCTTTAAATAAGGAACATTGCTTCTTGGGCTTAATGCATAGTTTGACCCCTGAACTTGTACACTTTTACTCATCTAACATCCAAACTTAACGTCTCATCTATCGAACCTCTGAATTTGTTAAATAATTTGATTTGACCCTTGAACTTGATAAATACGTAAATATTGAACTCTCTATGTCTATATGTCACTTGAAATATTCTAGAAGAACTTATGTATGGAGGGGTTCAATGCTTACGTATTCATCAAGATCAGGGGTCAAATCGGATTATTTAACAAGTTTAGAGGTTCGATAGGTGAGACGTTAAATTTAGGGATTAGATAGGTAAAATGGTATAAGTTCAGGGGTCAAATTATGTATTCAGCCTTTATTCTTGTTCTCCTTTCTTAGATCAGCCTATCGATAATTTGGAAAAGGAGTAGAAAACGTTGTTTTCTTGATATTTAGGCTTGAAATAATTTTATTAATAATATTTTATTTTATGTTGTTCATGTAAATTTCATCTCTTTTCATTGCGATAAATGGTTGAATGGTAGTTCTATGGAAGCTACATACCCACACCTGTATGGTCTTTCAAAACTGATATTTGTAATAGTTTAGGATATGAAATATTCATGATGGAAGTGGCAACGCAAGTTCAAAACAATGGAGAATAACGACTTCTTATGCCTATAGAGGGATCTGAATCAGCTCCACCTTGCAAATACTGGGAATGATACCATTCTCTGGATCAGAAAGAAGTAGCAGTACGCACCTCATTCTTTCCCCAAGCACTCCAAAAATTTGCAATAGGCGGTTAGTCCTTCTTTCACAACCATTTGGAAATCAGATTCTTCTCCAAGAGTAATTTTTTTTATTTGGGCGGCTATCCATGGACGCATTCCCTCTCGAGCCTTTCTTGGTCAAAAAATAATAATAATGGCAGCAAGTATGGGGGCTGACTTTTATGGTGAAGTCGCTAAAATCCGTCGCTAAAGTCAGGTTTTCTAGTAGTCGATGCTGAAACTAATGATCATATTCTTATGCATTGCAAATTTGCTAAAATGGTTTAAGATAAAATTATTTCAAAGTTTTATTTGCGTTGGGTTATGCCGTGTTCTTTAGATGATTTTTTAATTTGGTGGAAGACTTTGTTTCCAGAGTCTGCTAACTTTGAAGATGTTGCATGTGTATATCATGGTGAACTCTATATATATTCAGATTGAGTATATATGTCATAACTCATTCTCCTGGCGCCGAATTTCATTGATTCAAACGTCCCTGGAAAGGTAACTCGAATACATACAACTTTTATTCAGACATTCAATCCGGATTTGTCCTCTAAAACGGAAGAAATTCACTTTGAAGTTGTTGCAAGTATGGAGACATGGTAAAAGCTTTACCATATCACATGAATATTCTGTAGATTAAAATTTGTTTCCGTATATATCCAACTCGTTTTAAAAAAGGTACAAGTACCAGCCCGTCTATTTATGGCATAACATTTTTTCTCCCCATCTGATCTAACTGATTCATACGGTCTTAGAAAGCTAACTCGAATACCTACAGTTTTTATGAAGACGGAAAAATCGGATTCATCCTCCAAAAAGGAAAAAATTGCCCTTGAAGCTGTTGGATGTGTAGAGGCATGTGTGCAGCTTTGAGAAATCTCTATGTACCCAGTACGTGTATTTAATTCATAAATCGTTTTTCTGACGTTGGATTTCATCGATTCAAACATTCATGGAAAGGTAATTTGAATACCTGTAACTTTGATGACGACATCCAATCCGGATTCAACCTGGAACATGGACAAAGGTTCCCTTGAAGTTGCTGCATGTGTGCATCTTTTGTGAAATCTGCATGTACCTTGTCCGAGTATTTCTGTCATAATTCATTTTTCCAATGTTGGAATTTATCGATTTAAATGTGCCTGAAAATTTAACTCGAATACCTACAATTTTCATGAATATGTCCAATCCGGATTTAACCTGGAACATGGACGAAAGTTCTCTTGAAGCTGGTGCATGTGTATAGCATGGTGAAATCTATATATATTCAGAATGCATATTTCTGTAATAACGCGTTTCTCCGAAGTCGGATTTTATTGATTCAAATGTCCCTGCAAAGAAAACTCGAATACCTATAACTTTCATGAAGAAAGTATATTCACATTCATCTCCTAAAAAGAACAAAATCGTTCTTGAAATGTTTGTATGCATAGAAAACATTATGATTTTTTACCATATCATTATATGGATATAGATATAGATATAGATAAAGATATATAGATATAGATATATAGATATAGATATAGATATAGACATAGACATAGATATAGATATAGATATAATCGTGAGCTATTCAAGTGATATAAAGGAGAAATTATTATATTTTTGAAAATCAGCATAAGTATTTCTGTCATAACTCGCTTTTCCGATTATGGATATTCTTGATTCAAAATTTCATGGAAAGATAACTCAAATACCTACAACTTTTATAGATATGTCCAATCCGTATTCAACCCAAAAAAGGGACGAAAGTGCCCTTGAAGCTACTGTATGTATGCATCTTTGTGCAATCTGCTTGTATCCAGTCCGAGTATTTAATTCATAAATTGTTTTTCCGACGTTCGATTTCAAAAATTCAAATGTCTATGTAAAGATAAATCGAATACCTACAACTTTCATAAAGACAATAAATTCGGATTCGACCTGGAACATGGACGAAAGGTGCCTTGAAGCTGCTGCATGTGTACGGAATGATGAAATTTATATATATATATATATATATTGAGATTAAATATTTATGTCAAAACCCGTTTTCTCGACGTCGGATTTTATTGATTCAAATGTCATTAGAAAGGTAACTCAAATACCTACAGCTTTCATGAAGACTTCCAATCCGTCCCAATAAACTTATTTGTATTCATGTTATAGTATTATTTATATTTAAAAAAATAAAATGATATTAATTTTTTTAGCTATAAAATCTTATATTATGTAAATTTAGTTTGTATTAAATTACTTAAAATAAAGATTACATTAACAAAATCAAAAAAGTTAAAATAAACATTATATTGATTTATTTAAATGAACACAAGATAAAAATTACTAAAATTAACAAAAACATATATAAGTCAATCCCCACAATGACTATGGTTCATTCTCTAAATGAAAACTTTTTTGGAATTGTTTACCTTTTTTGGATTTTTCTATAGTTTCTCCTATTTTTTACAGTCTGAAAACCACAAAACCCAATACCAAGTCAAGGCCGTTTAAGGCTGTTTTATCTGTTAACTTAAAATCAAATAACCACCTTCTCTGTTTTCTATAAGAA
Organism: Mercurialis annua; assembly: GCF_937616625.2. NCBI lineage: Eukaryota > Viridiplantae > Streptophyta > Magnoliopsida > Malpighiales > Euphorbiaceae > Mercurialis > Mercurialis annua. Next base: position 39,186,146 of record NC_065571.1, read on the forward strand.
AAGAAAACGCCTAATCATTTAATCGTATTCAACTCTCGTTGAACCACCCCCTTCTTCTATAAATACACAAGGGACTTAGTTTAACCTCATAATTTTCAATTACATAAACCTACTCTCAAATTTAAATATATTGCAGAAAATGGCTGCAAATAAAGACTCTTTAAACTCTAAAGACGAAGTTTCCATTTATCAAAAAAAAAAGATGAACATTGTTAACTGAAAAAGGAGCTTTTCCAAAGCATCCACCTTATCAACGAGATTAAGGGACAAAATGCTTAGTTAGTCTGTGCTAAGATGAAGGCTGAAATTCAGGTCGAGGCTATGGATTTAAAATTTGAGGAATTACAAGCCAGAGTTTCTAATCTAGCGAAGGATGTGGAGGCACTGCATGTTGTTGATTTGCTCACGATATTGCAACATTGAATAGTAGTAGTAGTAGCGATATGTGAAATTGTCAGCTTTTTTTATTCACTAAAGTCATTAAGATAATGATTTCTTATTTTATGAACTTCACTGTTTTTCTTATCCCCTTTTTTTAAAGATGACATTTTCTTCATAGGGATATTTTTTTTAGAATTAATTTCACCGACGAGGATAGTTAATTTAATATATGAGACCCTTGCGATGGACTAATTAATTAATTTCTTATGACTACGGATAAAATGGAAAACAATTTCTGAATAAATGAAATGTCATAATTGATTGAGTCACGCTCAATCGATGATAAAAATCAAATTATTAAAACATAATATCATTTTCTTGCATGAATGCCACATGTAATTTTACATTGCTAAAAAACAATTATAACTCCACCCACCTACTAATCAGAGCATCAGGGACTAATATTACCGCTAACTAAATTAGAGTTTAGGATTAGGGTTATGGTTATGGTATTCGATTAGATTTATAATACTGAGGTTTATGATTAGGGTTTAGGGTTAGAATTAGTATTAGGGTTGAAAACAGTTAAAAAAACAGTTTTGGAAGGTGAAGAGGGAAAGAGGCCACGGTTATTAATTAATGTTAACTCTCTTCAAATGACGCCTTCTTCTTTAAGAACACACAACTTCTTGTTCATCTCAACATTATTACGTAGTAACCGTAGTTCAAATTAGAACTCCTCGAATGTTTATTTATGGATATTCGGTTTATAATCTGTTGATACCTTGTGGATTCAATAATGAGTTTATTAAAACAAGTAAGAGTCGCGGCAATTAGAGATAAATACCACGCAAAACTAAAGTGTGCATCCAAATTAAATTATTTATGCACTATTTAAGGAAATAAACAAGTATAATTAGATATTACAACTTCGCCTATCAATTTTCTAGAATTATCCATGTCATACCTAAATAATAGCTAACTAATAAAAACAGTGGCTTTTAAAGCATTTTTGTTTTTAATACTATAAATATGTATACTTTTAAATCTGATTAAATTACCTATAAATATGTATACTTTTAAATCTGATTAAATTTACACATAATCGCTTGCTCCATGATTTAAAGTAAATAATTGTATTGCCTAATATCTCACTTTCCAATTATATTAAGTATCCAAACACAAATAAATTTAGTATTTCTCTTCCTTTTCGTCCCTCCCTACTTCTACCTTCTTATCATGCAAAGTGTAGGAGCACATCACAAATATGGGATTAACCCCCCTTCTTAATTATACGGGACGCAGGGAGCATTCCATGGGGCAACAAACTACATTATTAAAATCTCTACATAATTCAAAAGTACTCTACAAGATATCTATAGATATCAAAAGATATATTGCATTCTACTTTATGGACTAGTTAATTAATTTCTAATTCATGTCAAAACTCATGTTTCCGGCGTCCGATTGGAATGATCCGAACGTCCCTGGAAAGCTGACTCAGATTCATATAGCTTTCATGAGGACATCTTACCAATATTCTTCTTCTGAAAAGGATGAAATCTCCCTTGAAGCTCCTGCGTGTGCAGAGTAATGATGAAATCTACATCATATCCGAGTGAATATCTCGCAGATAAAAAATGCACACATGCCTGTATCCGTATATATCCCTTTTTTTAAGAGAATGATAAAAAAACAAGTACAGGGACAGCTTGTGTTCCCGACGTCCGATTGGGGTTTCCCATGATTTCCTTTGTAATGTTAATATGGCCAGGCGATGAAACGGACATTGGAACGGTTTATAATTATTTATTTTCTAAGTAAATAAAATGAATGTTTGATTATTTTACTTTTCAGTTCAAATATACGTCGTTTTTAAAGAGAATTTATAATGAATAATTTTTTTCCGAGAAATTACCGGGAAAGTATTTTACTTCAATTCATGGATTTAAGAGAATCAAGTTTACTATGAAAAGATACAAAGGAAATAGGAAAGCTAATCGGCTCCCTTCATGCCAAAACTCGTGTTTCCGGAGACCGATCAGACTGATCTGAACGTCTTGGAAAGCTTTCTCCGATACCTACAACTTATGTCAGGACATCTTACTAATAGGAGTAAAATACTCCTATGTATTGAGTTGTTTTTCGCATGCTTTGGCTATGTTTCACTGTGCTTTTCTAGTATTTTGTATACCTTATAGAATGTGTGAGTATTTCAGGGATATTGGAGCATTGCAGAGTGTTTTGGCACAAAAAGAGGGAAGAATCGATGATTCGGAGAAAGGGCGAAGTCTTGAAGCAAAGAGACGTTGAAATCACATTTGAGAATCTGACCCCGCTGCACTATTTGACGATTTTCGATTGGTTAGAGGCATCTACCGAGTTTTTGTTCTGCATAAGAAATAAAGTAGACATCCTAAGCTTCTAGGGGTTCAAGAACCAACTCATTTGGACGTTTCTACACCAAGTTATAAAGTTTTGAAGTTCGTGGTCGTGTAGCGGTAAGGGTGTCTCGAATCGAGACACTAACTTAAGGTAGTTGTCTCGATCCGAGAAAAAATAGAGCTGGGGGCATATTATAATGTCTCGATACGATACACATTGGCTTTAGTTGGTGTCTTGGATCGAGACAAGGCAAAAAAAAGAGGGTTTTTAGGCTTCAAACACAAGAGACAAGACTTGGGACCACTTCCCCTTTTGACTAGACACAACTTGTACATGGATGTTTTATTTTCCTCTTTTGTGTGGCCTATTTAAGGCACCTTATCTCATTTGTAATAGGAATCAACATGCAACACTTATTCTCTACATTTTGTAGTCATCTTTTAGGAGTAGAATAATTTAGGGTTTTGTGCCTCCATAGTTTCCACCATTATTGGTGTTTTTGAACCTTTTTTTGCTTTGTAAGAACAAGATTTATCTATCGAATACAAGCGTTTATCTTTGATTCTTTATTATCTTATGATTTATTGGTCTTCATACTCAATTAAGGTAACTTTTCTTTACTCTTTAATGTGTAGTTATTTGCCTATTGCTTGTGTTGAGAACTTATCCATGTGTGGCTAAGCCCCTTGTTAGGGGGTTGGTATGATAGCCTAGGGTTGTATGATTGGTTGGTTCATATGTTGTTTACTCATGTTTCAATCTTATAGCTTATTGCTTGTTTTGGATTAGCTATCCTAATCATGTTTAAAGTGTGATTAATGCACCATGAGGTGGTTAATTAGATTGACTAAGATGATTGAAAACCTAGGTTAGAGCACCACGAGAGTGGGTTTGAACCTAGGTGGTCTTAGAGTTGATTGATTAATTGCTAGTTGACTATTTGGTGTGCCTTGTAACACGAGAGTGAGCTTGGTATTGATTAGGTGATTAGGTAGCGGTTTTATTGTTCTTCGAGGCTCGAGAGAGCGGGAATGGCGCGTTAGGCTTAACTTGGCCCTTGAAATACCTCTAATTGACCAACCATGAATGCATGACCTAGGTGTGATTACCAATCCCTTGACGTTTACTTTTATTATTTTAAACTGTTGTTAATTAGTTGTTTAGTTGAATTGCGTGTTTGATTAGTTGTTTAATTTAGTCTCTTTAGCTCATAATTACCAAATAATTGCCTTTTCATTACTAGGCGAATTAGGATTCAAACAAAATTCATTTTCACTTAACCACTATCCCTGTGGGTACGTCACTCGGACTTAAGTCCATTGTATTACGAGCTGGCATTTTTGTCAACATGCCGGGGATGGTGTTGTATTAAGAAGATTGAAAGTACTTTTAATCTTGGTCGAACTAGCTTTTATTTTTTGTTTTACAATTGCTCTATTTTCTGTTTTTCGTGGTTTACACGTGGTTTGATTGTTTTTGTTTGTGTAGGAAGTCAACTCTAGTATTTGCACAATACACGAAGGGCTAGTCTCCTACTCGAACCGTTCCAAGACGACCTCGGGAGTTGCGAAAGGGGTGTGAGACGTGAGAACCGTCAACCCGCCATCATGGCAAACGTAGAAGATGAATATGAGGAAGAGCGCTACCATCCTCAAGTCGATGGAGTGAGACAACATCCTCCTCCTCCTCTGATGAGGGAATCCGACAAGAGCACCAAGGGCAAGACCGCCCCCAAGCGCAAGGCCATCAACCGCAAAGGCAAACATTGGGGGAGTTTTTCCTCCCGGATGTGGATAACGCCACCTATGGATGTTTTGCTCAACCGGTTCAAGCGACCACATTTGAAATCAAGCTGAGCACAATTCAACTCCTTGAGAATCGGTGTGCATTATATGGGTTGCCAAGTGAGGATCCCGAATGACCATATAGCAAAGTTCTTAGGAGTGTTGAATACGTTCAATCTTCATAATATCACCGCCGATCAAATTAAACTCTGCATGTTCCCGTTTTCACTAAGGGACAAAGCAAGCTTGTGGCTTCATTCGCTACCTAATGCATCGATCCATACTTGGAGGGATCTCGCTCAAGCCTTTCTCAATAAGTATTTTCAGGTGGAGAGAACCGCAAAGTTGACAAAGACATTATCGACTTCTATTAATATGAGGGGGAATCACCTTACGAGGCTTTGGAGAGGTTCAAGGACCTCCAAAGACATGTCCCTCATCATCTCCTCAAGAGGGAGCATGTGATACAAATATTATATGATGGGTTGAGCGAGACTACAAGAACTATAATCGATTCGGCATCGGGGGGCTCCTTGATGCAAAAGACCTATGATGAGGCGAATGAATTGATTGAGAAATTGGTTATGGTTAGTAGCAATTGGTCATTGGAAAGAAAAAGGCCACCAAAGCGTTGATGACACTCGACCAATCACAAGAGTTTGAAGCTATAAAAGCTAAGAATGCTTCCTTGCAAAGCCAACTAGACGCCTTGAAGAAACAAATGGCCACTTAGAAAGCTCTTGTGGCATATGTCCAAGTAGGGTGTGAACGTCGTGGGGATTTCAATCATAGTAGTGGTGAGTGTTATGCTACGGGGCAAGCTTGGAGTGAGGAAGTGAACTACGTGGGAGGTCAAAGACAAGGGAATGACCCATATCCGAATACCTACAACCGTGGATGGAGAAACCATCCCAATTTCAGATGGAGAAACAATGATGGACAAAGTAATACTCAAGAACCTCAACAAGCGGGACCAAGCTTCCAAGGTGGGAATAGACCTCCGCAACAATAAGGGCATTACCACAACAATCAAGGCCATGGTAACAATTCGGGTAGTAGACCTCAACATCCTCCCGGTTTTCAACCCCAAAGAAATGTGGATGAGGGTAGTCAAATGAACAAGTTAATGGAGAAGCTTCAGAGGATGGAACTCGAAAATAGGCAACTTCACAAGAACCAAGCCTCCACTAATCAAATCCTAGAGACTCAAATCTCCCAACTTGCTATCAATCTTCAAGGTAGACCTCAAGGAGGATTGCCATCCACTACAAAAACTAATCCTAGGGAGCATGTGAAAGCCATCAAAGTTGTGGAGCTTCGAAGCGGTAGAGTCCTTGATGTTGATCATGACAAGGATCTTGCGAAGTCAAATGACAAGGGCCCTACAATTGAATATGATGAGCATATTGAAGTGGAAGACATTGCTAGTTCTAGCAAGGATGTGTCAAGTCCGAGTGAAGGGGTAGTAGTTGAAGTTGAGGAGCCATATGTGAGACCATTCCCAAACCGGTTAAGAAAACCTCCGGACGATCAAAAGTTCCATAAGTTCCTTGAAATATTTAAGAAAATTCAAATCAACTTGAGCTTAGCGGATGCCCCAATATGCAAAGTTCTTGAAAGACATAATTATGAACAAGCGAAGTTGGGAACAAGGTGGAACAATTCCTCTAACGGAAAGTTGTAGTTATATTATCCAAAGCAATCTACCGACAAAGTAACAAGACTCAGGGAGTTTCACTATTCCTTGCTCAATTGGCACTTCTACTTCTCTTAATTGTCTTTGCAATTTAGGTGCAAGTATAAATCTAATGTCGTTGTGTCTTTTCCAGAAATTATGTGGAAACCAACCGATAAAACAAACTTCCATGATGCTCCAATTGGACGACCATTCGCTCAAGAGACCACACGGGGTTGCGGAACACCTGCTAGTAAAAGTGGGCAAGTTCATTTTTCCGGTGGACTTTGTGGTGCTTGATTATGTGGTCGACAAAGATTGCCCCTTGATTCTTGGGCGTCCTTTTCTAAATACGGGGCGAGCATTGGTTGATGTCAACGCGGGGAAGGTAATATTGAGAATGAACGAGGAAAGTATGGAATTTGACATGAAGCATGGAAAAATCAAGTGTGAGGAGGAGAAATGAATGAGAATTGATGCTATTGAACCCACATTGCATGTGCATATAAAGGAGGTTCATAAGAAAGAACCTGAAATGGTGTGTGCAAAAATCAAGATGACACCTCATGTCAAGCCACGTAAGCAAAAACCAAGATGTTGGGCATCATGGAAGTTGAAGCTCAACGGGATAACAACCACAAGCAGGAGATAAATGTGCACGGAAGTTGCTCCTCTTGGTGAGTACGTCCAAGTTCGAACCTTTCAAGCGCATTCACATTCAAGGAAGTTGATTTCTAAGTGGAGTTGACCGCTTAAAATATGGCGCAAGTTGGATGATGATTTGATTGAGTTAGAAGGGGCCAATGGAGATGATTTTAAGTTGCTTGGACAATGGTGCAAACAATATATAAGAGTGCTGGTGAATGAGAACCGTGAGCAAGTCTCTCGTTTTGACCCCCCATGATTGTGAAGAATGACGGTCGAGCTTTAGACTCGAAACAAGCGCACTTGGGAGGCAATTCCAAGAGGTTTGATTTATTGCTTTCAATTTTTCTTTACTTTTTTTTTCAAATTCCTTTTAGTGTTTATGATTGTTAATTTTCCATAATTTTGTTCAAGATAACGCCCGGTGTGTTTCGGTTTTGGATGTGTAGGTAAAGTAATGCACGAAAGAAAAAAATCAGCCCTCTTCTTTAAAGGTGTCTCGGAGATAAGCGTCTCGGATCGAGACACTCTCTCAACTTGAGTTTCTCGATCCGAGACGCTTCATTAAAAGGGTGGAAATTGAAAATTTTGCTCATTAAAGGAAACACGTGGATTGATGAGGTGGCACGATCTTGGACTTTCAAAAAGAAACAAACAACACATGGATTGATGTGTTGGCATCATCCTAAGAGCTTCAAATTTGAATCTAGTTTCTATCCATCGCCAACTCCATCACCCGAACCACCGGTGTTCGATTGAACACAAAATATTTGATTTTCTAACTCAACTCCTATTCAATTTTTATATGTCTAATTTCTTAGCATTGAGGATATTGCATCGAAATGTGTGAGGAGGGTTGGAAAATTGAACGTAGTTGCGTAGGATTGTGTGTTTTTTGTTATTTTTGATGTTTTGTAAGTTTAGTTGTTTGTGTGTTTGATGTTTTACTTATGAGAGTTTTGGTCAGACCTTTGAAGCATATCCCTTAGCTTAGTATTTTGAGTATGCTAGTTAAGTTGATCAAGTACTTGCATTATATCAAATGTCATGTTCCGGTTAATAAATGAAATGAATGGTGTTTCTCGTTTTAACAATTTTTGTTGATGTTTGCTTAGTGAAATTCCAATTATTTGACATAAGTTGAAAGGATTAGGGTGAAATTACTTGATAGCAATAATTGACCCTCAGTGCATGATCAAACTAGTTTGATGCGGAAAAATGATGTGTATGTAGTAAAATTGTTGAATCCTAGGGAAATTGGGCATAATTGTTCTAGTTCTAGCATTGGTAAAAACACACCTAATTCTTGAATTTTCGAGCTTATATTTTTGTTGTGTTTTGCGTGTTTTAGTCCTAGAACTTGCTCCTATGTTTGGGCAAGATTGATTTGTTGAGTTTTTTGGCAATTAGGTGATAATGACAATTAGGATTACACACTTCTTCAACCCACTCAAAAAGCCTACCCTTTTACCTTTAGATAACACAATTTGAGCTTTAACCAAAATTTTTTGTTTTAATCCAATATTTTCACACAAATCAACCTTTTAAAATTTTACCTCCTAAAAATCCCAAATTTGACTTCATTAACTCACATAAAAATAGATGGAAACTCTATCTTGATGAATTAGTGGAATTGTGAACTTAAGCTTACAAAGAAGAAATGCCTTAGAAAAACAAAAAAAGAAAACAAAAGAAAAAGAGAAAAAAAAAGAAAAAAAACAAAGAATAAACAAAGACATGAAAAATCTTCTCATTTATTAAAAAGTTCACTTGTATGTAAATTTACAAGGTAGACCGAGTTAAAAAGTGCATAGGTTAGTCAAGTCAATTTTTTAGCATAAAATCCACCTTTTTACCTAACCCTAACCCTTAGCCCTGTTACAATCCTTACAAGTCCATTTGATAATTGTCGGAAACCGAGCTAAGTACTGAAGCCCGGGCTTTTAGCAAGCCTATGGTGACTTTGCATGTGTTCTTTGTACACCCGTTGTTATCTTGTACGGGTGAAATCTAGTGAGGTATACGGCATTACTTTAAGTAGACCATTTATACCTTGATGTGCCCAACGTAGCTTGAATCCGATTTGTTTACACAACCCATATAAGATGGCATGATTGTGGTGTAGAAAAGGTTGATAAGAATGCTATCGTGATTGTAGTCTTGATGCTATCAATTTATGTCATTAATATTGCATTGCTCAATTGTTTGCATCAATCATTAGTTGTTTGTACGAGAAGCATTCATTCGGTTGTTCATTAGTTGGGACATTGTGTTTGATGTTGTCACGACCCAAAATCGAGGGCCACGACCGGCGCTAGGGAATGGGAATTGTAGTTCCGAAACCCGTAGCAAGCCTGAAATTCACTATAAATTTTTTTCGCAACTATGTTATAACACGAAAGCATTTAATTATGAAAACATTAATAGTTAATTTATAACCACTAAATATGTAAATCCAACATCGTTATAATATTCATATTATATACAAAAATAGTTATAAACATTGCCAACACTATAGTATTATCCTAGGTCATGACTGATCACACAATGTACTACTGCAGCGGTCACGAAAGTCGGACTATACATGGCAAGACAGACTCCCGGCAAAGCAATGGACTTCTAGTCACTCCAAGTCTAGGTACCTGAAATGTTTAAAAACCACGGGGTCAGCTTAAGCTGAGTGAGATATACCTTACTAACGGTATTATCACAAAAATAACATCGCAACTGAAAATCATTTATTCACGCAAATATAAAATTATTATATTTCAAACAAATATTTGATCCGATAGAAACCTTAATCTTAAACTCCTAACCTTTCCTAACATGTATCGTATTCATATCAAATCATTTTGATCCAAGTGGTACGGTCCCGAGATAGTTCAACCGAGTTACTCGTTACCACGTGGCATAGTCCCGAGATAGTTCAACCGAGTTACTTATGCCACTACTTAATCCGAAGGTGTGAGTCCCGAGATAGTTCAACCGAGTTACTCACTAGATACGGGTCCCGAGATAGTTCGACCGAGTTACCTCGTATCTACCAAAATTATAATCCTCTTGTCCGATACCCAAACATAATTACCGTATATTGAGCTCATGTCAAACAATTCTAAGTACAAACATCTAGACTCTTACAAACACCAGTGATCACACGGCCTATTGACGCCCAATATGTAGCTTGTTTCTTCGGATCACACACCAATTTCAAACATAGAACAAATAGCAACAAAATGATATACAAAGTTTCAAACACAAAACAAACAACAACAAAACACTACACAATTCGATCCAACACCAAATATGTAATTCATTCTCAAATATATAATAAGGCAATACACAATTTAATTGTCAAACGTAAACTATTAATATGTATATATACTCGTCTATATATATATAATAAGCCATATTCCGTGTATCTCACGGTAGAATAACCATTTAGTTCATACAATTTCAAATCACAACAAATCATTATATAATGCGATGTGTTTTTACAACTTATAAATAAAATATTTAATAATATACTAATAGCGTAATAATACGCAAGAGTAAAGTATACTCACAGAATTCGCTATCCAAATCATGATATCAAAATAATGGCCGAACCCCACTTTCAAACGTTCTTATAATATCCTTTATTTATTAATCAAAATCTTATTTTGATTAATTTAAACTTTTTAAATGAATAACTCAATAATTTAAGTTATTTCGAATTTATCCAACTTCGTTCTTCGGGTTCTTTTCAGGCCTCGTGATCGTCTACATCGAGTAGTTCGTTGGTCAAACGAAATGGTTGATCTTCTAGTCCGCAACACCATCTTCAACTTTTGTTGATACCTCGAGTTCAAAATAATCTTCGACGATGTCGAAAACTTGCGCTAAAATCGCTTCCCTGAGGTAGTTTTGGAACTGTACTTGCAAGTCCTTTAGGCCGCTGTTTAAGTCGATAAACCAAACGGCTAAAAATGTCTTAAGCTGAATTTAATTCAACATTCCCATATTTTATCATCTCATCTACAACTTTTGTTAAGACTCGACCTACTTTCGAGATTTCCTTGACTTCCAAAAACGTTTTCAAAGTTGACACCATGTTAACACTTTTATCCTTCCTTTAATTCTGTGTTTTTCACTCACTCTTAAGGTTTAAGGACAACAAATTTAATTTAACCATGCCTTGATTGAATTATCCAAATTCAATCTATACAATACCATCTACTTACATCCATTAATTTCGATTAGTAATAATCAAGTTTTGAGGTCCAAATATAGCTCAACATGTGGTCTCGTGGGCAAATTAGAAACTGCGTCCTTTAGTCTTAACTTATACTCTTCTTGTAGAGTATAAGGTTGATTCTTCACTTTATCTCGAAGTTAATTCTCCTTTTACTTTCCTTCAACGAGGTTTCGCATCCTAAGTAACTTTTGTACTCAAAAATCGTCTTTTGGTAACATCGTTACCTACCTTTCAATTGTCTATTCATGTATACTTTTTAATAATCTTTGTTTCCTTTTCTCATCGCATAACTTTGAAGTTTATCAAAGTCTAACGTCATCTTTCTTGTTGTTTTCCGTCTTCCTCGCACCCAATTATGTACATACTTATACACGACATACTTATTGATGTCCTATGGTACATAGGAATATCTTCCTTCTTATATTAATTGCACCATTCATGACTTCTGGTGGAATCTCATGAGATCGAATGCAATGCTAGGCATTACTTACTTTACGTCGTGTCCTTATTCACCTTCCGACTCTTTAACGTCAATTACTTATATTAGACTGGTGACGTCTTCACCATCGTTTAATAGAATTTGTTTCCTTCTTTTTAATGTATTTCCCGATCCTCATATACATCTTGTTCTAGTATTTTCGACCTTATCTCTTTATCTAAGGTCGAAAAATTATTTTTCAAATGTTGTCGATGCAAAATGCTCTCAGTTAAATGTACATCCTTATATCAAATTCTTACTGATACTCCACTTATTAGCAAGGTTAACTTTGTACTTATATCAAATTCATCCATCTAATTCTTTTCATTGAGAACTTTACCAAATCAAATCTCCTCTTATATCTTCACTTTAATCTGCATGTAATGTATCTTTCTGATAGCCTATCGTCCCCACATTTTACTCCCTTTCTTCGTTTACTCTAATCGAGTATTAAGCGTTAAACGCGTATTATCCAATTCTTCTCAACACCACTCGTATCCCGCATTCTTTTCGGGTCTTTACGTTTTATTCTTTTCATTATAAGCTTCTTACTTTCACTCCGTCTTACCCTTGTGTAAGTACAATCATAAATGTCTCATCGACACCTCTTACTACTCATCTCGATCGATTCGATAACGTTTTACTATTATTTAGGCTCAATTCTTTTATTGGGGTGCATTTTATCACATACGTTTATATTTTTATTATTGTCGCAGAGCTTTACATCGGAGTTCTCTTGCAAAACAAAACAAAATTTCCAATCATCTTTGATTGGTTTGGCCGGCCATTTCAAACTTTTCATTTGATTTCAAATCGCTTTGAAAACTTTCGTACAATTGTGGCTCAGAGTGATGACAGCTCTCATCACTAAAGAGTTGCTCGATAAAATCACGTTTTCTTTCATCGTTGTACAAATATGAGGCATGACCTATATTTTGAAAAACTATTTTTTTTTACAAAAATTGTAGGCATTGCTAACGTGATTATGATTGGCCATATGCAATGTCTGAGCACAATTGCACCGTTAAAAACATAAGATTTTCACATCTTTTGCAAAACTGTAAGTCCCTCCAGATTACACACTCTGCGACATTATTGGCTTTTATTATTTTTTATTGGAGTTTATTATTATTTTGATATTGAAAGTTTTGTCGTTTGCGAACACTTGCCTAAGTGTTTCGCAGCCAAAACTATTCCTCTCCACCACTTCAAATCAAACATCCCACTCTATATCTTCTAATATCCATTTATCTTTATGATCCATCTTTTTGATCACATACTTGTATCTCGTAGCCTTAGGCATACATATTGATTCTTCACAATGATCTTTGCTCTCTAATCACTTACCATCCTTCGCAATAAATAAAACGTAATATTAGGAATTACGTTTGATGATATATGTATTTTATGTGTTTTATGTTTTTTTTCGTTCAATTGTTATACTATAACTGTGCATAGGATGAAGCCTAATAAACATAGTTTATCACAATCTATTTCTATAGACAATGCCTACACGATACACTATTTATCATATGCACACCATATCGATCAAACACAATTCCGATCAATCATACACCAAAACAAAGCAATTAACCACATAAAATATGCAACGCACAGTTTATATCATTCACGTAAACACGTGAATCAAATCAATCGTATATTAGAGCAAAACAATATAAATATTTCATTCACACAAACATGTATGGCACACAACACGGAAATCATTTCGTATATGGGGTGCCTGATTGGACTTACCCCTCTCTCGGGTCATAATGCCACGTTCGCGTTCTCTACCGCGTCTAGCACTGCCTCTATTTCTATGCACCAATTTAGGGTCATGGCAAATACTAAGAGCAGTACTCCTAAGTGTAGGAAATATCAATCTCTCATGTTGGAAATATCTGACGAGCTTCAGCGGATAATGATACAAAATACTCTGACTCATAGTCATATAACTCCACAAAGTCGGGTCCTAATCCCTTAATGTACCTAAGGTTGACTTCATCACTATTTATGTTAAGCTCAGGCATTGCGTTTACCATACGCAGAACTTAATAGTGTATACCTTAATCATAAATGTACCCCTAGCAAAAAGGTTCTATATGTGCCCGGATACTGTTTAGGCTCGCCTCGGCCCAGTAATTTTTTTTTTAATGATCTCATCTCTCATGTCACAGTACCTAAATATCTTATCCCAAAACTGACTACTTCCAAATACTTCGATATCGGGATCCTCTAATGGACCCTCCTTATATGGGTCTTCCACACTTTCTTACTAATTTTCATCTTAGGCGAGATGGTCCTACCCCGAACTGTAAAAATTTGTCACTATCTGACATGTACCTATTCCCATGGCTCTTAGGTGATCCTATGACATTAGTGTGAAAACCATTTTGATGAATTTCTAATGGTCTGTCAGTATCTACTTAAAATCCATTTTGATAAATAGGAGGCGCTTCCTCCTCTTCTGATACATCATGTAGCTGAGCTCCATTTTACCTGGATATGTTGAACATGAACAACTCTTAATCATGAGTTACTATCCAAACCACTTTTCCATAATATCAAAAAATTTAACATATGATATGCACTATGTAACTTAACGCTTAACTAACTATCTAAGCATATCACTGTCACTTAAACACCTAAGCAATTTCTCACACACGCGTTCTACTCGGCAATAAATAGCCAATAATATCAAGCAAATTCAATCAAACACATATAGTGAATAAGGTTCAACTCTATTCGCTGCAGCAGTTCCTAGGTACTTAAGGTCAAACAGACACTTTTCACAGACTGGCAGTGGTAACTGGACCAACTGCTCTGATACCAACTTTGTCACGACCCAAAATCGAGGACCGCGACCGGCGCTAGGGAATGGGAATTGTAGTTCCGAAACCCGTAGCAAGCCTGAAATTCACTATAAATTTTTTTCGCAACTATGTTATAACACGAAAGCATTTAATTATGAAAACATTAATAGTTAATTTATAACCACTAAATACGTAAATCTAACATCGTTATAATATTCATATTATATACAACAATAGTTATAAACATTGCCAACACTATAGTATTATCCTAGGTCATGACTGGTCACACAATGTACTACTGCAGCGGTCACGGAAGTCGGACTATACATGGCAAGACAGACTCCCGGCAAAACAATGGATTTCTACTCACTCCAAGTCTAGGTACCTGAAATGTTTAAAAACCACGGGGTCAGCTTAAGCTGAGTGAGATATACCTTACTAACGGTATTATCACAAAAATAACATCGCAACTGAAAATCATTTATTCACGCAAATATAATATTATTATATTTCAAACAAATATTTGATCCGATAGAAACCTTAATCTTAAACTCCTAACCTTTCCTAACATGTATCGTATTCATATCAAATCATTTTGATCCAAGTGGTACGGTCCCGAGATAGTTCAACCGAGTTACACATTACCACGTGGCATAGTCCCGAGATAGTTCAACCGAGTTACTTATGCCACTACTTAATCCCAAGGTGTGAGTCCCGAGATAGTTCAACCGAGTTACTCATTAGATACGTGTCCCGAGATAGTTCGACCGAGTTACCTCGTATCTACCAAAATTATAATCCTCCTGTCCGATACCCAAACATAATTAGCGTATATTGAGCTCATGTCAAACAATTCTAAGTACAAACATCTAGACTCTTACAAACACCGGTGATCACACGGCCTATTGACGCCAATAGGTAGCTTGTTTCTTCGGATCAGACACCAATTTCAAACATAGAACAAATAGCAACAAAACGATATACAAAGTTTCAAACACAAAACAAACAACAACAAAACACTACACAATTCGATCCAACACCAAATATGTAATCCATTCTCAAATATATAATAAGGCAATACACAATTTAATTGTCAAACGTAAACTATTAATATATATATATACTCGCGGTAGAATAACCATTTAGTTCATACAATTTCAAATCACAACAAATCATTATATAATGCGATGTGTTTTATAACTTATAAATAAAATATTTAATAATATACTAATAGCGTAATAATACGCGAGAGTAAAGTATACTCACAGAATTCGCTATCCAAATCATGATATCAAAATAATGGCCGAACCCCACTAAGCCAACACCGTCAAGTCCGTAGTCGTCGATATGTCTGTTGCAATATAATACAAATACGTTTAAAGTTAATAAACATATAACCAATATTTATAAGCCTAAATTATTAGCTTAGGTCGATTTCTTAACTTTAACTCGATATTCTTAGAATATCGACTTTAACTTTCTAAATCCAATTTTCATGTTTCAAATTCGATAACGTATTTAAAACTTAAATATGTCTATCTTAAGTCTCATATCCAACCCTTACATTTTATTGGTTATATTAACAAAAACATCTTAAACGTTCAAACTTCACTCTTTAGCATTTTATGTGAACTTTGTATTTTATGTTTTACACTTAAAACACTTATTCCATAATTCGTATTCTCTAGCGTTTTTAAGTACAAAACAGCCCATATACCTCATATAATATCATTTCCAAATCGATAAAACCTTCGTCCAAAGTTTGTTTTCGAAACTATTTTACGCTACGTTCGACTTCTAACTCCGCAACTCGACGTGTATTGCAAAATTGAACGTACTAGGAACTCGGTGAAGGGGCAGCTTGTCCCCCTTCCCATTGCCATTCCCTCCCCTGTTTTGGTAAGGGGAGGGGCTGCTCAGCTCTGGTACATCGTACTAGAGCTGTTACAGCTCAGCACCACCGTGTGTTCTGCACGTGGTGCGCCTGCTGGATTGCCGGATCCAGCAGGTCCGGCCACCATGGCCTCCTCCGGCCACCTCCTAGAAAGAACCCTAGCACCACACAATCATCAAAAATCTCTTATCATAACAATAAACACCTAAACTCAGCCATAACTCATCAATAACAGCTCATAAACACTAGTTTTAAACACCAAATCATCACCATCATCTTTTTCATTTGAAACAGAAAATTACAGCAGCTATCCTAATTTTGTACTGATATTTTTACCTCAATTTTCTTAGATATATGTGTAGAGCTTTCCGTCCCCGTTCCGTGGCCGCAAGAATCGTCCAATTCCGATGTCAAATGAAGAATCTATAAGCTTTACAATCCATTATCAATATATTAATATAAAACAGCCAAGAATTTCAGAAATCCTAACCATAATCTGAGATTTTTACCTTAAATTGAAGCTTTAGATCAGTAGGTCTTCCTCTCCTCTTTCCGTTGCCGTAAAAATCGCTCAATTCCGATGTTAAACGAAGAAACGGCAAGGATTTGAAGACTTTAGAAATTTGGAGGAGATGATGATGTTCTTCATCAAATGCCTTTTGCTGGAAATGAGTTCTTGAAGGCTTAATATTCATAAGCTAATGGGCATATAAAGCTTGGTAAAGTGCTCTCTTTAGTCCTTAAAATTGCCACCTCCATTCGCTTTGATTCCTAACATTTCTTTCGTCCAATTTAGCCCAACAATCACTTAATCGTTTCATCTCGACAAAATTTTGTATTATTTATGTCCAAATAAATAATACTCTTCCGCCAACTTATTATTTAAACTCCGCTAGTCGATTTTGTCAAATTTTGGCTAAACGCTTAATTTTCCAATTTTAGAGAAAACGACGATTTTCGTCACTTTTTCGTCCTTATTTTTCTTTTATGAATATTGATATCCAAATTATCAATATTATTTTCTTAATTACTGATTCCCGTCAATAATTTATTTATTTAATATCTTTCGGGCAATAAAATTCCATTTTCTAATTTCTCGTGGACTTAATCTTATTTTTAATTCCAACTTTTCCTTAGTCCCGTTTAATTAATTTAGGCATTACAAATATTGAAATTCCTTATTTAAATTTCAATATCGACCTATCCTCGTCCTTAATTACGTAATTTCTTCGCTAACTCCCTTTTCTATTCACCTTGACTACTAATTTAAATTATGTTGCCCACTGCGGCAACGTCAAATGTACGGGGTATTACAGATGTGTATGTGGGTATGAGGTTATTAGCACGCATGCGTCCTCGAGTAAGATTCATTTCTTACTTGAGGACAAGTAAGGGTTAGTATGTGGAGGTTTGATAAGAGTAAAATACTCCCATGTATTGAGTTGTTTTTCGCATGCTTTCACTATGTTTCACCGTGCTTTTCTAGTATTTTGTATACCTTATAGAATGTGTAAGTGTTTCAGGGATATTGGAGCATTGCGAAGTGTTTTATCACAAAAAGAGGGAAGAATCGACGATTCGGAGAAAGGTCGAAGTCTTGAAGCGAAGAGACGCTGAAATCACATTTGAGAATCTGACTCCACTTCACTATTTGACGATTTTGGATTGGTTAGAGGCTTCTAATGAGTTTGTGTTCTTTTTAAGAAATAAAGTAGATATCCTAAGCTTTACAGGAGTTAAAGAACCAACTCATTTGGACGTTTCTACACCTAGTTATGAAGTCTTGAAGTTCGTGGTCGTGCGGCGGAAAGGGTGTCTCAAATCGAGACACTAACTTAAGTTAGTTGTCTCGATCTGAGACAAAATAGAGCTAAGGGCAGATGATAATGTCTCGATCTGAGACACATTGGCTTTAGTTTGTGTCTTGGATCGAGACAAGGCAAAAAAGAGGGTTTTTAGGCTTTCCTTTTTGGCTAGACACAACTTATACATGGATGTTTTATTTTTCTCTTTTGTGTGGTCTATTTAAGGCACCTTATCTCATTTGTAATAGGTATCAACATACAACACTTATTCTCTACATTTGTTAGTCATCTTTTAAGAGTAGAATAGTTTAGGATTTTGTGCCTCTATAGTTTTCACCATTATTGGTGTTTTTGAAGCTTTTATTGCTTTGTAAGAACCAGATTTATCTATCGAATACAAGCTTTTATCTTTGATTCTTCATTATCTTATGATTTATTGGTCTTCATACTCAATTAAGGTAACTTTTCTTTACTCTTTAATGTGTAGTTATTTGTCTATTGCTTGTATTGAGAACTTAGCCATGTGTGGCTAAGCCCCTTGTTAGGGGGTTGGTATGATAGCCTAGGGTTGTATGATTGGTTAGTTCATATATTGTTTACTCATGTTTCAATCTTATTGCTTATTGCTTGTTTAGTATTAGCTGCCCTAATAATATTTAGAGTGTGATTAATGCACTGAGAGGTGGTTAATTAGATTGACTAATAGGATTGAAAACCTAGGTTAGAGCACCACGAGAGTGGGTTTAAACCTAGGTGGCCTTAGCGTTCATTGATTAATTGCTAGTTGATTATTTGGTTGTGCCTTGTAACACAAGAGTGAGCTTGGTATTGATTAGGTGATTAGGTAGCAGTTTTGTTGTTCTTTGAGGCTCGAGAGAGCGGGAATGGAGCGTTAGGCTTAACTCGGCCCTTAAAATACCTCCAATTGACCAACCATGAATGCATGACCTAGGTGTGATTACCAATCCCTTGACTTTTCCTTTTATTGTTTTATACCGTTGTTAATTAGTTGTTTAGTTGAATTGCATGTTTCATTAGTTGTTTAATTTAGTCTCTTTAACTCTTAATTACCAAACAATTGCCTTTTCGTCGCTAGGCGAATTAGGATTCAAACGAAATTCATTCTCACTTAACCACTATCCCTGAGGGTATAATTACTCGGACTTAAGTCCATTGTATTACGAGTTGGCATTTTTGCTAACACTTACCAGGATTCGTGTTCGAAATAATGTGAAATCTCCCTTGAAGCTCCTGTGTGTGTGTACAAAGTCGCAGTGAAATCCACATCATATGCAGGCGGATATCGCGCAAATAAAAAATATACATATACTTGTATCCGTATATATCCATCTCTTTTTATTTTTTAAGAGAACGATAATAAAACGTACAAGCACATCTAGTGTTTCCGACGTCCGATCGGGGTTATTGATGTTTAACTTTGCATAGTTAATGTGTTCAATGGATGAACTTATACTAACAGACATGGACATGACAATAACAATGATTTATAATTATTAATTTTCTGAAAAAATAAAATACATGTTTGATTATTTTACTTTTTAGATAAAATATACGTCGCTTTCAAAAACAATTTATACTCCCTCCGTCCCACAAAGATAGGCCACCTTTCTATTTTTGGCGTCCCAAATTATAGGCCACATTCTAAATTTGATGAGCAACTTAAAATCTCAAAGTGTTATATACCTATAATAAATATGCCTAGTTATCCTCAAATGAATTAATTACTTCATGTTCCAATACAAAACTCGCCAATAAAAAAATTAGTCATTAATTATTATTTATATATCTAAATATTATAAAAGGATAAAATTGAAAAGTTCAATAACAAAACCTAATTTTAACAAACTTAACTATATTTTTCTTAAATTTTGTGTTTGTCTAAATGGCCTATCTTTGTGGGACGGAGGGGGTAATAAACTATCTTTTTCCGAGCAATTACAAAGGAAAGTAATTTCTACAATTTTTTACTTCAATTCGTGAATTTAAGATAATCCGGTTTACTATCGAGATATACAAAAGAAATAGGAAAGCTGCCTGGCTCTCTTCATGCCAAAACCAGCATTTTCGGCGTTTGATTGGAATGATCTGAACGTCCCTGGAAAGCTTACTCGAATTCCTACAACTTCCATGGGGACATCCTACCCGGATTCGTCTTCTAAAAAGGAAAAATCTCCTTTGAAGCTCATGCATGTGCACAGTCAAGGTGAAATCTAGAGTCATATCGGGAAGGATATTGCGCAGATAAAAAATGTACACATGCCTATATCAGTATATATCTGTCACGACCCAATTTCATAGATCGTGACTGGCGCTAGGGTGTGGAAGTGGTAGCTCTAAAACCCGTAGCTAGCCTCGCGGATAACATACAAACACATCACCTGCATAAAATCAATTCTCGGAGGCAACCTAGACTCTAACCTAAATCTAGCAATTTATGTAAACGATATAAATTAAACAATATAACGAAATGCTCGGTACAATTCGGAGACTCCAACGGCATGGCATATAAATAAATAACCATAACCAAAGTAACATCATGCCAATAATAAATAAACAACAGTCGAACTGATCCGGCAAAACAGCAAGTCTAATTATATAATAAAGACATCAACTAAGTACTACTGCGGTCTAAGATTTTAATATCACTTTGACCATCTTTATTAAATAAAAATTAAACTTACGAGGAAATCAACAAAGATGGAGGTCACTCGACTTGCTCAAAACGCAAACCTGAAATTGGGGAAACGACGGGGGTGAGATATACTGAGATGAGTTCATATTACTATTTACATTTATTAAGTGAAAAACCTTAAAAACATTTGTAACATTTTATCGTTATGGATAAGCATTGAAACCCTAAGCCACAAATATCTAAAACCAATAGTCGTGCTGGTGAGACGTATCTCCATAACCGATCCCTTTCTACCACTTAAATAAAACACATGAGTCCTAGGAGACGTATCTTCCACCGGCGCCCTCACTATGGAGAGACGAATCTCCAACCTACCTCAATACCAAATGATCATATACCAGAGTGCATGCAGTCTCAATGATGCCCTTCGAGTAGCCCGTTAAAATTCAGATCCATAATGCCGAAAAACAGTTCGAAAGATGCATATACTATATTCATACAAAATATACAGTTTACTTAATAAAGAGGTAAATAGCAACATAAACTCATTGCTTGCGAATCCCCCACAAAGCTCGGCAAGCACTAAACATGGTTCGATTCTAACGCACAAACAGTCGACGAGTCTAAGAAAGCATAAACTAGAATTAAAACATATCCTAACTCTATGGAGTACTAGACACCATATAGGACTAGCACAACACCGAAATTAATGCTAACGCATAAGCCAAATACAGAGTAAATACACATACTCAAACCATAGCCAAAGCCATATAACAAGTTAAGCCATATTGAGTTCCACTTCAAAATATAATTGGGAATCCTTTTCAAACAACTTGATAAAACAATTAAAAAACCAAAATGGTACTTAGCGCAGTCAACTAAGACTTCCAAAGTTATCTCACATGTCGGGATACCCAAGTCTAAACCGACCCAACATAACCAAGTTGTAAACCAATGTTTACAATTTGGAATCAATTAATAATTCAAAATCCGAGTTTGAAAAGCAAGGAACTCAGTATCGCTTAACTAACCAATTAATCAACACACAACAAAGTGTTTGATAAAATCGATAATGAACCAACACGCTTTAAACGACAACACAAGTCAAAACATGGCTTAGCAAACAAATTAACAATAAACGTATTCCTCATGTCCAAGCGATGCCAATAACAAAACTAAACATCAATCTCATACTTAAAGATAGAGCATGGCAAAGCACAACATTTCTTGGCTTAATCTAGACATAAATCAACATCAAATGAACTCCACAATCCAAGTATAATATTATCCTAAAAACATTATACAAAACAACCTTAAACATTTATATTATGCCAAAACAGTTTATAGCCATCAACCAACATCCAACTCAATTAACAATCACTAACCTTTAGTGTAAAACAACAATTGGTAATACAACATTTATGAATCGTAAAGACATTCAAAGAAACCCTAAATTATGCTTGGACAAGTCTAAACAATCAACAACTCACAATATCAAAATAATTGATAACTCATACCATCCATACATAGAATAAGATAATCCAATTTGAATGAAAAAACAACCACACGCATATGACTCAGTTATATCTTTGAATGGCCAAAACAATATACCAATTGATATAACACGAATTTACAAGAGTGAAGCCAAAAGGAGAAATGAGCCACGAAACGATTCAAACATAAAGCTAATGAATTAAATTGAAAATGAATGGATTAAACACTCACCAAATTATTTAAGGAACCAAGATTGAGAGGAGAACGGGTGTAATGAGTTAGAAATGAGTTTAGGGTTTAAGAAAATGAAAGGGGGCTGATTAGGTCGCAGAAACAGAGTTTTTATAGGCAAAATCAAAGCAAACCAGTTCTATGGCCAGTTATGCCCAGCAGGACCGGTTATAGAGCCGGTTGACTCATTGCTACAACAAAAAACAAAGCGGACCGGACCTACGGCCAGTTCTACTCAGCAGGTCCGATTCACATGTTCGATTCACCCAAAAAAGGTCCAAACGACAATCTGAACGGTCGAATGATAGATAATGCCCTTAGGAACAACATATCCAAATTGTAGCACAATCCGACGATGAAATTGGGAGATATGGACATTTTACTACAGCATGGCAGATTTGAAAAACATGCAAATATTCTTTCGATAATAACCCGAAAATAAATTAAATCAACATCAAATACTTAAAGGATCAAGGGATACACATAAGTCACTCAACATGACACAACCAAGGTACAACATATGCTAATCCCAACATATATCAATCCAAAATTAAGTCTGAATGACAACGAGAACATGTCGAAGCGAAAACACAATTAAATTCCATCACAAACTAAACTTTAAACGGACAACCAAACCATAAAAACAAGTCGGAAAACACGGGGTATTACAATATCCATCTCTTTTCTATTTTTAAGAGAATTATAATAGAAAGTGTAGGCACAGCTAGTGTTCCTGGCCCGACCCAGATCCATGAGCCGCGACCGACGCTAGGGAACAGGAGTGGTTGCTCCGGAACCCGTAGCAAGCCTTAAAAAAAAACACTTTTTCTTTTAAAAACTTTTTATAAAATCCGTTATAAATTTTTCGTGATTCAAACAAACATATTATGCATGCATCCAATATCCATTCATATTATTATTCTTACTATTCTATATTCATGTGAGTATACATTATTGTTACATCATGTCTAAGTCTTAGTTACCTTAGCATGGCATATCAATACATAATCTCATAATAAACAACCCTAGCTTATCGTATAATCATAATCGCATCTTCATACAAAAGCATAAAAACAAAATACGACCAGACTCGACACTGGCCTTACATCCTCGTCATGGAAGACGACTAACTAATACCAGCCTATCTACTGCTTAATGCAGATTCTCTTGAGTGAAAACTGTACGACTCTTCAAATCCTAAAATGTACCTCTGAGAACAAGAAGTCGGCAACTAATCTTCAAAACATTTGAACCAATCCTGAAAATGGTTCAACTTTAAAACGTCAGTTAAAACTGGTGAGTTTGTACGTTACTAATAAACATTAATAAAATAATATAGTACGTATAACCATATATATTAACCAGAAGAAACCCTGATCCACAATTCATATACTCCCTCCGTCCCAATAGAGTTGTCCACTTTGAGAAATATTTTTGTCCCAAAACTCTTGTCCACTTTCAAAAAGTAACTAACCTTTACACTCAATTTTCCTTTATTAACCCTATTTAAAATCCACTAATGAGTAAATTGAAAGTAAATTGCAAGTGGATCCTATATTAAATAGGGGTGTGAAAAGAAAAGTAAGGAAAATTTTATAAAATCCATAAGCAATAATTGCTTTTCTTAAACTGTGTGATAAAGGCAAAGTGGACAACTCTATTGGGACGGAGGGAGTACATATTTATATCCCTTATATCACGATTCTCATTTAAAGAATTTTCCGCCTCAATTCACATTTTCATAATCCATGGGTTAACCTGGAAACCAGTGTTTTCAAAACCGGACAAGACCAGCCGGTTCAACCGGTTAAACCGTGAACTGGCCTATTGTCCGGTCCAATTAACACTAAAACCCAGAAATTCGGTTAAACCGGATTGAACCGGTCAGAATCGGGAGAACATGATAGAACCGGAGACTCACAAAACCGGAAAACCGCCCGGTTCAATTACAAGTGCACAAATAATGCACCAGAAGAATAATTTTTACAATTTTTGGTAAAATTTAAGATTTATATAAAAATGATAATAAATAGAAGTTTAAAAATAATGGAATTTTCTCAGTACTGCAACCAACTTTGCTCCTTTAAATGCGCCGCTTCTCGTTTTTTAATGTATACGGGTTCACTTCTGAGTCCAAATTATTTTTTTCAATTAAATTTGATAGCAAAAAAATTTCCATGAACAATTCATAAAGAACTGCAGTTGACAGATTTAGCCGAAAAGAAAATACCCAATAGATCTATTGCTAGAAATCTATCAGATCCGCCACAAAAGGAAGAAAAAAGCAAAAAGGAAAAACTTAACCAGCGATGAATAAATCTGATTGGGATTGATGATGGGCAAAAATATGTCTTTTATTAGGTCAAAAATGAAAGAAATAAGCTAAAAGGAGAGAGAGAGATGAGAGATAATTAGTGGAGACTTAAAATTAGCATTAAATGAAACAGCGGTGCCCTTTTATTATTCAACGTGCAGATGTATTGTACATTTAGGTATTCACTTCACAATTTACTCAACCGGTATAATCGGCAGTTGAACCGATTAAACCAGTTGAACTGTGAATCAGTGCTTTTATCGGTTCAGTCACCGGTTCGGTTAATAAAACACTACTGGAAACGACCTCTGCCACTATTTTATAGTCGGGGCCACCACTAGTTAACTTCTCAATTTCCTTTTTCTTGGGTTTCTGGGAGTATACAACACCGCGCTACCTCATAGCCGGGATTTTGAAAACTTTCAGACCCGAGTACACATCATCGGTTGTCCCACGGACCCGAGTGTACATCTTTGATAGTCTGACGTAACCCTTCAGACTCGAGTACACATCTTCGTCTATCCCAAAGGATCCCAGTGCACATCATCGCCAGTGTGATCTTAATTTCACTATCATTATATTCATTACAACATATCTCACCGCTTAAATCTAACTCAATCATACTTACAGATGTTATTGGTGTACACACAGTCCTATTGTCGCTCAATAGTAAGCTCGTTTCGTCGATACTGTATTGGCATTTCAAAAAATATACAATATATTTCTTAAAAACAATTATATATTTGTAAAATAATTTATACGATTAATGCCGAAAAGAAAAGTACAATTCACTGCTTGCTTTCCATAAAAACGAATTCCAACGTTAGCTCCTCGTCACACATAGTCTGAATCAATAACTCGGGACGTCGACAGGTCTACGAAAAACTCAAATTAAAATACTAAAATAAAAATCATAACTCTAATGATACACACACTGACTCCACTCAAATATTCGATCACTTGACTGATCACACAATAAATCAAATAGAAAAGTATTACACCCTTTTCGAAATCACTCTTGTTCTTATCTTAAAATCTTTTATCAGGTTTAGCTCCGAAAAAATTCTTTTCAGAATAAAATACCTTTTAAAACAATTCCATTCTCAAGTCTCATCTTTTCCTTTCGATTCACTTTCCTGTTCTTCGTCGGCCGAGTACTCTACTTGTTGCTCGACGGTATCGACAAAACTCTAACATCTGTAACCTGTCGGCTCAGTCTATCCATACTAGCCCGGTATTTCCCACGGAGTCCAATTCCATTTGATCAATTTTATTTTTCAAACATCGATGTTTAAAGTAATTTCTTAAGAACATCGGAAAAATAATACTTTTGCTTTCGGAGTATAAATCGATAAATTTTCCATTTCAAATCCCATCGATACATTCTTTTCAAAAAAAAATTACGACACTTTCCTTCAAACAATACTTTTAAAATCAATTTCACAGTGTACTTCATCTATTTATCCTTACGGCTAAAATCGTGGGGTTTTGGTCAAAATATCAAAAACTACCAGTTTTGGAAAAATAGTCATTTGGTCCCTTCAATTTTATTTTTGTCCATTGGTCCAAATCACAAATTTCAACTCTACGATTTCTAAATCAATATTTTTATTTTAATATCATCTCAAATCAAGTTTTAGATTTCAAGAAATACTCTTGTGTTGGACCATGTGTTTTTATACCCTTTATTTTGATATATTCAATCAATTGGCATTTATCATTTTCTAACGTTTCGCTTAGCCTTTACGCAGATTCTATTTGATTTTCTGAGTTTAGGACTTTGCACGATCGTTTAAATGAATAAACGATCGTGCAAAAGGATAAACGATCGTGTAAATGTATAAACGATCGTGCAAACCCTGTCTTAGCAATCCTTCATTAACTGCGGAGTAAACGATCGTGTAAACGATCAATGCACGATCGTGCAAACTGTTTACGCGATCGTGCAAAGTGTTACACGATCGTGTAAACCTCCAGTTTTCAAATTTCTTCATAGCCGTTGGACATAAACGATCGTGTATATGTTTAAACGATCGTGCATAATGTCTGGGAGATGATTTTCAGAAGTCTTACAAGAAATAATAACGGGAAGAAAAATGCCTAATCCAATGGGACTTTGACACATCATCAAGAAGCCTTTAAAGAGTTGTTCTAACTCATTTGGTGTGGTTAGAACAATTATTGCAAGCATCAAACCTCTCAACTACCAAAAACAATCTCAATTACTCTTGTGCATCAATTTCTTACATTGATTGCTTGTTGTTCTAGTTGTTAGAACATTAATTGTTTTCTATTTTGTGGGTTTGTGATTTATCCTTGTAAAAGTCACTTTCTTTGTAAGTTAGGAGTTTAGCTTTAGAATAGCTTCAAGTTAGTGTTAAGCTTCAAAACACAAATTGTAACTTGTAATAAAGTTTTTATTATAGTGTAAATCTCAATCTTTGATTGAGTAGTGGATGTAGGATCGTTCTTTCAATCCGAACCACTCTGAAATCTCTTTATGCTCTTTCTAAACCCTAACTCCATCACTTTCCTCTCTAATCAATTTTTAATTAGCCATTAAACCGCATTCACCCCCCTCTTAGGTATTTCAATTGGTATCAAAGCCTAGTTGCTCATCTTTGTGCTTAATCGCGAGTTCAAGATCTTAATGGCTACCGAAAACTTCACTCATACTCTTCGTCCTTTCTTTGATGGAACGGATTAACCTAATTGGAAATTCCGTATGGAAAACTATCTTGATATGGATGGTGTGAACTTATGGCATATGGTTCTTGATGGTTATGTGACTCCCACTCAAGAGTTTAATGGTAGTGTTATACCTTGGCCAAGAAAAGAGTGGACCAAGGATCATGTTCAAGCTAATGCTCTCAACCGGAAGGCTATTTGTGTGATCATTTCCTCTTTGTGTAGAGAAGAGCAAGGAAGGGTTCAACATTGCACAACGGCTCATGATATGTGAAAGATTCTTGAGAAATATCATGAAGGAACGGTTCAAGTAAAGAACAAGAAGGTTGAGCTTCTCATGGGAGAATATGAAGGATTCAAGAACAAGCCAAATGAGACCGTCACCGAAACTACCAATAGACTCTTTGGCATTACCACCAATCTCAAGAAGCTTGGTAAGCACTATACTCTTGGTGAAATCAATGGCAAAATTCTTCGTTCATTGCCTCTCCTTGATTGGCAACCGAAGATAACCGCCATTGAGGAATCCCATGACATAAGGAATTTGAGAACCGATGAGCTTATCGGAAACTTACTTCTTTATGAGATGACTTACATGAAAGAAATTCAAGAATTGAAGAAGTCTTAAGAAGAGAAAACCAAGGGAATTGCTTTGAAGGCCAAAGCAATTGAAAGTAAGGTTGAAGAGGATCTTAATGCAAGTGATGAAGAGATGGTGCTATTATCTAAGAAAGTAAGGGAATGGAGAACAAGGAAGAAGTCTCAAGTTCAAAAATATGAGAAAAAGGGTGAGTCCTCAAACTTCAAGAGATCATCCAACCCCAAACAAGAGACTCCTACTCCTAGAAGAGATGTTACTTGCCATGGTTGTGGCAAATCGGGTCATACTAGACCGGAATGTCGACAAGGGCAAAGGAAATCCTTTCAAAAGGATTAGAAGGGATTCATCACCACTTGGGATGATGAAAGTGATTATCAATCCGATGAAGATTTCCAAGAAGAGGCAAGAGCAAATCTTTGTTTCATGGCTTTAGTTGATGAGTCTCCATCTGAGGTAAGTACTCCATCCTTTATCTCTTGGGATGGCATAGGTATAGAATCTCACGATAGTACTAGTGATATTGTTGTTATGAAAAATGTTGCTAGTGCTACAAGTGTTGTCAATATTGAAAATGCTTTGGTTGATGACTCTTTGGTTGATGACTCTTTGGTTGATGAGATTGATGATGAATGTCATGACATGATAAATGAGTTAACCAACAAATGTAGTGACTATCATGCCAAAATCAAGCTTTTTAAAAAGGAAGCCTCTATGGCTAAAATTGAGATGCTCAATTTGATGAAAGAAATTCAAGACTTAAAGTCTTCTTAAGAATCTATCCCTAAGCAAGATGTAAATGTCTTGCTTAAGGAAAATGAAACACTAAAGAGTGAAATTCTTTCTGTAAATAGCTCTATCTCAAGATTTCAAAAAGGGAAGGAATCTTTGGACAATCTTCTTGATTCCCAAAGAAACAATCCCTCTTCCTCTAGTGTGACTACTTTTGTGAAAGCTTCTTCATCTCAAACTTCCTCTATATAAGTTCCTCCTTCTTTGGTCAAAGCAAAGAAGGTGAAGAAGAGGTATGCTCAAACTCCCAAGGTTAAGCCATTTGTGGCTCCTAAGTCTAAGAGCAAAGTGGGCACAAAACCCCCCCTAGACATACCCATGCTTCTCAAGATAGTCACAAATGGGAGAAGAGAAGTATGAAAAAGAATTATGTTCATTCATATCCTTATGCTCATTCTCATAACAATGCTCATGCATACACTTATGATCACTCTTGTGCACATTGCTATGCTCACACATGTGAGGCTTCTAGAGCCAAGACTTATCCATCTTATGCTCACATGTCCACTAGACTTCAATGTGTTTATTGCATGAAATATGGTCATAAGAATGTTGATTGCTATGTTAGAAAGGTCCAATTGAGGTTAATTCCCTTGGACTATTCTAGCGCTAACTTCCAAGGACCCAATGTGATTTGGGTACCTAAAGTTTGAGTTTGTTTGTTCTAGGTGCCAAAGGAAACCGTGGTGAATAAAACCAAATGGTATGTCGATAGCGGTTCCTCTAGGCACATGACCGGCCACATCTCCAACTTCACCCATTTGGAACATAAAAAGTTGGGAAATGTCACTTTTGGTGATGATACCAAAGGTCAAGTTGTGGGGATAGGCAAGATAGGTAATTCTTCTTCTCCTTTTATAGAAAATGTGTGGCTTGTAAATGGTCTAAAACATAACCTTTCAAGTGTAAGCCAATTATGTGACAAGGGCTATAATGTCAACTTCGATTCCAAGGCTTGCTATGTTATCCAACCAATGGATAACAAGGTTATCTTCAAAGGAAATCAAAGGAAAAACACTTACATAATTGACTTGGATACGCTTGAAAACCGAGATGGCAAGTGTTTACTATCACTTAGCGATGAGTCTTGGTTGTGGCACCGTCGACTTGGTCATACTAGCTTAGACCTCTTAAATGAGGTGAGCAAGGATGAACTTGTCAAAGGTTTGCCCAAGCTAAATTTTTCAAAAGACAAAGTGTGTGGACCTTGTCAAATGGGTAAACAACACAATTCTTCTTTTAAAGCTAAAATTGTTGTTTCTACCTCTAGACCATTACAATTGCTTCACATGGACTTGTGTGGACCTATGAGAGTTGCTAGCTTGCGTGGCATGTACTATGCATTTGTTATTGTTGATGATTACTCTAGATTCACTTGGGTTATATTCTTGGCTCATAAGAATGAAGCTTTTAACGGTTTTAAGAGTTTTGCAAAAGGTGTACAAAAAGAAAAAGATTTATCTATTTCAAGTATTCGAAGTGATCATGGAACCGAATTTCAAAATGAATCTTTTAAAACTTTTTGTGAAAAGCATGGTATTTCTCATAATTTTTATTCTCCTCGAACGCCACAACAAAATGGGGTTGTTGAAAGAAAAAATCGCACTTTGGTTGAAATGGCTCGATCTATGCTCAACGAGTATGACTTACCTCATTACTTGTGGGCCGAAGCTATGAACACCGCTTGTTCTGTTTCAAACCGCATTTTTAAAAGACCGATTTTGAACAAAACATCTTATGAACTTTGGATAGGAAGGAAACCCAAGATATCGTACTTTAGAGTATTTGGATGCAAATGCTTCATATTAAATACCAAGGATGATCTTAGAAAATTTGACTCCAAAACAGATGAATGTGCGTTTTTGGGTTATGCCTCTAATAGCAAGTCTTTTAGAGTCTTTAACAAGCGTAACTTAGTTGTTGAAGAGTCCATGTATGTGGTATTTGATGAGTCTCCAAGGAATTTTTGGAAAGGACTCGTTTGTTCATGATTTTATAGGTGCATTTGAGGATCTCACGATTGTTGAAAATCAAGAAAATCCAACTACTAATGTAGAGACTCCTCAACAAACTCAAGGAGTGGATAAAGTGGAAACCGCATCCCCTCCTCCGGTTCAACCTCATGGTAATACCTGTGATCTACAAAAGGATTGGGCTTTCAAGAAAAGTCATCCACAAGAATTGATCATTGGTGATGCATTAAGGGGAGTAAGTACTCCCTCTCACTTTCGTACTTTGGGTAATCTAGCTTTCCTATCTCAATTTGAGCTCACTAACGTTAGTGAAGCTCTAGTTGATGAAAATTGGGTGATAGCTATGCAAGATGAACTCAATAAATTCACAAGGAATAAAGTTTGGGAATTACTCCCTCCTCCAAATGGTCAAACCATTATTAGAACAAAATGGGTCTATCGTAACAAGTTAGATGAAGGCGGGGTGATAACTCGGAACAAGGCCCGATTTGTTGCTCAAGGCTATAACCAAGAGGAAGGCATTGATTATGAAGAGACTTTCTCTCCGGTTGCTCGTTTAGAGGCCATTCGCATGCTTTTAGCATATGCATCTTGCATGAATTTTAAACTCTTTCAAATGGATGTTAAAAGTGCATTTTTAAACGGTTTTATAGAGGAGGAAGTTTATGTTAAACACCCCTCCCGGTTTTGAAGATTTTAAACATCCCAACTATGTTTACAAACTCCACAAAGCTTTATATGGTTTAAAACAAACTCCTAGAGCTTGGTATGAAAGATTGAGTGTTTTCTTGCTTAAAAACGGTTTTTCCAAAGGCAAAGTTGACACGACACTTTTCACAAAACATCATAAGCATGATATTTTTTTTTTTTCAAATATACGTTGATGATATTATTTTTGGTGCTACTAATGAACCACTTTGTGAGTATTTTGCTAAGTGTATGACTAAGGAGTTTGAGATGAGTCTTATGGGGGAGCTCAAATTCTTTCTCGGACTACAAATCAAACAAGAAAAGGATGGAATTTTCATAAACCAATCCAAATACACCAAGGAAATGCTTAAGAAGTTTGGAATGGATACTTCATCTAGTAGCAAAACACCAATGAGCACCACAACGAAATTGGACAAAGACGAATCGGGTAAATGTATTGATATCACAATGTATCGAGGTATGATTGGATCCCTTCTTTATCTTACCGCTAGTAGGCCCGATATCATGTTTAGTGTGTGTTTGTGTGCTCGTTTTCAATCTTGTCCTAAGGAATCTCATTTCCATGCCGTTAAACGTATCTTTAAATATTTGCATGGCACTTTGAACCTAGGAATTTAGTACCCTAGAAATGTGGACCCTAGGTTGCTTGCTTACTCCGATGCCGACTTGCGGGTTGTCTTATTGACCGTAAAAGTACCTCAGGGACTTGCCAATTCTTAGGTCATAGTTTGATCTCTTGGAGTAGTAAAAAGAAAGTATCTGTAGCTTTTTCAACCGCGAAGGCCGAATATGTAGCGGCCGGGTGTTGTTGTGCTCAAGTCCTTTGGATTAAGCAACAACTTGATGATTACGGTATTGCACTTGCCAACATTCCCATCAAATGTGACAATACAAGTGCAATTAACCTTTCTAAGAACCCTATTCAACACTCTAGGAGTAAACACATAGACATACGCCATCATTTTATTCGTGATCATGTGAAAAATGGTGACGTTGTGCTTGAATTCATCGACACAACAAATCAACTTGCGGACATCTTTACTAAACCCCTTATTGAGGATCGAATGAACTTCATTATTCGGGAGATTGGTATGCTTGATGGTAGCTCTTTATCGTGGCTCATTTATGTTTTGTTGTTTGTTTGTTGGTATATGTCGCTTAAGTTTGCATTTGATAGTCACTTCATGTTCGCTTTACTTAAAATTTATAAATTGAATCATGTTCAATATTTAATTTCCAAAGCTTAATTATCATATAAACATGTCCATATTGTTTCAGAAATATTTTAGATAGCTTGTATCTCTTTTCCGCATAATTAACTCGGTTTAAAACAAAAAATGTCATTTTTTTTGTTAAACGATCGTTTAAACTATCTATAAACGATCGTGTAACCTGTTACACGATCGTGTATATGGTTAAATGATCGTTTAAATGCTTTTTCCTTATAAAAACCCTTTGCACGCTCGTCTAAAAGTTTTCTTTTAATATTGCACGATCATTCACCTTTTGCACGATCGTGCATTCCTTTTTCCTTAAATTATCAGTTTTTACTGCAAGGTAGACGACCAGGCACATGATCGTTTAAAATCTGTAAACCTCGTTTGTATGATCGTGCGAAATTTTACGCGATCGTTCATCTGCAATCTTTTTGTTTTTAAAAAATTGTTCTTCTTCTTCGTTTCTCTCTCTCTACACACCTCACGTCGTTCTCACTCCCTCTCCCTTATTCACTCGTTTTTTCACTAAAAATCCATAAAATTAACTCCCTAATTTTCCTTAAAACTTCTTTTCTCAACTTTTTACCAAACAATTTCGGTTTTTAATTGGTTTTTGGGGGAGAAATCTTCTAACCTAATCTTGGGTATTTTAACTCCGGCGACCACCTCTCTTCTTCGGCGTTCATGGCACCCAAAACTTTCAAGAGGAAGAAGACTACGTCTCAACATACTCCGGCTCCTCAGCACATACCGGAACCGGAACCGGACCCGCTCAACCCGCTGAATTTGGATGGAGACGCTATCACTCGGTATGCCTATCTCATTAAGCGTCCCTTTCAATACTCTCGTACTCATTCTACGCAAACTCTTGAAACTCCAGGTTTTAGGGATATTTTTGAGTCTTGGATTGATAATTTAGGGTGGCATACATTTGTTAATGTCGATAATCTTTATGATAAAGATTTAACTCTCGAGTTTTTGTCAACCTTAATTGTTTCTAAGAATCATCGCTTCCCCGATTCCTATACTATTCACTGAAATTCAATCTTAGGGGTGTGTCGTATATTGTTACTAGAGACCAATTCAATCACATGTTCGGTTTCTCAACCGAGGGGTTGTCTACTATGACGACGTCTGTTTTTATGATTAAAGGAGTGTTTCACAACTTTGTTTCGGGTCGTGTTGAATGGGATGATATGAAACGTAATTGCTCTTTGTTTAGGACTCTCTTTTTTTGGTATTTTCAGCGTGTGCTATCCTATTCGATTAATGCTCGTGGAAAATCGCATGAAAAAATGACTAAACATGATTTGTTTTTCATGCATTGTGCCCAAAACAATATTAAGGTGTAAAGCGGTCTCTTTTTCACCGATAAGCTCCTTTGTATAGCGGAGGATGATTCGAATAGTCCGATCAATGTTGGGCGTTTTGTGACTCATATTGCTCATAGTCTAGGTGTAATATCTCTCAATGATATTCCGCCTCTTATTGATGTCGCGTCCTCGGTTTTAGATTTGGATTATCTTGCTAACGCTCACATTATCATTTATGATTCGGTGTCTAAAGCCTATACTTATTGTCGTGATGTTGAGGACCCCCCTCTGGTTCCTCCTCCCGCTCCTCGCGATGACGATGTCCCTCGCGAAGAGGGCTTCGGAGCACCTTCTCCGCCTATCTCTTTTATGCCTACTCTTCGCCCGTTTGATGGATCCTCTACTTCTTATCAAAATGAACAATTGAATTCTGTTCTTTCGAGTCTTCAATCATTTCGTACCTCGGTTGAATCTAGCTTCTCCCTTATAGATACTCGTTTTGAGTCTCTAGGTTCGTCGATTTCCAATGCTCATTCTTCCTATGATAGATGTCTTGATAGCATTGAGAGGGATATGAGAGCCATTCATCTACATCTCGGGATTGGACCCTTGTCTACCGCTCCTATGGATTTTGATGGTACTCGACTTGATGATGACGGTGGCGATGATGCGTGATGACTTTTACTTATTCTGCTTTTCTTTTGTTTTGTTGTTTTTGGCTATCTGGTTGAAACTTATGGACACATGTGCTTTTGTTATATTTTTGCTACTTTTGTATTCTGTTTGTGGCATTTATGTTTGCTGGATTATGTTGCTTTTGTAGCTTGTTTTGTCGACTTTAGTCGGACTTAGACTTATGCTTATGATTGTTGTTTGTTCACCTTTGTTTCTCATATGTGATTATTGGCCTTTGTGATATCTTCGCACTATTTCCGCTTTACTTGCTTTTATTTTTTTTATCTTGGGAAGAAGAATTTAACCATAGAATGTTAAATAATTTGTCTAAAAATGAATTAAAATCAATTTAGAAACTCTTAAGATGTTACCACATTGAGGGGGAGTTTTCATGTTAATGATGTAATTCGTTTTTAGGCCAATTGCTTGTCTATATCAAAAAGGGGGAGAATGTTGGACCATGTGTTTTTATACCCTTTATTTTGATATATTCAATCAATTGGCATTTATCGTTTTCTAACGTTTCGCTTAGCCTTTACGCAGATTCTATTTGATTTTCTGAGTATAGGACTTTGCACGATCGTTTAAATAAATACACGATCGTGCAAATGGATAAACGATCGGATAAATGTATAAACAATCGTGCAAACCCTGTCTCAGTAATCCTTCAGTTAAAGCAGAGTAAACGATCGTGTAAACGATCAATGCACGATCGTGCAAACTGTTTACACGATCGTGCCAAGTGTTACACGATTGTGTAAACCTCCAATTTTCATATTTCTTCATAGCCGTTGGATATAAACGATCGTGTATATGTTTAAACGATCGTGCATAATATCTGGGAGCTGATTTTCAGAAGTTTTACAAGAAATAATAACGGGAAGAAAAATACCTAAACCAATGGGACTTTGACACATCATCAAGAAGCCTTTAAAGAGTTGTTCTAACTCATTTGGTGTGGTTAGAACAATTATTGCAAGCATCAAACCTCTCAACTACCAAAAACAATCTCAATTACTCTTGTGCATTGTTCTAGTTGTTAGAACATTAATTGTTTTCTATTTTGTGGGTTTGTGATTTAGCCTTGTAAAAGTCACTTTCTTTGTAAGTTAGGAGTTTAGCTTTAGAAAAGCTTCAAGTTAGTGTTAAGCTTCAAAACACAAATTGTAACTTGTAATCAAGTTTTTATTATAGTGTAAATCTCAATCTTTGATTGAGTAGTGGATGTAGAAGTGTTCTTTTAATCCGAACCACTCTAAAATCTCTTTGTGTTCTTTCTAAACCCTAACTCCATCACTTTCCTCTCTAATAAATTTTTAATTAGCTATTAAACTTAATTCACCCCCCCCCCCCTCTTAGGTATTTCATCTTGTTTTTGGCCAACTTACCGAAAAATCCTTAATTTTTCAAAATCGTTCAATTTGGTCCTTTAAGTCAAATTCAATTCAATTTCAATTCAATTTTATTTCCAATCATAAAATCCTCTAGTTCAAACCTCACAAGTCCATGTACTGGATTTTATGCACAATTACACACCACATCCCCCAAATTTCGGTAAAAGTGTCATTTGACTCCTAAACTTTAACTTTTCACCAAATCATTCAAAAATCATAAAATCATACCAGTTAATCAATAACCAATTCTAACCATATCCATCTCAGAAAATTAATCATAAAGGCATCAAGACATGCAAAGCCATTAATCTCATGTATTCATAACTTTTCATATTTGCATAATTTATTCTCAACATCATTTTAGTTGTCAATTTAATCATCTATTTCCATTTTGATCATTCCAATTCATTCCTTAACATGCATGTCTCTTCAACTCATGGAATCAATCACAAAAACACACATGAATGTCCATTTTCATGCTTTAATAATCAAAATCTCTATAAAAATACACCAAGTCAAAACTATTAACCAAACTCTTAAACAAATTAAGGGTTTTAACGAACTCACCCTCTAGAGATCCTCTCTGAAATCTCAGCTCAGAAAACCTAAAGATGAAGGAGATATGAAATTTTCAAGTTCAAGAACAAACACGCCAAAAATCACCTCAATCCTTGGTCCAATCCCACATGCACTCCTTTAATCTATGTTAGAAGGTGATGGAGAAGAGATTTTTATGGTTTAATCATCATCTAGGGCTTAGGTTTGCGTGTTTACGGTTTTTGTGAGAGAGGGAAACTTTAGATAGATGAAATTTGAGCAAAAAATGAATTTCTCTCACATGAATTTTTTTTATAGACAGCAGCAGACTAACGATCGTTTGTCTGATCGTATAGAGCACGCACGTTTTTAGTACAATGCATACGATCGTTTGTCCTTCATAGACGATCGTCTATAACACCAAATGACGATCCCAATGGTCAAAAGCTAGATAAACCTCTTAGGAACAACATATTCTAAGAGGAAATTAGGAGATATAGGGATTTTATTAAACCATCTTGGTTCTTAGAAAACACCCAAACCTCGATTAACACTTCGGGTTATCCTCATATCAATTCCAAACCCTAATTTCCCATACACATACATATAAATTGACATGACCATCTCTTCAATCCTAACACTCAAGGTCTTGACATACGAGATACGACATATTATGTCGGTAAATTATAAGAATTGACGTCAGATACTACATCTCTTACGTCATCCAGTGATGGGGTATTACAATTCCCGACGTCCAATTGGGATTATCCATGTTTAACTCTGCGCAGTTAATGTGCCTAGTGGATGGACTTATAGTAAAAGACATGGACATGGCAATAGCAACGGTTAATAATTTATTTATTTCATGAGTACCTAAAATCTTCTTTGAAGCTTCTGCGTGTGCAGAGTCACGATAATATTCACATCATATCGGTAGTATATCGCGCAAATAAAAAATGTACACATGCTTGTATCTTTATTTATCCATCTCTTTTTATTTTTTTAAGAGAATGATAAAAGGTACATGCACAACTCGTGTTCCCGACGTCCGATTGGGGTTATCCATGATTTCCATTGAACTGTTAATGTGCCAAGGGGATGAACTTATATTAAAAGACATGGCAATGACAACGGTTTATAATTATTTATATATCCATCTCTTCAATCCTAACACTTAAGGTCTTGACATACGATATACGACATATATGATGTCGGTAAATCATAAGAATTGACGTCAGATACTACATCTCTTACGTCATCCAATTATGGGGTATTACAATTCCCGACGTCCGATTGAGATTATCCATGTTTAAGTCTGTGCAGTTAATGTGCCCAGTGGATGAACTTATAGTAAAAGACATGGACATGGCAATAGCAACAGTTTATAATTTATTTATTTTATGAATAAGTAAAATCTCTCTTGAAGCTTCTGCGTGTGCAGAGTCACGATAAAATTCACATCATATCAGTAGTATATCGCGCAGATTAAAAATATACCCATGCTTGTATCCGTATATATCCATATAGTTTTATTTTTTTAAGAAAATGATAAAAAAAGTACATGCACAACTCGTGTTCCCAACGTCTGATTGAGGTTATTCATGATTTCCATTGAACTGTTAATGTCGGATTGGGATTCTCTCATGTTCATTTGAACATGATGGGTCATGTTCATTAATCTACACCATTCATTATAAAATGGATGGTGTAGATTAATTTAGCTAAATTTGGACTTTTTTTATCTATACCATCCATTTTGTGATGAATGGTGTAGATTTAATAAACATGACCCATCATGTTCAAATGAACATGAGGGAATCCCAATCCGTTAATGTGTCCAGGGTATGAACTTATATTAAAAGACATGGCAATGGCAATGGTTTATAACTATTTATTTTCTGAGTAAATAAAATACATGTTTGATTATTTTACTTTTCAGTTTAAATATACGTCGCTTTTAAGGAGAATTTATAATGAACTATCTTTTTCCGATAAATTACACAGGAAAGTAATCTCTACAATCTTTTACATCAATTCATGGATTTAAGAGAATCAAGTTTACTATTAAGAGATACAAAAGAAATAGAAAAGCCGCCCGGCTCACTTCATGCCAAAACTCGTCTTTCTGGCGTCCGATTGGAATGATCTCAACGTCCCTGGAAAGCTGACTCGAATTCCTACAACTTCCGTGGGGACATTGCACTCTGTTTCGTCTTCTAAAAAGGGCAAAATCTCCTTGAAGCTCCTGCGTGTGCAGAGTCACGGTGAAATCTACATCATATCTAGGCGGATATCACGTACATAAAAAATGCACGCATGCTTGTATATGTATATATTCATCTCTTTTTTATTTTTTAAGAGAATGATAATAGAAAGTATAGGCACAACTAGTGTTCTCGACATTTCAGAAGGGGGTTTTCCAGCATCCGTTAATTGTGGAATAATTAACGGAATCTAGGAATTTATTCAATAGGGTGGCCCTTGGGACGGCCAAGGGGATGTTGTTCCTTCTACAAACCTAAGAAGGTCCGGACAGGAAAATTATCGGGGTTTGAGGCATCGGATCACTCTCAGGACGGCTGAGAGTTTATGGCTCCATTCCACGGGGCACGCACTCAGGCAGCCTGGGTTCAATGGCAGCTGAGAAGACTTGTCACGACCCAAATTCATGGATCACGACCGGCGCTAGGGAATGGGAGTGGTTGCTCCGAAACCCGTAGCAAGCCTAAAAACCATTATAAATTTTTCGCGTTTTAAAACATAAAAAGGTTTGCAACCTCGTTGCGGAAACACTTTAACACCTTTATTAAAAAACGCGATCGCAATTCAAGATCATATATCACATATGATCTGTTTTCAGAAAATATCGTTAAAACCTTTCTCTCGTTTAACGTAAACACATTTCTGAAAAGTGGGTCTTAAGACCCTGATTGTATTTCAAGAAATCAGAGCGCAAACATCAATCTCAGTTGACGCACCTGCTCTGTTTTCAATACAATCCTAAAATGCTAAATCATGAAACCAGTGTATCTCTCAAACAACTGGTCCAAGCATTTTAGAAAACACGCAGCTTTTCAAAACTTATATCTTATATACAGTAGTTCAATCAGAGTATATCAAAATAAGTTTGAACTGCTGTAAACAGAAAGACAGACTTCCCAGTACCCAACTACTTGCAGCTCTAGAGGTATGACTGACATTGACTTCCAGAATTATTGTGGAAGTCCGACCTCGTACTTGATTACCTGAAAGGTAAACATTGGGGAGGGTCAG
The DNA here is from genome assembly GCF_937616625.2 of Mercurialis annua. Lineage (NCBI taxonomy): Eukaryota > Viridiplantae > Streptophyta > Magnoliopsida > Malpighiales > Euphorbiaceae > Mercurialis > Mercurialis annua. The sequence goes on from NC_065571.1 coordinate 39,226,103, forward strand.
AAATATAAATATTTCTGAGTGAGTTTACATATTTACAATTGAATATTTAAATCGCATATATGTAAAGCATTTGTACATATCAAAAATATTACCAACTACTTGATCCAGATGAAACCCTACAAGGCAGACTATTGTATGGGTCTCAACCTACACAACATGGGCCTTAGACCGTGAACTGAATCACTGCCGTCTAAGCCAGGTGTCTGGACCGTAACCGTGAAACTGCCATCACAGTACTGCCTGTGACCGTAACCGTTACTGCCGCCTCAGACTGTTAAGTCAGGGTCGCTAGCACTTCTAACGCCCAATGACATTAACTGACCTCTATGTCAGACACAGGCTCGTATCTATCGTACTACTGGTGATCACACAGTCCTATTGAAAACCAATAGGAAGTTTGTTCCAATGGATCTTTCATGGTTAATTATACTAGTGCGATTTATTATTTAAAAACAGTTTAAATATAAATATTCAAAAGTAAAAACCACAAAGTAAAACTCACAGTACTGTCGTCCCCATTTTCAAAAACGTAAGCTCCAAACAAGCTTGTCAGTCAAACACGTTGGTGTTTGGCTCGCTAGATCGACCACTCGTCGGATCTAATTAAAATTCAAATGTCAAAACACATTAGACATTGAATTTTAACTCTAGTCCTATCGTATAAACGATAGACTCAAATACCATTTCTATTTATAGACGACTCTATAAACAGAACATATAAATTAATCTCGAAGTTGAACTTCTCGTTCAAATCGTAATACAAGTCTTGGTATAAACTTATAGTCACTTTAAACATTAATCACATTGATTAATGTAGGGTTATATTAAAACCTCACATCGTTTTAATAACCCGACTATCCTCAAACGTATAGGTTCTTTTAAACCTTTCAAACGTCCTAGTTCATATTTTGATAGTCCACTTATATTTTTTTTCCGGATCGATTAGAACTAACCAGATCGAACCGAACCGAGTTAGGGCGAAAGCCCAAATCTTATTCCCCACTAGCCTACTGTGCGCCCGCACGGTAGGGACTGTGCGTCCGCACAGTCTACTGTGCGCTCGCACAGTTTCAATACTGTGCGCCCGCACAGTACGGGCAACCCCGGAATCTTTGATTCCGGGTCGCACCAAACTATTTCCCACACTCCGAAACATTCAAAAACACCAATTCAATAACAATCCAATCCTAATCCGCAATCAAAACGTTAAACCAATTCGAATTCGATCGATTCGATACGGTCGACGTTATAATATTAACTATAATCCAATTTATAAATAACCGAATTTAAATTAGCGGTTATTACCTCAAATACATGCGGATCCTCGAAGAAATCGGAGTCGGAATTGAGAAATCGAACGCGAAATCGCGAAACCTAATTCGCGCGTACGGTTGGCGCGCCCTCTGCTTGCTAAGCAAGCACGTCAAATGGAATTGACGTGGTGAAATGATCTGCCCCTCACCTCTATATATAGGAAATGATTTGGCTAAAGTACCATTAGATACTAGCTCAATCATGCACTTTAACTCTGATTTTAATTAGTCGTCCGTAGCCCAAACGGAGACTAATTCCAAATTCCGTCAAAATTTACCCAAAAATCCAATAAAATATAAAACGAATAAAAATATAATTTTTATTCGCATCCAACTTATATTTTATTTTAAATAAATCTCCAAAGATTTATTAGGTCTAAATTAGTCCCACTTAAATAAAATTACTACGTCCAAGTTTAATGAAAATTGAACCGTAGCTTCTTCGAATTATTTCGCGAATAATGACACCAAAATTATTCGCTCGGGACTTATATATGATTTTATATTTAATTTAGACCAACTAATAACATTTAATTAGTTTATAACTGAAACTAATTAAAGTTAAAAGTTCAGGGATCAAAGTGGACATTTTTCCAACTTGGCGCCCACTTCTCCACCGCCTCATTCTTTTTATTTTCTTTTTCTTTTATTTTTTTAATATATATATTTATATATATATATATATATATATATATATATATATATATATATATATATATATATATATCTTAATTTATATTCATCCATAACTCGTCAAGCTTTCCGAGTTTCGACATTCTAATTTCGGGGTTTTGTCCGAAATCTTAAACTCTCCATTTAGAGTGGTACATTGATATATTAATTATCAATATATTTTTATATACGACGCCAAGTCGTATTTTCCGTTTATTAGCTCCGTTCATATTCCTTGTTTAAAATTTAAATTCCCAAGTTAAATTTTAAACTCGTATTATCACGATATTCTTTTACGGATACGTAGAAATTAAATTTACGTTTAAATTTAATTTACGTATTCTGAATTTATTAAATCACTTCCCGTGATCTAATTTAAAAACCTTAAATAGTCAAATCTTACTATTAATTTGACTATTAAACTTAGTTTTTCCGAATATTTTTTTTTTATATTCGAAACCTCAAAATATTATTTTTAATATTTTGATTACTCCAATTTGACCTCGTGGCATAATTAATTACTTAAAATTACGGGGTATTACATTCTCCCCTCCTTATAAAAATTCGTCCTCGAATTTAAAATCTAATGCCACTTATTAAACAACTCTATTAATCCTTAACATCTTTCATACCTCGATCCTTATGCCTTATATAGCATAAGCTTACTTTTACTAGATGTAGATTCTAAGCTCCATCCTTATAGTATTCGTGTACAATACACGAAATACTTTTCACAACGGCAGCTCATCGGTTGCATCTTCATGCAATCTTCTTATATGTCATGATTTATCATGACTTGGAGTTAACACTCCACATTTTGTTATAACCTAGGTTATACTTACACAATCTCTATCTCTTTCCACTTTCCTTTCTCTATGGATTTATGCACTTCATCCATCGACAAAGTGTATCTGCTCACACTATTCAATCGTATATACTTACACGATTTATATATTCTATAACCTCTCTTTCTTTCACTTCTCTCAACACAAAGGAGATCAATTGCTTTGATCTCATAATGCTTTCTGATAGCATTATTTTATGAGTTTTCTAACTCCATAGACATTTATACACTTAAGGTGTGTATACTCTTACTATTGAGTTTACCCCTTTTAAGTCGTTTGTTACTTATGAGCAACAAACAATATTATCTATTAATCATTACTCCAAAACTTTTCACAAGTTTTAGTCATCCACTGACTTTAGTTATATTGGCTAGACTCTCATTGACTTACCGTTATTTGCAAAGTCTTGAGAGTATGGAACGTATGATCTTCATCATACTGTTCACAGCCATTTAAGTCAAAACTTTCCTAGTACTTAGGTATTTTGACTACAATTCCCTTGACATCTCTTCTCATTTCCATTCTAGATCTGACATATCTGCCAAAATCAGTACAGTCACTGGCATTCCAGTTTGACTTACTGGTCCTTTGGACATTTAACTATTATCCTTTTCTTATCGTTATATCGATACACTTCTATGATGTCATAGTACCTATTTGTGGTACTAAAACAAAACATTTTATAGTGACACTCAGACTATACATGTCTGGTTCACACAATCTATCGTCCTGATTCAGTATTTTATCAATAATACTGAAATCGCAAACTTTTCTTTGCTTCTCTACATCTAGCACATATACTCCATCATATATTATATCACACATTCCATCATATACTCAACTAGAGTGTTTCCACTTCATCTTATACTTGATTCTGTCAATAGACTCTTCAGGTTTGAAACCTTACGTCCAACACTTGACTATTCAAAATTTGAATGTCTTACTTAATGGTCGCTAGCACAGTATTGTAGTATGCATATAATTTATGCAAACCTCCACACTTCCACTGCGCTACTCTGATATACAACTCACTAACTTTCTCTTTACAGTTAGGTTGTAAGATCTCTATATGATATTCTTCTTATATCATAATCTTTTGGTTTTACTTACCAAGCATCTTTTCCTGTCTAAAAATCAACATCCATTGACTTTTAGTTCGTAGGTAATGTCCACATTATCCTACAGGAAGTGTCTCTCGACTTCTATCACAATATCTTTTATCGTCTTAAATAGTTCGCACTTTATATCACACTACTAGTGTCTTTCGACTTTCAGTGTGACTATAACTTTTGTCAATTCCAACTCATACATCGACAATTTACCTCGCGCTTTTTCAGCCATCGAGAAACATTTTCTATAACTCGATTATGTTATATATCATAACATATCTTTACTTGATTCTTTAATACGTCTTATGTATCTTATGAATAGTGCTAACACTGGCACTATTGCCAATCATTTCTTTATAAATCCCCACATCCTATCTCACGTTGATTTGCCTAATCAACTTTCGCACTTTCTTGTTTGAATTTCATAACTGATGCAAATTTTTTTTTTTTTTTTTTAAAAAAAAATCTTGCAAGCAGTGTTCGCATTCCTCTGCGAAACTCAAGAAATTACTAATTTCTTTAACCATCCTGGTTACTTCCACTTATTAATCACATTGATCTTTCTGAGATTAACTAGATGTCATCTAAGACTTTTAGTGTTTCCAAAATGTCACTCACTTTTGGAAATCTTAACTTAATTCTGACGTTCTCTCAGAATTTATAACACTGGTCGCACACATTGTGCGTATCCTTCCTCTATTAGTCACACAGACTCATTGTCCATTAACACCACTTCCAGAAATAATCCAGAAGTAGCTTGACTCCTTGTTCTTATATATCTCATAAGAACAGTTAAAGTGTTCGCTCGCTCCATGTCCACATCAGAACTAGTAGTACTCATACTACGTTCTGCAAATCCACTTATCAAATTTAACTTATACTACCATCATGGTAGGCTTTAGTTTAACTTCTTTTGTTTCCACGTTTAACAAACGTGTGAGGCGTATTTCTATTATACTTCTCTATCTCTTTTCGTGCAATACTCTTTTGCACTCCTATAATTTTGTCTACTACTGACACCTTCACTGTCAGTGTATTTTATCTCAATCTCAATTGAGCTTAAATTAGTGACTTTACTTATATCATAGCTAGGTAAAGTCAAATGTACTGTTGCACGTATCGATAAAACATTTCCATGTTATTCTTAATATCGATACACACTAATCGCAACCTATGTTTTCTCTTCTTATTCTGCGTCTATAGCTTATATAATTCTTTAATATAAGCTCTTAGACTTTATACTTATTTCCCATATACTTTCTCTCTTAATGTAATAAGCGATTTACCTTTCACTCGTACGCCTATTTCATCGTAACTCGTTTCAATACGACGTTACTTTCTATATCACTTTCTTATCTCCTCATATAGATTTACTATCGGCTGTGTCCCTTCACGGGTCTACAGTCTTTTTCCTTTTATTGTCGCGAAACTCTTATCTTAATATCCGGATATTTCTACTCTTAACATGTTATTTACCTCAAACTATGGCTTACTCAGAATCTTTCATTCATTCTGACGCATAAAATTCTCAGATCTTACATCACTGATCTGACTATCGCTATTTTTCACCTCTTAACTTTATACATATATAGCTGTCTTACTCGCAGCTAAGAGTCATTCTCAATGCTCTATAGCCCCTACTATATTTAATTAACTGATTATCAACTTCTCGCTCCGTTTTTAAAACATTAAAAATAAAACATCTATATCACATTTTTCCACTTTTGGTCGGCCATACTTTACACATTTCTGGTCCGACATTCAAATTACATGTACTCTACATGTATATTCCGCACCAGCCAGCCAAGACTTCACAGTCACTAGGCCCGGTTATCGGAATTTTCACAATTTGAAACCACTGTTTCACAACAGTTTTCAAATTTATTTACATATCTATGGAGCTTACATTGATAATCCTAAGTTAATTAAACTTTATAATTCATAATCTCATCACTTGCACTTTTGGCTCACTGCCAGAATTCACGCAAGTTTCCTATCGTTACTTTCAAAAACAACTATCGTCTACCTCTCCGTTCGACGATCGCAACGGTTAATCTCTAGGTAACCGTCTTAGGAATATCATATTCCAAAATTAAACCGATCCAACGGTTCAATTAAAAGTTATCAAATTTTTACTACACCTTATCGGTTTTCAGACATCATCTGAAACTTACTTTATCAATACACTATGTCAATCAACTACACTTTGAATCATGTATCTTCCACTTGCCTTGAGTCTTCCTAAACTCAAGTTACACTAATCGCTAGTGAGAAGTCACGTATCACTAACGTCTTAATCACTGCTCGATCAGTAGGTTCTATCTCTCCTTTCTTATTTCTAGTGTCGTAGGGTACAATGCCCTAGACATCTTATTTAAGGATATTCTTATCCTTAACTTTCGTATCTCAGATATATTTATCTATCTGATACAAGTTGTAGTTCATTTAGCTACAACTAGTTTTGTGCTTTCCGGTCCATAACTTTTATTCTCCAACTTCCATTCTCATATGCTTATGTTGCCCCTCTCGAGAATCGCTTACTACTTGATCTCGAGTATTTACTTTTGTTACAGAGTTCTGGTCTAGGTATACTTACAAGAAAAACAAATCTGTTTGAAATATTTCAATCATCTTTGGGCCCTTTCAAAACAATTTGTTCAAAAATTCATTTTTTTTTTAAATATTTGCATAATTATGCATAGGGTGATGACGTCTCATGTCTAGGCACAATTATGCTTTTAAAATCATTTAAATGAATAACCATAGCAGGTTATATCATTTGGTTTTTGTAAGTTTCCTTCTGACCCTAAACTCTGTAACCAATAAGATTTCTCCACAACTACTCCACTTCTCTGAATTCGTACTTCCTTTGTCAATCGTCTCCTTGTACAACTATCGAATGCCTTCGACAGTGTCTTCACGTTATTTCCATGCTTGATATTCAAGCATCGTTATCGAGTTGTCTAGACCGCACACACGCGTATATCGCAGTCTTATATCCCAACAAGGGAAGGCTGAGAACTTATGAAACATAAGAATATATGTAGGAGACATGACTCGAATCCTATTTGCTGCAGTAGTTTCTATGAGTACCTATGACATCTATCCCATACTTTATTTCCATGTATCAGCAATGTTTTTAAATTCTCGAGTCCGAGAACATTTGCTCTGATACCAAGTTTGTCACGACCCAAATTCATGGATCACGACCGGCGCTAGGGAATGGGAGTGGTTGCTCCGAAACCCGTAGCAAGCCTAAAAACCATTATAAATTTTTCGCGTTTTAAAACATAAAAAGGTTTGCAACCTCGTTGCGGAAACACTTTAACACCTTTATTAAAAAACGCGATCGCAATTCAAGATCATATATCACATATGATCTGTTTTCAGAAAATATCGTTAAAACCTTTCTCTCGTTTAACGTAAACACATTTCTGAAAAGTGGGTCTTAAGACCCTGATTGTATTTCAAGAAATCAGAGCGCAAACATCAATCTCAGTTGACGCACCTGCTCTGTTTTCAATACAATCCTAAAATGCTAAATCATGAAACCAATGTATCTCTCAAACAACTGGTCCAAGCATTTTAGAAAACACGCAGCTTTTCAAAACTTATATCTTATATACAGTAGTTCAATCAGAGTATATCAAAATAAGTTTGAACTGCTGTAAACAGAAAGACAGACTTCCCAGTACCCAACTACTTGCAGCTCTAGAGGTATGACTGACATTGACTTCCAGAATTATTGTGGAAGTCCGACCTCGTACTTGATTACCTGAAAGGTAAACATTGGGGAGGGTCAGAAATATAAATATTTCTGAGTGAGTTTACATATTTACAATTGAATATTTAAATCGCATATATGTAAAGCATTTGTACATATCAAAAATATTACCAACTACTTGATCCAGATGAAACCCTACAAGGCAGACTATTGTATGGGTCTCAACCTACACAACATGGGCCTTAGACCGTGAACTGAATCACTGCCGTCTAAGCCAGGTGTCTGGACCGTAACCGTGAAACTGCCATCACAGTACTGCCTGTGACCGTAACCGTTACTGCCGCCTCAGACTGTTAAGTCAGGGTCGCTAGCACTTCTAACGCCCAATGACATTAACTGACCTCTATGTCAGACACAGGCTCGTATCTATCGTACTACTGGTGATCACACAGTCCTATTGAAAACCAATAGGAAGTTTGTTCCAATGGATCTTTCATGGTTAATTATACTAGTGCGATTTATTATTTAAAAACAGTTTAAATATAAATATTCAAAAGTAAAAACCACAAAGTAAAACTCACAGTACTGTCGTCCCCATTTTCAAAAACGTAAGCTCCAAACAAGCTTGTCAGTCAAACACGTTGGTGTTTGGCTCGCTAGATCGACCACTCGTCGGATCTAATTAAAATTCAAATGTCAAAACACATTAGACATTGAATTTTAACTCTAGTTCTATCGTATAAACGATAGACTCAAATACCATTTCTATTTATAGACGACTCTATAAACAGAACATATAAATTAATCTCGAAGTTGAACTTCTCGTTCAAATCGTAATACAAGTCTTGGTATAAACTTATAGTCACTTTAAACATTAATCACATTGATTAATGTAGGGTTATATTAAAACCTCACATCGTTTTAATAACCCGACTATCCTCAAACGTATAGGTTCTTTTAAACCTTTCAAACGTCCTAGTTCATATTTTGATAGTCCACTTATATTTTTTTTTCGGATCGATTAGAACTAACCAGATCGAACCGAACCGAGTTAGGGCGAAAGCCCAAATCTTATTCCCCACTAGCCTACTGTGCGCCCGCACGGTAGGGACTGTGCGTCCGCACAGTCTACTGTGCGCTCGCACAGTTTCAATACTGTGCGCCCGCACAGTACGGGCAACCCCGGAATCTTTGATTCCGGGTCGCACCAAACTATTTCCCACACTCCGAAACATTCAAAAACACCAATTCAATAACAATCCAATCCTAATCCGCAATCAAAACGTTAAACCAATTCGAATTCGATCGATTCGATACGGTCGACGTTATAATATTAACTATAATCCAATTTATAAATAACCGAATTTAAATTAGCGGTTATTACCTCAAATACATGCGGATCCTCGAAGAAATCGGAGTCGGAATTGAGAAATCGAACGCGAAATCGCGAAACCTAATTCGCGCGTACGGTTGGCGCGCCCTCTGCTTGCTAAGCAAGCACGTCAAATGGAATTGACGTGGTGAAATGATCTGCCCCTCACCTCTATATATAGGAAATGATTTGGCTAAAGTACCATTAGGTACTAGCTCAATCATGCACTTTAACTCTGATTTTAATTAGTCGTCCGTAGCCCAAACGGAGACTAATTCCAAATTCCGTCAAAATTTACCCAAAAATCCAATAAAATATAAAACGAATAAAAATATAATTTTTATTCGCATCCAACTTATATTTTATTTTAAATAAATCTCCAAAGATTTATTAGGTCTAAATTAGTCCCACTTAAATAAAATTACTACGTCCAAGTTTAATGAAAATTGAACCGTAGCTTCTTCGAATTATTTCGCGAATAATGACACCAAAATTATTCGCTCGGGACTTATATATGATTTTATATTTAATTTAGACCAACTAATAACATTTAATTAGTTTATAACTGAAACTAATTAAAGTTAAAAGTTCAGGGATCAAAGTGGACATTTTTCCAACTTGGCGCCCACTTCTCCACCGCCTCATTCTTTTTATTTTCTTTTTCTTTTATTTTTTTAATATATATATTTATATATATATATATATATATATATATATATCTTAATTTATATTCATCCATAACTCGTCAAGCTTTCCGAGTTTCGACATTCTAATTTCGGGGTTTTGTCCGAAATCTTAAACTCTCCATTTAGAGTGGTACATTGATATATTAATTATCAATATATTTTTATATACGACGCCAAGTCGTATTTTCCGTTTATTAGCTCCGTTCATATTCCTTGTTTAAAATTTAAATTCCCAAGTTAAATTTTAAACTCGTATTATCACGATATTCTTTTACGGATACGTAGAAATTAAATTTACGTTTAAATTTAATTTACGTATTCTGAATTTATTAAATCACTTCCCGTGATCTAATTTAAAAACCTTAAATAGTCAAATCTTACTATTAATTTGACTATTAAACTTAGTTTTTCCGAATATTTTTTTTTTATATTCGAAACCTCAAAATATTATTTTTAATATTTTGATTACTCCAATTTGACCTCGTGGCATAATTAATTACTTAAAATTACGGGGTATTACAAGACTACTCATAGCCAGATGAGGATTAGACCAGAACCAGAGGTGCATGAAGTCAGAGTCATGCACCACGACGGGTAATGCTCAGGCTTGGGCATTACCATACCACCGGGCGAGCGAGCGCCTCCGATGGTGGCAGTATCCTTGTCGCTTGTCTAACAACAAGTCTCTTCTTTAACAAAAATTGACCTACTTCGTCATTCTTGTTAAAGAGGGGGGAAAACTGTAGACACCTATTTTTCGGACAAGTAAAAGTGATAAGGAACTGAAGCATCCCATGATGATTTCTAGAGAAATCTGTCCGGGTGACGAGCTTTCGATTTGCTTGCTGGAATCTAAGCAGGCGTAATCTATGCACAGCTGCACACTTGGAGGATTAAAACGCAATTAGGCGTAAATAGCCCATAAAACTCCAAAGAGGTTGTAATCTAAGTCCAGAAATTTGACTAATTGCAATATCTTAGAAGTTTATGGGCCGATTTGTAAGTTTTACGGACTGGAATTGACCATGACCAAACTTATAGGACTTTATTAGCCGTGTTTAATACTTTTAGGCACCAAAATAGACTTTTAGCACCTTTTTAATTAGCTAGCAAGTCCAAATCCGAAAATTAAAAGGAAAATTAATTAAATAGAGTCTAAAACTAATACTAATATTTGATGGTATATCACTTAACATTTAAAACTCTAGAAGACTCTTAAGCTAACCCTAGGTCACCCATTCCCCTATAAATTCAGCCTTAAGCCAGTCTAGCTAAAGGTTGCACTAAAATCCTAGAAATAAGAAGCAAAAATTCGGCCACCGCCATTAGACTAGCCATAACCGAAAATCGCAACACACACATACACAAATATCCAGTCCTGAAACACTAATACGTGTTAATTCTCCAAGAACGCAACATCTGCACGGATTCGAAGTTGGATTCTGCATCCACTTCGCCAGCAAACGAGCCACGGACTTAGACTGGAAATTCTGAGACCTCTTTATTATGTTCCTTTGATTTGCCTAAATATATGTATAATTTCCATGATTGTTGTGATTGTGTGCGTAGGATGCATGTTTAGCTTATAATTGTTTTTTTCATCAAAATGTCAATCGATTTGGTGTTTTCAAAAAATTGCCATGAAATTCGAAGAAGAACGTGTTAATTCGCGTAATTAATCGTGTTTAATCTCAAATATAGAAACGCAATTAATCTAAAGCTCTTAGAATGCATGTTTATAGGAGATTTTAGCCATCTTTGCCATTAAAACTCAAAATTCGTACTTGCTGCCGAGAAAATAATTTTGTTTAAATGAGCTTCAAGCACTCTGATTATGCCAAATTTAGATTCCTTGTTAGATTTTATGCGGTTTTGACTACTTTTACATGAGAAACGGACTTGAAACGAGCGAGAATGAAGCAAAATAAAAATCCTGGAACTGCTCTCAAAAACCCCCCCTCGCCGACACTGTAACAGGCGGCGCCGCCAAAATAAACCGGCGGCGCCGGAAGCATAAGCTGGCGCCGTGTTTGTCGCTCCTCAGCTCTCCAGATTCGCTTCGATATCCTTTTAGACGTGATCGGAACTCAGACGTAGCTAATCCAAGGTACTTTAATATTATGTATTGTAACAAGCCAGACCCGATGTAAAACGGACCTAGAAGTCCAAATATGTAACATAGTGTATAAACCGAGCCCAAGAGCTCGAGGCCCAGCAAACCAGCAACTTTCAGAGCCGATTTCGGGCTGACCCAAACTCAGAATCGACTGTGGATGAAACCAGTAGAACTGGATCACCGAGACGCCAATTCTCATGATCTGACCGAGAGCCCATTCTTACCAGACCGATGGTCAAAATCCGTGTGAGTGCTAGGCACTCAAAGTCAACTAGTTCTTAAAGTATTCCTAACCTTGTATGTATATCCAACTGCCTCTGAGCATCCCAGCACTGTTTATCGCTTTCCAAAAGCATTCCAAATCAAATAATAACCGGTTAAATCACCTAAAATTGGCCCATTAATGCAATTCCAGCCTATCAGTTAGACATCGTAGGACTAATACAAAAATGTACTAACAGTTGTATAGGTTTTTCAAGACTCACCTAATATAATCAATCAATCGAATGTTTACATCCAGTTTAAGTTTTGTGCATGTAAGATATCCAGACCAGCCAGACTTATATTATTTGTTAGAAATATCTAAGGTTGGATGTATGATTAGGAGTACTCGCTACTTGCCTCAAATGCCAGTCCAGATCGAGTCATATGCGGGTCAAACCTGTTTACTGCTTTCATCCCTGTTTATTTACAGCTTTTATATCCTGTGAACTGCATAGACTGTTGAGATGAAATAAAAACAAATATATCCAGTAAATAAAGTCGGTAGCAGATAAGCCAAGCACAAGAGTCTTAGGGAGGTCCACGAACCATAGTCTTTGGTCTGATGCACGATAATCTTACCGCATGCGAGTAAGGTTATCTAGCCGGTTAAAAGGCATATCCTAGTTGAACTAGATGGTGACTCCATATTTTCCAAAACATTTCCAGATCGAGAAGTCAACCATAAGCCTTGGGCGAGCGGCCCTCAAATATCTATTTATTATCAGGTAAATAGGCATACCATGTGGTTTACACACGTTTAAATCCAGCACATTTTTAGTTTGTTTGAAGCGAGTTGGTGAAGTTCCATTCTTTTTGCGTTGGCCCTATGAGAAATCACAGTATATTATCATTGCACTATCGTGTGTAATACACGCGTGTATATGCAACACACACTTGGTTATTTCTCCTCAAGTTGGTGTATTTGTTTTTTTTATGTGGGGCTGGTAACAACCTACAAGCACAGTTATCAAGAGGTAAAATTGTTGTCTTCTTCGTTTTGTCATCTAGTGCTGGACCCGGTCCAACGCTGAACCTTAGACTAACCCATATAATATTATGACTCCAAAGCATATGAAATGATATAATATTTAGAGAAAATTACACCATTTATCAACAAAAAAAAAACAATTATAAAATATATAGTGATTTTTTTCATTTACAAATATCCTAATTGATTTAAAAATATTTATAAAATACCAAAAAAAAAAATTACAAATCTACGGTGTATATTGTTGGTATAATGTTAATATACTAATAAACTAAAAGTATACTAACATTATATCAAGATTATGCAAACGTTATACCAACATTATACACATCAGAACATACTGAAATTTTATTAATATTAAATTAAACTTTTACCAGAATTATATCAAATCGTATACTAAAAATAAAAATAATAATATCTCAAAATTATACCAATAGTATACTAAGAGTATACACGTCAACATATACCAAAATTTTATTAATATTAGATAAAAATTACACCAACATTATACCACATCGTATATTAAAAATTAAACTAACAACATATTAAATTTATGCCAACCATATATAAATTTTCTAGTTCATTACCAACTATAGTAAAAAATACATATAAAAAATGTACATGTTATCAACTACAAAATATAAAAAAATAATTATTATCGATATGCCGAGAGTATACTGAAAATATACCAATAATAAACAAAATACTATTTTTAAATTCTCTGATTTATAGTTTTAATATACCGAAATTATACCATAATTATACCGACATTATACACTTCGTACTTTTGTAAATAATTTTCATTTTTGGTAGTTTTGTAAATAATTTTAAAGCAGTCGATATTTTTGTAAAAAAAAATCTACGGATACTTTTATAAATATTTTTAAAATTTTAGATACGTTAGTTATAATCTCTGATATTTTTCCGTGGTGTGAGTTGATGTTGAAAAATATATTGCATATGTTGAGGAATTATACGGATACTCAACAGTTTTCATGTCGTTTACTTGACAAGTCCATAAATTAATGTTTCTTTTCTAATCTTGCAGGATAAGGATTGGTTGATATTTAATCTTCCGGGCGAGGATTATTCAAGGAGTAGAGAGAAACTAACTTTGTTGTGGATCATTCAATATATGTTGTTTATCACGATTGTCCTCCGAATAGCTTGAGAACCTTATAAATTTACATAATCTATTCTATATATAAAAGCATGGGGGGGGGGGAACATGCATATTTACGTTAATGTCTTTAATACTATTTAAATTACTATTCAATATTAAATATTCTACCTAAATATTAGCTAATTGAAATTATTTTCAATACAATTAAAATACTCACCTATTTTATATAATTGTATACCATATTTATAACTATAAGGTTTTGAGTAATTAAAATTTTTTCCTACTACAACTTGAACAATTAGTAAATTGGCTATAATATCAAATATTCAGCACTGCGTCCCATTAGTTTTATATATCTATCTATATTTGCAACAATACAAGAAAAATAAATATTTAAAAAATATAAGTACACACAATATTGATTAATGTAATTGTAGTGTATTAGTAAATTTTTAAAATATTAGTTGCTTTATTCAAATCAAATTCATGAACTCCTAATTCATCTCAAATTTCAGCTATATTATATTTTTAATGATTAATAATTATTTTATTCATAATTAATTAATCAATGACCTTGAAACTTTTAATAGTTAATCAATTAATAATAAATTAAAAAATTTATTAACATGAACATTTAATAGATGCAACAAATCTAAAGTATAATAATTTATGGTTTGAATTAATATGATAAATTGACAAATCACGTTACGAGCCACGTGCGTAGCACGTACTGCTAAACAAGTATTTATAAAATTTTTTATAATATAAGTATCTGGCCATAATTAGTTTTTTTTTATAATTCAGCAAATTACTTTTAAACTTTTCGTATGTCATAATTCATAATTTTATTATTTTTATTTTAATTCACATTTTTAGCCATATTATTTATTTTTGATGTTTATCAACTAAGTCAAAACATTTAACTAAAAAAATAAAATTTCAATTAGTTCTTCAATTTATTTTTATCATAAATATAAATAAAAATTACATTGGATGAGATTCAATTGTTTTATATATCCAATTTAATTCATTTTATTTTCTTAATTTTTTTTAGTTTAAATTTTTCAATGTTTTTATTTTATTTACTTCTAAAACTAAAAAAGTAAAAAAATTGTTTTTCAAAAAAATTAAAATGTTATTAAATATTAAAAAAAATAAACTAATATCATTAAATCATAAATTTCATAATAATATTAATTGTTATTTATAAATATTAAAAATATAAGTTTAAAGAATAAACTGGATTTTTTAATTAAATAATTTGTTTTAGTTGACTAACACTAAAACTAAACGGAAGGAATATAATGTTAATAAAAATAAAAATAAAAGTACGTATCATTTAATTTTCAAATAAAAAAACAAAAGTGTAAATTAACATACATAAAGGACCTACAAGTAATTTGCTCTTTAACATTTTGACTCCTTTATGTGTAACAAAATAAAAAATAACATGAAAAATAATAATAAACAAGAGTGGTAAACAATATGTAATTTTTCAGAATGATAAAAAAAATTATTAACTCACTTAATCTTCCCTCTAGAAAAAAAACTCAATTAATCTTGGCGTGATTAATATCTAATATTTTTATTATATATAAAAGGATAAATATATATATTGGACCCTCACGTTTGGTTTGGTTTTGAATTTGAACCCTAATAAACTATTTTTCTTGAAGGAGGTATTTAACGTTATAAAAAAAATTCAAATCGGACCCTCTAAATCTAAAATGCCACATATTTCTGTTAGTGACTGGCCAATGTGAGCTATCGAACCTAATATGCTTGTGCTAAGTTTTCCAGTCACTAACGGACATGTGGTATTTTAGGTTTAGGGGGCTAATGCAATTTTTTTATAACATTAAGTACATCCATCAAAAAAAATATCCATTAGGTTTCAAATTCAAAACCGAACCAAATAAGAGGGTCCAATCCGTACATTTGGCCTATGTTTAAAAGTATTACTTTTTAAATAAAATCATAACTCTTCTGTCCGATTTGAAAGATAAGATTTTCTTTTTTGAATTTCCATATTAAAAGTTTATATTGAAGTTTTAGTACTATTAATTCGAGAAAAGAAAATTAATTCTATTTTAAATTAATGATTATAATTTTAAAAATAAATTATAAAACCACCACTAATAAAAATAAACTTTTTTGTTTAAATTAATTTTAGAAACAATTACACCAAAACACCCAAAAATTAAAAAGTTTATGTTACTGACTCAGAAAATATTTTTATGCGAAAATCTCTTTTTAAAAGTCTGTTTGTATGTATACCTCATTTTAATTGTAATCCAATTTTACCCTTCCTTTCTATTCTCCAACATCCACAGATACTCCTTCCTTCGCTACTTTTTATTGTTGTTGTCGATCGTCGGATCGCCGGTGTTGTTCCCTCCATCGCTGCTTTCTATTGTTGATGATGACTGTCTTATCTCTGGTGCTTCTCCCTCTCGCTGAATTAGGATCTTTGAATAATTGAATTTCTTCTCCATTAGTGATTTTGCACTTTTTTCCATGGCGGTCCGAGGATCCAGAGATTAGGTAAGGAAATTTGGGAGGAGGTGGGAGAAAAGTGGTTGCGGTAGTTCTTTTACATATGTGGTCAATCTTATTTACATAATTTTTTTGAATTGCTGAATGGAAACAGTTAATTGCTTTCATCTGCAATAGTTAGGGGTTGGATATATGGTGGTATTGATTTGTGGTTATGTGTTTATATTTGTTTTTCTTATTTATTGTATTAGGTAGGATAAATGTTTGTTTATATTTTGTGCTTGTGCTTCTATTCAGTGGTAATGGTTATTAGTGATCATATTGAATACTTGCTAATTTTGATTGACTCTAGTATTTATTTTACACGAGTTTTTACATTTGATCTTTTAGTTTATTGTAGAAGCATCACTGTTTTGTTTTATTTATGATTTGAACCTAGAGTTTTAGTCAAAATGGATTTTGCTCATTAATGATAAATTATTTATATTGTAATTTCCTTTACTTGTTTATCAATATGATTTTGTTTTTTCTTTTTTACCAAACTTTTTGTTTCATAATGCTTGATATCTAGTGGCGAGATACTTAATCATGGGTTTAGATTAAACAATATTTTTTGTTTGCTCACCCATCAATGTGTTCTTCATTTTGATCCTTTAGTTTTTGCTCTCAAGTTGAGCATTAGTCAATGGATATGAATTCTTCAACTAATTTTGAATTGCTTTAATGGTGAATTTGGACAATGGATCGATGAACGAGTCTAGAAGAATTAAAGAGGTTAAATGGAGGAGAATTCAGTCTTTTGAGAGGAGTATTTCTCCATTCGTTAAATTTTTTACTCATATTAAGTTATAATGAAATTCTTGCTGTATAATAAAGATGCTATCTTTTTTGTATTATGTTATGAGTTTTTGATTTCAATATTCATATTTTGGTTGTGTTTTGTTATCATTATTGTTGTATTTGGTAGGTAGAGTTTTGGAAGGAGAGCTTTGAGCTTTGTTTTTAGAGGAAAAATTGGATTTTTGATGACTTTTGTGGCTATTAAGAGACTAGACAAGAATGATAAATCATCAAAAACATTTTATAGAGAATTGATGATTGCTAGCTCTCTTCGTAACCCAAATATTGGAAGTCTTCAACAAATATTGCTTGCCATGTAAAGAGACAGGCCTGATAGCAGATGATTGTATGTTTTTTATTGTCAAATGTTTAATGTTTAGTACTGTTCTATGCTAGCAGGAAAGCCAACATTGTGGCTCATTTCTAAGCAAAGTTTGCTTTATGTAACTCAGTCAACAATTATACTTGGATAGGGCATGTCATATCTGAAATTTAATATCATGTAAAGGCTGACCAATCAGCTATGTCTTTTAATTAATGAAATCATGTTTTTTTAATTTTTTTTAAAAAAAGACAAAAATCAACATGATGTGAATCTGATATGAACCTATATCAATTGTACTATCATAATATTTTTTTATAAAATTTGTCTCGCTGCTCTTTACAATCTTATTTGATATTTTATATATAGAGAATTTTGAAATATAGTCTATTATAATAATTTAATAGAGATTTTTTTACAAATACCTGAAAAAATGAAATATTTACAAAACTACAACATGTATTTTTTTAACTGAAATATGAAAAATAATTACAAAAATATAAATTTTTAAAAAATATTTACAAAAATACAACTTTTATGTATACCCATATAATCTGTATATTATCTATATATAATCCGTATATAATTCGAATTATATACAAATTATATACGTCTTTTTTAATAGAAAATTCAGATCTATCAGATCTCAAAATTCCATCTGTATATAATTCGTATATAATACGAATTATATACGTTTTTTTTAAATCAGATCTAAAAATAAAATTTTCAGATTTGAAAAACGAAGGAGATGAGGATTTTAGACGAACTGAAAATTCAAAGCACGAATCATATATAATAAATCTTAGATCTATACATACAACAAAAACAAAATTCTAGATCTATACATACAAATCCTAGATCTAAACATACAAATCTAATTTTATAACATTTAAAATCTGATTTTAAGAAATAAATTTGAATGGAAGCGTGAGGGGATGAGCAGCGGTAGCGGTAACAATGACAGCAAAGTGAGGAAAAGCGGCGCCGACGTGAGGGGAGAGCGGCGGTGGCGGAGAGGAGAGCGGCGGCGTAGAGAAAAGCGGCGATGGCAGTAAAAGATGGATAGAGATTAATGTTAGTGATGGTGGATGTTAATGGAGGAAGAGAGAAAATAAAATTAGGGTTTAGATGGAGAAGATAAAGAAAAAGGGAGAAATTATATTTTTGTTAATAAAAAAGATAAGGTGGTATATTTAGAAATATGAAAAACACTCTTGTAAAGAGAAAGTATAAGTTAACATGTTTGTAAATATTTTACCTTATTATGGTATGGAATGTAAATATTTCAATAGAATAACTATTTTTATATGAAATGTAATTAACAGTCTATAAAATTGAAAATTAACCTAATGTGAATCAGATGTGAACTTATGTCAACTGAACTAGTTTAATTCAATTTTTAATAAAATTTGTCTTGCTGCTCTTGACAATCTTAAATTACATTTTATATACAGAGAATTTTAAAATTTAGTGTAATATACAAACTAAATGTCTTTTTTTTACTAAGAATATCTCTTTTTAAATATACTATATTTGACATTTCATAAAACCGAAAATCAACATGATGTTAACTTGATGTGAATCTATATCAATCAAACTACCTTAATTTATTTATTTATTTTGTAAAATTTGTCTAATTACTGATATTTACAATTTTAACTTGTCACTATCCAAATTATTGAGCCGAGACCGGCGCTAGGGAATGGGAGTTGTAGCTCCGAAACCCGTAGCAAGCCTAAAACCACTAATAATTTTTCGCATTTAAAAGTATAATATTATATATAAAACATTTTCGGAAAACTCTTTTAGATAATACATTCATAGTTATTAAAATATCATGTCAGAGTTTACATTAAAAATCAATTACTTGAAATCAAATCACAATTCTTCTATTGATGCCTACTTATTACTGCAGCTCTAGGAACTCATACTTGTGCAAGTCCAACGACTTCTGGCACATTGAAGGTGGTTTGTCTGATCCGACTCCGGCTACCTGAAAACATCAGAGTGAGGGGTCAGTATTTGGGAAAATACTGAGTGAGTATGCAACTTATTATCGGTATTATCAAAATACACATCACATACTCAAACATATATATCTATCTCAATATAATATGAAAATAACATAACATTCACAAATAACATATCCGACCGAAACCCTAATCTTAAACTCTTAACTTATCTTATTCCGAATATTCGAATCAAATTGATTCAAATGGTCCGACCCGAGAGTGTTCACAATCTACCTCGTCGATCGCGGCCTATCTCAGGTTACACTGTAACCGAGTTCTCGTTCGTATCGCATTCATATCATATGCGCATTTTGTAATCTCACAGACAATCTAGACACGCTAGACTAACTCAAATACTGGTGATCACACAGCCTATTGACACCCAATAGGTAATTGGTTTCTTCGGATCGCACACTAGATATTCATATTCAAAACAATGAATATAACAACATTCATATAATCAAATTCACTGAACATAACATCTTATACTAGCAAATTATATAAATGCAGTGTATGGATAATAATATTCGTAATATATGAAATTAACTTTTATAATAGTAATACGCGAAAGTAAATTGCCACTCACTGTGACCGCTATTCCTTATATCCGAACGTAAGCTCCAGGAGACTGGTCCGTCAATCCTCGTCGAGCTTCTTGGTTCATCATACTCGTAGCCCGATAGTTCGTCACATCTATCATATGATTCTATCGTTAAAAGATATACTTAGAGAATCCTATTCTTAAAAACCGCACTATACCTAACACGAAAAAAGTACGAAACATAACCTTCGTGATCTAAACGTATCTTTCTCTATAGATCTCTATTCATATCTTGATTACTCATCATGCTAATGTTCATTGCTATAATGTCTTATTAATATTCATTTTAAGACATTTGTCAGAGTTCTACACCCGTATCATGCCATCAGAAGTCAATTTTCGCTCCCGTAAGTCCCCCGGAGGTCACGATCGAAGTAGGGCACGTCGTACTAGCTTGGCACGTTGTGCCCTTCAATTTTCATGAAGGGCACGTCGTGCCCTTCCTTATGCACGTCGTGCACCTCTGGTGGTGCACTTCGTGCACCCTTGTGGTGCACGTCGTGCCCACTTCGGGTACGACGTTTCCAACGTATACGGACCGTTTCCGAGGCTCCAAATCACTCAAAACTCATCCTAGAACATACCCAAATCCTCTTAACACAAAACCCACCAAGAATCCTTACAAAAACGATGAAAACAGACATGCTTTAGGCGTTACGATTCAAACGTAACAATTTCTCTCCAAACAGCCCATAGATTCCGATTTTTAACACCCAAAACTGAAATCTTACCTTGATTTTAAGCTTAAGATTGATAGCTTCCAATTCCAAAGAATTTGCCGCGAAAATCGTCTGAAACGGACGCCGAACGGCGAAACGACGATATCGATCGATGAAATGTTAAACACTTTGGATCCTTCTATCTCTTTCTCTGATTTCTTCTTTAAACTGATCCATATATATATAACATGGTTAAAATACTCCTTTAATCCCGGTTTTGTTTATTTGTCACAACTAATCCTTTAATACCGTGTCCATCTTATGACACTGGTCAGCGCATGGAATCGTCATTCCAATTTATGTACTTCTTGTACTTTGATGTCAGTTATCACTGACAACCTTACTTTTCATTTCTTCTCTTTGAACTTTCAGTTCCTTACTGATATCCAATGAAAGTTCGTTTTAATGACATATTATTGCCAAAGATGATAATCTTTATCATTCGACATCTTCCTTTTATGATAATACTAGTCGTATTCATATGTACTTACTATTCTTCGTTCTTGATTCTTTACTTTTGTTTAATACGTTGAATCCTATCATCGTTCCTTATTGAGTAATGTGAATACTTCATTAGCTCATGCTTCTCTATTTATGTAGTCTCTTTCATATGGTCGTCATCCCATTATCTGTTATCTTCTTTGGTCTCGTTACTTCATTCTTCGTACGAAATTTCCTTTGTTATCGCCGCTTATCATGATTATCCATGAGGTGAATCCTCATGATGCATCTTTATAAAATCTTTATTCACTTTCCTTGTAAGGCTTGCTTGCCTTTCTTCTTGCGTTAATAGATCTTGTATGTTTATTGACTTACTTCCTTCACTTTAGCGTAATGCGCTATTCTTGAAACTTTTTGTTCCTTCTTACTTTACATCAATCTGTTTCATCAATCTGGTTTTTAATTAGATATGGTTTTCATATTGGTTGCTGACTTTTTATTTTAATAAGACAACGTGTGACCTATGTTCAAGTAAGCTTTCCTTTCTTATAATCCTTAAATGAGGATCGTAATCCTCTTCCAATTATATACTTACATTAGAATGCCCTCTGATAATGTCGTTACTTGCTTCATATTTAATCATTTCATTCATTATTCTTCCTCATTTCATTTACACTTTTCTTTTCTCTGTCGTCTTCTCGACATTGTTCGTCTTTTGACTTTCAAATATACTTTTAGCATTTATCGTCATAATCCAACTCTTTCTTACCTATATCTTCTTTCCAACTCTCAATCTTAGTTTGGCTTTTTCCAAATTATTTCTCTTTACTATCATGTAGCGTTAAACTTACTTCTCATCAATATCCCCGATCTTGCTATTCCACTTGATATTCCTACTTCTGTCCATATCGTAGATGTACTTCTTCGTAATTTTTCTTTGACTTCTTATCCTTAGTCAACCAATAGGATTAATAGCCTAAATGCTATGATCCTATGGTATTGTTCTTGTGTTTCTTATTCACGCTCTTATCGTGTCTCTTAATTATCTTTTATTGCATTCTTTGCTTTCCTCCTTAGTACCACTTATACATCGTGTACTACCTGCTTTTTATATTCACAACATCGATCATTAATAGAGAGTTGTTGTCTTCTTTGTCTAAATTTCTCGATGTAGTACGTTCTCATTTGTATACGTATCATCTTATCGTACGTGTACTATCATCATGGCCGTCTGTGAAGTCGACCATATAATGGTATCATCTCTATCGTATCTCGTATTCCTGATATCTCTTGTTTCAGCACTCTAACGTCGATCACCGATTAACTAATGGGTCGTCGTCTATTTGTCTGAATTTTCGACGTAGTGCACTTTCGGTTTCTTACATACCGTTCTATTGTACCCTTACTGACATTTTAACTGTCAGTAAATCACATCCTATGTCTCTGTCCTCCTTATCCTTCTTTGTTTCTATGTGTCCGCGACTATATAGAGTTCCATTTCTCTAATCTCTTGTCAATTCTCCACATGACTTTTCTCTTTTCCTTTTCCTCGATCATTCTTATCGAGTTCCTTGCGTCATACGCTGGTTATCCGTACTTTCCTTAACTCTGATTACTTTAACCAATTTCTTATTACCCATAATCTACTTTTGCATCCTTATACTTTATCATACACATCATGTACCTTTGGCATTCCCTTGACCATACGCAAAAAGTCAGTGGAATACAGTCCCACTAGTAGCGTTCCTTGTGATAAGGAGCGCATTTGCCTCCTAACCTGATTCAGAGCCACTTGTGCCTGACCGTTGGCTATCTCTGCATCCTTCCTTAGATTGCGATATTTCTATACACTGGACCAGAAATGCTCACTTCGGTACTCCTCGGCATCGGACTCGCCTAATAACTCTTCTTCCCCGAAGTCCTCTTCCTGAGGATCTTCTTCTGGAATATATCCAACAAGTTTGATCGTGTCTATCACATCTTAATCCTTTAAGGATCATATTCCATCTTCTATATCGATCACATTATGCACTTTACTCTTTGTTTGATCTAATTTAAAGTTAAGGTTTAGCACTTGACAAGCATCCATTACATTTGTACCATTCACAACCTATTATTCTGTTTCATAATCGAAACCTTGAGGTGGACGTTTCAACTCTTAATTCATCGATGTAGTTCTTGTTGTTGATTGCTCGATCTTTCTTATTGTATACTTTAATTATTCATTTTCATCATATCTTTTGATTTAAGTACCTTGATCTTTCCCGATCATCCTTAACCGGGACTAATGGTAGAAAGAATTTCCCAAGTCGGGTCACAAACTTAGTTCATATTATTTGGTCTATCACTGCTCCATTTGCTTGTCGAAACTGATCATAGGTTGAACCTTTCATCGACACTCTAATTCGACAATATTGTTTGTCCTTCATCCGCTCGATGTATACGAGCATCTTACTTTACTTTCCTAGAGGATCTAGCATACTTCTTGATCCGTTAAACTCTTTTAGCCTTAACTTATGTATACCACTATCAACCTCTATAGGTGTTCCTTTCTTCACGTTGATACTATCTCTGTATCCATCGTCCTATTATTGGCATACAATTTCTTATATCAGTTACTCTTACTGCTAACTGAATCATATTTACGTTGGGTTATTGCAACACTCCTGATGCTTGTACATTCCCACTTTGTCTTACTAGGTTCCCATTGACCTTCATCTCGTTCCTGGCCTCTACTGGCCAATTGGACTAGGTTGCATTCGCTTTTGTTACCTTGATCTTCATCTCGCGCCTCATATACTTGCTGTGCAACAGCACGCGTTCGCACAGTTCTTTGTTCATAGTATAGAGATTATATAAAGGAATACTGATAAATTCCTTAAAATATAATACCTACTAATCATCACGACTAATTGTTGTCCACGTACATTGGACTTTAGGAACGTCTCCTTCCTTTTGACCTTCTATGATTACGTCTCTTATTGCTAGTCTTTTGAGTGTTCTGACTCATTATAGACTTAGCAAATTATCAAAACATATACTCATATTGTATATGTTATACGCATATTACTATCGTAGCTATAAGCATCTATGTTGACCGAATTCAAGGAAGTCAGTGTCCCCTAGATTTCCTTGATTACATATCGTAACTCAAGTCTTGCGAGCATTCCGCTCACATGGACTTAATCAAACATCAAGAGTATCAAAACATAATATACATGTTCTATACGTTGTTAATTGGATATGCTTTACTATCCAAACATATCTACTATTCTAGTCGTGTACTAGTCTGTCTAATCAAGGGTAAGTTCATTAGCTAGAGGCACAAATCGTATGTTCTCACATATACGTATTCATTCGCCTCGTAGCCTTGATCGCAGCTTGCTCACGAGCACTTCACTTCCGTCACAGAGTTCTGGTCTAGGTATACTTACATAAAAACAAAACTTCTTGAAAACTCTTCCAAATAAAAGGACTCATTGGAAAATTTCATTTAAATCTTAGCAAAATTGTGCACTAGGGTGATGACGCCTCTCATCCCCAAAGAGTTGCCACATCTTACCTCTTCGTCTGAACATAATGCATATGATGCATGTCCTATTAATGCATGTATTGATATATGTAGTGATGCATTTCTATCAATGTCGTGGCAATCATGTATTTCTGTATCGAGTCTAGGCACAATTATGGTTTCAGAATCGTTAAACAAATAACCTTTAAAAGTTATAAACTTCGAGTTTTGTAAGTTCTCTAAACCTTTAAACTCTGT
Organism: Mercurialis annua; assembly: GCF_937616625.2. Classification (NCBI taxonomy): domain Eukaryota; kingdom Viridiplantae; phylum Streptophyta; class Magnoliopsida; order Malpighiales; family Euphorbiaceae; genus Mercurialis; species Mercurialis annua. The sequence continues at coordinate 39,251,515 of NC_065571.1, forward strand.
ACCCGGCAAGTTCTCCCACATCTGCAACTTTGCATTCCTTCTTTATACTCTTTCTGAAATTTCGATCGATCGAATTTAATAGCATCTCCTACGTTATTTGATGCTAAGCGCGCACACACACACACACACACACACACACGCACACACACACACACACACATATATATATATCATCAAATCGCAATCATATCAATATATTCTATTCATGATTTTTCATTTCATAACTATCATACTTAATCTCATCCGCCTGACATCCATAGAGAAGCCAACCGATGTACCCCGTATGCCTGACATCGATAGCAAAGCCAACCGATTACCCTCTATGCCTGACATCGATAGCGAAGCCTACCCTATATGCCTGACATCGATAACAAAGCCAACCGATGTACCCTATATGCCTGACATCGATAGCGAAGCCAACCGATGTACCCTATATGCCTAACATCGATAGCGAAGCCGACCGATGTATCTGATTCAACTCACACAAATCAATCTCATATCATACAAGCACATCTTATCGAAAACAAAATTATACGTATATATCCCGTATATAGGTGTCACGAAAAGCAAACAAACATTTCGCAAGTCAATCTATTATACTTATCACAAAACACTTAACGTAGACGACTGGGATCAGACAAAGCTCAACTCTATAGCTGCAGTAGTTCCTAGATTACTTAACCGACAAATCATCTTAGCAGAGGTAACTGGACCGACTGCTCTGATACCACAATTGTCACGACCCAAATTATTGAGTCGAGACCGGCGCTAGGGAATGGGAGTGGTAGCTCCGAAACCCGTAGCAAGCCTAAAACCACTAATAATTTTTTTGCATTTAAAAGTATAATATTATATATAAAATATTTTCGGAAAACTCTTTTAGATAATACATTTATAGTTATTAAAATATCATGTCAGAGTTTACATTAAAAATTAATTACTTGAAATCAAATCACAATTCTTCTATTGACGCCTACTAACTACTACAGCTCTAGGAACTTATACTTGTGCAAGTCCAACGACTTCTGGCACAATGAAGGTGGTTTGTCTGATCCGACTCCGGCTACCTGAAAACATCAGAGTGAGGGGTCAGTATTTGGGAAAATACTGAGTGAGTATGCAACTTATTATCGATATTATCAAAATACACATCGCATACTAAACATATATATCTATCTCAATATAATATGAAAATAACATAACATTTACAAATAACAGATCCGACCGAAACCCTAATCTTAAACTCTTAACTTATCTTATTCCGAATATTCGAATCAAACTGATCCAAATAGTCCGACCCGGGAGTGTTCACACTCTACCTCGTCGATCGCGACCTATCTCTTAATCCCAAAGTGTGAGTCAAACTCACTTGTGGGTCCAACCCACTAGATACGGGGCTCAGGTTACACTGTAACCGAGTTCTCGCTCGTATCACATTCATATCATATGCGCATTTCGTAATCTCATAGACAATCTAGACACGCTAGACTGACTCAAATACTGGTGATCACACAGCCTATTGACACCCAATAGGTAGTTGGTTTCTTCGGATCGCACACTAGATATTCATATTCAAAACAATGAATATAACAACATTCATATAATCAAATTCATCGAACATAACATCTTATACTAGAAAATTATATAAATGCGGTGTATTGATAATAATATTTGTAATATATGAAATTAACTTTTATAATAGTAATACGCGAAAGTAAATTGCCACTCACTGTGACCGCTATTCCTTATATCCGAACATAAGCTCCAGGAGACTGGTCCGTCAATCCTAGTCGAGCTTCTTGGTTCATCATACTCGTAGCCCGATAGTTCGTCACATCTATCATATGATTCTATCGTTAAAAGATATACTTAGAGAATCCTATTCTTAAAAACCGCACTATACCTAACACGAAAAAAGTACGAAACATAACCTTCGTGATCTAAACGTATCTTTCTCTATAGATCTCTATTCATATCTTGATTACTCATCATGCTAATGTTCATTGCTATAATGTCTTATTAATATTCATTTTAAGACATTTGTCAGAGTTCTACACCTGTATCATACCATTAGAATTTTGCTCCCGGAAGTCCCCCGGAGGTCACGATCGAAGTAGGGCACGTCGTGCTAGCTTGGCACGTCATGCCCTTCAATTTTCATGAAGGGCACGTCGTTCCCTTCCTTATGCACGTCGTGCACCCTTGTGGTGCACGTCGTGCACCCTTGTGGTGCACGTCGTGCCCACTTCGAGTACGACGTTTCCGACGTATACGGACCATTTGAGAGGCTCCAAATCACTCAAAACTCATCCTAACACATACCCAAATCATCTTAACACAAAACCCACAAAGAATCCTTACAAAAACGATGAAAACCGACATGCTTTAGGCGTTACGATTCAAACGTAACAATTTCTCTCCAAACAGCCCATAGATTCCGATTTTTAACACCCAAAACTGAAATATTACCTTGATTTGAAGCTTAAGATTGATAGAGCTTCCAATTCCAAAGAGTTCGCCGCGAAAATCGTCCGAAACGGACGCCGAACGGCGAAACGGCGGCTAAACGACGATATCGATCGATGAAATGTTAAACACTCTGGATCCTTGTATCTCTTTCTCTGATTTCTTCTTTAAACTGATCCATATATATATAACATGGTTAAAATACTCCTTTAATCCTTATTTTGTTTATTTGTCACAACTAATCCTTTAAACTTTTCTTTCGTTCAATTTAATCCCTCGCTTAACTAATTAACACTTTAATCATAACGTATACGTATTATCTATATCCAATAAACAATACGAATCTCAATATTAATATTTTCCCGTCCATAATCTTTTAATTACTATTCTCGAGATTAATTGGCTAATTTGCACTTTGGTCCTTGAACTTTTCAAAAGTTGCACTTTAGTCCAAAATGCATCCGCGTCCAAATTTCAAAGGCCAAATGTCTTAAAAAGGCCAAACCTTTCATAAAAATTTCACAAAAGTCCCGACCTTTCAATTTTGTCAATTTTGGCCGAAAAGAAATTATTTAGTTTCAATTGTGGCCAACTCTCAATTTGATTTCAATTTGCCTATGTGGAGCCTATGTGACGCCTATGTGGCATGCCAAATATTGAAAGGTCAGGACTTTCGTGAAACCAAATAATCCATTTTTGGCCAAAATCGACAAAATTGAAAGATCAGGACTTTTGTGAAACCAAATAATCAGTTTTTGGCCAAAATTGACAAAATTGAAAGGTGATGACTTTTGTGAAACTTTTGTGAAAGGTTTGGACTTTTTACAACATTTGGCCAATTTTAAAAGGTCTCCGATTGACCCGAAACTTTTACCAATATACTATAAAACATTTCGCGGACCTTGGCGAAATAATTTCCCTTTTGGGACTTAACTGGTTAAATTACCACTTTAGTCCCTGAACTCTGGTTTGAGACTTTTCTTGACATTTCTCCTTTTAATTTAAATTCCAACTTTAGAATTGGAATATGATATTAAATTCTACATAATTACTTTAATTTCTTGGAAATTATTTCCGATATCGCCACCCTGGCGAATCAGAACTGGACACATGATCCAATTAAATATTTAAATATTTTGAAGTATTACATAACTGACATTTTATATAGTTAAAATTTTGAGATGTAGTGTAATATACAAATTGAATCTCTTTTAAGTGAAATGTATTTAAAAGTATATAAAACCAAAATAAACCTGATGTGAACCTGATATGAACCTATATCAACTGAACTATCTTATCATTTTTATAAAATTTATCTTACTGCTCTTTATAATCTTATTTGATACTTAATATAGAGAAAATTTTGAGATATAGTCTATTATAAGAATTGAATAACTGTTTTTAAATGAAATATAATTTATAGCCTATAAAACTAAAAAACAACCTGATGTGAACTATATATGAACTTGAAATAATACCACATAAGGTTTATAGAATTTAAAATTTAATAAATTATTTTAAATTATTTTTAAAAAAAAATTATACCATCAAAAATAAATTAATAGTGGTTTGGAAATAAGTTTTCAAGATTTTTGCATGGCGTTTTGCACAAATTTAATGTAAATTCAAATATTGACTAAATATCAACTCAATATAACCTAAAGTAAATTAATAGTTCTTAGTAAATTGATTATAAAATTAAAAATTAAATTATAATAATTAATAATGTATTTAAAACTATTATTTCAACATAATTATAACTATAATTTTATTTAGTAAATAAAATCATAGTGTTTATAGCAGCCGCCACCGTCGTCTCTTTCGCCACTACAATCCACCGCCGTCACCTATTTGCCACCACTACCCAGCACCGCTGCCTCCATTGCCACACAAGCCCATCACCATCGCTTTCTTTTTTGTCACAGCTCAAATCTTTCATCGTCGCCTCCATCGCCACTGTTCTTTGTGCAACACCAACCACACTGCAATATTATAACCACCACCTTCAAGAATTGCAACCACCATTAATCCCAAATTTTCAAATTTACTCAATGAACACCTTAGCATTATTTCTCATAGAAATAAACCAACAAAGTAAAAAAAGTTAAATAAATATTCACAACCCAATAGGCGATGAGATACTGTTGGTATGATCAACAATTTAAACAAAATCCCAAAATAAAAACTAAAAATCCAGACTTGAAACTACAAAATTGAATTGAAAATATTACAATGAGATTTCTATGACCTACAATATCAAAAATCTAATGGTTAGAACACAACAATAAAACAGAAGATGCATATCAATCACCTAATTAGACTTCGCTGATATATAGTAGTAGATGTAGGAATAGTAACTAGAGCAGTAAACGACCGGACATTTACCAAAACTCAGCCGGACGCCGCTGAACCTTCACTGAACTGATGGCGAACAAGCAGACGGAGACCAAGGTTAATCAACTTTTCCAGTGATCGGAACTCTTAAACCGTAATTCTTTCAATCAGTGCTTCAACTTATAATCTCTGGGATGTTAAGAAGAAGGGGGCAAAAGTGTCTATTTTATTTTAAATCCACTAATTTTGGGTGAACAAAGGATCATTTTACCCCCCGAACTTGGCGCAAAGTATCAAAAATGTCCAAATTAGCGAAACCGGATCACTTTTACCCTGAACTTGGCAAAACCGTTTCAAAAACACCCCTATGCTGATGTGGCACCCTAATTGGAGAGTGAGATTTTAATTTTACTCTAATTAACCCTAATTAACTTAATCTAATTAAATATTTAACCCTGATTAATCTATTTTAATTAAATCTTTAATTTAAATTTTAAAAACAATAAATTTATCGGATTTTTTTTTACACCACCGCCGCCGCTATCCGTCTTCCTCCACCTCTACCAACCACCACCCAAAATTCATCAACCACCGCCCAAACCCAACAACAACCGCCCGAAACCCACCCACCACCTATTTCAAATTCTCCGGCGAACCCAGATCTGGGTTTCCAGATCTGGGTTCGAGTCGGTTCGTCTCAGAGACGAACTGTTCGTCTCTCAGAGACGAACCCAGGTCGTCTCTCACATAGACGACCTGATTCGTCTCTGTGAGAGACGAACCCAGGTCGTCTCTCACATAGACGACCTGATTCGTCTCTGTGAGAGACGAACCCAGTTCGTCTCTCACAGAGACGAACTGGGTTCGTCTCTCAGAGACGAACTCCGGTCGTCTCTCACAGAGACGAACTCAGCAGCTGCAGGAAAAGATTTCCGGCAGCTGCTGATTATAATTTAAAAAAAATTAAAATTATTTTGTAAAAAAGTACGAAAAAGTCCTTCATATTTTTAGTTAATTTAGTTTTGATGTATAAAGTTTTTAAATTAAATTATTTTTTTAATTATTAGGGACTAATTTATAAAATATTAAAAAAATTAGGATCATTATAATTATTTCACCATTAAAAACCACCTAGGAAAAAAAAACCACCCCTAAAACCAGAAAGTGTGCCTCACTCTCTTAGGTGAGAGTGGGGAGGGGGGTTTTTGTACCAAATTTGACAAGTTCAGGGTAAAAGTGATCCCGTTTTGCTAATTTGGACGTTTTTGATACTTTGCGCCAAGTTCGGGGGGTAAAGTGATCCTTTGTTCAATTTTGGGTGATTAGGAGGTTTGTACAAATTTTTATTGTTTTATGAGAGATTACTGCTTATTAAATTTTTGTGAGGTATAAAAATTAGTGAAGGTCTATTTTGAGTGATTTGTGTAAAAATCCTTTAATTTTATTCGAGTGGGGTCATGTCACGACGCAAAATCGAGGGCCGCGACCGCCGCTAGGGAATGGGAATTATAGTTCCGAAACTTAGTAAGCCTGAAATTCACTAAACAAATATACATTTATATACACTGGTATAACATTACAACTTGATCGGTCTATCGTTTCCGTACCTTGTACGTACAAACCCGGCATATACTACTAGTGTCAAAGTTACATCACAGGAATCTACCTCCGTGGTACAATGCATAACTATCGTAGCCAGACCAACATATACACAACAGACAGCAACTATAAACCTTATAAAATTTTACTACTATACTAGGCCATGACATTGGTCAGACATCACACTACTGCAACAATCATGGAAGTCAGAACTGTACATTAGAACATTGACTTCCGGTCAAAGACGGACTTCTAGCCACGTCCAGAATCTAGGTACCTGAAAAACACATACTATTTGGGGTCATCTATTAAGCTGAGTGAGATATACTTTACTTACCATATTATCAAAATAAGAATCGCATTATATATATATATATATATATATATATATATATATATATATATATATATATATATATATACAATCACATTTTCAAACAATTCCAATATATACAATCACAGCGATTGCAAACAATTCACTTAGGACAAGTATTTGATCCGATCGAAACCTTAATCTTAAACTCCTAACCTTTCCTAATCCGTATCGTATTCGTATCAAATCATTTTAATCAAAGTGGTATGGTCCCGAGATAGTTCGACCGAGTTACCGCTACCACGTGGCAAAGTCCCGAAATAGTTCAACCGAGTTACTCATGCCACTGCTTAATCCCAAGTTGTGAGTCCCGAGATAGTTCAACCGATTTACTCACTAGATACAAGTCCCGAGATCCCAGATCCACCGAGTTACCTCGTATCTACAAAACATAATCCTCCTTCCATTTCATAATCACAAAAATGATCAACACTTAATCAGCTCACATCAACCGTTTCTATGTACGCATATTTAGACTCTTATAAACACCAGTGATCACACGGCCTATTGACGCCCAATAGGTAGCTTGTTTCTTCGGATTGTATACAAATTCACATTAACAAATAATCGACAAGTCATAAGCAAAGTAATACAATTCATATATCAAACAAGTCAATCCAATACAGTGTAGTTCAATCCATAAACAAACAAGTTGAATATAATTCAATCATATACCAACAATCCAAATCAAACAATTCAACTTAAATAACTAATGCGATGCATTTAATACTAATGTATAGTGTATATATAAATTAAATGTTATAGGATGATACGAGTGAGTAAAATATACTCACTACTTGCTATTCCAATTCTTTTGCGATTTCCTTGTCTTGGCCGAACCCCTTAGACAAAATCGTCAAGTTTGTAGCTCTTCTATGCGTTGATTAATTGGTATAGATCAGTAGAGCTCCTCGTCCTCGTTCTGTAGCCGCAAGAATCGTCCAATTCCGTCAAGAAACGAGTAAGTTATGGTGATTTTAAGCTTTTACATGAAAAGCTTTTAAAGGAAGAAGATAATGATTTTTGATGACTGCTCTTCAAATGGAAAATCTGAGTTTAAACTCCAATTAATTCCCTTATATATTTATGGCAAAGTTACCTCTTGGTCCTTATGGTTGCCACCTCCTCAAAAGTTGATTCCTAACTTTTCTTTCGTCCAATTTAGTCCTCAATCGCTTAATTATTCGAATTCGATAATTTCCGTATTATTTATTTTCAAATAAATATTATTATTCCCATATCTCTTAATGCCATTTCCCGTCGATTTATTTTGGCAATTTTGGTTAAAACGCTCAAATTTCCAATTTGAGCTAAATTGCATTTTTTCCAAGTTTGTCGTCCAAATTAAATTTAAATAAGTATCGATAACCATTTTATCGATATATTTTTTCATAAATACTAATTCCCGTCAATTATTTATTTAATTTGTATTTTCCGGAAATTAAACGCTTATTTTCCAATTTTGAGCTAAAGTGGACTTTTAGCCACTTTCTCACATTTATCTCTTTACCCCAGTTCCATTTTCCTTGTGGAATATTATTATTAAAATTTTCTTATTGAGATTCCAATGTCGACCTACTCGGGTCTTCTTTTATTTAATTATTCTGCTTAATTTCTTATTTTTCTCATTTTGACAATTTAGAATGAGACTCACTACTTATTTTCTAAACCTCAAAATTCCAGGTTATTACATTCACCCCACCTTATAATGAATTCGTCCTCGAATTCAAGTGTTTGCCACCTACTAAAGAAAAACACCTACGAGTATTTCAGTTGCATACTCATTTTGATTTCTCACGTACACTCTTTTAGTAGAGTGGTTCTTCTTCTTATGACACTTCTCCGCTTATAACTTGAATAATTGTCTTTATTATCAAGTCCCTGATTCATCTCACGATAACTGTTAACATCTTGATCAAGATGATTAGTCTTATCGTTACGTTCCTTCGTATCTTATTCGTAAACCCGTGGTCTCCTTTATAATCTATTCCGTTGTGAACTTCTCAGTTCACACATAGCTGCTTCACATATGATTCCCATAATGGTAGGACAATAATTGTTGTCACATTGGGATTTTACTCCCGTTGTTTATTAACTCCTTGCCTTACTAGGCTCATATCCTTTCACTTCTTATCGTTTGTTCTTTCTTTAATCTTTATCCATTACTTATGGATATTAACTTTGACTCACAATTTCAAGTTATCCTAACTTATCCAAAGTTGTCTGTCTAGCTCACTTTGGCTATCCAAATTTCTTGTTCAAAAGCGTTTATTTACCAAACCAAGTTGACATTCCTATAGTCAACAATGTTGTCTATGACTTTTATTTGAACTTCGAGTTGTCAATAGTACCCGAAAGTGTCGAAAATTGGCCTGGAAATTGCGTTTCTGGGCTAACTTTGTAGAATTGCTTGTATAAACTATTGTTTGATTCCATAGACTAAGCATTCACATGCTCTTTTCCTGAAATAAACTCATGATTCTTATACCTTATCTTCTTGTCTACAACTTTCTTTTACAGTCGAACTACTTTCGGTATCTCTTTGATTTCCAAAATCGTCCTTGACGCCGGTTACTAGCCATACGTTTTATCTTTTAATTAATTCATATTTTCGCTCGTCTTTGAGCTTGAAAATAATTGATCCAATTAAATAATGCCATGATCAAATTATCCAAATTTGATTTATGCAATATTATTTACTTATATCCCTTGATTCTGATTAAAAGTAGTCGAGTTTCGGGATCCAAACTTTGCCCGAAACATAGCCTCGTGGCTAATTTGGAATTGCGTTCTATCATTGCCAATTCCAATTTACCTTGCCTTCGAAATTTCTTTAAACACCTTTACTTAACGTGTATTTATACTTTTCTTATTAAGTATAAGGTTGACCTTTCGTCTTATCTCGCACCTTATCCCTTGATATTCGGGTTACCATGTTTGTCTAAACCAAAAAATACGTAACTTATTATCTTGCACTCGACTAACATGATTCTTTTGTTTTCCCTTCTTATTCTCTATCCATAATTCGATTGTTATTATTAACATATATTCCTTATTCCCAAACAACGTTTTTCCTTGTCCGTCAGTCGTTCATGTTTTTCGAGATTCATGATGAACTATTATTCCATAATAATTCTATCGGTTCCCTCTCGATTATTTCTCAAATGTTAATCTCAATCCTAACATTTTCTTGTTAGGTTGTACTATCCTTGATATTCTCTACCTCTGGCTCACATCGTATAAACATTTAAAGTATATCGGGATTCGACGTCGTCGTTTTTTTACGTTTCTCGTCTATCTTGTATCTGATCATGTCTATACTCATCTTTTTCTTTTACGCTTTCGCTGCGGTACTCCGATTAACCATTTACTAACTTAATCAACAATTGGAATTAGACGATTGTTCGTTTGATATCCTTGTCAAGGGCTGATGGTATATAGGAAATCTTTCCATTTATACCAACATCATAATTCATGGTCCTCTGGTGTTGAATCTCATGAAGTTGAACGCTCTCCATATAGTCCTTAACATGTGCCGCGTCCATCTTTCATGGTGTACTTCTTACCTCTCGATCCTATAACTTCAATCGTCCATATTGGATTGATAACATCTTTATCATCGTCTGATACAATCCTTTCCCTTTCCTTATTATATTTCTTAATTGTTCCATCAGTCTTATTCATATGTTTCTCGATCACTGTATCCATCTCATTCCAACGTACATGTTGTACATGATACTTCTTGGTTATAATGAATGTAGGATTGATAATTCCTTTATCATTGTCCATTGAAGTTCTTATCTTTATGGTATCGCATTTCTCGATCCCTTTGCACTTCTCGTATTAACCATCCAAACATCAACTATCGATAGGAAGTCAAAGTTATTCCCTTTTTGAACTTGTCTACGTTTACACTCTTAATTGTGTGTATATTTCTATATCAAGCTCATTCCGACATTTGATATATTCGTAAGGTTAATCTTGGGTTCTCGTTCCGTCTGTATATTGGCCCTTTCCGTCTATAGATATATTGAATTCGCTTTCTCTTATATCACTTCATTCTTTATGCTAGGCGTCTTTCCGTCAGACTACCTCATTACGATCTACTTTTCTTTCTCATTTACTTTTATAGATTACTACGCTTTGTATGCGTATTGTTTAATTGTTCTTATCCTTACATGGTATTTTCCATGGTCCGTATTTTTCTCAAGTCTATATCCATTCTCTTTTCGCTTTATACGTTGTACTTTCATCCCGTATCACACTTGGGTAAGCACCAATCTTAGGTACCTTACTGATATCTTACATGTCTCGCATCGATAAATCTCAATAATATTTATTATTACTAGGGCTCATTTCTTATATTGGGGTGTATTTTATCACATACATTCATTCTTGTTTATCAAGAATCTTTTTGTTGTCATTGTCGCAGGGCTTTACATCTGAGTTTCTTACAAAAAAAAAACACTTTTCAAACATCATTGACTGGCCAGTCTTTAAAACTTTTCTTTCGATTAAAATACTTTTGCTTTAAATTGTTTAAAAATATTAGTACAATTGTAGCTCAGAGTGATGACATCTCTCATCACTAAAGCGTTGCTCGATAAAATCATGTTTTCTTTGATGTTTAAATAAATATGATGCATGATCTATATTTTTGAAAATCATTTTTTTTGTATGCATTGCTAACGTGATCATGATGTATCATATGCAAGGTCAGAGCACAATTGCACTATTTAAAATCACAAGTATCTTGGAAAAATAGTAAGTCCCTCCAGACTACACACCTTACGACATTAATGGCTTTTCATTATAATTTATTGGGGTTTATTATGATTTTAATATTGGAAGTTTCGTTATCCATGAACACTTATCCAAGTGTTTTATAGCCAATGCTATTCTTAGCTAGCATTGCTAGACGAATACCCCGTTTCCCGTCCTTTAATACTCATCCACCTCTATAGTTCACCATCTCGATTATATTCTGATCTCACGTAGCCTTTAGGCTCACGTGTCAATCTTTCATATCATCCTTTCTTTGATATCGTTTACCATCCTTGTTGTAACGAAAACATAATATAGGGGATTACGTTTCACGCCATATATACTATGTATATTATGTAATTTATGCATTCTTTGTTCAATTTCTATACTAGCAACTATGTATAGGATAAAGCCTATATGCGCGATTTTCTCAATCTATCTCTATTGCCATTATCCTAATAATACAAAATTCTATCAATGCATGCCATATCAATCGATCACATAATAAACAAAACAATACAAAAATTTCAATCACATAGACACATTTGGCACATAAACATAGAAATCATTTCGTACTTGGGGGCGTCTAAATGTACTCACCCCTTTCTCGGGTCACAATGCCATATTCGCGTCCTTTGGCGCATCTAGCACTGCCTCTACCTCTGTGCAAAATTGCGGGGTTATGCCAATTACTAGGAAAAGGGAATGTCGGTCTCTCACGTCGAAATAAGAAAGGTGGAATGGAATAGTCATTCCACTCATGGTCGTTGGCTATCTGACAAGCTCTAGCGAATAAAATTCCAAATTCTCAGGTGCATCGTTGTATAGCTAAACAAAGTCGGGTCCTAAACCCCTAATGTACTAACGGTTCACCTCTTCTGATGCTTCCTCTTTGGATAGGTCTTCCTCACTATCCTTACTAATTTCCATTTCCAGGAAAATGGTCCTACCTCGAGTTATAAAAGATCCCTTAATGTCTGATCTGCACTCGTTCTGACGTATCTCCTACAGTCTGTCAGTATCTACATGAAATCCATCTTGATGAATAGGAGGCGATTCCTCCTCTTCTGATGCAGCATGTAGCTGAGCTCTATTTTGCCCAGATATACTGAACAAGAACAATTCTTAATCATGAGATACTGTCCAAACAACTTTTCCACAATATCCAATAATTTATTATATGATATGCACTATCGAACTTAAGGCTTGACTAACTATCTAAGCATATCACAATCACTTAAACACTTAAGCAATCTCACACACACGCGTTCTACTCGGCAATAGACAGCTTATAACATCAAACAAATTCAATCAAACACATATTGTCAATAAGGCTTGACTCTATACGCTGCAATAGTTCCTAGGTATATAGGGTCAAACAGACACTTTTCAAAGGCTGGCAGTGGTAACTGGACCAACTGCTCTGATGCCAACTTTGTCACACCCAAAATCGAGGGCCGCGACCGGCGCTAGGGAATGGGAATTATAGTTCCGAAACCCGTAGCAAGCCTGAAATTCACTAAAACTTTTTCGCAAATAAACAATCATACAATGACTTTACAAACGCAACATTTAAACAAAGATACATTTATATACACTGGTATAACATTACAACTTGCTCGAGTCTACCGTTTCCGTACCTTGTACGTACTAACCTGGCATATACTACTAGTGTCAAAGTTACATCACGGGAATCTACCTCCGTGGTACAATGCATAACTATCGTACCCAAACCAACATATACACAACAGACAACAACTATAAGCCTTATAAAATTTTACTACTATACTAGGCCACGACACTGGCCAGACATCACACTACTGCAGCAGTCATGGAAGTCAGAACTGTACATTAGAACATTGACTTCCGGTCAAAGACAGACTTCTAGCCACGTCCAGAATCTAGGTACCTGAAAAACACATACTATTTGGGGGGTCAGCTATTAAGCTGAGTGAGATATACTTTACATACCATATTATCAAAATAAGCATCGCATTTAAAACATTTTTAATATATATATATATATACAATCACATTTTCAAACAATTCCAACATATACAATCACAGCGATTGCAAACAATTCACTTAGGACAAGTATTTGATCCGATCGAAACCTTAATCTTAAACTCCTAACCTTTCCTAATCCGTATCGTATTCGTATCAAATCATTTTAATCAAAGTGGTACGGTCCCGAGATAGTTCGACCGAGTTACCGCTACCATGTGGCATAGTCCTGAGATAGTTCAACCGAGTTACTCATGCGACTGCTTAATCCCAAGTTGTGAGTCCCGAGATAGTTCAACCGAGTTACTCACTAGATACAAGTCCCGAGATCCCAGATCCACCGAGTTACCTCGTATCTACAAAACATAATCCTCCTTCCATTTCATAATCACAAAAATGATCAACACTTAATCAGCTCACATCAACCGTTTCTGTGTACGCATATTTAGACTCTTATAAACACCAGTGATCACACGGCCTATTGACGCCTAATAGGTAGCTTGTTTCTGCGGATTGTATACAAATTCACATTAACAAATAATCGACAAGTCATAAGCAAAGTAATACAATTCATATATCAAACAAGTCAATCCAATACAGTGTAGTTCAATCCATAAACAAACAATTTGAATATAATTCAATCATATACCAACAATCCAAATCAAACAATTCAACTTAAATAACTAATGCGATGCATTTAATACTAATGTATAGTGTATATATAAATTAAATGTTATAGGATAATACGAGTGAGTAAAATATACTCACTATTTGCTATTCCAATTCTTTTGCGATTTCCTTATCTTGGCCGAACCCCTTAGAAAAAATCGTCAAGTCCGTAGCTCGTCGATGCCTTGATTAATTGGTATAGATCAGTAGAGCTCCTCGTCCTCGTTCTGTAGCCGCAAGAATCGTCCAATTCCGTCAAGAAACGAGTAAGTTATGGTGATTTTAAGCTTTTATATGAAAAGCTTTTAAAGGAAGAAGGTAATGATTTTTGATGGCTGTTCTTCAAATGGAAAATCTGAGTTTAAACTCCAATTAATTCTCTTATATATTTATGGCAAAGTTACCTCTTGGTACTTATGATTTCCACCTCCTCAAAAGTTGATTCGTAACTTTTCTTTCGTCCAATTTAGTCCTCAATCGCTTAATTATTCGAACTCGATAATTTCCGTATTATTTATTTTCAAATAAATAATATTATTCCCATATCTCTTAATGCCATTTCCCGTCGATTTATTTTGGCAATTTTGGCCAAAAACGCTCAATTTCCAATTTGAGCTAAATTGCACTTTTTCCAACTTTGTCGTCCAAATTAAATTTAAATAAGTATCGATAACCATTTTATCGATATTTTTTAATAAATACTAATTGCCGTAAATTATTTATTTAATTTGTATTTTCCGGAAATTAAACGCTTATTTTCCAGTTTTGAGCTAAAGTGGACTTTTATCCACTTTCTCACATTTATCTCTTTAACCCAGTTCCATTTTCCTTGTGGAATATTATTATTAAAATTTCCTTATTGAAATTCCAATGTCGACCTGCTCGGGTCTTCTTTTATTTAATTATTCTGCTTAATTTCTTATTTTTCTCATTTTGACGATTTAGAATGAGACTCACTGCTTATTTTTTAAACCTCGAAATTCCGGGTTATTACAGGTCATATGATCTGACCGAAAAGTGTGCAAAAACTGACCGAAATCGAAAACTTAAATCGAACTGATAAATTCGGTTTGATTCAATTTGCGATTGTAAAATTATTTTGGTTGGTCGCTTCGGTTCAGTTTGGAGTATAAAGTATTTCAATTAGTTTTCTATATAAACTGAACCGAAAAAACTGAACCAACATATTTAGTTCGGTTTCAAAAATAATTTTCTCCTAAAATTTTGGCCGGTTAGGTTTAACCGAATGAACACCCCTAATTCGATCACCATAGTGTGGCATTTCCATTGTATAATATAGTAGGTCAAATATTAAATAATTGTCTTACATATCGCACCCAACCAATTTATTTTGCAATTAATCTCTCATGACCGTAGGTTGCCCCTCCTAGTTATGCAAATGTTAGCCCAACCAATGACAGCTGTGGAACGTATTTAAACCCTGTGTAATTTTTGATATATACTCATATTTATAGATATCATGCCATTTACGGCATTCAGGCTGTTTACCTTAAATATATTGTATAAAAATTTTGTTATCATGGTAGAACAATAATGCAGCTCATGCTTCTGATGCTTATAGTTTTTTTCTATAAATTTAAAGTCCAAACATAATGAATAGGCTAATAATTCGAAATTTTTTTTCCATTGCACCTTGACGTTGAAAAACTCTCTCAAAATCCTCCCATCTTTAAATTTCATTTCAATAGCACCCTGACGTAGGAAAATCCTCTCAAAATCCCCCCACCTTTAGATTTTTTTTTTCAATTGTACCCTAAATTGGAAATTTTTATGGTTTTAATTGTAAAAAGTAATTGGATATAATTTTAGGAAGAATAATTTTTTACATTATTAATAATATTAGTATTTTAGTTAGAATATAGATTAAAAATGAAAAATATATTAATTTTTTTTCATGTGAAAAGAGGTCAATTTAATACTTTAGGGTATAATTGAAAAAGAATTTAAAGGTGGGGATGTTTTGAGAGAATTTTCCTACGTCAGAGTGCAATTGAAAAAAATTAAAATTGGAGGCTTTTGAGTGATTAAACCTAATAAATAAGAGTAGAACCCAAGACTTCAAAGGTCTTGGACTTTCCTATTAACCAATTGGATGGGAGATCGTTGATGGCATTTCCCATACTTGGCTAAGTCTCTTGGCTTTGTATCGTTTTACCACTTCTGTGGTTTCTATAAAGCTTATATTTATCCAAAAAGAAAGTACATCATTCTTGAATTGATACAATCATTTTAAAATACATTAATTATTTTAAAATACACTACTGAAATATGTAAATGATAACATATAAAATTACATTAATAACATCAGTAGATAATATATTTCAAAAATATTAGCTTAGTTCACAGACGGTGGATTGAGTCTATTTAAAAAAAATTGACAAAAAAACTCATTAAAATATATCTCGCTTTTTGATCAAATATATTGCTCCAGCTTATAAACATGCAATTTAATTGATTTAAACAGATTCATTTTATTAGATACTCTTTCCGTTTTTTTTCTATCTAGCCAACTTCATATATTTATAATTATTTATCTATTTAAAATTTCAAAATGACTTTTGTCATTATTTTTCAAATTTACCTTTTTCATAATTATATCTTCATGTAATAAATCAAAGTATTGATATAGAATTAGGAGAATATCACAAAAATACCAAAAAAATGGCTCAACATTTCATACATTGTCATCTAACTCCATTATTTATCATTCCTACCACAAAAGCACAAAAGTTTACAACAAACACCATTTCATTAAAAAGGTGACACATGGCAAACATGACATTATCTTAATAAAAAGAAATAAAAACAGCTAGCACATGTGATTGGCGTGTCAGAGCGCGTCAGCGCGTCAAAGCGTCAGCCAATAGCACGCAAGCATCAACAAATTATAGACAAAGTTTTGTAATATCATCTGATACATCTCCGATACATCTCCGAGATATCATTGATACATTCTCCAAAAAAATAAAATTAACAGTTTTTTATTTATCTTTTAAAAATATATTTTGATTATATATCGTATTTTATTATTCCTGTATATTTATAAATATAAAAAAATCCACAAAATTATTCAAAGTAATATTTACAAAAATTAGAAAGTTAGTTTAATTAACTACAATAAATAATTATGTATCAATGATATATCAAACAAATATATGTAAAAAATATATAGTGTGTAACTTTAATAAAAATGTATAAATTTAGTAAAAATGTATCTATCATGTATCTATTTAAATACATTTAAAAATATTTCTATCGTGTATAAATTATGTATCAGCGATGTATCTATTAAATACATTTAAAAAATGTGTCTATCATGTTTATATATATATATATATATATATATATATATATATATTTTATAGAATTTGACGATGATTTATTTGAATATATAAGATATGTATCCACGCTATAAATAATACTCCAACGATGGCAGTCCTTGAAACTATAGAACTTGACAAATCAGAAATGTATCAGCGATGTATTAAATATGCATCATATATGTATCGGCGATATATTAAATTATATGTTTGATAATTTTTCAATTTTATTGATACACGACCTAACTTATAATAATATATATCACATAGAAATTATGTATCACGGATGTATCTATTACGAATATTTAAAAAATATATATGTATCAACGATGTATCTATTTAAATATATTTTAAAAATGTATATCTCATGTATAAATTATGTATCAGCGACGTATCTATTAGTACATTTAAAAAATATACTATCATGTTTAATTTTTTTTGATAAAGAACAATGTATCAGCGATGTATCTATTATACATAAATTATGCATATGTTAAGTATATTTAAAAAATATATTTATCATGTATAAATTATGTATCAGCGATGTATCTATAAAGGTAAATTTTAAAATACCTACGCGTTTGGCAAAGAAAACCTATACGTACGAATATGTATCAAAAATGTATCGGAATGTGTATCAAATATCTATCAAAAACTTGATAATTTTTCGATACAAGATTTTGGAAACCCACCAATAAATGTATAAATTATGTATCAGAAATGTATTTATTAAATAAATTTAAAAAATGTACGTATCAAATATGTACTTAGTGGTATCGGAGATGTACCAACTATGTATCTAAGATGTATCAAATATATATATAAGATGTATCCAATATGTATATCGCAATATATTTATGATATAAAATTTTGACAATCATCTATTTATAAAATAAACTACAAAACTAATAATAAATATACTAAAAATATAGCAAACATGTATCAGAAGTATATCAAATATGTATCAAACTTGTATCAAATATATATTTGATTATTTTTTAATTTTTAACGTAATTTGACAATGTTTTATTTAAATATATATTTTTAGGATAAAATTGACAAATTTATTTTGAAATAAGTTATTATATTTCATACTTAATGTGAAAAATTAAAAATATAAAAATGAGTCAACTAAGTATATATTCTAGCCTAATTATTCAAGTAAAATTACAATTAATAAATTATTAACAAAAAAAATTAAAATATAATATTAATAAGAAAATTTTAACATTTAAATAAATTATCAGTATTAATAAAATAATATTTTGAAATTAGCATAATTACAATAAGGCTAAAGAAGTAATTATGTATGAATATATTGGATAGATTCCTCATGTTTAGTATGTAAAACAAAAAAATGAAATATACATTATTACAAAAAAAAGGGATGGGATAGAGATTATCCAGTTAGCGCGCAAGAAGGAGGCATGCGTGGTCATGTGCAGTCCTTATCCATTTAAAAAGAAAAATATGTGTTTTGTGGGTGTGGGTATTTAAAAAGATGGTGCTGATGAAAAGTATTAGACAAAAATGATAAGGAAGTAAACTATTTAAGAAAGAAGGTATTGTGTGAAAATAGAAGCTCTTTTTGTGGCTTTCTTGTTATTTTCTCTAGAATTAGTCTATAAAAAATACAAAGAACGCTTTTTTTATTTGTATGTTATCCACTAGATGAATAAGTAAAAGTAAAAAAAAAAAATACTTTCTAAATTAAATTTTCAAGCCTCATTTTATTCTATATATGGGTTGAAAAAAAATTCATTATTATATGTCTTTCATGTTTTATTAACAATGGTGGAAGTTTTTATAAATTTTATTTTAAAATCACTAAAAGAAGGATAAAAAAATAATTTTAATATAAAACTATTCTTAAAATAAAAATAATATTTTTAAAACGGAAAATAAAAAATGAAATTCTTAATATGAAATATAATGAAATATAAAAATAAAGTAACCTAAATGAAAGTTTTATTAATTTTTTTAATTATATTTTCAATTTAAAAAATATATTAAAATTGTATCTAAGTTTTTTAATTTCAATTCAAACATTTGTCTCCTTATCAATTGCAACTGGATTATGTAAATACGGTCAAATTTCAAAGAGATACTTTATTTTTAATTTTTCTACAACTTAAATATTAAAAAGATATTTTAATATATATATATTCAAAAAAATACTTGATTATATATGTTGTTTGATAGCAATTGATACATAGTATATATTTTTGTAATAAAAAATAAAATGCATATACAAAAATATAATTTTTTTATAATTAAAAAAAGGGGAGCACTTGTAGGAGGAATTGAACCTGCGACCTAGCAGTTTACTGCCCACTGCAAATACACTATAAATATTGCAAATACAACATAAACACTGCAATAAAAATGCACCGTATATATTCTAGAAAAATGAAAAAAATACACCAATAAAACATTGATAAACCAGAAAACCACCAGAAATACAATATTAATACACCATAAGTACACTATAACATAAACACACCATAAAAACACTGCAAATACACCATAAATCATCCATTGTTCACAAAATCAGTAGCATCAGTATAAAAAACAATCTATGAACAACAACAAGACAAAATAATTATATGAACAATTTAAGATTTTATAAATAAGAAAATAATAGATATACAATAATTTATTTACAAAATATTTAAATTATCACAAAAAATTTAAAAAATTATAAAAAAATCTAAAAACGATGTCGAGAAATTCATATCGCGAACGGAAAAGACGAACAAAAAAGCTCGAACGAAAGAGAACATAAGATACGAATGAAAAAACGACTGGAAGAGACAAAAAAATCCACCAGAAGTAAACGAATAGAAGCGCGAACAGAAAAACGAACGAAACAGACGAACAAAAAAGTAATTGAAAGAGACGAACGGAAAATCAAACATAAAAAAAGATGAAAAAAGAGATTTTTGAGAGGAAAAAAAAGAGAGTGACTATGTGAAATTTTAACCTAAATAAAGTAAAATTTCCATATATAATAGGATATTTTTATAAATAAGGTTGGTATTAGTGTATAGTGGAAATTTTTTGAGAGATGGTGTAAAAAGTGATAAATATTTTTTAAAATAGTGTGTATTTGATAAATAATTTGTATAAAAAGTTGACCACAAGTCACAACCCATTTTCATGAATCGGGACTAGCGCTAGGGTATGGGTATGGTTGTACTGAAATCCGTAGCTAGTCTTGCGGATAACAAACATTTGTCATTAACAACATTGTACCTGCATAAAACCACATGCTCGGGGGCAACCGAGACTCCAGCCTAGTCTAGCAGTTTATATTCAACATATAAATAACAAATGCTCAGTCAACTCCGAGTCTCTAACATGGCATAAATATTAAAATAACATAAGTTAATATAATAATGACAATCAACAAATAATCCAATTGAATTAATCTGACAAAAGGTACTATAACAAGTAAGACTTCTAATTACTACTGCGGTTTAAGAGTAAAATCAGTTCCATAACTTTAATAAAATAAAGTAAGACCTCCGAGGAAATAAAGAATCGGAGACCAGCTAACTCGCTCAAATCATAACCCTGGAAAAATTGGAAAAGCAACGGGGTCAGATATACTGAGATAAGTTCATACAACTATTTACATTTATTAAGTGAAAACCTTTAAATACCTTAAAACATTTGTAAAGCAATTTATCATTCTGGATAAGCATTGAAACCCTAAACCACAAATATCTAAATCCAGTTGTCGTGTCGGTGAGACGTATCTTCATAACCGATCCCCGACTGTCATTTAAATAAACACATGAGTCCTAGGAGAATAAGTTAAGAGCCGATATACGCGATAAGGAATTGATTAATCGAAGAAAGGAGTATTAGAATCTCTTACCGAAAGATTAAATCAAAGGGAATGAAGGAAAATAGAGTATCTCAGATGCTAGAGCGGCTTTAGGGTTTTAGAAAAGTGAAAAATTAGGTTAGGTCGAGTTAAGGGTCTATTTATAGGTCAAAATATCCAATTTGACAGAGGGGCACGATGGGAGGAGCGATGGACCCATCGTGCCTTCCATCGTGCCTTCCTCAGCAAAATGGAAAATATGTCTAGGGCACGATGCGAGGCGCGATGGAACCATCGTGCCTTCCATCGTGCCTTCCTCAGCAACATGGAAAAAGCCTAGGGCACGATGGCAGGCGCGATGGACCCATCGTTCCTTCCATCGTGCCTCCCTGCAAAAAGCTATAAAAATGCAAAAACTTGCATAAGGCCCAACGACAACGACGACCAAACCCAAAGTATAACATGGAACACATGGAGCCTAACGAACACCAAAAACGATCAACACGGTGACGGAACAACGCCGAAACTAAACGGAAAAACACGGGATATCACACCACAATTGACCATAATTGATAAAAAAATTAAAAAACATTTAAAAGATATAAAACAATTATTTACTTTCCAAATTTGAGATTTTTTTGTCTGGCATTTATGGGCGAATTTATAGATTGTTATCTAAGCAGCACTCTGCATTGCATACCTCTACTTAGTTTCTTTAACTTGTTACTTTAATCTTTCCCTTCCCTTTACTTTGTTTTTACAAAAGAAAATAAAAGAAATACTATTTGGCTAGAATTGTTTGACACCACATGGCCAAAAAGAAAATTATTAAAAATAGAAATATGAGAGGGGCATTTCTGCTAAAATAATTATTATGTTTTGAAAAATTACGACATGCACATATCAATCATAGAGTGAAGATGATCCTCGTTTAATTTTGAACTTTCATAACTGTACAAAAATGAAAATAAAAACTTTCAGATTTCAAAAAGAAAACCAATTTCAATAATATATGAACAAAAAAATGTACAAAATAATGAAACTGAAAATATAAACATAAAAATTGAAAGAACAAACAAACAAATATGAAAATATATATATATATTTATATACAGTTTATGTTAAAACATTTTATTAAAACATGAACACATTTTAAAAAAAAAAACTCAATATCAACAATATATGATCTAAAACACACACAAAATAATAAAATTGCAAATGAAAAAATTAAAATTAAAATTTAAAGAACAAAAAAATATGCAAAAATTTATAGTTACATAAAAAAGGTTAAAATAGTTAATAAAATATGAAAAAAAGAATCTAAATCTAAAAAATAACAAATAGTTATTAAATAAAATACATAACAATTTAAAAAATAATAATTAAGTTCAGAATTAAATACATCATAAACAAAATCAAAATATAAACTCAAATGATGTAACATAATACAACCATATAAAAAAATTAAAAACAACATAAGATATAAAGTAAAAATTTAATAAGTACAACATAAATGTTTAGAAACCTAAAATAGAAAAACTGTGAACCCTAAATAAATTAGTAAAGAATAAAAATCAGACCTTCGGAGGAGATTTCTTTGATTCATCGATGAAAATGCCTTTTTGCTTTTTTGATAACCGAGATATATTATCTGCATGTCTCTTATTTAAAGAAATAGGAGATCGACGAACTAAACCTTCTCAAGTTGATTTCACTTTTGTTGTTTTTTGGAGCTTTTCTTGTAACGGTCTTTGTAACACGCTATAATTTTAAATGATTATAATATGACATGAAATCAGATTGAAATAATTAAAATATTAAAAATAATATTTTAATATTTTGAAAGTTCGGATATTAAGAAAATATTCAAAAAAACTAAGTTTAAAAGTCAAAAGATAATAGTCAGGTGTGAATAATTAAAGTTATTAAATTAAATTACAGTAAGAGATTTAATAAACCGGGAGTTTATAAATTAAATTTAAGCGTAAATTTTATTTATATGTATCCCTAAAAGTTTATTGTAATTATAGGACTTTAAAATTTAATTTAGGAATTTAAATTTTAATTAACGGGTGTGAACGGGACTATTAAATTATAGAATACTCATTAACATCGTATAAATAGATATATTAGTAATTAATATAATAATATACTTCTCTAAATAGAGAGTTTGATATTTCGGACAAAATCTTAAAATTAAAATGTCGAAATTCAGAAGATTCGATGTTAAATAAAAGGATATAAGTTAATATATATATATATATATATATATATATATATATATATTAAATTTAGAAAGAAATATATATATGAAAAGAGGCGTCGAGGTTTGGTAAACACGTAAAAAAAATGAGTTACTTTAATTTCTAAACTTTAATTTTAATTACTTTCAAATTTTTAAATATTTAAATGTTAATAATTAGTACAAATTAAACTAAAGTAATTTATAAGTCCAAACCGAATAATTTTATTGTCAATATTTACGATCTATTGTTAAAAAGCTACTATCAAATTTTTATAAAATTTGGGCGTAGTGATTTTAGTCAAGTGGGTGTAATATTCCTTGTTTTCATTTGAGTTTTCGTCGCTGTATCGATCGTTTCAGATGTCCGTTAGACCCGTTCAAGTGCGTGTTTGAGTTTGGAAGCGGGTCCATGAGCTCGGGACCTCGTTTCAGGCCCAATCCAGGCCTCAGAATTTTATCTTTTCCCTTAGGCACGTCAGAGGGCGCGATGAGGTTGGCGCGCCTCGCGTCGTGTCCTCCTTAGAAAAAGTTTACCTTCGGGCGCGATGGCCCGTCGCCCCTCGCGACGCGCCTTCCATCACGCCCTACCTGACAGTTTCGACGTGGGTTATATAAATAGACCCCTTATCTGTTTTCAAACGCTCTCATTTACATTTTACAAACCCTAATCATAAAAACACTCTGATTTGATCTGTTACTCTACCATCTCATCAATTGTGTGACTTTGGTAAGTATTTCTTAAAGAGTGGACTGATTTAAATGTGTATTTAAATCCTTAGTAAACCTATTTAAGTGTTTTGGCACGTTTGTGTCTACTTTCGGTGATTTGGCCGTTTGTGGCTAGTTTCGAGTTGGTTATATAAGTGGATCTTTATTTTTAAGTTAGGTTGAGTTCCGTGCTTTCAAATGAATTTTACTTTGGTTTAAACATTTCGGTTTTGAACTGAATACTACTTTGGTTTCTATTTTGGGTCGGGTTAGACTTGGGTCACCGACGTGTGAGGTTAGCTTGTTTTGAGTTTACTCGACTAACCCACTACTTTGGGATTTTCATTTGAATTCAATAACGGAACTAAGTTATTCAAGTATTTTAAATCTTGTTATATAAAGGGAACTCAGCTAGGCTTAGCTTGTTGTTCGATTTCAGTATGTTGAATGTTATGCTGTGGCAATTACTGTGGCGTGTACTTTGAATTGTATTTGAGATCCTAGTATTCTTAAAGTTAGGGTTCTATGGCTTTTAACTTATACATTATTTTAGACCCGTCGACTGCTCGTGCTTCGGAGTCTCGCAGGGTTAGCTGTTTGCCAAGATTTCACGTGGATAAGCAAGCAGTGAGTTTGTAGTGTTAATTACTGCTTTATTAAGTACCGCAAATTATTTTAGTATATCAAATGTTTATGAACTGTTTTAAGCGATTATGGATGTGGATTGGAACGAGCTACTCGATAGGCTTGTATCGAGACTATGTGCACCTGTAAGTACTTTGGGATTGGCTGACTATAAGTCTGGCTTACTTTGGGCTTGATGAGGATTTATTCCCATCTACTTTGGTTATATACTTTGGGTTATATACTTGGGTTTCATTTCAATACTATATTCCATAATATTATGTATATTAGTATAAAAGGATTTGGTTTTGAGGGTTTTAATCTTAATAAATGTAAATAGCATTATGAACTCATCTCAGTATATCTGACCCCGTTGTTTTCCCAATTTTTCCAGGCTTATGATTTGAGAGAGTTGGTCGATCTCTGATTTCTTGATTCCTTCGGAGGTTCTTTTGTTTAAATAAAACTAGTCAACTGTTTTACTCTTAGACCGCAGTAGAACTAGTTAGTTTATTATGATTACATTTATATTTTGGTTTGTCGGAGTGGTCCGTCTATTTATTGTCGATGTTGGCATGTTATACGTTAGATTTGATTTATATAAGCATGCTTTTGCGTCCCGGGTTTTAGCCGAGTATTTCAGATATTTAAGTCATTATTTAAGTTATTATGTAAACTGCTAGACTTAGGTTGTAGTCTCGGTTGCCCCAAGCAGTGGTTTTCTTGAAGTTTATTGTCACGACTCAAATTTATGAGTCGCGACCGGCGCTAGGGAATGGGAGTGGTAGCTCCAAAACACGTAGCAAGCCAAAAAATCTGTGTAAATTTTTCGCAAATCAAATTATATTTTATATTTTAAAATACGTGTGACCCCATTTACAAATAATATCAGAGTTAAACGCTTTATACAAAAGAATAGTTAACATATTTTAGACTATTGCGGACTCTTAGAATGAAAATCTTCTTTTTCTTCTTGTACAAATTACTTCCGAAAATAAGAACTTCGGAAGCTTGACTCTCCAAATCATACCATGCTATCCCTGAAAAATGGGAGGAGCAACAGGGTCAGTATAAAACTGAGTGAGTTCACCAAAATTACACGCAATATCGCATAAAGGGTTAAACCGTTGAAAAATCATCTTTATATAGAAAATATTCTTTTCAAATCATACTACGTATATTCTTTATTTAACTTCATCTTTCATAAACATTTCATATTATATACATCGTTGTTTCTTGTTATAATCTGATGTTTTTCTTTTTTCATTTCGTTTTCTTAGTTTTTATCATCATGATTCTAAGTCAAATTAAATCATTGACAAGTCTCTTGTGACTTGGTCCTCATGGTTGGGTTCCGAGATAGTTCGACCGAGTTAACCACAACCATATGGTACAGTCCCGAGATAATTCAACTGACTTAACTAGTACCATTTCTCAATCCTAAACGATCGATCGATAGGAGTCTCGAGATAGTTCAACCGAGTTAACTCCTTAGACACGGGTTCCGAGATAGTTCAACCGAGTTTAACCTCGTGTCTGTATTCGGACTCTGCACCCTGCAGGTCTTTTGAACTTAGCTATTGATTCATATAATTCCTATTGACATTTAATAGAAAAGTTTGTTTCGTATTGCTTCGCGATCCTGTTTGGTATAAATTTTTGATGTATTAGGCTTGATTTTATTTTCATATGGGTCCCGAGGACCATTATCAAGAATGAATGAGATACAAGTTTCGGGATAGTTCTACCGAGTACAACCTTATATCTCAGTTCTTATTATTGGGTGTACCATTGTACAATTCTCATTTTACGTCTCTAGTTGATTTTGTATTTTTCGTTATGTTGTATTAATCCTTTATGGAACATGGCATGAACATTACAATCTACAAGCATACATCTATAACACATGCACGTATGGGTATTTATTATGATTGATAATACATATCAGAATGTACTATATCTCCTTATTCATATTTGATCCGTTCCTTGTGTATTATTCGATATTCGATTTATAGTATAGTATTTAAGTATGTATATTATCTCCATTTTCTTATGTTATTACCAAATAACACAACACGAAAGATAATCGTTTGCAAAGCAAATAACATACTA
Source organism: Mercurialis annua (assembly GCF_937616625.2). Lineage (NCBI taxonomy): Eukaryota > Viridiplantae > Streptophyta > Magnoliopsida > Malpighiales > Euphorbiaceae > Mercurialis > Mercurialis annua. The sequence goes on from NC_065571.1 coordinate 39,278,586, forward strand.
TACTTTTAAACATACATATAATATATTCAAATATAAAAATATTCATAGAGCCTTTCGTACTAAAATACGTGGCTTTATGAATATTGACGAGTAATTAAAGTGTCTCACCACTTGCTATCCAAATACTTCAAAACACGCAAAGTGTTAGTCTCGATCCCAAAATTCTGAATCCTGTCGATAGTCGCTTCGTCGAGTCTACGCAATTACAATAATAGCAAGAATTAATAACATTCAAGCTATAACTACTTAAATAAAAAGTTGGTTTTCTAGCCAATTTCGGCTACTAAAACGCTTACTTAAAATAGTCTGACCCCTAAACAAAATTGACATTCTTAAAGTTTGGAATGTCACCTACAACTTTAGGTATCGGACTAAAACTAGCACACGAAGGTGTGGAAAATCAGCTCGGAAGTTATTTCCTTGGAGCTGTTTACAAGTGCAGGGCAGACTGCACAACAAAATGTTCTGTCCAAAATGAACATCATAGAGTCCAAATTTGCTGAAAATAACAGCCCTATATTCCTCAAAATTTGTCCAAAATTAGCCAAGAAAAACGTGAATTGATGCTTACCTTGAGTAGAGGACTGAGTCCTGAATCCATAGCCACCGAAATCATCAAATTCGGTCGAGAAACGAGTTATGAAACTCCATTTTGCCAAGAACGCTTCTTTTTCTCTTCTTCTTCCTTTTTTTCTTTCTTTCTTTCTATTTCTCTTGGTTATGAGAAAATGGGCTGAATATGGGATATGATGGAGCCAACACCTTCTTAGATAAGTTGTGGATTAAAGTCCATTTTAATCCTTGAAGTAGTCACCTCCTCACTTTTTAATTTTTAACTTTCTTTTTGTCCAATTTAGTCCACCAAACACTAAAACTTTTAGGTTCGATTAATTTCAAATATTTACTTCCAAATAAATAATACTATTCTCACATCTTATAATATCATTTTCCAAAAATTTATTTTTGGCAACTTTGGTCAAAACGTTCAAATTTCCATATTGAGCTAACTTGCACTTTTTCTCACTTTTTCGTCCAATATTTCATTTTACCAATTATCGATACCAATAATCGATATTATTTTCTTACCTTATGCAAATATATTAATAACAACTTCCTTCGGGAGTTTGTGGCTAAAAGTCCATTGTAGTCCTTAAAGTGGCTAATTTGCATTTTAACTCAACTTCTCTATTAACTGACATGCTTAATTAAATAATGTCTGAAAGTTATGAAACTGTTTCCATAATTTCTAAAAAATATTTCATGGATATTAACGTGAAAATTATTAGCTTGGGCTTTCCAACTTATTTTATTTTATTCTCTTTAGTCCCGGTTAAAACCAATTTATCGCATAATAATTTTCCAGGTAAATCATTATTTTACGATAATTTTAATAGACCCGCTTCGGTCTAAATCCTTATTAACCGATTCTTAATTCGATATTCTCATTCTTAATCTTTATGACTATGCCTCGTAGTACTTTACTTTATACCTTAAAATTTTGAGTTATTAGAATCTTCCCCCCTTATTAAAATTCGTCCTCGAATTTTCATAATCTCTTTAATCCCTGAATAAAAATTATACGTGTTCTTATCTCCTTCTTATAGAGGCTATTGGAGTATCTCATTCCGGTTCATGGGGTAAGGGTGTGAGAGAAAGTTCTCTTGTATGACATTAACCCTTTTCCTCTCATGGGCCCTCTATGCTTCCGCTGCGCTACTATGATCAATCATTTACTAATTGTTAGCCTTAAAGTTATATTTATACGATCTTCCATTCTACATGATCCTTGGGTGGAGTTGCCTCGATATACTTATTGAGTAATTTCTTATGCAACCTATCCTAACAATCTTCTTAACTCTTGATTCATAACCATTATGAATCGATCCTTCTTTCTTCAATCGTCTACTATAATATCTTCTTGCACGTTGGGTTCACGTCTCGTTTTGTAACTAACTTCTATGTTTGATTCCCTCATTCTAGAGGTACTCTCGCTCTTACTTTAAGAGTGGTCGTTATTACTTTACAAACATGTAAAGTAGCGTCGATGTCCTGGTATTCAACATACAAGAATCCTTTCTCGATTTTACTATTCGATTCTCGATACGTTTTATTTCGCAATACTCTACTCGTTATTCTACATACGTATGTTTCTTATATAGGCCTAACAAGGTGATCAGTCTTGTTCTATGCCTCTATGTACAGAGTTACTGTCTAAGTTTACTTACGTTTAAAAATTCATCCGTTTAAAATCACGATACTTTTCATTTTTCAAATCATGTCATAATTGTGCACCGGTGTGATGACTTCTCTCATCATAAGAGTTGCAATGACACTCCTCTTTTTCATTTCCAAACATACTCAATGCATATGATGCATGTCCTATTAGTAAATGCAATATGGATGTAGTGATGCAATTCTATTTGTGTCCGTGCGATGTTTTTATGATTCGTGTCCAGGCACAATTATGTCTTTCCAAAATATTTCGTTTCGATCAAATACTTTTCTTTTCATAAAACGGGTTTTATGTAAGTTTCTTTCGAAATCAGAATCTGTATTTCTACTCGTTCTTATCGTTTGTTGCTCTATCGTTTGCATTCTATATACATCTTTTGCACATGAAAAGATGTGGTTATACTCGTCTCGTTCAGACATCGTTTGAAGAGTACGTTCTAAACGTTCGTGTCTATACTAGACTAGGTCAAAAGGTCTGGTTGTTATTGAGCTTCTAGCGTTTGGACTTCACGATGTTTGCTTCGACTACGTAGTCTATCTGGTTGTATCTAACCAGAACCCATCGCGAGAACTATGTCTTTTAGGAGACAGTTGATTTGTGTCATTTGTGGTATTCCACTACACGGAATGCGAGTATTCGTTATCATAGTGACCTTGTTGTCCACACCAACTGCATACATCTATTATAGCTTGACCTTTACCCAAGTGACTTCTGCCGCATTGCGGGCACATGGGATTTGCAAGGTTGGAAATTCTTTATTCCAAAGACGGACGAATTGTTCTAGCATCCTTGGCTACTTTCCCTTGTCTATCCTTCCTATAAATCCGACTATGTCGCCTTTTCATCTTTTCACTTCTATCCCACTTCTCAATCATCTCCTACTATACTCCTTGTATTCATCTTTATTATATCTCCCAGTCTATGTACTTCATCTATTTATTTCTAATGAGGTCTCTTTATCTTTTCAATTTTTTTTATCATATGCTGTTCTTGGCAGTATCATTACTTTCATTCTTGATACTTATCTTTTATCGACGTTCGGGTTTATTAACCCACTCTTTTCTATTTGCTCGAGTCTTTCTCCTTACCTCTGCAGAGAACTTTGCCAATTATTATGGCATTTGCTAACATCCTTTAAAATCTTTACAATAGCCTAATTCTTGTGATCACCTTCGTATTCGAATCCTCTTTGCCGCCATATTGGCCCTTAACACTTATTCACATTAGTTTCCTTTGGATATTGCTTTCCTTCTTATTGTATTCTCACTATTCGCAACAAGGCGAATTCGTCCTTTAGGCTACTATTAATTATAGCATTAACTCTTGGTTTATGATTATCATTAACATCTTACTCATTTATCCAAACGTGTGATATTCATACTTCGTATGTTTACTTCTTATTTGACCTCCATCAGAATGGACCAGTGTACTTTCTATTTGTCTAGCACTATCAACAAGCTAATTAGATTCTTTATCAGTCTGGTTCAACTTTCCCAGTACTGTGATCCTAATCCTTTCACCAATATCATATAGATTCGGACTTGGTCTGTCATCATAGTCTCGAGTTTATTTGTATCCTCGAGTTAACGACATTAGCTTTCCTTGATTGTCCTCAATCAAGGCAAACAGTAGAAAGAATTCCTTAAATCGGGTCACTAACTCCATCCATGTTGCTTGGCCCATTATCGGTCCAATTATTTGTCGAAACTAATCTTTGTTTGGACTTTTCATCGATATCCCTATCAATTTTACCGTTTGTCCTTCGTCCGCTTAAAGTCTACGAGCAATTTGCTCCCCTACATCTAGAAAATCTAGCGCATTGCGTGATACGTTAATCTCCTTTGGATACCACTTCATGTATGCCAATATCTAATCTCTATCCGTGTTTCTCTTTTCTTGTTGATACTGTCTTTGTATCAACTGCGTCATCATTAGCATACAATTGCTTATATCACTTACTTCTGCTGTCAACCGATTACTATCATCGCTAGGTTGTTACGGCACTCTTGGTGCCTGTACATTCCCACTTTGTAAGTACTAGGTTCCTCTAAGCTTCATTTTTATCCCTGGCCTCTACTTGTCAAATGAACTGGTTTACTTTTTCTTTCGTTACTTCTGGCTTCATCTCGGGGCCTTATGCACTTACTGTGCAATAGCACACGTTCGAGTAGCTCTTTGTTCATAGTATAGCGGATATATAAAGGAATCCCGATAAATTCCTTAATATATAGTACATACTAGTCATCATAACTAACCGCCATCTGCGTAAGTCGGACCTTAGGAACATCTCCTTCCTCAAGGCCTTATACGATTATGTCTCGTATCATAAGTCATATGAGTATCCCGCTCATTATAGACTTAGCAAACATAAGAACATATACTCATGTTGTATATGTTCTACGCGTATTACTATCGTGGCTATGAGCATCTATGTTAATCGACTTGAAATAAAATCTGTGTGCCCTAGATTTTCTTTGGCTACGCATAATACTTTATGTCTTGTAAGCGTTCCGCTTACCATGGACTTAGCAAAACCAAGCAACGTTTAATAATATGGCATAATTCCTATTCATAACAATCAATCACAAATACACCTTTCACTTATTGCATAAATTATCACAGGTTCACATACCTGTGTGCATATCACTCTCTTGAGTGTTCGCGTTTTACATCGCGTCGCATATCTCATCAATCATATATTATCCAATCAATCAATTCAATACCATTACAATTCGCAACGATATTCTTATATAATAGGAGTCTCGAAAGTATACAACTCTTCATAGACTATATATACTCGAAAGCGTATTTCTTACTCGAGTATATGCAAAACATATATTGTGCTCATGCACACATCTAACTCGACTCCTAATAGCACATATAGGAGAGGACATTTTTGTAAAACGTTTGAAAAATCGATGAAAACGATGATAACGTTCAAAAGACATGACTGGATATCCCTATAATCCGCAGTAGTTCCTAGGTACTGACTAACTCTTTGCGATACTTCGATCACAAAAGAACAATGTCCTGAACAATAAACCATTGCTCTGATACCAACTTTGTCACGGCCCAAATTTATGAGTCACGACCGGCGCTAGGGAATGGGAGTGGTAGCTCAAAAACCCGTAGCAAGCCTAAAAACCTGTGTAAATTTTTTACAAATCAAATCATATTTTATATTTTAAAATATATGTAACCCTATTTACAAATAGTATCAGAGTTAAACGCTTAATAAAAAAGTATAGTTAACAGATTCTAGACTACTGCGGACTGCTAGAATGAAAATCTTCTTTTTCTTCTTGTACAAATTACTTCTGAGAATTAGAATTTCGGAAGCTTGACTCTCTAAATCATACCATGCTATCCCTGAAAATGGGAGGAGCAACGGGGTCAGTATAAAACTGAGTGAGTTCACCAAAATTACACGCAATATCACATAAAGGGTTAAAACCGTTGAAAAACCATCTTTATATAGAAAATATTCTTTTCAAATCATACTACATATATTCTTTATTTAACTTCATCTTTCATAAACATTTCATATTACATACATCTTTGTTTCTTGTTATCATTTGATGTTTTTCTTTTCTCATTTCGTTTTCTTAGTTTCGACCGAATCCTAAATCTTAGTTTTTATCATCATGATTATAAGTCGAATTAAATAAGTCTCTTGTGACTTGATCCTTATGGTTGGGTCCCGAGATAGTTTGACCGAGTTAACCACAACCATATGGTACAGTCCCGAGATAATTCAACCGAGTTAACTAGTACAATTTCTCAATCCCAAACGATCGGTCGATAGGAGTCGAGATAGTTCAACCGAGTTAACTCCTTAGACACGGGTTCCGAGATAGTTCAACCGAGTTTAACCTCGTGTCTGTATTCGGACTCTACACCCTGCAGGTCTTTTGAACTTAGCTATTGATTCATATAATTCCTATTGACATTTAATAGAAAAGTTTGTTTCGTATTGCTTCGCGATCCTGTTTGGTATAAATTCTCGATGTATTAGGCATGATTTTATTTTCATATGGGTCCCGAGGACTATTATCGAGAATGAATGAGATACAGGTCCCGGGATAATTCTAGTGGTCAACCTTATATCTCAGTTCTTATTATTGGGTGTACCATAGTACAATTCTCATTTTACATCTCTAGTTGATTTTATATTCTTCGTTCTGTTGTATTGATCCTTTATGGACCATGGCATGCACATTACAATCTACAAGCATAAATCTATAACACATATCGGTATGTACTATATTTCCTTATTCATATTTGATCCGTTACTTGTATATTATTCGATATTCGATTTATATTATATTACTTTACCATTTCCCCAGTATTTAAGTATATATATTATCTCCATTTTCTTATGCTATTATCAAATAACACAACACGAAAGCTAATCGTTTGCAAAGCAAATAACATATTATACTTTCAAACATACATATAATATATTCAAATATAAAAATATTCAGAGAGCCTTTCGTACTGAAATACGTGGCTTTATGAATATTGACGAGTAATTAAAGTGTACTCACCACTTGCTACCAAATGCTTCAAAACACGCAAAGCGTTTGTCTCGATCCCCAAATTCTGAATCCCGTCGATAGTCGCTTCGTCGAGTCTACGCAATTATAATAATAGCAAGAATTAATAATATTCAAGCTATAACTACTTAACTAAGAAGTTGGTTTTCTAGCCAATTTCGGCTATTAAAAACGCTTACTTAATATAGTACGACCCCTAAACAAAGTTGACATTCTTAAAGTTTGGAATGTCGCCTACAACTTTTGTTGGGGTCTTGAACTAAAACTAACACCCAAAGATGTCGAAAATCAGCTCGGAAGTTATTTCCTTGGAGCTGTTTACAAGTGCAGAGCAGACTGCACAACAAAATGTTATGTCCAAAATGAACATCTTAGAGTCCAAATTTGCCGAAAATAACAGCCCTATATTCCTCCCAATTCGTCCAAAATTAGCCAAGAAAAACGTGAATTGATGCTTACCTTGGGTAGAGGATTGAGTCCTGAATCCATAGCCACCGAAATCATCGAATTCGGACGAGAAACGAGTTATGAAACTCGATTTTGTCAAGAACACTCCTTTTTCTCTTCTTCTTCCTCTTTTTCTTCCTTTCTTTCTATTTCTCTTGATTATGAGAAAATGGGCTGAATATGGGATATGATGGAGTCAACACCTTCTTAGATAAGTTGTGGATTAAAGTCCATTTTAATCCTTCAAGTTGTCAGCTCCTCACTTTTTAATTCTTAACTTTCTTTTTGTCCAATTTAGTCCACTGAATACAAAACCTTTTAGGTTTGATTAATTCCATATTATTTACTTCCAAATAAATAATATTAGTCTCATATCTTATAATATCATTTTCCAAAAATTTACTTTGGCAACTTTGGTCAAAACGTTCAAATTTCCATTTTGAGCTAACTTTCACTTTTTTTCACTTTTTCGTCCAATATTTCATTTTAACAATTAACGATACCAATAAGTGATATTATTTTCGTACCTTATGAAAATATAATAATAACAACTTCTTTCGGAAGTTTGTGGCTAGAAGTCCACTTTAGTCCTTAAAGTGGCCAATTTGTATTTTAACTCAACTTCTCTAGTAACTGACATGCTTAATTAAATAATGTCTGAAAGTTATGAAACCTTTTCCATAATTTCAAAAAAATATTTCACGGATATTGGCGTGAAAATTATTAGCTCGGGCTTTCCAACTTATTTTATTTTATTCCCTTTAGTCCGATTAAAACCAATTTATCGCATAATAATTTTCCAGGTAAATTATTATTTTACAATAATTTTAGTAGACCCGCTTCGGTCTAAATCCTTATTAACCGATTCTTAATTCGATATTCTCGTTCTTAATTATTACGACTATGCCTCGTAGTACTTTACTTTCTACCTTAAAATTTTGAGTTATTACATTTATATGTTGTATGTTTATCCGCATGACTTGCTATGGGTTTTGGTACGACCATTACCCATACCCTAGCGCCGATGGCGATCCATGAAATTGGGTCGTGACAGTGGGACCGATTTAGACCTAATAAATCTTCCAGAATTTATTAAAATAAAATATAAGTCTGATGAAAATAAAATTATATTTATATTTGTTTTATATTTTAAGAAATTTTTAGTTAAAGTTTTATTAAATTCGGATATTCCACTACTAGAAAGCAACCTTTTAGCAACACATATATCCGCCGGTAAAAGGCTGAAATCCGTCAAATCAGTTTTCCGTCGGTAAAAGGTTGAAATCCGTCATTAAATCATGATTTTTCTGTCGGTAATTTCCCGTTTTCTAGTAGTGTTCGTTTCCATAAGAACTACGAACAAATAATTAAAATCTTTGAGGTAAATTACGCATTAGTCCTTAACGACCAATTGGTAATTCACCAATTATATATATACATGGCAGTGGAATGAATTGATGCAGTACAATTCATTTTCTTGAATTTGGTTTTGGTCCACTTGCTTGCTTAGGCAGAGGACGTGCGAACCTCTAAAAAAAATTGATTTCTCGATTTTTGATCTGATTTCTCGATTCTGACTCCGATTTCTTTAATAATCCGCACGTATTCGAGGTAATAATCGTTCATTTGAATTCTATTATTATTAATTTGGATTATAATTAAAGTTATAACGTCGACCGTATTGAATCAATCGAATTCGTATCGGTTTAACATTTCGATTATGGAATTTAATAGGATTGTGTTGTGGAGTATCGAATTGATCTTTTTAATCGATTCGGAGCGTCAGAACTAGGTCGAAGCAGCCCAAGGAGGGGCTGCACGTCGGCAGCTCACTTCTGTGAGAAGCACAGCAGTGCTGCACGAACGTGCAGTTCGACTTTGAAAGGAGTTTTTTTAGGAGGGAAATTTCGAAGGGTCTTCACCTAGTAGGACGGTGCGTTACCACCAGTCCCTAAATGTTATAAACGAACGTTTTTAAACTAAAAGTAAATGTTTAAAGATAAACGTTTTAAATGATTATAAGTGTATTCGTTAAAATGATACGACATTTTATCTAGGCTTTTCATTAATCAAGTAGATTAATGTTAAAGGACTATAAGTCCATACTGAGAATGGTATTATATATTAAACAAGAAGTTCAATAGATTAGTTATTGTGTGCTGTTTATGTAGTCTTCTATAAACGGAAGTTGTTTAAAGTCTATCGTTTATACGATAGTACTGAAGTTAGGAATTTAAAGTCTAAGATTGTTTGACGTTTGAATTCTATCTAGATGCGACGAGTGTCGATGTGTCGAATCAAGCAACCAGAATGTTTGACTAGTGGTCTAACAGGAGCATACGCGTTTGGGGGACATCAGTTTTGTGATTTTACTTTGTGATTTTTACCATTGAATATTTATATTTAAACTGTTTTTAAATAACAAATCACACTAGTATAATTATGCCATGAAAGATCCATTGGAACAAGCTTCCTATTGGTTTTTAATATGACTTTGTGATCCCCAGTAATCTCTTAGATACGAGACAGTGTCTGACATAGAGGTTAGTTAAGTCATTGGGTGTTAGAATTTCTAGTGACCCTGACTTAACAGTCTGAGACGGCTGAACGGTTACGGTCACAAGTAACACTGTGATTGCAGTTTCATAGTTACGGTCCAAACACACGGCTTATATATGCAATTTGAATATTTAATTGTAAAATTATGAACTCACTCAGAAATATTTATATTTCTAGCCCCCCCTCCCAATATTCACCTTTCTGGTTATCAGGTACGAGGTCATACTTCCACAATAATTTTCGAAGTCAATGTCAACCATACTTCTGGAGCTGCAAGTAGTTGGATATCGGGAAGTCTGTCTCTCTGTTTACAACAGTTCAAACTTATTTTGATAAACTCTGATTGAACTACTGTATATGATATATGTTTTAAAAGCTACATGTTTTCTAAAATGTTTGTACCAGATGTTTAATGAGGTACTCTAGTTTTATGCTAAAAGCATTTTAAGATTGTATTGGAAATAGAGCAGGTATACATCATAAGAGATGACATTTGCGCTCTGGTTTCTTGAGATACAATCAGGGTTTTACGACCAAGTTTTCGTACAGTTGGCATTATGTCCGGATAGGGAAATGTGTTATGCGAAATGACAATTACTCCCTGACGTCAAGAGATACAACCATAGTTTATGAACGCGTTTTTAAAAAAGGTTTTAAAGTGTTTCTGCAATGAGGTTGCAAACCTTTTTATGTTTTAAACGCAAAAAAATTATAAAGGATTTTAGGCTTGCCATGGATTCCCGAGCAACCACACTCCGATCCCCTAGCGTCGGTCTCGGCTCGAGATTTCAGGTGGAAATCGGGTCGTGACAGTCTTCTTTCTCACACCTCCGGTTTTGATTTTAGCTTGAGTATCAGAAGCACAGCGTGTAGTAACCATAGAAATAGATCAAAAAGAAGAAATAATAGAGATAATAAACGAGTGAAGCAGAGATTTAGGAGATAAAGGAATATAGAAAATTATGGAGAATATGACGAACGGTTAAGAAGTTGTGGTGTTTGAAATCGTAATTAATTAAATAACTAATGTGGGAAGTGAAGAAGAAGAAAGTGGGATGAAATTTTTCAACGAAATAGAAACACAATAAGAAATATATATCATATGGATAAAATAGGAAGGACAACAAAAAGGTAGGTATAAAAAAAATTAAAAATTGAAATTTTTCTGCAAAAATTAAAAACCTGAGTCATTAACATAAACAATTGAGATTTTTTGGGGTTTCATGTAATTTTCTCTAAACAATAAACTCAATTTATATTAAATGCGTTACATTTCTCTATAAATCTTTTAATAATATATATTAACTGAAAATCATAAAAAGAAAAAAGTAAAATAAGAATTATTTAAAAAGAAATTATCAAATAAAAAAAAATTAAAAATAATGCTTTTAATTAGATTGAGACAAAAATAGCAAAATTTTTTCATGAATGAAAATTTGATAAAAAGCTACAAAAAGGAAAAAACAATACTTAAAAGCGAGGCGCTTTAGAAGCGAACTAAAACAAAAGAAAATTATTCAAGAAAAATATAATCCAGACTTCTAAACAGCTCCATACTCGAATAAGAAAACGAAGGATTAAAGTACTTATAATAACTTGTGTTGGAATTTTTTAATTTCGGTATGAGTTTCCGTAGTGTGGGTTTTGTTGGGCTAGTGTTTTATTAAATCCATGTGATCAAGTAAAGAAGGACTGGACTATAATTTGTGTGTGAAGGATAAAGTAAGGGCTAGAGTTAACGGGCTTTGATGGGAGCCCGTTCAACTCCTTTTTTTTTAAAGATAATGATTTTATTAAATCAAATCAGAGGCAGTTACATTTGTGAGATACTCAAGGAAGTTACAGAACCATTCCTGGTGACCTGACAGTGATCGGGCATGTTCCGCTAAAGAATGCGCAGCCTGATTCGCAGATCGCCTCACGAAAGCAAAATTAATATTAAGAAACTACCTACCTAACTCCACACAATCAGAAACTAATAAATCTGACTCGACAAGATCCGAGTTTCTAATCTCCAGAACGACCTTTATAACATCCAATTCAATCACAACCTTATCCGAGTCCTTAAGCTAGCTAAGCGCCTCTCTTATTCCCATAAGTTCTGTAATTCGCGGAGAAAACGAACCAAGGATCTTGACCTGGAGAACCATAACTACACACCCTAACCAATCTCTCACCACAACTCCCACACCAATCTCCTGCTTCCCACCGTACACCGCAGCGTCCACGTTGGCTTTTAGCCATCCTTGCTCTGGAGGACACCAACGAACAACTCCATCACCCTTTAGCACCTCTGCCATTCTCAGCTCGGCACCCCGCCTATTTGCTGCCAACCACGAAGCCATCAAAAAACCCGCTTCAGCTATCAAAGAACTAGCTGTCCCCATTTTATTCTGCCAAACTTCTTCATTCCTGTTGAGCCACAACTTCCAACAAATAAACGCCGCAAGAGTTTGCTGATCAGGATTAAGATGCACCATCCAATTCAAACACCAATCAGCAAAATTCCCATGACCTGCACTCATATTACCTAAATTGGATAATCTCTAACACGCAACTGCGACTGGACACAGACAGAATAAATGCTTCACAGTTTCCTGCGTTGTATTGCAAACTGAGCACGAGGAATAAACAAATACCTTGCGAGTTTCTAAGACATCCACTGTAGGGAGATAACCGAACATGCTCTCCAAAGGAAATTCCGGATATGAAGAGGGGCGTGGACAGCCCAAATACAGCTCCAAACATTCGAAATCAGACCACAAACCTCACCATAAAAACTTTTATAGAAGCTTCGAACCGTGAAATTTCCTTCTTTCTCCAAATTCCACCACCATTTGTCTTCCACATCCCTACTACTCACTGGAACGTGCAGTATACAACCCACATCCTCTTGGTTAAAAATGTCTCGCAACAAACCTACGTCCCAAGAACGCCATCTACCTCCAGAAGTTGCTCTACCTTAGCATCACTTAACTGAATCGGCATAGGAGTTGTTATCAAGCCATTCCCTGCCTCCAAAAGCCACGATGAAGACCAAACTTTAGCCTTTTTACCATTCGCAATCCGCAATCTAGCACCCGCTCTCATCCCTTCTTGGGCTTCAAAAATACTACGCCAAACAAAGCTAGGGTTAGCTCCTAACTTAGCGTCAAGAAACGAAGAATTAGGAAAATACTTAGCCTTAAACACCTTGACCATAAGATTATATTCCATACTAATAAGCCTCCATGCTTGTCTAGCTAACATAGCTACGTTAAACTCCTGAACTTTCTTAAACCCCATACGACCGAACTTTTTAGGAACACATAATTTCTCCCATCTATCCCAAATGATACCCTTCTTAGTAATTTTATTTCTACCCCACCAGAACGAGTTCATCATACGTTCAAGCTCATCGCACAATCTCTAAGGAATTAAAAAGACATTCATCACATAATTATGCATAGACTGAGCTACAAATTTAATTAAAATCTCTTTTCCGCCTCTCGAAAAGAAACTTGACATTCCAACTCTTAATTTTGCTCCAAACACGCTCCTTGATGAAGCCAAAAATTTGATGCTTGTTCTTCCCCACCAAAGCTGGAAAACCGAGATATTTCCCTTTTTCATCCGAGCGGGAGATTTGCATTAAGCAGTATAAATAGCTAGGTCCCTTCTTTAATCTTATAAGAAATACTATCTGATTTTCTCATAAAGTTCATAATAAACATAAGTTATAGAGAATAGGGCCTTCTTCTGATGAGATCATAAGGAAGAAGATCATATCTTCTAAGTCAGATGGCGTGCAGAGATCAACAATCATTGAACGTTTCCAAATCAGGTTTTGTTTCTTGATCTCATATTCAATTCAGTTGTTTATGTATTTTAAGTAACATGCATATCGATAAGAAATAAAGAGAGGAAAACCCCCTAAAAATTAAATTTAACACTGCATTAAATAAGGACAAGTGTAGTATGTTTTATAGAATTATTCATTTTGTATAGATTTATTAAATTTCTTAATATTTGTGTTTGTTCTAAATTGCCTATTAATTTTGAACGAAGGAAATAAATAAACACACACACACACACACTATATATATATATATATATATATATATATATATATATATATATATATATAATAAGTGCATTTATAAATATTGAAGGCCTTCATCCTTCGTATAAATTATAACCCGAAAACTTCGTTAAAAAACAAGTATCAATTATCTATATTAAAAAAAATTAAGTACAGTTAATTTATTTAGGATTGATAAAACAAAAGTATCAATTTGTCTATATCAAAAAAAAATTAAGTACAGTTAAAGAGGTTATATTACAAAGGCTAAATCCTATAAAATACAATACCTTTACAATTTTTGTCAACTCTAACAAATTCTTTTAAAAATAACAAATATAACTTCTTTTTGCATATTATATTTTTTTTATAGCTAATTTCGAATCGAACCGATTTTTTGTCACATGAAAATCATGTATATAAAATTAAAAATGATTTAATCATAATAAAATATCAAACATTTGCGTGTTATGCCATAATAAAAGATTTAATCACAATAAAAAATCGAACTAGTTCAAAAAATGACTATAAACAAAAACAGAATATGCTAAAATGGATTATATTTACTAATTTTAAAAAGTTTGGTATTTTTTTGAAATTTGGCCTTACAAAAGTATAATAAAAAAAACAAATTAAATAAGAGGGTTAATTTCCAAAAGTGTAATTACAAAATAAATTAGAATTGGAAGATATGTTTTACTAAATTTTTAAATATTTAGAATGCAGGTTTAGCCAAATTAAATTTCAATGGTACTTCACATTGTCAATTGGATGACCATTTTAACGTCTAAAAAGGCTCTTGTGAATTATTGTTTTCTGTAATCATTATTTAAATTACCAACGAGCTGTACCTAAAATAGTATAAACGCAAGACATCAAATTGTTAAATTCGTGGGTTCAAATCCTCCCACCTTCCCCAATTATAAAAAAAAATATCACTATTTAAATATAGAATGTCTCATTCGTTTTTGTTCAGCAGTCATTCATTTCTATATTTTGTTAAAAAATTAACAATTAAAAGGAAATAGAGAAAATATCATTTGAAATATTTATATATAGTTAATAAATTTTAATGTTTTACTAATATATATAGAGAAAATTATTTAAAAATGTTAAATACAGAACCTTTTTTTTTCTAATATCCACTTGGTGAAATTTTTACATTTTATGTCATATTACCGTTTACATTTTATGACTCATTCTATTTGATTATTTTATATTTTTACCTATTCTATTAATTATACACTTATCCATTTTTTGTTTTGGGAAAAGAAAAAAAGCATGTTCTTATCCCAATTTTTATTTCCTTCTCTAACATTTAAGTAACTTTCTCTAATATTGAAATAGAAGTATGAATGAATTCAACCTTAAAAAAAAGGTCTTTTAGAGAGAGAAGTTATTAGAGAGAGGAGTTATTACCTTTAACCCTGGTTTCAAGAACATCAACTCTTCATCTTCCTCCACAGTTGTGTCAGAAATATTGCTTGCATGCAAATTATTAGATAGTGTATATCTTGGCTGCTCAAGATTTCAGTTTTACTGGGAATACAAACTTTGATCCCACACTTCACCATTCACCAATCGAGCTAATTAGCTTCTGAGTATTACACTGTCCTTGCCATTAATACAATGGGCTGCTCGAGATTCAAACTCCAAAGACATGAGTTCATCTGCTCCTGCCTATATATTATGCATCAGACTAAACTGATAACATACACTAATCATCCCTTTTGTCTTCTGCTATTATCCTTTTCCCAGTTTCTTTGCTCACTCCCAATGGCAGATCCCAAAAGATTTATTCAACTCACTAACACCCCACGAACTACCACCTCATCATACACTGAAGATTCTAACACCCCAACTCCTAACCTGTACCATACCCAGCAACCACTCAACCACCTAGACTCCCTCCTTTACCTCCAAGAAACTTTAATCAGGGCATTACCATCAGAGAACCATCTTCAATAACTAGAGCTCCAATTCCTCCGCCTCAAGGAAAAGTGAAACAAAAAGTCACTCAGGAGCTTCCGTCTACTCTACATGCAGGATCCAGTAGTAGATCCACTCGTCTCCCTAGCATGCAAAAGGGATCTCAGTCAGGCACCTCCATGTTCAGACCTGTGAGGGCATCTGCTAGCCCTAATGCTGGCTCTCTTGAGCTTCCAGCAGGATCCACAAACCCTACTAGCTCTCAGGAAGAAGGAAGACAGCTCACGGAGATCATCAACCGTACCCAACATATCAAACTCTCAGAACTGTCTCTGATCACTAAGAAGAATGAAGACGTTGATCCTAATGATCAAAAATGGGTGTTGGCAACAAAAATATTTTCGTACAGAAAATATAGCATCTCAGCTCTAAGAGAAGCAATGGAGGAAGGCTGGAAGCTTCAAGGAGACTTCTCCCTCGCAAGGTTTCCGGATAATGTATTCTCTATCAGACTAAGACTACAGGAGGACTACGTTCATATTTTGGAGGAGAGGCCATGGAACATCCAAAACCAACATATCAGTGTTAAAGAATGGAGAGGTAATATGTCTCTAGCGAGAATAGATTTTCACCTATCTCCTTTCTGTGTCCAGGTGAGAGGATTGGCACCGGATCACATTAATGAGGAAAATGCAAGGATGGTGGGAAGTCTTTTCCATAGTTTCGTCGAAGCTGATATCAACCCTTTAGCCCTCCTATGGAGACAACATTTCCTTAGGGTTAGGGTGGAAGTGGATATCACCTCTCCTTTATTGCCAGGATTTGTGAACAATGTGGAAGAGGCGGGTAATGTGGACGAGCATAGGAGACCAAGAGATTAGATATCTTTCAGATATGAGAAGCTGCCAGATTTGTGTTTTTATTGTGGAGTCCTTGGCCATACGAGGCATTACTTCCCTTTGAAAGAGAGAGATGAAGCCAGAGGTATCATATATGCAGGTCCCTACAACTATGGTTTGTTTATGAGAGCTACTCCTCTTCCCCATTCTAGAATGCTAGAAGGAATACAGGAGGGGCTAGTGCGCGAACAACTGGGGAACCTAAATCTGTCACTAGAAGTTAGTGAGCTTCATCTTTCTAGCACAAACATAGGGGATCCATCCTCTGAAGGCCTGGAAACCACTTCTGTTCAAGCCAATACTGAAGCATATGTCTTTGTGGACCTAGCAAACATGGGATTCACGGCGGAGCTGAATGTGCAGGGTAGACAGGAGGATTATGTAAGGGATTTCTTACACTCTAGCATGAATGAACTCAATATTCTATTTGAACCTGTGCAGGCAACAACTGTTTCTACTTTACAAGTGGAAGATCCAACCAAGACTGACATGCAGAATGTAAACTGGAGAGCTCTCCAACATAATCTACAGCCTTTACATATGCCTCCTACTATGCTCAACAGGTTGAGCCCTAGACTCCAGTTTAAGTATGCTAACCTAAGTGGTGATTCCCAACTCTCGCTGGATCAACAAGTTGAAATAGCGGTGGACCTATTAACGTCTGCAAACCATGCTGATCCTACCATAGCCACGGTGGTAGATCAAGACATAGCTGAGATCGGAAGATTGTTGGCAGATATCAACAACCCCGTTCCCAACCCACAAGCAATCAACCCAAATTCAGACCGTATGACATACGTGGCAACTCAACAGATCCAGGAGCCTATAGTGGCCAACCCTCCACCACCAAAGAAGAGAGGCAGGAAAGCTAACATCAAAAAGAGCAATGCAAGAACCACAACATCTAGTCATTCAGCTTCTAGTGGGGGTAAAAGGAAACTGACAAACACAGAATTTGAAGAGGAGAATACGAGAGAAGTAAGGGCAGCTCAAGGGAGAGAATTTGCTGATTTTGACCTGAATAGTGTTAATAATGAAGCAGTGGACAATTCCAATTTTGAGAGGAATGCCAATCTGGTGGATACCATTGATAGATCCCAAGTGCCAGATCCAGGACACCAAGACGAGGAACTGTTTGTGTGGTTCCCCAAAGGTGACGAGACCAATCCAAAAGGGTCTCACGCTCGTGAATGAAGATATTAAGCTGGAACTGTCAAGGCCTGGGGAACTACTTGACAATTCAGCATCTCAATGGGCTAATCAAAGCTCATTCCCCGGAGGTAGTATTTCTTATGGAAACGAAGAATAAGCCAACAAAAGTCAAGAAGCTATCGTCTAAATGGGGTTATGACAACATGTTCACTGTAAACCCACAAGGAATTTCAGGGGGACTATGCCTGTTTTGGAAGGAGGAGACTAGTTTAGCTATTCAACTAGTCGATGTATTCTGTGTTTTTTGTAGCGTTACCGATCCTTGTGGTACTAGATATGATGTTATTTTTTGTCACCTCAGTACTTATCCTAGCTTAAGAAGAACTCAGTTTAACCTGATGTATGATATGAAATCTTTCCTTTTGGGTGCTTATGTAACTATGGGAGACTTCAATGAAATACTCCAACCCTCTGAAAAATTAGAAGGTCTTCCTTATGTGTTCTCCGCTAAATCTAGTTTTTTCCAGTTTGTAGACAAGATGCTTCTGAAAGATTTAGGCTTCTGTGGCCCTTGCTATACTTGGTGTAATAGAAGGAATCACCCATTCACAATCCAAGAGCGTATAGATAGGGCTCTAGCAAATTCTCAGTGGATGAGTGACTTTCCTAATGCCCAAGTAACCCACCTGCAGGATCTTGGATCTGACCACAAACCCATATTACTGTCAACCATCATGGCTACTCCAAGAGTCATGAGAAATTTTATTTTTGACAAAAGATGGATTGCAGAGGAAGGTATCAGACATATTGTTCATACAGTATGGCAACATCAAATTCAGGGTAGCCCAATATTTCAGATTCATGCAAAGCTCAAAGAAGCAAGACACAAGATAAGAGAGTGGACATTAAAAAATAAAAGAAATGCACAAATCAGTATTCATACTCTTACAAAACTGTTGGAACAGGCAAAACAAATCTCAAGCACTTCTACAAACTGGGATTCTATTCAGAATTGGGAGGATCAACTGGCTCAGGCATACCAGCAAGAAGAAACCTTTTGGGCTTAAAAGGCAAGGGTGCACTGGTTAAAAGAAGGAGATAGGAATACTCAATTTTTCCATCAAAAGACTAAGCAAAGACAGCGAAGAAACAACATTCATAGTCCGTTAGTATCTCTAGTCCAATGGGAAACTGATCCCTCTAAAATAGTTGCATCCTTCAGCACTCATTATAGAGACCTGTTTAGGACAAACAATTCAACGAATATTGAAGCATTCCTAAATGGATTCCAGCCAAAAGTAACACCTCTCATGAATGATACCCTTACTGCACCATTCACAGGAGCTGAAAACAAAGGAGCTGTCTTTTCCATTAATCCTTCCAAATCACCAGGCTCAGATGGCTACACAGGTTGGTTGTTTCAAGCTTACTGGGATATTACTGGTCATTCAATCATCCAAGCTATTCAAGGCTTTTTCAGAGGTGGCAAAATGTTGAGGAGTTTCAACCATACATTACTGACCTTAATTCCAAAACGGAAAACCTCTCAGATGGTGAGCGATTATAGACCTATTAGCCTCTGTACAGTTTTTTATAAAATTATTGCAAAATTGTTGGCTTCCAGACTGCAGTCTATATTTCTAAAAATTATGAATGGATCTCAAAATGCTTTTGTGAAAGGAAGATCTATTGCAGACAACATTCTAATCTCCCATGAACTTTTGCATTACCTAAGAAGGAAAAAGACATGAACCCACAGTTTCTTGGGCCTCAAGCTTGACATAAGGAAGGCTTATGATAGAGTTGAATGGAAGTACTTGGAATCTATACTATACAAATGGGGATTCTGTCATTCCTTCATTACATGGATTATGCAGTGTGTTTCCACCGTCTCCTACTCCTTTATCATCAATGGACAGGTCCATGTCTACTTTCTACCCCAAAGAGGTTTATGACAAAGGGATCCACTTTCCCCTCTTTTATTTGTATTGTGTGCAGAAGGTCTTTCAAGCCATCTCATGGAAGCAGCCACAACCAAAACTATTCTTGGAATTCAGATTAATAGAAACTGTCCCACAATCAGCCATTTATTTTTTTGCTTATGATTCAATCATCTTCACCAAAGTTATGCCAGGTACCATATCAGCAATTGCTCAACTGTTAAGATTTTATGGTGAAACTAGTGGTCAAGTCATTAATCTCCAGAAGTCAGCAGTGTTCTTTAGCAAGAACACCAGTCTGCAATAAAGGAACTCGATTCTGGAAAATTTTGGGGTTCAACAGATAGGTGATGAGAGTATTTACTTGGGACTGCCTCAATATATCCTCAACTCTAAACAAAGGTCCTTTCAGTTCATCCTAAACAAAATCAAGAACAAAATACAAGCATGGAACCACAATTTCCTGTCCTTGGCAGGTAAAGAGGTTCTACTCAAGGCAGTGATTTCAGCTATCCCTGTGTTTTCTATGATGTGTTTCAAGCTCCCAAACCTTATATGCTCCAAAATAAACAGATTAATGTCAAAATTTTGGTAGGGAGAACCTGGCAAAGAGAAAAAGATTTGCTGGGTAGCTTGGGCCAAGATGTGTAGAAGTAAATGGGAAGGAGGATTGGGTTTTAAAGACTTCCAGACTTTCAATAAGGCTCTCTTGGCAAAACAAGCTTGGAGAATAATGAACAACCCTGAATCCCTCATTTTTGCTCTCTTCAAGGGAAGATACTTCCACAACAAACACATTCTCCAAGCAGAGAAAACTAATGGTGCATCATGGGGTTGGCAAAGTATTCTTCATGGTCTAAAGCTTCTGAAGGAGGGATGCAGATGGCAGGTGAGCTCAGGATCGAACATTTCAACATTATCAGACCCGTGGATTCCAAATAAATCTTCCTTCTACCCTACCATAAGAACAGGCATTCCTCATTTGTTGATTCCTTCAACAGTTGATAAGCTCATGAATATAGACTCTCTAAGCTGGAATGAGAGTCTTCTGCACAGTCTGTTTAGAAGACATGATGTGGAAGCCATCCTCTCTATCCCTATACCTCTCTACAAGCATGCATATATGATGATCTGGCATCACACTACCCATGGGAGATACTCAGTTAAATCAGGATACCATCAGTCTCTTATTAAGAAAGAATTTGAAGGAAACCCGGGTCCTATGCTCATGGAAAAAAGCCACTGGAAGTCCCTTTGGAACTTGAATGTTCCAAATAAAATCAAAATCTTTATCTGGAGAGCTCTTTTCAATGGCATCCCTTCTGCCAAGGCCCTGAACATTAGAATCCAAGCTGATATCCATTGAAACTTTTGCAGGCAGCCAGAATCAGTCATGCACATCCTCTTTCTCTGCCCTTTTGCTTGTAGAGTGTGGTTCATATCTATTCCAATTTCCTTGAGGTCTGACAGACTGCCTAATTCCAACCTTGCCGATGCGTGGCCAAACATAATGGCAGACTTCTCAAAACTAGAACAAGCGGAAGAGATGAGTAGATTGTTCTGTCATATGATGTGGGCAATCTGAAAAGCTAGAAACTCAAGGCTATTTCAATCTTCGAGTTGGTCAGAAGAAGAAACAGTGGCAAATGCAGTTCACTTTTATCGATCCTTTAAGGAAGCAAACTCGGAAATTCCATCTGTTGCTTCTACTCCTCACAGGAATCAAGCAACAGTGGACAAGGAAAATAGGCAAGCTGATTGTTCACCTCTGGACACAGGAGTGTACATCTACATTGATACAGGCTCTTGTAAAGAGCTCAAGTTTGGATCAATAGCCTGTGTTGCAAGAAACAATCTCTACCGGCACATATGGGACCCTGGCATATTGGAATTTATAGCCCTCAGAGATGCGATGCATTGGTGCCTCTCTAAGGGAGGGACAAAAGCTATATTCAAAGGCGATGCCATTCAAGTGTCTCAGGCTTTTCACTCGGGCATCTGTCTAGTCGCAACTTTTCGAAGCATTTGTAATGATATTTGGCAAGGAAAATCGCTCTTTGAATTCATAGGAATGCGGTTTATAGGGCGTAAGTTTAATACGGAAACCCATGAGTTAGCTCAAAAAGCTAAGTTTAGCTTCCGATTATTGTGTAATCCGTATATACTGATGTAAGACATCATCGCTATGAATCTATCTTATAGCTTTGGAAAAAAAATAGAAGTTTGATTTTGAGGATTTCAACTTTATCTTTTATCGCTATTATTCTAAGGTTTCTTCATCTTTTGTTAATTCTTCCATTATTTTCTAAATTTTCAGTCTATTTTCAAATCCGTTTTTGATATTTAAATAAATGTTAGGTACTCAATGGAGAAGAATAGAGTATTAATTCTGGATATTTTAATTTTTAATTCTTTTAGGAAACATTTGATCTTAATTATATGCCATAGGTTATCTTTTGAAATTTTTGATGAAGATAAAGAATAAAGGATATTAATCAAAAGAAAAACAGTTAAGATCTGCTGTTAAGATTTGGATATACAAATAAGAAATCAGATGAACTGCAAGAGTTGTTAAGATCTGGTGACAGGGATTGCATTTCACAAGATAAAATTTCTTTTGTTGCTTTTCAAGCCGGTACTGGAGTCGAGGTTTTATGAGATTTTGATTGTTTTTCTTCCGTGTTTTCTTTTTGCTTCTTTTGTTCATATGATATTTGTATAAATATGTTACTATTAATACGTGCTAATTTTAATATTTTTTTTGTAATTATTGTTTGGTTTTTTGAGTGGTTTGATTGGTGATGATTATGGTCAGCATTTTACTACTTATATAAATGATTATATAGTTTCGGAGTCATCTCCATGTCTAGTAGTTTTGAATGATTCAAAAGAATAATGAATTTAGTAAACTGATTTTGAGACGTATTTTATATTATATTTATCTGAAATATATTATTTCTTGGTTGATCATTTTCTAGAAATTCATATAATGGGGTAAATAAGATGTATAATGTCACGATCCAAATTTATGAGTCGCGACCGGCGCTAGGGAATGCGAGTGGTAGCTCCGAAACCCGTAGCAAGCCTAAAATCCTGTGTAAATTTTTCGCAAATTAAATCATGTTTCATACATCAAAATACATGTGACCCCATTTACAAAAACATCAGAGTTAAATTGTGTTACACAAATACATAGACAAAGACATCTAGACTACTGCGGACCGCTAGAATGAAAACCTTCTTTCACTTATTGTGCAAATGACTTCCGAGAATTAAAACTTCGGAAGCTTGACTTTCCAAATCATATCATGCTATCACTGAAAAATGGGAAAAGAAACGGGGTCAGTATAAAACTGAGTGAGTTCACCAAATTACACGCAATATCACATAAAGGGTTAAAACCGTTGAAAACCCATTTTATATATAGAAAATACTCTTTTGAAATCATATTGCATACCCTCTTTACTTTCCTTCATAACTCTTTGTTTATTTCACAAACTTATAGTTTATACGTTTTTGACATCTTTGATTTTTTATTATGGTGTTGATATTTTTCTTTCTCGTTTTGTAGCATTAGTTTTTTTGACCGAATCTTAAATCTTAGTTTATATCATCATGATTCTAAGTCGAATTAAATCATTGGCAAGTCTCTTGTGACTTGATCCTTATGGTTGGGTCCCGAGATAGTTCAACCGAGTTACCCACAACCATGTGGCACAGTTCCGAGATAGTTCGACCGAGTTACTCATGCCACTGCTTAATCCCAAGTTGTGAGTCCCGAG
Source organism: Mercurialis annua (assembly GCF_937616625.2). Taxonomy (NCBI): domain Eukaryota; kingdom Viridiplantae; phylum Streptophyta; class Magnoliopsida; order Malpighiales; family Euphorbiaceae; genus Mercurialis; species Mercurialis annua. The sequence goes on from NC_065571.1 coordinate 39,302,143, forward strand.
ATAGTTCAACCGAGTTACTCACCAGACACATGTCCCGAGATAGTTCAACCGAGTTCAACCTCGTGTCTGTATTCGGACTCTGCACCCTGGAAGTCTTTTGAACTTAACGGTCGATTCATATAATTCCTATTGACATTTAATAGGAATGTTTGTTCACGTTGTGTCTCGACCTTGTTTTGTATTGATTCTCGATGTATCGTACTTACTTTTTATTTTGCATGAGTCCCGAGGACTATCATCGAGAATGGATGAGATACAGGTACCGGGATAATTCCACCGAGTTCCACCTTGTATCTCAGTTCTTATTATTGAATATGTCACAGTACACTTTTCTTATCTCATGTATTTATCATTTTGATGATTTCTGTTGGGTTTTTTTGATCCTTTATGGACCATGACATGCACAATACAATCTAAGAGCATACATTTATAACACACGCACAATAGGGTATTGACTATGTTTAATAGTACGTATAGAAACGTACTATGTTCTTTTATAAATATTCGAATAATAGTACAAATAGGAATGTACTATACTTTTCTTATTCGTATTTGGTTCAATACTTGTATTTTATTCGATATTCGATTCATATAACATTACTTTATACCCCTCCCCGATATTTAAGCATATATATTCTTTTCATTTATTTATATTATTGTCAAAGTAGAACAGTACGATAAAACATCATTTTCGAAGCATATATACGTATACATTTTAAAAACATACATTTCAAATATATAAATTTTCATATAACTTTTCGTATTAAAATACGTAGCTTTATAAATATTGGCGAGTAATTTAAAGTTTACTCACCACTTGCTATCCAAATTCTTCAAATAAGCATGACGACATCTCGATCCATTTGCCTCAAATCTTGTCGATAGTCGCTCGTCCGATCTACGCAAATATAATAACAGTAAGAATTAATAAAATTCTAGCTATTATTAACTTAACCAAAATTATGTTTCAAGCCAACTTCGGCTATCGAAACCGCTTACTTAAAATAGTCATACCCCTAAATAAAATTGACATACTTAAAGTTTAGAACGTCGTCTACAACTTTCGTTTAGGTCTCGGAATGAAATTCGCACCCGAAGGTGTCGGAATCTAGCCTATAAGTTTTTACATAGGGTTGTCTTAAAACTGCAGACCTGCTCTGAGCAATAAATGTTCTGCTCAATTTGATCATCTTATAGGCACAATTAGAGAAAACTTAAAGCTAGACAATTTTAGAGGACACATTCAAGTTTCTGTACAATCAAACAGAACCTCATTTGAAGTTATACAACTCCATATATGGCCCTCGTAACATGACTGTTCCGCAGAACAATTTTCTGAAATTCGTCAATCTAGTTCATACATTTGATTCCTAATTATAACCCGCCAAGACTTACTCGTATCGATTTTATATGTCTGTAGCAACACAACTAGACCTATACATCAACTCTTAATGCATACTCAAGACATAAGCATTGTTCAATCTCAATTGAACACAAACATCTTGTCTAAGCCAAACCTTAACATGAAAACTCAAATCAAACTTGCTTCAATCATAGTCACACCAAAACAAATTATATTCAGTCCTTAACAACTCTATTTCAATGCCTATCCTCCTCATTAGAACCTCATATCATCAACCTTGGTTAGGGCCGAAACCCATATGTCACGACCCATTTTCATGAATCGCGACCGGCGCTAGGGTATGGGTAATATAGTACCAAAACCCGTAGCTAGCCTTTCAATTAACATACAAACACATAAACCTGTAGAAAACCAATGCTCGGGGGCAACCGAGACTTCAGCCTAAATGTAGCAGTTGTAATATTTCAACATTTAAAATAACATGTTTTCCAATAATAGTATTAAATCGGCTTAACATAAATAATTCGGAATAATCGTATAACATGCCAGAGCAATAAATAATCAGTCAGACCAATCTGACAACAACTAGAATAAAATAAAGACGTCTAGTTACTACTGCGGTCTAAGAATAAAACAGTTTGATAAATCTACTAAAAAAAATGGAACCTCCGAAGAAAAGTAAATGCGGAGATCACCAGACTCTCTCAGATCATAACCCTAGGAAAAATTGGAAAAACAACGGGGTCAGATATACTGAGATGAGTTTATACCACTATCTACATTTATTAAGTGGAAAACTTTTAAAACCGTTTAAAACATTTAATAACGATATTACGAATAATAGTTGGAACCCTAATCCACAATTCTAAATAATAAACATAATCCAATAGGCCTGGTCCCGAGAGCAGAGCTACACCGAGTTACCACCGACCACACTTTACCATATCCAGAGTCCCGAGAGCTATGCTAAACCGAGTTACTCTATTTGGTCCCGAGAGCTACGCTCACACCGAGTTACCACATTTCGATAAATACCGTACCCAGATCATTACCGGTGCGCACGCAGTCCTAATGATGCCCATTAGGTAGCATGTTCCAACTAAGAGCCATAAAATAAAAACAGTTCGAAATATACGTACAGTATAAATATTTAATATTAAAATAATAATTTACTTAATAAAGCGATAAATAGTAAGTACTAACTCACAGCTTGCTGATCCACGTGATAACCAGCAAGCAACTAATCCTGGTTCGCCTCTGGAGCATGAACAATAGACGAGTCTAGATAAATAAAATAATTATTAAAAACAGACCCTAACTCTAGAGAGTACTAGACACCACATAGGACTAGCATAAATAACACGTTGGAATAAACAGTCCAGAACAACACAAAAATACCCATTAGGTAATAAAGCCCAATTAATATAAGTCTATTGAGTTCTCGCTTAAAATCCAATTTATAAATATTATTTAATAATCTTTAAATAATAATTAATTTCCAAATAGTGGGTTAGCCGAGTTATCATTAACTACCAAGCTAACCTCACTTCTCGGGTGACCCAAGTCTAACCCGACTCAAAACGTTTATCAAATATAAACCCGAGTTTATATTTATAAAATAATTTAATAAAATAATAATCCATTTTAAAAGCAGAACTCAATAACTTCCATTTCAAGTAACCCAAGTTACAACCCAAAAACTTAATTAAATAAGTCTTGTAAAAGTTTAGGGACTAAATTGTACTTTAGCCAATTAGGGACTAAACTGTACTTTTGCCAGTTAGGAACTAAATTGTACTTTAGCCAATTCGGTATCCGAAATCAAATTAATTGCTTTTGTTTATTATTAAAACCAAATATAAAGTTACTAATCAAAAATCCACTTAATAAAGTTATAAAATAAGTTCAAGGGCTAAATTGTAGTTTAGCCAATTTCATGCCAAATTAATATTCTTAATTAAATATAATTACCCGAGTAATTATATTAACTAAATTATAATCAACTATCGTTTTCAATATTTAATTTGTGAATCAAATAAAATCCAAGTATTTTAGTAAAGTTTAACTCTAAGGATTTATTTGATTTGAACAAAACATTTTGGTGATTAACATGAGCAATTAACCATCTTCTCTATTTTGAAACTCAATAAACCCGTCTAGCACAGTAATCTATCAATCACCATTTTCTTGCTACTGAACTTGATTTTTAATCTCCAAATCCTTAAGACTTCATATTATAAACACATCATCCATCAAAATCAATAACCCAACATCTTAAAAAGCAAAAGCCGTAGTGATTAATTCGAAAAACTCACAAACAAGGACAACTCCGAATTACTCAATCAAAACTCAATCGAGACATCCATTGTCGATGAAACAAACACAAACCGAAAGCTAAAACGATTTACAACTAACCTACTAAGAGTTTCATAAACATGAATCAATAAAATCATGGCCAAGGCTCATGAAAGAATTCGACAGAAGCCAAATTCTACATGAAACAGATTTCTCAAACTTAAAACGGAAACCGTACGGCGATTGAAACGAGGTCGATTATGTACCGTTCAACAAAAACGAGGTGGGGGATCGAAGGTACACGAGTCTAGAACGTCTGGAAACAAACGGTTTCAATTTCGATATAGAAACGAGAGAGAACGATCAACGATACGGAATGCCGTTCAAACGTTAAAACTGAAATTCAACGAATTAAAGAACTTACCGAGGCAGCGACTTTGAAGGACGATTACAGCTTCGATTCTCAGAGAATAAGGTGAATAAACACGGCTAGGGTTTCTTTGTAGAATAGAGAATGACTTAGGGTAAAAATTTACGTATTTAAGTAGGTCGAAGTAGATTAGAATAAGTGACAAAAGTGCCCCCTTGCCTTGACAAGGCTGTTCTCGAACGAGAACATCCATTTAAGGCCTGTTCCCGAACGAGAACCCTGGTCTCGTACGAGACCAGGCCCCAAGCCTGATTCTCGTTCGAGAATCATAAGATTCTCAAACGGGAATGATCCATTTTATTTTCTTTTGTTTTTAAAATTAAAGTGGTTGAACCAAGATCAACCCCAATCCCGAACCAACTCGAACCAAATCACTATCTTCGAATTTACTTCAAAACAACCGGAAAATCGTCGGAAATTATCGAAAAAAATAAATTAAAATTTTATGGGATATCACATTCTTCCCAACTAATTGAAAATTTGTCCACGAATTTAACACGATAAGAAATTACCACCAGAACAACACGTAACACAAGTAAAAATCATAAAAACCACAGAAAATCAAGATATCGTACCTTAAGGAAAAAGAAAAGGATAGCGATTCCGCATATCCGACTCGGTCTCCCAAGTACATTATTCAACAGAATGATTGCGCCAGAGGACTTTGACCATCAGAATCTCCTTGTTCCGCAGCTTACGCACTTGCGTATCCACAATCTCAACTGGATGTTCCTCATAGGACAACTCCTGGTCAATCTCAACACTCTGAGGCACAATCACGTGCGAAGGATCAGAAATGCACTTTCTCAACATAGAAACATGAAACACAGGATGTACTAACGACATGTCTGGCGGCAGTACCAGACGATAAGCCACAGCTCCAATCCTCTCTGAAATTTCGTAAGGACCAATATACCTCGGTGCCAACTTTCCCTTGACACCAAAACGAACCACGCCTTTCATAGGCGAAACCCGAAGAAACACGAAATCACCAACATGAAACTCAATGTCTTTTCTCTTCGGATCAGCATAACTCTTATGCCGACTAAAAGCAGTCTCTAATCTCCGTTTCATTAACGGTACTTTCTCTGAGGTAATCTGAATAATCTCTGCTCCCGAGAGTTTACGCTCTCCAACCTCCTCCCAACAGATAGGAGATCTACATTTGCGCCCGTACAAAGCCTCATACGGCGCCATGCTCGATACTCGCGTGGTAACTATTGTTGTAAGAAAACTCAATCAACGGTAAATGAGCATCCCAGCTACCCTGAAAATCGAGAACACACATCCTGAGCATATCCTCCAATGTTTGAATAGTCCTCTCAGACTGACCGTCAGTCTGAGGATGAAAAGCTGTACTGAAATCCAACCGAGAACCCAAGGATTCCTATAACGCTTTCCAGAACCTCGAAGTAAACACAGAACCTCTGTCTGACACAATAGAAACCGGTACACCATGCAAACTGACAATCCTGTCGATGTACAACTGAGCCAACCTCGAAACAGTATACGAAACCTTAATCGGAAGGAAATGAGCTGACTTAGTCATACGGTCAACTATTACCCAGATGGAATCGTACCCCTGTCGAGTACGTGGTAAACCAACCACAAAATCCATAGCAATCCGCTCCCACTTCCACTCTGGAATAGGTAGTGGCTGCAGATAACCAAATGGTCTCTGATGTTTCAGCTTCTCCTGCTGGCAAGTCAGACAATTAGAAACGTACTCAACTACATCCTTCTTCATCCCGCTCCACCAGTAGGTACCCTTAAGATCATGGTACATCTTTGTAGAACCCGGATGAACACTATAAGCAGATTTGTGTGCTTCTTCTAGAATCTGGTCCCTCAAACCATATGAATCCGGAACACACAATCTCGAACCATGTCCCAGAACACCATCCACAAAAGTAAACTGTGCCAACAAACAACCGGCCTGAGAAACCTAAAAACCATAGGCTGAAGCTATCAAACTGTGCCACTCTCTAACCATGGGTCTACGCCCAAACTCAGAAATATGAGCCAAGTTGCCCGAAGACTTGCGACTCAACGCATCGGCTACAACATTAGCCTTATCGGGATGGTATTGAATAGTACAGTCGTAGTCTTTCAGCAATTCTAGCCACCTCCTCCGTCTCAAGTCAACTCTCTCTGATCAAAGATATACTTCAAACTCTTGTGATCAGTGAAAATCTCACAAGTAGCACCATACAAATAATGTCTCCAAATTTTCAGCGCAAAAACCACGGCTGCCAACTCTAAGTCATGAGTAGGGTAATTCACCTCATGCTTCTTCAACTGTCTGGAAGCATTGGCAATCACATGTCCATGTTGCATCAGAATGCAACCCAAACCAATCCGAGATGCATCATAATACACTGTGAAACCGTCAATGCCAGAAGGCAATGCCAAAACCGGAGCTGTAGTTAAAATCTCCTTGAGCTTCTCAAAGCTCGCCTCGCACTTGTCAGTCCACTCAAACTTAACACCCTTCTGTGTCAGTTTAGTCAACGGTGCAGATATTCTGGAGAAATCTTGCAAGAACCGACGATAGTAGCCAGCTAAACCCAGAAAACTCCTAATCTCGGTAACTGACCTCGGCCTCTGCCAATCCATAACTGCCTCAATCTTCTTCGGATCAACCTTGATCCCATCTTTCGACACTACGTGTCCTAGAAAGGTAACCTGATCCAACCAGAACTCATATTTTAAGAACTTAGCATACAACTGATGCTCACGCAACGTTTGTAGTATAGTCCTCAGACTGTAAGCATGCTCCTCCTCACTCCGAGAATAGATCAAAATGTCATCAATGAAGACGATAACAAATTGATCCAAAAACGGCTTGAACACTCTATTCATCATATCCATAAACGCTGCTGTGTGCGTTCGTCAGAGCGAAGCACATAACCAGAAACTCAAAATGTCCATACCGCGTCCGAAAAACAGTCTTAGGCACATCTACATCTCGGATCCGAAGTTGATGATACCCAGACCTCAAATCAATCTTGGAAAAACACTTCGCACCCTGCAACTGGTCAAACAAATCATCGATGCGAGGAAGAGGATATTTGTTCTTGACAGTAGCCTTGTTCAACTGTCTGTAGTCGATACACAGTCGAAAGGAACCGTCTTTCTTCTTCACAAACAGAACTGGAGCACCCCATGGAGAAGTACTCGGTCTGATGAACCCGCTATCCAACAACTCTTGTAACTGGTCCTTCAACTCCTTCAGCTCTGTAGGAGCCATCCGATACGGCAGTATCAAAATCGGAGCTGTACCAGAAACCACATCAATGCAAAACTCAATATCACGATCAGGTGGTAATCCAGGCAATTCCTTTGGAAACACATCAGTGAACTCATTCACTATCGGAACACTATGCATATCACTAACTTCTGCTTTCACATCTCGAACCACAGCAAGAAAACCCTGGCAACCCTTGCCCTAACATTCGCTTCGCCTTGATAGCGGAAATCAGATTCTAGGTGTCTCCGCCTTTTCTCCCTGAAAGGAAAAAGGTAGATCACCTGGAATCCTAAACTCGACTGACTTCCCTCGACAGTCAATAGAAGCAAAGTGGCGTGACAGCCAATCCATCCCCAAGATGACATCAAAAGAAAGAACGTCAAGCACAATCAAATCAGCACATAATTCTCTACCCTGAATAACAACTGGACAATAAGGATAAACGACGTCCACTACTACACCTTCAGACATAAGTGTAGACACAGCTAGAGGTTCACTCAAAACAAATGGTGCAATACCCAATTTCCCTGCAAAACATGTAGACACAAACGAATGGGTTGCACCCGCATCAAATAATACCATAGCATCAGTAAAAGAGATCGGAATGGTACCTTGCACCACAACATTTGATGCACGCGCATCCTGAGGAGTAAGAGCGAACACTCTGGCCTGACCCTGCGGCTGCTGCTGCGAACTCTGCCCAGTACCATAACTGTTGGAACCTCTGCCACCATTACCACGACCACCAAAACCTATGCCACCAGAACCATGACCCCGCTGGCCACCAAAAGATGCTGCAGGTTGAGAGTACCGTACAGACTGTGCAAACGCAGGTCTCTGCTGCTGATAAGATGACTGCGCCACACTGGAGTTAGACATCTGCTGCCCAGATGTCGGACACTCCCTAGAGAAATGACCCGGCTGGCCACAAGAGAAACAACCTCCAGGAGCTAACTTACACTAACCATAGTGCATGCGTCTGCAATTTTGGCAGAACGGAATGTTCGATCCACAACTGTACCCGCGTCCTGAACCACAGTTACTCCCACTACTACTAGAACTGTACGGAGCACTCCTGGTTCTATGCCTCCCCTTGTTGTCCGTACGGCGACTCCCTCTATTGGCCTGAGAAGAGCCACTGTAGTAGTTCCCACTACCATGCTGCGCTGGGGCCTGTTGCCCCCCACTAGGAAGATCACTCTTTCCCTTCTGATTCTGGAAAGGGTCAGAGATCGTCCCAAACTGAATCAATGAATTCTCTATCCGTTGAGCACTATCCACTACTCGAGCGAACTCCATGTTTGTCCCTATCAGCAAAGGAAGAAACTCCGAGCCTAAACCCCTAACATAGCGGTCATTCACTCGCCCTCGATCACCCTGTAGATCTGTAGCAAACCGCCCCAAACGGACAAACTCTGTAGTGTAGTCTGTCACTGATCTATCCCCTTTCTTCAAATTTAGCAACTTCTTTCTGAAATTCTCAGTAACAGAGAAGGGTAGATAGTAACCTCTGAACTTGGTCACAAAATCAGCCCAAGACAATGCAGCCATATCTGGTCTGATGTTATCGCGAAACCAGTCCTTGGCTGGACCCTTCAGCGACATCTCCACAAGCATCACTGATTGACGATCAGTAGCCTGAATCCTCTGACTATTGTACTCAAACTCCTCCAAAAAGTCAAGAGCGTCCCCAGTGCCATCAAAAGAAGTCGGAGTCAACTTCGTGTAGGTCATCACCAACTCTCTGTCTGTCGGAATATGATCGACACCAGCAAGTCCATCCATACCAGCTACAACACCAGCCTGAGGTTGCTGTTGCTGCGCTAACTGACCCAGTACAGTGCACTGATTCTGCAGAAGTGCCTGGTTGTTCTGCATCTTGACAATCCCAGCCAAGAAAGTACTGAAGTCAAACGCCTGCATGTTCGGTGCCTGCTGCACATTTGGTGCCCGAACACCTGTTGCACCACGTCCTCTAGCTCCACCTCTACCAACACCAGCTCCTCTACCTCTACCATCACCAGCTCTTCTACCTCTGCCAGCACCTCCACCTCGACCACGTCCATTATTGGCCTGAACCTGTGGCACATTCTGATCGACTTCCATAGAAATCGCATCATCAGCCTCTGCGTAATGCTCTGCCGCAGCACGAGCACGAGTACGAATAGCATTGTTCATATCCTAAGAATTGAACAAGAACAACTTAGATACACAGATATTCCATACCCAAGTATGAACAAAACAAGTAACAAATAAGATTTCCCAAGAAATCAACAATATTACATATTCACCCAAGTGAAATAACAATAAAACATATAAGCATCAAATCAACATAATATGACTGACTCGACGCAATCCTATTGGTGTAGACAAAATGTTTTAAAATCAAAAGATGACGTTTTAAAGACATGACAAGAAACCTATATTCGCAGTAGTTCCTAAGACACAACATCACTTAACAGAGTAAACATATAGCAAGCAAATGGCCTTGGTTTGAAACCAAAGATTTGATACCAAGTTTGTCACGACCCATTTTCATGAATCGCGACCGGCGCTAGGGTATGGGTAATGTAGTACCAAAACCCGTAGCTAGTCTTTCAATTAACATACAAACACATAAACCTGCAGAAAACCAATGCTCGGGGGCAACCGAGACTTCAGCTTAAATCTAGCAGTTGTAATATTTCAACATTTAAAATAACATGCTTTCCAATAATAGTATTAAATCGGCTTAACATAAATAATTCGGAATAATCGTATAACATGCCAGAGCAATAAATAATCAGTCAGACCAATCTGACAACAACTAGAATAAAATAAAGACGTCTAGTTACCAATGCGGTCTAAGAATAAAACAGTTTGATAGTTCTACTAAAATAAATGGAACATCCAAAGAAAAATAAATGCGGAGATCACCATACTCTCTCAGATCATAACCCTGGGAAAAATTGGGAAAACAACGGGGTCAGATATACTGAGATGAGTTTATACCACTATCTACATTTATTAAGTGGAAAACTTTTAAAACCGTTTAAAACATTTAATAACGATATTACGAATAATAGTTGGAACCCTAATCCACAATTCTAAATAATAAACATAATCCAATAGGCCTGGTCCTGAGAGCTGGGCTACACTGAGTTACCACTGACCACAGTTTACCATATCCAGAGTCCCGAGAGCTATGCTACACCGAGTTACTCTATTTGGTCCCGAGAGCTACGCTCACACCGAGTTACCACATTTCCATAAATACCTTAACCAGATCATTACCGGTGCGCACGCAGTCCTAATGATGCCCTTTAGGTAGCATGTTCCAACTAAGAGCCATAATATAAAAACAGTTCGAAATATACGTACAGTATATATATTTAATATTAAAATAACAATTTACTTAATAAAGCGGTAAATAGTAAGTAAAAACTCACAGCTTGCTAATCCACGTGATAACCGGCAAGCAACTAATCCCGGTTCGCATCTGGAGCACGAACAATAGACGGGTCTAGACAAATAAAATAATTATTAAAAACAGACCCTAACTCTAGAGAGTACTAAACACCACATAGGACTAGCATAAATAACACGTCGGAATAAACAGTCCAGAACAACACACAAATACCCATTAGATAATAAAGCCCAATTAATATAAGTCTATTGAGTTCTCGCTTAAAATCCAATTTATAAATATTATTTAATAATCTTTAAATAATAATTGATTTCCAAATAGTGGGTTAGCCGAGTTATCATTAACCACCAAGCTAACCTCACTTGTCGGGTGGCCCAAGTCTAACCCGATTCAAAACGTTTATCAAATATAAACCCGAGTTTATATTTATAAAATAATTCAATAAAATAATAATCCGTTTTAAAAGCAGAACTCAATAACTTCCATTTCAAGTAACCCAAGTTACAACCCAAAAACTTAATTAAATAAGTCTTATAAAAGTTTAGGGACTAAATTGTACTTTAGCCCATTAGGGACTAAAATGTACTTTTGCCAATTAGGGACTAAATTGTACTTTAGCCAATTCGATATCCGAAATCAAATTAATTGCTTTTGTTTATTATTAAAACCAAATATAAAGTTACTAATCAAAAATCCACTTAATAAAGTTATAAAATAAGTTCAGGGGCTAAATTGTAATTTAGCCAATTCCATGCCAAATTAATATTCTTAATTAAATATAATTACCCGAGTAATTATATTAACTAAATTATAATCAACTATCGTTTTCAATATTTAATTTGTGAATCAAATAAAATCCAAGTATTTTAGTAAAGTTTAACTCTAAGGATTTATTTGATTTGAACAAAACATTTTGGAGATTAACATGAGCAATTAACCATCTTCTCTATTTTGAAACTCAATAAACCCGCCTAGCACAGTAATCTAGCAGTCACCATTTTCTTGCTACTGAACTTTATTTTTAATCTCCAAACCCTTAAGACTTCATATTATAAACACATCATCCATCAAAATCAATAACCCAACATCTTAAAAAGAAAAAGTCGTAGTGATTAATTCGAAAAACTCACAAAAAAGGACAATTCTGAATTACTCAATCAAAACTCAATCGAGACATCCATTTTCGATGAAACAAACACAAACCGAAAGCTAAAACGATTTACAACTAACCTACTAAGAGTTTCATAAACATGAATCAATAAAATCATGGCCAAGGCTCATGAAAGAATTCGGCAGAAGCCAAATTCTACAAGAAACAGATTTCTCAAACTTAAGAGGGAAACCGTACGGCGATTGAAACGAGGTCGATTACGTACCGGTCAACAAAAACGAGGTGGGGGATCGAAGGTACACGAGTCTAGAACGTCTGGAAACAAACGGTTTCAATTTCGATATAAAAACGAGAGAGAACGATCAACGATACAGAATGCCGTTCAAACGTTAAAACTGAAATTCAACGAATTAAAGAACTTACCGAGGCAGCGACTTTGAAGGACGATTACAGCTTCGATTCTCAGAGAATAAGGTGAATAAACATGGCTAGGGTTTCTTTGTAGAATAGAAAATGACTTAGGGTAAAAATTTACATATTTAAGTAGGTCGGAGTAGGTTAGAATAAGTGACGAAAGTGCCCCCTTGCCTTGAAAAGGCTGTTCTCGTACGAGAACAGCCATTTAAGGCCTGTTCCCGAACGAGAACCCTGGTCTCGTACAAGACCAGGCCCCAAGCCTGATTCTCGTTCGAGAATCATAAGATTCTCGAACGGGAATGATCCATTTTATTTTATTTTTGTTTTTAAAATTAAAGTGGTTGAACCAAGATCAACCCCAATCCCGAACCAACTCGAACCAAATCATTATCTTCGAATTTACTTCAAAACAACCGGAAAATCGTCGGAAATTATCGAAAAAAATAAATTAAAATTTTACGGGATATTACACCTTAGCACCTTACTTTGACAAAATTCAATCATTTCCATCAACACAACACAATTTCTTATAATCATTTCATTAAATACTTAAAGCTCATGTTTATTGCCTAATTCATATGCTAAAGCATCACACAAATACCTCAATCAAAAGCCAATAAACTTCAGCAGCCTCACCTTGATTGAAGTCTCAAATTCGAAGAGTCTAACTCCAATATTCATCATCAAAATTGCTCCATGGAAGCTTATGAACACCTATGATTATCCAACACCATAAAACCTCAATTTCTCAACCAAAACCGAAATGAAAACTCTGAAACCCTAATTATACACTGATCTTATTACCTTAAATTTCTGGTCTCAATCAGTAGAGGCTGTCTTTCTCTTTCCGTGGCCGCAAGAATCGCATCAATCGGACCACAAATGAGAAAGTTATGGTGATTTCAAGTTTGGTTGAATGTTCTTCAATGGAGAAGTAGGATAAACGATTTTGCTAGCTGACTTTGATGTTTTTGCTGGTTTAAATCAATGAAAAGGGTTTATATATTATTGGCAAAGTGTCTCCTTTAATCCTTGAAGTTGCCACCTCCATACCTTTCAATTTCTAACTTTTCTTTCGTCCAATTTAATCCGCTAATCACTTAATCATTCGATTCTCGACAAATTCCGTATTATTTATTTTCAAATAAATAATTTTAATTTCATATCTTATAGCTTTACTTTCCAATAATTTATTTTGGCAATTTTGGCCAAAAACGCTTAAATTTCCATTTTGAGCTAACTTGCACTTTTTCTCGCTTTTTCGTCCAATTTTCATTTTAATGACTATCGATAACCACTTTATCGATATTATTTTCTTATCTTGAGAAAATAGAGTAAAACACAACTTCCTCTGTAAGTTTGTGGTCAAAAGTCCACTTTAGCCCTTAAAGTGACTAATTTGCACTTTAACCCTTATTCCTAACTAATCGTCAAGTTTTCTTCTAAAACGATTTCATATACTTACGAAACTTTGACAATCATTTATTAATAATATTTCACGGACCTTGGCGTGAATATTTTTAGTTCGGCCTTTCCAACTTATTTTATTTTATTCTTTTTAGTCCCGATTAAATCCAATTTATCGCATAATAATTTTCCATTTAAATTATTATTCTACGATAATTCCAATAGACACGGTTTGGTCTAAGTCCTTATTATCCAATCCTAATATGATATTCTCGTTCTTAATCTTTATGATTATGCCTCGTGGCACTACACTTAATACCTCAAAAATTTAGGTTATTACATATAATTTGATAGTGGAGTTAAGTTTTTCTAGACTTTCTGTATTTTTGAAGCAAAATGATATGTATCTAAAATATTTAAGATATGTATTTTATTTTTTAACTATTTGAAACTGTATCATATATGTCTCATGTATGTATTGTAATATTATGAACTTTTAATAACTTTCATTTTAATTTTTACACACATAGATTAATTAATGCTCATGCATGTAAGTTTTAAAATCAAATCCTCGAAAAAGTAAGAAAATCGATTTTCCCCTCGCAGGTTAATCTCGCCGGCTTGCAAATCCTGCCGGTCGTCGAGATTTCTTCATAGTCGGCAAGTGCTGATGTCCCTAGGTGATTCATGTCGGCCACCCAATCTTTCCGGTCGTCGGGATTGCTCATGGCCGGCCGGGCTGATTTCAACGCAGAGATCAATGTCAAAAACCCATAACTCTTTGCAAACAACTTAAAATGACCAGGTTCCTGATCCATTATAAAGATTGAGATGTCTAGTTTTTATTATATGAAGAACAAAAATTCATCAGAGATCTCCAAATATTCTGAAATATCCAATCAATGGAGAAGGGTCAAATCTACAAACGATTTAATGCGACGTACAATTGGTCAATCTTCAAAATTTCATATGATGAGCTAGTCAACTTCGAATGATGTAATTTTTGATGTTGTGAAAAGCTTAGCATGTCTACAATAATTCATTTGAAGAACACTTTCTCATTTGAGATCTTGAAAAAGAACAAAACTATCACTTCAGAAACAAAGATCAATTTGACATATTCTCTTCTTTTCTTTGAAATTTCCTTTGATCCTTAGACCATTACGTGCTTGAATAATTGACTTATAAAACAACACCATTCCAAGAATAATTTTCTCAAAAATAGAAAGTATTGGATATTAAACTCCCTGAGTCACTGAATTATTCCAATATTATAAAAAGGGTACTAAGATTCAAATCGTTAAAAAATTAGTGACTAAGTTAGCGAATTATTCAGGGGATGTCACTCAAGAAAAAACACACTAAGCTTTTTGCATTTTGTCCTACATGGGATGACATAATTAAAAAAAATGTATAATTCAATATCCCTTTTTAATAAAAGAGTATAACTCAGTACCCGTTTTATAATTTGCGATAAACTTAATGACCCTCTTTTAAGACGGTGACCTCCCTGAGAAATAATTCAATAAATTAGTGATTGCCTTTTCACGATTTGAATTTTAATACCCTTTCTGTAATTTTGAAATAACTCAGTGACACCAAAGAGTTTAATATCGAGAAAGTATTACTAATAATCATACTTGGAAAACACTATACAAAATATGCATATCACGTATATACACCACTGGTACATTGTAGATAGATAATCGACACATTATAGATACAGCACCGATATTTTTTATTATTATTTTAATAAAATGAATTTTGTAGATACACCATTGATTATAATTTATAGAATCATTCTCCAACTCAGAATGATTATTTTCAACGAAATAAATTTTAAAATGAATGATATATTGTAAATACATCATCGATACATCATGATACATCGCCCACTAATATATCATAGATATAGAGGAAAAAAACCAATAATAAAATTTCAATTAGCAGCAAGTTCGAATAATAAAATTTCAATTACAGACAATTTTCAATAATTACTCAATGACTAAAAAACAAGCATTCATAATTTAAAATATCATCAAAAATCATCTACTCCCTATAGGCCATAATATTTGTCGCATTTGGCAATTTCACATAAATTAAGAAAGCAATAAATGTGTTTTGATTTGTATATACTTTAACTAAATTGCCCATATTAGTTACTACCATTTTTATATTTGACTTGTCCTTTAGCCCTTATCAAGTTATTTTTTGCTAGGGATAAATTTGGAAAATAGCAATAAATGTTTTTTTAAAACTCTAAAGTAACAAATAATATAAACCAAAATTTTTTTCAAATGCGATAAATATTATGAATTGGAGGGAGTAAATAACCATCAAAACTCTTTACACCAACTAAATCATAATAAAATAAAATGGAAATACCCATTCTATTTTTCAAAATCTAAGCTTAAAAAAGAACCACATTTGTTTCATTCTTAAACCTCACTTCAAATATGGTCATGATATATTTATGATACAAAAACGATACATGTTTAAATATCCCTGACATGCTGATGCGTGACTGACGCACGTGTCAGACGCGTTTCGACGCGTTTCTGAACAATTTTCACACATTTTTGACTTTTTATTTGGTTTTGAGTGTGTCATGTGTCTCTTATTTTAGTGGTTGATTAGAAAATATAAACTTATATATATTAAATTTAAATAATATTAAATTTATTTTGAAATGTTTTTGTTCTTTTCTCATATATATATATATATATATATATATATATATATATATATATATATATATATATATATATATATATATATATATATATATATATATATATATATAAACAGATCACTACTTTCCCCCCTTAAACTTTGATACCATAAGAGACGATCCTAGGATCTGGGGAACTTGATCATCGTGAAGAGAAGATTAAGGAAGAAAATAAAATATATAAATGACATAAAATATAAATAAGCTTACATGGTAATATCAGGCGGTATAACCGACCACTTAATTGCAGAAATATAAAATGCGGAAATATAAATTACAAATATGAACAAGGAAAGAAGGAGAAGAAAGTATGGAGGGAGAGAGAAGAAGTAGAAATTTTCTAATCTTGAGAAAATTTGGTGTGTTTTCCTTTGAAGAAGAGGGTCCTTTTTATAGGGAAATTGGAGTGCATACTGTAGCATGTATAATACTTTGTCTGCCACGAGATTCCTGTAGATAAATAGTACTCTGTCTGCCACACTACTGTAGCATGAATAGTACTTTGTCGGCCACGAGATTCTTGTAGATGAATAATACTCTGTCTGCCACATTATTGTTGTTTTTAATTATACAGCGAATAATACTCCGTCTGTCAAGGAAGAGCTGTCGAAAATATTGTCGAGGAATAATACATTTTTTTAATATACCTTAACTATTGTATGAACTGTCTAATCGGGTTTTCGGTTCATCAGGTTTAAATTTTATTTTTATTTTTTATTTATTTTTATTTTTTTTATACACCTAAATTTTTGCATGGACTGCCCAAATGGGTTTTCGGTCCATCAGGTTTTTATTTATTTTTATATATACCTTATTTTTTGCATGGGCTGCCCAAAAAAGGTTTTCAGTCCATCAGGTATTTTATTTAAACATACATATGACTTTATAAGCCTTTATTTTTTACAGGATTTTACAATACAGACGGGAAGATCCTGAAACAGTCGTCTTCGTTATCTTCTGCTAGGTTGAACGTTGGTTCTGAAAATGCTGCAGGATTTGATGAAGATGATGATGCTTTGGATGATCTCTGAATAGTTTGAAGAAGTTCCTTCATAATTGTGAAGTACTGTTCTTCCGTTTTTGCTGATGCCAAAAGCGCGCTTGCTCTAGATTTTGAGCTAAAAACTGTGTATGCTCTGGATTTGAAACGGGTAATTGGCTTCTTTTTAACCATTTTTCCATTTCCGGTTTTAGGAGTTTTTGTGGAACCTTGAAACAACTCCACCACTTGACTTTGAATCTTCTCTGGATAATAAGATTTTCCAATTCAGTGCCCACGTCTAAGTACCATTAAGTTACCCATGGGACGAAGAATTTTGCAGAAAAAAGACACAGTGGAGCAAGTCTTTTCTCTACATCAGAAGGTTTAAAGTGGGTTTTCCAAAGTTTGAAAGATTCCTGGACTTCGGGTATTAAGATATCGGTAACTGAACCATAATATTTCCACCATTGTGAAAACCATGAGGGAAACAAGGCTGGGTTAATATGGTCATTAAAATAAAATAACCATGTGTGAGTATTTTTATTGTTTTGGATCAAGAAAACATTGAACCAGGCTTGTTGGTAATCTCAGTAGGAAAACGTTTTACAGTGGTTTAGGGAAGTTTATTGGAAATGATTTTGGCTTAGCAAGCTCTTGTCCCCAATCAGAAGGATTTAGAATTTTTAGAATTTTACAGGTAGAGTATGAAGGCTCTGGTTGATTTCCTGTGTAGTAGAAGTGTTTAAACTCTACTGATTCAGTTATTTCAAGAATATTCAGGTAATATTCTCTTGTTTTGGATAAATCCCAAGGTTTGTAAAACCAATTTTTTCCAAACATTTTTTGTAATACCAAATATGGGTTTTGATCAAAATATCCGTTTTCGATAGTAACAATATTTTGAAAACTGTTTTTCAATAAAACTTGTTTTCTGTTTTGGTTGAGTCAAAATATTTTAAGAACTGTTTTGAGCCCAAATATTTTGAGAAAGGGTTTTAGAGGATGAAGATTCTCCTTTCTCTGTTTTGACAATAATTTTAGGGGTTTTACCTGAGATAGTTATAGCTTGGGAAGCTATAGAGTTTCGGCAAGACTCGAGAGATTTTAGAATTTCCAATTCTTTCCCAGATTTTTCTGTATTTTGCATAGAGCTATGAAGGGCCCTTACCAGTTCTGGGTGTTTTGAAATGGATGCTATCCATTCCTGTACCTGCAAAGTTTTGTCCTCGGACTGGGTTATATTTGTGGCTTTCACAACGTCAACATAAGATAATATGAGTTTTACTCCTGAAAGGATTATTTCAGAAGGAGCATCTTCAGGTTTTTTCTCAGAAGGCTGAACCTTCTCTTTTCATTTCTTTTTTGGCATGGATCCTTCTATCTGTTCTGCAAAAATTCTCTTGTTAGAAAATCAGGCAGAGAGTTGGCTTCGCCTTTAATATATTCAATATCAAAATCAAAAATACTTAAAATAGCTTGCCATCTAGCAAAGATTTGTTTAGATGCAATATTTTGAACATCTTTTTGTAAAATCTCCTTTGCATATTTACAATCGACTCTAAGTAAAAAATTTTGATTTAATAAATCAGATTGAAATTTCGTTATGCATAAGACAATAGACAAAATTTCTTTTTTAATTGTGGAATAATTCTTCTGGCAATCATTCCAATGGCGTGAAGTGTATTGAACAACTAGTTCCGTGCCGTTCTCAACTTGTTTTAAGATACCGCCAAAGCCTAAATCGCTAGCATCTGTTTCGACCACCTTAGGTAGATCGGGATTGGCTAGATAAAGATAAGGGAATTCTAATACTTGTTGTTTTATTTTTTTAACGATACTAATGTGTTCATCAGTCCACGGAACTGGGGTTTTCTTAAGCCTATTGTGAAGAGGCTTAGCTAACCTATTCATATTCGGACAGAAATCTAACACATAATAGAGGCTTCCGAGAAACCTCTGAAGCTGAGTTTTGTCGATAATTTTATCAGGAAATTTACTAGCAAACTGCAAAGATCTTTCTATAGGAGTTATGGTGCCACATGTAATATAATGACCCAAAAACCTAACTCTAGTTTGAAATAGAGATCTCTTTTTTGCAGAAACTACTAACCCATTTTTCTTGATGATGAAAAAGAATATTTTTAAATGTTTTAAATGTTGCTCAATTGAGTTAGAAAATATAAGAATATCATTATATACAATACAAAATTCCGAATAAGGATTAAAAATATTATTCATAATCCTCTGAAATTCAGAACGTGCATTTTTTTAAACCAAAAGGCATTACATTCCATTCATATTGTCCAAATGGAACTGTAAATGCAGTTTTATACCTATATTTTGGGTCGATTTGTATTTGCCAAAATCCCGACTTCATATCGAATTTTGAAAACACAAATGAAGAACATAGTTTTTGCAAAAGATCTTTTTTGTTAGATATAGGATACCTAATCCAGCTTAATGCTTTATTTAGGGGTTTATAATTAATAACCAATCTAGGAGTTCCTCTTTCTATTTCTGAAGCCTTGTTTACATAGAAAGCTGCACAACTCCAAAAATATCTAGATTTAGAAATTAACCCTTTAGATTCTAGATCTTGAATTTCTTTTCTACAAAACTGTTCCAATTCAGCATTCATCTGAATTGGCCTAGCCTTAGTAGGAATGTTTTTCTCATCAAAAAGAGGTTCATAAGGTAAATCTACCATATGTTGTTTTCTAGACCAAAAAGCATTTGGTAGTTCCGAACAAACTTCCTTTTTATAAAGGTTTTGGAGTTCCGCTATCTTGTTTTTAATAACCTCAGTTTTCAACTGGTGTTCGATTTTTTGAAGTTGGACTTCTCGTTTTAATTGAAATAAATCGTTTTGTTTTCCTCTCTATTAGAAGATTGATCTCATTATTATAGATAGAACTTGCTTTTATAATATTGAGATTTCAGGTTTTAGGTTTTTCTAAGAAAGAAAAATTGAGTTTTACTTTCTTTTCTTTAAAATAAATTCCATCATAATCTACCTTGTAAGGTTTATTAAATTGATAAAAGGTGTTTCTAATATCACCGAATGGTGTATATTATCGACCAATACAAAGTTTGTTTTTATTAACAAGCCACTGTTAGAAATACTTGCTTCCGTTTTCCCTTTTAAATCCATTTTAGAATTATTTGCAGAAGTAAGTCTTTCAGAAATTTTTTCATGAAGATTTTTTGAAACCAATCCAGTCTTAATACAATTTAGATCTGCACCAGTGTCAAATAGCGCAATAGTGTCCATTTTAAAATTGTTTGAAAAAACAATAGGGATTTTTATAATATATTTTTTAGAGGTTATTTCTCTCAGAACAAATAGAAAATCTTCAGGAACCTTTTCTATTTCTTCTAGATTTTGTTTGTATATATATATGTGTGTGTGTGTGTGCACACAGAGAGATATATCTATCTATAACTTTTTTATAAGTGTGAAGGAGAGGGGGGGAAACAAAATTACGATATTAAAGTCAGTATATATTAATAATTTCAATAAGAGTAAATTACTTAAGAGTTTAACTTTATTACGTACAAAAGTTAATGTTTTAGCATATATGTTGAAAAAATTGGGCCATTTTTATCCTAGCTAAATTCGGTAATGTGGAGTTTCCTTAGTTCCTTCCTTCTCCTTATCTAATTCTATTGCAATTGAACTTTTAATTAAATTTAAATTGGAATAAGATCTAACTTCCGTAATCTAGAGTTTTCTTAGTTCAATATTACTTCAAGTTTTGATGTTTGTGTTAAAGGTAGACTCTTTATAAATAATAAAGTGTTTATTATATATACTCTATTTTTTCTTAATTAAAATATTGATATAATATAATATTTTAATTCTATTATTTTTGATAGAAGAAGGTATAGTTTTAGATAATATATAATTTAATAATAAATAATAATAAAAGTTTGGTTCCAATGGGAGCTTTAGTTTAAACAAAACTCCAATTTAATTAGAAGTCGTACTATAAGTAATGAAAAGTATAATTAGTTTAGTTTTATTGAAAAAAGTTATTTGTTGAAATTAATATAAAGATGATGAAAAATCATGTGGAAGAAAAGACGGAGAGACATAAGTGTCGAATATGGAAAGATGTCTGTTTATTTTTTCTCATTGTTTTTGACTATCACATGAGGTTAGCTTCTTTTACTCTATTATTAAATTATGTATATTTTTATAAGTTATTGAATTTTTTAATTATTAAGTAGTACTAATTGATGTGAAAATTGTTAAAAACTTCATGATTCTGAATTATGATTAATTAATCTATCATTAAATTGTGTACTATTTTTATAAGTTATTGAAGCTCTTGGTGTTAACTGTTAAAAACTTTGTGATTCTGAATTATGATAGACGATTTGCATAATGATGAATAGTCTCATTGTTTTGGTTGTACGAGAGCTAAAGAATTGTAAATATTATATTATATAATTTAATTAATGTATATATAACTAAAGTATTATATTAATAACTTATTTCATATTTAAATTAAATAAATAAAAAATTATTATCAAATACTATAATTCAATAAGTTTACAAGTATATTATATTTAACAATTTGTATATATAACGGGTCTTATGAATATCGCTCACGTGTGTAGCACGTGGGGAAAAACTAGTACTATATATAAAAGCGCGGATGGGTGGTGGGTGGGTGGGTGGGGGGGGGGGGGGAATTTACCAAGTAATTCTTACTAATTGATTGATTAGTTAATTAAAGGTTTTATAATAATTGATTAATTAATTTGAAAATTAAAATATCTATTTAAGTATTTGAGTTAGAATAGAATTGGAAATTAATTTGAATAAGAAGCAACGAAAACCTGTTCATTAATAAGTGATGAAGAATACTAACTAAGGTAAAATTCTTGGAATGAATTACAATTTTATAAAAACTATAACATAAATATACAAGTGAACTCCTTTATTACGAATGCTTGTGGTAAGCGGCTTGATATCGCTTAAGTAAGGTCTCGAGTTCGAGTTCTTGTGAATGCAAAAAATTCCCACTGGCAGACTCACCCATCATGTCAGGTGCGCGACGCGGGTCGGATCCAGATTAGTTAAGGCGAATCCTTGGAAACTGGACGGGCTTACCAAAAATAAAAAAAATGAATGATTGGTATAATAAAGTCAACAACTTTGTTTTATTCTTAATTTCGTAAGAAAAAAATAGTCAAGTTTTTAATATTTGTAGTTTGTATAAATTATTATATTCATTCATTAATAATCTATATTACAACCCCAAGGCGTAGATGAGTTGGTAAAGCGCTCTTCTAATTTAAGTGAGGTCGCGGGTTCGAACTGTACTCATGTATGCAGCCGTTAAAAACATGGGGCCAGAGCTTTGCCTCCTGCAAAGAGCCTACCCGGCTCGAGTGGGGATTAGTCTGAATATGAAAGGTTTAAAAGTGCCGTTTCATAGTTGGAACCCGTTCAGGGATCAAAAAAAAATCTATGTTATAAACTATCTTTATTTTGTTGTTGAATATACAAAAAAAAAGTAATCTTTTCTTTTTATTTTATCTGAATTTTATAGATACCAATTAAAAGTACAAATAATTTTTTTAAATTAAATATCGATTTCTTTTCAATTATATACCATGTAGGGTATTTTAAATATTATTTGAATTTTACACTCACGTGGTATAATTTTAATTATAGAAATAATTATTAATTAAATATAAATATAATCACCCAAATACATAAAAAATACAATTATGATGATTCAATGAGTTATACTACGAGCCACGTGTAAAACACGTAAAGCGACACTAGTATTTAAAGATAATAATATAAAATAAAATTATATATGTTGAAAATATAGAGATAAATATATAACATACAATTTAAAGTATAGTTTTATATTATTTTTTTATACTACATATTTTATGGAAAATGGTCTTTTGACCGGAATTAAATTAATTACAATTTATTAAAAAATAAAAATTCATAAAATTTAGCAAATTCTTTCAAAAATATGAAAGTTTCAGTTACTATAAAGCAATTTTATGGAAGGAATACTATTTCATAACGACTACTAACAATCTATATTATAATTCATAAAAAACAAGTCTATATTATATTTTTTTAATTTTAATTCATTATTTTAATTGATCTTTCACCATTTCCACTCATTTAACATTTTTGGATTTTAGAAAAGAATAATGAAGCTACTAATGAAATTATAATCATACAAAAACAAATACAATTAAATAACAAATAAATTTTTTATAATTTTTATAATTTTTTTTATTTACAACTGGATAAGAAGAGCTTTATGCTTTTGAAAAACTCGATTTTAAACTTGTAAATTTCCACCCACCACATGCTATTACTTGAATGTAAGCTAAATAAAAAAAATTACTCCCTCCGTTACAAATTAACAGGCAGTTTATGACAAACACACGTATTAAATTTTTTAATAAATCTATATAAAATAGGTAATTTTATAAAAACATACCACACTTATCCTTATTTAATGTAGTGTTGGTTTTGTTTTTTTAGTACTGTTTTCTCTCTTTTTAATGTAATATATTATAATTAATGAGGGTATTCATGTCATTTTATCATTTAAGCAATAAATGACGGCCTATAATTTAGGACAAAAAAACTTAAAATAGTGACTATCAATTTGGAACGGAGGGAGTATAATTTTAAAATAGATAGCAATGTGGAGTGTTAGAACCAAACATAAAAAGCGTATTTTGAAATAAAAAATTAACTAATAATATTAAAACAGGAAATTATGATATAAAAACAGTTTAACAATAAGAGAAAAATAAAGAAAAAACTAAAATAGAAGAAGGGGCTAGTTGTTCAAGAAACGACACTCAATAAATAAAGGGCTTTTTACCCAATATACTGAAAATTGGCCCAAATTTACTTTTATACAGTGCAAAACCAAAGTTTACATTTCATACCATCCAAAATTAAAATTGTAACCTAATTTTTTTGAATTCTTATTTTTCTACTGTTTCTTCTTTTTCTTTTGAATTTTGGCGACTCCTTCTTCTTCTCCACGAGTCCAGCAGAGTTTCTCCACGTTCTTATTCCTTTGCTTCCGCCGTTCCGCCTCCGCCGTTCCGTTTTTGCTGTTCCATTTCCGTCGTTTCGCCTCCGTCGTTCCACCTTTGTCTCGCCGCGCCATCTTTCTTTTCTCTTTTTGATTTAGATCTGAAATTTTTTGTTCTTTTTTTTTATTTTCAGATCTGTAATATGTTTATCTTTTACTGTTTATTCACCATTAAACATGTATAAAGAGTATTTTTAAAGAATCTAATACTTATTTCATGTTATGTAGAATAATTTTATGATTTTATGTAATAAAATTCTGTTAACTCTGCATTTTTTTGTGTTTTGTTGTATTTCTGCGTTTTTTTCATTTGCAGAACGATTTGTAGATGATGATTGATTGCTGAATTATTGTAATGTTACAGTGTTGTTGATTTTATGTTGACATTATGTTGATATTATGTTGATATCAACTATTTTTTTTTTTTAACATTGACAAACAAGATAATATTGTCTGTGAAATACATGCCTCCTGTAAGTTTGCGGAATAGATGTTTATTTGAAAAGCAGCAGGATGGAATGTGGAGTGCACATATTTGTTTGAATGATTGATCTTTTTGTGTTTTTTTCTCGATAAACGTTCTGGAATTCCCTACATAAACATATGCTATTGGTATTCAACTATTTTTTGTAACTTTCATTTTCTATAGTGTTAATTTATTAAAATGTACTAAATTCATTTCTGCATTTTTGAAATTTGGTTGGGTTTTTTGCTCCTTATATTATGTTCTACGTACAAACTTTATTATAAAATTAATGTTGAATTTTATTGATGTACAATTATTTAAGCTAAATTAATCAAAATCAACGCAAAATCAACTCGATGTCAACCTAAAATCAACCTAGAATTAACATGCACATATCCCTAAAATTAATTGAAGATCAACACAAAATCAACATAAAATCAGCATGTGTATACTATTTGTTATTAAAATTAATCAAATATCAGCTTAAAATCAACACAAAATCAATATAAAATCAACATGTGTACATTATTTATTGCTGACATTTTTGTCAGTTTTAATATCAACACAATATCAACATAATATCAACAACATTTAATAAACTGGATAGTATTAATTTTGTAAAAATTTTTTAACACTAATTTTATTTTTAATATTTATTTACCTTTATTTTTACTAATAATTAATCAAAATTTATTATTTATCATATATTTAATTTTATATATATATCAATATAAAATCAACATTAAATTAACCAAAGATTAATAAATTATTTTTCCAATCTAAAATACCAACACAAAATCAACATAATATCAACATAAATTCAAATTTGTAATATTATAATAATTCAAAATCATTATTTATATTTTTTACCAATACCAAAATCAACACCATGTCAACACCATGTCAACACTATATCAACATAAGATCAACATTGTAACATTACAATAATTTAACATCATTATTGTCTTCTTCACCGATGCTAAAATCAACAAAATATCAACCGAAAATCAACACCATATCAACATTGTAACATTACAATAATGCAACATCATTATATGTCTTCTTCCCCGATGCTACCATATCATTATCTAGTCTCAATTTAATTTAATTTTTTTAGTTTATTTCACAGACAATATTATCTTAGTTGTCAATGTAAAAATAAAAAAAAAATCAGTTGATATCAACATAAAGTCAACAACACTGTAACATTACAATAATTCAGCAATCAATCATCATCAACAAATCGTTCTGCAGAATAAAAAAAACGCAGAAACACAAGAAAAATGTAGAAATAACAGAATTTTATTCCATAAAATCACAAAATTACTATACATTACATGAAATGAGTATTAGATTCTTTAAAGATAATTTTTATACATGTTTAATGGTGAAAACAACAGTAAAAATAAACAAATTACAGATCTGAAAATGAAAAAAAAGAATTAAAAACTTCAGATCTGAAATCAAAATTATAAAAGAAAGATGACGGAACGGCGGAGGCGAAACGGCGGAGGCAAAACGGCAAAAATGGAACGGCGGAGGCGGATTGGTGCGAAGAACAAATCTGAGATTTGTGTGAAAGGTGAATTGAAAGAAAAAGGAGAGAGAAATTTGAGGAGAGAGAAAATAATTGTAATTATGAGGGTTTGTGTTATTAGGGTTCTATTTATATGGATGGTATAAAAGTAATAATTTTTCCCTTGCATGGTAGTTTTAAAATGTCAAATATGTGTTGGTATAAAAGTAAATCAAACATGAATGTTGGTTGTTTGAGTAAAAAGCCCATAAATAAATTCTAAAAACCACATTAATTAATGAGAGATTTATGTATTTACCTAAAAAAAGAAAATAATTTGAATTTCTACCTCAATAAGGAAAAGTCAACAAAAATACTCCATGATTTGGCCATTCTAATATTTTTACTCTCCGTGTCCAATTTATTAGAATTTTACTCTACCTATATAATAGGCTTCTCTGACACACTATATCTCTTTCTTACTCTCTTTCTCTCTTTCCACATACCTCACATATCTGACGTTTCTTTTTCTTTTTCAAACTTTTGTTTTATTTACTTGTTCCAAACTTTTTTCAAACATATATAAATTAGATACTCTTTATTTCTGCACGCTTTAAATTAATAAATATGCCTATTATAAATTACCAATTAATGAAACATTTTCTTTTCATTTAATAAATATGCATAATATAAAAATATATACTACTATTTAAATATTTTGTTATATTAATAGTATATTCAAAAATTGTATGAACTAAATAAAAAATCATAGTATCACATTATCATATGATTATCACTATATCACTTTATCATATAATTATCACATTTTCATTTTAGCATGTAATTATCAGTGTATCATTTGCATTGTCATCTGATTATCATATATAGCAGATTATTATGTGATGATACTGGTGGATAATATAAGACAAAATCACATTATCACCTTATCATATGATTATCACTATATCGCATTATCATATGATTATCACAGCTTCAACTTAGCATGTAATTATCAGTGTATGATATTGCATTGACATCTTATTATCATATCATTATCAGTATCGTATGTAGCAGATTATTATATGATAATGTGATGATAATGCTGGATAATATTAGACAAAATCATATTATCATATGATTATCACAGTATTACATTATCATATGATTATCACAGTTTCACCTTATCATATAATTATCAATGTATCATATTGCATTGTCATTTTATTATCATGCCATTATGAGTATCGTATGTAGCAGAATATTATCATCTCGTTATCATAATTTTTCTGTATTTTCTTTTCATGCAGGTATCATATTATCATACTATTATCATTTTATTATCAATAAGAACCTTACCATAGTATTATCTTCACATTATCATCTTGTTATCATAACTTTTATGTATTGTTTTCCATATAGATATCATATTATCATACTATTATCATAACTTTATTATTTAATTATCATCTGGTTATCACTGGTATCATGAATCCTTTTATAATTATATTTTCATGTACATTATCATCCAATTATCATAACCTTATCAAACTTCATTATCATCTAGTTATCATACTGCATTGTTATGTGATAATATAGCGATAACAACATGATGATCAGAGGCTATTTTTTTCCTTTACTGTTATGATAACAAAATGATAATAACATGATAATCAGAGACTGTTTTTAATAAAAAAATTAATTTTCTCTGCAGTGTTATGATACTTACATGATAATGCAGTGATGATACTCATATGATAATCAGAAGCTGTTTTTTTGCAGAAAATTTATTTTTGTGCATAAAATCGTTTTTAATGCAAATTTTTAGATCTAAAAATGAGAAAATTCAAGAGTAATTTATTAGATCTGAAAATTAAAACAAATCGTATTAAAAAATTGCCAAAATTAAATATAGAGAACGGGAAGCGGCGAAGGAACGGCGGCGGAGCGATGAAAGAACGACGGAGGAGCAATGAAGAAACGGCGGCGGAGTAAAGAAAAAAATAAATAAGGAAAGAAACATAAAGAAGAAGAGTAAAGAACCAGAGAATAAGAAGATGAAGAAGAAGAAGAAGAAGAAAAAGAGAAGGAGGAGGAGAGAGGAGAGAGGAAAGGAGAGAGAAATATTAAAAAAATGACAGCTATAACATGATTAGGGTAAGGAAAATATACTTAGAGTAAAAAATTAATAAATAGTAGGTATAATTATAATATAAACATGTTTTAGAGTAAAAAAATAAAAACATTAAAATGGTGAGGTATTTTCTCTATCTTTTCCTTAATGAGGTAGGAAGTCAAATTATTTTCAAAAATAGAGTATTTATCCTAATTTTCTCTTAATTAATAGACATCAATTGTGCCACCAACATACAAATAGAGAAAAAGGACTGATTTGCAAATAAAATTTATTTCTGGCCGTTGTGTCTAAATCGGGCCAAACAATGCTGTCCAAAAAAATATTATAAATACATGCACTGCAGTTGTACCGTACTCACTATACAACCAAATTAATTCACTCAGTAAGCTTCAAAGATGGCATTGCTAGGCATTTTTGAAGTTATTTTAGCTTTCATTTGCTTAGCAATAGGCACTTATTTGAGCAATCGTCATGAAATTTTATGGAATTGGCCGTTTCTGGGTATGCTACCTTCTCTGTTGGCCAATGCCCACCGATTTCATGATTGGAGCATGCAAATTTTAGAGAGAAGCAACGGCACATACCATTTTAAAGGTCCATGGTTTATCAACATGGATATGATAGGAACTGTTGATCCTGCCAATGTCAAGCACATGATGAGTACCAATTCCTCCAATTATCCTAAAGGCTCCGAATTCAAAGAAATATTTGGAGATATATTTGGAGATGGCCTTTTCAATTCTGATTTTGATCAGTGGAAGAATCAAAGAAAAGTTGCTGTCGCTTTGATCAATCGTCAACGCTTTCAAAAATTTCTCTTCCATACTATAAATGTTACGGTAGAAAATGCCCTAATCCCGGTTCTTGAACATTGTTGCGAGCAAGGCGGAATAGTGGACATGCAAGATATAGCTCACAGGTTTACGTTTGATGTTACAGTGAAGGTGATTACAGGTCATAATCCAAAGACTCTAGCCATCGAATTACCTAAAAACGAGTTTACATATGCTTTAGATCATGCAGAAGAAGCCATATTCTATCGGCATGTAAGACCAAAAATATTATGGAGGTTGCAGAAATGGCTAGGGTTTGGATTGGAAAACAAAATGAAAATAGCTAGGGTAGAAATCGATCGTATAGCAGCCGCCTACGTTGCAAGGAAAAGAGAACAACTCATCAAAGGGGGAGATGAAGATGTTGATCTTCTGGCATCCTATTTAACCTCACATTACAACGATGAAAAATTAATGGAAGGATGGAAATCCAAGGAAGAATTTTTGAGAGACACGCTCGTAAATTTTTTGATTGCAGGACGAGAGAACTCTTTGGGTTGGTTCTTTTGGCTAATAGCGAAAAATCCAGTCGCAGAGGCCAAGATTAGAGAAGAGTTGAACAGATTATTGCCAAAAAGAAGTGATGAAATACAAGTGTTTGAGTTGGAAGAGGTGAGCAAGTTGGTGTATTTGCATGGAGCAATATGCGAAACACTAAGGCTTTATCCACCAGTTATGTATGAACATAAGAAACCTCTACAACCAGACATTCTTCCGAGCGGACACTATGTTGATCCGAAGATGGAAATTGTTTTGTCGAGTTACGCGATGGGGAGAATGAAATCAATATGGGGAGAAGATTGTTTAGAATTCAATCCAGAGAGATGGATATCAAAGGAAGATGGAAGGCTGATTCAACACTCACCATACTTCATATCAAGCATGGTCTTATGATTAGGATGAGCAGGAGAATTACTTGATCAATTCTGTGTATATTTTCGAGTTAAATATTAGTATTTTATATTCAATTTATAAAACCACTTAATTATCTAATGGCTAGAATTTTCTTTGTTGGTTCTGAAAATTTTGCAGTAATTCCATTTGATTGAATTATCTCTATAGTAAAAGGTGTTAGTTACACCTTCCAACTAATAAAAATACGCAAAGTTTATTTTTCAATAAAGGTTTAGTTTGCAATAAAAATCTATTTTGCTCCTTCATTTGGCACAAAATATCGATTAAGGACAAACTTATGACTTTGGACAAAAACGCTCATATGTTGGTTAATTTGACTCATATCTCCTTACTAAAGTGGCAAAAAAATATTGAAGGATTTTGGATCGAGATGGCAATAAACTATTGGTCCATTTGGAGTTAAAGGAATCAAACACGCAAAAACGTCTATTATGAGGAATTTTTGTTTAAAACGACTCATTTGAAAGTGTTTTTTTTCTTCAAAATCACGAGGTTGGCCTTATTGAACCTTTTTTTAAGTTGAAGAGCCAAAATGAATTTTTATTAGTTTGTTCTGCATGAAAAATTTGTAATTTACAATTAAGTATGTTGTCACATTGATACCAATTTTTATGATCTGTTTGTGACCGGACTGGTATGCGCAGCGGGATCAAAACCATTCGATAGGCATTTTATTATTAATTTGATGAACAAATAACAATATAGCAAAACTAATAAATAACACAAGAAATTTACGTGGTTCGGCATTAAAGCGTACATCCACGGGCGAAAAATCGAGTTATCCCGTAATCATCAAAATGAATCCAAAATTGGTGGAAAATCACAAAATAGAGAAAATCTCTAATAAATATGCCCTTATAAGGAAAACGTACAAATTGTTTAACTCCTTATAAGAAATCATTCAAAAAAGTTAGGATTAACTTATATTCCTCCCATCACGCACACTCTCCTTCTTCTCTTATTTACATCAATGTCTACATTATGCATATTTAAATAATCTATATGGGTTTAGAAATATCAATCCCAATTGACTATAATTCCTATTTAATTAATGATAAAGTTATTTTTCATCCAAATATTCCATAAATGGAATCCTACATTATAAACATATTCTAACAAAGTCACTAACTACTTATTAATTTTTTTATTATTCTTTTAATTTAGTTATATAATATTTTAAATATTAGTTACTATATACTGAAAATAAATGATGTTTTTGAGCTTAAAAATAATTTTGTTGTTGATGTTATTTTAAATAAAATGATAATTAATGTTCACTTAAAATTACATTTTTAATACGATATAGAGTGTTTAAATATCCAGAAATAAAATAATTATGACAGAAATTATTAATATAATATAAGCGCTGAGTGGCAAGCTGCTAGGTCGTGCGTTCAATTTCTCCCACAAACACTTTTCCCTCACCAGATTATCAACAACAAGTATTGTTTGATGTTTGTCGGCAGGATATGAAACAATGTAACAAGCACTAATTTCTGATAGGTGCACAATAAATAAAAGCAACATTTGTTCGCTGCCCGTCTTGAATGATGACAGTGGTTTTGTTTTTCCTGACAAATCAATAATGAGTGTTTTTTATATTTTATACGGATAATTATTACTTTCATAAATTTTGATCCGAAAAATTACTTCTTCCGTGAATTAAAAAAAAAAACTATTTAAAACTCATATAGAAAGTACTACTCCCTCCATCCCGGTTAAAAAATCCCATATTCCATTTTGGTATGTCCCATTTAAAAAGTCTCATTACTATTTTTAGAATATTTTTCCATTAAATACCCTATTTTACGCTTATTTTAGTTATCTTAAAAGAGTTCTATGAAAAATTTCACTGTCATTAATAATGCAAAACATGAAAAAACATAGAAAGACAAAAATAATTAATATTTTCTTAATCTGTGTATAGTCAAATGTGACTTTTAAAGTGGGACGGAAGGAATAGTATTTAGAACCAAATCTCAAAGACTAATATTAATTATCCCTAATTTATGATACTTCTTTTTAAGATAAAATTTACAAATGTATCTTTTTCTGCAACTTAATTATTGCGGTATTTGATTTTTGAACTTTTTGTTATCTCGTATCTTTTTTATTTATAAAAAATGACATTATTTAGTTTTTTAAATTTTAAAAATACATTTTTTACTTTTTATGTTTAATACAGTCGACCCTCTAATAATAAATACACATGGTGGATCAAAAATTTATTAATTATTAGAATTGTTAATTTAATTATTGAATTTGTATAAAAAAATATAAAAAGTATATATATTTGTAGACCTAATATTAATACTATAATATAAAAAGCTAACTAAATACACTTTATAATCACTTAATCCAAAAAAATAACTTTAGATCTATTTAAAAAAATATCAATTTGTTATTGAATCAAAAAATAATTATCAAAAAACTGTATTCATAAAGTAATTTAATTTTTAATATCATTTTATATGATATATGCTTCACTTGCTTTTACTTTTTTATCTAATAATTTTTTTTTGAAATTTTCTCAAACGAACAAGAAAGTCATAATTTGATGATATTTCAGTTTCCACCTTATTGATCAAGGTTATTGTTGTCCCAAATAAATCATCATTTATTATATATTTCCTTAAAAGAATCTCTCTAATAATTAATATTCCTATAGAATTATTAATTATCCGACGTAGAACGAAGTTGGTTCCTTTAATTTTTTATTAATTATTATAATTATTAATTTATTGAATATTAACTATTAGAGGGTCGACTGTATCTTTCTTTTATCGATTTTTTTTTTTTTGCATTTTTGGTGGTATTTTTTATAATCTTTTTCTATGATGTTTTTATAGTGTATTTTTTATAGTGTATTTTATGTTATTTTTTGGTGTTTATATGATGTTTTAATGATGTATTTTATAGATTTTTAGTGTAAATACATCAGTAATTGAGGTATTTATGAGGTATTTTTTTTAAGAAAATCATAAATCAAAATACCACTGTGTACAAAATCTATGGCATCAAAATAAATTGGAATAAGATAGTAACATGAGATCTAAAATAATGATAGATTTAATTATGAATAAAAGAACAATTATATGAACAAGAGAACAAGTGATCTAAAATAATGTGTAATAAAACTAAACAATCATAAAAACTCTAAAAAATCATAAAAATCTAAAAATTCAAAAAACGACGACGACGATGAAAGCGCTATAAGAAAGACGGCGATGATGAAACCACCGGAAGAAAGACGACGACGATTAAACTACCGGAAGAAAGACAACGACGATGAACGTCATTTGATGCTAGTATATAAGAGGCAGTGGCTTTTTGTACTCGCATCAGAGATAAAGAGAAGAAGAGAAGAAGACATATATTTGAAAAGAGAGAAACGAGAGAGATTTGAGAGGAACGAGAGAAGAAAATGAAATGATGACGTGGTGAGAGGAAATGAGAATGGTGCCCTAATTAAAAAAAATGCTATTTTTGAAATTATTTTTTTAGATATGGAAGAAAATGGGCTAAACATGAGCAAAATTGTTGTAATTACTTTTCAAAGTTAAGATATAATTTTATAAATAATTTTTTTAATTGAACATCTAATTAATATATTTTTTTTTTAAAAAAACATTTCAGTTATAATTTTAATAATTAGTATATAAGTTTATTTTTTCTGTATAATTCAATTTATAAAGTTAAATCTGTGAATTTATACTAGGTAATGATTTAATGTACTAATTGATTTATGATTTACTAATCAATAAATTTATAGTATTAATTTTTAAATTAATTTCATTATCCCAAAACAGTTATCCACTTTTTCTTCTTCTTCTTTTTATCTCAAATCCTTACTATTTTTAATTTTAATAATTGAAAAATATGGAGTGTTTGTGGAAGGATTTGGAAAATCAAGATTGTTAATAGTTTATGATGATACTTGTTATTATTAATAAAATTATTCTATTTATCAATGAATTATAAATCAAATGATATAAGCGTCGGACAACAAACCACTAGCAGCCATGAGTTACAATCCTCCCACAACTATAAGCTTACCTCCCTCCCTAATTATAAAAAAATTATAATTTTTAAAACTAATATTTTTTTATTGTCCTTATTTGAAGTCTATTATTTATTATTTTTATTTAAGAAGTTAATTAATCATACTATTTAATAAGACTATAATCAAAGTTTAATCAGAAATTTGCTGAGTAAACGCAATCTTTCTTTTATTGGTTTGGTGTAATCAAAAAAAGATACAATGGATGCTTTTCTTGTTAGAAAGTTTTGACTAAATTTAGATTTTGGATTTGATTTGGTTCCTGATGGATAAACAAATAAAGAAAGGAAAAGCTAAGGAACCATAAATACCATATCAGCCAAGAAAGAAGGAAAAGATAAAGCGCGCCACAAATACTATAAAAGAGGAATAAACCAATGAGTCCAAGGAAGGCAATCTGAATGAACAAACGCCTCATATACTAAACCATTAGTCTTATTAAAAAAACTAAAGCAGATACTCGAGTTCCGATACTTAAGACCTTAAGTTCCTTTCTCAGAGTCATATTCTAAGTCACAAACCACATCCGACATCCGGATCTATCATTTGGCACCGTCTGTGGGAATTCCTAGAACAAATTTCACTGATCAAATTCGACAATTGCGGATGTAAGCAAAGACGCTACGGGGCAAACGGATAAGGAGAAAGGCACCTTACCAGGCGGATCTAGAGTATCGACTGAAGACAGTCCCGGATCCCCATAGCTCCAGGGGCAACCGGAAGATCCAAAATCTTTTTCCAAGGCTTCGGAAGTCCGACACCTACCCCGGAAGATTAGTCCGGCCAACACTTCCAGGAAGTTATGGGCAGCACGATGGACGGAGCAATGAGGCGTTTCAGAGGATAAGTGGCTACCATGGTCGAAGAAGCAACTGGGTCGATTAGGTCATAAACACCCAACGGCAAGAATCGAACTACAACCGAGAAACGGACGAGCGGTGGAGAGAAAACACCCCACACAGTTGACGAACTGGAAGGAAATGACCCGGAAGTGGTCATAATAGAAGACGGGGAGAAGGAAGAGACGAACGTGCCCACCCCTAGATGATCAGAAATAGAGATAGACAGTGTGGATCTGAAGGAGGTTAGAGACTCATTTCAGAAGCAATGCAGAAAGCAGCCCAAGAAAAATCAAGGGAACACGTCCAAGCCAGCAGTATGACAGAAGGAAAGTCACCTATAGCGATGAGCATGTTGTCCGAGAAATGGCCAGAGAGACTCAAGATACCAAACTTCGACAACTTCGACGGAACCGGTTTCCCAGAAAGCCATGTTACCAAGTTTTACAATAAGATGGTTTTACTGGACGTCCCAAACGCAATACTCTACAAAACGTGACCTACCACACTTAGCGACACAACAAAACGATGGTACAACGGTTTGAAAGCCCGGTCAATAGCTACATGGAGACAGTCGAACAAAGAGTTCGTGATAAGATTCTTCACAAACATCCCACCCAAAAGAAGCTCAGAAGAACTCTACAGGTGGAAACAGGGTGAGGCAGAAACGCTCAGAGCATACATTGAAAGATTCAACAACGAAGCCATGAAGATTGTAGACCTGAACAGCGACACGGTGGTGCAGGCTCTGTAGAAGGGAACACAAATAGAAGTTCTAGGAGACAAGCTAAGCTCAAAGAAGCCAAATACCTATCAGAAGATAATGGCGTTATCTCAAAAATGTATCAATGTGGATGATGGAAGTTGGAAGAAGACTAGCGACGTGCCGAAAAAGGAAGAAAGTAAGGGGAATTCCTCTCATAGACAATCATCACACTCACGGAAAGATTATAACACGAGCAATCGTAGCATCAGCAGGTACAACCCATACGAGGAGAACAACCACTAGAGGAACAACAACAGGTATACCAGCGATTATCGATCGAGGTATGGCGACGGAGCTGAGGCATTCACACTGTTGAACACCACAAGAGTGAACATCCTGATGTGGGTCAAAGAAAGCCGGACACCTGTGACATGGCCCAGGAAGATGATCCATAGAACCAGGACAAGAGACAAAAATCGGTACTGTAGGTACCATGAGGATTACAGACATGACACAGAAGCGTGCTATGATCTAAAAAAGGAGATAGAGAAGCTGCTCGATTCAGGAGCATTAAGGAAGTTCACGAGCCATAAAGAGGAAAAAGAGCAGCGGAAAGAAGGGGTTGACAAGGAGAAGAAAAAGAAAGAGGAAAGGGAAAAGAAGAAAGAGATCGCGGGAGTCATAAATGTTATAATTGGGGGAAAAGCATAAGAGAAGGAAGAAAAAAATCAAGGGCCGAAATAATGCAGGTAGCGGAGCAGGCAGGAAGAAGAACAGAAATAACAAAGGTAATCACCTTCTCGGCGGGCGATGGAACGCACGTAAAAGGGCAACATAATGATGTGTTAGTGGTAGAAGCAATCATCAACTTCCTAGTCATGAAGCTACTAGTAGATGAGGGAAGCGCAGTAAGCCTGATGACGTGTGAGACATAAAAATAGACCGGTGGAGAACTAGGAAAGCTCAAGAACTGTTCGATGCCGATAGTAGGGCTCGGAGGAACCCCCATCAAACCCAAAGGCCTAGCGGAGCTGATCGTGGAGTTTGGAAGAGGAGGAAAAGAGACGAAGGAAGTCAAAATGTTGTTCTCGATCGTAGACATGCTGCTGGCTTATAATGGAATACTGGAAAGGCCGTTTCTACACAATTCCGGAGCGATCACCAACATCCGCTACCTGGTAATGAAAATACCGACCGTAGAAGGAGTCATCAACGTCAAGGGGGACCAGGAAGTGGCTTCCAAATGCTACACTATCTCTATGAAAGAAATAGAGGGGTTGAGCACCACAACAAGAGATAATTAAGTACGGGACCGAAGGCCAAAAAGATAAAGATAGTAGCCTTCATTTTTGTTATGATTAAATCTCCATGTTAATTTCAATATAATCAAAATTCTCTTTTTATCAAAGTAGCAAAATGCAAAAGAAAAACAACAGCAACCGAAGGAAGGTGCAAAATAATCCACACAAAGAAGTGACATATGAGATACATATCTCCTAAGGCAACGACCAAATAAAAAGAGATGCATATCTCCTAAGGCAACGACCAAACAAAAGAGATACATATTTCTTAAGGCAACGACCAAACAAAAGAGATACATATCTCTTAAGACAACAGTCAAACAAAAGAGATACATATCTCTTTAAAAGGTGACGGCCAACTAAAATGGAGATACACATCTCCTAAAAATACCAATAAAACAACACCAAATGCATACCCTTAAAGGCAACAACAAAACAAGGGAGGAAAGGAGCCGACAAAGAAAACAATAGGCACAAAAAGAAAAACGCTCCATAAAGCAACGATCAAGAAAAGGGAAAATACAACACAAAATTAAGCAACATACAAGAAAAAGAAGACAAATCGGATAAACAAACCAGAAACAACTCAAAAAAGTATTCTTAAAATACATGTGCAGTACAGAAGAAGGCCACACTCTCCAGAAATTACAAAACAAAGCAATAACAATAGAATAAAAAGAAAAGAAACAAAAAACAGCCAGATTGAATCCCCAATCAAACACCACTGGTAGAAGAAGGCAAAGAACCGGCCACCGAAGATGAGGGAGCAAAGGGAAAAGCAGCAGAGGAAGGGGCATTGAGAAGTCAAACCCACGACTAAGGCCGAAATAGGAGACACACTCCCGGGAGAAGGAGAAGAAGAAGCGCCAACCGACGCCTCAATCGTAAACTTTTGGGCAGCCAAGGCAGAGAGGCACTGGTTACAAAACTGAGCCAGATCAACATAAAGGAAGGAAAGGTC
The DNA here is from genome assembly GCF_937616625.2 of Mercurialis annua. Taxonomy (NCBI): domain Eukaryota; kingdom Viridiplantae; phylum Streptophyta; class Magnoliopsida; order Malpighiales; family Euphorbiaceae; genus Mercurialis; species Mercurialis annua. The sequence goes on from NC_065571.1 coordinate 39,340,363, forward strand.
CGCTACCAGATACTCCTTCAAAATAACCGATCTAATAGACCGGTGGTAATTTTGAAACATCAAAGGAACTACATCAGTAGCCTACACTAGCTGATTCTCCAGTGTCACGACCCAAATTATTGAGCCGCAACCGGCGCTAGGGAACGAGAGTGGTAGCTCCGGAACCCGTAGCAAGCCTCAAATCACTATAAATTTTTCGCAAATTATAAACAAATAACATAAAGCAACAGAAGCAAGTATACACAACATATATACACAAACATTTACACTAACTGTTCAAAAACCTCGCGTGCTCTAGTTACCGTACCCTGTACGAACTGGCCTCACGATACTATATACATCAGTTAGTGTATCCAAACATATCACCGGCATCTGGTGTCGTGAACAACACATAAAACACGTAGTCTACAAAAACATATAAACATGACAGTAAGTAATATGTACAATCAAAATGTACTGCTGTCTAGGCTACGACTCTGTCACACGGGACCACTACCGCAGCATTCACATAAGTCAGATACTATACATACACAGCTGACTTCTGGACTTCAAAATTGGTCTCTTGCTAGGTCCACATACTGAGTACCTGAAAGACATCAAAGGTGATGGGTAAGTATTTGGGGAAATACTGAGTGAGTTGACATTTACTAACGGTATTATCATAAAAACATAGCATCGCATTTCAAGAAACAATAATATAAAACTTATAAACAGGTAATTGATCCGTACGAAACTAATATCCTAGCAGGCAACATAACTTTCAATAATCATATCATACTAATCCAGATAGTCCGATCCGGGAGTGCTCAGACTCTACCCGTCGATCGCAACCTATCTCCTAATCCCAAAGTGTGAGTCCAACTCACTAGATACGGGGACTCCAGGCTACACCGTAGCCGAGTGCTCTCTCGTATCGAATTCATTATCCAACTTCGAAATTCATTTTCAAATCATGCCATACATATCAACTTATTCCTCAAATGCGAACACACTAGACCAACTCGATACTGGTGATCACACAGCCTATTGACACCCAATAGGTAGCTAGTTTCTTCGGATCGCATACTAGTTCTCGTATATAAACTTGATAGAAACATATAACATTTAATCAAATAATATAACATGCGATGCGATAAACAGTATAAATATCTATATAAAAATAACATTAATATATATATAATACACGAAAGTAAAGTGCAACTCACAGTGACTGCTATCCAAGTAATGATGTGGTCGATCTGATAATATGCTCTCGCTAGTCCGCGTCTACTGACTCCACTACTCGCTGACACGTCTGATAAGTTGTTTAATAGTTAGACGTGAAACTCGTACTTTTACACGTGTTATACTTCTAAGTTTTAGGGTTTAGTTTCATTCTTATACTTATTTACGTATTCGATAACTTCAGTCGTATCGACGACCTAGCGAATACCACTTCTCATTCTAGAGAATCGTATAACGTTCTTAACGTTTTCCGATATTGTTGACTATCTAAAACGTCGAGCTTAGCTCGAGACTTTTGATTCTCAAAGTCCAAAATCCGTCCTTTAGAGTCAAATTACTCAAAACGTCAAATACCAAAGTCAAATACAGTTTGCATACACGTGGGGGCGAGTCGGGGTACACGGGCGTGCATTTTGGTGGGTGCACGATCGTGCAACCAAGTGCACGTTCGTGGACCTCACTGGTGCACGGTCGTGCACCTCACTGGTGCACGGTCGTGCACCATGAAGGGTGCACGTTCGTGCACCTTGCTGGGTGCACGTTCGTGCAATTCTAGTGCACGTTCGTGCACCCGTGGTGCACGGTCGTGCACCACGTGCACAGCCCCCCGAAGTTGATTTCCGGGGTTTCGCCACTATCCCAACGTGCTAAACATTCCACTACACAAAACCCGTATTCCCGTTTCCTCAAAAATGCTATAATAACATCAAAAACGTCAAATTTCAACCCAAACTCAATCCTAATACAAAACAGCCCTTTTATATCAATTTTCAACAAAATTTCTCGAAATTTACCTTGAAACAAAGCTTAGGATCAATAGAGCTCTCGATTATGAAGAGATTGCCGCGAAAATCAAGCGAATCAAACGTCGTACGGAGAAACGGCGGCGAAACGACGATATCGTTCGATATTCTCTCGCTCTCTCTCAATTCTTCCTCTTCATCATCCGATTCATATTCATAACCTTATATATTAAGGTTAAAAGCTCACTTTGGTCCTTGTTCTTTTTACTTATTATCATTTATCCTTTAAACTTCTCTTATTCAATTTAATCCATAACTAAATCAATAACTTCTTACATTTTAACTTTTACGTATTATTTATATCCAATAAATAATACGAAGCTCGATATTACTATTTTCCCGTCAAATCCTACAAATTTTCATTTTCGACACAAAGTGGCTAAATTACCACTTTCGTCCCTGTACTTAATTTTAGACTCTTCTTGATATTTTTCTTTTCAATTCCAATTCTGTCTTTAGAATTGAAATATATTATTAAATTCCTCGCATATAATCCTTTCCAAAACCGACCTACTAAAACTTATTTATCGGAAAACTTTCCGACTTTGCCACTCTGGCAAGTCCAAACTGGACACGTGGTCCAATTAGATAATTAAATATTTTGGGGTATTACATCCAGGGCCTGGCTGTGCAGCTCCAAACGAGAGCGCTCCGCCTCCACTTCCGCCCGATCCAAACGAGCATTGTTCAGAGCGGCTTCTAAGTCCGCAATATGATTCTCCCGCGATTGCGAATCATTCTGCAATAACTCCACCGTTGCTTCTAGGCCCCGTTGGACAAGTTGATTCTCTAATGAGGTCACAAGCACGGTCTTTTCACGAAGTTCAGTCTTTAAAGATGCATTGGAAGCCTTCAAAGAGATGATTTCCTCCGTCTGACGCTGGCTCGACTCTCATAGCCTCTTCAAAGCCGCAGACATTTGTTCAAACTGAGAGTCCACCTATGACCGTGAATTCGCATAGGCCGAAGCACGAGTCCGCTCGTCCTCCAGTTGCCGGACATCGTCAAGAAGGCGAAGTGCTGGCAAAAATAGATGGCGCACCTCCTACGCCAGGAACTTGTCTGACAAAAGGCAACAGACACTGACTCCGAAGATAAGCAGATACATCATTCCAAATGTGATTAGATTCAAGCGGAGAACTCTTCGGAAAAATGAAAGAGTCCTGGTAGACAACGTCACCCTTAAGAACAAAGGAAAAACCAGGAACGTTCCGACGCGGGCGAGAAGCAAGCTCCTCGGTAGAATCTGGAGGACCGGTAGCGGGACGCTTCTTAGCCCCCTCGAAAGAAATAGATGGAAGAGAAGGGGAAGATGTAGCAGCAGAAGAAGATACCACCACCACTGATACAGAGTCATTAGCAACGGAAGAAAGGGCCCCAGAAGAAGTAATAACCAGCATGACCGCCGGGAGAGAAGCTAAATTGGCAGCGGCCGTAGGAGGAGGAAGGTCGCCGGTAGAAGCGGGAAGCCCATCCTAGTTATCTGACATAAGGGAGATAAAAGGCGCAAGCGGTCGGTCAAGTAAAGGAAGGCTAGGTATAATAATAACCTCATCATCACTCAACATACCCGCATCTATAGCAGGATAAAGATGAAGAGAAAATTCCAAAAGAAGTAAAGAAAAGAAAAAACGAAGAAGGGAACTATTTATAAGTTTTTCTTGGAAGGCAAAGAAAAAAAACAAAAGGGCAAATAAGGCAAAAGGCAGAAGTAGTAAACGACAATAAAGTAATTGTAACCACTATGGCACAAAAACCGAAGAGACACCAGCAAATCATCCGTCAAAAGTAATTAGAAGAGAGAGCACGATACGCGAAAAAAGAGGGAAATTCAGAAGGACGTGACAGCTATAAATGCACTACCACAAGGCACTATAAATATAAGTGTAAGAAAGAAGAAATCCACAGGCAAAAAAGAGGAAGCCCAAAGGGTGGAGTCTTCTTGAGCCTTTTTGTAGCTTGCTTGGATTGGGTTAAGAAAAACCAATCAACCAAAGCAAGCTAAAGAAAGCACAGGAAGAACCCAAGAGTGAAGAAGAGAAGAAACAGACAATGGTTATTCATACCAATTCAGCAACCGGAACATGCTACAAATAGCACAGGGAGAATCTAGAACAAAAGAATTGAAGGAAAATGAAGCAAAAAACGGGAATAAAGATCGACAATAGCTAACAGAGACAAATGGGCGATGCAACACCAATAAAAGAGAAACAAGATAAGACACGAACGACAAACAATATAGATCGCAGTGACCAAAGCTCGGCATAAATACCCAGCCATTGCAATAACTCATGGGGAAATTAATGACGGATAAACAAATAAACAAAGGGAAAACAAAGGAACCATAAATCCCACACCGCCCAAAAAAGAAGGAAAAGACAAAACGCGCCACAAACACTATAAAAGGGGCACAAACCCATGAGTCCAAGGCAGGCAATCTGAATGAACAAATGTCTCATATACTAAACCATTTGTCTTATTAAAAACACTAAAGCAGGTACTCGACTTTCGATACTGAAGACCTTAAGTTCCTTTCTCAGAGTCATATCCTAAGTCACAAACCACATCCGACATCCAGATCTATCTGCTCCCTTTGTCGGACCATCTAGTGGTGTCTTACTCATTTGGAATAATGTTTTAATTCATAACGTCTCTATTTCTAAGACTACCCAGTTGATCTGTATGGATTTTTCGTTTGGTTTACATTCTATTCGGCGTATCACTATTTATGTGAGTAATTTGGGTTCTAAAAGGTTATCTTTATGGGTTGAGCTTCTTCCTGTAACGAGTTTTCCAGGTCTGTTCTTTATCAATGGCGACTTTAACAAGATTCTTCGTCCTGAAGAACGTCTCAGTTGTGTTGGTTTCTCTACTTCTATGCTTGCGCTTCAGGATTTTCTAAATGAATTGGAATTGATCGATGCATCTTCTAGGTAGTTCTTTTACTTGGAGGAATTCTCATTAATTGTTAGATGTTTTTGCTCTATCCAGACTACTACAACTTGGCGGTCTCTCTCCCTATCTGCGCTGTAAAGTAGCCTTTCAAACTACGTTCGCATAATCTGAGGTAAAAACTGACTGAGGTCCCAAGCCTTTTTCCTCTGTGAATGTTTGGTGGGATCATTCAGAGTTCAGCTCTTTTGTTTTTAGCTCTTGGTTGAATATCACAGATTCTGATCAGCAGATGCCTTTAGTTTATAAGCTGAAGCAACTTCGGACTAAAATCAAACAATGGAACATTGCTGTTTTTGGGGATCAAAGAAAGAACTTAAAAGACCTTTAGGAGGAGATTTTTTGGCTGGATGAAGCAGCTAATTTGTGGGCACATTCTACTTCGGAATCGGTTAGGCTAGCTGAAGCTAAAAGTGACATTTGGAGGGCTGAAAAAATATAAAAAGTTTATGGATTTAAAAAGAGAGGCTTAATTGGTGTATTAAAGAGGATAAAAATTATAAGTTCTTCCACAACATAGCTTCAATGCATTACAAGAATAATCTTATCTCGGCAGTCACGGTTTGGGATATCACTTTTACTGAGCCTGCTGACATCATGTATCAGATTTGAACTTTTCATTCTTCCTTTTTTGATATTCAACATGTTGTCAGCTCGGATATTTCAGGCTTAGCTTTTAAAACTCTATCGCCCACTCAAGCTCATAGCTTAATTAAGCCATTTATAGAATCTGATATTTATACCGCTCTCTATTCTTATGGTGAAAGTAAGGCTTCTGGACCTGACGGGTTCAATTTTTATTTCTACAAGCGAGCTTGGAATTGTATTAAAGGAGACATTCTAGAGTTTCTTTTAACTCTTTTTATCAGAGTAACCCTCTACCTAATGGAATGAACTTGTCTTTTATGGTTTTGATTCCTAAGGTTGCTGGCTCTTTTAGTATTCAAGATTATCGTCCTATCAGCTTTATTAATGGCATTTACAGGCTACTCTCGAAGTGTCTCTCTATTAGATTAGCTACGCTTTTACCTTCAGTTATCTTCGACCATCAGCATGCTTTTATTAAAGGTAGAAGTATTATGGATTGTGCCATGATTGGTAACGAGCTTGTTCACTTTGCTAAGAGAAGGAAAGAAAAACTTCTTGTTTTGAAGCTTGATTTTCATAAAGCTTTTAGTAGTCTAAATTTGAATTATTTATTAAGCGTTACGAGATCTATCTATGTATTTTGCTAATAAATGGGTTCAATGGATGGCTACTTGCTTATCCTCTACTTTTACTTTTGTTCTCGTTAACAAAAGTCCTTTTGTTCCGTTTCCTCTGAAAAGGGGGGTTTGCCAAGGTGACCATATATCTGCATATATATATGTTTGTTTTAGCCCTTGAAAGGCTGAAACGTATGTTGCAGAAGGCTACCGAGACGGGTCTTATAAGTGGTTTCACTTACTCGGATGATTTTGATTCAGTCTCCGTTCTTCAATTTACGGATGATACCATTCTTGTCCTTCCTTTCGACTTGGAGCAGCTTAGAAATCTGACTCGAATCTTGCGTTGTTTTGAATTAATTTCAGGGTTGAAAAATAATTTTCACAAGAGTTCTCTGCTTGGCATTCATGTCTCTAACACTGATTTGTCTTTAGCGGCGGATATTGTTGGCTGCCACACGAAATCTTTTTCGATTACTTATCTTGGTTTACCTCTGGCTGTCCATCGCATTCCTATTTCTACTTGGGACCATATTATTTTGTGGTTCAAATTAAAATTAGATCTTTGGAAGGGTTCTTTGCTCTCGCTTGCAGGAAGATTAGTGCTGTTGAAATCGGTTCTTTTCCCCCTCCTTATTATTTTATATCATCACTTGCTATGCCTGCTTGTGTTCAATCTGTTTTGGAGTCTCATATGCGGAGATTTCTCTGGAAACGGGAAAATACTTCTAGAGTTTTTTTTTGTAAAATCTCTTGGAATGTCATCTGTAATGAATTCGAAAAAGGAGGTTTGGGGGTTTGCAGTCTGAAGAGAAGGAACCAAATTTATTACTTAAATGTCTTTAGAAGCTTCGTTCGGCTAAAAGAGATTCTTTATGGTTTGGAGCAGTTTCATCTTGTTCCGCTGTTTCAAACTACAACGATCTTGTTCATGGAAATTTTAATCAGATTTCTTACATTTGGAAGGGCATGCGTCGTTCTTGTTGTTTAGATTTGACGGTTTGGAATTTTTTTACATCAAATATGGGGTTTATTATTGGTAAGGGTGCTTTGATATCTCTTTGGCATGATGATTGGTCTGAGGTTGGGGCTGCTGCAATTTGTTTTCCTCGTCTATTTCAGTTATCAAATTTGAAGTTTGCAGCAGTGAACTCGGTTTATGCGATTTGGAGATGGCGCAGAAGTCTTCGTCTCTTTGAGCAGCTGCATTTCAGTGAGCTGCTGCTCTTTCTGGATCACGCAAGGCGCGATGTTTCTGGTATAACTGGTGTCCCTGGTTATGTTGCTGCTAGTATCACTACTATTGCGGGTATCGCTGCTGTCGACGGTAACATTGCTGCTGATGGTCGCGCTGCTGGTCATGGCAACTTGTAGCAGGTTGCTGATGAAGACGAGTTATTTAGGAAAAATGGAAGCAAAGGTTTTACAGCAACGGGTATGTGCAAGCTGCTCAAGTTCGATGGTGCTATTTTATCGATTGACAATATGCTTTCTTTCAAGCGTTGTTGGAAATCCGAGGCTCGTCCTAGGATAAAATTCTTCTTGTGGACAACTTTTCATAGGAGTATTCCGACTCTATCATGTATTGCCTACCGAATAATTCTTATTGGAAACAGTTTGGAGTGTGGAGTTTGTGGTGAGTTAGAAGATCAAGATCATATTTTCCTGCATTGCATTTTCGCAAAGAAAATATGGTATACGATTTTTCAAAATTTGGGTATTGCTTGTGCGATGCCTTCTTTCTTTGACAATTTTTTCTCACAATGGATCGTAATTTGTTTAAATGGAGGTTGCTCAAATTTTTGGACAACCATTTGGATAATTCTTGTTTAGGAGATTTGGAAGTATCGCGATAGATAAATTTTTCAGCATAAAGGTTCATCGATTTCTGAGTTTATTTTCAAAGGATTCATTTCGGCGAGTTTCTTTTATAAGTTTAATCACCCTTATTTTGTTTATTTGGTTTTCGATTTCTATAGAAATCCGGATAGCATTTTTTTCTGAGCTTGTATTCTCCTTCCTCGGAGTCGTAGCCTTAAGTGGCGTAAGCTATTTGCGTAGTGGAGTTTTTGCCACTTCTTTTGACTTTTAATAGTTTAATCCAAATTGTCGTAAGAGTATATTGTTTTTTAGGATTAATTTGTGGAGTCCATAAAAAAATACGAAAAAGAGATGTTCCAATCCTATGAGGATCATAAACTATAGCTTTCACAACATATACTAAGAAAGTTTTTTTAGAGTATAAATTATTACTTTTTTGTTCTAAAATAATTGTTCACTTTTTATTTTCACATATTTTTTTAAAAGATATAGTTAATGTTGAATTATATTAATCGGGAATTGATTAACGGTCAGTTTTTAAGAATTTACCAAAACATGAAACAATTTATTTCAAAATAGCTTGATTGTAGTATCATAAAGGCAATTGAGATAGTTTAATCCAAATTGGTGTAAGAGTATATTCTTTTTTAGGATTGATCTGTGAAGTCCATAAAAAAATATAAAAAAGAGATGTTCCAATCCTATGATAATCACAAACTATAGCTTTCACAACATCATGCATATCATGAAAAATAACCAGCACATGTTTATACAGTGGGGGTAACCACTAAAAATATTTTGCAATATGGTGTCGTTCAGTGGTAAATTTTGTCATATGGATACTTGAGAGTTGTTTGTATGAAGTGTTCATTTCTGTTTGAGTAAAAATGATGTTAAAAATTATTTGTCTTCTCGTAATTTTGATTGGACAAAGGTAGTTTCTTAAAGAGAGGTCCTATAATGTTTTTAGAAGCTGACACAGATGACTTAATTGAGGTAATAGGTTGTTTCACCTTTTAAATTGCCTCATTATCAACCGCTTGCTTCTCACAAACAACAACAACTTAAAGAGAAGAAGCAGCAGCGGCCAATGGAAAAAGAGGAAAATCATTTGGATTGGATTAAAGACTTAATAAGAAGTACAAGTTACTATCACCATTTTTTTATTATTTTCTTTAAGTTTAATTATCTATTTTGTTTCTTTCTTTTTTAGGAAGAAAATTTATGATGACAAGGATGTCATCTTAAATCATTGTTTTTGCCTTGGTGTTGTTAAAATTAAACGTTAAAACAAATTTTACTCACTCTATCACTACTATTTTTAGCCATTTTTTTATTTGTTACTTATAATTAGTAACTTTTTTTATTTTTGAATTTAGTCTCATGATAGTTGTATTAACCATAAGTCAACTTCTTATGAACTTTAATATTATATCTAACTTCAACGTTTTTTTTTGCAGCATGTTAACGTCTTATTTATTATTTGAGGAAAAAGGTGAAAAATTAGAGCTGCTGCAAAGACTGAATGTATGAACACTGATAATTTTTTTGATCAACGAATTCAAGCCACATACACTTTGTACTCGAAAACACAAGATGTGACAATTGTTTCTTTGAAAATATATTGTTGCACATTACACTAAAGGTGGTTTGTTGGTTAAAAATGCTGCAAGTGCACATTGTCAACTCGTAATATATACTGTGAACTCCAGATATCGTACCCACAAAGAAAGCAACTAAAATACACCCAATTAAGATACTCAATTTGGATAGAAAAAAGGATAATTTGGTTAAAATGTTTTTAATTTAAATAAACTGAATTAAGCAGATTTAATTTAGAATAAAATTAAGCTTTTAATAAAAAATGGTTTTAAACAATAGTAGGAAGACCAGTGATGGATACCGAATCCTGTAACAAATATAATGGAGCCGAGTCACAGGGGATCCACTCTCAGGTGATACCGGACTCCCCCTGAATCCGAAGATATGAAGGAGACGCCGAATCCCTTAAGATTCGGTGATATGCCAATTGATACCGAATCTCTTGAGATTCGGTGATATGCCAATAAAGACCGAATCCCACATGATCCGCCCAAAGCGCGTTAGGTCCGGGATTCGGGTAATCGACCAAGAATGGAATTATTGTCCTATTCGGACACAAACACTATATATGGAAGGATAAGCTCTACTTTAGGAAGATAAGACTATTTAGAAAGACGTTCCTAAATAGGACTCTTATCAGATTAAGGTAGATCTCGACAAATCAGGAGAATCCCTATGATATTGCCGAATCCCTACAAAGTAGGATTCACCTGCCTATTACGACTCTACAAGGTATATTCGACTACTATAAAAGGAGCACGAGGTATTGCTAGAATGACAATTACATTCATATACACACAACGCTGCTCAAAGCTCTAAACTGACTTTAGCATCGGAGAGTTAATCGGACAACCACCGTCCGGTTAGCTTCTACCTTGTTTTGCAGGTCTTACTCACCGGTTTAGAAGGCAGACTCCATCAATTGGCGCCGTCTGTGGGAAAAGCTTAACTAAACTTCAAATAGAAGGAGCTTTTCTGAACTCAAAAACAAAATTCATTGAAGAAGATGACTTCTGAAAGAGTGAACCTGAAAGACAAACAACCAATGGACCCAAAAAGCACGCCGGAGATAATCAACGTGACGGAAGACGGGCTTCACAACTATGGGGAGAAAAGCAATACCGGAGGGCCCTCTTTTTCAACACCTCAATACCAAACTAATCTGATGAGGGGAAGCAACCCAATTGCTTTCAATCTGAACACTGAAGAACAACAAGCACCGAGCGCAGCAGCACAAGATTCGTACAACGAAATGCTGAAAAAGGTATTAGAATCGGTCCAAACAAATCTGGACAGATTGGCTAGCGAAGCCAAAAGAACGAACGATAGGCACGAAGAAACCATGAAAATCCTGAGGGAAAACTTCAGCCCTACAACTCCCAGAAGAAGAGGAAGAAAGAAAACGCAAACCCAAGCCGCCGAGAGACGAGAGAAGAAAACAATAAAAGCAAGGAACCAGAGGGAATGGAGAAAGAAACGAAGCAAGAAACCAACTAGAGAATAGAACAAGCGACGAGGAAAGTCCGAACAGAGATAAATCCAACGAGGAATCACCAGAGACACCCAGAAACGAGCATAACCAGGAGGACGCCCGAAGTGGTTTGAACTCAAAGAGAGACGAACGAAGAGAGAAGGAAAAAGAAGACGCCCCACCAAAGAGCAAGCGACAGGAAAGAGATGCAGGGAAAGAACAAACTAAGAAAAAACACCAAGAAGGAGAGGGCGAATCATCAGAAACACCCCAAAAAAGCAAGGCCACATATGTGGTAGAAGAAGATTTGGAAGAAAAGATCGCCAAAGCACTCAAAAAACTGAAATCTGAAGAGTTGGACATAGATGATCTCAGGTTGAAAGGATCCCCCCTCTCGCCCGAGATCATGGAGGAAACCATCCCACACAGCATGAAGCTGCCGATCCTGCCAACTTTCAATGGGGAAGGAGACCCCCGAGATCATACATCTAGATTCACAGCGACTATGGGGCTACTCAGCGTATCAGACGCCATTCTATGCAGGGTCTTCCCTACCACACTCACGGGCACGGCCCAGAGATGGTATAACAAATTAAAACCAGGCTCAATCAAGAGCTTCGCTTCGCTCTCAACAGAATTCCTCAATAGATACCTCACAAACATCCCAGCAAAAACTACTACTAGCATCCTAAGATCATGCATCCAAGAAGAAGGAGAAACCTTACGAAGCTACATTGAACGATTCAACAAGCAAGCTATGAAGATTGACAACCTGAACGTCGACATGGCGACAGAAGCATTGCGAGAAGGGACACGATTCGGAAAACTCGTGGACAAGCTACTAGTCAATAAACCCACGACTTTCTCGAACTTGATGGGCATAGCCCAGAAATACTTCGAGCTAGACGAAGGGCGAAGGGCGATTCGTGGAAAGGAAGCAAAAGGAAAAGAGTCAAAAGAGAAATCCAGAGAAAAGACCAAGTCGAAACCTGATGACAGGAGAGGACGACCAGAAGAGAACAGACGATTCGCCCCCCAGACAAGATATGAACCGAGATATGATCCCAGAGATTACGAGAATAACTTCACTCCGCTAAACACCAGCCGAACTAATGTCCTCATGTGGATCAAAGAAAATGTCAAAAACGTGGTATGGCCAGCAAAGATGAAAGCAGAGATAAGAGACACCAGAAAGTACTGCAAATTTCACGACGATTACGGACATGAAACAGATAGCTGCAGAGACTTAAAGATCGAGATCGAAAGGATGATCGACACAGGCGAGCTGAGGAAATTTGTAGCCCGAAAAGAGAAGAGCAATGACAAAGGAGAAAAAAGAAGCAGAGAAGACAAGCCAAAAGAGAAAGAAGACGAACGCCCATCCAAAATACTGGGAACCATACACATGATCAATGGAGGAGGACATAACAGCTCCACGATCAGGAGAAAGCAGAGGAAAGAAGTGATGAACATCAGAGAAACTCACATGCCGCCAGTAATCTTTGATGTAGAAGACTATGAATACGTCAAAGCACCCCACAACGATGCTTTGGTAGTAACTACCATCATTGAAAATTGGAACATGGAGCGAATCCTAATCGACGAAGGAAGCGCAGTAAACCTTATGACAAACGCAGCGTACAAAATGCTTGGAGGAACGGCGTCAAGACTACGTCGAGTCCCAATCCCGCTATCAGGACTCGGTGGCCCCTCCATCAATCCACTGGGAGCAGTCACCTTGGAAGTAATAATCAGCCCAGAAAGAGGAATCAACAAGAGAGTCATGTCACTATTTAACATAGTAGACATGGAATTAACATACAACACCATCCTAGGAAGACCTTTCCTCCATGATTCGGCGGCAGTGACTAGCATAAGAGCATTGGCAATGAAAATACCAACTGAAAAAGGAGTAGTGACGCTAAGAGGAGACCAAGGAACAGCCAAGAAATGCTACGACGAATCTGTAGTGGACCTTCAAGAGAACAAGACCGAAAAGAAGGAAGAATAGGAAAGGAAAATGACCCATCATCGGTAACGATTTTATGTCTTACCAGATGGCGTCAAATCTATCTTTAATATTTTGTATGCAGTCTTTTTATCAATAAAAGTTCAATTTCCCTACTATATGATTAGCCAGACGAATCAATAAAGAAATAAAAATCAAGAACAGCCACGAATGATTAAATCAAAGACGAAAGATGAAAAAATGAGTTAAAGATCAAACTCAGGAAAAGCAAAATTACCAAACGAGGCGAATCAACACGAAAAGGCTGATAGCCAAGAAAAATGAGTTTAAATTAACTCAAGGAAAAATCGCCAAACAAGGCGAATCGCCACAAAAGGCTGATAGCCAAGAAAAATGAGTTTAAATTAACTCAAGGCGAAATCACTGAACAAGGCAAATCGCCACAAAAGGCGGATAACCAAGAAAAACGAGTTTAAATTAACTCAGAAAAGGCGAATTACCAAAAAGGAGTTTAGATTAACTCAAAACACAAAAGATAAAGAGTTTAGATTAACTCGAAATAAAAACAAAAATAAAAAAGTTTAGATTAACTCTATAAAAAAATCACCAAGAAAAGGGTTTAGAATAACCCTCGAGGCAAGACAAGTACACAAATGAAAAACCGATATAAAGCAAAAGCGCACTTTTGAAGAAGAACGAAGAAAATATATTCATAAATCGCGAATTACAAAAGAACAAAACTCGTACATTATGAAATACAATCAAAAGAAAAACTACTGGACACGGTCCTTAGATATCTTGACAAGAAGGTCACGAGCGATGGCCTGGGGATCCAACCCATTAACTCCAGAAAGATCAATATTCGGATTCTGCTCCAGAAGTTTCCTCCCAATCGCAAGGCGATACTCGCTTATCAAAGCAGAATAAAAAGCCTTCGTATCAAGTAAACGGATGTGAAAACCTTCAACCTCCGACCTTAGCTTATCCCTCTCCCCACCAACAAGGGTATTGATTCGAATAAGCTCCTCAATCTCTTGAGTCAAGTCATTGGTTTTCTTCTCGATCACTTTGACTTGGCGATCGTTAATCGCATCCTGCGCCTTAAGTTGCGCCAAAAGGGAATCATGCTCTTCCAAAGATGCCTTCAACTTCGCCCTTTCAGACTCGGAAGTCGCCAAAAGAGAAGATAGACGCTCGACCTCCTCCTCAGCACACTGGCGGCGGTCATTCAATACCAAAACAGATTGAAGAGCCTACAACACCAAAAATAGATCAATAAGGAAACAACAGAATCAAAAAATATTATATTTAAGAAAGAAAACACTTACAGAGAAACCATGAAAACAAGCCAGATCGGAAAGCTCCTGACCCGGCCTAGAACAAAACCATGTGACGTCATCAGGAATCGCCAAAGTTCGGATGTATTCCGCCAACACTCTGGGATTCAACAAACTAGCGGGATCCTGACCTTCGACCCATTGCACCAAATCTGGGGCAGAAGAAGAGCTCCCAGGAGAACTCTCCCTCGATGGAGAACCATTGCCAACTCGACGTCTCTTCCTAGACGGAGAATCCAGGTTTCGACCCAAGGAAATCTCTTCCGAATCAGCAACAATCAGCCCACCTGAATTCACATCCCCAACTCCCCCCGAGACAGTAAATGATGCTAGAGGGGGAGATAGCGATGGGACTGCCTCATCACCTATTGGATCAACCGAGTCATCATCATCCACAACAATAACCTCATCGCCCGCAGGCAACGCTATCTCGACGGGAACGATGGGAACATAAGCAGGAATTACATCCACATCAACATCGCCAGGAATAATGTTGGCAATGTGAGCATCAGGACCGCCCATCGGAACGTCCAAATCTACTTGAAATCCGGAAAGGAAATCGTCAGAAGAAGAAGACATCCTACAAAAGAAACATCAAAAGAACTTAAGCAAATTAATATACCTTGAATAAAGGAGTAGCAAAGATCCGCCAAGCCTCGAGGAGGATCCTCCAAAGGAAACCATCGATGCCGAAGATGACTATTAACCAAGACATCTAGAACAGGACGCTGAAGAGCACCACAGAATGATATGTCGAAAGCAAGTGTCGACTCAGATAAACTTAAAGGAGACGGACAACTCCGAACTTGGTGAGAAGAAAAACCATCCGAAAAATGAAGAAAAGCAAATTTATGGTAAACAATAAAGAAACGCCTCCGCCAGCGACTGGTTAGGCAAGGAAGATAAATACAAGATCGCCCTCCTCTGCCAAGGGCGAAAACGAAGCAACCGTCGCACTTCCTAAAGTGTACTAAATAATACAACACGTTAAGAGAAGGGGCATAACCCCGAAGCCTACACCCCTCCGAAAAGGCGAGTAGTACTTTAATCGTACCGGGATAAAGTTGTCCCAGAGCAACCTTTAAATCCCTGCACACTTCTACTAAAAACGAATCTAAGGGAAACCTAAGACCAGCAGCAAACTGCTCCTCAAAAAGAACCGCCCTACAAGAGGAACCCGGAGAATCGGAGGCAGCCATATCGGCACCAGGTAATATTACCCTATAATCGAAAGGAAAGCTATACTTAAAATAGATATCTAAGACTTCACTCCTACGAAGCTTTTGATCTGGTAAAAGCCATAGTAGCGCATGCATCTTCCACTCGACTAAGAGGCATCCTAGAATAGGAAATCACAAACATAAATACAAAATAAAGATCAAACAGGAAATATATTGAAGAACACATTGAAGAACACCAAGAACAGAAAAGGAGTTTCCAGAACAACGATCATGAAGAACATATACAAGTAAGAAAACCATCTTAACATCCAAGTAACAAAAAGGAACATACCTGAAGATCTGGAGAAAACAAGTCACGAAGAACCAAATGATCAGAACAAAGAACAAAGAGGAAATAGTTGCAGAAATAAGAACAAATTCGAAAACCAAGTGAAAGGGAAAAGAAGAAATGCAAAGAGATTAAATATGAAGAGTTTTGAATAAATCATTAATCATTAAATCACTAAATGTTGACACGTGGCAACACAGAATCTTACTAAAGAAGAAACGTCACCCACAAACATATGAAACGACTCGCCCGGGATACAAAACGACTCGCCCGTATAAGAGGACTCAGCTCCAAAAGAGCTAAAATCCACTAAGGCATGAATACCAATTACTTCAGCTCACTTGCGGGGGGGCTAATGATGGATACCGAATCCTGTAACAAATATAATGGAGCCGAGTCACAGGGGATCCACTCTCAGGTGATACCGGACTCCCCCTGAAGATCCGAAGATATGAAGGAGACGCCGAATCCCTTAAGATTAGGTGATATGCCAATTGATACCGAATCCCTTGAGATTCGGTGATATGCCAATAAAGACCGAATCCCACATGATCCGCCCAAAGCGCGTTAGGTCCGGGATTCGGGTAATCGACCAAGAATGGAAGTATTGTCATATTCGGACACAAACACTATATATGGAAGGATAAGCTCTACTTTAGGAAGATAAGACTATTTAGGAAGACGTTCCTAAATAGGACTCTTATCAGATTAAGGTAGATCTCGACAAATCAGGAGAATCCCTATGATATTGCTGAATCCCTACAAAGTAGGATTCACCTGCCTATTACGACTCTACAAGGTATATTCGACTACTATAAAAGGAGCACGAGGTATGCCTAGAATGGCAATTACATTCATATACACACAACGCTGCTCAAAGCTCTAAACTGACTTTAGCATCGGAGAGTTAATCGGACAACCACCGTCCGGTTAGCTTCTACCTTGTTTTGCAGGTCTTACTCACCGGTTCAGAAGGCAGACTCCATCAACCAGGAATTATTAATTTTTTTTATTTCATTAATCTCATGGGATATGAATTATGTTGTCAATTTATGGTTCAGACTAGTCTAATGCATCTATAACTCTCTCTCTCAAGCCGCTATAGATAAAAATATACAAATAACCAATTAATAGGCAAATAACTCACTCTCGTGTTATAAAATACCAAATCAAGTGATTAAATGATATTTATTAAGCAAACCTCAAGAACATGTATTCATTAACTCAATCTCGTGTTATTCATTCATACGTTGTTGATTAACTGATCTATTTTAATTAAGCTCTCTCAAGTCAGAATTAAAACATAAGGCACTGAATGAATTGGCCAAAAACATTCAAGCATTATGAGCATTAATTAACACACAATTTTAACAACAATCCAATATCTCAATATGTTTAAGTAAACAAAAGTCCAATTAATAATCCCCAAAAATGGGGTTAGCTTTAATAAGAACACAACGGTAATTGATCTCTCAATAATGTTGTACCTTAACTCCGGAATTCTAATATGTTTTGTGTAAATACCCAACCAATAGAGTAGAAATGATAAACTAAACTCTAAAATAGATCACCTCTAATGGCTTAGTTTATGATCTAAGAAGATGTAAAAGTTGTAATCTCTAAGATTAGATGTCTTTTCTCTACACAAATGCAAGCTATTTATAGAGTTGCTAGGAGTGGAGCTCAAGTCAAGAATTTCTCTTCTCTTCATGGAATTTGAGTGATGATAAAACTTTGTATCTCTTCTTTCCATATAGAGCGGAGTAGGGAGCAAGTTCTTCTAAAACCATCTTGAGTGAATCATGGTTCCCTTATCTCATTCCCAAAGATAATTTGATTCAATCTCATCTTGATATATTCTTTGAGTGCTAATCAACTTCTTCCATAATGAGATTGAGAGGAACAAGGTTGACTTATCTTGTTTCCAAAAGAAGTTTAAGTGTGTCAAAGTTGACTTATCTCATTTCCAAAAGTGGATTGATCTAAGTCAACAATGATTTCTTCTTCCTTAATGATCATTTTGTGAACACTTCTTTCTTTGAGTGCAAGTCAAGGAAGATCTCTTTGAGTGTGAACCCAATATATGTTGCTTATGGAAGGTGTATGAGTGTGTTTGCCAAGAATCCCCAAGCGAATTTTCAAGAATCAGAAGACGTCTCTGAATCCAGAAGTCAGCCGGCCCTTGGCCGGCTCAAAGTCGTGGGCCGGCTGAAGGTCGGCTGAGCTGCTGCTTGTTGCTCTTTTTCCGCTTCGATTTGTTTTGATTCGATTTGACCCAAAACTTGGTTGGCTCTCTTGAACTTGACTCAGATCCTTCTGGCTCTGACTATTTTTGCATTTTAACTATGTTCTATTCCTAAGAACTCCAAAAATATTAAATATTTTCATTTTTCATAAAAATTCACAAACAAGTGAAATTAACTAAATAAGCGTATATTTTACATCATAAAGTACTAAAAACTAGTAAATAAATGACCTCTAAATGATGTAGAATATACACTTATCAAAACTCCTCACACTAAAACATTGCTTGTCCTCAAGAAAGAGTATGATTATTTATAAACACAAATCTAACTACCAAAACAGTTTTGAACAATTGTCAACAACATTACTCCCGACTGATAAAAATCACTAATGCAATCGTCTAATGTCAACAACTAAAAGAGATGCAAACAAATGAGGAATGCAATTATAATGACTCATTCTGATGACATTGAAAATACTCTTGAATTGGTACCATG
Source organism: Mercurialis annua (assembly GCF_937616625.2). NCBI lineage: Eukaryota > Viridiplantae > Streptophyta > Magnoliopsida > Malpighiales > Euphorbiaceae > Mercurialis > Mercurialis annua. The sequence continues at coordinate 39,358,997 of NC_065571.1, forward strand.
TTAACTCAAGACAATCACAAGGTTACAATCATTTGTGGGACATGCGATCAATTAGTATAAAGATCGATGGGCAAGTTATGGCATATCATTCATAAGCATCAAGCATAAGCACAATTTCTCACAAGATATCACTTTAATACTCAAGTGTTTCGGGTGTGAAAATGAAGCTCACTAAACATGCAAATTCGCCATAAGCTTGCTCTTAGTCCAGGACTCCACTATTTAGCTCGGTAAATGACAACTATTATATGGAATTTGAATGGGTTGTAACTTGGCTAAGGGTTGGGGTATGAGAATTTGGATAATTTTTTGCTACAACTTGACTTGAAAAACAACATTTTCTACAAAGTGAAAGCAATGAACTAGCTTTAATTTTTTCGCACAAGTGAACTTTTCTTTCTTTTATTTGCTTTTAATTTTTTTTTATTTTCTTTTGCTAAATCTTATTGATTTTATTTTTCTTTGTTATTCATTTTTTTATCTTGTTTTTTTTTTCTTTTCCTTTAAGGCATTTTTTTCAACACTTGTTCACAGTTTCTTTTTCATCGTCAAGATAGATTCACATTTCTTTTCTCAACTTAAGTTGACCAAGTCAAATTGGGGTGTTCAAAAAGGTGAAGTGTGAAAGGGGTAAATATTTGAAATGTGGTAAAAAAATCAAAGAAATGGCTAAGGCTCAAGGGGTGTAAACTAAGGGTAGAAAGGGTAGGCTTTTGAAAGTGGTCTAAAATAATGGGGTAATCCTAATGACATAATCATTTAGTTGTCAAAAACTCAGCCGTATAATCTCGAACGGACACCGAGCAAGTTCTAGGAATTCCGCATGCAATCAACACTCACCAATAATTAATAAAGGCTCAAAACGCTCAAAATAGGGTGACGTTATGCCAAATACTTAACTCCTATGAAATCATGCCAATCATGCCCAAGATTTTCAAAATTAACCAATTTAACGCATATCATGCATCAGCATTAGGTAACTTTGATCATGCTCGAGATTACACAACCAACCATCAGAATTCACCATAATCTCATCAAAATATGTCATACAAATTGAATTTCATTAGGCAAGCATCAAGATTTAATTGTTTAAACTAGAAAATGAATTTAAAACATTCATTGACCGGGAGATAACCATTAATGACAAAATTTCAAAACTACGCCTAAAACATTAAAATGACAAGTAAAAAATTAAAAATAAGAACCCTCCTCACATTATTTATTAATATAATCTATTCTAATTTATTTTATCCCCCCCCCCCACTTTAAAAGAATGCATTGTCCTCAATGTAAGTAAAAGTGTAAGAAAAGGAGAAGAATAATAAAAATTAAAATTAAAATTGCTTCTCTTTTTGACGAGACGGCAAAAAATGCTCCACAAGTGGTTGCAAGCCGCTCTATTTTTATCCAGTTGCCATATTCCACCGCAAGTGTCGAGCTGGATAACAAAAAGCTAATAATAACCGTTTAAACTATACCGAAAAATATGACATCATAGAAATCTAAAAAGGGATAATGAAAGATAGAAGACTACTAATAGGAGTAAAATTACTCCTATATTCCGAGTCGTTTCTAAGCGTATTTAATCACTTTTATCGTATTATGCATACATTATTTAGTATTTTTATGCTTTATGGTGTGTGTTAGTGTTTCAAGGATTATTTAGTGATTATGGAGCATTTTGAGCAATAAAGAGTATAAATCGTGGATTAGATCGAGGTCGTGAAGCTTGGGAATGAAGAAAGCACATTTGCACACATGAAAATCTGACCCCGGCGCATTCATTGGCAATTTTGGAGCAGATAATGACTTCAAATGACTTTATGTTCTTCATAAGAAATAAAGTAGACATCCTAAGCTTTCCAGCGGTTCAAGAACCGACTCATTTGGAGTTTTCTACATCGAGTTATGAAGTTTTGAAGTTAGTAGTTTTGCAGCTGAAATTGTGTCTCGAACGGGAAAGAGTGTCCCGAACGAGAGCTTTGCTCTCGGTTACAAGTTTTTCGAACATAACCTACGTTCCCGTTCGAGACCATGTGAAAATTGGCTGTGTCTCAAACGGAACAAAGGGCTTCCCGTTCGAGACCATGTGAAAATTGGCTATGTCACGAACGGAACCAAGGGTTTCCCGAACGGGACAAGAGTAAAACACGCATGCTTCAGGATTTGATTTGGAGTGAAATTCCTTCTCCAAATACAATTACAATTCCTATTACAAATTGATTTGTAATACGAATTAGAAGACTCCGGAACTTCTCCTACTATATAAAGACCTTGTACTAGACTCAATAGAATAGCGTAGAATAATTTAGAATACATTAGTTTTAATTATTTTCTCTTAGATTAGCGTTTTAGTTTTCTGTTTCTCAGCATTTTATAAGTAGTTTATAATTAGTTTCTGCAAGACGATTGTTGAAGATTTCAAGTTTAATCAAGACGATTCTTTCCGAAATTGACAACTCCGGTATTTATTGTTTAATTATGCTTTCTTCTTCATCATCCTTCTTGTTTTGTTTCAGTTTTAATATGAGTAACTAAAACCCTTGTTCGAGGGTTGATATGAACTTATAAATTGGTAATTACTTGGATTGGATGGATTAGTGTTAATTCGTGTCTTAATTATTAATCTTATTGCTTGGATTAAATTAGCTACTTAGTTCATGAGTTTGTGTTTAGTTAACTAATTGAGAGATTGTTAATTAAATAGACATAGATAATTAAGAACTTAAAGAAAAACGCCGTGAGAGCGGGTTGGAATTTAGGTAGTCGTTGAGTTTGCTTCATAATTATAATTTGATTATTTAATTCAGTTTTAATATCGTGAGAGCGAGTTAATAATTGGTTAGTTAATTAGGTTGTGATTTTATTCGGATCTTTGAGGCTTGAGAGAGCGGGATTCGGTGCTTTAGAATAGCTCGATTCGCGATAAAATCACTAAGAAATCCTATTCCATAATTTTATTTATTTGGGACTATCAATCCTTGAGCTTTTTAATCTTATTGTTTTAAATTATATTTTATTATTTGTTTTCAGTTTATATTAGTTTAATTAAATTACAAATCCTATTGATTTTTCTAGTTAGCCGATTAAAGAATATTTGAAATTAGTGATTAAGTCCATTGTCTCTGTGGGATCGATACTTGGTCTTCCAAGTTATATTACTTGCGCGATATCGTACACTTGCGATTATTTGCCAACAAGTTTTTCCACCCAGTTACAACATCCATGAGCTTAAATAATGAAAGTGGAGAGCAATTTGGTATTACGGTACTCTACGAGGAATTTAATAAAACCTTTGATTTCAAAGATCCTTTCTTAGAAGGATTTGATTCCGAGTATGATGGAAATAATACTAAATATATGAATATGCTTCATACTCCTCATGTTCTCTACTATAGAGTACAAGCATACTCTATATCATCCGAGTTTTATTTGAAGGAGCCAACAAGGAAAAAGAGGAAGAAGATGCTACCAAGACGGCTTCCTCATGTTAGATTGTATTTTTAGCAACCTTACGCGAAGAGTCTAGCTTTAGGCTCTAACTAAAGCGCACTTGGGAGGCAATCCCAAGAGGTATTATTTTCCTTTCATCTTACACTCATGTTTTTCAATTTTTTTTTATTATTTCATTACACTGAGGACATTGCATGAAATAGTGTGAGGATGGGGGAAAAACATATCGTTTAGTTAGGATTTTTATTTATTTATTATTGTTTGTTTATTTATGTTTTCTTAGGTTTAGTTTGTTTTTTTTTAGTTTGTTTTTCTTGTGTTTTCATGCTTTAGTAGATTGTATTAGGGTGTTTTAGGATAGTCGTAGTTTTTTTACAATGCCTTGTATCGCTTTAAATCTTTGTCTTTCAATTATGAAAAAAAGTGTTAGTTGATTTGGTGTTATCTTTTAAATTTGTCAATTTTAGATTTTCCCGAATCAATGAATGTATGAACGCGATTTCTTAATTCGACAATTGATAAGCGATGCTTGCTTAATGACTTAATAATTCGTTGACATAATCCGATGAAATAAGGGTGAATTCAAAATTTAGACTTGTTCAAATCGTTGAAACATAATTGAATAACTTGATGCGGATTCATGACATGTCGATTGTTTATTTTTATAATCGTTTTTAAACTTTTGGCATAATTAGCATAATTTTGTAGGAATTAAGTTTATGGCATAACACTACACACTATTGAGAGTTTTGAGCTTAATTTCTTGTTGTGAGTGTTGATTTCATGTTTTATTCCTAGAACTTGCTCGGTGTCCGTTTAAAGTTACACGATTGAGTTTTCAACAATTAGATGATTATGGCAATTAGGTATAACCTTTCTTTTAGACCACTTAAATAAACTACCCTTTATCCCCTAGATTACACCAATTTGAGCCTTAAACCTTTTATTGTTTTTACCGCATTTACCCTTTACCATTCTATCTTTTACCTCTTTTGTTTACCTTATCGACTTGATATATTATTTTTTATAACTATGATGAATATAGGTGATTAATAACTCAAGATTAGTGAAAAGAGAAAGTGAACTACATTGTGCTTAAAAGATAAAGTTACGCCTTGAAAAAGATTGAAAAAGAAAAAAAAAAGAGATAGAAATTTGCAAGTAATAGCTCAAAAAGAAGAAAAAAATTCAGAGATTGCAAAAAGCAATAAGTAAAGCGTAATTCAAAAAGAAAAGAAAGTTATGAGTTCATATAAACACAAAAGCGGAGTTAGATCAACCTAGAAGTTAATAGTAGTAATAAATAGTTTATTAAGTTGATAATTAGCCTTTGTTTAACCTTTTTACCTACCCTTTACCTTAGCCACATTACAACCCAATAAAAGACCATATGATTTTTGTTGATTACCGAATCAAGTAGCGGAGTCCGGGACTATGAGCAAGCTTATGGTGAGTATTCATGTTTTCAAGTGTGAGCTTTCTTTGATTATATATACCCTAAACACTTGTTGTTATATTGATGCCATTAGCTCAGTTTTTACTAATTTGTGCTATGATTTGCCTAAGTGAGAAATCGATTATTTTCCATGTCCCGCAAGTGATAGTAAAGCTTGAAGTGTGATTCAATTTGACCTTGTACTAATGAGTTAGTAACCGTTGTTATATTGAATTATGTCATAAAATTATTATTATTATTTGATTGCATCATTATTTAGTTGTCGGGTTTAGAAGTTTGTTTTTCATATTGTTCATAGGTTTGGGGATTTCTATTATTGATATATTTTCAAGATTGTGCTAAGTTTTCTAACATGTTTTGTAGAGTAAGATTTATTTCTTGCTTGAGGACAAGCAAAGGGTAAGTGTGAGGATGTTTGATAGGAGTCAAATTACTCCTATATTCCGAGTCGTTTCTAAGCGTATTTAATCACTTTTATCGTATTATGCATACATTATTTAGTATTTTTATGCTTTATGGTGTGTGTTAGTGTTTCAAGGATTATTTAGTGATTATGGAGCATTTTGAGCAATAAAGAGTATAAATCGTGGATTAGATCGAGGTCGTGAAGCTTGGGAATGAAGAAAGCACATTTGCACACATGAAAATCTGACCCCGGCGCATTCATTGGCAATTTTGGAGCAGATAATGACTTCAAATGACTTTATGTTCTTCATAAGAAATAAAGTAGACATCCTAAGCTTTCCAGCGGTTCAAGAACCGACTCATTTGGAGTTTTCTACATCGAGTTATGAAGTTTTGAAGTTAGTAGTTTCGCAGCTGAAATTGTGTCTCGAACGGGAAAGAGTGTCCCGAACGAGAGCTTTGCTCTCGGTTACAAGTTTTTCGAACATAACCTACGTTCCCGTTCGAGACCATGTGAAAATTGGCTGTGTCTCGAACGGAACAAAGGGCTTCCCGTTCGAGACCATGTGAAAATTGGCTATGTCACGAACGGAACCAAGGGTTTCCCGAACGGGACAAGAGTAAAACACGCATGCTTCAGGATTTGATTTGGAGTGAAATTCCTTCTCCAAATACAATTACAATTCCTATTACAAATTGATTTGTAATACGAATTAGAAGACTCCGGAACTTCTCCTACTATATAAAGACCTTGTACTAGACTCAATAGAATAGCGTAGAATAATTTAGAATACATTAGTTTTAATTATTTTCTCTTAGATTAGCGTTTTAGTTTTCTGTTTCTCAGCAGTTTATAAGTAGTTTATAATTAGTTTCTGCAAGACGATTGTTGAAGATTTCAAGTTTAATCAAGACGATTCTTTCCGAAATTGACAACTCCGGTATTTATTGTTTAATTCTGCTTTCTTCTTCATCATCCTTCTTGTTTTGTTTCAGTTTTAATATGAGTAACTAAAACCCTTGTTCGAGGGTTGATATGAACTTATAAATTGGTAATTACTTGGATTGGATGGATTAGTGTTAATTCGTGTCTTAATTATTAATCTTATTGCTTGGATTAAATTAGCTACTTAGTTCATGAGTTTGTGTTTAGTTAACTAATTGAGAGATTGTTAATTAAATAGACATAGATAATTAAGAACTTAAAGAAAAACGCCGTGAGAGCGGGTTGGAATTTAGGTAGTCGTTGAGTTTGCTTCATAATTATAATTTGATTATTTAATTCAGTTTTAATATCGTGAGAGCGAGTTAATAATTGGTTAGTTAATTAGGTTGTGATTTTATTCGGATCTTTGAGGCTTGAGAGAGCGGGATTCGGTGCTTTAGAATAGCTCGATTCGCGATAAAATCACTAAGAAATCCTATTCCATAATTTTATTTATTTGGGACTATCAATCCTTGAGCTTTTTAATCTTATTGTTTTAAATTATATTTTATTATTTGTTTTCAGTTTATATTAGTTTAATTAAATTACAAATCCTATTGATTTTTCTAGTTAGCCGATTAAAGAATATTTGAAATTAGTGATTAAGTCCATTGTCTCTGTGGGATCGATACTTGGTCTTCCAAGTTATATTACTTGCGCGATATCGTACACTTGCGATTATTTGCCAACAACTACGCATAATGCAAACAACACTAAAGACTTAGATGCAAAATTGATTTCTTGTTAAAATACTAATTTCTCCTTATCCACAAGGCGCCTTTTTCTAAACCCTGGAATACTCTTTCGGAGGACGTCTGATTTGCCCTTTCTAAGCAATCTTAGGACAACCTCTCCCACGAACCAATTTCCACCAATTGACCTCCATCTCTGGGGGATAATCTTCCTCCTCACGATTCTCCGATTCGAAGACCTCTTCATTCGTAAGGAGTTGGCGTGGCACTTTTCCCCTAACATCGTCATCATTTTCAATAATACAATAGGATTGGTAATAGTGCCACTCTCGGATGTGGTGAAATTTGTCTTAATCTTTTCTACTTGTTTCCCCTTTGAAGTGCTAGCGTTGGTGGATTTTTTCGTCATTGTTACCCTGAAATATGTACAAAATTTACACAAAATTTCCACCAAAACTAACCAACAATATATTCACAAGTCGCCTAATATATCTCACAAACTCATACACACCAATATTAGCAATTGAAAATGTATTTGACAAATTTTTGGACAATGTAACTATCTAAGTGGACTAAAGTGTGTGTAAATGATTCCTACCTAAGCATGAGTGAGTAACAAAGGCATCTATGTTCATTAGGAAGTTGAAACATGCATTTTCCCCAAATTTTATTTCTAGGGTTCTAACTAAATTTTATGTTATTTTGTTAATTGGATGCAAACTAAGGTTGTGAAACTTCAAATTACATGTTGGGTATTGTAAACTAATGCTAATTACACCATATACAAGCAATAATTGCATCAATTAAAGTTATTAAAAATTCTATTCTAAAATTGAAATAGAAGAAGTGAGATGAACTTACCTTGATCCTGATGATTAGAAGCAATTTAAACTTTGGAGAAGAATAGGAAAGCTCCAATTGAATGTAATAAAACAAACAATTGACTTGTTTTTGTATTATGAAACAACTATGAAAAGTAGGGTTTAAGTAATTTTTTTGAGCTATGTAGAAGAAGAACAAGTGAAAAACACAAAAACCCCTATTTAAAAGTGTGTATAGAACATCAGCCGGTCCTTGGCCGGCATTCGATCGTGGGCCGGCTGAAGGCCGGCTGAAGGTCTGCCTCAGATTTTAATTAATTTTTTTCGTCTTTTATTAATCGACCGGCGCTTGGCCGGCCTGACTGCAGGGGTCGACTGAGCACCGGCTGACCTGCTGGGTCAATTTTTAAAATTGGAAAAAAAAATTATTTTATTTATTTTGAAACTAAATTTATTAAACACAACAAAAACGTAATTTAAAGCAAAAATGAGATGCAATACATGAGTAACATATGAAATTGAGGATTACTTTATTCAAACTTTAATAAATGAAACGACATAAAAACATAGAAAAATAAAAAACAAAACAAGAATAAAACACAAAAAAACATAAAAGTAAAACAAAAATAACGAACACACGACATCGCTAACTCATCCTAGCCCACAATATTGTCTCGAAAAATTTTTGTCCCTAGAAAGCATTTTTAGGCCTCAGGCAAAATTGTTTCCTAGGGAGTCCAACTTTCCCGTTACGAACAATTCCTGGGCGACACCTAGCTCGAACCATCTCACCAAATAGGTCATCCGCTTCATATGGTTCCATCACCTCATTATTTCCCATGTAAATGCTCGCTCCTTCTCTACCTCTTCCTCAAAGAGTTGACGTCTAACTCGTCTAGTCGCCTCTTTAGCCCCCTCATCATCCAAGATATTAATGGGGTTGAAAAAGCAACCTGAGGGAAAGAAAAAATCCCCCGGAGTAAAAGAGTCAGTGGAAGGAGAAGAAATGTAGGGAAGGGAGACCATTCCCAAAAGGGAATGTTTTTTTTCCTTAGGTTTGGGAGTTTCAATTTGGAATAACTCCTTCGGACCCTCTTTACCCTCATCCTCTTCCGGATCTTCCTCGGATTCGTCATCCGAATCTTTCTCAGATTCATCATTCGTGTTTTTTTCGGATTCGTCCATCCGTCTCTTCATTGGATGGTACTGGTTGAAACAATTGATCCTCGTAGTATTCAGGTTGATGTAATAACTCTGGAATCCAAGATTCGAGTTCCTCTGGAATCTGATATGCCTCAAGTGCTTCGAACTCGGGGTAGGGATCATTAAAATACTCATATGATGGAGCTTCGTACTCATCCTCGGTGTCCGAATGCGTAGCAGAGGAGTAATCAGAGTAATAACCTATGATATCGAAGACTATGTTTCTAGGTTGAGAAAAAGTTGATATGAGAATTGTGTTTGAGATGATGAATTGGCAGAAATAGTGGTTCTATTTATAGAGTTTCTAATGGTGGCTAACTAAGGTAAGACAAACTACTTAGGAAGCTTACAAAACTATAAAAGACAGTTTCCTAAAGAATTAAATCACGCATAAGCTAATCAATTGCTAATATAGAAAACTAACATATGTAAAACTTTTCTTAAAGAAACAAATCCATGCACATGTAATTTTTTTTTATAATTTGGAAGTTAACATATATACCACTATTAATTTTAAAGAAATAAACTCATGCATAAGTTAATTTTTCTATTTGAAAATTAAAATATACACCTTATTTTCTAATATGAACACAATCAAATGTGATAAATAATGTGAACATGAATCATAAAAGGTGAAATAAATTTAAATGAAGGAATATTTTATTTTATTTTTTTATGTGATGAAATCACCACTTTTATTTATTTACAAGAAATTGACATTGGAAAAGAAGAAGTTCGATTAAATATGGAAAAATAGATTATGTCTTTTTTTTAATTTTTAGAAAAGGCTAAAAAAATAATAAGTTTAACAATAAATATTATAAATAAGACCAAAGCATCCCCACACAAACAGATGAAAATATTAAAAATTCACTGACTGTTAAAATATAGGAATGCAACTGAACAATTTGGAATTTCTCCCAAATCGTGCTTGTTTAAGGTCGCTAGCCTTGACCGTATATTACCTGGATCAAGCTGGGGACGTGAGAGTAAACACTCTCGTCCTTCATCAGTTAACGATCCTAAGTATGGTTTGCATCTCTGTCCATTAACTTTGAAAGACTCACCATTGCCATTTTCCAGCTCAATTGCCCCGTGGTCAGCTACATGTCGTACTTTGAATGGTCCACTCCATCTTGATTTAAGCTTGCCAAGAAACAGATGTAAGCGAGAATTATACAGTAGCACATAACTGCCTACTGTGAACTGCTTAGGCACAATGTGAGCATCATGCCATTTCTTAGTCTTTTCCTTGTAGAGTTTTGCATTCTCATAGGCTGTTAAGCGGAATTCATCAAGTTCATTCAATTGTAATAACCGCTTTTCATGAGATACCTTAGGATCAAAATTCAGCTCCTTGATCGCCCAATACGCTCGATGTTCTAGTTCCACGGGTAAGTGACACGCTTTTCCAAACACCAATTTATACGGAGACATACCAATTGGTGTTTTGAAGGCTGTTCGATATGCCCAAAGTGCATCGTCCAGCTTCAAAGACCAATCTTTGCGCGTGTTATTGACTGTTTTCTCCAGAATGCGTTTCAGATCTCTGTTGGATACTTCAACTTATCTGTTTGTTTGTAGATGATAAGGAGTTGCCACTCTGTGGTAGACATTATATTTCTTCATTAAAGCATCAAACTGCCTATTACAGAAGTGTGAACCCCCATCACTGATGATAGCACGTGGTACTCCAAATGTGTTGATCAGCTTTTTCAGGAAATTCAGGATCACTTTTCCATCATTGGTAGGTAAAGCTGCTGCTTCCACCCATTTCGACACGTAGTCGACACAAACCAAGATATACTGATTCCCAAAAGATACAGGGAATGGTTCCATGAAATTGATACCCCAAACATCGAAAATTTCAACCTCTTGGATGGAAGTAAGCGGCATCTCATTATGCCTCGAAATATTCCCCGTTAGCAAGCATCTCCCACAACGTTCCACAAATGTTCTCGCATCGCAGAATATTGTAGGCCATAAAAATCCACTTTCCAAGACACGAGATGCAGTCCGAGCTGACCCATAATGGCCAGCATAATCTGAGGCATGGCATTGCCTCATGATAGGAAACATCTCCTCTTCTACAATACATCTCCGAATCATTCCATCTCCACAAACTTTGAACAGATAGGGATCATCCCATAAATACCGTTTAACATCAGACAAAAATTTCTTTCGCTGGTGATAGTTGAGGTCTGATGGCATGATGAAGGCAGAGAGGTAGTTTGCAAAATCTACATACCATGGCTTCGCTCTGTCCCTTATGAACATGAGTGTCTCATCAGGGAAACTCTCATTGATGAAATTCTCCCTCTATTACGGGTTCTGGCACCTCTATTCTTGATAGGTGGTCTGCGACCACGTTCTCAGTACCCTTATTATCTTTGATCTTGATATCAAACTCTTGAAGTAGTAAAATCCATATCAAATCAACCTAGGCTTAGCACCTGCTTAGCGAAAAGATATCGAAGTGCAGCATGGTCAGTGTAGATGATAATTTTAGAGCCAAGAAGATATGACCTAAATTTATCCACTACAAACACTACTGGCAACATCTCTTTTTCTGTGGTAGTGTAGTTCAGCTGAGCTTCGGAAAGAGTGCGGCTAGTATGGTAGATGACATGAAGTTTCTTATCCTTCCTTTGCCCCAAAATGCTTCCCAAAGCCTGATCACTTGCATCACACATGAGTTCAAATGGGAGACTCCAATATGGACAAGATATGACTGGGGCAGTAACGAGTGCCTCTTTCAACCTGAGAAATGAAGCTAAACAGACATCAGTGAACACAAAATTCGTCAAAGGACACGCTATAGATGAAAAATCTTTAATGAAGCGGCGATAAAACCCCGCATGCCCTAAGAAGGCACGAACTTCCTTCACTGTAAGTGGAGGTGGCAGTTTCTCAATCACCTCTGTCTTGGCTCGGTCCACTTCTATACCCTCCTTGGATATCTTATGCCCTAAAACAATGCCCTCTTCTACCATGAAGTGGCATTTCTCCCAGTTTAGTACCAGATTAGTTTCCTCGCACATTTGCAAGACTCGGTCCAGATTTTGAAGACATCTTTCAAAGGAATCTCCAAAGACCGAGAAGTCTGTTGGGTTTTCTAAGTTCATAACGCAACAGAATTTCAAAAAATTTATCTAAAACCCAAACCAAGGTCCATGTAATTCGAATTAATAGATTAATAACTTAATTAATACTTACTTGTATGTCGAATTCAAACAGCAATGTAGGAAGGAAGGAGGTGGTTCACTTTGGTGATACCTGGCTTTGGATCAGAAACGCCTCCAAAAGAACGCGTCATCTACGAGTATCCACACGAACAGACCTTAGCCAAAACTAGTGCTTGTGTGCTAGCACTATTGCTTCACAAAGCAATTTCGAATTTTAGTGATTTTGTCTTGTGTTTATTTCGAAAAACACTTAACTCAAAACCCTAGCCTTAAGAGTCTATTTATAGGAAAATAGGACATCTAGGGTTTACTCAAAAACGTGTTTTGCAATCATATGCAAACACTATGTTTTAGATAACTCTTTTGAGTTCATGTCTATCAAAAACTCTTTTTGATAATTACATATATATTAATTATTATTATTATCTTCAAAAGATAATACCTTAAGGAAAACACTTATCCTTAAATTTCGAATTAATATATATTTATTAATATATATATATATATATATATATATATATATATATATATATATATATATATATATATATATATATATTACAAATTATATATATATAATAATAATTAATCACTTAATTTCATTGGGCTTGTACAACCCATAACTGTTTTGGGCCTGTTCTTAGTGTGCGATCCTGTAGGTTCATATAACGTTGGCAGTAGGCCCGAAATCCCTATTTCGACCCACAAGTCATAAGCGGCCTGTACCAAGACATTATGACTACCCAAGTTATGCGAATATCGATTATCCGATTTAACCAATTACAATAATATTTAATCCTTTTGTCACTCGATATCCTGATTGAATATAAGGCATAGTCCTGTCATCCTTATAATATTCAATCATTAGTTTCCTGATTCTAAGTAGACTAAAAATGATAATTCTTTATCAATTCATTTAGCATGGCCATGCTTTTCCTTCAGTCTATCTTCAACCTCTTGGGGCCCATAGATATCTTACTCAAACAAATGAGGGGCAAATTCCTTCTCAGTCACTCACATTTCTCACATAGTTACTTTCATATCCAATGACAATCTATTCCATTATCCTGTTAAAGATAATGTAAGACTGTGTCAAAATATGAAATAGCTATGTAGAAATCCATGATGATTTCAAGGTCAAAGGATTATACTAATAGAACTGTAATGAGAATTACTTATGACAGTTATCTATGTAGTATTCTCAAGGTGGGTCATCTAGTGCTTTATTTCTCAAATAGCACTTATGATTTGACTTTATATCTCATATACATGATTAGTAAAACATAATCATCAGTCAACATCATACTAGTCTCAATGTACTATTAAGACTAGGGATAGACGGAATATAATTCTTTTATAAAAGCTAAGGGTTCTAATATCAAGTCACATACTTGATGACCTTAGAAAGAATTAACCATTTAAGTATTTTAATCGTAATATAAAATGATAAAAACTGCCAATCAATAAATAACAAAACGATAAAGTCAATACATGGTCAAACATGATTGACCTAGTGCATATCACTAACAAAGTCGTCCATGAATACTTCCATAATGTCTTCAATCATGTCATTGAAGATGGAAGTCATGCATCTCTGAAATGTAGCAGGAGCATTACATAGACCAAAGGGCATACGGCGATACGTGAACGTGCCGTATGGGCAGGTGAATGTACTCTTGGTTCTCTGGATAAATCAAAATTTGGTTATATCCTGAGTATCCATCAAGAAAACAATAAAATGCATGACGTTCCACCCGTTCCAACATCTGATCAATTAATGGAAGTGGAAAATGATCCTTCCTCATCTCTGTATTCAGCTTCCTGTAATCATTACATACTCGCCAGTCAGTGACCGTGCGAGTTGAGATTTGCTCTCCCTTGTTGTTTTCCACGACTGTCATACCTCCTTTCTTAGGTACACACTGAATTGGGCCCACCCATGCACTGTCGGAAATGGGGTAGATGATGCCCGCATCAAGTAGTTTCACAATTTCCTTGTGGATTACTTCCTTCATATTCAGATTCAGCCTTCTCTGCCTCTGTGCAGAGGTTTTAGATTCATCCTCTAGATGAATCTGATGCATTACCACTGGAGGAATGATTCCTCTGATATCTGAAATCTGTTATCCAACAGCCAAGATTCGTCCCTTGACTATGTTGACGGCCTTCTGCTCTTGCTCCTTGGTGAGCTTATTGCTGATAATGATAGGTAGAGTATTGTCTGTTCCCAAGAAAGCGTAACGAAGATGTGCTGGTAACGTCTTAAGCTCCAGTTTCGGTGGCTTTTCTGAAAAAGGAGGAGTGATGTGCTTATTCTTGACCAATGGCTCAAGGACTGGCTCCTCTTCACACTCTTCCTCTTCTTGACTTGAGACCATTTGTGCGTTCGCACAAGCACGAATATGTGTTCGTACAGGACTTTCCAGTTCTGTTCTCTGGTCTGCCACAGGGCATTCACAAGTAACCTCCATACTGCTCATGTCATCTCCATCTTGATTCCAATCAGAGCTCAATATGGAGCTGTTCACTTCTAGCTGCTCTTGTACTATCTCGTCCACCATGTCAATCTGCATCCATTTCTCTTCAATATTGGGATGGCGTGTAATTTTCTTCATATCAAACTCAACACTCTCCTCCCCAATTCTCAAAGTCAGTTTGCCATCATGTACATCAATAAGAGCTCTGCCAGTGTTCATGAATGGTCGCCTTAAGATCATCGAACAACCCTTGTCGGCTGCATAGTCAAGGACAACAAAATCTACAGGGAATAGAAATTTGTTAACCTTAACCAAAACATCCTCCACAATTCCATATAACTTCTTCAAAGAGTGATCTGCCAATTGTAACATCATTGGGGTAGCTTGTACCTGCTGATCACCAAACATACTACGGAAAGAGATAGGGGCATCAAATTTATACTAGCACCTAAATCGCATAAACAATTAATGTACTGCATGTTACAAATAGTATAAGGAATAGTAAAACTCCCTGGATCCTGAAGCTTTGTCGGAAGATTGCTCAGGATGATTGAGCTGCAGTTCTTTGTCATGGGTACTGTACCCTCTGCCTCCCAACTCCGTTTTTTGGTGATGATGTCTTTTAAAAACTTGGCATAATGTGGCATTTCTCGTAAAGCGTCAGCCAAACTAATGTTGATTTGCAGCTTCTTAAAAGTGTTTAAAAACTGGTGGTACTTCCAAGTATATTGCGGCTTCTTCAACCGCTGAGGGAATGGTATTTTTGGTGCATATGGAGGTAGTGGAGTAGGTTTAGTAACTACCTTTTCAGGTTCCTTTTCCTTACACTGCTCCTTTTATACCTTTGCGCTAGTACTCGCTGCGTATGGATCATCCAATGCCTTTACATTCCTCAGCTCAATCGCTTTCAAATGCTCTCGGGGGTTTTCCTCAGTAGTAGATGGCAAACCCCCCTGATTTCTGTTTTGGAGTGCCTTAGCCATCTGTTGTATCTGCTATTCTTGATTGTGAATAGTAGCAGCATGATTCTTGAGTGCTTGTTGAGTTTCTGCGTCCTTCTTTAGCATCAACTCCATCATTTTATCCATCTTACTGTGTAGAGACTCTCCCTATTCTTTCTGCTGGAAACCAGGTGGATGTTGTGGCCTATTATTCTGCTATGGTCTTTGTTCTCCTTGAAAACTAGGACCTGCCTGATTATGGGTCAGGGTTCCATTATCCTTCCATGAGAAATTTGGGTGATTTCTCCACCTTGGATTGTAAGTAGCAGCATATGGATTATTTCTTGGTCTCTGTCCTCCAACATAGTTGACTTGCTCGTTGAACTACTGTGATATAATATAGCACTCATTCGCCATATGGCTAGGGTCTCCACAAACCTCACAGTTACTCTGAATTGCAGCCACACTATAAGTGTTGGTTGCCACAACTTGTTTTGTGAGGAACTCCTGTAGTAGTGACTTGACCATCTCCACTACTGGGTCAGTAGTAACTGCCATAACTTCTCTCTAAGCAGGTGCTTTTGCCCTCTCATTTGGCCAAGAATAGATGTTCACTGCTAACTCATCTAACAGCTCAAATGCTGCGTCACTGGTCTTCCTCATCAATGACCCTCCTACGACTGTATCAATAATACTCCTGGTCTGATCATTTGATCCATTGTTGAAATTTTGGATCAAATTCACTCGCGTAATATGATGATGAGGAACTTTTCTCTACATTTCCTTGTACCGCTCCCATGCGTCACTCACTGATTCCCCATCCAAGTGATCATAAAGCATGATATCTCTTGTCAGCTTTGCGGTCTTCGCCATGGGAAAGTACTTGTTCAGGAATGTTTTGGCCAAATTTGGCCATCTCTTAATGCCTACTCTAGGCAGAGCATGAATCCAGATCTTCGCTTTATCCCTCAAAGAAAATGGGAATAAGTGTTGGCAAATAATCGCAAGTGTACGATATCGCGCAAGTAATATAACTTGGAAGACCAAGTATCGATCCCACAAGGAACAATGAATTAAACAACTAATTTCTAGTATTTTTTAATTGTCTAGTAGAAAAATAAATGGATTTGTGTAAACTAATTAAAATCTAAAATAAATTAACTCAAGTAATTAGACTAAAAATCTGAAATCAAACAAATAAATCGAGGTTTAAACGATAATGATAAAGAGCTCGAGGATTGATAATTCCAAATAAAGTAGTAAAAGAATGGATTAAAACTTATTTAGTGATTTTATCGCGAATCGAGGTATTCTAAAGCACCGAATCCCGCCCTCTCAAGCCTTAAAGATTCAAATAAAATCACAACCTAATTAACTAATCAATTATTAACTTGCTCTCACAATATTAAAACTGAATTAAATAACTTAATTATAATTATGAAGCAAACTCAACGACTACCTAAATTCCAACCCGCTCTCACGGCGTTTTCCTCTATGTTTTTAATTACCTATGTCTATTTTATTAACAATCTCTGAATTAGTTAATTAAACACAAAATCATAAACTAAATGATCAAATTAATTCAAGCATTAGTCCTAGTAATTAAAATACAATTTTTCTCACTTAATAAATCCTAATCCAATTCGAAAACTAATTTAAGTGTTCATATCAATCCCCGAACAAAGGATTTAGTTACTCATGCTTAAGCTTAAATTAAACAAAGAAAAAGATGAAGAATTAAACATAATTAGAACAATAAATACCGGAGTTGTCAATTTCGGAAGAATCGTCTAGATTAAACTTGAAATCTTCACAATCGTTCTTCGCATAAACTGATAATAAACTACTTATAAACTGCTGAGAAACAGAAGTTAAAACGCTATTTTAAGAGAACAAAAATAAAACTAATGTATTGTAATTCTTAAAACTAGTCCATTACAAAGTCTTTATATAGTAGAGGAAGCTCTGGAATCTTCTAAGTCGATTTATAAATAAAATTTGAAATAGGAGTCACGTTTGGAGTCGTAAAAGGAGATTAAGTCCAAATCCAATTCTGATTAGGCAAATTCAACTCTTTCTCGTTCGGGAATTAGATTCTCGTTCGAGACATATGCCAATTTTCCATGCTTCTCGTTCGTACCTCACTTTCCCGTTCGAGACTCTAGGCAAAATTGCCATAGTTCGTTTGGTCTTTGAAGTCTCGTTCGAAAAAAATAGTTTCCGAGAGCAAAATCTCGTTTCCCTCTTCTTGGTTTCGAACGCCACTTTCACCTTTTCACTTGAGTCTCGTTCGAGAATGGCTTTCTCGTTCGAGACTCAACCAAAAACTTCATGGTTCCCGTTCGAGAATTGTGTTTTTCGAACGGGAACAGCTCTTAACTGCACAAGTTTCGTTCGAAACTTTGTAATCTTTTCTTTACGACGTTAATTCCTTTGTCCGCAAGCTACGCTTTTACTCCAACGCTTAATCAACCATAAATTAGCTCCAAATACTCGATTTTCACCTAATTTCCTTTGAAACGCTAACAAACACTATCAAACATAAAAATGCCAAATAATGTATAAAATTAATACTAAACGTGATAAAAACCGAGTAAAATCGACCCTAATTATAGGAGTAAAATACTCCTATCAAACCTCCTCACACTTAACCTTTGCTTGTCCTCAAGCAAGAAATAAATTTTACTCTATAAAATATGTTAGAAATCCTTAGCATATAACTTAACAATAAATCAATCAAAGAAATCCCCCAACCTATGAACAATATGAACAATCAAAACTTCTAAACCCGACAACTAAATAATGATGCAATCAAATAACAATAATAATTTATGACATAATTCAATATAACAAAGGTTACTAACTCATTAGTACAAGGTCAAATTGAATCACACTTCAAGTTTCACTATCACTTGCGGGACATGGAAAATAATCGATTTCCCACTTAGGCGAATCATAGCACAATTTAGTAAAAACCGAGCTAATGGCATCAATATATCAACAAGTATGGTATATATATAAAAAAAAGCTCACAATTGAAAACATGAATACTCACCATTAGCTTGCTCATAGTCCCAGACTCTGCTACTTGATTCGGTAATTAACAAAAATCATATGGTCTTTTAATGGGGTTGTAACGTGGCTAAGGTAAAGGGTAGGTAAAAAAGGATAAATCAAAGGCTACATATCAACTTAATAGACTATTTATTACTACTATTAACTTCTAGGTTGATCTAACTCCACTTTTGCGTTTATATGAACTCATAACTTTTTTTCTTTTTGAATTACGCTCTACTCGTTGCTTGTTGTAGTATAGTGATAAGTATTCCCGCCTGTCACGCGGGTGACCCGGGTTCGATCCCCGGCAACGGCGCCAAAAACTTGTTGGCAAATAATCGCAAGTGTACGATATCGCGCAAGTAATATAACTTGGAAGACCAAGTATCGATCCCACAAGGAACAGTGAATTAAACAACTAATTTCTAGTATTCTTTAATTGGCTAGTAGAAAAATAAATGGATTTGTGTAAACTAATTAAAATCTAAAATAAATTAACTCAAGTAATTAGACTAAAAATCTGAAATCAAACAAATAAATCGAGGTTTAAACAATAATGATAAAAAGCTCAAGGATTGATAATTCCAAATAAAGCAGTAAAAGAATGGATTAAAACTTATTTAGTGATTTTATCGCGAATCGAGCTATTCTAAAGCACCGAATCCCGCCCTCTCAAGCCTTAAAGATTCAAATAAAATCACAACCTAATTAACTAATCAATTATTAACTTGCTCTCATAATATTAAAACTGAATTAAATAACTTAATTATAATTATGAAGCAAACTCAACGACTACCTAAATTCCAACCCGCTCTCACGGCGTTTTCCTCTATGTTTTTAATTACCTATGTCTATTTTATTAACAATCTCTGAATTAGTTAATTAAACACAAAATCATAAACTAAATGATCAAATTAATTCAAGCATTAGTCCTAGTAATTAAAATACAATTTTTCTCACTTAATAAATCCTAATCCAATTCGAAAACTAATTTAAGTGTTCATATCAATCCCCGAACAAAGGATTTAGTTACTCATGCTTAAGCTTAAATTAAACAAAGAAAAAGATGAAGAATTAAACATAATTAGAACAATAAATACCGGAGTTGTCAATTTCGGAAGAATCGTCTAGATTAAACTTGAAATCTTCACAATCGTTCTTCGCATAAACTGATAATAAACTACTTATAAACTGCTGAGAAACAGAAGCTAAAACGCTATTTTAAGAGAACGAAAATAAAACTAATGTATTGTAATTCTTAAAACTAGTCTATTACAAAGTCTTTATATAGTAGAGGAAGCTCTGGAATCTTCTAAGTCGATTTATAAATAAAATTTGAAATAGGAGTCACGTTTGGAGTCGTAAAAGGAGATTAAGTCCAAATCCAATTCTGATTAGGCAAATTCAACTCTTTCTCGTTCGGGAATTAGATTCTCGTTCGAGACATATGCCAATTTTCCATGCTTCTCGTTCGTACCTCACTTTCCCGTTCAAGACTCTAGGCAAAATTGCCATAGTTCGTTTGGTCTTTGAAGTCTCGTTCGAAAAAAATAGTTTCCGAGAGCAAAATCTCGTTTCCCTCTTCTTGGTTTCGAACGCCACTTTCACCTTTTCACTTGAGTCTCGTTCGAGAATGGCTTTCTCGTTCGAGACTCAACCAAAAACTTCATGGTTCCCGTTCGAGAATTGTGTTTTTCGAACGGGAACAGCTCTTAACTGCACAAGTTTCGTTCGAAACTTTGTAATCTTTTCTTTACGACGTTAATTCCTTTGTCCGCAAGCTACGCTTTTACTCCAACGCTTAATCAACCATAAATTAGCTCCAAATACTCGATTTTCACCTAATTTCCTTTGAAACGCTAACAAACACTATCAAACATAAAAATGCCAAATAATGTATAAAATTAATACTAAACGTGATAAAAACCGAGTAAAATCGACCCTAATTATAGGAGTAAAATACTCCTATCAAACCTCCTCACACTTAACCTTTGCTTGTCCTCAAGCAAGAAATAAATCTTACTCTATAAAATATGTTAGAAATCCTTAGCATATAACTTAACAATAAATCAATCAAAGAAATCCCCCAACCTATGAACAATATGAACAATCAAAACTTCTAAACCCGACAACTAAATAATGATGCAATCAAATAACAATAATAATTTATGACATAATTCAATATAACAAAGGTTACTAACTCATTAGTACAAGGTCAAATTGAATCACACTTCAAGTTTCACTATCACTTGCGGGACATGGAAAATAATCGATTTCCCACTTAGGCGAATCATAGCACAATTTAGTAAAAACCGAGCTAATGGCATCAATATATCAACAAGTATGGTATATATATAAAAAAAAAGCTCACAATTGAAAACATGAATACTCACCATTAGCTTGCTCATAGTCCCAGACTCTGCTACTTGATTCGGTAATTAACAAAAATCATATGGTCTTTTAATGGGGTTGTAACGTGGCTAAGGTAAAGGGTAGGTAAAAAAGGATAAATCAAAGGCTACATATCAACTTAATAGACTATTTATTACTACTATTAACTTCTAGGTTGATCTAACTCCACTTTTGCGTTTATATGAACTCATAACTTTTTTTCTTTTTGAATTACGCTCTACTCGTTGCTTGTTGTAGTATAGTGATAAGTATTCCCGCCTGTCACGCGGGTGACCCGGGTTCGATCCCCGGCAACGGCGCCAAAAACTTGTTGGCAAATAATCGCAAGTGTACGATATCGCGCAAGTAATATAACTTGGAAGACCAAGTATCGATCCCACAAGGAACAGTGAATTAAACAACTAATTTCTAGTATTCTTTAATTGGCTAGTAGAAAAATAAATGGATTTGTGTAAACTAATTAAAATCTAAAATAAATTAACTCAAGTAATTAGACTAAAAATCTGAAATCAAACAAATAAATCGAGGTTTAAACAATAATGATAAAAAGCTCAAGGATTGATAATTCCAAATAAAGTAGTAAAAGAATGGATTAAAACTTATTTAGTGATTTTATCGCGAATCGAGCTATTCTAAAGCACCGAATCCCGCCCTCTCAAGTCTTAAAGATTCAAATAAAATCACAACCTAATTAACTAATCAATTATTAACTTGCTCTCATAATATTAAAACTGAATTAAATAACTTAATTATAATTATGAAGCAAACTCAACGACTACCTAAATTCCAACCCGCTCTCACGGCGTTTTCCTCTATGTTTTTAATTACCTATGTCTATTTTATTAACAATCTCTGAATTAGTTAATTAAACACAAAATCATAAACTAAATGATCAAATTAATTCAAGCATTAGTCCTAGTAATTAAAATACAATTTTTCTCACTTAATAAATCCTAATCCAATTCGAAAACTAATTTAAGTGTTCATATCAATCCCCGAACAAAGGATTTAGTTACTCATGCTTAAGCTTAAATTAAACAAAGAAAAAGATGAAGAATTAAACATAATTAGAACAATAAATACCGGAGTTGTCAATTTCGGAAGAATCGTCTAGATTAAACTTGAAATCTTCACAATCGTTCTTCGCATAAACTGATAATAAACTACTTATAAACTGCTGAGAAACAGAAGCTAAAACGCTATTTTAAGAGAACGAAAATAAAACTAATGTATTGTAATTCTTAAAACTAGTCTATTACAAAGTCTTTATATAGTATAGGAAGCTCTGGAATCTTCTAAGTCGATTTATAAATAAAATTTGAAATAGGAGTCACGTTTGGAGTCGTAAAAGGAGATTAAGTCCAAATCCAATTCTGATTAGGCAAATTCAACTCTTTCTCGTTCGGGAATTAGATTCTCGTTCGAGACATATGCCAATTTTCCATGCTTCTCGTTCGTACCTCACTTTCCCGTTCGAGACTCTAGGCAAAATTGCCATAGTTCGTTTGGTCTTTGAAGTCTCGTTCGAAAAAAATAGTTTCCGAGAGCAAAATCTCGTTTCCCTCTTCTTGGTTTCGAACGCCACTTTCACCTTTTCACTTGAGTCTCGTTCGAGAATGGCTTTCTCGTTCGAGACTCAACCAAAAACTTCATGGTTCCCGTTCGAGAATTGTGTTTTTCGAACGGGAACAGCTCTTAACTGCACAAGTTTCGTTCGAAACTTTGTAATCTTTTCTTTACGACGTTAATTCCTTTGTCCGCAAGCTACGCTTTTACTCCAACGCTTAATCAACCATAAATTAGCTCCAAATACTCGATTTTCACCTAATTTCCTTTGAAACGCTAACAAACACTATCAAACATAAAAAGGCCAAATAATGTATAAAATTAATACTAAACGTGATAAAAACCGAGTAAAATCGACCCTAATTATAGGAGTAAAATACTCCTATCAAACCTCCTCACACTTAACCTTTGCTTGTCCTCAAGCAAGAAATAAATCTTACTCTATAAAATATGTTAGAAATCCTTAGCATATAACTTAACAATAAATCAATCAAAGAAATCCCCCAACCTATGAACAATATGAACAATCAAAACTTCTAAACCCGGCAACTAAATAATGATGCAATCAAATAACAATAATAATTTATGACATAATTCAATATAACAAAGGTTACTAACTCATTAGTACAAGGTCAAATTGAATCACACTTCAAGTTTCACTATCACTTGCGGGACATGGAAAATAATCGATTTCCCACTTAGGCGAATCATAGCACAATTTAGTAAAAACCGAGCTAATGGCATCAATATATCAACAAGTATGGTATATATCAAAGAAAAGCTCACAATTGAAAACATGAATACTCACCATTAGCTTGCTCATAGTCCCAGACTCTGCTACTTGATTCGGTAATTAACAAAAATCATATGGTCTTTTAATGGGGTTGTAACGTGGCTAAGGTAAAGGGTAGGTAAAAAAGGATAAATCAAAGGCTACATATCGACTTAGTAGACTATTTATTACTACTATTAACTTTTAGGTTGATCTAACTCCACTTTTGCGTTTATATGAACTCATAACTTTTTTTCTCTTTGAATTACGCTCTACTCATTGCTTGTTGTAGTATAGTGATAAGTATTCCCGCCTGTCACGCGGGTGACCCGGGTTCGATCCCCAGCAACGGCGCCAAAAACTTGTTGGCAAATAATCGCAAGTGTACGATATCGCGCAAGTAATATAACTTGGAAGACCAAGTATCGATCCCACAAGGAACAGTGAATTAAACAACTAATTTCTAGTATTCTTTAATTGGTTAGTAGAAAAATAAATGGATTTGTGTAAACTAATTAAAATCTAAAATAAATTAACTCAAGTAATTAGACTAAAAATCTGAAATCAAACAAATAAATCGAGGTTTAAACAATAATGATAAAAAGCTCAAGGATTGATAATTCCAAATAAAGTATTAAAAGAATGGATTAAAACTTATTTAGTGATTTTATCGCGAATCGAGCTATTCTAAAGCACCGAATCCCGCCCTCTCAAGCTTTAAAGATTCAAATAAAATCACAACCTAATTAACTAATCAATTATTAATTTGCTCTCACAATATTAAAACTGAATTAAATAACTAAATTATAATTATGAAGCAAACTCAACGACTACCTAAATTCCAACCCGCTCTCACGGTGTTTTCCTCTAAGTTTTTAATTACCTATGTCTATTTAATTAACAATCTCTGAATTAGTTAATTAAACACAAAATCATGAACTAAGTGATCAAATTAATTCAAGCATTAGTCTTAGTAATTAAAACACAATTTTTCTCACTTAATAAATCCTAATCCAATTCGAAAACTAATTTAAGTGTTCATATCAATCCCCGAACAAAGGATTTAGTTACTCATGCTTAAACTTAAATTAAACAAAGAAAAAGATGAAGAATTAAACATAATTAGAACAATAAATACCGGAGTTGTCAATTTCGGAAGAATCGTCTAGATTAAACTTGAAATCTTCACAATCGTTCTTTACAGAAACTGATAATAAACTACTTATAAACAGCTGAGAAACAGAAGCTAAAACGCTATTTTAAGAGAATGAAAATAAAACTAATGTATTCTAATTTTTAAAACTAGTCTATTACAAAGTCTTTATATAGTAGAGGAAGCTCTGGAATCTTCTAAGTCGATTTATAAATCAAATTTGAAATAGGAGTCACGTTTGGAGTCGTAAAAGGAGATTAAGTCCAAATCCAATTCTGATTAGGCAAATTCAACTCTTTCTCGTTCGGGAATTGGATTCTCGTTCGAGACATATGCCAATTTTCCATGCTTCTCGTTCGTACCTCACTTTCCCGTTCGAGACTCTAGGCAAAATTGCCATAGTTCGTTTGGTCTTTGATGTCTCGTTCGAAAAAAATAGTTTCCGAGAGCAAAATCTCGTTTCCCCCTTCTTGGTTTCGAACGCCACTTTCACCTTTTCACTTGAGTCTCGTTCGAGAATGGCTTTCTCGTTCGAGACTCAACCAAAAACTTCATGGTTCCCGTTCGAGAATTGTGTTTTTCGAACGGGAACAGCCCTTAACTGCACACGTTTCGTTCGAAACTTTGTAATCTTTTCTTTACGACATTAATTCCTTCGTCCGCAAGCTACGCTTTTACTCCAACGCTTAATCCACCATAAATTATCTCCAAATACTCGATTTTCACCTAATTTCCTTTGAAACACTAACAAATACTATCAAACATAAAAATGCCAAATAATGTATAAAATTAATACTAAACGTGATAAAAACCGAGTAAAATCGACCCTAATTATAGGAATAAAATACTCCTATCAATAAGCGCAGCCAAACTTCATCTTCTGTCATGTTACTGAGCTTGAATGTACTGCACACCTCCAGGAAGTTTGAGAGATGCGCATTTGGATCTTCATTTTGTAGCCCATACCACTGACATCGGGCTTCTAACAACTGAATGATACTGGTCATAATCTCGTAATGGTTTGCCCGCACAGGATGTGCAAAGTAACCATGAGTAGTACTTTCTATATTCTGGTGAAAGAATTCCATCAATGTTGGTTGTCTATGCCTGTTGTTATTCTGTCCTTGCAGATCCTGCTGATTCAGTGGGATCACTCTTTTATCCCCCTCATTATTCAATCCTAGCGTATTACCATCTTCGTCTGCCATATTTAGATTCTTTTATGCTGATTTTCTGATGCTTCGCTCAAAAGTTGTGAGATCCGGTTGAAATGTTTATAAAGGTGGACCTTTGCGACGTGTATTATGCATACACTATGAGAAGAGTACTTGTATCAACAAAAACAACAAAACCCACGCGTAAACCAAGAAAATAAAAGACTAAAACAAGCCGAGCTATCCTAACTTAGATGTTAAAGATATGCTTTCCCCGGCAACGGCGCCAAAAACTTGTTGGTTAAAAATGCTGCAAGTGCACAGTGTCAACTCGTAATATAGACTGTGAAGTCCAGATATCGTACCCACAAGGAAAGCAACTAAAATACACCCAATTAAGATACTCAATTTGGATAGCCAAAAGGATAATTTGGTTGAAGTGTTTTTAATTTAAATAAACTGAATTAAGCAGATTTAATTTAGAATAAAATTAACCTTTTAATAAAAAATGTTTTTAAACAATAGTATGGAAGATCGGGGATTATTAATTTTCTTTATGTCATTAATCTCATGGGATATGGATTATGTTGTCAATTTATGGTTCAGGCTAGTCTAATTCATCTATAACTCTCTCTCAAGCCGCTATAGAAAAAAATACACAAATAACCAATTAATAGGCAAATTACTCACTCCCGTGTTATAAAATACCAAATCAAGTGATTAAATGATATTTATTAAGCAAACCTCAAGAACACGTATTCATTAACTCACTCTCGTGTTATTAATTCATACGTTGTTGATTAACTGGTCTATTTTAATTAAGCTCTCTCAAGTCAGAATTAAAACATAGGACAGTGAATGAATTGACCAAAAACATTCAAGCATTATGAGCATTAATCAACACACAATTTTAACAACAATCCAATATCCCAATATGTTTAAGTAAACATAAGTCCAATTAATAATCCCCGAAAATGGGTTTAGCTACTCATATCTAAAGGAAATTCAACAATGACATATGAGGAATTCATGATTAACAAGAACACAACGGTAATTGATCTCTCAATAATGTTGTAACTTAACTCCGAAATTCCAATATGTTTTGTGTAATAATCCCAACCGATAGAGTAGAAATGATAAACTAAACTCTAAAATAGACTACCTCTAATGGCTTAGTCTATGATCTAAGAAGATGTAAAAGTTGTAATCTCTAAGATTAGATGTCTTTTCTCTACACAAATGCAAGCTATTTATAGAGTTGCTAGGAGTGGAGCTCAAGTCAAGAATCTCTCTTCTCTTCATGGAATTTGAGTGATGATCAAACTTTGTATCTCTTCTTTCCATATAGAGCGGAGTAGGGAGCAAGTTCTTCCATAACCATCTCGAGTGAATCATGGTTCCCTTATCTCATTTCCAACGATGACTTGATTCAATCTCATCTTGATATATTCTTTGAGTGCTAATCAAGTTGTTCCATAATGAGCTTGAGAGGATCAAGGTTGACTTATCTTATTTCCAAAAGAAGCTTAAGTGTATCAAAGTAGACTTATCTCATTTCCAAAAACGGATTGATCTAAGTCAACAATGATTTCTTCTTCCTTAATGATCATTTTGTCAACATTTCTTTCTTTGAGTGCAAGTCAAAGAAGATCTCTTTGAGTGTGAACCCAATATATGTTTCTTATGGAAGGTGTATGAGTGTGTTTGCTAAGAATCCCAAGCGATTTTCCAAGAATCAGAAGACGTTTCTGAATCCAGAAGTCAACCGGCCCTTGGCCAGCTCAAAGTCTTCAGCCGGCTGAGCTGCTGCTTGTTGCTCTTTTTCCGGTTCGATTCGTTTTGATTCGGTTTGACCCGAAACTTGGTTGGCTTTCTTGAACTTGACTCGAATTCTTCTGGCTCTGACTATTTTTGAATTTTAACTCTGTTTTATTCCTAAAAACTCCAAAAATATTAAATATTAACATTTTTTATAAAAATTAACAAACAAGTGAAATTAACTAAATAAGCATATATTTTACATCATAAAGTACTAAAAACTAGTAAATAAATGACCTCTAAATGACGTAAAATATACACTTATCATGGTTATAAGCTTTGCAACACCAAGTGGGCTGATGTTCTTTTTCCTATCAACTACGGAAAAGAATGGCATTAGATTTTAGTCCGTCTGAATTTTATGGAAAGGTGCATCAATGTTTATAATTTGTTGAGATCGGCGAGACGCGACCAATTAATGAATGAGTATGTTGAGTGCTATTGCGTGTTGCTTCCACTATTCTTTGAATCGTTAATGTTATTTGATTTTCGAGATGCTATTGGTACTACTACCGGTTCTTATGAGGGAAAGTGTTTAACCAAATCGTTCAAAATAGAAATTGTGAAAAACTTACCTATTTAAAATGATCTGCAAATTTTTTTCTTTCTATAGTTGCAGCATATAACAAGTTAATTGTCAATTCATGTCAACTCAATGTCAATCTTATGTCAACTTTGCATCAGTAATATATTTCTTACTAATTTCTTTACCTTGTTTTTTTAGTTCTAGTGACTATGGAGTTCATATATCTTGCTCTGCTGAGTTTTTTGTTGATGGAAAAGTTATGGGAGATGATTTTGGTATCATTTGGCACCGAGCTTCTTATGCTTTCTTTATTGTATACATTCCTCGTTTAGAAGGAAGAGTCTGTTATTGTTTGTGATAATGAAACTCCTCCAAAAATCAAGAGAACCACTTCTTAGTCGTTGTTTTTACGGTTGTTGATGTGGTTTTTGGATTAAAACTGTTTTTAGGTTTTTCTTAGTATTATACTTTGAATTTGATGGCTTTAGTATGTTTTTTTTTACCTTTGGCTTTTCATACTCTTTTATTTTTACTTTGGAAATCAATTATGAGCTAATCAATTTCATAAGTGTGTAGGAACATCCCGTAACACTCAAAGATTCGAAAGCCTTCTAGTAAAAAACGAGTTTTCTTCATTCTATAGAAACAGATTTTTTATCGTGCCCGTGACATAATGAAGTCACGGGCCCGACCCTCAAGCCTCTAGGAAATCCTAACTTCTTGAAGAACACCACGGGCGCGACGCACATGGACATTGAAGACCCAACATATATGTTTGAAGACCCCCTATGAAGTGATGACATGTGGCACTAGCCGTTAGAAGAATATGTCTGCTAGCTAGGTCGCTGGGGCAACACATAGGGTCACAAGCGCGACCCTTTTCAACCAGCAAAAAACTGTATTGTTTGTTGGCTTTGTTTAAGGTGTTGCATGGGAAATAGGTTAGCTAATAAACCATTAAAACAACAACAGTCTCTTTTCTTAATTCATATTTGTTGTTGTAGATTTGGAGTAAGCTTGTAAACTCCTCACTTTTGTAGGTTCTTAATTAGTCCTAGAGAATCAACTCCTTGTAAGTTAGAGTTTATCTTTGAGAAAACTCACATTAGTTTGTGTTTAACTAAAAAGTACTAAGTTTGAAGTTAGCTTAGAAAACTTCTTGTGAATCCTTATTAGTGGATTCTAAATCTTAATCTTTGATTGAGTAGTGGATGTAGGATCGTTTTGTGATCCGAACCATGCACTCTAAATCTTTTGTCTCAAATCTCCCCGATCTCTAATTTTCTCTAAATTGTTTATTCTGATTTTAATAAAATTTCAGTGTTTCATTCACAATCTCTTATGTTGCCTATTCAGGTTTTTCTTATACCCGGTTTGGAATTTTAATTGATTTAGAGTTTAATGCTCTTCTTTGTGCTTAATTGCAAGATTTCTCGATAAAAAATGGCAACCGAAAATTTCTTCATCACTCTCAAAACGTTTCTTGATGGATCCAATTACACTAATGGGAAATATAAAATGGATAAGTTTCCTGATATTCAAAGGGTAGATCTTTGGAATGTCTTTCTCAATGGATTGAAGCATTCGGTTAAAATTGTTAACAAAGTTGAAGTTCCTTTAGAAAGATGTGAGTGTTCTAATGATCAAATTAAGGAGAATGCTTAAAATAGGAAAGCCATCAATACCCTCCTTTTTTCAATCTCAAGGGAAGAAATGGGTAGAATTCAATATTGTACATGTTCTAACCAAATGTGGAAGACATAGGAGAATTATCATGACGACACTACCCAAGTCAAAGAGAAGAAGCTTGAGTTGCTTCTTAGAGAGTATGAAGGCTTCACATGCTTGCCTTATGAAGATGTATCCATGATGACAACAAGGTTCCTTGGAATTTTTTACAAGCGTTGAGTCTCTTGGAAAGTTTTTTAAGTTAAGGGAAATAAATGGAAAGTCTTAAGATCCCTTCCTCTTCAATTGCTGCAACCCAAGGTGACCGCAATAGAAGAAGTTCGTGACTTGTCTACCTTGAGGACCGATGAGATGATTGACAAGATACTCCTCTATTAGATGTCCTACATCAAGAGCATCCAAAAGGAGAAGCCAAAAGGTGTCATTTCTTTCAAGGTCTCCACAAGTGATCTTCAACATGAAGAAAACAAGAAGGAAAGCAATGAGTAAGAGATCGTGAGGCTCACCAAACACTACTAGAATGTTGTGATTTAATGTATGATTAATATTCAATTTAATCAAAATGATGAGAGTTTAATTAATACAATAACTATTCAAAATGATTAAGAGTTGGTATAATGAGAAACAAATATATTACACATTTTATGCGGAAGCAAAATCTTACACGGTGGAGACCTTTGACTACTACATTAAGGAGCTGGACAATAAAAATAAACATTTAAGACCTTATTTAAAATCTATTGGATATGAAAGATGGACCATTGACGACTAACATTGTCCATCTCCTTAATGTAGTAGTCAAAGGTCTCCACTATGTAAGATTTTGCTTCCGCATAAAATGTGTAACACCCACATTTGAATTACATAAAGTCATGCTCATACATTTCTATTTTGAAGGTGAAAAGTACATATCGTTCATAAGGATTTACGTGAACATTTAGCGTATGATTGATATTCAATTTAATCAAAATGATGAGAGTTTAATTAATACAATAACTTTTCAAAATGATTAAGAGTTGGTATAATGACAAACAAATATATTAGAACTAAATTGGAATGCAAGTACGTCGCTAAACTTAGTTGATTTGGTTAGAATGAAACAAAATAAACGAAAAGGTTTAAGTTAGATTTTGATAATACTTCAAGGACTATAAAGAGATATTAGTATTTAAAATGATTCCATAACGCCATCACTATTTAGTAGGATAAACCATGACTATATGTTAAAAACCGCCTCGTTAGCCTTTTCTTCATCAAAAACAAATCGTACAAGTAAAAGAGAGAAGAGAGAAAAAAGAACTGAAAATCTAAACCTAATTCATGACAAAATATTAAATTATACTACAATTAAAGTTGTGAATCAAGCAAGAGGATATTTGGTAAGTAATTTTAAGTGTTTTGGTTGATTAGGTTAGAGTTCTTCATGTTTAAGTATGATTTCTGCATAAATCTGAAATATTGATCTCTATTGTTTATGAATCATGCGCATACTTTACATGTTGACCCAAAATCCCATATATACAACCAACATACATTATTGGCCTGAATCTCCCTTTAGGCAACCAATAACTCAATCTTACATCGTTTGCCCAAATCGACATTTTAGGCACCCAACAACTATTATCAATTCTCATTGAATATCCAAATATAAGCATGAAATAATTCTTACAACCAAAACATGACTCACATGAAAAATTTAATCATAATTACCAAGCACATTTACATCTCAAATAAATAGATACTTGCAATTTTAAACAAACGTATATACCAAGTATGACATTATCTATTCACTTACTCAATTCACTGAGTCTCAAACCCGTGAAGTTCCTAGCTTATCCGTCGTATTTTTTTTGGTCTATAAGTACATATTCACATATCTAAATTAATTCACAAGATATACTATATTTATAATTTACATAAAGAAATAAATTAGTAACCACAATCCCTTTTATTAGACAGATTACATGTACTGACTTCAAATTGGGATAATTTTTAACACACACATCATCTATGCACAATATTGATATACGTTCTTTGTATATGAGTCTACTTTAATTTAAATTTAAAAGCACATCAATTGAATTATTAAAAAGCAAATTATGCAAATTTTAGTAGAGCAAGGTCAAACTGTGTGGGCAGCTTGAGCAAAAATATGTTTATTCATTTTACTAAATCTAAATGGAAAAATTGACCTACGATTAAAACTAATATGTTTTAGATGATATCCTATATATTCTATTGAATCAAATTTGGTATCATTTGGACATGTATAACTCCATTTATCAATTTTACAAGTAGATAAAGTTGTAGTCATAATTCTACATGTTATCCAGAATATATAACCTATGGTAAAAGTGATACACACTTAAATATAAACATAATTTCAAAACATCCTTCAGTGGAGTTGTAGATATACGAGTGGAGAAGATATAAAAAAAAAAGAACCAACTCAATTAAATATCTATATAATGAGTTATTCAGGTGTTAGTGACACACTATCAATCTGTATTGGCAGACAAAGCAACATAATGACGTGGACAATTAGGCTATCCTAATGACTGCAACCGATGAAACACAAAGAATAACAATTGTATTAGCCTTACTATAGTTTCCGTAGACTCAAGAATCAATCAATTTGGAGTTGTACTATTGGTTATGATTATTACTTATGTTGAATGGATAATCGCTTGAATTATATTTTAGTTACTTGGAATGCTTACGAATGTGTATGTTTAGTATACATATATCTATTTTCTTATTAAGTTGCAGGCTCAATCATCTACGTTATTTTTCAAGATACAAAGAGTTGTATTGAGTCGACATTTGTATCTAATAGACGTTTCAGGTGGGCTAATGGAGAGTTTATGGCACATGCATCTTTTATAATAACTTTGTAGTATAAATATGTATAGTGTGAATAAAAGTTTTTTGGGATCGCTTTTTAGCATGTTTTTTACAAAGTGTTTAAATTGAGATAGTATGAATGTATATGAACATGTTATAAGTTAAAACTTTTTTGTCATAACATGACATGTATGAAATGATATATTTCATGGTAGTATAACAAATGCAAGTTATTGTTCTTATTATTATTTTGTGAGTAAATAATGTTTTAATTAAAAGGGTGTCACAAAATGCTTCTTTTACCTTTTTGTTGACTTCTTAAAGTGTTTTTTAGATAGCTGTACAAATGGACTGTGCATAATGCATGAGTAACTTCACGGAAGACGATAGTGGTTTCTTTATAGATGTTGTCATGTCGATTTGACACTATACACATATCAATTCGCATTTGAAATGCATCTCAAATTCTTCTCATAAACTACTCCAATGATACACATTTTCAAAATCAACTATGCAAAAAGTTAGAATAAATATCTTACCATTGTTGTCTTGTGCTATGTGTTAAAAGTGTACAAAAATAGGCTAACGTAAGTAAAGTACCATCAACAACAACCACTGAAATGCAGAACTCCTAGCCTTTTATAGATGCATTCAATGTCAAAAATATAAAAGAAGCTGTTGCCATCTTTCACTTCTTATTTAACAAAAGAACCGAAATTTTCAACTAGTAGAATAAATGCAAATGAGTCTTTTGGTCTTCCTCCCACTTTTTCTTGAGCTTTCCCTAGTGATCTCCAAGCTTTTAAGTAGGTCAACTTTATTTGAGTCAATTCCATATAAAATCACCATCTTTACATATTTTTTTAATTTTAATCATGTCTTTTAAAAAGTGTCAAATAAATTCACCAGCTTTAATTTTTTTGCAAATCTATCACGAATGTGAAATGTTCGGTGTATCTTTGTTGACTCGACAACCGGACTCAATAAAAAAAGAGTAAATGGAATATTTTTTTTTTGTGTTAATTAGGGCATTAGACATATTAGAACATTTATTTAGGGGGAAAAAGACACCAGATTTTCTCGTTGGTGATAGATTTGTAAGAGAATAAAAGATGGTGATTTTATTTGACACTTTTTAAAAAACGTGATTAAAATGAATAAACGTATAAAGGTGGTAATTTTATATGGAATTAACCCTTTTTATTTTGTAATCATGTTTCATGACCCTCAAAATATCAGCTCGCTGAACAGTTTTGAGATTGATGTACTTCAATTTAATGTATTCTGCAATTACATTTGATGTTGCTTGTCTCTGACCATTTGTTCTCACATGCATTGAACAATGGGGTTTGATATTTAGTTTTCATATGAGAAAAATTTGTATTTTTAATTTTCTTAAAGTATTAAGTTTCCATGTGCAACTTGAATCGAAACAGTTTAAAAATATTGTCTTTCACAGGATATCAAGACCTCGAACTTAAGAATAGTTGTTGATTGCATAAAAGCTCAAAACTGATTTCAAAACCTCTTTGCCTTGGTAGCAGTGTTTTAAAAACCAAACTGGTGGCCGAACCTGTGAGTCCATCGGGTCTCGGTTCAACCGGTTGAACCGATTCAATGGCCGGTTCAACCGATTTAATAAATTTTAAAAAATTTAAAAGAATTGGATTCACCGGTTTTTTACCGATATAACCTCCGGTTCGCCGATTCAATACCGGTTTTTTACAGGCTCAATCCGGTTCGATTCGATTCAACCCGGTCCAACTTGGTTCAACCAAACGATCCGATTTTTGCTGTTTTAGACCGGACCACTGGTCGGATCCCGGTTCAACCGACCGGTCCGGTTTTCAAAACACTGCCGGGTAGTACTGTCCTTCTATGATTTTTTTGTGTCTTCGTCTGTTATTACATCTATATTGTTGCTTTCTATTTTATCTTCATCATTTATGATCTCGTTGGTGAATAATTTATCATATTTAACATAGTTTATTTCTGTTTTTCACTTGGTGATCCAACCTCATATGTTGATATTCATGTCACTGCTGATTGTGTCTTATTTGAATAAATGTATTTGACACATTGAAAGTTGACTCGAAGAGTATTATTTCTTTCCGGTTTATGTAAATGAAATCATAATGGGCACATCATGCAATCTACTCCATTATTTTTCAACTTCAAGCAGAATGACAAATCATATTAGTTTAAAGGTTATAGTTTTCTTATATTATTATGATTTTAGTTTATTTTAAATTATGAGAGATTTATGTAAACTTATTTGTTAAAATTATTACTGCCATCATCAAATTTCTGAATAAAAATAATAAAAGACGTTGTTTTGGGTATTTATGTAGATAGTCCTATTTAGAAGCTCCTCCATCGAAGAATAATCATAAATCAAATAGATTTATTATTTTGATAAATAAACCGAACATTGCCTTAATATTTTTCCAATGTGCCTATCGTTTAGTTTTTGGCTCTTCAGCTTTCTCTGACTCTAACTTGAAGACATCACCATGCTATCCGCATAATATTTTGATTATTTAGAGTAATGCTATATAACCCTCCTTTTTAACCCACCTTCTTTAACCCACCTGACATGGCAACAAACTAGTGGATGTATTAAAAGTTGTTTTTTGAGATATACACTTTTGGAGGGGAATTGGACGAATTAAATGCTGCCACGTAAGGAGGGACAGTGAAGGAGCTACAAAATGGTGGGTTAAATAGCATTTTCCGATTATTAATTATCAAAAAGAAATATATGATTATTGTCGACTCCACTCAAATTAAATTTGATTCTCATATCTTCTATTAAATGGTTATATTTTATTGGTTTAATTGATTCAATTAGGTAGACCAATCTATACATAGCACCGTATGAAGTAACATTCTTAAAATATGAATACAATTAATAAAATCGATCAAAAAACACCAAACACTTGAATCATTTTAAAGTTATTATACTTATGAAAAAGGGGATTCTAGAAGGTAATCAACAAATTGCTTTGATATAATCAAATATGGCTGGAACAGAGAATTGTTATCATAGGATTCTGAGATGAAAAGAAGTGTTGTCTTGTAGCCCAATCCTGTCCAAAATACTATAACTCAACATAAACTAAACTGTTACACTTCAGTTTTAACATGTTCAATTCTCAAAAGCTTGACGATAATTTAACCTCTACTACTAAACATCAAGTAAACATTTATTCCTATCCCCGTTTTGATGATCCACTCTACCATATTATTCACACTCCTCCACTGCAAACATGCTTGCAAGAAATCGCAAAGCTCGACGAAATCACCAACGGAATCCAAAAACCCGACAAGACAAATCAAGATCATCAGTTTTCCTCAACATCACTTCAACTTCTGAAAAATTATAGCCAAGGGATTAAAAGACTGAGCCTGGAGAGAATCATCAAGCCAAGTATTGATGATATAGAAGCTCCGAGTGCTGAGGAATTATCAACTGAAAGAATTGTGAGGATAGCTGGAGAGAGATTTATTCAATGCATCACTACAACAGTGGATGTCGTTTCGATGCTTAATAATCCTTTTCATCTTTCTCTCTCGAACCTTTCTGACGATGACGCGAAAAAGGTGGAACTTGCTGAACTATTGCTCTTTTCTGCTGAGAAAGTAGGCAATCAGCACTATGAACGTGCAAGAATTTTGCTCAATCAATGTGATCTTTTTTCTTCCAGCGATGGAACTTCGGTTGAACGCGTAGTTCATTATTTTTGTAACGCTCTACGTGATAGGATCGATCGCGAAACAGGAAAGTGTTTCACAAACCGACTGCCGTTGTTCAATATTGAAGAAGCAATTATGGCTCCAACCTCAAATAACCTCGCAATCTACCAAGAAGTTCCTTTCTCTAAGGTTCTATTTATTTTTGTTAGACAAAATATTCTTATATACCCACAACTATGCTTAGTTTTGTAAATAAATCACGATTTTAAAATTGTGCCAGTTTGATTCATTGTATATATAAATGATATTTGTCAAAACGTCACTGTTTTGGGATCATTTATCTTATTATTTGAAGCTGGAAGTATATTTGGCACATGTCAAATAATAGATATATTAGGAACATGTCAAAATCGTGGTAGATTTGACAGTCGAACATTTTACCTTTTTGGTATGGTCGACGGTTCGTAGCCTATTTCAAATTGTACTCTAATATGTAATAAATTGACTAACAGGTTGCACATTTTGGTGGAATCCAAGCCATTGTAGAAAATGTGAGGGATTCAAAGAGGATTCATGTGATTGATCTTGGAATCAGAATAGGTGTGCAATGGACAGGCCTGATGCAATCCTTGGCGTCAGAATTCGACTCTGATCTCGAGCTTTTAAAGATTACGGCAGTTGGTACTACTTGGAAACAATTGATTGAAGAAACTGGTGAGAGATTAAAAAGTTTTGCTCACTCCATTAATTTACCATTTTCTTTTAACATAGTAATGGTATCAGACATGTTGAATCTCAAAGAAGATCAATTCGAGATTGATTCTGATGAAACAGTAGTTGTCTACTGTGAATATATTTTACGGAGCCTCATTCCATTGCCCGATAGACTAGATTCTATGATGAAAGTCATCAGAATCCTGAATCCAAGTATAATGGTGGTCGTTGAACCCGAGTATAATTCAAACTCACCGTGTTTCCTAAACCGTTTTGTCGAAGCTCTTTTCTATTTCAGTGCGTATTTCGATTGTCTAGAATCCTGTATGGGCGATGATCCGAATAGGACGATTATCGAATCTTTGCACTTCGGCGAGGGAATCAGAAATATCGTAGCCACCGAAGGGGAAGAGAGGAAAATCCGAAATGCGAAGCTTGATGTGTGGAGGGCATTCTTTGGGCGTTTTGGGATGATGGAGACTCAACTCAGTACATCATCTTTATGCCAAGCTAAGCTAATTGCTAAAAAGTTCGCCTGTGGAAATGCTTGTACACTTGATTTAGATGGTAAGAGTCTGCTAATTGGATGGAAAGGTACAGCAATGCATTCTCTTTCTGCTTGGAAATTCATGTAACCACAATTACTATGTATCCACACTATTGTTTCCTTCTATATTTTAATTTTATATGACAACAACTGAACTCTTTCTTTATATTTTTTATTTTAGGTAATTTTAATTTTCTTACGAGGGCAAAGTAGTACTTTAAACCTATTTCATGGGTGATAGTAATTAAGGTTTTTTTAACAAAAATACCTATTTCCATCTAAGTGTTTGCAAAATTAGTGTAAACTGTAAACACCTATTTTCCGGACAGGTAAAAAGTGATAAGTAATTGAAGCGTCCAATGATGATTTTCAAAGAAATTTGCCCGGGTGACGAGCTATCGATTCGTTTGTTTGAATTCAAACAGACGTGATTAGTGCACAGTTGCGAACTTGAAGGGTTAAAACATGATTAGCCGTAAATAACCCATAAAAGTCCAAAAAAATTGTAGTCTAAGTTTAAGAAATTGGACTAATTGCAATATCTTAGAAGTTTATGTGTCAATTTGTAAGTTTGACGGTCTAAAATTGACCATACCCAAAACCTATAGGGCCCTAGAAGCCAATTTTTAACTCTTGCACGCACCAAAAATGACTCTTAATCATAATTTACTTAGCCTGCAAGATTAAATCCGAATTTAATTAATTAGATGGTAGTCTAGCCTAATCCTAACTCTAACCCATCTCATCACTTCACACTATTTCACATATCTACAACTCTAGCTAATAGTAACCTAAACTAACTTGGACTATAGGAATTCTAACCTTAAATTCACCTCTATAAATAGACTCCTTAATAAACTGACCGAGGGTGGCACCAGCACATATAGAAAAGCACAATCAAACACTAAAAACCCCCAGTTGGCCGAACCACACAACCAAAAAGCGCACGCACACAGTCGATTCCTAGTCTAGAAAAAAAAAAAGCTATAAACGCTTTAATTACTTAAGAATGTCCTACTGCACACTGATCCAAAGTTGGATTCTACATCCAAATCAATAGAAAAAAAAAACAAGCTAAAAACTCATAACAGTACTTCTAAAGATCCATAATATTTCTTTGTCACTTTTATGCTATTTTAGTTATAACTGCTGAATTATGTGTATTTAGGATGCATATTTAGCTTGTTTGACTACTTTTGCCATAAAATTGCTATAATTGACACAACCGCTAATTTCAGCATTCTTGCCATGATTGCCATACAAATTGATTAGAAATATGCTATTATGATGTTTTAACATGTTTTATAAGCCATATCATGTTTTTGTTTGATTCTGACGCTTAAATGCATGTTAGGATATATTTTAGGCAAAACTCATTCAAAGGCTCCTGTACTATACCATTTTTGTTCGAGAGGCCCATACCCCAAAGTTGCTCACGTCTGGATCCCTGTACATACCAAATCACGATTATAACACCCTTTACGTGGACGGAATTCAGCATGTGTATCTCACTCTCCGTTAATAAACAGAAAAAATGATGTGGCTTTCTTTTCCATTTATTGAGATCCATGTGGCATTAACTTTAAGGACTTGTCTTACACACAATTACATTTTAATAAAACTGTGTGAAACAATATAAATTTGATGACTAAACTATTATTTTGTTTCGTACCAACACAAATCTGATGGCAAATTGTCATTTTGACATCATCTTCTTCCTCTTTAACAACTTCTTCCTCCTCACCACCCAGACAGCATCTCATCGACGTCGCAATACCACAGCATCACCAATATGATTTTTTTCTCCGGTGTCGCATGACCATTCTTGCAGCTTTTCACCATTATGATTTCTTCATCTTCATTACCCGTCATGTTTCCAAATTAATTGACAAAATCAGAATGATGGGTCATAAAATTAACATCCCAATCATCAAATTCAAATGTTTGGACATGGTTCTGTCGCTAGATTGGGGTTAAGATTATTCACCACTGTTCTTGCTCAACCATTAAAGGAAATCTTGAAAGATCATCTTCCTACTCCGCCTTGCTTGAATCGAGCGAAAAATTCTCCTTTTTGAGTTAGATCATCATAGTATGATGTTGCTTTGGCTTCCTCCATTTATTTACCTGTTTTCAGATTTTGAGCTAATCCCTCCAAAATCTTTAACAAAAAAACACACAAACTTGATGGATCTGCAGAAATTGAAGTAATTTTAGACTTAGATAACATTGGCGCTGGCAATTTTATTTCTTTTGGTGTTTGTCTGTTTGCTTGTCCGATTGCATTATTTTAAGGGGAATCTTTAGAATATGGCCCCAACTTTTTCAAAGTTTCTCTCATTTGTAATGGAACAATCTATGGATAAGACTGACCTCAAGTAGATCCACCCGCAAGATGCACAGACCAAAGAAGAGAACCGGGTCGTTGCACTTTAGCTGGAAGACGACAGCGAGGAATGGTTGTTTCTTACGAGCAATAATGACGACAAGATGGTTGTTGCTCGACGATGTGGCGATTGAAGGAATACTGACAGAGCCACCTGAAGGAACTAGACAGAGGATTGAGCTTCGGGCTGATAAACTGATTCATGTTGGACCGGTCAACCCGGCTAAGTATCCGATTCCTAAAACTAAGCTCATTTTTAGTTTTTGAGAGACAATCTCCATCTTAGAGCCAGAACTAACACGGTAATGTTACCGTTATTCGTGATTGCTGCTTATGTTTTTCTAGATTGAATGGTTTGAAAATGTTTTAGGCATTTTAATTTTGGCTTAAAGTAAACAAAAGTTATGAAATTTTAATTCTAAAATTTCCAGGTAGCAATGTTGTTCTTAGGTGTGGAATACTGGTTTTGGAGTAAAGGGCGGAGAATAAAAGGAAAAAGTCTACTTGAGGTCCTCTTATTTGATATGTATTTTACACATTGTATATGTGGATTAAAAGTTAAGAAAACTAGGCAAATTTTGTTTTGCTCTCTCATTTAACGGAGAACGATACACACAAGTTCCATCCACATAAGGGTGTTATAATCATGATTTGGTAAGTACAGGGACTCAGACGTGAGCAACTTTGGGGTAGGGGCCTCTCGAACAAAAATGGTATAGTACAGGGGCCTTTGAATGGAATTTGCCTATATTTTACGCTTTTATGCCATGAACGTGTTCTTGCTCAAATTTTCATGATTTCACATCAAAAACATGTTTTTTAGTTGATTTAATGTTTTTTATCAACTGTATTTCACTACATGCCAATGTGTTTTCTCTTCGTTTTTGTGTTTTTGACTGTTTTTTGCACGAAAACCGAAGAGAAACGACAAAACTACTAAAAATGACAAACCGACACCCCTGGGAAGGAATGGAGTCGTCGCCACTCCCTTTGGCATTGGGATCCCCCTTTTCACCCCCACATAACACTTTCCAAATCACCCCAGACTTCAATCTGACCTTGTTTTCGTGTTTCCGGGTTCGTTTGAACTCAGAATTGTGTCATGTTTGAGCCCACAGATTTTTATTTAGTTGTAGAATTATAATATCTGTTGTAATGGGCCAAATCCAATTATTTCAAGCCTCGAAGCCCATAATTGTAATATGCCAAGCTAGATGGGCCTCGAAGCCCACATCCAACGAAACTAGCAACTTCCAGAAGCCATTTCGGGTTTGTTTGAACTCATAATCAACCGTGGTTCAAACCAGTGGATCTGTATTGATGAGATGAAGAACTTCCATATTTTGAGCGAGTTTCGATTTTGACCACCTCGACAGAAAAATCCCATCGAGTGCCAGACACTCCGGTCTACAAGGTTAAAAAGTATTTCTAACCTTGTGAGTTTATCACATGTCCTATGTGTATGTAGATAATGTTTAAAAACTTTCTAAGAACATGTCAAATCCAATCATTAAAAGGATAAAGGACTAATCGCGTTAACTTAGCCAGCAAATCACCTAGAAATCTTAGGGCTGCCATGAAAATGTAAATAGAGGTTGTATAGGTTATTCAAGATGACTAATAATAAAATCAGCCACACATAGACATCCGATTTTTAGGCTTTGTGCATGTAAAACGATCCAGACCATCCCTTATTTGTTATTTAATAGACACTACCAAGGTTAGATGTATGCCTATGAGTATTTGCTACCTGTCTCACATGCCAGATCGAGTTATATACGCGTCTTATATGGGTCCCTTTATTGCTTTCATATGTGTTTAATTTCAAGAAAATTATATTGTTAATTGCATGAATTTGGAGATGAGAATAAAACAAATATGTTTAGTAAATAAACATACCCGATAAACTAAGTACACGAGTTTCGATAGAATATCCACGAACCTAGTCTTTTGGTCTAGCGAACGATAATCTCACCCATAAGCGAGTGAGGTTATCCAGTCAGTAGAAAAGGCCTTTTCTAGATAAGCTAGGTGGCGATTTCACATTTTTCAATCCTTTCCAAAATAAAAGTCAGCCATAAGCCTGGGCGAGCATCCCCTGAACCCTGCTCTGCTCACAAATATGCTCTAATCTTTTCTGTTGCAAAAATACGGTCTTGACAAATTATTGGTAGATTATTGGTAGATTATTAGTAGATTGTTGGTAAATTGGAAAAAATAGCATATTTTTGCAAACAAAAAAAGTATTTTTGTAAAAGCAAAACGTTAGAGCGTTGTTTTTTAAAAAAGATTCAAAAAGAAGCGTACAGAGCATAATTTCCTCTAGTTATCATCCCAATGAGTTAATAGTTAAAATGGCAGGCATTATTGTAGACACTTATTTTCCAGACAGGTAAAAATTGATAATGGGCTGTAGCGTCCAACGATGATTTCCAGAGAAACTTATCAAGGTAACGAGCTAGCAACCCGCATGTCTGAATTCAAGCGGGCTAGATCAGCGCACTATGACAAATTTGAAGGATCAAAGCGTAACTAGACACATATAGCCCATAAAAATCCAAAGCGGTTATGATAAAATTCAAAGAAACTAGAATAATTAGAATGCCTTAGAAGTTTATGGGCCAATTTGCAGTTTCGATGGACTAAATTGACCATACCTATACCCTTATGCCCTGAAAGCCTTTTTCATACTTCCAAGCACTAAATAGGCCTTCTTCCACCTTTTTCATAGCATTCATCACTTACTCCAAATTTAATTTGTTAATTATCCTAATTAGTATGCTAAACCTATCTAAACACACACCTGTAGAGTAAACCCTAAGTTAATCATATTCCAATGTAAATACCATTAACTAATTAATCAGGGGGGACCGGGTGGAAAATAATCTAACACAACATATAATACAAACAACAAAAGCCCTAAATTCTACTAAGGCATAGCATAACCAGCCCCCACCACACACACAAAATATGTTCGATTCTATACCAGAAATCAAGCTAATGGGATTCAATCAATCAAGCACACGCTGTTGCACTTCAATCCAAAGCTGGATTCAACAATTGGAATCCCAAAAAATCGAGCTAACTCAAAACTGTGCTTTTGAGGATCCAATCTTATTCCTATCACATTATTGGATGCTTGGAATTCATGTAACCGCAATTACTATGTATCGACCCTATTGTTTCCTTCTATATTTTAATTTTATGTGACAACAACTGAACTCTTTCTTTAGCATTTTAATTTCATGTAATTTTAATTTTCTTATAAGGGCAAAGTAGTAATTTAAACCTATTTC
The DNA here is from genome assembly GCF_937616625.2 of Mercurialis annua. NCBI lineage: Eukaryota > Viridiplantae > Streptophyta > Magnoliopsida > Malpighiales > Euphorbiaceae > Mercurialis > Mercurialis annua. The sequence continues at coordinate 39,402,245 of NC_065571.1, forward strand.
ATAGGTGATAATAATTAGGAATTTTTTACAAAAATACCTATTTCCATCAAAGTGTTTGCAAAATTACTGTAAACACCTATTTTCCGGACAGGTAAAAAGTGATAAGTGATTGAAGCGTCCAGTGATGATTTTCAGAGAAATCCGTCCACATGACGAGTTATCGATTCGTTTGTTTGAATTCAAGTAGGCGTGATTAGTGTACAGTTGTGAACTTGAAGAGTTAAAACGGGATTAGCCGTAAATAGCCCAAAAAATCCAAAGAAATTATAGTCAAAGTACAAGAAACTGGACTAATTATAATATCTTAGAAGTTTATGGGCCAATTTGTATGTTTGATGAACTAAAATTAGACAATACCCAAACCAATAGAGTCTTAAAAGCCTTTTTTTTAACTCTTTCAAGCACCAAAAATGACTCTTAACCATAATTTACTTAGCCTGCAAGAATAAATCCAAATTTAATTAATTAGATGGTAGTCTAGACTAATCCTAACTCTAACTCATCCCATCACTTCGCACTCTTTCACCTATCTACAACTCCAGCTAATAGAAACCTAAACTAACTTAGACTCCAAGAATTCTAACCCTAAATTAACCTCTATAAATTGACTCCTTAATCAACTGACTGAGGATGGCACCAACATATATAGAAAAGCACAATCAAACACTAAAAACCTCGTGTTGACCGAGCCACACAAGCAAAAAACACACACACAACCGATTCCTAGTCTAGAAAACAAGGTAGAAACGCTTTAATTACGTAAGAACGCTCGACCGAGTTTAACCTATACCAAGTGGTACAGTTCTGGGATAGTTCAACTGAGTTTAACTGTACCATTTCTTATATCCAAACGATCAATCGAGATAAATCACGGGATATTTCCGCCGAGTTAACTCTAGATACAAGTCCCGCGATAATTCTACCGAATTCAACCTTTTATCTAATCAAACGAGAAGAGTACTCTACAAAGCTATCGAGACTAATTTTATAATTTAACCGAACAAATGTGATCACACAGTCTATTGACGCCCAATAGGTAGCTTGTTACCCCCGGATCATATACTAGTTTTCACAAGCTAGATATTCAATATTTCGATAAACAAATTCATATATAACGATAAAATAATATAATTTGCGAAGCAGTTTAATACTTATACATACTATATCACAAAATAGCTATTGCATAATAATATACAAAAGTAAAGTGTAACTCACGACTTGCTATCCATTAATGTAATACCCCAAAATATTTGAAGGTAATTAAGTCGTGCCGCGTGTCGAAATTTCCGATAAATTAAATTAAAGAGAATTTAATTTTATTATATCGGGAATTTAGAATAAATTTTAATAAGTTAATTAGCGGGATTTGAGGATTTAACTTCGGAAATTAAAATAAAATAAATTATAAATCCCGTAACGATAATTATTTCGCCAAAGTCCGCGAAATAATGTATAGTATTTATGATAAAAGTTTCGAGTCGATCGGAGATCGTTTAAAATTTGCACGCGGAAAGGTATTGGACTAAATTGATAAAGTGCAAATTAACCAGAATATATATAATTTCCTTCAGATGAAGGAATCACCAGAACCTTCATCTTCTCCTTTTTCATTTCAACGATGATATCATACGATTCATCACTCGATTCCGTTTCTCGTCCGTTTTCGACAATCTATAACTCGAAACTATCGTATTTCAGTGGCACGGTAAGCTTGACGTATTATCGTTTAGACGGACATATTTTTGAGTTATATCGATTCAAAGTTTTAGGCCACGAAACGATTTTATCGTTTTATCGATTATAGGATTGGTTTATAGCGTTTTGAGTTTAGAATACGCGTTTTGGTTGAGTTTGGAGCGTTTTTACGCAAATAGCATGTCGGAAGCCCCGGAAAAGGATTCTGGGGGATCGTGTACGACAGTGCACGATCGTGCACACATGGTGCACGAACGTGCACCATCAAATGTGCACGAACGTGCACCATCAAAGGTGCACAAACATGCACCTATACATGGTGCACGACCGTGCACCCCTCAGGCATGAACGGGCACCCCGATCCTCGTACCCTGATTGAATAAGTTTAATACCTGTGTATGTACACGTGCTGAATTGGAAATCGAATAGCAATTGATCGATTAACGTGAATAGTTAACCTAATGAGGTTAAAAGAAAATTGAATTAGAAAAGATATACGATCCGTAAACGAGTTAGATACCGTTTAACGGGATATGCGTGAGAAGCACGACGGTTAATGAAAGTATAACGTATCGTGTCTCGAATCTAGAGTCAATCTTAGAATAGGAATTCTAATTTGAGTCAAATATTTTGAAATTTTTTTAGATCCGACGAGGCAGGAAGCAGCTGGACCAGGAGCTCGGGAAGCTTGACGTTTTAAGCCCCGAAGTATTTTTGGATAAGCGTTTTCTGTGAGTTTATACAAGTTTACTTTTAAAGTATTTACGCAAGCAATTATTTTATATTGCTTTATGTTTGATTTGCATGTTTATAGTGCAAAATCTTTATATGAATTGCATATACCAGTGATTGGAAACCAGTATTGATACGATGGTACGTGCTACCTATTGAGCGGCAATAGGACTGCGTGATCACCAGTTTTGATTTGATACAGCTGTGAATACAAATAAGAATACGAATTTCAAAGTTGGATATACGAACGCGATACGAGAGTGAACACGGTTACGGTGTAACCTGAGCCCCGTATCTAGTAGGTTGGACCTACCAGTGGGTTGGACCCACCATTGGAATTAAGAGTTTTGTCGCGACTGACGTGGTAGAGTGTGAATACTCCCGGTCGGCCTATTGAATAAGTTTTTCTCTGAGTACATACGTTTAGCGTGCTCGAGGATTAGGGTTTCAATCGGATCTTGTACTTGGTTGCATATGATTGAATACTGTTTTATGTTTTATTTGAATACTTATTAGTAAACATATGAACTCACTCAGTATATTCTCATATACTGACCCCTCACAAATTTCCTTTCAGGTGAAAGACGCTTTTGAAGCAACGGACTTCTATGCTACTTCCAAAAGTCTATATTTTTGAAAGTATGTAAAGAAACAGTACTTTACTCTTAGAGCTGCAGTAGAAAGGTGTTTTGTAAGTCAGCTTGTAATATATGATTTTCTGTAAATATAAATTAAATGTTTTAAAGATAATAATATTTTACGGTTGCTGCATTATTTACATTGTGATTGCCAGAGGATATGTATGCCTGGTATGTGTGTTCAGCATGACACGTGTTATTGTCTGTCATGCATGACGTCTATGTTTTGCGAAAAATTATTTTACGTTTTAGGCTTGCTACGGGTTTTGGAGCAACCACTCCCATTCCCTAGCGCCAGTCTCGGCCCATGATATTGGGTCGTGACAATGTTGGTATCAGAACATGGTCCAATTACCATTGCTTACTTTTGTTAAGTGCTATGTGATTAAGATTTTCCTAGGAATTCTACTGCAGCACATAGGACTCGAGTCTTGTCTTTTCTTTGTTACGTATTCATTTGACTTTCAAACTTTCAGCTTTCCCTCTAGGATGTGAGTCTGTCATACGTGTGTGTTCGCTTGTGATGAGATGCGCGCTTAATACGATATACATTGTGATGATACTTGTTTATGCGGCTAAGCAACGCTGTTTGTCTTGGTCAGGATGTCTGACCAACGACAAGAAGAAGAGCGAGCTGCCACTGCAACACGAAACGTTATATAAGGGGCACATGACGTCCACCCAGAAGCTCAAGATGAGACTTCTGTTCATGGCGGAGGTGGTGGCCAAGAGGCTCAGGCGCAGGCACCTGGAGTGCAAGCGCAAGCCCAGCAACCTAATGTTGTGGGTTTTAATCTAAATCAGTTTCTTACGGGAATTGCGGCTATGCAAGCTAATCAAGCGGAGGTGCAGAATATGCATCGTGAACAACTACAGCATCAACAGCTACGCAATGTTGCTTTTACTGACCGAGATATCGTCTTGGCTTATATGCGTCTTAAGCCAACTAAGTTCGACGGCTCTGACGATGCTCTAGACTTTTTGAAAGAAGTAGAACGTAATGCTCGACGTCTGCAAGCTAATGAGAGACAGACCATCATCATGGTGGAAATGTCTATGAGAGGACCCGCGAAAGACTGGTTTTAGCAGCACATTCAGCCAACCATGGACACTATGACTTGGGCTGAATTTGTGAATCGTTTTAGAGAATTTTTCTTACCGTATGCGGTGACGGAGAGTTACGTAATCAGTGGCTGACCCTGAGTTGAGGTAATCGGTCTGTGAAAGAGTTTGTGACAGAGTTTACCAGAGTGAGTAGGTTTGCACCTGACCTGACTGCGGACCCAGTCAGAGTGAACTCGAGGTTTGTAGAGGGTCTAGGAGCCGAATTTGTGAGCCTGACATCTGATATCGGAAGAACTCTAGTGCAACTGATTGATAACGCCAGACAAATGGAAGTTTCTCTGATTCGTTTTGGGAGAATTCCTGACCCTTCTAGTATTGCACCTGTGAGAGATAATATGTTTCGCAGTGTATAGAGCGCGCCTACCCAGTCATATGTTGGGAATTATTCTCGATTCACACCGCGTCAGCGAGAATGCAAGAGGCCTTGACGTGGAACGCGGGTTAGTGCCTCAGGCGCGGGATTTGGTGCCAGATCTACGAGTAACATGGGAGGCGGAGTTCCTATATGTCTAAATTGTAATATGAGGCACTACGGCGCGTGCCACATAACTACTGGAGCATGTTTCAACTGTGATCAACGGGGTCATTTTGCTAGAGATTGTTCGAGGCAGATGCCCCAGGGCTCGATGACTACTGTGATGCAACCTTCCCATCAGCAGCAGAGGACTGCGCATCAGGCAGCGTCAGGATATGATCAGACAGGAAGTACCTTCACTGGCCAGAGAGGCCTTGGTTATGCAAATCGAGGAGGAAGAAATGGCGGAGGTCGTGGTACTGGCCAGACTTCGCAGGCTGGTGGGAGTCAGGCTAGGGTCTTTGCACTAAATCCTCAAGAGGCTCAGGCTTCCAATGTTGTGGTGTAAGGTACCTTTCCTATCGCTTCTCAAGACGCATTAATTTTATTTGATCCGGGCGCTACGCATTCATTTGTTTCGCCTAGCTTTGCTAGTAAGTTAGGAGTAAAACCGGCGTATCTTAGGAATCCTTTGTCAATAGCTACCCCATTCGGTGAAAGTGTGGAAGTTAGTATCGTTTATCCGTCTTGTCCTGTGAGAGTTCAAGGACGAGATTTATTAGTTGACTTGATTTTACTCGAGGTATTGGCTTTTGACGTCATATTAGGAATGGATTGGCTAGCACAACAATACGCCAATGTGGATTGCCGGAAAAAGACGGTAACGTTCAACACACCTGGGATTGAACCAGTCTCAATACAAGGTGACAAGATGGAATCTCCTATGAGTATTATTTCAGCTATTAAAGCTTGTCGCATGTTTAAGAAGTGGTGTCAAGGATTCCTAGCGATAGTACGAGACGTGGAGAAGAAAAGTGTAAATTTAAATGATGTACCAGTGGTGTCAGAATATCCAGACGTTTTTCTAGAGGAATTACCTGGATTACCCCCAGATCGTGAGATTGAATTTTGTTTCGAATTGGCTCCTGGCACGAAGCCGATATCAATACCTCCTTATCGAATGGCACCAGCAGAGCTCAAGGAACTTAAAGATCAGTTAGAAGAATTGTTTGATTGCGATTTCATCAGACCGAGTGTATCCCCGTGGGGTGCACCAGTGTTATTCGTAAAAAAGAAGGATGGATCGCTTCGACTATGTTTTGATTATCGACAGCTGAATAAGGTGACGATCAAGAATAAGTATCTGTTACCTAGAAACGACGATTTATTCGATCAGTTACAAGGAGCGAAGTATTTTTCCAAGATCGACCTGAGATCAGGCTATCATCAGCTAATGATTCGTGATGACGATATTCAAAAGACTGCTTTTCGAACTCGATACGAACATTACGAATTTCTCGTTATGTCATTTGGATTAACGAATGCGCCAGCAGCCTTCATGGATCTGATGAATAGAATATTCAAACCGTACTTGGATCAGTTCGTGATTGTGTTTATCGACGACATTTTGCTTTATTCACGTTCAGAAGAAGAACATGCACATCATCTGCAGATAGTACTACAGACGTTAAGAAAGCATCAGCTTTACGCCAAATTCTCTAAATGTGAATTTTGGCTAACGGAAGTGGCGTTCTTAGATCATGTGGTTTCACAAAGAGGTATCAAGGTTGATCCAAAAAAGATCGAAGCTGTGATAGAATGGAAGCGGCCTGAATCAGTTACGAAAGTTTGAAGTTTCCTCGGTTTAGCGGGATATTACAGACGATTTGTATAGGACTTTTCGAGATCGCTATACCCTTGACAAAGCTAAGTCAGAATAACGTGAAATTCGACTGGACGGACCAGTGCGAACTCAGTTTTCTGAAACTGAAAGAGTGTTTGACGATAACACCAGTCTTAGCACTACTAGAAGGAACTGAAGGATTCACAGTTTACTGTGATGCATCAAGAGTTGGACTAGGATGCGTCCTAATACAACATGGTCGAGTAATTGCGTACGCTTCGCGATAGCTTAAGAAGCACGAAACAAACTACCCGACGCATGACCTGGAGCTAGCAGCAGTGATTTTTGCGTTAAAGATCTGGAGACATTATTTATACGGCGCCACGTGCGATATCTTTACATATCATAAAACTTTGAAATACATTTTTGATCAACGGGAATTGAATCTCAGACAGCGAAGGTGGATGGAGTTATTAAAAGATTACGATTACACGATACAATACCATCCGGGCAAAGCCAACGTGGTGGCATATGCATTAAGCAGGAAATCAGCAGGAAGTCTCGCGCATGTTACAACAACATGGCGGAGACCATTAATTAACGAGATTTACACGATGTTTGGCCAAGGAGTGAAGTTGGAGATTTCATCTCTCGGAAACCTAATGGCTCAGTTAACGATACAATCGATGTTGATAGATCAAATCAAAGAATTTCAAACAGACGACCCTCAGTTAAAGCATTTAATTGAAGAAGTGCAATAAGGAAAAAGTCAAGATTTCAATATCGTCAACGGAATACTGAAATATGGCAATCGAATGTGCGTACCAGACATTGGTGACTTAAGACAAAAGATCATGGAAGAGACTCATGGAATGATCTATAGTGTTCATCCTGGTTCCACAAAAATTTATCATGACATCAAGACAATGTATTGGTGGAGCGGAATGAAGAAAGATATTGCGAAATTTGTGACTAAATGCCCGACTTGTCAGCAAGTCAAATTAAACATCAGCGGCCTTACGGATTTCTGCAACCGTTACCCATCCCGGAGTGGAAATGGCAGCAAATCATGATGGATTTCAATGTCGGGTTACCCAAGAAGCAAAAAGGTTTTGACTCCATTTGGGTAATCGTGGATCGTTTGACGAAGTCAGCACACTTTATACCGATCAAGACGACGTATTCTGCAGCAAGGTTAGCTCAGGAGTACATTGATAAGATCGTGAGTCTACACGGAGTTCCAGTGTCAATTGTTTCAGACAGAGGTTCCGTATTTACCTCTCACTTCTGGAAGAGCTTGCAAGAAGCATTAGGAACGCGATTGAACTTCAGCACTGCGTTTCACCCTCAGACAGACGGCCAATCTCAGCGAATGATTCAAACGTTAGAAGATATGCTTCGATTATGCGTGTTAGACTTCGGAGGTAGTTGGGATACGTACCTACCTTTAGTCGAATTCGCCTACAATAATAGTTATCACTCGAGCATCGAGATGGCTCCATACGAAGCGTTGTACGGTCGCAAGTGTCGATCCCCTATCTGCTGGGATGAAGTCGGCGAACGGAAGTTAACTGTAGCAGAGATTATCCAGATTACGTCAGAAAAAGTACCGTTGATAAAGCAACGTCTGAATACTGCTATTAGCAGACAGAAGAACTATGCAGACCCCAAGAGAAAAGATATCGAATTTCAAATAAGAGATTATGTGTTTCTCAAAGTATCACTGATGAAGGGAATTATTCATTTCGGAGAGAATGGCAAGTTGGCTCCGAGATACGTCTGACCATACCAGATCGTGGAGCGTATAGGCTCTGTTGCCTACAAGCTAGACTTGCCACCAGACATGTCGCAAGTTCATCCTGTCTTCGAAAATATATACCAGACCCTTCTCGAATAATTCAACCACAAGTGGTGGACGTAAGCGAGGAACTAACATACGAAGAACGGCCAGTGCAAATTGTCGATACGCAGATACGACAACTGCGGACAAAGAGAATTCCGATGGTGAAAGTCCTATGGAGGAGTCAATCCATAGAAGAGTGCACGTGGGAAACAGAAGAAGATATGAGGCAGAAGTATCCTTACCTTTTCATTCAAGGTACGTAACTAAAATTTTAAATTCGAGGACGAATTTATTTTTAGGGGGGGTGAATGTAATACCCCAAAATATTTTAAGGTAATTAAGTCGGGCCACGTGTCGAAATTTCCGATAAATTAAATTAAGGAGAATTTAATTTAATTATATCGGGAATTTAGAATAAATATTAATAAGTTAATTAGCGGGATTTGAGGATTTAACTTCGGAAATTAATATAAAATAAATTATAAATCCTGTAACGATAATTATTTCGCCAAAGTCCGCGAAATAATATATAGTATTTATGATAAAAGTTTCGAGTCGATCGGAGATCGTTTAAAATTTGGACGCGGATAGGTTTTGGATTAAATTGAAATTTTTGAAAAGTTTCAAGGACTAAAGTGCAAATTAGCCAGAATATATATAATTTCCTTCAGATGAAGGAATCACCAAAACCTTCTTCTTCTCCTTTTTCATTTCAAAGATGATATCGTACGATTCATCGCTCGATTCCGTTTCTCGTCTGTTTCCGACATTCTATAACTCAAAACTATCGTATTTCAGTGGCGTAACACGGTAAGCTTGACGTTTTATCGTTTAGACGGATATATTTTGAGTTATATCGATTCAAAGTTTTAGGCCACAAAAGGATTTTATTGTTTTATTGATTATAGGATTGGTTTATAGCGTTTTGAGCTTAGAATACGCGTTTTGGTTTAGTTTGGAGCGTTTTTACCCATATAGCAGGTCAGAAGCCCCGGAAAACGATTTCGTGGGATCGTGCACGACAGTGCACGATCGTGCACCATCAAAGGTGCACGAACGTCCACCTATACATGGTGCACGAACGTGCACCACCAAGGTGCACGAACGTGCACCCCTCAGGCATGAATGTGCTTCCCGATCCTCGTACCCCGATTGAATTAGTTTAATACCCATGTATGTATGCGTGCTGAATTGGAAATCGAATAGTAATTGATCGGTTAACGTGAATAGTTAACCTAATGAGGTTAAACGAGAATTGAATTAGAAAAGATATATGATCCGTAAACAAGTTAGATACCGTTTAACGGGATATGCGTGAGAAGCACAACGGTTAATGAAAGTACAACGTATCATGTCTCGAGTCTAGAGTCAATCTTAGAATAGGAATTCTGATTTGAGTCAAATGTTTTGAAATTGTTTTAGATCCGGCGAGGCAGGAAGCAGCTGGACCACGAGCTCAGGAAGCTTGACGTTTTAAGCCCCGAAGTATTTTTGGATAAGCGTTTTCTGTGAGTTTATACAAGTTTACTTTTAAAGTATTTACGCAAACAATTATTTTATATTGCTTTATGTTTGATTTGCATGTTTATAGTGCGAAATCTTTATATGAATTGCATATACGCGTGATTTGAAACCAGTATTGATCCGATGGAACGTGCTACCTATTGAGCGGCAATAGGACTGCGTGATCACCTGTTTTGATTTGATACAGCTGTGAATACTATTAAGAATACGAATTTCAAAGTTGGATATACGAACGCGATACGAGAGTGAACTCGGTTACGGTGTAACCTGAGCCCCGTATCTAGTAGGTTGGACCTACCAGTGGGTTGGACCCACCATTGGAATTAAGAGATTTGTCGCGACTGACGTGGTAGAGTGTGAATACTCCCGGGTCGGACTATTGGATAAGTTTTCCTCTGAGTACATACGTTTAGCATGTTCGAGGATTAGGGTTTCAATTGGATCTTATACTTGGCTGCATATGATTGAATACTATTTTATGTTTTATTTGAATACTTATTAACAAACATATGAACTCACTCAGTATATTCCCATATACTGACCCCTCACAGATTTCCTTTCAGATTAAAGGCGCTTTTGAAGCAACGGACTTCTATCCTACTTCCAGAAGTCTGTATTTTTGAAACTATGTAAAGAAACAGTACTTTACTCCTAGAGCTGTAGTAGAAAGGTGTTTTGTAAGTCAGCTTGTAATATATGATTTTCTGTAAATATAACTTAAATGTTTTAATGTTAATAATGTTTACGCTTGCTGCATTATTTACATTGTGATTGCCAGAGGATATGTATGCCTGGTATGTGTGTTAAGCATGACACGTGTTATTGTCTGTCATGCATGACGTTTATGTTTTGCGAAAAATTATTTTACGTATTTAGGCTTCCTACGGGTTTTGGAGCAACCACTCCCCTTCCCTAGCGCCGGTCTCGGCCCATGAGATTGGGTCGTGACAGTAAACTTCAAAAATAAGCAAAGCAATGTCACACTCCTTAAATTTCGGACCGTGTCGGTAGTTACGTGGCCGAGTCTATGAAAACACGAGAACATATCGAATTATTAACATTTCAAGTTAACTTTAACTTGTCCAAAAACTATTTTTCTAGCCAACTTCGGTTATAAAAAAACGTTTATCTAAAACAGCCTGTTTACCAAACAAACTTAACATTCCTATAGTCCGCAATACCGTCTACAACTTTCATTTAGACCCGAACTTCATTCGGCATTTCTTTAGCCTCCAAAACTGCCCTTAAAGTCGACTTATAACAACATTTTTATCCTTTTTTTAAATTCATGTTTTTCACTCATTTTCGAGCTTTAAAAACAACCAATCTGATTAAACAACAGCTTGGTTAAATTTTCCAAATTTAATCTATACAATATCGTCTATCTAATACCAATTACTTCCGAGTAAAATTAATCGCAATGTAAGATCAGAATTTGGCCCGAAATAGCCCTCCTTGGCTGTTAGGGACTGTTCAAAACAGTCCCCCTTTTACCTCCATGGATTTTTCTCAATGAGAAGACTCCACATCTGCTCGTGGAGTAGATTTTCATCTGTTGTACGAGCAGAAACGCATTCTGCTCGTCGAGTAGTTCATTTTTGCTCGGCGAGCAGAATGTTTCTGCTCAGTTAGAGCAGCGATGTTTCTGCTTCTTGTGCTGAAACTAGGTCATCTAGCACCTCAGGTTCCATCCCGAAGTACTTTCCTCGACACACATACAAAATCGTATCTAAAACTTCAAAGAATCCATCACAATCATGAGTTTCTAAGGTTTAATCAATTCAAAACTTAAACTCATATGGAAATCTTAGCATATCTCAATAAATACTTAACAGAAATTGAAACCGAGCATCTCACCTTGCTCGTATGTGAGTTATCTAGAAAACCGAGCTTGAATTATTAAAATCGGTCGTCGGAAAATGGAGATATGGATGTTGTCGTGAGTTGTGCGCAATAGAGAGTAAAAGAAGAAGATGATGATCTGTTGATGAATTCTGAAACCCTAACTCAAAACAATCCATGCGGTGGGTTATAAGGTTTATACTTTCTTATGGGAACTTGCTCGATCTGCTTCTTGTATTATTATACTTTGTATACTTCTTTTATCATATGCTAGTTGGTTTACTTTTCTTCTTTTGAGGTGCGATACTCCTACCCCTTTAGGATGCGATGCAATTTACATTAGAATTCTCGTTTTCCTTTCACTTCATAATCTTTCGTTTACCAGTTTGGTTTACAACCAAATGGGATCGACATACTTGTCGTTGAATTCTTATCTTAATAAGATAGCATATGACTAATACTTCAATAAGCTCTTCATGCTTATACTCCCTTTTTCACTTATTTAAATGAGGTCTTTAATCCTTTTTCAATTGTTCACATACACCAGAATGTTCTTTGGTGGTGTTGCTACTTGCATTGCGCTCAATCTTCGTGTTCATACTTTGCATATCTTCCGATATATTCGATAAATCCATTTACTCATTTCCAGTGAGACTCCTCGATCTTTTCAGCCTTTTTCGCCATATGTTGCCTATGGCAGTATCATCACTATTATTACCTTCATCACACTTACTTATCTCATTCATCTTTCATCGATCATCGGGTCCATTAACCCACTCTCATATCTATTCAAATTTATCTTTGTACCCTAGCGGAGATCCTTGGCAATTCTTAAGGCAAGTAAAAACATTCTTTACAATCTTTATGATATGTTGATCCTTGTGATCACTACTATATTCAAATCCTTATTGTCCCCGTATTGGCATTTACAATCTATTCACATCATTCTCTTCTCGATATTTTCTTTCCTTTTATTGAATTCCTCATTATTTGCCTTAGTATGATTTCCTCCTTTGGGACTTCAACATCAATCGTAGTATCAACTCTTAGATTATACTCATCGTTAATCTCTCATTCACTTCTATCTCATCTTATATATACCCATCTTGCTCTTTTGTCATCTTTTGACATCATTCATCTTTAGATATTCAATATACGTTTAACATTCATCGTTACAATTCAATCATTTTCCATATATCTTCTCTTTCCAATAATCGATTTTGGTTTGACTCTTAATTTTCCAAACTATCTCTGTTGCTATCACATAGCTTTATGTTCATCTTTCATTACTATTCATAATATCTTTCTTTTATCTTTGTCGTAGATGTATTCTTCACAATTTCTTCTCTTCATCTATGTTGTAGACGTATTCCTTACGATCTTCCTTAAACTTTTTATTCTTAAATATCCACTAGGATTAGTAGCATCGGTACTATAATCCTACGGAACTCTTTTCTTATACTTCACTGTTGTTTCTATCATGTTTCTTGATCATCTTCTATTATACTTCTTGGCTTCATTTCCATCTTATCTCATTCGTCTCATACTTCTTATTTCAACATCCTCAACATCAATTATCGATAGAGGGTCGCAATCTAGTCTGTTTGAATTCCTCGTCGTACTACATTCTCAATCGCGTGCATATCCTGTTGGATTTTCTAGGTTCATAACGCAGCGGAATTTCAAAAATTTATCAAAAACTCAAACCAAGATCCATGTAATTCGAATAAATAGATTAATAACATAATTAATACTTACTTGTATGTCGAATTCAAACAGCAATGTACACTACTAGAAAAATCACTTTCGACGGATATTTGCGACGGACGCAAATTCCGTCGCAAATTACAATATATAGCAATGGATTTGGCGATAGAGTTTTATTCTGTCGCCAAAACGCCAATTTTTGAGGCGGGATAGCTCCCGCCAATTTAGCGACGGACGTTCCGACGCAAATCCGTCACTAAATTAGCGGGAATATGGAGGGAAATGGAGGGAAATAAGACCGCCAATTATTTTGCGACGGATGAAAACCATCCGTCGCTAAATAAGAGTCTGCACCCAAACGCACTGTTTTGGTTATCACAATTAGCGACGGAAAGTACAATCCGTCGCGAATTGTGATAACCAAAACGGTTCGTTTCATTTAACACAATATTTGCGACGGACAATAAAGTCTGTCGCAAAAATTGTGTTAAATGAAAACCTGAGTCGGTTTCTTCTCCCACTTTTTCTTCTAAATTTTTTTCCGCCGTTCCTCCCTATCTTTTCCGCCGTTTCTCCTTCCCCCGCCGTTTCCCTCCTCCCCCGCCGTTTTCCTCTCTACTGTTTCCGTCGCCAACTGCCGCCGTTCAGTTCTCCCAGCCGTCGTCCGTTCCTCTCCTCCCCGGTAAGTTTTCTGATCTTTTTTTTACATTTAAATTTAATTTCAGTTTTTTATATATAAACTAATATAAATTAAATAACTTGAAAAACAGCCTCGCTCCACTGCTGCCTCCGCTCCCATTTTTGGTAAATTTCAGTTCTATTGTTTATTATAAATTTGGATGATTTATTAAATTTATTTAATATATTTGGTTAAATTTCGGTTTTATTGTTTTTTAGGTTTATTATAGGTTAAGTCAATTATTAAATTAATTATAGGTTTATAATAAATTTGGTTATTTTAGTTTTAGGGTTAACTTTTTTATTTTAGGTTAATATGGTTAATTTTATGTTTTGAAAATAATATTAGAATTAAGTTGAATTGTTATAATAAAATATATTGATTTTAGTGATATTATATTGTTTTTTAAGGAGTTTTTTAATATTTGATTAAAATTGTTAGTTAGATATTTCTAGGTTTAATTGTTTAATATGTTGAATAATGTAGATGGTTAATATTTTTATAAATATTGGTTGATTAAATTAGGTTCATTTGATATGTATTAATTATATGTTGTTTAATTTTAACAATTTTATTAGTTTGTTATTTAATATTAGTTAATTGGATTAGATAATAATTTAAGCTAATAAATTACTGTTTATATTATTTGCGTTAAAATTGGTGGTTTTGTGTATTGTGATTTGACTGCAGGACTTCCCTGAAAAATGGGTGATGCTCATTTTTAGGGGAAGTGCTGCCGAATTTTTATTAACTTTTTTTTATTAATACGTGTTTTGATTTACTATGATATATATAGGTCTGATAGTCGCTGATAGCCTTTGATAGCCCGCGCACCGTGGTTCTGATTGATCCGGACGTTTCACCTTCTCTTTGCGGTTCTGCCCTTCAACAAGTAGGTTTTATTGCTTATTTTGATTTATTTTAGTTGGAATAGGTTTTATTTGCAACATTCAACCTAAATGAATCTCGATTTTATTCCCACCGAATAAAATTGTAAACATAGCCATAGAGTTCCCGTCCCATGTGTTCAAGAGATTGAACGACACGGGATTGTACAGTTTGTACAGTTCGCAAAACTTGTGCTTTCGTAACTCGATCACGAAAAAACATATATGTCTAGTAGCGGTAAAAAAATATTTGGTTGTTTTCTAGGGTTTGTTCTCCGGGTGGATGTTTAGTATAAGTTTTGTAACGCTTATTCCTCGAGGAATATATAATTAGCGTTACAACTCATATACTAAATATCGCACTAAGGGAGAACGACGCCGGAAGGCTGCCGAATATTTTTCTCCGTTGCTAGGCATATATCATGGCCGGGTTACGGGGCACCTGTTTTGCGAATGGGATAGGGCCCTACCTTTTCAGCAGTCAATTACATTGACTTTGCTTATCTCGAGTGAAAACCCCAACTCTAATTATCCGCGCTACAGAAATTGAGACAGATCGCAGTTGGATGTACAGGAGCCACACAAACGGGTTGCTAACCACAGGGTACAAGGATCATGTGAAGGAGTTTATCCGATTTGCATTACGGCATCCGGCTTGTATGAGTGGAGTACATATAAAATGCCCCTGCCCTAAGAGAGGTTGTCGAAATACAAGCTATCGGGATGTCGATGAGGTGGAATTCCATCTATTGAAGAATGGGTTTGTGAAAGGTTACCAAGTATGGGTTTTTCATGGCGAGAGGAGCGTTTTGAATCCCCCTCCCCTTGCACAGTTACCAGAGCAGGATGTTGAATTCGATTATGAAAATGAGGGGCCAGGTGAGTTCAGTTCCGCTCAAAGAATGATTCTTGATGCGGCCGGTCCAGAAATAACGTTTCTTGAAGATGAGCTCCCGAATGATGAAGCTCAAAAATTTTATGATATGATGCGTGCGGCTGAAGAAGACATATGGCCTGGGAATAGCAGACACTCTCCATTTTCTGCATCTGCTAAAGTGATGGAGATCAAGTGTCGACATAAGGGTTCAGTAGCTTTAGTTGACGACGTCTGCGGATTGATACAGGAGCTGCTCTCGGAGGACAACAAGATGCCAACGAATTTTGCTAAAATTAAGAAACTGGTCAAAGGTTTGGGGTTGCCGGTTGAGGTTATTGACTGTTGTTTCTATAACTGTATGATTTATTGGGGGGAGGACGCGGATCTAACGCACTGCAAAGTTTGTAATTATGCACGGTGGAAACCTGTGACCCATGGAAAATCCGCAAAAAGAAAGGCTAACGTGCCATATAGTAAAATGTTCTATTTTCCAATAACTCCGAGGCTAAAGAGGTTGTACGCTTCGAAAGCCACTGCTCGGCATATGACGTGGCACGCAGACCACGAGATGGATGGTGATAAGATGTGCCACCCGTCCGACTCTCCGGCTTGGAAACGTTTTAGTGAACTGCATTCTGAGTTTGCCGATGAAGGGAGAAATATTCCTCGTGGCCGGTCATTTTGACGCCGTACAATCTCCCCCCAGGCATGTGCATGAAGGATGAGTTTATGTTTTTAACGGTTTTGGTACCGGGGCCTAGAAACCCGAAACATCTAATGGATATCTTCCTACAGCCGCTGGTTGCAGAGTTGAACCAACTATGGGAATGTAGAGTCCAGACATATGACGTTCATAAGCGTCAAAATATTCAACTAAAGGCGGCTCTTATGTGGACAATAAATGACTTTCCTGCCTATTCTATGTTGTCTGGTTGGACCACTGCTGGTAGAAAAGCATGCCCGTACTGCATGGAAAACACCGATGCATTCACACTGGATAAAAGCGGGAAACAATCGTGGTTTGATTGCCATCGCAAGTTTTTGCCTCCGAATCACCAATTCCGTCGAAATGTTACTGATTTTCATAAGGGGAAACGAGAAATCGGCAAAAGGTTTTCAGGGGTGAGAACTGGAGATGAACTGTTAGCAGAGATTGGTCGACAGGGGTTTAAGAAGGCATTTGAGCCTGGTGCGAAAGTTACTAATGCATTACTGTCAAAAGATCATGGGTGGAATAAAAAAAGTATCTATTGGGATTTTCCTTATTGGAGAACGAATGTAATACGTCACAATCTCGATGTCATGCACATTGAGAAAAATGTCTTCGATAACATTTTTAATATTGTTCTCAATGTCCCCGGGAAAACAAAAGACCATGCAAAATCTCGTGAAGAGTTGAACGACATCTGTGATCGGCCAGGGTTAGCTAAAAATCCGGCAACTGGGAGATTTCCAAAGGCAATCTATGCTTTGGATAGGGATTCAAAACGAGTTTTGCTTGAGTGGATTCAGAAAATAAAGTTTCCAGACGGGTACGCGTCAAACTTGTCTAGATGTGTTGATCTAAAGGGGCTGAAAATGCATGGAATGAAAAGTCATGACTGCCATATTTTTATGCAACGACTTCTGCCAATCGCCCTTCGGGAGCTACTTCCGAAAAACATGTGGGAGCCTCTAACAGAGTTAAGTATCTTCTTCAGGGAGTTAACTTCCACGTCACTGTCACAGGAAGATCTAAACAGTATGGAAACTGAGATCCCAAAAATCCTGTGTAAGTTGGAACGTATATTTCCACCCAGCTTTTTTGACTCTATGGAGCATCTCCCCGTGCATCTTCCGTATGAAGCTATGATGGCAGGACCGGTTCAGTATCGCTGGATGTATCCATTTGAAAGGTAATCAATTAGTTATGGTTTTTTCTCGTATCCATCTGTTCAATATATATATGATTATAGGAAATGCTTACTAATATTAATATCCGGTTACAGATATTTGAGGAAATTGAAAAAAAAGGTCACTAATAAAGGCAGGGTGGAAGGGAGCATTAGTAGTGGATATCTGCAAGAAGAAATCGCTAAATTTGCATCCTATTATTTTGCTGAAGGTGATCCGATGATACCCGTGCGTTTGGGAAGAAATGAAACTTGTGATATGGATATCGATGACGATGTTGACAGACTGGGAATTTTTAAACCTAAGGGAAAGCCGTTGCGTGGTAGCGGTATGAGATATCTTGAAGACAATGAGATCATCGCTGCTCGAACCTATGTTCTTCTGAATTGTTCCGAAATCGAAGATCATCGAAAGTATGCATTTAAATATAGTATAATATTTCACATATTTGCTAGAATTTGATGTAGTTTGGGCCTCTTCCATTGAAAGGGTTTTTGTGGCCGGGTTGCGCGAAAGGAACAGTGACATAAGTGAAACAGAAATTGAAAGAGTGCTGGAAAGTGATTTCGCCTCTTGGTTTGAACAATATGTACGTATATTATAACAATGGACTATCATTTTTATAATAAGGTTTATAAATCTTACAAATTTCTAACTCCCCACAGGTGAAAGATCCAACTGTTTGTACTAATCCGTTTATTCTGAGTCCCGCAAAGGGACCATGTAGAAAGGTCACCACATATAAGGGATACTATGTAAACGGCTTCAAATTTCTTACTCAGGAATATGGGCAGGATCAACTTACAATGAATAGCGGTGTCTGCGTAAGGGGAACGGAATATGTTGAAGGTGAAAATGACTTTTATGGAGTGTTAACGGACATAATTGAGTTAGAGTATCCAGCTCTACCAATGAAGCAGAACGTCATTTTTAAATGCGAATGGTTCGACCCTACGGATACAGGCACAGACACTAGCAATCGATACAACTTGGTAGATGTTAATCACAGACGCATGTACAATAAATACGAACCGTTCATCTTGGCAGAACAGGCTGACCAAGTTCATTACCTTCCATATCCAAGAAGAAGACGGGAAAAAGTAAATTGGTGGGCAGTTTGCAAAATTAAGGCATGATCAGAACTTGACATGCCCGATGCGATTGTCCCGGCCTTTCAAGAGGTCATTGAAGAAAATCCCCTCATAGTTGAAACGGACGACAATCCCACAAAATTAGCTGACCTGAATGAGGTGGCCGACGAAGATGCGTTGCAGATCCCTCCTACTGAAGATGAAAAAGAAGAATTTCCGCCATCCTCATCAGACGAAGATGAAGAACAACTTGACTGACGTTTTAGATATTTTTGCAGTTTTTGTTAGTTCTATTCATTTATTATTGTAATGAATTAGTTATATTAAATGTATTAGTTAATTTTAATATATTAAATTGTTAAAATGTATTTTCTTATAATGTATTTTTCTGTAATGTTTTGTTATAATGTATTCTTTAACAATGTATTAAATTGTTATATGTGGAACAAAACGTCTTTTAATGTCTGCAGGTATGAGAGGGTTAGGTGGTTCAGGTGATCCGACTAGAGGTCGGGGACGTCGGGGTAACCCAGCTAGAGGTCGTGGTCGTGGTAACGCGGCTGTGCGTGCCCCTGTTGAGGACATCCCTATTCAGGGTCAGCAGCAGGAGGTGGAGGCGGCACCCCCTGTTCAGCCCCGACAGCCAGCAGAGCCCCCTACAGAGCTGAATGCCCAGGGGAGGGCACTGTGTTCCCCAGATGCCAGCAGGTAAGAATGTAAATTTTTAATTTAATTTTTTTTTTATCGTTTTACTATAGAAAGTAAAAGTTTGTTGTAACCTCGCAGGGAGAGGCTGTTGAACTCTGGACCAATCTCCCGATCTATGCGGGAGATCTTTAGAAAGTGCTGGTTCGAGAATGGGCGAGCCTGGGGGTTTCTGACTGCAGAGCAGACAGATTTCTATTGGGAGGAATTTAAGGTAATAAATTGTTAATTTTTAAGTTTGAATTTAGACTAACGCAAAATTACTAACTCAAACTTGGTGTTTATGTTTTGCAGAAGGAATACTGGTGGGATACGGCGGATTACAACGACGACGTCATCAAAAGTGTATTCATGACGCATGCTGCCAACCGATACAAGGACGTTATTCACAGAATGAGAGAGAAGGACGAAAAACATACCTCGATCAGCCAAGATATCTGGGATTCCTGGAAGGCCTTCTGGGCGTCAGAGGACGAGAAGAAGAAGTCTGATGTAGCTCGCGCTAATCGGATGAGCGAGCCTGCTGGAGCCGGTTCCGGACCAGTACGCCATACAGGGGGATCCCGTTCCGCCATCCGACATATGGATGTGTTGGTTTCTATCTAGAATTCTTTTTTATTTACAACTATCTTTTATTTTCTGATTTTCTGATGAACTAACAAATTGTTTATTTTTCTTTTAGGCTGAAGAGCTCGGCCGCAAGCCTACCGCAACGAAGCTGTATACTCGGATGCACTCCACAAAAGCTGATAAGGGTGTCATGGTCGACAAGAGGGCCCAGGACATGAGTGTAAGTCATCAACCTATATAATTTTAGTAGTTGTTTTACTTTACTCAAGTGTTAGATTAAATTAGTGTAAAATGTGTTTTAATTTAAATTGTAAATGCTAGATTAGGTGTGTTAACAGCCGGTGGGTTGTATATGAAATGTATATGTTTGCAGGATGTCCCTGAAAAATGGGTGTTGATCAAATTATAGAGGAAATGCTGTCGAATTTTCGTTAGGAATTATACTTACATTTCATATGTTATACGTTTTTTTAGCCGTTATGTGATATGTTTTTCAATCTTTCTGTAGGATGAAATTGCTCAGAGACTTGCTGCTGCATCGCAGCTGCCGACCAGAGATGGTGGTTCTTCTAGCACAGCGGAAGTCGACGAGACCCGGCTATTTCTGGATATCGAGGGCGTCAACAAGAAGCGGCGTGTCTATGGGTTGGGTTCAGCGACTAGTGCGTACGTGGATACGACGACGTCTAGTAGGGCGAGGTCCAGGTCCACACAGTCACAACGAACTGAGGAGGAGATCGAGCGGCGTGTGCAGGCAAGGTTCCAGGATGGACTGCGCCAGATTACCACCGAGGTGGAGGATCTCCGTGCCCAGCAGGCGAGAGCCAATGAGAGGATGGCCGAGATTATTCAGGCTGAGATGGCGAAAATGATGCAGACTCTTCCTCCGCAGTATCGCCCACCCCCACCCCCAGGTCCTTCGGACGATGACGACACTCCGACTTTGTAGTGTCATGTTTGTATTTCTGACATTTTGTATTTTGTCACTGTATACATTTTGTATTTTTTTGCTTTATACATTTTGTTACGATATGTATACTACAACATGTTTTTATATGACAGCGTTCTTTTTCGGAAATTGAGTTATAATGTGAATTGCAAATAGTAGATTTTACAGGTTATAATCGTCGTTAATAAAATAGGGAAACGGACGAAAAAAACAAATTTTCTGTCCAAATTGTGACGGATTTTGCGACGGAAATTCTGTCGCAAATTTCCTTAAATTTGTCTCCAAACAAGGCAATTTTGCGACGGAATGTTCCGTCGCAAATTGTTGGAATTTGCGACGGAATTCTTTCCGTCGCAAACTAACTGAATTTGGCAACGGACAATTTCCGTCGCCCATTCAATTAATCCGTCGCCAATTCGTCTCCTTTTTCATTTTTGGGGAGACGAAATTAGCGACGGGTTTTGGATGTCCGTCGCCAGTTTTGCGACGCCCTGATCGCTATTTTTTTAGCGACCAACCAATCTGCGACGGAACAAATCCGTCGCAATTCCCTCGCAAAACCTTGTTTGCGACGGAATACTAGTTCTTTGCGACGGAATTTTCCGTTGCAAAATCGCTGCTATCTGGTAGTGGTAGGAAGGAAGGAGGTGGTTCACTTTGGTGATACCTAGCCTCGGATCAGAAACACCTCCAAAAGAACGTGTCCTCTACGAGTATCCACACGAACATACCTTAGCCAAAACTAGTGCTTGTGTGCTAGCACTATTGCTTCACAAAGTAATTTCAAATTATTTAGTGATTGTGTGTCTTGTGTTTATTTCGAAAAACACACATGTCAGAACCCTAGGCTTAAGAGTCTATTTATAGGAAAATATGACATCTAGGGTTTTCACAAAAACGTGTTTTGCAATCTTATGCAAACACTACGTTTTTTATAACTCTTTTGAGTCCATGTCTATCAAAAACTCCTTTTTGATAATTACACATATATATTAATTATTACTATTATCTTCAAAAGATAATACCTTAAGGAAAACACTTATCCTTAAATTGCGAATTTCAATTAATATATATTTATATATATATATAACGAATTACATATATATATATATATATATATATATATATATATATAATAATCTATTAAACACTTAATTTCATTGGGCTTGTACAACCCATAATTGTTTTGGGCCTGTTCTTAGTGTGCGACCCTGTAGGTTCATATAACGTTGGCAGTGGTCCGAAATCCCTATTTCGACCCACAAGTCATAAGTGGCATCTAGCAAGACATCATGACTACTCAAGTTATATGAATATCGATTATCTGATTTAACCATTTACAATAATATTTTAATCCCTTTTTCTCACGATATCCTGATTAAATATAAGGCATAGTTATCTCATCCTTATAATACTCAATCATTAGTTTCCTGATTCCAAGTAGACTGAAAATGATAACTCTTTATCAATTCATTTAGCATGGCCATGCATTTCCTTCAGTCTATCTTCTTCAAGCCCATAGATACCTTACTCAAATAAATGAGGGACAAATTCCTTCTCAGTCACTCACATTTCTCACATAGTTACTTTCATATCCAATGACAAACTATTTCACTATCCTGTTAAAGATAATGTAAGACTGTATCAAAACATGAAATAGTTATGTAGAAATCCATGGTGATTTCAAGGTCAAAGGATTATAATAATAGAACTGTAATGAGAATTACTTATGACAGTTATCTATGTAGTATTCTCAAGGTGGTTCATCCAGTGCCTTATTTCTCCAATAGCACCTATGATTTGATTTTATATCTCATATACATGATTAGTAAAACATAATCATCAGTCAACATCATACTAGTCTCAATGTTCTATTAAAACTAGGGATAGATGGAATATAATTCTTTATAAAATCTAAGGGTTCTACTATCAAGTCACATACTTGATGACCTTAGAAAGAATTAACCATTCAAGTATATAATCATAATACAAAATGATAAAAACTGTCAATCAATAAATAACAAAATGATAAAGTCAATACATGGTCAAATATGATTGACCTAGTGCATATCACTAACATATTAATCTATTACATTCCTACTGGAATCTCGACTACCAGCAAGGCCGATCTTATATTCATGTAAAATCTATTCCTTTTTTGGTTCTATGTGTCTATGACTACATAGTGTTCGATCCATCTTATCTTCTCGTTAACTTTCTGTGTAACGCTCTCATTTCTTTTCCTCGATTATTCTTATCGAGTACTATACGATATACACATATTATTCAAACCTTCTCAATATCGATTACTTTAATTGATCTATTTGTATCCTTTATTTACCTTTGGATTCTTACACCTTCTTATATTTGAATACCTCTTTATAGGTATCTTACTCGCATCTCTTATTTCTTATCTCGATCTATCTGATAACACTTATTATATATATCAACGTCTAAAAAGCTCGCTAACCTTAACGATCACTTTCTTTATTCTCTTATCTAAAACGCTATCGATCTATCGATATCGATAACTATTCCTCTTATCTCGGGGTGACTTGTATCCTCTATACGATTTCTATCCTTGTAAACTATTCTTACGATATATACAACTATGTTCATTATTAAAACAAATTCTACACGATATTCGCATTTGTTATTGCTCTTTATTACGATTTCATTATTGTTGTCACAAAGATTTTCCACCTGATTTCCCTTACATTTCAAATCATTTTCAATTTGCCCGTCGGCACTTTCAAAATGTTTTCTTTCAAATCAAATACGATCTCATTCATATCATTTCAAAACTTTTAGGACAATTGCGCATCAGAGTGATGACATCTCTCATCACCAAAGAGTTTCTATCTCAAATCTTTTTCTTTGCTAGTATCAGCAAATATATAATGCATGTTCTACATTTTGTAAAATCGTCGTTTATATGAAAATACATATACATATATGCCGATACTATGATGCATTTCTATCATGTTTTGCATGGCATGCCATATGCTGGGTCTGCGCACAATTGTACTTTCAAAAGAAATCACAAACTTTATTTCTTTTGCAAACATAGTAAGTCAATTCAGATCAGAAATTATGTGACATTTAACTTTTCTTTAATTAGGGTTTTGATCGATCTTACTGGTGTGTTCTTTTCTTTTCTATCTTTTCGTCATATACTATTGATCTATATATAGGGCATAGCTTATTTTGTTCTTTATGTATGTTTGAAATTTTCATAGGGTATGTCAAACCCTTTCTATGTGTACTCTATTTCATGCTTTCTATGTTTTCCATTTCCTTTCTAAGGAATATCTCAAGATTTTGCATATAGATTCTAAATCTACCTAGTGCATCCTATGCTCGATAACTATCGATTTCTTACGTGATACATCTATAATATCACAACTTAATCTTATTGATATGCATAAGCGTAGACGCATCTATAGTGTTATACTTGGGGGCACCCGACTTGACTCACCCCGCTCTCGGATTACTATCCCTGGTTAGCGACTTCTAACTTGCCTCAGATCACTTCTAGGTACTTCTACTGGATTGAATCGTCTACTTGGTCCAGAAGCACCCAATCGGCGTTCGGGAGATCGTGATCTCTCTCGATGATAGAAGAACGGTCGAACAAGATTACCCTCGCGCTCGAGAGTTTCAGCAATCTGATGTGCCCTACCAGCAATGTAGGAGAAATTCTCAAACACGTCTTCAAATAACTCGCTAAACTCGGGTCCTAGACCCTTCACAGTTATTTTGTTGATCTCCTCACTCCTTCCTCTTGTCAGTTTAGGTATCTCTTCGTTCATTTGAAGAAATTCTATAGCATAAGCTCCTACTAGAAAAAAGCCTCTGGCAAACGAATTCAAATACTCTTTAATTCGATTAAAGCTTTCTTCAGCCATTCTCTCCCTTTGAACGATATCTGATCGAGGACTCTTATAGCTCTAAATTTCTTCCCAATATCGATATATCCTTATATCTTCGCTATTTGAATCCTCAAGCGGTTCATCATCAAAATTTCTGTCTCTCAGGTGTCAGGGATCCTTCCTGAATTCTTAGAAACCATTCTGATATACAGGAGGTGCTTCCTCCTCATTCAATATAGCATGATACTGAGCTTTACTTGACCCAAACATGCTGAAACGGAAACGATCTTAGCGTGAGATTCCATCTCCCCAAGCCATCTTAATATGCATATCGCGCATGCATATTCTATCAAAAAAGAAACACGCATTTTTAACTTGTACATGGAACAAACAAGGGTTCACAATCAAACGATCATAATTATCACAATACAAACGATCCAAACGACTAGGAATAGGCAGGACTCAATTCTATAGTTGTAGTAGTTCCTAGGTACGCAAACCATACAATACACATATACATTACACATTAGCAATGATAGCCATCACATACTAGCAGTAGTAACTGGACCAACTACTCTGATACCAACTACGTCACGATCCAAATTTAGAGTCAAGACCGGCGCTAGGGAATGGGAATGGTAGCTCCAAAACCGATAGCAAGCCTAGAACCACTCTAACTTTTTTGCGAAAATATGAACAATGCAAGCATGCAAACATATAAAAATGCAGACACATTTGCAAATACGACGCGTTACCATATATAAACACATCGATGCAATAATAGTCGGCATTTAACTTCCGTAATATTTTACGTACTAGCCCATATATCGATCTATACACAAAAGTTGTTAACATAAAACATCGTCCAAAATGATTAGACGATCTAGCGTAACCTAACAAAAGATATATACCACATAGAAGGTATATAGATATACATACCATGTAAGGACCCTGCTATACTAGGCCACAACTGGTCACTGAATACTACTGCGGCTTTAAGGGAGGTCATACTTTGTACAAGCCAAAGGACTCCCGACACAAAAGAGGATGTCTGTCTAATCCGACTCTAATCACCTAAAAGGAGTAAACATCAACGGGGTCAGACTATGCTGAGTGATTATACACATTACTAATGGTACTACTCAAAAATAACATCGCATTTAAAAAGCAAACATGTATAAATGAACATAAAATATCTTCCAAGTATTTGATCATATCAAAACCCTAGTCCCAAATCCAACCTAGACTAGGGTAGAACTTCTAATAGTAATGAGCGCATAAGATTTATCAAATCCTTTTGGCAAGGTCCCAAGATAGTTCGACCGAGTTTAACCTATTCCAAGTGGTACAGTCCCGGGATAGTTCAACCGAGTTTAACTAGTACCATTTCTTATATATCCAATCGATCGATCGAGATGAGTCAAGGGATAATTCCACCGAGTTAACTCTAGATGCAGGTCCCGAGATAATTCAACCAAGTTAAACCTTGTATCTAATCAAACGAGAAAAGTACTCTACAAAGCTATTGAGACTAATTCTATGACTAATCCGGACATTAATAATCACACAGCCTATTGGCGCCTAATAGGTAGCTCGTTCCCCAGGATCATATACTAGTTTTCACAAGCTAGATATTCAATATTTTGATAAACAAATTCATATATAACGATCAAATAATATAATTTGTGATGCAGTTTAATACTTATACATATTATATCACAAAATAGCTATTGCGTAATAATATACAAAAGTGAAGTGTAACTCATGACTTGTTATCCATAAACTTCAAAAATAAGAAAAGTGACGTCACACTCCTTAAATTTCGGGCCTCTTCGGTAGTTACCTTGCCGAGTCTATGAAAACACGATAATATATCGAATTATTAACATTTCAAGTTAACTTTAACTTGTCCAAAAATTATTTTTCTAGCCAATTTCAGCTATCAAAACACTTATCTAAAACATCATGTTTACCAAAAAAAATTGATAGTTCTATAGTCCGCAATACTGTCTACAACTTTCATTTAGACTCGAACTTTATTCAGCATTTTTTTAGCCTTCAAAACTGCTCTCAAAATCGGCTCATAACAACATTATTATCTTTTTAAAAAACTTCATGTTTTTCACTCATTTTCGAGGAAACAACCAATTTGATTAAACAACACCTTGGTTAAATTGTTCAAATTTAATCAATGAAATATTGTCTATCTAATACTAATTAATTCCGAAAAAATTCATCGCAATTTAAGATCCGAATTTGGCCCGAAACATCCATCCCTTGGGTGTTAGGGACTGTTCAAAACACTCCCCCCCCCTTTTACCTCCATGGCGTTTGCTCAACGAGTAGACTCCATATCTGCTTGTGGAGTAAATTGCCATCTGTTGTACGAGCAGATTTCTTTTGCTCTTCGAGCAGAAGATTTTACTCGCCGAGCAAAAAACTCATTCTGCTCGTCGAGCTGTTCATTTCTGCTCGGCGAGCTGAATGTTTCTGCTCTCTTAGAAGAATTCATTTCTGCTCAATTTCAGTAGAAACGTTTCTGCTCCTTGAGGAGAAACTAGGTCCTCTAGTACCTTGCTTTCAATCCTGACGTACTTGCCTTGACACACACACAAAACCGTATCCAAAACTTCAAAGAATCCATCAAAATAATGAGTTTTTAAGGTTTAATCAATTCAAAACATAAACTCATGTGGAAACCTTAGCATATCTCAATAAATAGTTAACCAAAATCAAAACTGAGCATGTCACCTTGTTCGTATGTGAGTTAGCTAGAGAAGCGAGCTTGAATTATTGAAATCGGTCATCAGAAAATGAAGATATGGACGATGTCGTGAGTTGTGCGCAATAGAGAGTAAAAAAGAAGATGATGATCTGTTGATGAATTCTGAAACCCTAACACAAAATAATCCATGTGGTGGGTTATATATATATTGGCTAAATTTCACTTTAGCTCAAGCAGCTTAACCACGTACTTTAACTCAATTCTCGAATTATCGTCTAAAACCAATTCTAATACGATTTCATAAATTTACGAAATTTTGACGATGATTTTTTAATAATAGATAACGGCCTTTTCCATATTATTTATTACTCCGGGATCTATATTTTATTTTATTTTAATTCCTTTTGATAATTGAGGTCCCGTTCAATCTCGTTTGATAAAATTATCTATGTCTAAATTCCATGAAATTTTGACCATAGCTTCTTAAAATTATTTTACGAACCTTGACATAAAATTTATTAACTCTGAACTTACAAATTATTTTATTTTAATTTATGGTCTTTTCTTAGTCCCGTTTAAACTCGCTAAAACGAATAATAATTTCCAACTTCAATTATTATTTCGCAATAGTTACAATAGACCCAGTTTGGTTTAGGTCCTTATTATTTTAACTTAATTTGGACTTCCTCAATTTAATTACCAAAATTAGGACGAGTGACACAGTATTTAGTACTTTTGGAAGTACGGGGTATTATAGGCTTGTACTTGGTTCAAGAGTACTAAAACGAGGTGCAGTCAGGATATCGGATCTGGAGGGAAACGAATTCACATAGCCAATCAACATTGACAAGATCAATCTCTTTGATGTATAAAAACAAAATCTTGATGATTTGATAATCCGCAAAGGACGTCTCATGTAATTAAAGATTAGGGATAACTTCAATGAGTTGAAAATCTGAAAAGGACGACTTACGAACAAAAGGCAAGAGAGGAAAAATAGTCAATTACGAAAATCCGCAAAGACTAGTTGACGACATGGGTATGCTCACTTGAAACGAAAAATATCTCAATTGTAGCGGTTATTTAATGAATCAATTAAATAGATTTCTTGTCAAACATGCATGTTATGATTATTGACCAGCGAATGTTCCCAAAAAGAATGGAGAAACGACCATAAATCCTAAAAGCATAATCCATGATGCAATGGAACAAAAAACAAATTATTAATAAATTTTGTAATTCAAAATTTTTCTTATGCACTTCCCAGTCGGGCCACGTAATTGTTGAATGCGAACACACTGTTAGTAGTGGTCCTACTGGGTCAACCAACAAAATACAGAACGGGCCAAGCAAGGTTATCAAACTCTTCATTAAATAATACAGCTCCCAAATTAAAAAACGGAATGCTTCAATGAGGGGGCAAACTAAATTCCTGAAACAACAGGAAACAAGGCCAATTCCATTGAAAAATTGGACAAACTTTTGCAAATTTGATTCACTAAATCCAGAGGTGTCGGGCCTTTACTACCTAACAGTAGGGGGCACCAGGTTCCCACTATCGGACACACAAGAGGCGTCAGACCTCTATTACCAGAACTAGGCATTAAGCCTCCATTACAAAAACTAGGCATCGAGCCTCTACTACCAGACACATCGGGGCATCAAAAGTCTGTTGCGTTTGCTGAATGGAGATAATTTACCTAGCCAAATATTCCACATATTCTCATATTTACAAAACAGTGGGTAATGAGGTCATAGAGCAATTTACTCTAGCTGAGACTATTAGGGTTGTGGATACTAAAAGATAGCGGAGATAGTTGGTGCCAATAGAGTGTTGTAAGAAACTCTGGGGTATCTGCTGGGTAGGTATGACAAACGGGGTTCAACTCATTCCAAATAAAGGACTCGTAAAATGATGAGGTGGTAAGAATGGCTGAGAGGCTATAGGGTATCCTGGCATTTCCCAAGAGTGACCCACTGTCGCATTACTACCAGATGCGATGGTACTTTCCACTAGATCCGTGAGTGGGGATACAAAAGAGCTCCCACCTGAGGGTAGAACCTCCACAAGTCTTCTATCAACTCCTCCCGTCACTCCTGGCGCTACATCAGCCTTAGAAGAACTGGGTATGATCTAAATCAACATGGGGTCTTCTTCTTCCATCACATGTAATTTTTCTCGCAATAGAGATAATGCTCAAAATGCTTAACCAAGAACAACAAAACCAGAAAACTTATGAACTAAGTAGCAAGGAAAAGGATTCCCACAAACAGTGCCATGTGATAAATCACCATATGAACCGGGATGATCTATGCGAGCACTAGGACCTACAAATAAGCAGTAGAGGTTATAAGGAACATCGGAAGAGGGTTTCCGGATGTTCTCTCTAACACCCAAATCAAGCTAATTAGTAGAGAAAGAAGAAAGACGATAAATAAGTGTAAAACATATGAGAAAAAAATAAGTACCTTAGAGTTTCCACGTGAGATGCCTTATATAGGTAGACCAATGATCGTTGGATGAGTCGCCCTTCTTCTCTCTCTACCAAATCTGCTGAGCTATACCGGTTTGTTATTCTTTTAGGATGTGTCAAGCACGTAGAATGCAGGAGATGCTTCTTGTGTTAGAGGATCTTCTGTGGTCCCTACACTCTGCTAAACGTGTGTCTTTTGAGCTATTTTCCATGCAGACATCCCGGGAAAATAGTAATCAATTGGTCGATGGATTATCCGTGATATCAACATCTCGTTATGATACCTGCGTATATGCTCTTCTGGGCAGTATTTCGCCTACACGTATCTCGGTAATCATTACATGTATGTTCCGTCCACTAATAGCTTGTCCATTGATACCTCAGTAAATAGTATGGCGTAGTACGAAGGTGTTTTGTTGGATTTAGTGACATCACATATTGTCGATTTTTTTTTGCTCCTATGTATCAGGTATCAACCCTCATCAAAGTCAGTGGCGGTTAAGAAGCATTCTTATGTGATCCAAAAGGATGTTGGACAAAGAATAAACTTGACAAAGAAATATACGAGGAATGCAATATGCTCGTCAGTGGTGGGGATACTTCTTTTTCACATGATGGTCTTTAAAAAGTTCTCATAGTTTTGATAGGTGTGTTTGGGGGCTGGTGTTGAGGGTTATCGGCATGAAGGACTGTCAATATGGTTTCTCCATTTATATCAATGTTGAACATATAGGCCAAGTCCAAAGGGTGATTAACATCGGCCCAAAATAAAAACAAAATTTTTTGTTTTGTTGGACCAAGAAAGTGCAGATCCTATAGCATAGTGCTTGGCGATAGGGATGCTATTTTGAAAGATGCCGATGAGGTCAGAGATTCCATTAGCCTTCTAAAAATATATGTATTGGCTTCCTAGATGGAAACTTGATGGTTCATAAAAAAACAGGGAGGGCTTATTCTTGGAATAGTACAGCAGTTTCACACAACTCACATGGCGAGGTCAGAATCGGCCCAACAACATAGTCATCATCATTTAGATCAGTTATTACCTCGAGCGTGGATGATGATGAGTTAGATCGTATTATTGAATCTTTCACGGACTTCCATTGTGATTTCTTAATCAACAAGAGACATAATGTTGTGAGAAGACAGATTTAGGGTTAACTTTGTAAAGTAAAATCATCCTGAGCAAGAATATTGTCAATTCGTAACAAGATAGAGTAATATAACTGGATGAACGATAAAAATTGACAAATAACAAGAAGGGATTTTGTAGAGGTTTTAGGTAAGTGGATTCAAAATAGGTAAAAATAATTCCTTATATAGCTTAGAAAATGACATATACTTCTTTAGAATAGTAATCATGACTAGTGAATTAATGTCCACTAACCCTAGTGGGAATAGGGCCTTGACTGAATGGGTTTTAGGAATAATATAAAATATTACCTCAGTGTAGAAAAGATATTAAAAATACCTCATGATTTTTGTCTAATTATTTTTGTACTCTGCGTGTCAAAATATTCAGAATTTTACTCTCATATAACTCTCTCTCTCTCTCTCTCTCTCTCTCTCTCTCTCTCTCTCTCTCTCTCTGGTTCTCTTTTCTCCATTTGTATTCTCTCCTTCTTCATTATTTCTCCGCCGTCGCCTCCTTCATCACCTCCGACATCGCTCCGCCATCGCCTCCGCCATCACCCTGCCATCGCCTTCGCCGTCATTCCACTATTATTTGAGATTTAAATTATCGATTCTGTAATTTTTATGGTTTATTTTAACTTACAGACCTAAAAAATATCGATCTTACAATTTTTCAGATTTCAGATCTAAAAATCTGTAGAAAAAAATAATTTTCATCTGAAAAAAAATAATTTTCTGCAAAAAAACGATTTTCTGTGGAAAAACAGTGTCTGATTATCATATCATTATCACTACGTTATCACGCCGTTATCATAATACTGCAGAAAATAAAAAAAATCTATGGAAAATAATGTTTGATTATCATACTTCTATCATAACATTATCATGGCGTACTTTGTTATAACACTATATTATCATAACATTATCATGACGTACTTTATCATAACAGTATATTATCATAACATTATCATGACCTACTTTATCATAATAGTATATTATCATAATATTATCATAACGTATTTTATCATAACATTTTGTTATACCTTATCATATTATTATCAAACGGTATCATATTATTATCATCAAATTTATCATATTGTTATCATAACATTATTTATCTTTTATCATAACTATATCATACTATTATCATAATATAATCATGACGTACTTTTATCATAACTATATCGTAATTTTTTATCATAAACTTATCATAATATTATCACAATATACTTTATCATAGCAGTATCTAAAAATATTATCATAACATTATCATGACGTACTTTATCATAACTATATCATAACTTTATCATACTATTATCATAATCTTATCATATTATTATCATTACCATATAATATTATGATATTGATATGATAACGTTAATGATATAGATATGCTAACGTTAGTGATACCGAAATGATAATCAAGCACTTTTCTTAATATAAAATCGTTTTTCGCTGCAGTGTTATGATAATGATATGATAACGTCATAGTGATAACGATATGATAATCAGACGTTGTTTTCTGCAAAAAAAATCGTTATTTCAGCAGAAAATTATTTTTTTCATCATAAAATTGTTATTTATGCAGATTTTTTAGATCTAAAACAAAAAAAATTGAAGAGCAATTTTTTCAGATCTGAGCGTTAAAATAACTCGTAATAATCACCACGACTTAAGAAAAAAATTGCTAAAATTTAATATAGAAGAGCGGCGGATTGGCGGCGAAACGACGCCAGATCGGTGAAGGATTGGAGAACGACGGAAAAAAAAAAGATAGAGAAGAAAAAGAAGAAAAGGAAAAAAAAAAGAAGAAGAAGAAGAGCAGTAACTGCTCTGAAAGTATAAAAATAAGTTATATAAGAGAGGGAGTAAAAATATAAATAAGTCAGGTAGTTATATTAAAAAAAGCTACGTCAGAGTAAAAACAGAAATAAAAAAAAAACGGAAAGTATTTTCCATAGTTTTTTTTGGTGAGGTAATCTTTACAATTATTTTCAAAAATGGAGTGTTTTCTCTAATTTTCTCGGAAAAGGAAAAGGCCCAGAGACTAGTTTATGGTTAAGGCCGAATGAAACATGTCCAGTATTTAAATATCAGACTTTTTGGAGACATTATTTACACCGGCCTTAAAGTTTAAGCCATATGCTGAGATGGGCCGACCTAGAAGATTGAACCATGTTCTGAAATTGGCTGACAAGGGTTTAAGGCCCATAAGCCGTAGTTACTTTTCTTTATTTTTATTTTTCTTATTTTTAGATATAACCAAATAAGAGGTTGATCTCTTAGAATATGTTTTTTTATGAGGGTTTGTTCCCAGTAAATAGTTAGAATTTTCATTATTTATATATACACAATTTATCAACAAATCAAAGCTCAACCTTTCTACTCCAATTCCTTGGATTAAAGTAAATTTTTGAATAGAATTGACTTTGATCTTACTTGAATTTTTTAACCTCTAAATTAATATAGAGATAATTAGAGAAATACCTAAATAAGAAAAAAATTAGCAATTACCTACCACAATTTTTGGACTTGACTTATCTACCTATCCGTGTCAGCCAATTATTTTTATACCCTATTTTATTTGTTTTTCTACCTAAAAATTACTCCACATGTTTACAGTGTCTTCTTCTTCTTCTTCTTCTTCTTCTTCAGTTTATTTAAAAAAAATAACAAATCAACAAATTAAGTCTAATTTTCAGCTCATAACATTTTAGAAAATTAATTTTTGTGATTTTATTACTATTTTTAAAGTTTTATTTCTAGTTTTAAATTTATTTTTCGATCCGCTCGAATTTTTAATTCCTAATCAAATCGCTTTAAATTTCACTTAGAATTCAAATCCAACGATCATAACTTTCTCCAAAAACAAAGAAAACTGATAATTTTTTATTTATTTGTTCATTTAAAAACGGTTTCTAACTGTTTCAAACACAGTTTCAAATGCAGTTTCAAACGGTTTCATACAATTTTTAAAAGACATATTTATTATCATTTAAAAAAATTATACAATGATTTCAAACAGTTTACAAGCATATCAAACAGTTTCCAAAAAAAATAGCTTCAAACAGTTTACAAGGGTTTCAAACAGTTTATAAAGGTTTCAAACAGTTTCATAAAACAAAATTTGCAACATTTATCTAAAAACAGTTCCAAACAATTTAAAAATGCTTAAAACAGTTTACAAAGGTTTCAAAAACTTTATAACGGTTTCTAAAAACACTTTAAAACAGACTCAAAAATAACAGTTTAAACCGTTTACAAATGTTTCAAGCAATTTAAAACAATTTTTAAAAAAATATTTTCAAACAGTTTAAAAATAACAGTTTCAAACAGTTTCAACAAAACAGTTTCAAAACCGTTTACAAAAGTTTCAAACAGTATAAAACAGTTTCGAAAAAACAGTTTCCAACAATTTCTAAAATTAATTTAAAAACGTTTGAAACCCATGTCAAAACATCATTATGAAGAAAAAAAAAATTTCAAAAATAAATTGAAAAAAATACCAAAAACGATACTATAATTAAAACAATATAGAAAGAATAAGAAGAAGATTCTGAAAAAAAATATCAATGATGGCGATGGCGATGACAAAAAACTTCGTTATTTCTTGAGACGAATTAGGTCGAATTTTTCATAATGTATTCTTCTTTATCTTGGATTTTTTGATAGAATTTGTTAAGAAATTTCATTAAAATAAAAAAAAAACGTAAAAAAAAGTTGCAGAGAAAGGAATGGAGAAGAAGAAGAAGAAGAAAGAGAGAGAAGAGATGAAAGAGAAAAGAAGAGAGAGAAAAAGATAAAAAAAACATAAGAGTGCACATGTGTCTTACATGAGTGGAGTAAAAATACTAATAAGTTAAATTTTTTATTGGGGTAGAGATAGAAACATTACAAAAAGAGAGTAAAAATATAAATTTTCAAAATTGAAGTATTTAAAACAAATAAATCTAAAAACAAAGTATTTTGTGCAAATTCCTCATTAATATATCGATTTTAGTTTAACTGTTATTCAAACTAAAGCCCATTTACTTTTTGTACTCGAGTTAATTAAAACATTAGAATCGGACGGGGCCTAACCATAAATTCAAGAGATGTTTACATAAATATTAGGAAAAGAATAAACATTTACAAAAATACTATCTAGTTCTTTTTTACAAAAATATAGTTTTTTAAAAATATTTACAAAAGTACGGTATTGATACAAACATACAATTTTGTATACATTTAGTACAAATTCCGTATATAATCCGAATAATATACACAACTCATTAATTTCATATATATACGAATTATATACGATTTAAAAAAATCAGATCTGGTATTTCAAATTCGGTCTCAGATTCGGGTAAGACGGCGGTGTGTAGCTGAGGTGGAGAACGACAACGACGGCGACTGTGGCACTCTTATGTCGTGATGATGTGGTTTGTTAGTGTTGGGTTTTGATGAAAGTACAAAAGAAAAAAATATTAGTGTTTTAAGATATGAAGAAGAGAGAGACAAATACTCCTTCCGTTTTTATTTAATTGTCGCTTTTGGGAAATCGCTAGTATTAAGAAAGTATTTTTCTCTTAAATTACAAATATAAAAACTAGTATAATCCTATTTATAAACTCCACTATTGAAAAATTTAGTTTTGAAAATAGAGTTAATCTACTATTAGATGATTTAGTTTTGAAAAATGAACTATCATTTAATGAATTGATTTAATAAGAAGACTAAATTTGAAATGCTACTGTAAAAATCATATAAAATTTTTAAAATTATAACTATTGATAGACAAAAATATTTATCTAAAGCGACAA
This sequence comes from Mercurialis annua, assembly GCF_937616625.2. Classification (NCBI taxonomy): domain Eukaryota; kingdom Viridiplantae; phylum Streptophyta; class Magnoliopsida; order Malpighiales; family Euphorbiaceae; genus Mercurialis; species Mercurialis annua. Next base: position 39,438,150 of record NC_065571.1, read on the forward strand.
TTAAAAAAACAAAGGAAAAAGTATTTTTGTAAATAAAAAAGCTAAATTAGTATTTTTATAGAAAAATAATATAGAAGTTTTATAAATATATTATATTTTTATAATATAGGGTATTAATTTTTCTAAATTCAAAGATCCAAGTGTTGTATTATTTCCACCCCACTCTATTATATTTAGGGCCTTGTTACTTAAAAACCATTCACTTTATAATTTTTTTTCATTTATATCATGACTTAGAAAACTTTTCAATTGTACCCTATTTTTTATTTTTATGTTTCATCTCTATCCTAATGAGTTGAATTGACCTATTTTCTTTTGAAAATGAGTTTAAATTAGTCCTTCATTTTTAACCTATATTCTGATAAAACGTAAATATTAATAATTTATGTATCTTGTTTTTAATATTTTCATCCTTAAATTAATTAAATTATCAAATTTTTTAGTTTTGGGTACAAATGAAACATAAAAATCGAAAATAGGGTACAATTGAACATTTTTCTAGGTTATGGAATAGATGAAAAAAAGTTAAAAGGTGGGTGGTTTTTAAGTAATTAGGCATATGTTTAGTTGTCTATTCTTTCCTGCAAAGTGCGAATAAAAGTAAGAAAAATGTTATTTAACCCACCATTTTGTATCTCCTTCATTGTCCCTCCTTACGTGGTAGCATTTAATTCGTCTAATTACCCTCCAAAAGTGTATTTTTCAAAAAATAACTTTTAATGTATCCACTAATTTGTTGTCACGCCAGGTGAGTTAAAGAATGTGGGTTAAAAAGGAGGGTTATATAGCACTACTCTAAAAGTAAATATATTAAAGGAAGGAAAAGAAATTCCATTAGTAAAATTACATTATTCTAATGTGTCTATGATTAAAGCCACATAAACCATGTTGGGAAGCACATGTTAGGTTAACATAGACAATAATTTGAAGAAGAAAAAAAGGTTAACATAGACAATTGTTATCCAGCAAACTAAACCTTTAAAAAGCTATATCACCAAAACAACTCATTCTCTCTAAACAAAACAAATGGAAAGTTAATGTTCATATATTAAATATATATATTATTTATTGAAAATTAAAAAATATTTTAAATGTCTTATATTTAATTAATAAGTTTTAATAATATATTTTACTATTTAATTTATATTATTGAGTGTCATTGAATTTTTACTTCCACATAAATACATGAATTGTGAATGATTGTGAATGAAAAAAAAAGTGTGGAAAACTCCAAAGCATTAGGTGAGACATACAGCAAAAAAGATGCCATCTTGGCAGCTGTATGGCAACTATTTCTCATTTGCCACCCTGTGAATCTAAGTAAATAACATTCTGTTTCTCCATCAACCATCTATATATACAAATTTGCAGTCACAAAAATATCAACTTCTTGGTGATTCTAATCTTCTTATTCTTATTCTGTTAACAAATTTTAAACAATTTTCTTACAGAAAATGGAGGCAATGAAGGTATTTGTTGTAATTATGGTGGTTTTGATGGGTATTGAGATGGCAGCAGCAGCAGCAGAAGCACCAGCTCCCACCCCAACATCCCATGCCACTACTGTATTTGTTCCCACATTCTTAGCATCTTTGGCTGCTCTTGCTTTTGGCTTCTTCTATTGAGTAATGCTATTTAACCACACAAATTTAATCCAACTTATTGTACCACCTGACATGGCAACAACAGATCAGTTTAAAGTGGGAAATGGAAGCATACACTTTTGGATAGAAATTGAGCGGATAAAAATATGTCACGTAAGACGGTACAATAAGATGGGTTAAAATTGATGGGTTAAATAGCATTTTTTTTATTATATGACCAAATTATATAGCCTTTAATGGGCATAGGAACTTTAATTTATTTTGGGATTGTTTAGATTCTAATTAATGGTATTCATTTCATTTGTATAATATATATTTTATTGACTTGTGTAATTATTGTGCAATTTATTTTTATTTTTTTTGTCAAAAGGGTGATTAGAATAAAAATATGTGGTTAAGAAGAATTTGATTTGATGTATCATAATATACTGGCTTAATTTACTTTCTTACTTGTATTTGTGATTAATTCTTTGTATTTCTACATTTTTAATTCATTTATTGTTGTTTTGGAATGCCAATCTCCTAAATTCACACTCATATTCAGAGTTGAGCAAAGATTTGAAATAAAGAATTGTAAAATAAAGCTGTTGAATTGACATGTTTTTCCAAATTTTCTTTTGTTACAACACTATTAATTGGCACTGTTAGTGTAAACAGTGACATGATGATGAGCTGTGTCATTTGGCAGATTCTAATGTAGAGCTGTATGAAAGTGATGATTGAGGGACACTATTTTGTGGTTTTGGTTAAATTAAAAGAATTCACCCCAATGTATATAAATCTTAAAGCCAAATCGCATATTTGAATTACTAAACTTGTCAATCTTTTGATATTAAATCTCAAAATTTTAATTTGGCAATATTGAGTCATTAAAATATGAACAACGAATCAACGCGCCTCCTGAAGTTGTAACACATAGTCATTTAATTCAGTTTTTACTTTTTTGAGCTATTAGACCCAATACTATTCATTTTTTGGTCAGATAACCTCATAATTTATATTTTTATTGCAAAAAATAGGATTAGTATAATTTTATCGCAACAATTAGGGAATTTTTTAATTTTTTTTTCCGCATCCCTCGGCTCCGATTTGTATTTCACACGTTTTAGAAATGCAATTATGAGTAATCTGACTCAAAAATGAAAAGTTTTTGGGTTAGTTGCTTAAAAAGGTAAAAATTGAGTTAAATGACTATATGTTACAAATTCAAAGGGGGGTTGATCTTTTCTTCATTAAAATATATTGTGTACTTGTCAAGTGAATGAGACTGAAATAAGTTTTTTAATTATTATTTTTTCAAAAAAATTTATTAAATTCAATCCCTATACTTTTATAAAGAGTAACCTATTCTTAACCAGGAGCTAGATAAAATAATTGTGATTCATAAAAGAGTAAACTATTCTTGCCCATATAAATTGCATATACACTAGAAACAATTAGTGGAGTCTGTCTACCTTTTATAAATAACAATACCTTATGTACACAGAGAAGAATAAGAAAATGAGTAACAACTTCATTGTGGTGGAGTTTTCTTTTTCTTTTTGATAATCGGAGAGGAGAAGCATTTGTGGAAGCAATTTACTGCCTAGCGCTTATACCATTTGAATTAAAGCTCATTGATCATTTGTGATGGAGTTGAAGTTAGTAAACAAGCAAAAAGAACCAAAATCCTCACAAAAATCAACCATAAGAATACAACACTGAACTCTAACAAGGTCACATTAATTTAATCTATTGTAACCAACTGTCCTATTCATATACAATTTCTGTTAGATCTACCTATTTCTTTCTGGGAATTCCAAAAGTAGCCTACTCTTACATTTACAAATAATAGATTATATTCTACACTAAAGCATAAAAAAAGACGGGCCTGATAATACGAAGCTTTACTTAAATCTGTGACTTATCAGGCTGTGACGAAAGCTCCTTATCAGCAAAATGAAGCAGCCTTCTCAGCCTTAAAACCATGTCACAGTGGAACGGGAGTGCAGTTCGTCGCTCCAAATATGCTGGACTCACCGTCATCCACGACAAGGCATGAAGCTCTGCTGCTATAGACTCCAGAATTAAGTGTATCTCAATTTCACAATCCATAACATCCGAGCTTGAACTTCGCACACCTTGTTTCCCAATTCCTCTATTAGAATTTTTTTCTTGGGCGCCGCCGTAATAGTCGATAAGACTGACAGAAAGAACTGCAGGCCATTCTTCCTGTGAGTTGTTTCTATAGTCTTTCCTCATACAAGGAACAGCTTTGGATACCACAAAAGCAGTGGAGAGAGGAATCGCAGAGCCCTTACTATGAAGGAGATGCGCAAGTGGTGGTGATTCAGCAGTCAGACAAGTTGGAAGCTGATTAGGTGTTGGCGGAAGGAAGCGCATGCTGGGTGATGGTATTAAGAGGTAAGATGCACAAGAGGAACCCAGAGACTTTACAGGAGTGAAACCTTCCAAATAGTTTGATGCATTAATACCACTGCCACCCTGCATTCCCCCTGCATATATTTGGAGTCTATGTTTCAGTACAACAGATTCAAAACCAAAGATGAAAGCAAAACTAACTTATAAATCCTATCATAACTTATCATGATGCTATGTGATTGACGACTCTACCCAATAATTCTAGAGCAAAATGGCAACAAACTGTTAATTCATTGATGCAGGCAAGGCAGAGAACAAAGAAGTTTAGTGTTTGCTTTAACATCTACAATTTTACCACCCAAAGGCACTTTAGGAGCTTCTCGGGAGTTCTAATTAGTTTAAAAAAATTCTAGTTAGTTTTAGGTTAAATTTCTAGTTTCAGATTACTATTCCTAGTAGCATTAGAATCTCATTTCAGTGTGATTGCCTAAATCACTTCTAAGTGCAGCCCTTAGAAGATTTTCTATCTTTTCTTTGTTTTTTTTTTCCTAAAATCAAAACTGAAAACCAGATTTCAGGTTAAATTTCCACTATTCTCTGCAAATTTTTACCCATAGGGCAGTTTACCCTAAGCTGTCCTGCATTTCTGGAGCTTATAATTATTGTTCATTAGTTGAATTTCAAGAGTATAGAGCTATTCACATATTAAATCAAGAGAGAAAGAACATTCTAGTTGAAAGACCATCCAAGAGGAAATTAGTATACAATCCTTTGCTCAACCTCGACTTCACACATCCCAAACTATGCTCTACACCTTAAAATTGAACCTTAGGACGAGCATCACAAATTTCATGCAGGTCGACCAAAACTGACATATCTTATAACATGAATCTGATAATCTCCAGTCAAATGGGCAATTCACGTAAAAGTTGTCCAGTTGTAATGCGCCAAAACGCAGAATAAGAAATTAAGAGAGAAGTTTTTATTAACTACAACAAAGAACACTCTAATCTTAAAATAACAAAGAAGCGAAAATTCAATGTCACTCGCATGTACAATGAGTGAAAAATATGTTGAAAACAGAAAAACACAGCGCAGTAGAGAGGTTTAGCTTACCAGCAAATGGTGAATCCGCTTGAAAAACCAGATTCAAAGAGTGGTCAACTGAAATTGAAGCAAAACTGATGCTCTGCACCCACTGTAGCATTCCCCTTGAGTTATCAACCACGGTATGTCCACCTATAATTTGTTTTCTTACAGAAGATTGTCCTAGACCACCCTTCATAAAACCCGAGCCTTTTGAGTGAGAACTATACAGTGGACTGTGTGAGGAAGGAAGCGTTCTCTCTTGAATTAAACTCATTTCCTGTTGCTGCATGGTAGCTCCATTGCTGCTTGCAGACATCCCATCTGGCACAGAGCGGCGCAGTTGCAATGGCCATTTCTTCATCTCAGAACCTCCAACTGAATAAACAGCTTTCTGCCATTCTGTTAATATCATTGCAGGGGACAAATGTATCAGAAATATGCTTAGGTAATCAGAAATTGTCTTCAACTATTCAGATACAAGTGAGTAGAGTTTCTGTGACAGTGGATGGGGTTGTAAAATCATGCACTTTTTCTTCAATAGAGATTAATTACTTATTTATTGAGATGTCAGAACTGCTGATAAATTGATACTTCTCCATGATGCAAGTTCACAGAAAGTTCATAGTTCATACAAAATTAAGAAAAAAACCATTAATTCAAATAAACTGAAAAGTGCTTTTGTGACCCCAAACGGGCCTTTAGTTTAATTTTCCACATAATAAAATTTCTCATTCTGTAAAAATGTAGATTTCAGGCAATTGGTGCAAATATGTAAATTACATGGAAAATCTACTGTCCGAATATGCAATCAGCATCATTCTTAATATTAGACGGAAAAAAGGAATGGAGGAGACTAACATACCTAGGTACTCAAGTTCAAAGAAATATCCAATGCGTGTAATCACAAAATCTCTGGGCTTTGCAGCACCAATATCAGGAGAGGAGCAAGCCTGAAGTATCTGACATCCTTGCTGCAGAACTTGCACAAAGAGGCATTGCAAGCCCTTAGTGTCCTGTCGGCTGCTGATTCCTCCAAAAGGGAATATATGGCTATCAAGCAACTCTCCCCTAGCATCCGTCCAGATGCACACTAACCACCGCCAATCCTCTGTCCACCCATAGCAACAATGTAGACTTGGAAGAGCCTTTTGATAACCCCCTCCATGTCCATCTGGCTCAGATCCATCAAGTTGAGAGCTAGAACCAGTATCAGCAGTCACTGCTGAACTTTGCATGAAACCTCCACTGCTATCGTCAGATAAAGCCTTCGAAGATTCAGCAGTTGAATTGCCAAAATTTGCAGGTGCAGCTGCCTGCTCTAGAGAACCAGGTTCCGAAAGAATAAATAGTGGCTCAAACAGGTAGCGAAATTCATCTTGAAAAAAAAGATCCCCATTTCTGCTTGGATCACAGTTCAACCCTCCAACCCTTGTCGTCTGCCAGGAGTTATCCCAAGTACCTGGTCTCAAACCAGCATCATATTCACCCTCTCTTGGAAGTGTAGGCCCTCCAAGCCGAGGACCAACACAATCCTTCCACATAGATTGAATAGAATTCATTTGTGGCATTACCAAATGAGATCTTCCAGATGATGTTGATGATGGTACATCATTTAAAGGACCTTTTGAAATTCGCCTAGCCTTGTTGTATACAGTGAAAGCAGTTTCTTTAAGAATGACAAGCTCATTAAGAGCAGGACTTGCAACTCTGAAAATGGCATCAACTGTCACAACTTGCAATACTAGTTTGGGAACATTAAACCCAGCAACTACAAGAACATTTGATGTCGAAGCTTCATCCACAACTGCTGAGCAACTCAAAGCCTTACTGACCTGACTCAGCAAGGGTGGCCTCCTCTCTCTATCTGATGAGAGAAATGTCGATCCAACAGCAACACAAGATTCAATGACAGTTTGTAGAACTGCAACAGGCTCAGGAAAGGGGCACACCACATAGATAACCTGAGTTAAAAAAGAAGAAAAATTTTGAATCAATTCTATTCAAATAGTACAACCTATGTTATATTCTCAACACGGGTTATACCAACTAAATAAACTACTTGCCCAATATCTGCTAGTACCAAATTCAACCATAAGAATGCTTTACAGATTAAATGATAATACAGCACCTTAACAAATCAAAAGTTACCAGCAGCTTTTATCATAAATGGAGAGTTATTGCCATTAAAGCCACATCATGGAAAAGCTCATAAGAACATTAATATCTCTTGAACTACAAGTTATCAGGAAAAGCAATTCCATAACGATGAAAGAAAATAGGAACCTGCACCTACCATACAAGGGCCAGCATTTCCTTCTTTTGGATTAGCTGATAAACATGGACCAATTTTTAAGGCTTTAACAGCCTTTGAAAGAGACTTGAGATAGCTTGTCATGTCCCAGCCATTGGACAGAGAAAGAAAATAATCACTTATTGAACCAACAAGAGATGTATTACTGCTTTCTATTTTCATTGATTGTGGGCAGTCGAGCAGCACAAAACCAGAATATGAATGTTTCCCTGTGTCTATGTCCATTTGATTCCCTAAACTCTGAGGTTGATGAGTTCCCAATTTGCAAGCCTCGTAAACTGGAGGAGAAAAGCTCATTGTAAGACTCAGAATGTTAATCTAGTTAGTTTATATGCTGAATAACATCACCACACCAGAGCTAAATTTGAATATCACCTTGCATAGTGCAACAACAAAGCTTTCCCCTTTGACATGAAAACATTATATAATTGCTACACATATTACTACTGGTTTGTATGGTTCAAATGCATTCCATAAAACTTTATGGAATCCATTTATACATAAACATAATTTGTGTTTGGTTTAATTAAAATTTAATTAGGAACTCTACTTTTCATTTTTGTAGAATACGTCATGCTTAATCCAAATAAATTCCATTTCGAACGGAACAAATTATAGACTAGAATTGAACTAAATCAGGGGTAAGACATAAATAATTGCTACTCACCAGTACCAAGTTGTTGAAAAAAATCAGCAGCAGCAGAAGTCAGGGGGTCAATGTCTGGACATATAACACAATAAGTAATCTGCAGCAATTAGTGAAGAGTAAAGTTGCAATATCATTCACAGGTAGAAAAAAATGCAATAAAATCAGACATGCAGAATCTATATCAATGCTTAATAATCTTACAGGTTTTGGTGAAGCATATGGTTCAAAAGGAGCCTTTTCCCAGAGTTGTAGAGAGCTTGTAGATGTCTTAAGCCAATCATCCTGATACCTATAACGTATACAAGTTTCTTGCAATTAGAACAAAATGAAAACCAAAACAACAAAAGAAGAGGAGATGTCAAGGAAAATATATGGGCATTCAATTCTAGGAGTTTTCCCCTTATCTCTCATGCACAGACTAAGGGTTGTTTATCGATACTATTTATGTCATTCCCAAACAGCTTACCACCACTAAAAGCAATCAGATTAGAGTTATAAGGATTGGAAGAAAATAAATTTTGACGAAAATCTATCAGGTGCTCATGTGAAATTGAAGTAACCGCAATAAATACCCAACAAGTATAGCAGGGGATGGGATAACCAAGACTGTTGGCTTTCGGGAACATAATTGCTGTTCTGACTCTATTTCTTGGCTCAGTCTCCTTTGTGTAGAGTCGTCTGTCTTTGTTCCATCAGCTGCTGTGATTGCTAAGCCGTAAGTCACCTATAAATTCCAGAACCAGAATAATTAATCAGTATACCTTTAAGGTAAGAAGATGCACATGCACCAGCAGAAGACTGGGCTGGGTTTATTGGTTCTCCAGCAGATAAACATACAGTGCTTGAAGAATCCTTGCAGTCGCTCAAGGTAGACTCAGCATAAGATCCATCGACTGTGGAAACTCCATCACCTGACTGACTGCGGCCTCTGCACCAATCAGTGACAGATAACGGGCCATCCAAGTTCCCAAAGGCAGATTTTAAGGCTGTCTTAATTTCAGTTTGAAGCAAGCTAACCACAGAGGACGCGTGAATCTAGCCACAAGAAATTAAAAAGAGAAAAAAGTATTAATAGGTGAAAAAAGAGAAGAGACAAAATACAAACAAGGGGACTTTGATCATTGTGAGAAGAAGTCCAACTTGTCCAAGTGTGTAGCATCTAATTGACCATATCCAACAAGAGTGTGTGTGTGTGTGTACAAAAGAACAGCTTACATCAGAAGAAAGCGGATCCACTAACTGCATGCCGGCAATGTCCAAGGAATGGCAGGAAGCCAAAGACCCACCACAGCCTGCATGGACCATGAAAGGCCCACAAGAAAATCCGCGCCTCCAATGCTCTTGTAATGCAAGCCAACCAAAAGGACCATCTCCACAATCTGCATCCAGAGCCACATCAACAAAAGAAGTGGCTTGCTGCACAAGTAATGCCATTCCATCAAGTAACTCCTGTAGTGGCTGTCTATGTTTATACGAAAGCATTCTTTCATCATTCAATGGATGATGGGGTAAGGATGGACCAGCTTCAATACTAGGTGAATTACTAGGTTTGTTTACTTTAGGAACTGGAACAGAGCGCCAAACACCAACAGGGGCATGGACGTTACCATCTAGCACTCCCACATCAATATCACCAGCAATTCTAACAGGTATAGATTCTTTCTTCCTCACCTCATACCTGCTAGATAGATTGTCTGTCATGGTACTTCCCTCACCCGGAAGGTCACTCAAAACAGAGCTGCTGCTTAACCTACTTAAGCTTGTAGGTATGTGATTAGACGAAGACACCAGTGTGTGCCTTACCCTGCACATGGAAGCTTGAAACATGAGAGATTCAACTTCAGTTGCCAAAACAGTCTTCGAAGTATGTAGGAAGTTTTCTGATCCTGCGTCAGATTCAGCAATTTTCTTTGGCACAGATTTAACTGCAGTAGTAGAATTGAAGGTGGAGATTGGAGATCGCACTATCCCATCAGAAATAGCAAGGCTGCTAGGTCGGGCCAATGATTTTCTATGACCGTGATCCTTCCCACTCTCCATATGAGTGTAAAATTTCTTCGTGTCTTGCCGTGCAGCACCTGCTTTTGAATTCATATACATGCTATTCTTCTCGTCTGATCCATCATAGCAAGGAGAAGAGGGTGGAGTTGCACCATAAGTGTAATTGTTCAGACTTGAATTTGAACTCTCAACTTGGCGAGACATTGGACAATACGGACTTCTGAAAATTGATGAGGACGACTCACTTACATGGGTTTCAACAGATCCATACTCAGGAGCAAAGGACATAAGAGCTTCAGCTTTGATCAAATGCTCGAACTCACCTGTACAGCATAATGAAGTCTTGTTCACTGGACCTGATGTCAGAGACTCAAGGGTGCTTTCTTGATTCTTACTGATGCACTCATCAATGGGTCCTGTGGGAGGTGGGTTAAAGCTCTCAAACGATGAAAAACCCACAGGCAAAAGCATTTGATCTGCAACATCTATTACCCCGATAGGACTGCTAACAACTTCTCCGCAATCTGGAGCAGACAATATAAGAGCCTGCGACTCTGCTGTACCAGGAGGCTTTACAACATCAAAGCAAAGATAGGGTCATGATTAGATTCAATAAGAGCTGGACAAATTCAGCTTTCTGTTCTCCCTATATAGTACTATTTACTTTGTTTATTGGAGCCAACTAAGCTATTTAAATTTCAAAAGTATGAGTTTAGGAGAAGAACGAATGTTGCACATATGTTTTATGACAAAGAATATTGAAACATTAACCCAAGATGACTGGATTCTCAGACAATGATAAATAATGGTTATGGCCATTTCTATTCTATTACTGAATGATTTTCTTATTTTAATTATTCAACCAAATAAGAGAGAAAATCCCTGAACCTTAGGGAAAAGGGGATTAGACAAAAAATTCAGAATTTATAAGTTGCAATAGAATGGAAAAGACAAGGATAAAGACTCACTAAAAGAACGTGGTAGAAAATCTAGAAAGGAAAAGAGAAAAAGGAAAAAGCATACTAGTAAAAGTAAAAAAAAATATAAGTTTCTATATTTGTGCTGTCCAAAGCAATCTTTAAAAATTCAGATTATCTTTTCCTGATCACCACTCCCTTTAGCAGCATTCACTGGTTTGGACCTTAATTTGAAAGCCATATTCCAAATGACAATGAATGTCAAGTACTTTTTGTGTAGCATATTTCAGTCTGAACTTGCAAAACCAGTGAGACCCTCTGTTGCTCACACATCCTATGAATAAGGCAAACCCAATGGAAAGAAAAATGTTTGAACTGAATAACTTCTTGTTTAGATTAGGTTCAAATATATTTTCCCATGCTATTCAGCAGCTTGTATCTGTTTTGGTGTCAAGGCTGATCAATAAACAAGTTTCCACTACATAACTGCCAATTGCAGTCATTTCGATGTGTGATAATCTTTGTCTACTCTATACCATCTATACTTTCCTCAGATCAACAGTAAAACAATTTTCAATGCTATTATAGCTTTCACAGAATATAAAAATTACCTCTCCAAAAGGCAAGGCGTCATTTTCAAAGAAGTCGTGAAAATCACCGAACTCTGACAGAAGAGCTTGGATATTAATCCCTACACCTCTGTCATCATCATCCCAATCCAAATGACAGTCGATTGGATCATTTCCAACTCCTGTGATGGAAGCATGATCAAGGGAACCAAAGTCAGACTTGTAGGAACCTTGCATTGTGACATTTTTCGTAGAACCCATTTGACCAAATGACTCTGGCATCCCTGAACGAGGACGCTTAGAACCCTGCAGTAGCATAAAAAAAAAAACTTAAATGTTTCTTTCATTAACAGAAAAGAATTCTTAACATGAAAAAGACACAAATACCCGACTGCATTACAAAAAAAAACAAATCATGAGACTTTTTCCACCTCAATTTCTTTTGCAAGCTTAATTTTGATGAAACAAGAAATGCATGCACATGCACAAATATTCAGGGAGACATGGAGACAAAATGTACATTAATAAATGCACTAGTGCGGGATTAATATTTACAAATTATATAAATGAAACCATAATAGCACAGCCAAAGTACAATATCAGATTATTAAAATAGCAAGCTCAATTATCTCAGCAATGTGACGTTACAATGGCAGGACCACTATTCACGCATCTAAAGAAGAATGCAAGCCCACTGTTGCTCGGACTATTAAAAACTTTCATATTGATCTTATATCCAAACATCAATTTTTGCACAGCAGGGTAGCATTTGAAGCTCAATCTGACAAGTTCAATTGTTTTGTAACAGCATATGTAACACAAGCAATTTACACGAAAAAAGAAGAATATATAGATGATAAAAGTTAACAATACAGATATATAAAATTGCAATACCGATTTGGAGCCATCAATTTCCATGCGATCATTAGATGATAGACCAGACTGTCTACATGATAATGAATCTGCATCTGCCTCAAGGTCACCAGCTTCTCCAGTCATTTTGAGGTCACTATCACTAGAGCTGCTGCTTATGGAACCAATACTGCTACTATTACTATTGCTACTACTATCATAGCCATGTCGTATACGCATTCCAGTAGATGCAACCCAAGATCCTTCGATGTTATCTATATCACCACCCCTGAATAACAAGAACATTTAGAGCCCATAATGAGGATTCAAGACATAACCTAGCTTTCAACATTATCATGCAGTCATCCTAGCAGTCATCTTCTTCTAGAAGTGACTCACACTATAATAACTTTCTTACTGAGCTGTGGATTCATAACTTTACACTGAGTTTCATATGGTTTCCCAATATTCTTTTATTTTTTCTTATAACAATTGTATCAGCATAGAGAAAGGAGAACCCAGAATAAAATAAGAACTTGCAGAAAATTTAAGAATTGATGTCAGAATGTCCAAAAAGAATAGAAAAGCACAAACCAATGCATAAAGAAAGATGAACCAAGCAATGATGGACCTATCCAATTTTGGAGCCAAAATCTGCAACAACAAAAAAAAAAGTAAAAGGACCCATATTAGTTTAGGTCACATGTACCAAAACATTCAATTTCAAACAAACAAAAATAGGGACAACGAAGAAGTAATTTTAGACAAATACCCAGAAGCAACACAAAAACATGCAACAAAAACCGTTCAGTTTAATAATTATCCACATATGCAAAAGTAAAGGAAAAAGGAAATTGATATTCTATACACAATCAACCTGTATATGTTAGGTTGGACCAGGATAGACGATTCAGAATACACTTCCTTTATTTTATATATAAAGACATCAGTGGATCAAATGCACAAGACCACATAGGGGCAAATTTTCCAACATTCCAACTAGAACACCTTGAACCAAATAGGGAATTAGTTAGAATAGAAGTCAATGTAAAAATACCTTTTCAGAGAAGATCTAGCATATGATGCTTGCAGGACTGGAACAACAACTGCTTCCGCTGGATAAATAAATGTTCTCTCGTGTGTTGATGAACTGTCCAGTGATCCCTTTTGATCACCTCTTCCCACAGATGGGGATTCCACAACATGATATTTAGTTAAGTTCCTGCATGAATTCAAGTTCGATAACAATCCCTTCTCACTTTCTGATCTAGGACAACCAAGAGTCACTTCAACATAGCAACTTTGACCCCTCATCAAGCATCCAGGCCCTTGAGAAACATGATATGGTAAACCTTTAGATCCATCCGACGTCCTCGACTTTCCGGAACTGCTAAACAGAACAATAATGTGGTAGAAAAGTATTAAATCAGAACTCTCATCATCTACTAGCATGACTACCTCATCCATTTTTTGACAAAAAAAGGGGGCTGAGTATCAAAAGGCAAATTAAGGAATAAATCACCTAAGATAAACTTGCTTGACAAAATCATTTGGAAAATATCCTGTCAGCCAACCACGCATTCCATGAGGAGAAACAATCACTGCAAAAAACAAAATGACAACATAGGCAAAGGTGAGGAAGAAAAGCTGCATTGCTGGACTTTGAGAATCATGGTCATGCAGGAGCCAAAATTTTAATAAAGCAATGTGGAGGGGAAAGGGGGCTTGGTCAACCTTAATAGCTCCCCAGTTAGTAGCATTGCCAAATTGCATTAGAAAAACTACAGATGAAATGATGTTCACAGGTTGAGCAAGTCTCAAAACCTATATCTGCTCAAGTATAGCTATTTCTGTGAAATATTTGTGAAACGTCCCATTGAATAAATGGACTGCACATGGAATACTTGGTATTGGCGCATATCACTGATTGGGGTACCTTTTCCTAAAGTATTATACCCAAGAGAAGACGAAACCTAAACCTTTTACACAAAAGTATTAATATGTTGATCATTCTCTCCAAATCAAATTATCACCTCAGATATGAAATGCAACATCCATTATCTCCTACAAGGATAATCATAAAATAAATTTGTACTTGAGGAAAATGAGTTCTAAAATAATAATCCTTTCAATTTCAAGGTAGCACTTCAAACCTCAATGTAAGAGTCGCAACAACCCATATATTATCCATTTGAAATAGCACTGCATGCACCAATAAACTTGTACCCCAAGAGCAAAAGAGTAATGCCATCCACCAACCTGAATGGCACTCATGTCTACCTGTTATGGTTCTTATTTCTCTACCAGGTGTAAGTCGCACATCTCAAAATGTTATACATTTTTGACAGGATTTTGTACTCCCTTGAAAAAACCGAAAGGAACTGTTATTGAAACTTGGTTAAGCGTGAATTTCCTTGAACATACATCAATCTATCATGATATTTTCTAGCACATCAAAAACTTCTATTCTTCTAAAGCTAGAAGGTTGTCATGGGTTTGAACCCCTGATATCTTATGTTTCAAGCAGTTAATAATTGGACAGCCTTATGGCAATTTCTATTCTTCTTTTATGACTGTAATTAATAAGGCTTAATACGGTGGAAAGCAAAATAAATGGATGAAGAAGAGTGTCAAAACAGATCTTTTTGATATGGGTTAAACAAACATACATCATCTGTAATGATCCAACAAACCATATTTTAACTTATACAGAATACCCGCATAATATTACAAAGAAAAAACCTGGAAGTCTGTAACCAGAAGTATTCGTAGAATGCTTTAACACTCTTTCTATGTCATCACTTGAAAGTGCTCGGATATGCCTACAAATGATCAAGACAAATTAATAATTATTTTGACGTGCTACCACTATTCCAAATATTTTTACTACAAAAGCAACTAAGATATGTAATTTCACCAACTTCGCAGATATTATAACATGCACAAAGATTGCCTCTTCTGTGGCAGCAAAGATGAACTCAACTGTAGGCCGTCTTCTGCAAAAAGTACCAATGGAAAAATTACTAAAAGAAAATAGTGTCATAAAACTAAAAAAATAGATTGAACTAGGAGACAAAAACAACTATTTAAAAAGCATAAAAATCAGCATATAAGAGAGAGAGAAACTCTGTAATAAAGCAGCTAAAAAATTATTACTTAGGCAAGCACATTTTTGGCACCTATATATAGTTCTATACAGGTGGTTTGCTCATTGATTTAGGAGTAACTAAAGTTTTTCCTATTCAATACAATTCGACTACTACTACAGTTTAAAGGTAAAACTAGGTATTGAACCAAAGTTGAATCATTAATAACCATCTATGAGATGCAATACTAGTAAAGCTGTCTTATGAGAGAGGGCAACTTTAAATATAGATTAAAAAAGTTAGCGGGCTTGTAAAGCATATAAAGGATAACCAAATTGTTCCTTTTCAGATGTCTATGGATAATTCTTATGATAATAAGCAAACACTTGTCACTTTCTACAAACCATGCCTAATCACTCCTGCGCTAGAATAAAGGGTTGCAGCCCAAAAACAGAAAAAATCAACTTTCTCAAACAAATTCTCTATGCAACCAAAAATAAAAGAGAATATTCCCTTATCAGACTTGGAGATCATTTTTTTTCTTCACTGGAATTCCTACTACCCATATAATTTTGGTATCAGTAAAGGATCAGATGCAAATATGAGTGCCCAATTTCTCCTTCATGGAACCCAACTACCAGTACAGACATAAGTTAATGTGATATTATAACACCCTTAAATTTTTGTTTTAGCTACAAGGAAAAGAAGTGTTTCATTGTAGCAACGGTCGCACGTGATAATCTAAAAGTAGAAATTTCCCCCAACTCCAAGTATGAAAATAACTTATTTCAGAGAAGGTATCAGCAATTATAACCCAGAATAATTGCAAAGAGAACAATTCTAGAAGCATCTTGTCTTACATTAAGATTAGTTTTCCAACCGGTGATCTCAATCTTGTATAGCCTCTTTCTAAAGGGATAAAAACAACAATTTAATAAAAATTCCTCAACCCCAACCAGTAAATCTACTTTGAGATGCTCCTTTAAATGTGATAACTCATGGCATCCCAAATAGAAAAAATTTAAACAATTCACCAGACCAGAATCCATAATAGAGGCCAAAACCCCCTGCCGCTTTATTATCAAAATAGTCATTTGTTTACATGACATTTGACTAAACTTATAATTATTTTAATTCATAAAAAAACTCATATGACTAAAGCGTAGTTCTGTAGAGAGGAGAGGAACATTTGTTTATTTTAATAATACATCATTTTTTAGTATAAATACCAGATTTAAATGCTTTTTGAAAGAATCGTTTTGCTTGAATTCGGTTTCTGTGAACACATTCTCACAGCCTAATTTATTCTTAACCGCAATTGGACTCCATTCGTTGAGACCCTCAACATTTAAAGCCACAATAATCTCTTGCCAGAAAATATCTCTGTACCTTAGACATTAAAAGTTGCTATTCCATAAAGCATTTTAAGTAAGGGAAAATGTCATAAAAATTCACGAACTTTACATGTTTTCTCATTTTAATCATGCACTTTAAATTTTCTCATTTTCATGCACGAACTAACACTTTTTCTCAAATTCATGCACGGTGCTGAAGTGTCACGGCTCCATTGGTGTAATTCGTTGAGGTGGAGGTTATTTTACACCAATGAATGAGTGCCACCACCGTGTATGAATTTGGGAAAAAGTAGTAGTTCGTGTATGAAAATGAGAAAATTTAAACTTTATGATTAAAATGAGAAAACGTGTAAAGTTCGTGATTTTTTTTGACATTAACCCTTTAAGTAATAAATCAATGGGTGGGGGAAAATCCAACTAAAATGAAAAGAATGCCACAGCATGGTTGCTCAATTGCTTGTGTTTTTAATTGCAACTCGATATGTGCTCCTAATCAGCAAAATGCAGTTTACAATACCACAGGAATGCCTATGGACTGGGTGGGTCAAGCATACTTCGAAAGGAAAGCTATTATAAATAAACAGAAAGTTAAAAATAGATTCCATAAGTTCTAAAAAAATGGATTGGCCGATTGGGTACATGCATATTGAGAATTGAGCAATAATAAATGCTTAACCAGGAAACTCAAAACTGTGGCATTATTAATATCATTGTCATTAATACTAATTAGTACTATATAAAACTGATCAAGTTATATACATCAGCCTGACTACTAATCTAATATCTACGAAGTAGAAGCAACTCATTCTAACCTGACGAGTGCTTCACTTTGAGATGGGTGATACTTTGTGAATACACTTCCAAATCTCATATAAGAAAGTCCAGCAAGTGCTCTGCAAGTTCAGTAGAGAAATTTTCAATAAAACAAATGATGAATAACAAATATTGCCTAGAATATAGAACAGAGTTTACTTTTCTATAGAATTCCTCAAAGATTGGGAAAGGGCTGCAGCAACTTCTTCAGAGTCCCCAGGAGCCGCCCAAACTCCAGATGCAATGACTTCAAATAATGCACAAAAATATCAAAATATTAACAAGATTAACATAGACCATGTTAGTAAATATGATGAAAAGAGCATATCCCAAAAGAAAATAAAGGGGAAAGTTTGAGTAACAATTGGGTGGGTAAGAGCAAGAACATCCATATCCTAATAGACAAACTACAGAGATGCAGAGAGAAACTACTAAGAAGTTGAGAACAAATGTTACCCCTTAGCCTAGAAACTGCAGCTTGAGCACTCTCAACAACAGATGAGTGTGACCCGGGTAGAAAAAGCCAAAGTTTGATTTTCTCATCTGTCAAAAGGTCATAATTAAAACACAATAATTATAACTCTAATTAGCTTTTCTCAGCTTCTAATTCTACATAAAAAGAATCGTCCAATATCCGGTAGATAACCAGTAGGTGTAATCCTTACCAGGATTGTGCAAACCCTGAGACGGATCCCAAGGTCCAACGAAGGCATTGGTCCATGAGCTGAGAAATCCATCTTTCTGCAACTGTGAATGAGACCAAAGCACGAGCCATGTGGCAGCATCTTTCTGTTCTAACTTTACGCTGTCGAAACTCAAAAGACATGCATTTTAATCAGTGATCCCATGAAAATTCTTTTCTAGCTCCAACCGAAAAGAAAAAAGAAGACAATGAACAGACAATTGCAGAAGAATTAACCTCTTATCTGGTAAATTGTTCAACTCCGATTCGTTGGGGATAAACTGGAACCATGATAGTTGATTAAGATTTGCCTGGAAAAAACAGGTAAAAACATAAAGATTGAATGTTCCTAATAAAAATGGTAAAAACAAAAAGATTGAATAAAAAGAAATAGCATACAAGTCTAAAAACATTTGTCCACATCCCTAATAGCTCCGCACTTGCAATCTACACCCTCGAACGCATATCTTTCACCTGCAAATTTAACTGTGAGAGCCATAAAATCAGACGAAAATTAAAATTTCAAAAGAAAACCCCAAGAACGAGAGAATCAAACAGCAAATGATAAAATTTGAGACCAAGAACTAGCGAAAACCCTAATTTTGAATTTTACCGTTGTTGTGATTTACTTACACTCAGCTTACAAATTGAATATTTGCTGAAAATGAATTCTGGAAACTGAAATTTGAGTTAGTGAGCTTTTTATTCTCTATGTAAACACTTTTGCTGGTTATTATCAGGGTTTATAAAACCGGACTGGTCGGTCGGACCGTATTAACCGGGACCAGCTGGCTGTCCGATTAGAAAATTGTTCCAACTGCCAACACCTTATTTTCCACTGAGTTTATAGAACTATAAAACCTCCACTTAATAAACATGAGCAAGTTGCAATGAGCCGCTCACATTTGATATGATTGCCATTTAAGTCTCTCTTGTTTAAAAATTAAACTATATGCCTCCTCACATTTGCTTTCGTCAACAGTTTAGTCTCTCCATCTATATTAGTTAACGAAGTCAAAAAATTTAGGGGTAAATTAATTTTCAAATCCGAGGGAAGAAATCGTTGACAAAAACAAAAGAGAGACGAAATCGTTGAGAAAAATAAAAGTGGGGATCATATAATTTCGTTGACTTTGTTGACTAACATCCGAAAATGGACGAAATGACTAAATCGTTGACAAAAACAAAACAGAGGGACTATATCGTTCGATTTTAAAAAAAAATAGATTAAACTGTGAACTTTGCCAAATATGAAAGATGTCATAGTAATTTGCTCAAAAAAACATCATGGATCTATTTGGTTCAAATTATTGTAGAGCTTCTTACCCAAATAACCAACATTTAACAGTTTTTTTACTTTTATAGGGCTCTAACTTTGACATATTGAAACTACCATATACGGACATATTTATTACTCCCTCCGTTTCAATAGAGTTGTTCACTTTGAAAAAAAAAATTATCTCAAAACTCTTGTCCACTTTTAAAAAGTAACCAACTTTTACACTCAATTTTTCTATATTACCCATATTTAAAATCCAGTAATGAGTAAATTAAAAGTAAATTGCAAGTGGACCCTATATTAAATAGGGATATGACAAGAAAAAAAAAATATAAAACTCATAAATAATAATTGTTTTTCTTAAACTTTGTGATAAAGGCAAACTGGACAACTTTATTGGGACAGGGAGTACTTTTATACCATCACCACATACAACGCTAAAAACACAAACAATCATAACTTCAATTATTTTCTCTCTCTTTCTCATTTAATTCTCTCTTCCTCTCAGTTCAATTTTCTCTCTCTATATTCATGTTTTTTTTCACTCGCAGGTCACCTCTTTTTTACCGTTCTCCATTTCTCTGCCCTACCGTCTTCCGCTGCAACGTTTTCTGTTCCTCCGCTCCTCTGTCATCGTTTTCATTATCGTCTCTGTCGTCATCTTCGCCAATGCCATCATCTCCTTCGATCGTCGTCGTCATCTATTTTCATTTCAGATCTACAATTTATTCATTGTTCTTCTTCTTCTTTTTTATTTTCAGATCTACAATTTTTGTACTGTTTTTTCACCATAATCCTTGGAATTCACTTACAATCTTCATAAGTCAAGAGGATAGCTTGACCTAGCGTAAATGAGATCTCCTCTCCATAAGATCGCTTCATGGTAAAGGAAATTATGAACTTACCATAACCAGATAAGGATGGGTAGGCAAACTGGATTAATATAATGCTAATTTTATGTTATGTAAAATAAATATGTGGTTTTATGGAATAATTTTTTGTTATTTCTGCATTTTTGTGTTCGGTTGTATTTCTGTGTTTTTATTCTGCATCGCGATTTGTTGATGACGGTTGATTGCTGAATTATTGTAATATTACAATGTTGTTGATTGTATGTTGACTTTATGTTGATTTTGTGTTGATAATCAGTTAGTATTTGCTTGATTTTCACATTAGAAAATTTTATTCTAAAAAAAATATTGGTAAATAAGATAATTTTTTCAGTGAAATAAATTTAAAAAAAAATTAACTGACACTAGATAATGATATGTTAGTATTATCATGTTGACATGTTGTTGATTTCTTGTTGATATTTTTGTTGATTGCACAGTGTTTAAAAAATATATGTTTTATTTTATTTTTTATGTTGATTCGTTGTTGATTTATTGTTCACATTATGCTGTAAGTATTTCAACTCTTATTCATTTTCATCTTGTCCAGGCTAAAGCAAATAATACACCAATAATAATACAAGATAATGATGCTTTGGCTTTCTACTTTCAGATGAAAGGAAAAGAATCAAATCCAACACAATTTCAATTTGCATTGAAATTGAAAAAAGAAATATGTATCATTGCATGTATCGTCATCGAAACAAAACTTCAACATAAATGCAGAAGTTTGTGACTAGCGAGACTACTCAATAAATGTTGATAAATCAACTAATGTTGATAAATCAACTAATGTTGATATTTCCAATTCAGTATCAAACATGTTTCATTATGAAACATATATGGGATGGCTGTTGACATGCAAATCGGCGTTGTCATTACTGATGGAGTCTGCCTTCTGATCCGGTGAATGAGACATGCAAAACAGGGTAGAAACTAACTAGACGGTGGTTATCTGATTAACTCTCTGATGCTAAAGTTAGTTTAGAGCTTTCAGTAGTATTTTTAATATATTAATGTAGTTGTGTGTTTAGGCATACCTCATACTCCTTTTATAGTAGATGATTGCATACCTAGTAGAGTCGTAATAGGAAGGGTTTGACCCTGATTAGGAGTAATCTACCTTATTCAGACATGAGTCCTATTTAGGAACGTCTTCGTAAATAGTCTCGTCTTTCTTAGTTATGGCTTATCTTCCTAAGTTGGAGTTCGCATCCAAATAGGAGAGATACTTCGAGATTATATAGTAGATCTGGTAATCTATCTGAATATCAGGGTCGACGCGCTTTGTCCGAGTCCTCAGGGATTCGGTTCTGGCGAGTCGTTTTACATCTCCAGCAAGATTTCTATTTTTCTTTTCTTTTCCACCTGTCGCTTGCTGATTCTTTGTTGTAACTTGATGTATGTTCGTGTCTTGTTCCTCGTATTTAAACTGTTCATGTCTCTTCTTCCATTTTTACTTATCATATTTGAAATCATTCCTTTTTCTCTAAAATCCTTCTTATTTTCCTGCGATCTTCCTGTGTTTGATTATTCATTCTTCAAGTTTAAGATTCCAGGTACTTGTGGTTGAATTAGAGATTTAGAATAACTCCTTTGCTTCTTTCGAAATCTGCATTTTCTGATTGCTTGTTGTTTTTTAGATATTCTGGGTAAAACTTCCTTTAGTATTCTTGGTGTTCTTGATTATTTCCTTCGTTTGATCTTGTTTTTTGTCAAAATTTGAATAATTCTTGTTCCTGCCTAGAATGTCGACTAGTATGGCGAAGGCGGCATATGCTTAAATGGCCCTTACCGATTCCTAGCTTAGTGAAGATGAGGTCCGAGATATTTATTATAGATACAATTTTCCTTCTGAGTATAGGGTAAAACTTACTGGTTATGGGAAACCTGCTTTCGGGTCTCCCGGTTTGCCTTGTCGGGCCATCATTTTTTAGGAGCAGCTTGTTGCTGGTCTTCGGCTCCCCTTAGATCCCTTCTTGATAGAGTTGTGTGGGGACTTAAAGATTTCTGTAGGACAGCTTCATCTTGGGACCATTAGTGTCCTCCTCGCTTTTGTCGAAGCATGTAGGCTTCGGGCCAATCCCCCTCTCTTAACGTCTTTTATTATTTCGTAGAGTTAAAGAAGTGTGATGCTTGTTTTATCTTTGCGGTTGGTCGTAAGGGTCATTCGTCAATTTATTTGCCCTGTTTGGACAATGGTTGGCGAAAATGCTTCTTCATAGTCACTCACAACTTTACTTTTCTTCACTTTCCTGATGGCTTTTCTATTTATCGTCTTTCGAACTATCCTTCTCCTTTAAGTTTGTCTGAGTCGATCCTTGCTTTTGATTTGTCATTTCATAGTATTTTCCAGCGTCCGATTTTAGATGTTATAGTTAATAGTTTCCATCGATGCCGATGGCTTCCTTTGGAGGATCTCTCGCGTGGCTTGGCGGATCTTTATTATACGTTTCTTAAAGGTATTTATTTCTAACTTTGTTATTTTCCTTTTCTTTTGTAGGATGTCTTCTTCATCTGATGATCTGCTTTCCGGTTTTAAAGTAGATTTGGACGTTCCAATGGACGGTCCTGAAGTAGATGTTGTTGCCGAGCCGATTCCTGAAGATGAGCTGATTCCTGTAGACACCTATTTTTCGGACAGGTAAAAAGTGATAAGGAACTGAAGCGTCCAATGATGATTTCCAGAGAAATTCGTCCGGGTGACGAGCTTTCGATTTGCTTGCTGGAATCTAAGCAGGCGTAGTCTGTGCCCAATTGTGAACCTGGAGGATTAAAACGTAATTAGGCGTATCTAGCCTATAAAAAAATCCAAAGAAATTGTAACCTGAGTCTAGAAATTGGACTAATTGTCATATCTTAGAAGTTTATTGGCCAATTTGCAAGTTTGACGGACTGAAATTGACCATGACCAAACCTATCGGATCCAAGGAACCTTTTTTAACACTTTCGGGCACCAAAATGCACTTTTACTAACCTTTTACTTACCCACCAATCCTTAATACGAATTTAACTAAAACATTAGAGTTTAAAGCTAATCTTAACACCTAATGACTTATCACTTCACACACTTTCACCCTAAAATATTCTAGAATATTCTAGAAGATTTTAGAATATTCTAGAATATTCTAGAAGATTCTAGGAAACCCTAGGTCACCCCTAACCAATATAAATACAGCCTTAAGCCAGCCTGGCTAAGGGTGGCACACAATCCCTAGAAATTAGACAGTAGAATTCGGCGACACCACACACACACACTAAAATCGAGTCCTGAAAACACAGATACGTGTTAGTTATCCAAGAACGCAACATCCGCACGGATTCAAAGCTGGATTCCGCATCCACTTTGCCAGCAGACGAGCTAAGGACTCAGACCGGTAATTCTGAGGACCCTCAATGTTATTCCTTTGATTTTTCCATTAAACTGTATGCCATAAATATCATAATTGCTGTGATTGTGTGTTTTAGGATATGTGTTAGCTTATGTCTTAATTTCAGCCAAAAAATTGCCATAATTAGCTTAATCATTAAAATTGCCAAATTGCCATGAAATCGTTGAAAAAGCATGTCAATAACTGATTTAATGTGTTTGAATCCGGAAACTCAGTAAATCATAGCTCGTAGGATGCATGCTAGATGCATTTTTAAGCTTATTTGCCATAAAAAAAAATCTATTTTCGTACTTACTAAACTGAAAAATAAATTTGTTTAAATGAGCTTTAAACACTCTAATTATGCTCTATTTGGATTCCTTGTTCGATTTTATGCGATTTTGACTACTTTTGCATGAGAAAGAGAGTTGAAACGAGTGAGAACGAAGCAAAACAAAACGACCCCTGAAACTGCCGATGAACCGCCGCCACGTCATCCTGTCGGCGCCAGAAGCTTAAGCTGGCGTCGTGCCCCTCCTTTTCCAACTCCCCAGATTCGCTCTCAGATCCTCCAGACTCCAATCTGAACTTCAAAACGTGCTTCTGGACTCATCCGGACTCCAAATCAGGCCCAGTTTGAACCCAGACGTAGATAATTTTGTGTAGAATAATATTCTGTATTGTAGCAGGCCAGACCCGATGTAAAACAGACTCAGAATTCCAAATATGTAACATAGTGTATAAATCGGGCCCACCAAACCAGCGACTTCCTGAGCCGATTCCGGGCTAACCCAAACTTGGAATCGACTCCGATCAAGCCAGTAAAACTGGATCGACGAGACGCACAACTCTCGTAATCTGACCGAGAGCCCATTTTGACCAGACCGATGGTCAAAACCCGCGCGAGTGCCAGGTACTCAAAGCCAACGAGGTTGAAAAGTATCTGTAACCTTGTATGTATATCCAATTGCCCCTGAGCATGCTAGCACTGTTTACTGCATTCGAAAAAGCATTCCAAATCAAATAATAACCAGTTAAAGGACTAATCACCTAAAATTGACCCATTAATGCAATTTCATCCCATCACTTAGACATCGTAGGACTAATATAAAAATGTAGTAATGGTTGTATAGGTTTTTTCAAGGCTCACCTCATAAAATCAATCAATCACATTTATACATCCAGTTTTAGGCTTTGTGCATGTAATCAATCTAGACCAGCCAGACTTTTGCTACTTGCTAGAAACCTCTAAGGTTAGATGAATGCTTAGGAATACCTGCTACTTGCCTCAAATATTAGTCCAGATCGAGTCATATGCGCGCCAAACGTGTTTACAGCTTTCATACTTGTTTATTTACAGCTTTCATACTTGTTTATTTACATCTTTCATATCCTGTGAACTGTATATACTGTTGAGATGAGATATAAAATGAATATGTCCAGTAAATAAAGCCGGTAACTGATAATCCAAGCACAAGAGTCTCGGGGAGGTCCACGAACCCTAGTCTTTGGTCCGATGCACGATAGTCTTACCGGAGACAAGTAAGGCTGTCTAGTCGGTTAAAAGGCATTTCCTAGTTAAACTAGGTGGCAAATCCATTTTTCAAACCATTTCCAAATCAAGAAGTCATCTATAAGCCTTGGGCGAGCGGCCCCTGAACCCCGCTCCGCTCATAGTAGGTTTCGGCGATCTTGGAAGCATGCTTAAAGCTTCCTTGGCGATCTCCAACGCGCTAGGCTGCACAACAATGTCCTCTTCTTCAACAATGGGAATTTGAATGGAAGCATCCTCTTCCCTAATTTCAGTGGATTATGTTCCTTTCGACGACTCCACTGATTAAGCCGTTTCAACAGCAGCAACATCATCGGTATGCCTAGATTCCGCTACTTCGTTGTCATTATCATGGTTTGAAGTTTCAGAATCAATATCAGCCGACAAATGGCTTTTTCCGGTCTATGACCAACAGGCTTACGCCCCATATCAACAAACAATCAACAACAGCCTGAATTTACAAATTCAAACACAATGAATCACTGCAAAAAAAATAAAAAATAAAATCAATAATAACATAAACATTAACATATCCAAAAAAGAAACTAAATCAATTTACAAATAAAATCACTTTATAAACATGCATCATATATGAAAATCAGTTTGGCTAGTGAAATCAAAATTAAATTAAAAACCTAAAACATGTACAAAACCTAAATCGAATTAATAACAAATACATCAACACAAAATCATAAAGAAAAAACATCAATTCACCTACTAAAATTAAAATTAAATTGAAAACCTAAAACATGTACAAAACCTAAATTGAATTAAAGACAAATACATCAACACAAATACATGTAACAAAGAAAAATCACATTTCAAATTTTAAATATCAAATGCATGTCACAACAAGAACTGAAAACAGAAAAAATAAAAAAACCACACAGCACTTACAAATTAACATAATTAAAGGTGAAAAAAAATTATTACAAAATCATAAGATAAATCAAATTTACAATGTTAAATAACAAATGCATGTACCAATAACCACTGAGGACAAAAAGTTTAAAGAAAACAGAGCTATTACTGTTATATAAGCACGAACAGATGAGAAAATGGAGAAATAAAGATGAAAAATTAGAGTAATAATGGAGTTGTGGAGAACCAATGGGAAAATGGAGAAGAGAGTTAGTTTTCTTAGGATTGTGATGGGCGACAATGGCGGAGAAGAAAGAAGAAATCGCCAAATCAAAGGAAAATCAAAAAACAGATGAAAAAGAAATAATTTCAAAAAAGAGAGTTAGTTTTCTTAGGATTGATGGAGTTTTCTTCAAATTGATGGTGTGGTAAGTAAACATTTGGGTTGGACCATATAAAAGTAAGAGAAAATAACAGAACTATTACAAAAATCCTTTTACTTTAAAAAATGCTAAACACGCTGAATTATATCATCAGCACGTGAAAGGGACAAAAGTTTACATTTTGTACGAAGTCATTTAGAATTCGCCACGTCGCACATCCAGCTCATTAATGTGCTGAGAGTCAAAAAATCAACACCGCCACGTGACCCAGCATTTTGCAACTTCAATTATAAAGCACGCTCCAATTGAATTGCGACACATCACCATAAATCCCTACAATAATGCGTGTAGTCGAAGCATATCCTCCAACGTTTGAATCGTCCATTCAGACTGGCCGTCTGTCTGAGGATGAAACGCAGTGCTGAAGTTCAATCGCGTTCCTAACGCGTCTTGTAGGCTCTTCCAGAAATAAGAGGTAAATACAGAACCTCTGTCTGAAACAATTGATACGGTGACTCCGTGTAGGCTCACGATCTTATCGATGTATATCTGCGCTAACTTCGCCGCCGAATATGTCGTCTTGATCGGTATGAAGTGCGCTGACTTCGTCAAGCGATCCACGATTACCCAAATGGAGTCAAAACCTTTCTGCGTCTTGGGCAATCCGACTACGAAATCCATCGTGATTTGCTCCCACTTCCACTCTGGAATGGGTAACGGCTGAAGAAATCCGTAAGGTCGCTGATGCTCTAGTTTGACTTGCTGGCAAGTCGGGCATTTAACCACAAACTCTGCGATATCTTTCTTCATCCCACTCCACCAATACGTTGTCTTATTGTCATGATACATCTTTGTAGAACCGGGATGAACGCTATACATCGTTCCATGCGTCTCTTCCATGATCTTCTGTCTCAAGTCTTCCACGTCTGGAACGCACATTCGATTGCCATATTTCAGTATTCCGTTAACGATACTGAAATCTTGACTCTTTCCTTGCTGAACTTCTTCAATTAAATGCTTTAATTAAGGGTCATCCGCTTGCAATTCCTTGATTCGATCTATCAACGTCAATCGAATCGTTAGCTGAGCCATTAGACTTCCGAGAGATGAAATCTCGAATTCTACTCCTTGGCTGAACATCGTATGAATCTCGTTAATTAATGGTCTTCGCCACGTCGTCGCAATATGCGAGCGACTTCTGCTGACTTTCTGCATAAGACATCTGCCACGACGTTGGCCTTGCCTAGATGATATTGTATCGTGTAGTCGTAGTCTTTTAGTAGCTCCTTCCATCTCCTTTGTCTGAGGTTTAGTTCTCGCTGATTGAAAATGTACTTTAAGCTTTTATGATCTGTAAAGATCTCGCATGTGGCGCCATATAAGTAATGTCTCCAGATTTTCAGCGCAAAAATCACTACTGCTAGTTCTACATAATGTGTCGGATAATTCGTCTCGTGCTTCTTAAGCTGTCGTGAGGCGTACGCGATTACTCAACCATGTTGCATAAGGACACATCCTAATCCCACTCTTGACGCATCACAATAAACTGTAAATCCTTCTGTTCCTTCTGGTAGCGCTAAGACTGGTGCCTTTGTCAGACACTCTTTCAGTTTTAGAAAACTGAGTTCACACTGGTCCGTCCAGTTGAACTTCGCATTCTTCTGAGTTAACTTCGTCAAAGGTACGACGATCTTTGAAAAATCTTGTACGAATCGTCTGTAATATCCCGCTAAACCAAGGAAACTTCTAACTTCTGTAACCGATTCAGGTCGTTTCCATTATATCACAGCCTCGATCTTCTTTGGGTCAACCTTGATACCGCTTTGTGAAACCACATGACCTAAGAAAGCCACTTCCGTTAGCCAGAAGTCACATTTAGAGAATTTGGCGTAAAGCCGATGCTCTCTTAACGTCTGTAGTACTATCCGCAAATGTTGAACGTGCTCCTCTTCCGTACGTGAATAGATCAAAATATCGTCGATGAACACGATCACAAACTGGTCTAAGTATGGCTTGAATATTCTATTCATCAAGTCCATAAAAGATGCTGGTGCATTCGTTAATCCGAATGACATAACGAGGAATTCATAATGTCCGTATCGAGTTCGAAAAGCAGTCTTCTGAATATCATCGTTGCGAATCTTCAACTGATGGTAGCCTGATCTCAGATCGATCTTGGAGAAATACTTTGCTCCTTGTAATTGATCAAACAAATCGTCGATTCTAGGTAACGGATACTTGTTCTTGATCGTCACCTTATTCAACTGTCGGTAATCGATACAAAGTCGAAGCGATCCATCCTTCTTTTTCATGAACAACACTGGTGCGCCTCATGGGGATACACTTGGTCTAATGAAACCGCGATCAAATAACTCTTCTAGCTGATCCTTAAGTTCCTTGAGTTCTGCTGGCGCCATTCGATAAGGAGGTATCGATATCGGCTTCGTGCCAGGAGCCAATTCGATACAAAACTCAATCTCGCGATCTGGGGGTAATCCAGGTAATTCCTCTGAAAAAACGTCCGGATATTCTGACACAACTGGTACATTACTTATATTTGTACTTTTCTTCTCCGCGTCTCGTACTATCGCTAAGAATCCTTGACATCCCTTCTTCAACATGCGACAAGCTTTAATAGCTGAAATAATACTCGCAGGAGATTCTGTCTTATCACCCTGAATTGAGACTGGTTCAATCCCAGGTGTGTTAAACGTTACCGTCTTCTTCCGGCAATCCACATTGGCGTAGTGCTGAGCTAGCCAATCCATTCCTAGTATGACATCAAAGGCTAATGCCTCAAGTAAAATCAAATCAACCAACAAATCTCGTTCTTGAATTCTCACAGGACAAGACGGATAAACGATACTAACTTCCACACTCTCGCCAACTGGGGTAGCTACTGACAAAGGATTCCTAAGATACGCTGGTTGCACCCCTAGCTTACTCGCAAAACTAGGCGAAACAAAAGAATGCGTAGCGCCCGGATCAAATAAAATTAATGTGTCTTGAGTAGCGATAGGAAAGGTACCTTGCACTAGAACATTGGAAGCCTGAGCCTCCTGAGGATTCAGTGCAAAGACCCTAGCCTGACTCCCACCAGCCTGCGAAGTTTGACCAGTACCACGACCTCCGCCGTTCCTTCCTTCTCGATTTGCGTAACCACGGCCTCTCTGGCCAGTGAAGGTACTCCTTGTCTGATCATACCCTGATGCTGCCTGATGCGCAGTTCTCTACTGCTGATAAGAAGGCTGCATCACAGTAGTCATCGAGCCTTGGGGCATCTGCCTCGGACAATCTCTAGCAAAATGGCCTCGTTGACCACAGTTAAAACATGCTCCACTAGCAATGTAGCACGCGCCGTAATGTCTCATATTACAGTTCAGACATATAGGAACTCCGCCTCCCATATCACTCATAGATCTGGCACCAAATCCGGTGCCTGAAGTACTGACTCTAGTTCCATATCGAGCCCTCTTATTTCTCTGCTGACGTGATGGGGGTCGAGAATGACTTCTAACATATGACTGGGTAGGTGCGCTCTGTACGCTGCGGAACACATCACTCCTCATAGGCGCAACATTGGAAGGATCGGGAATCTTCCCAAAACGGATAAGAGAAACTTCCATTTGCCTAGCGCTATCGATCAGTTGCACTAGGGTTCTTCCGATATCAGACGTCAGACTCACAAATTCAGCTCCTAAACCCTCTACAAACCTTGAGTTCACTCTGGTTGGGTCTGCAGTCAGGTCTGGTGCAAACCTACTCACTCTGGTAAACTCCGTTACAAACTCTTGCACAGACTGATTGCCTCTACTCAGGGTCAACAACTGATTACGATAACTCCCTGTCACCGCATACGGTAAGAAAAATTTCCTAAAACGATTCACGAATTCAGCCCAGGTCATATTGTCCATGGTTGGCTGAATGTGCTGCTGAAACCAATCTTTCGCGGGTCCTTTCATTGACATTTCCACCATGATGATGGTTTGTCTCTCATTAGCTTGTAGACGTCGAGCGTTACGTTCTACTTCTTCGAGGAAATCTAAAGCATCGCCAGAGCCGTTAAACTTGGTTGGCTTGAGGCGCATGTAAGCCAAGACGATGTCTCGGTCAGTAAAAGCAACATTGCGTAACTGTTGCTGCTGTAGTTGTTCACGATGCATATTATGCACCTCAGCCTGATTAGCTTGCATAGCCGCAATTTCCGTAAGGAATTGATTCAGATCAAAACCCACAACATTAGGTTGCTGCGCTTGCACTCCAGGTGCCTGCGCCTGGGCCTCTTGGCCACCACCTCCTCCGTGAACAGAAGACTCATCCTGAGCTTCTAGATGGACGTCATGCGCCCCTTCTATAACATTTTGTGCTGCAGCGGCAGCTCGCTCTTCTTCTTGTCGTTGGTCAGACATCCTGACCAAGACAAACAGCGTTACTTAACCACATACTCGCATATTATCGCAACCGTATATCGTATTAAACACGCATCTCATCACATGCGAACACACACGTAAGACAGACTCACATCCTAGAGGGAAAGCTGGAAGTTTGAAAAACAAATGAATACGTAATAAAGACAAGACAAGACTCGAGTTCTATGTGCTGTAGTAGAATTCCTAGGAAAATCTTAATCACATAGCACTTAACAAAAGTAAGCAATGGTAACTGGACCATGCTCTGATACCAACATTGTCATGACCCAATCTCATGGGCCGAGACCGGCGCTAGGGAATGGGAGTGATTGCTCTGAAACCCGTAGCAAGCCTAAAAACGTAAAATAATTTTTCTCGAAACATAAACGTCATGCATGATAGATATAAACATGTGTCATGCTATTATCACATGCCAGGCATACATATCCTCTGGCAGAATTAACATCAAACGCAGCAAGCATAAAACATTATTAACTTTAAAACATTAAAGTTATATTTACAGAAAACTATACATTACAAACATTTATATACTGCAGCTCTAAGAGTAAAATATTGTTTCTTTACATACTTTCAAAAATACATACTTCTGAAAGTAGGATAGAAGTCTGTTACTTCAAAAGCGTCTTTCACCTGAAAGAAAGTCTGTGAGGGGTCAGTATATTGGGATATACTGAGTGAGTTCATACATTTACTAATAAGTATTCAAATAAAACATAAAACGATATTCAATCATATGCAGCGAAGTATGAGATCCAATTGAAACCCTATTCCTCGAATATACTAATCATCTATCATGCAACCTAATCATTAATATCAAGTTGTGAGTCCAACTCACTGGTGGGTCCAACCCAGTAGATACGGGGACTCTAGGTTACACCGTAACCGAGTGCTCACTCGTATCAAAATCATACCTCAAATCTCGAATTTCATAATCATAATCAACTCACAGCTGTATCAAATCAAAACTGGTGATCACGCAGTCCTATTGCCGCTCAATAGGTAGCACGTTCCATCAGATCAATACTGGTTTCAAATCAAGCGTATGCGCAATTCATATAAAAATTCCGCATATAAAACATGCAACTCAAACATAAAGCAATATAAAATAATTGCTTGAATAAATACTTTAAAAGCAAATCGTATAAACTCACAGAAAACGCTTATCCAAAAATACGTCGGGGCTTAGGAACGTCAAGCTTCCCGAACTACTGGTCCAGCTGCTTCTTGCCTCGCCGGATCTAAAACAAATTTTAAAACATTTGACTTGTATTAGAATCATATCCTAAGATTGACTCTAGACTCGAGACACGACACGCTGCACTCATTAACCGTCGTGCTTCAAACGTAATCTTTTCCGATAAACGAATCATAGTTCTTCCGATCTTAATACTTCTCGATTCAATTCTCAATATAGAATATAGGTTTTCTTAATAAAACCAATTGATATCCATAAACTAACTTATTCCAAACAACTAGTCATAATTTACTCGTTTTACGTCCGAATCTCGCATTTTCGGAGTCCGGGAGTCGATATCGGGATGGGGAATCATCAAATAGGTTATTAGGATCATTCCCCTTCAAAAGAAGGGTGGTGCACTTCGTGCACCCCCTAGTGCACGTCGTGCACCTCATTTGTGCACGTCGTGCCCCGTCGTGGGCACGACTCCGACCACTGAAAACGGCCATTCCGACGTGCTAAATCAATCCCGAACTCATCCAACATCCACATAACATCCTAATCTATCCAAAAACACATTAAAAACGTGTAAAACGAATCGAATACGGTTTCGCGATACGGTTTCGCCGTAACCAAATTTTCAAATCATTTTTCCATCAAATATACTCAAATAAACGACAAAACAACGTGCTTACCGTGATTACCCGTTGAAATAAGATATATTCGAGTTATTAAACGTCGAAAACGGACGAGAAACAGAATAGTACGAAGAAAACGTAAGAAACGAATGAGAGAAATGAAAGTATCTGATGCTAAGCTATGGATCCTTCCTTCTCATCTCATTCTTATATATATATATATATATATAT
Source organism: Mercurialis annua (assembly GCF_937616625.2). Classification (NCBI taxonomy): domain Eukaryota; kingdom Viridiplantae; phylum Streptophyta; class Magnoliopsida; order Malpighiales; family Euphorbiaceae; genus Mercurialis; species Mercurialis annua. Next base: position 39,471,251 of record NC_065571.1, read on the forward strand.
ATATATATATATATATATAACGGATAATTTGCACTTTAGTCCTTGAAATTTTTCAAAAGTTGCAATTTAGCCCAAAACCTATCCGCGTCCAAATTTTAAACGATCTCCGATCGACTCGAAACTTTTACCATAAATACTATAAATTATTTCGCGGAATTTGGCGAAATAATTATTATCTCGGGATTTATAATTTATTTTATATTAATTTTCGAATTCATTTCCTTAAATCCCGCTAATTCTCTTAATAAAAGTTATTCTAAATTCCCGATATAATTAAAATAAATTCTCCTTAATTTAATTTATCGGAAATCTTGACACGTGGCACGATTTAATTACTTTAAAAATATTTGGGGTATTACATACATACATGATATATAAGTAAAAAAAGAAGTAATAACAATATAATGTCGTCATAAGATTTATTATTAAACATTACAGAACACCATCCTAATCAACAACTCTATCTTCCAAATATCAAGCCCACAAACACTGCAATACATAGGCTATACCATCATCATCATCAATAAATTATATTAATATAAATCTAACTGAGTATAAATTATAACATAAAATAATAATTGCACTTACACATAACGTTGAAATCGCTAATTCAAACAACTCAAATTTACAAAATAATATTTTGTAATATGAATGCATTAAAAGTAACAAATCTAACATTGAACAAAAGAATTTATGTTATATAAACAAAAGAATTTACGCAACATGATGCAAAAGTTAGCAAATGATAATTTGCTAATTTATATTATAAATATATGATACATCTTTAATACATAAATAATACAGGATCATGGAAAATATCAAAGTGTAAACAACATAGGTAATCATGAATCTAAAACTCTAATTTTTTTCCGAATGAGCAGCATTTCCCAAAATCCTTCTGTTAAGCCATTATATAGGAAACATTTTTCCTTAAGAGCATTATCACATGCTTCTCCGAGCAAAACATAAGAGAATTGTATGAGTGGTAATTGCGGTAAATATCAAAATAAGCAAGCAAATGGTTGTTGCCTAAGCATTAAAATGTAAAAGCTTAATGCCATCATAAAAAAACCAAGCTTAGAGACATCTCAGATACATCTCAGAGACATCTCAGATACATCCTCACACAAATTAGATAAAATTTTATATACATTTTAATGTGTGTGAAGTAGGAGGATTCGACCCCGACTCTCCGCAGCCAATTATTTGACCGATTTAAATGAATTAAAAATTGGTACTAATTAGTCCTTTCTAAATCCGGTAACACCTAAACAAAAATAATTCTATTTTAAATAAAGAAAAATTGGTCAATACTTCAATAGCTCCTCATAAACACCCTTAAATGAAGCCAACCACATGAACTTCAGTTTTTCAATCAAATTCCATCCCCACATTTCAACTTGTCATTTTCCTCCTTCCCCGGCACTTTGAATTTCATGGCGTGGCTGGCATGTCCATATTTACCAAAAACAGAAAACAATTAAAAAATAAAAGGAAACATTATATGATAAAATAAAAACCAGACGATAACACATTTTGTAGAACTCAAAAAGATTGAACCTTTTTGCATCATTATTTTCAATTTAACAACTTTTTCTATTTCCGTCATTTTCTTACAAATTTCCCCAAATGTACAACCCCTTTTACTACTACTACTCTTAAATGTTCTAAAATAAAATAGTTGTAAGGTTAAGCCTTTTATTTTAGAAAAGATCAAAGATCCAATTTCGGCATCCAAAAATTCATTTAAGTATTGCAATTGGAAAGATGAAATAGACTGAGAAAAAAATGGAGAGATAATAAGCCTTAACCTTACAGTTGTTTTGGAAGTGTAAAAATAAAAACTTTACCATTCTTGAAAACATACTGACTTTCTTATTAAATCCTCTGTATTTTTCAATCTTTGCCTTCATAATCTTAGCTTATTTCTTCATCAAATGGCTGACTTCCTTCCCGGTCGCCACCGGGAAAAACCCACCTCCTTTACCGCCAAAACTCCCAGTTCTCGGAAATCTCCACTGACTTGTGATGTTCGTCCACCGCTCTTTATTACCACTATCTCAAGGCTACAAGGAAAAGAAAAAATGGGAGTTAAAACTCAGAGAAAATAGAGGTTTTGAGAGAGAGAAAGAGTTGATCAAAAAGGAAAAGAAAAACATCACCTCTGCATGTTAAAATATACCTTACACGGAATATGGAATTTAGTGCCACATGTATGACTAGGATTAATTTCGTACATTTTGTAATAATTTACCGTTTTCAACTTTTATTTGTAATATCAAATTAGCATTCAATGAAAGAAATAAGATGAGTTAGCATTTTTGAAAAGTCTTAGCGTTTTTAGTATTTACTTGTAATTTTTCCTAAAAGTAAAGACTGGTCCAAATCCGATATTCCATATAAAAAGCCCATCACTAAAGTCAGATGGGCCTGATCTTCCTAAGTGATGAATGTAACACGGTCAATATATTTTGAGAAAATTACCCTGATTACTGGCTTAGACCATTTTATTTTGAATTTTACTAGAGCAAAAGTCCATTTTGAATTATACTACTCCCTCCGTCCCAATAGAGTTGTCCACTTTACCTTTATCACATAGTTTAAGAAAAGCAATCATTGTTTATAGTTTTTGTAAAATTTTCCTTACTTTTCTTGTCATACCTTTATTTAATGTAGGGTCCACTTGCAATTTACTTTTATTAATGGACTTTAAATAGGGGTAATGTATGAAAATTAAGTGTAAAGTTAGTTACTTTTTAAAAGTGGACAAGAGTTTTGGGACAAAAAAAATTCTCAAAGTGGACAACTCTATTGGGACGGAGGGAGTATTACCAATTTTTTAATTTGAATTTAATGATTTTACTTTACACAAAGATACTTTTTAAATTAGCAAAATACAACTATTCAAAATGGTAACCTCCCATGATCCTCTCATTATTGGTAACCTCTCACAATTGATTTGTATGTTTCCATTTATCTTAGATTTTCCATATATTTTTGCCAGATTTCTCTCCATTACTCTATTAACCAAATCTTTCCATTTATAAAACAAACCCAATGGCAAAATCAAGAAACCTTTGAAGTAGCAAAATCAAAATCAAGAAACCCTATGCAATTACCGCCGTCTGAAAAGATGAAGAGATTGTCGTCGTCCAATCCGAAGATATGTCATCCGTCTCTTCATCTCTCTCAGCCCTTCTCTGACGCAAGCCCTACCCGTCAGCCACTATTTTGTCTCAAGTCCGCCGCTGCCTCGGCGCCGCCTTGTTCGTATCGGTCATCTTTGCTTTTTTTTCCTGCTTTGTTCCGTTTCCAGAAAAGTGTAAATGGAATACCTCATGTCGCCATGATGAACAAATAAGAATCGGGGATCAGATCGCAAAGCAACATCAGTTTTTAATTTGTAATTTTATGGCTTAATTTTTTTTTGGTTAACCAATGGTGTACTAATGGTACACCAATAATTTTGTATTTGAGTACAATGATGGTTAACCTTAAGTAATCCGTTGGCTTTCCTCCAATGATGCTCTTTAATTTTCTGATGTAATTTTTTTTATTTATGTATTTGTAATTGTTTGTTGGTTAACATGATATTTTTTAATGAGTAGTAGTATACTATTAGTTAACTGAAAGTAAACCCAATGTCCACCTAAAGAAATCTTTGAAGTTGTAAATTTATAGATAACATGAGAATGGATTACAAAATAATATTCTACTAGTTTACTGTAAGTTAACTTTTATTTTTCAACCAAATGTTAAGTTATTAGAAACAAATTGATGTTTTTAATGAGTAATAGCATACTATTAGTTAAGTGCATGTTAATTTCATATTAACTTCATTTTTCAACCTAATGTTAAGTTATTAAGAATAAATTGATATTTTTAATGATTCGTAGTATACTATTAGTTAACTGAAAAGTAAAACCAATGTCCACATAAAGATCTTCCTTCCATACTCCGTCATAATAAATCAAAACTTTCAATGTTATCATTCTTGCATTTATAAAATAAAAAATTTGTTAATTTTCATATTAGTTAACCATTAGGTAACTATTAGTAAAATTTTATTATTTTAAAAAAAATCAGATCGTTTTTTTGTTGAAAAAATAATTACAGCTGGTTTAAAAAAATTGTTATTTGTTTTTTAAGAATCATGTATTTGAATAGTCATGTATTTGCCATTATATATGGGAATTACATTTGAATTTCTTATTTTGCTGGATTTTTTTTGTTTCTCAAATACTTATTGTTTTTATTTTTTAAATCATTTTATTTTTTTGGTTTCCCTTTTGCCGTTTATAGCATATAATTCAAATTATCAGTTACTATAATTAAGGATTATTAAAGATTCTTGAATATTAATTGCTACAGTATATATTTATGTTTTGAAATTTTGTAGAAAATTTTGATTCTTGTAACCACTTCCTTCCTTTTTTATAGTTGTAATCCTCAAATATCATAATGTTATTTGTACAATTTAAAAACTTAAAAAGTATGTCACCAACTTTTTTTGGTAAACAGTAAAAATCTAATTAAGTATAATCATGTAAGGCACTTATTTAAAGAAGCTATATATTTTTCTACCACAAGGTCAATTTGTTACGAAAACACTGTTGACAAATAATGTTGTCAGTTACCATTGATTATACCCCAAATATAATAGAAAAACATAATTATTGTAATAGAATCAAAATAAACTCAAATTTAATTTATTTATAATAAAACAGTTAAAATTAGTTTTTACTCAATCTTGATTCTAGTTCACATGTAAAGTGCAACTAAATGAAACAATGGCAACAAAGATGCCTAATACTCCAGCAACTTTCAATACAGGAACCAAAAAATGATGCAAAATACTTATTTGACAAGTAGAAAACTTATTTCCTTTAATATTCTCTTATGAAGGAATAGAAACTTGTCCCCAACTTAAAAACAAGAATTTGTGAAGTTCAAAATGTGTTGCTGCCCTAAAATAATAATTTGGAAACCCTACCTAAAATTGCACCGTAAATTATGTCGAAACAATTGGGTGTGAACAAGCAAACCAGCCAAAAACTACAACGCGGCCGATAAATCATTATTAATAGCTCAAGTCAACTGAAAAAATATCCATTTCTTCTTATAACTACATCCCTATGGTTTTCTGAAACTTTTGGATCTGGTTCAGGAATATCCAGGTCATCTGCATATGGAAACATTCAACAATCACAACCATGAGAAATTGCAAGTATTTAAAACAAAATTGTAATCTAATACAGTATAGAACTTTTATTTCTTTTAAATTAATGTTTAAACTTTTAGAAATACAAAATAAGTTTTTTTTAACTATTTTCAGTCAACGATGTGCTAAAAACAATTACGTGATATTAACCAAAAAAATAATAGTGGTATGTAAAAAATGATACACCTGCCTATGGAAAATCAAAATAGCGAATCATTTCAGCAGATTTGGAATTTATTTTTAGTTTCGTTAGTAGCTTGGTAAGCGAAAATTGAATAAAATCGCTTATTTAAATAAACATTTAAGACACTAAAATAGTAGATTTGAAAAATTTCAGACACGACACCGCTGATCTAATTTTTCCTTAAATAAAAAAGAGAGTATTAGAGAGATGAGTACCATGACATGGGGAGCAATTCTGACACAGTACACAGGGAAGCCTGTGTAGAATTTGAATGGTCCTCCAGCCTTAAGAGTCTTCATGGCACAATCTAAAGAGCCAGTGTAAGGATATTTTCCTTGTGCATCAGGTTGCATTTTCTGAATTTGAGTTTTGACATAATCAAACGGAAGACTGCAAGCCGCAGCAAAGAAACCTGATACAGCACTTGCACCTGAAAGCATAGCAGTTTGTTAATTCCAAAAACAACATGATATAAGCAACACAAATTCAGCATTGAGAACAGTTAAATCTCATGATATGGCAACTCCTTTTAGAAGTTCGACAACATGTTTAAGATTTGTCGTAATTGATAAAAGATACAAAAGTTTGAATTTAGAAAATGAAATTCAAAATTTTGGACATATCCCTTAAGTTTAACATTTAGTATTTTTCCCCAAAAAAATTAATAAGATAATGCTAATGGTTGTATTTGATTGCCAAGTGTTCTCAAGAGTCACATCACATCAACAAAATATTCTCACATATAGTGGTCCCAAGAAGTATTCTAATTTGTCCTCAACTATGAAAAAAATCCATGAGATGATCCTGGTCTAGCCTTTTCCAACTGTTCAAATTAGTTCCTCACACTAGTTTACACTAAGGTTAATACATTGCAAAACAATTTGAAACTTGGGTATGTTTCACAGCTAGTAGAAGCACTACAAAAATCTCTAGTAAAAGGACACAGAAAATATTGCAACTTTCTTATTGCAAAATATTTAATAAAGTTTAGATTAGCACAAAAAGGGGAAAACTCAATCACGCAGTTCACGGTATACATGCTCATGATTACAAGAAGCTTTCCATTAGACATTTGACAGGTTTGCCAGTTCAGAATTTACTCGCCCTAATAATTTTACCTCTACCAATGGCACCATGATGCAAGATACTATATCGATTAGTAGCATCTATAGCATTTCAAAAGGATGTAGTACACATAGATTAACAAAGTAGACACATCAAATATTTCAAGTACTTGAACGAGTTCTAAATTCCAAACCAATTCAGCATGTACTTGTATTAATTTTTAAGCCGTGTTTAACTGTTACTCGAATCATGTATGTAAAAGCTTGGAGAGGCTTAAGAAGCATAAGAAAAGTTGAGTTTAACATTACTGTATCCAAAAGATTCTTGAATGCTATAGAAAAATAATTTATCAAATTGACAATTACTCATTTATCATGTTGACAACAGCATGCAAATTTGTAAGGAATCTTACCAACCACGGTAGATGCTTCACTCAAACCAACAGAATCTCTGAAAAACTCAACAGTTTGATCATATGAAGCAAGCATTCCCATGTTCAAGGCCATTGCTCTCACAACAGTTGGGCCTGCACCTTTCCAAAGTGCCAAAATTCCTTCATCAGAGGTGATACGGTAAAGCGCATGGAAGGCATTCTTGTAATTTCGACGTTGAGCAGCAGCAAGAGTAGCATCAGCCTGCATACGGATAAGCGCTAAATCTGCTGGACTGCCAATTGTTGCTCCAATAGCACCAGCAGTAAGTCCACATAAAGCCTTCTGATAAAGAGGTAGAGGCTTCCCATCATTGGCTTCAATAGCTTTGCTGGTCAAAATTCTGAGGAAAACAAAGGAATTACATTTTCATGAGATCATAAACATTAACTTTGAAAACAAATAATGATAATTTACGATAGAATGCACGTAGCCATAAATACAAAGCAATTAAATGATAGCCGAGTATCATAATACTTGTCAAAACACTTACTTGAATGATCCAAGTCGGGCAGTTGTATATGTGGCTTGCCTGAGTAGTCCAGCAGACAGTCCCTGCCAAAAATAATATCATTCGGACACAGTAAATACATTAAAATCTTGGCCAAAAGACACAGATCGCATCCCAAGTTAAGAGAAGCAGATATTTCAATACCAATATACTATATGATGTAAACCGAGGTGTAAACTGTAGAAAATACACCTCGGTTTGTATGACATTCACATTTAAAACGGAAACGTAGAAAATGTTGAAATAGAAAACGCTGAAAGGAGATACGGTGACACAACATTTTTTTTACTGGAATAGTTTACAAATACAAAGTTTCAGGAGTTTTTCCGTAAACAAAACAGCGAAATCTACAAGTTTCCGTGCAATATAGCTGTGAATTGAATAGCCTATAATGTGCTCCATTTAACAATGTTATGATTAGCAACCTCAAACTCTACACTAGCAAACACTACGCGAATCAAGCACCGTTTAAAGACCAAACCTTTAACATAAAGATCTCATAATAAACATAATCCAAAAACAAATCAGCAAACCTTGTATAGTGCACCAAAACCCTCCTCTTTAAGCATATTCCTCGTCACCTGAACAGCTGAACCCTGACCCAATTGGATCCTCACCTGTAAAATACAAAAACAGCCCATTAAAGCAAAAATAACAAAAAAACTAAAAAAATTAATCAGCTATATCTCAAATGGTATAAGCGCTCGTCGTCGAAATAAAACGAAAAACTAAATCAGCACACAAAAAAACCATTGAAACCCAGATCCAAAAACACAAAAAGATTGAAACTTTAAAATAACAAACAAAAATGAAGAACAAAGAGACTGATCTACAAGATAGAGAAACAAATCTAGGCGGAGCATACCTTGATCATATCGATGGGTTGGATGACACAGGTGGCGAGCATGCCAGAAGTACCACCATTGACAAAAGGTTTAATGGTGGGCCAAACACCGACTGATGGCTGAGATTTCTTCTCCTCTCCCATTTTGGTTATTGTTTTTGTTGGGTGTTGAGTGAGTGAGGGAGAGAAGAAAGTATGTTAGATGTATAGTTAGTTCTTGTTCTTCTTCAGGAAGGAGGCGTGCAACTCTAGGGACCCAACACAACTCACAAATAAAATGTTATTTTATTACTTGGAGTTTCACATAATATTTTTTAAATATAGTATTTTCTTTTTATGTAAGATAAATTACTTTGAAATATGTGATATGGAAGTGTTATTACTTGATAAATTTAGATAATATTTTATGATTTTATAGTGTTTTTTTGTGTCAAAAATAGTCTACTCTAATTGTTAGCGGGAGTTAGCGGAAGTTAATGTTATACATTTTTTAAATAGGCACACTGCCCGTGAGTGTTGAGGGCCGAACCCTCAACCTCATACACATATCATTAGAGTTTGGCCAACTGAGTCAAGCCTTCAAATATTATGATTTTATAGTTAAACAAATTGTTTTTATGTTTAAATACATAAAATCTAATAATATTATTTAATAAATAATAGTATTAGATTATGATTCTTTAATTTACAATTAGTTTTTTTTAAAAAAGAGAAATATTAATTCTCACTTAAAAATAAAAATAATATGTATGGCAATTGGTTGGTTGAAGTCATGATGCAACCAACTTAGAGATATAACAAGAAGTTTTGGTGGACTTTATTTATTGGACTATTTTGCCTTTTATTTATTTGATAAATGAATGATAAATCGTTTATTTTTATTGTAATATTTGAAAATTTCTTTTGTTTTTATGCTTTTATTGAATGGTGTAGCATTTTTCCTACCATGGCTGGCCTTTGCATTTATTCCTTTAATCTTGGCCAAACACATATTTAGGTCCCTGCACTATTACTCTTTTCCAACTTAAGTCCCTGATCTATAAAACGTTTAAAATAAGTCCCTACACTATCAAAAACATCTATTTTAAGTCCCTATCATTGCGCAAGTTAACGGAATGTGGATGACGTTAACAATTATATATCAAAAATGCTATTTTGGTCTCTGCACTATCATTTTTTTCCAAATTGGGTCCTTACACTATTAGAAACATCAATTTTAAGTCTTTCTATCACATAATTTAAATAATATTAATAAAAATTTTATTTTATTTTATTTTTTAATGTTATTAATTTTTTTTAGCATTTCCAAAGCTAGAATCATCTCCGACCATTAATAAAAAAAAATTCATTTTAATTTAAAATTTTAATTATTTAAAATTTATTAATTTAATTAAATAAAAATAATTTTTTATTTTTATAAAAAATTAAATATATTAAAAAACAGTTCGTCTACCTCGCAATCTTTAAAATATCATATTTTTAAAAATATTTATTTTAATTTAAATAAATAAATTTATTTTGAATTAATCAATTTTGAGTAATTAAAAATTTAAGTTAGATTTATAGTGCAAGGACTCAAATGGCAAAAAAATTATAGTGTAGGGACTCAAAATTTTAATTTCATAAATTTTAACTACAACCAATCTCAGAGTCAAGCGTTTGTATCTCACTCTCTAACGGAATGACACGGAGGGACTTAAATCAGAGACTTTTAATAGTGCAGGGACTTATTTTAAATGTTTTATAGTTCAGGGACTTAAGTTGGAAAAAAATGATAGTGCAGGGACCCAAATATGTGTTTGGCCTTTAATCTTAGTAATTCTTTTCTTTTGAAAACTTGTTTAATTAAGAAAAAGTGAGGCACAATTCTCAAGAGAAAAAGTGAGGTATAACTTAAGTAGGGATAATTATACAACACAACTACCGTTCCTCCATATCATTTATGTAACTAATCAATTAACCATATCCCGGCAAAAAAAAAAATTAACCATATAAAAAATTAAATGATAAAAAAATAAATAATAATTAAAAAAATTAATTATATATAAAATCACCACCTTTAGACGAAATTGTAAAAATAACACGATCTTTAAAACGTGGCAATCTAGAACATCACCTTTCATTTTTTTTTCAAAAACAATATGGGCATATTTTTTGTGGCGTTTTTGCTGACGTGGCATGACACGAGGCACTCCCATCGGATATCCAAGTCAGCAAGATTTTATATAAAAACGTGTCCATGTTGTTTTTGAATAGAAATGAAAGGTGATGCCCTGAATTGAGACGTTTAAAGGTCGTGTTATTTTTGCAATTTCATGTAAAGGTGGTGATTTTATATGTAATTAACCCTGATTAAAAGATTTTCTATCACAAATGCTGATTGACTTGATATAAAAATGACATGACGCAACGGTTGCATGGGATAAATACCTTCTTAAGGATTAATGATATATGACCTTTCTTTTTAACCCACCTGACGTGGCAATAAAAGAGTGGATGCATTAAAAGTTGTTTTTAAAATATACATTTTTGGTGGGGAATTGGACGAATAAAATACTGTCACATAAGGAGGGACATTGAAGTTGGTACAAAATGATGGGCTAGATAGCATTTTTCTAACTTAAGTCGAGCATGATTTAAAACTCGTACCAGATGGTATAATCGGTTTAACAGGAAGCTGGAGACCAGCCCGGTTTAATTCCTTCATAACCTGAATTTTTTGTTTCAATTTTTGGAATCGAAAAAAATCCTTAAAAATTAGAAAACCGAAACAACCGGTTTTTCACCAAATTCAGTTGAAAAAAAAACGCGACATGGTTAAATTTGCTTTTGCAGATAAGTGGTACAAAAAAATATGACCATCGGCTTCGCAATTTGAAATGTCAACACTAATGCATGTGCTGCCTTTGTTTTCTGCAGTATCGCCAAACATTAACATACCAAGTGCAAATTTCAATTTAAAAATTGTCTTTAGTTCTTTGATCGATCGAAAGATTCGTGTATTATATTATTGATTGCAAGATATAGATATATTATGAATATGAAAAATTTCTAATATTAACTAAGATAGGCTTCTATAAGATAAACAGTCATCGCCGAAGATTGTAAGGAGTGTGTGAAATTGAACATGAAACCTTATTAGATAAATTGTGTGAGCGGAGCGGGGTTCAGGGGCCGCTCGCCCAAGGCTTATGGCTGACTTCTCGAACTGGAAATGGTTTGAAAATGGAGTCGCCACCTAGTTCAACTAGGACATGCCTTTTAACCACCTAGATAACGTTACTCGCCTCCGGTAAGACTATCATGCATCAGACCAAACACTAGGGTTCGTGAACCTCCCTGAGACTCTTGTGCTTGGCTTATCTGTTACCGGCTTTATTTACTAGACATATTCGTATTATATCTCATCTCAACAGTATATACAGTTCACAAGATATGAAAGTTGTAAATAAACATGTATGAAAACAATAAACACGTTTGACGCGCATACGACTCGATCTGGACTGGCATTTGAGGCAAGTAGCAAGTACTCCTAAGCATACATCTAAACTTAGAGGTTTCTAGCAAATAGCAAAAGTCTGACTCGTCTGGATTGATTACATGCATAAAGCCTAAAACCGGATGTATAAGTGTGATTGATTGATTTTATTAGGTGAGTCTTGAAAAACTTATACAACCATTACTATATTTTTGTCTTAGTCCTACGATGTCTAAGTGATGGGCTGGAATTGCATTAATGGGCCAATTTTAGGTCATTATTCCTTTAAACGGTTATTATTTGATTTGGAATGCTTTAGGAAAGCGATAAACATTACAGGCATGCTCAGGGGCAGTTGGATATACATACAAGATTAGAGATACTTTTCAACCTCGTTGACTTTGAGTGCCTGGCACTCGCGTAGGTTTTGACCATCGGTCTGGTCAGAATGGGCTCTCGGTCAGATCACGAGAGTTATGTGCCTCATCGATCCGGTTTTACTGGTTTGCTAGGCCTCGGACTCGTGGGCCCAGTTTATACACTATGTTACATATTTGGACTTCTGAGTCCGTTTTATAATGGGACTGGCCTGTTACAATACAGAATATGATTCTGCACTAAATTATCTACGTCTGGGTTCAAATTGTGTCTTATTTGGGGTCTGAATGAGCCCGGAAACACGTTTGGAAGTCTGGATCGAAGTCTAAAAGATCTGGGAAGCAAATTTGGGAGGCTGGGGAATGAAGAACATGGCGCCAGTTTGTTGTGATGGCGCCGGCATGTTGTATTGGCAGCGGTGGAATGTTGTTATAGCTGCGCCGACAGGTTGTTTGTGGCGGCGGTGCCACTGCGGGCAGCAGCAACAACAATTTTCCAGCATTCGGTATCGAGCGTTTTTAACACATTACAACCGTCAAATTGCATCAGGCAAGAGTTTGTTTTTCTGTCGTTCCTCGACGATTTTTCATGCAAACACGCTCAAACAAACACCAAACGCATAGGAAAACAATAAATACATTCTGAAATCAATCTAAGATGATTAAACAGGCAATAGACATCCTAGATTATGCTTTCTATAGCAGTTTTGATGGCAAAAAGGTGACATGCACACCAAGAACACAATAAGAGGCAATTAACTCTAATATGCTTTCTAAGTAAAGAAAATCATAGGTTTCGAATATGATTGAACATAAAAATTAGGGCAGACCTAAAACATGCTTTTTCTATTCCGGTTCCATGGCAAAGACATACAATTTAATTAAATTTAACTAATATGGCAATTTCAAGGCAAAATTAGCAAATAATCTAAACATGCAACCTAAGCATTCAAATTCAATAAGCATGAATATGACATGATAAAAGTGATAAAAGAGGGTCCTCGAAAGTACCAGTCTGAGTCCTAGGCTCGTTTGCAGGTGAAGTGGATGCGGAATCCAGCTTCAAATCTGTGCAGGGCTTGCGTTCTTGGAGAATCAAAGCGTATTTAGGTGTTTACTGGACTGAAATTAATGTGATTTGTGTGTGTATTGTGCTAGGGGGTTCGGCATATGCTAGGGTTTTTGAGGGGGATGGTCGAATTTTGCCATAGAGTTTTTTTATCTTTTTGGTCCGACCCTCAACTCAGCTGACTAACAACAGTATTTATAGGGGAATGGTATGACCTAGGGTTTCCTAAAATCTGCTAGAATATTCTTGAATATTCTAGGGTGAAAGTGTGTGAAATGATAGGTTTTAAGGAATTAGGATTAGCTACAAACACAATATTTTTAATTAAATTCGGATTTTGACTTACTAGTTAGGTAAAAAAGTGTTAAAAGTGTATTTTGGTGCTCGAAAATGTTAAAAAAAGTTCCTTGGGCTCTATAGGTTTGGTCATGGTCAATTTCAGTCCGTCAAACTTGCAATTGGCCCATAAACTTCTAAGATACATCAATTAGTCCAATTTCTAGACTTAGATTACAATTTCTTTGGATTTTTATGGGCTATTTATGTCTAATTACATTTTAACCCTCCAAGTTCACAATTGTGAACAGACTACGCCTGCTTAGATTCCAGAAAGCAAATCGAAATCTCGTTACCCAGACGGATTTCTTTGGAAATCATCATTGGACGCTTCAGTTCCTTACCACTTTTTATCTGTCCGAAAAATAGGTGTCTACAAATTGTTAATAAGATGTTGAGAAAAATACACAATTTAAAAATTTATTAGCGAAAAATACATTAGGATAAATTATTTATTTTCCCTGCATACATATTAAAAAAATTATTATTTTGCTTCAATTATTATAGGAGCTGGAAATAACATAAATTGACATGCATGGTTTTTTTATATTTTAGCCACGCGGATGTCTTTTTGTATTTTAGCCATATGGGAGTCGTTTGGTATTTTTTTTTCATTTTATGTCTAAAATCGTAATGAATAAGTGAAACAGTGTGTGTTAAAATGTAGGTTAATGTCGTAAAAATTCATCAATTTTACACGTTTTCTCAATTTAATCACGTTATTTAAAACTTTTTATAAAAATACACCAACTTTCATTTTTTTTTTCCAAATTCATACACGATGCTGACGTGTCACTCATTCATTGGTTAAAAATAACTTATACCTCAGCAAATTGCACGAATAAATGAGTGCCACATCAGCACCGTGTATGAATTTGGGAAAAAAATGAAAGTTAGTGTATTTTTATGAGAAGTTTTAAAGATGATGATTAAATTGAGAAAACGTGTAAAGTTGGTGAATTTTTATGACCTTATCCCATAAATGTATGAAACCATGTGAAACATTGGAAAACTAGTTAAAATTAACTTTTGTGTATCCATATGTTGAAGTGAATCCATATGAAAGTTTTGTGAAACTACATGAAACTTTGTGAAACCGCATGGAACTATGTCATATTATATGAAACTATCTAAAATTAAATTGAAATTAAGTTATATAGATTTATATGAAACCTTTTGAAACAAATTAAAGTAGCATGACATAATTAAATTAATTGGAAGTAATCTATATGAAACATTTTATGAACATGTGAAATTTTATGAAACTATTTGAAGCTATATGTAAACCTTACGAAATTACACAAAAATAAAAATACTACTCCCTCAGTTAGCAATTAATAGGCTGTTTTGAATTTACACACATATTAAGGAGTGTAGTTATTTTAGTTAAAATTCTATTAAAAGTCTAAAATACCCTTATTAAATAGGTGATTTACGTTTAATGTTATTTTATTAGAATTGACAGTACATTTTTGAAACAAAACAAATATGGTAAGTATGATTGTCCCAATAAGTCCTAATTAGTCTCGATTAATTCTATTGTTGAAAGCAATGTTATTTGCAACAATAACAGCGCAACACCATTATTATCAAGAGCATTAATTGATGCTATTATCAAAAAGTTGAACCAAAATTAATTAAACTGATTAAGTCATTATGAGTGTTTTAGAATTTTTTTATCTAACCAAATTCTATAAAAGGATCAACTATAAAAAAGGAATCAACGTATCAATTGCAGACGGATAGAGTAATAAGAAAACAAAAACAAATCACAAATTATTAATCTATAAATAATCAACAATAAATACAAAGTTTATCTATAGTATACATATTAAAAAAATTATGAAATATTATAAACTTTTAATGAAATCTTATGAAAATATACAAAAATTCGTTGAAGCATTTTATCGAACATATTGCGTGCAAAATAAAAAATGATATAAAAACGAGATTACAAACAACTAAAAAACCAAAACACATTATAAAATAAATAATTCATAAGAGATAAACAACAAAATCCAAAACAAATAACAACAAAATCGCAAAAAAAATTGATGTTACGACATCATCTCTTGTAATTTTCGTCGGTGACTTTTAGAAAATCTAATAATAATTTCATGCACGATAAATTAAAATGAACATTCTTCTTCACATCCTCAAAATAAAACTGGTGAATGGAGATGTGAGCGGAAGCGGGGGTTTTAGGGTCCCGTTTGCCCAGATATATGGCAGGACTCTATTCTGGTATCCAAACAAGTGTGGAGTCGCCACCTAGCTCAGATAGGAAATGCCTTTTGCATCGACTCGATAACCTTACTCGCTTATGGGTAACGTTACCGTACGCCGACCAAAGACCGGGTTTGTGGACCTCTCCGAGACTCATGCACTTAGCTTATTAACCTCTATTTTCTTTGCTTAATGGATGTATCTATATCATCTCGACATACATTTCAATTCACAGGATATAATGCTGATAATGTAAAGAAATATGAAAACGGTAAACACGTTGGAAGCGCATATGACTCAATTTGGACTAGCAAGTAGCAATTACTCCTAGCATTCATCTAAACCTGGAGGTTTCTAACAAGTAACAAGTCTAGTCGGTCTAAATATATTACATGTACAATACCTAAATCATATGTCTAAGTTTGACTGATTTTATTAGGTTATTCTTGAAAAGTCTATACAACCTCTAATTACATTTTGCATGCAATGCTTAGATGCCTAGGTGATTGGCTGGTTTTAATTTGATTGCTAAATTAACGTGGTTAGTCCTTTAGCCTACTAATATTTGGATTTGCATGCTTTTGGAAAGAAACAAATGGTTTCAACATACTCATGGCCAGTTGGATAGACATACAAGTTGAGGAATACTTTTAAACCTCGTTGACTTGAACGTCTGGCGCTCGCCATGTCTTGACCGTCAATGTGGTCAGAACTAGTTCTCGGACAGAACACAAAAGTTTTTCGTCTCGTCGATACGTTTCTAATAGTTTGAACCGGGGTCGATTTTGAGTTTAGGTGGATTCGAATCTGGTCTGAAAGTTGCTGAGTTTGCTGGTTGTGGGCTTATGGGCCCGGTTTATACTATCAGTTACAAGTTTGGACTTCAAGGTACGGGTTACATTGGGTTTTGCCCACTACAGTGCATAAAATTAAAGTACATCAAAAAACTCTAAATTTAGGCTCAAACTAGACGTAATTCCAAAACGATTCTAAAAATAGGGGAAGGTACGAATTGGGCGCCGGTTCTAATGCCAACGCCGCAAGTTAAGATTGGCGGCAGCGCCAGTCTACACCGCCGCTGACATTGGCACCAGTTTTGTCAGAGGCAACAACTTGTCATTTTCTCGACAGTGTTTCATGCAAACACACTCAAACATACATTAAACGCATAGGAAAACGGTATATATATAATCTGGGAATCAATCTAAGGTGATTAAATAAGCAATAAACACCCAAAATCGTCCTTTCTAAGGCATTTTTAATGAAAGAAGACGACAGGCACGCCAAGAACATACAAAGAAGTAGTTGTAATTCTAACATGCTTCCTAAGTGCCAGATTTAAATAATTTTGAATTTAACACATTTAATATATTAGGACAGACCTAATACATGCTCCTAATCCAATTTCATGGCAAGAATATTAAAACAACAATTATTATCGATACACATCATTTATATCAAAAACAATCAGAATCAGCCTAAATATACAATTCTAACATGCAATTTTACATATATGATAATGAAAGTGAGGTAGACATGCATAGGGTCCTCAGAAATACCGCTCTGAGTCCTTGGCTAGTTTACTAGCTAAGTGGATGCGGAATCCATCTTCGAATTCTGTGCAAGACTGTGTTCTTGAGTGATTCTAGCGTTTTAGCTTTTAGTTTGATCGACTGGTGTGTGTGTGTGTGTGCAAGGTGTAGGGTTCGTCCAATACTCTATTTTTCTAGGGTTTGATGTGTGCTTTGGTAATTTGAAATTTCCGACCTATGGCTAGGATATCTAGGGGTGGTATTTATAGTGGTGGCGGGTAACCTAGGGTTAGCTAGAGGTAGTGTTTGGTCAGGAGTGTCCTAGTGTGTGAAGTGATAGCTTTTACAGTGTTTGGATTAGGAAAAACCTTTTTCAGATTGATTAAATTCGTAATTATTCTTTAAGGCTAAGCAAAGTGTATCAAAACGTCCATTTTAATGCCTGAAAGTACTTAAAAAGTCCCCTAAGGTCCTATAGGTTTGGGTATGGTCAATTTTAGCCTGTCAAACTTGCAAATTGACCCATAAACTTCTAAGACATTGCAATTAGTCCAATTTTTGGACTTAGACTACAATCTCTTTGGATTTTTATAGGCTTTTTACGACTAATTATGCTTTAATCCTCTAAATTTGCAACTATCACTGATTATGCTTGCTTAGATTCCAGCAAACAAATTGATAGCTCGTTAGCCGGATGATTTACTTTTTACACTTTTTACCTGTCTGGAAAAGAGGTGTCTACAGTTTGCACCCTCTTTAACAAGAACTGACAAAGTAGGTCGATTCTTGTTAAATAAGTAACTTGTTGTTAGACAAGTGACAAGGATACTACCCTCCATTGGAGGTACTCGCTCGTCGATGGTTTGGTAATGCCCTAGTTTGAGCATTACCCATCGTGGTGCATGACTCTGACCTCATGCCCCCTGGTTCTGGTCTACTTTGCATGTGGCTGGGAGTAAGTCTTCTCAGTTGTCCTAAAGGTCATCCATTGAGCCTGAACTTGCTGTTGTGTGCCCCGTGGAATGGAGCTATAAACTCTCAACTGTCTTGAGAGTGATCCAATGGCTTGGACCCCTGGTAATTATCACGTCCGATACTTCTTTGATTTGTCAAAGGGACAACATCCCTTTGGCCGTCCCAAGGGCCACCTATTGTTTAGGTGCCTGGTAATTATCTTGTTTGGTGCCTCTTTAGATTCATAGTGGGAACAACATCCCCTTGGCCGTCTCAAGGGCCACCCTATTGCATAGGTGCCTGGATTCCGTAGTTAATCCACAACTATTGGAAATGTTTGAAGTTTATTTAAATTATTACAGACAATATCTGTGTGTCTTCTTGACTCTAGATTCTCCTCTGTCCGGATTATGGAACGTAGGGTTAGACCGTCGTTATGCTATTCTGGATGTCGCGTTATTCATATACCGGATGGCGTGGCGATGTCTTTTTATAGTTGGCTGCTTTAATCCTGTCTTTTGGGTAATTCTTATGGTCTTATAATCTGTCCTCTAGGGCAGTTGTATTTCTAATCCGATCTTATGGGGTGGCTGTGTCTCTGATCCGAACCTCTGGGGTGGATGTAAATTTAATTCGGTCCTCTAAGATTACTATGTCTCTGGTCCAAACCTCTGGGGTGGCTGTATTTTTAATCTGATTATCTGGGGCATTCTGTGTTTCTAAGCTGGTCCTCTTGGGCATTATGTGTTTCTAAGATAGTCATTCAGGTCGACTGTGCTATACTATTTTGTCCTCTGGGACATTCCTTCAGTTGGTCTACTGGGGATTATTTGTTATCTAATTCTTCGGGGCGTCTGTGCTTCTAATTTGATCCTACGGGGCATTTGTATTTCCTAATTTGACCCTCTAGGGACGACTGTGCCTCTAATCTAATCCTCTGGCGAAGTTGTAATTTGTCCTCTAGGGAATTTTATTCTCATGAATTAATCCTCTAGGGTATATTCGTTACTCTAATGCGGACGGAACTTCGAGGTCAGGAGAGTGATTTTGACTCTGGTATGTCATTTTCGAGTATATGGTATTTTTGTGTTTTATGATCTTGCCCCATATATAATGTCTTAAAAGAGAGATTTCTTACTTCATTTTCATTCTCACTTTCTCTCTGGTCTTGCATTTCTCTCAACTAGCAATCTGATTTATAGTATGGTGCCATCTTGGAGATTTTAGAGCCATGAAGGGATTCTGACTGGCAAGCTTCCCGGGATTTAGCTCTTCATGAGGTGGGCCAAGAAGTCCCCCTTTTGCTGTGCTTGGAGTGTCATATCTGTTATGGATTTTAGCCTGAGGTACGTTTTTCTAAGCTTTTTTACGCTTCGGTAGATAGTTTGACTATTTGTATGTTCGAAATGTGTCTGAGTTTTTCTTGAAAATGGGTCGGACCTGTCAAAAATGGAATCTTGGGGGAGAAAAAATAGTGGCGTCGGCGCTAGTGCACTTCAGGGCTCTAGTTTGGCTTATTTTTTCCGTTATTTCTGCATTTTCTTGCAATTCTAACTCTGGTATTGATTTTCTTTGCATTTTTAGTGTGGAGATCCGTTCGGTACTTCCGAGAATTTTATAATGCTCGGATTTGGCACTGTACTTTGCTCGAGGCTGTTCGGATTTAAGTTGACGAGACGGGCTTCGGCCGTTTAGCCGGTGGGTTGTATACAAGGACGAGAGTCTATAACAACACTTTGTTGCTTGCTCTGATGGAAAGGTGGATGAACACCACTCATACTTTTTATCTACCGGTGGGGGGTTGACTCTGACTCAGTTGGACTTTTCTCTTATCACAAGGATAACTTTTGATGGTCAGTTGGTACCTTTTGATGGTGGTTTGGCCAGTTTCCGCCGAAAAGAGGCGTACATCACTAAGATGCTTTGTTTTGTACCAAGGATGAAGGGGAAGACCCTTAAGTATACGCCGTTATGGGATCACTATTGGGGATACGTTCCTCGTAACAGGGCTGAGGTATATCTGTTTGCCCGGGCTTTCATATTCTATCTGTTGTGGACTACGTTATTTAGTAACTCTGGCTCCACCTTGCCCCTATGTGTATTTCCTTCTCTGGAGGACTTAGATCGGGTCGCGACTTACGATTGGGGATCTGGTGCTCTTGCCCATTTGTACCTTTGTATGGATCGAGTTGTCCGTGGAGGATCCCGCCTTTCTGGGATGTGGCATGTCGTACATGTGAGTCCATTCTTCATTTTTTCTAGCTTTGTGCTCTGTATTTCTGCTTTTGTGTTATCTAACCAGTTATGTGTTTTACCTTCTCAAATTTGGGCTGTTTAGATGGGGATTCTGACCTGATTCAGAGACCTTCATATGTTGGATTTTCCACTTCTGAGGTCCTAAGACTTCTCTCAAACTCTGTCACAGCATCAGTCAGCTGAGTGTAGGAACTAATTGAAAAATCTAGTGGGAATCGATGTAAGTAACTATCCCTTTATCAGTCGAATAACTTTTTGAATTGTATTGCTTTCTCATAGCAAGTTCTTCTTTTGTAGATTTATTCGTCGTGGAATACTCCTCCGGGGGAAGGTTGGCCTTATTGGCTACAAGGAGCTATTGAGAGGTCGGGCATGCGTTATTTGATGCATGGCTCGAATTGCCGATCCTGGTTTCTAGGAGAGCGCGTGCTCTATTGGTGGGTCGCACCCAATGCTCGCATGGTGACTAGGGAGCCATCGTCGTCGATGCTTCATGGTAGGGACATTGTGACGCATGCCCTCCATTCGGACCTTAAAGGCTATCCAGCAACGGAGTTTGTGTCTGCCTCTTGGCGGAGTTATTTGGACAACCTGGTGAGACCCCATCTTTTAGGTAGGTTGCCAATGGACGGTGTACCAGGGCGGAATGTTCCTGATGTTGTTGGTGCTCAAGCTCAGTGATAGGAGTAAAATACTCATATGTATTGAGTTGTTTTCCGCATGCTTTTGCTATGTTTCACCGTGCTTTTTGGTTGTTTTGTATACCTTATTGCGCGTGTATGTGTTATAGGAAAAATGGAGCAAAACGGATTCCTTTTGGCCTAAAAGATGGAAGAATCAACGAATCTAAGAAAGGGCGAAGTCTTGGAACAAAAAGATGCCGAAAGCACATTTGAGAATCTGACCCCGCTGCACTAATTGAAGATTTTGGATTAGTTAGAGGCTTCTAGAGAGTTTGTGTTCTTCACAAGCAATGAAGTAGACATCCTAAACTTTCCAGGGGTTCAAGATCCAACTCATTTGGACGTTTCTACACCGAGTTATGAAGGTTCGAAGTCAGCAATTGTGCAGCAGAAAATCAGCAGAGCTCGATCGAGCTCCCCACTTATGGGGAGGGCTCGATCGAGCCCTTTGGCAACAAATGAGCAGGTAACTTGTGAAGAATGCAGGGCTCGATCGATCCTTAGTGAAAAATGTGGCTGGGAGCTAAAATTAAAAAGAAACAAGACTTGGGACCACTTCCTCTTTTGGCTAGACACAACTTATACATGGTTGTCTTTATTTCCTCCTTTGTATTGCCTATATAAGGCACCTTATCTCCAAATTAGGTATAGACTTGATATAGAACATTTCACCTACTTTTTAGTTTCTTTTTTAGTTAGGAGTAGATTAATTTTAAGGCCTTGTGCCTCCATCTTTTCCACCATTGTTGTGGTGTTGGAGCTTTACTTATTGTAAGAACAAGATTTATCTTTGAATGCAAGTGCTTAATTTCAATCTTATTCTTCCAAGTAAGTATTTCTTATCTTTTATTTCTCTTTATTTAGGAGTTAATGTGATGTTAACATGATTGGCTACACCCCCATGTTTGGGGGTTGATATGATGGTTGAATAATTGCTAGACTGGGTTAGGGTTTGGCTTGTGTGTTCTAATTAATTGCTTAATGCCTATTCTAGATTGATCACCTAGTATTTGTTGCTAGATTAATTTCCACCTTGAGAGAGGGTTTATTAATTGGAATTAATTAATTAGATGCTTAATTAGTAACACCATGAGAGTGGGTTAGTAATTAGGTGGCCTACGAGTTGTGTTTAATTGCTAATTGCCTCTAATTGTGTTTAGTGCTACGAGAGTAGGTTAAGCTTAATTAGTTGTGGTTTTGTAAATCTTTGAGGCTCGAGAGAGCGGGATTTGCGACTTAGAAAAAACTCGGTTCGCGTTTAGAAGCCATAGCCCGACCCCTTGATAGTAATTGGTTAATCGTAGTATCAACCCTCAAGCTCGTTATCCATAGTTTATCTTAATCATTCAATCACTTGCTTATTGCTTTTTGCTAGTTAAATTATTTAGTAATTGTGTTTGCTTTAGTTAATGTTTTAATTGTTCGAATTCCAAATCAACTATTGTTGTGTGCTAACCGAATTGAGACTTATAATCGATTCATTCTCATCAAATCCGTTGTCCCTGTGGAATTCGACCTCGGTCTTACCGAGTATTACTAGTTGCGACACCGTACACTTGCGGTTTTTGCCAACAAGTTTTTGGCGCCGTTGCCGGGGATAGTGCGTATTTGATTGATTAAGAGTATTCTAAGTCTTGGTCGAGTTAGTTTTATTTTTTATATTTGTGTTTATTGCTTCTACCGTTTGTTTTCGTGATTTACGCATGGTGTTCTTGTTTGTGGTTGTTCAGGAAAATTGTGTGTTTGTTGGTTCCTCTTCAAATATTATTTTTATGGTGAATCTATTCGGACAAGAGTAATGGCATGGGATCCAAATTGTGAGATTTGTGGGGATTTTAATCATACCGGAGCCGAGTGTCCTACACTCTATAATTGGAATGACCATGTCAATTATGTGGGTGATCAATGGCAAGTTAATGACCCGTATTCCGGCATGTATGATCCGGGGTGGGACAACCCTACAAACTATGTTTGGGACAACAATTGGGAGAACCTCAATGAAAACTTGAACTTCAATTCAAGTTATCACCCATATCAAAACCAATGGGACTTCGACTCCAATTTTGGCAATGAACCACAACAATCACATGAATTTCAGCAAAATGGAATGTTTGATGAGGGGAGTAAGCTTGACAAGTTGCTAAAGAAGATTGAGAAAATGGAGAAAAGAAAGGAAAATTATTCTGCCATTATTCATCGTCTTGCGGTGCAAATTTCTGAATTAAATAGCTTTGTTCAAGGTAGAACCCAAAGCGGTTTACCTATTACAACCGAGGCTATTTCGAGGGAGAAACTCACGGCCATTGAACTTAGAAGCGGAAAAGCTCTTGATGACCCTCATGGCAAGAGACCTATGGTGGTTGAGGATGAGCCAAGTTATAGTGAGCTAAGTGCTAGTGAGGAAGTGCAAGTTGAAGCTCCATATGTTAGACCACCACCCCCACCTCCTTATGTACCAAAGGTCCCTTTTCCGAGTCGACTCAAGAAGGCTTCGGACAACCAAGTGAGATTACTAGCCGAAATGGAAGCTACTCCAACACAACATGCTATGGCCATAGATTTGAAAGATGATGGTGCTTTAGTAGAACATCCTCCCACAAAGGTTCACATAGAGATTGAAAGAGAAAAGTGTGAGGATATTGAACTTGAAGCTCCAATTTCCAAACCATTTACTTGTCCCAAGAGCGTAAATGATGAAAATGAGGAGAAATTTGGTATTACGGTACTCTACAAGGAATTCAACAAATCCTTTGATTATAAAGATCCATTCTTAGAGGGGTTTGATTCCGAGTATGACGAAAATAATACCAAGTATATGAAGATGCTTCATACTCCTCATGTTCATTATTTTAGAGTACAAGCATACTTCATATCACATGAGCTTTATTTGAAGGAGCCAACAAGGCAAAAGAGGGAGAATATGCTACCAAGACGGCTCTCGCATGTTAGGTTGTATTTTTAAAAACCTTACGCGAAGAGTCTAGCTTTGGACTCCAACTAAAGCGCACTCGGGAGGCAATCCCGAGAGGTTCAATTTCTTACTTTTGCTTCTTTACTTTTAGCTTTTGATTTTATGTTTGAGTATTTTAGTTTTTTTATGTTCAAGATAATGTCGGGTATGTTCGTTTTTGATATGTAGGAATCAAGGTTAAAGAAAAAAAAATTTCTGCTTCTTTTAAGCCTGAGGGCTCGATCGAGCCCTGCCTTATAAGTGAAGGGCTCGATCGAGCCCTATGAACAAAAAGAAAGAAATTTTTTTTGAGGAGAGGGGCTCGATCGAGCCATGCTTACAAGGGGGAATTTGAATTTTTTTTATTGGTTCAAAGGGGGAGCACATAAATTGGTGAAATGGCATCATCTCTATACTTCTTCTTCTTCAAGTCAAATTCCGGCCACCACCCTACACCGTCTTGGAAACCCCGGCATTTGACTAGCAAGATTTGCATTTTTTAACTCTATCTCATACAATTTCATGTTTTATTTTATTTCTTGCTTAGAGACTAAGCTAGAAATAGTGTGAGGAGGGTTGTGAAATTATATCTCGCTTTGCCATTGTGTTTTTGTCGCTTTATTTTATGTTTGTGTTGTTTGTGTTTAGATTGTTTTAGGTTGTTTTTATGTGTTTATGCTTTTATGTCGTTTTTTATGTTGTGTTGTGTCGCCTCAAACCAAAAATTCGAGCTCCAAACTTGTTGAATGCTTTTGTAAGGATTTTGGTTTGATGGATTTTTATTAGAGTAGGATGCCTTGTTAGGTAGTTTTTGTTGTCTCCCTTTGATCACTAAATCTTTGGCTTGTAGTGTGATAAGCTTGATTAGTGATTTTAGCATTTTTGAAATTTTGTCAACAAATGTACTCCCAGTTTAATAAAAATGTTGAATGTTTTCATCTTTTATCAACAACTAAAAGTGTATGCTTGCCTAATGAAAGTCAATTTATGTGACTTGTTTTGATGATATTAGGGTGCTACCATTTGTTAAATTTTGACCAACTCTAGCACGATTATAGAACATGAGGCGGATGCATGACATGTGTTTCAAATTGTCAAATTTGTGTTAATTTCAAAAATTTGTGGACATAATTGGCATGTTTTTCATAGGAATTAAATAACTATATGCATGACACTTCTTTGATTGATATATTCGAGCCTATTGTTTTTGTGTATAAGTGTCGGAATTCCTAGAACTTGCTCGGTGTCCGTTTGAGATTATATGGTTGAGTGTTGACAACTTAGATGACTATGGCATTAGGATCACACAATTCAAAAGACAACTTAAAAGCCTAGCCCTTTTCCATTAGTTAGCACAATTTTGAGCCTAAACCTCTTCTTGACTAACCACACAACTACACATTTAACCTTTCAACAATTTACCTCTCTAAACACCCGGATTTAACTTGAATAACTTAGGATTAAGAAAAATATGATACTAGCTCGATGTATTAGAAAGAAAAGTGAACAAGTGCTAAAAATATAAGTTAATGCCTTGAAGAAAAAGAAAGAAAAAAAAAGAATAAAGAAAGTTGAAAAATAGAAAAAGAAAATGAAAAGAAAAAAAAAGGAAGATAAAGGCATATGGAAAAAGAAAGTAGTTCACTTATAAAAAGTTTCGAGTGTAGATCATTGTTAGTGATTGAAGCATTTTTGTTGTTCAAGTTGAATCTTAGCCAAGTATCCAAATTACCTACCCAAACCCTTGATTAAGTTACAACCCTTCAAAAGTCCATATGATGACTACTCAATTACCGAACTGAGTAGTGGAGACCGAACTAAGAGCAAGCCTATGGTGAATTCCCGCATGTTTTTGTGCTTAATTTTCATACCTGAAACACTTGAGCGTTAGAGTGAAACCTTGTGAGAAAATGGTTGTCTAATGCCTATGAATGATATGCCATGCTTGCCGTGTTTTGAGTTAACCAAATGTTCGCATGTCCCGCCTATGATTGCAATGTTTGATTGTTTTGAGTAGCGCTTTATTGACACGGTTGTAGCCTCAATATCATAGGAACACGTCGCTATAATTGAATACATCATTTGGTTGCATGCCTTTTAGTTGTTGGCATTAGATGTTTTGCTTTCACGTTTTCATCGGTCGGGAGTATGGTTGTGACATTTGTTCAAGCCGTTAAGGTCGCTAATCTTGTAGCTTTAGTAAGATTCATTTCTTGCTTGGGGACAAGCAAGGATTTAGTGTGAGGAGGTTTGATAGGAGTAAAATACTCCTATGTATTGAGTTGTTTTCCGCATGCTTTTGCTATGTTTCACCGTGCTTTTTGGTTGTTTTGTATACCTTATTGCGCGTGTATGTGTTATAGGGAAAATGGAGCAAAACGGATTCCTTTTGGCCTATAAGATGGAAGAATCAACGAATCTAAGAAAGGGCGAAGTCTTGGAACAAAAAGATGCCGAAAGCACATTTGAGAATCTGACCCCGCTGCACTAATTGAAGATTTTGGATTAGTTCGAGGCTTCTAAAGAGTTTGTGTTCTTCACAAGAAATGCAGTAGACATCCTAAAATTTCCAAGGGTTCAAGAACCAACTCATTTGGACGTTTCTACACCGAGTTATGAAGGTTCGAAGTCAGCAGTTGTGCAGCAGAAAATCAGCAGAGCTCGATCGAGCTCCCCACTTATGGGGAGGGCTCGATCGAGCCCTTAGGCAAAAAATGAGCAGGGAACTTGTGAAGAATGCAGGCTCGATCGATCCTTAGTTAAAAATGTGGCTGGGAGCTAATATTGAAAAGAAACAAGACTTGGGACCACTTCCTCTTTTGGCTAGACACAACTTATACATGGTTGTCTTTATTTCCTCCTTTGTATTGCCTATATAAGGCACCTTATCTCCAAATTAGGTATAGACTTGATATAGAACATTTCACCTACTTTTTAGTTTCCTTTTTTAGCTAGGAGTAGATTAATTTTAAGGCCTTGTGCCTCTATCTTTTCCACCATTGTTGTGGTGTTGGAGCTTTACTTATTGTAAGAATAAGATTTATCTTTGAATGCAAGTGCTTAATTTCAATCTTATTCTTCCAAGTAAGTATTTCTTATGTTTTATTTCTCTTTATTTAGGAGTTAATGTGATGTTAGCATGATTGGCTAAACCCCCATGTTTGGGGGTTGATATGATGGTTGAATAATTGCTAGATTGGGTTAAGGTTTGGCTTGTGTGTTCTAATTAATTGCTTAATGCCTATTCTAGATTGATCACCTAGTATTTGTTGCTAGATTAATTTCCACCTTGAGAGAGGGTTTATTAACTGGAATTAATTAATTAGATTCTTAATTAGTAACACCATGAGAGTGGGTTAGTAATTAGGTGGCCTATGAGTTGTGTTTAATTGCTAATTGCCTCTAATTGTGTTTAGTGCTACGAGAGTAGGTTAAGCTTAATTAGTTGTGGTTTTGTAAATCTTTGAGGCTCGAGAGAGCGGGATTTGCGACTTAGAAAAAACTCGGTTCGCGTTTAGAAGCCATAGCCCGACCCCTTGATAGTAATTGGTTAATCGTAGTATCATCCCTCAAGCTCGTTATCCATAGTTTATCTTAATCATTCAATCACTTGCTTATTGCTTTTTGCTAGTTAAATTATTTAGTAATTGTGTTTGCTTTAGTTAATGTTTTAATTGTTCGAATTCCAAATCAACTATTGTTGTGTGCTAACCGAATTGAGACTTATAATCGATTCATTCTCATCAAATCCATTGTCCCTGTGGGATTCGACCTCGGTCTTACCGAGTATTACTAGTTGCGACACCGTACACTTGCGGTTTTTGCTAACACTCAGCGTGTAGCTACAAGGCCATGGTATGTACCACTTCTCTTGGTCTTTTATACTTCTGGAGTTTTATGACTTTTTTGACTTTCTGTCTGATAATCTCTCAAGGAGAAGATAGGTGTGGATTCTGTGTTTTTTATGCTAGGATAGATGTGTATGGGTCCCCAAGTCAGGTTCCGGTTAGTAGACATAGTTCTGGGATGATCTCCGGCTTGCTGCTTTAGATGCCAGAGAGGTCGGTCCGCTATAGCTTGCTGGTTTTCTTCTCTTGGAAGGTGGGAAAATGTGCAACTCTCAAATTTGATCAATAAACTAGTTAATTGGTCGTGGTAGGGCTTCAGCCTTTCCTCTCTCACTTCACATTCTCCTTAGGCCTGAAAACTACTAGGATGGAATCTCTATATATTTGTACATTCTTAGCGTTCACGGCTTTCAGCGCTTCTATCTCAAAGATGCAAGCCTCGTATTCATCCATGTTGTTAGTTAATTTGAAATCAAGCTTCTTTGCTAGTTGTATGTGTTCTCCTTCAGGTGTGATCAGGAGAACTCCTACTCCAGCCCTTTTCTGGTTGACCGCTCCGTCAAAGTACATCGTTCAGCCTTGGACTGAAATGGCTGCTAATCCTTCGTCGGGGAAATCCAAATCCAAGGCTTTGTCACCCTCTACCGGATGTTGCGCTAGGAACTCGGCTACTGCTATGCCTTTTACTACTTTCTTGTGGACATACTAGATGTCAAATTCTATCCAGAAAATGAGCCATTTTCCATTCTTAGGAGGTCTCAGAATTGGTGGATTGATTAGATATTCTCTTATTTTGTCGAATTCCTTTTGGCATTGGTCGTTCCATTCCACCGGCTGGACCTTTTTAAGTAGTTTGAAAATCATATCGCACACATTTGTCAGTTTTTCAATAAATCGGATAATGTATTACAACCTCCTGATAAATCCTCTTACCTCAGATTCTGCCTTTGGTACTAGAATTTCTCTGATGGCCTTAGCTTTGTCTAGGTCAATCATGATCCCATGCCTGCCGACTATGTGACCGAGCAGCTTTCCTTCTGTTACCCCGAAGATACACTTCTTGGGGTTGAGCCTCAGATTGTAGCGTTCGGCTCTCGTTAGGAATTTGTCAAGAGCTTCCCAGTGACCTTCTTCTGTGTCTGATTTCACCATCATGTCATCAACGTAGACCTCGACTTCCTTATGGATCATGGGGTTAGAGTTTAGTGGTTAGGATTTGCGTGTAGTTGGTTTGTGGTCATACCGTTTGTGGTCGGTGGTCCTACCGACAATGGTCAGACTGCCGATGGTCGATAATCGATGGTCGGACCGCTAAAAGTTGATGGTCCGACAATAATAGTTTGTAGTCCTACCAACAGCTGTGGCCGAAACAATACTCATCAAATATTAATTAAATAATAAAACACCATTTTTTCCATATGAGGTTTGAACTCTTTACCTCTTTGTAAATGAACATGTGCTTTATAAAAAAGGCAAAGGCTTATTGTAATACCCCATATGTTTTGAGGTATTAGATTTGGCCACGTGTCTTAATTTTTGATAATTGGAGATAAGGAGGTCGGGAATAAGATAAAATATCACGGAATAGGACGGTAATGGGTCTATTATTAATAGTCATAAATAATAGTTGTGTTTGGAAATTATTATTCGTAAGGGCAGCTATTAGCAAGACTAAGTAGAAGTCAAGAAAATTAATATACAATAAAGTATAGGTCTCGTGCTAATAATTTCTACGACAATGTTCCTAAAATATTTTAAAGTATTTATCGTTAAAGTTTTGTGAAATTTTGTAACTGTTTTAAAATTAGATGCGGACGTTAATTAAGAAATTGAGTTAAAGTGTGAGTTAAGCCACTTGAGTCAAAGTGTACTTTGACCAAGCTATAAAGCCCATTCATTTCAATTGAATTGAAATCCAGGAAACCTACAATCATTTCCACTTTTAATCTTTTCTCACGCAAACTTCAATCAAGCTTAGGGTTTGAGTTATTGATATGTTTTTTTACGTTTCTTGACTCGAAAAATTCGCATTTCAGCGGGTAATCAAAGTGAGCTTGATGGGTTGTGTTTTGTTTGAGTGAATTTGGATTTATTTTGATGTTTAAGGTTAGGGATTTGAGAATTTGTATCGATTTGATTTTTTTGATTCAGTTTTCACGTTTTGAATACGTTTTTGGATTGATACGTATATTAAACTCGTTCCGATAGCGGAATTTGCAGTTGGAGTAGGTCGGTTTTTGCTCGGGAGTGGAATGAGGTTGTGCACTGCATAGTAGAGCTGTGTGGGCACACAAGAGTGACTGTGCGGCAGCCACACAACAACTCATTTGGCGATTCTTTAACGTATTGACCCGATATCGACCCCTGAACTCTGAAAATGTGAATTTTGCACGTAGAATATGACGAACAGGATTTGGGTTTCGGACTGAGATTGGTATGCAAGTGATGGTTGGTTTACTTAGAAAAACCCATAGACCGTATCGAGTTGTGTATCGAATATCGATGAGAAAGGAATGAGATATGTTTATGTGTATCGAGAGAGACACAAGCAGAATATTACGGGTTTTGTTTTACGATTTTGATGTGTCTTGTGTCTAGAGTTGTCTCTAGAATAGGATTCTTATACAAGTTGTGTTTTGAATCCTCATAGATCCGATGAGGCAATCACCAGCAGGACCCGGAGCTCAAAGAGCTTGATCGGAGTTGCTTGTGTTTTATGGATAAGCGTTATTTTTGAGTTTATATATTTACTTTTGAGCAATAAAAGTGCATTGTTTTAATCACAACTATTTTATATGAAATGCATGAGTGTGAAATTTGAATCCAGTATAGGTCCGATGAAACGTGTTTTCATATTGGACGACAATAGGAAGGTGTGGTCACCAGTTTCAATTTGAATTATGTATGATAGCTATGAGGTTAACTTGGTGGAACTATCTCGGAACCTGTATCTAGTAAGTTAACTCTGTAGAATTATCTCAGGACTCACAACTTGGAATGAAGTAATGGTAGTGGTTAACTCGGTAGAATTATCTCGGGACCGTACCACATGGATCGATTTGATCGATATGATATGAAATGGATATGACACGAATGAGATGTGAATTAGATTATTTGGAATTAGGGTTTCAATCAGAATCAATATTTGATTGCATATGAATGAAATGTTTATTGCACTTGTTTATGTTTTATAATACTTAACTTTAAACTATGTGAACTCACTCGGTATATCGGACCCATGGATTCAAATATTTCAGGTGAATAATATTTTAAAGAAATAGACTTCTATGCTTGTTCTAGAAGTCTATATTTTTGAAGCATGTAAAGAAATCATACTTTACTTTATAGCGCTATAATAATCCATAGAAGGCAGACCTTAGTTGATGGTTTTGTATCAAATGGTTTTATACCATCATACTCTGATATGCATGTATAGTTTTGTAAACTGCGCTTATAAACCGTTTGTTTGGCCATTTGCTATGATTGAACTGGGCTATATGATAGATTTTGTATGTTTGAAACAAGGTTATGGTTGATATGTAGTATCGCTTTGTAAGATACTAGTTTTGATGTTTCTATGCATCGGTTTTCAAAAAGTAATTTTGATAGATATTATTGTAATGTGTAAAGATGTTTTCCGAAAACGTTTTGTGCATGACGATGTGATTGTTTTGTGAAAGGTTTTCAATGGTTTTGGACTTGCTATGGGTTTCGGAACTACCATTCCTATACCCAAGTGTCGGGCTTGACCTAATTGTTGGAAAATGTGCTCAGTGGTCTGGCCCGCGATGGTTGGCGGTCGTTGGTTGAACTCATGATGGTTCGTGTAAACTAAATATAAATTCAATGTAAATTTTAAAATAATTAAAAGTAAATTCTTATATAAATGATTATATATAAAAGTAACTAAATCTAATTAAATTATTTTATTAAAAATTAATAATATTGAAAAAAAAATATATTGTCAAATAAACTAATAGCAAGCCAAAAGTAAACTATTAGAGATTTTTCGTGGTGGTTGGTGATTAAAGTCTGAATGGTCGGTGTAAACTTGAAGTAAACTCAATATAAATTTAATGTAAGATTAAGGTCAATGGAAAGTACACTGATGCAAAGTAGATTTTTAGTAAACTAACTATGAATTTAAAATGCTTAATACATCATTTAACCCCTAAACTATACACTTTTATTTTCAGAGACTCTTAAACTAAGGGGCCGTTTGGTTCGCCATAAAAAGGGAGAATGGGAATGGGTATGGGAATGATTCCCATTATTTGTGTTTGTTTTGTCAAATTGTACTAGGGAATGGGAATGTGATTACCCCCTCAATGGGAATCATCCATTCCCCCCTTACCCCATGGGAATGGACTTTTGGGAATGAGAATCAAAATTTTACAAAATATTTTAATAATAAATATATAATTATTAAAAAACTATTTTTAACTATATATTATAAAAAATATACTAAAATAATAAAAAAAACTTTTTAAATATTTTTCTTAAAATAATTTTTTAAATTTTTTCGAAAATATTTTTTAATTTTTTTTTAAAATAATTTAAATAATTTTTTTAAATTTTTTTAATAATTTTTTTAATTTTTTTAAATAATTTTTAAATAATTTTTAATTTTTTTAAAAAAATAATTTATTTTTCTATATAAATAATAAAAAAATATTTTTAATAAATAATTTTTTATTAAATTTTATCCATTCCCATTCCTACACTAGTTTTAAACCAAACAAAATATGAAAACAATTATTTCCATTCCCATTCCTTCTCATTCCGATTCCGATTCTCATTCCCAACCTTGAACCAAACGGCCCCTAATTTTATATTCTATTGGATCTATTAACTTTATTTTTTGTGCTATTTAATCCGTCAACTGCAACTTTTTTGCCGATCTAACCTTTTTCCTCCAATGTGGTAAAAGCGCGTGTTTTCAAACGCTTTATAGCGCATGAATGATAATAAAAATGCATAAATTGTTCTATTTAACCCCCTGAATTACATTATTTTGTTCTATTTGACCCATAAACTTATTTTATTTTCCTATTGTGCCTTCAAACTTTTAATTTTTACCCATTTAACCTTCTCGAAAATACAATTATTTAATCTTACACATTTAATTTTCTAGAAAAATAAAAAATATTGAAATTTAGTCAAATAATTACATAATATAACTTATTGTACATGTAATATTTGTTTACATTTCAATAATGATAAATGGAGTTTGTCTGTTTTTAACGATATTATTAAATATATAAATTTACTATACTGTGATAATATTAAATAAAGACTAAGTTTTTTAAAAAATTATAATTTTTAGTGTGTTTCACGAATTTCCAATTTTAAAAATTTTAATACACCAGCTTTTAAATTTTTGCAATTTCAAACTTTTCAAATCAATTCTGAATTTTTAAAATTTGTGTTAAAATTGGAAAACACGCTAAATTTCATGATTTTTAAAGCCTTAAATGATTTTTCAAATAATATGTAAAGTACATCACTTTTTATTTTAAATTATAAAAAAAATTAGGCTTAATATATTTTTTGATCTCTAAACCTTACCCTTTTATTCCCTATGACCTCTAATCTATTGTAGTGTTCCATTGGACCTCTTAACTATTTTTTTTATTCTATTTAATCCCATGTCAGCAAAGTCATGCCAGCAATTTTATCCACGTCATCGCGGGTGGTGTGCACATTCCGAATGAGGGGTTAAATTAGAAAAAAAAAGAGAGTTAAGAGGTCCAAAAGAACACGAAATTAGTTTAGAGGTCGCAGAGAATAAAATGGTATAGTTTAGGGGTCAAATGATGTATTAAGCCAATTTAAAATTAACTAGTTCTAATTAAAGTCATTTATTAAAAAATTATATTATCAAAAATAAACTTATAAAGTGACAAATAAAAATTATTCTTTCCAAGGGACGTCTTCCGAGACTTTTGAAAAAAGAAAGATGTCACGACCCAAATTATTGAGCCGAGACCGGCACTAGGGAATGAGAATGGTAGTTCTGAAACCCGTTGCAAGCCTAAAAATCAATAAAAAAAATTCGTAATTCAATCAATTAACAATCATATACCGACCCTCTAAATGGAAGCACTTCAACCAACCTACATTTATACACTAGTGAAAATAATACAAGTTACTTCGAGTTTTTCATTTCCGTATCTCATACGTACTAACCCGACATACATACTACTAATGTCCAGGGTCATATTACGGGAATCTACCTCCGTGGACAAAATATAATATCATAGCCATATATACATGTACAATATGACAATAGCTATAAACAAATGAAAATGTGTTGTTGTGCTAGGCTACGACTCTGGTCTGAGATACGCTACTGCAGCAATTACGAAAGTCGGGACTGTACATGCAAAAATTGACTTCCAGTCAAAAGAAGGACCTCTAGCCAAGTCCTCAGTCTAGGCACCTGAAAAATATTTAAATCAATGGGGTCAGCTATAAGCTGAGTGAGATATACGCTACTTAACATATTATCAAAATAAGCATCGCATTTTAAAACATTTTTCAAACATACAATCACATCGATTTCTATCAATTCACTTAGGCAAACGATTTGATCATCTTAATCTTTATCCCAGACAATTCTTAACCTAGTCATCTTCCTAGACTTAGCGAAAGTACTGCTTCCTCATGTCCTTTTAGGTATAGTACAGGGATAGTTCGACCGCGTTCAACCTATACCCAGTGATACAGTCCCGGGATAGTTTCACCGAGTTCAACTTGTATCACACTCAAATTCAATCGATACAATGTGAGTTCCAGGATAGTTCCATCGAGTTCAACTCGCTACACATTGGTCCCGAGATAATTCTACCGAACTCAACCTCGTGTCTAACGCGATATAAGTTAGTCTATTTCGATATATTTCGATCGTCTAGACCGACTCGACTTTATGATCAGATAACTAATTCGGATCGTACACAAATTCATGTTTTGCAAATAATCGCCAAATAAGAAAAACAATACAATCCAATTCAAATATAATTCAATCCAATATATTCAATCCAATCCAAACAATTCAATATAATCAATCCAATTCAATCGAACAATTCAATACTATTCAATCAAATCGATATCTGATTATTCATATGATATTTTCTCAAACAATTTTTAATACGATAATACAAGTAAGTAAAATATACTCACTCCTTGCTATCCAATTTTTCATAATTTCAATGTCTTGGCCAAACCCTCCAAGTCAAGACCGTCAAACCTGGAGCTCATCGATACCTTTGTCACAATAACAATTTAAATACGTTTAAATCTAATAAACGTATAACCAATAATCATAAACCTAAATTATAGGTTTAGGTCGATATCTTTTTGATTTCAATACAACCTTTAAGTTTGATATTCTTTAAATATCAACTTTAGCTTTTTAAGCTTCGACGGTTTTATTTAAAAATCGATAAGGTATTTAATAATTTAAATACGTTTAACACAAGTCTTATTCCAACCTTTATAGCATATCCTTGATGGTTATAACAACCAAATAACATCAAACGTTAAAAGTCATTCTATCAAAATTTTACGTCAAGATTATGGTTTATGTTTTAATCTTGAAACGCTTAATTCATAACTCATTTTCTTAGCGTTTTAATCGTTTAAAAGAGCCTACAAATATGCCATACATTTACATTTGATAAAATCTTAACTCATTTGTTCGTTTTCAAAACCTGCGTTACGATTGATTTCTAGCTGTGTAACTTAGCATTTTACGTAAAAATCAATCTTGTTAGGACCTCGGAAAGGGTTGGCATACAGCCCTTTCCTCTATGGCCGCCCTCCCCTGTTTTGATTGGGGGATGGGCTGCTCAGTTCATATGCTTTGCATCAGAACCGTGGCAGTTCGGTGCCACCGTGCTTTCAGCACGGTGGTGCGCCTGCTAGACTGTCGTGTCCAGCAGGTCCGGCCACCATGGCCTCCTCCGGCCAGCCACTGCCTCCTTCGGCTAGACACATATTGATCAAACCCTTAACATACAACCCATCACAACTCTCATACTTCTCACACTCAACACTTAAACTCAGCCAAACTACTAAAAACAACACATACACACAATTTCTAGCCTTAAAATCATCATCACCATTTAATCACAATCAAAACCGAAATAATGTTCAGAAAACCTAACTAATATATGATTATTTTTACCTTGATCCGCATTACTATATGTGTATAGCTCGTTCCCCTTGTTCCGTGGCCGCAAGAATCGCATCAATCTGACCTCAAACGAAGGAAATATCACACTTTGAAGATTTTTGCATGTTAAGTTCTAAAGGTTGATGAAGATGAAGTTTGACTTGCTGAAATCAATTGATATTATGAGTTTGAATATCAAAATAAATGCCTTATTTATTTATGGTAAAAGTCTCTTTTGTTCCTTAGAGAAATCGACTTAAACCGTTTCGATTTCTAACTTTTAAATTGTCCGTTTTCGCCG
This sequence comes from Mercurialis annua, assembly GCF_937616625.2. Classification (NCBI taxonomy): domain Eukaryota; kingdom Viridiplantae; phylum Streptophyta; class Magnoliopsida; order Malpighiales; family Euphorbiaceae; genus Mercurialis; species Mercurialis annua. The sequence continues at coordinate 39,507,693 of NC_065571.1, forward strand.
CTGAACGCTAAATTTTTTAGGTCTGACAAATTCTGTATTATTTATTTTCAAATAAATAATATTAGGCCCATATCTTATAATTTTATTTTCCGATAATTTATTTTGACATTTTTGGCAAAAAATTCTCAAATTCCAATTTGAGCTAAAATGCACTTTTTTTCACATTTGCGCCCATATTTTGCTTTAATAATTATCGATAACCAATTTATCGATGTTATTTTTATAAATACTAATTCCCGTAAAAAAAATTAATTTATATTTTCCTGAAATTAAAAGTTTATTTTCCAATTTTATGCTAAAGTGTACTTTTAGCCACTTTCTCATATTTTTATTTTTATCCAATTTCATTTCTTTATGAAATTTTAATATTGAAATTTTCTTATTAAAATTTCAATGTCGACCTACTTGGGTCCTCTTTTATTTAATTATTCCGCTCAGTTTCTTATTTTTCTCATTTTAACAATTTAAAATAAGATATACTGCTTATTTTAAAATATCCAAATTTCAGGGTATAGTAAAAGAATATGGCAAAAATAGCATAAACTTCGACAATTAATAGTCTGATGTATGTGTTATTGCATAATAAAGCCATAAAAATTGCTAATGCGGTTAGTGAGACTAACCGATTTCAATACAACACCGGATGATCATTAAAGATATCTTTAAGTACTTGTGAAGGAATTAAAAATATAGTCTTAACTAATGGATTACAAGATCTTTAAGTAAATGGTTTTATAGATTTTGATTTAAATTAAATATGGATGGTAGAGAGTGTATCTCCGAATTCATATTTATCTATAATGGAAAGTAATGAGATAGAATTGTTCTAAGCAAGAACCAACTCTAGATTTCGTCTACACAAACAGCTAGACGACAGACGAGTGTCAAACACTCCAGTTTTTCAAGGTTAAAAGTATCTTTAACCTTGCATATTTATAAATTGTAAATGAGTATGTTTAAATTGTTTATCACTTTCGAAAGCATGTCCAAATCCAGCATTAACATGATTAATAACTTAACCACGTTAACTTAGCTCTAAATCCAGCAAATCACCTGAAAATCTTAAAACTGCCATGAAAACCTAGTTAGTAGTTGTATAGGCATTTAAAGTGACTAATTAAAATCAATCTCACTTAGACATCTGATTTACGCTTTATACATGCAAACGAATAAAATCGACCTTTGTCTACTACATGATAGAAACCTCAAGATTAGATGTTTGTTTTGGAGTATATGCGACATGCTCACATGCCAATCCAGATCGAGTTATATGCGCGTCTCACATTTTCTAGTTTTCTATCTACCAGCTCTTCAGACTTGTTACTTTCGAGCACAATATCATGTGAGTTGCATGTATGATTAAGATGATATATACCAGATATGCCAAGTATAAGAGTTTTGATAGTGTCCATTGAATCCAGTCTTTTGGTTTGATGCATAATGATCTCACGCATAAGCGCATGAGGTTGTCTAGTCTTATAAAAAGCATTTCCTACCTTAGCTAGATGGCGACTCTATTTTTTAAAATCTAACCAAATACGAAATCAATCATAAGTTCGGGCGAACACCCCCAAACCCTCTCCGCTCACAGTAACCCATTTGTATCACTGAATATATCTAGCTGAAATTTTAAATTATAATTTATTATTTCGAGTAATTTGTAACTTAATGATAATTCAAATTGATTGATTTTAAATTATCAAACCAAATTAAACAATTATAATGCTAAAAAATCAATGAAATTATTAAATAGGGTTATCAACAACACTCTTAATTATACTCCCTCAGTCCCATAAAAATAGATCAACTTTCTATTTAATATGGCCAAGTTTCTATTTTAGTCGGGTTAATTCAGTTAAAATGTCAACTTTACTCTTTGTTTTTTTGAGAATACAAATAAGCTTTTGAAAAATTTAATAGTAATTTTGATATTGAATTAAGTGATAATTAATGATGATGGCAAAAATATAGTGTATATATATACATACTATATTTTTGCCATCATCATTAATTATCACTTAATTCAATATCAAAATTACTATTAAATTTTTCGAAATATTATTTGTATTCTCGAAAAACAATTAGTGTTTTAAAATATAAAATTTAAATATTTATAATGTCTAAATAATTAAATTAAGAATGTAACAGAACGTCGGTTAAATATAACTAATTTAAGTTCTATTTTTAATCATTTTGCAAATCTAAATATACCTATTGTTATGGGACGAAGGGAGTAATATTAATACTATAAGAATTCTATTAATAAATGATGGAATCAACAAATAAACAAAAGGAAAACAATAGAGCCATAAAATCCCACATCAACTAGGAAAGAAAGAAAAGACAAAACACGCTACAAACACTATAAAAAGGACATAAGTTCATAGGTGGGGGGACACGTAATCCGGATGAACAAGCGCCCATTATACTAAACTACCACCTTATTAAAAGCCCTGAAACAGATCTGAGGTCTAATACTCAAGATCCTATATCCAAGATCCCGAATCCTTTTCTCGTTTGTCCGTACCCAAAATTCAGACTCGCAAGTCTGATATCCGGATCAATCATTTGGCGCCGTCAGTGGGAACCTATTCTCGGAATAAATTTCACTGATTGGAGGACGTCAGTAAAGATGCTACAGGACAAACAGCAAAGGAAAAAGGCATTTTGCCATGAGGACAGGGAGGATCGGCCGAAGACAGTCCTAGAACCCCCATAGCTCTGGGGGCGGCCGGTAAATCTGGAATCTTCTTCCAGGGCTTTGGCAGTCCAACGCCAACTCCGGAGTGCGGATCAAACCGAGACTTCCAAAAAGCCATGGACCGCATGATGGACGGTGCGATGGGCCATTTCCGGGAAGAAGTGGCCACCATGGTCAAAGAGGCGACCAGGTCAATCATCTCAAAAACACCCAACGGCAAGAACCAAGATGCGGTCGGAAGGCGAGTGAATGAAGGAGAGAAGACACCCAGCGAGGATGAAAACCCGGAAGGAAAGGAACCAGAAGTGCTTGAAGTAAGAGATGACAAGAAGGAAGAAACAGGCACACCCGCTCCCAGACGATTAGAAATATGAACAGAAACTGTAGATTTGAAAAAGGTGCAAAGGCTCATAGCAAAAGCGATGCAGAAGGCCGTTGAAGAAAAGTCAAGAGAACATGTCCAGACTAGCAACATGACAGAAGGAAAGTCACCTTTGGCTGGGACCGTGCTTTCCGAGAAGTGGTCGGAGAGGCTCAAGATACTCAAGTTTGATAACTTCGACGGAACCGGTTGTCCAAAAATTCACGTCAGAGTTTTACAACAAAATGATCATATTGGACGTCACAGACGCAATACTCTACAAAGCCTTCCCAACCACACTGAGCGACACAGCGCAACGATGGTACAATGGGTTGAAAGCCGGGTCGATAGCCACATGGAGATAGCTGAACCGAGAATTTGTGAGGTTCTTCATGAACATTCCGCCCAAAAGAAGCTCAGAAGAACTCACAGATGTAGGCAAGGCGAGGGGGAGACAGTCAGAGCGTATGTCAAAAGATTCAACAATGAGGCCATGAAGATTGAAGACTTGAATAACGACACGGGTGCAAGCCTTGAAGAAGGGTACACGAATGGGAGTGCTAAGGGACAAGCTAAGTTCAAAGAAGCCAAAGACTTATCAAGAAGTGATGGAAGTAGCACAGAAGTGTATAAATGTGGACGACGGGAGAAGGCAGAAGACTAACGACACGCCAAAAAGGAGGAAAGCAAGGGATGTACCTCGCAAAGACAATCATCACACTCGCGAAAAGATTATGGTACGAGCCACCGCAGCTTCAGCAGATACACGTTGTATAAGGATAGTAACCATTGGAGGAACGATAACAGGTACACCATTGACTACAAATCAAGGTACAGCGACAGGGCTGAAGCATTCACGCTACTTAACACAACAAGGGCGAATGTCTTGATATGGGTTAAAGAAAAACGAACGTCGGTGACATCGCCCAGAAAGATGATCCACGGGATAAAAACGATATATGAAATAAGATATTGTAAGTCATATGAGGACTACGGGCATAGCACAGAAGAGTGCTACTATCTAAAAAAGGAGATAAATAAACTGATAGAATCCGGAGCGTTAAGAAAGTTCACAAGTCACAAGAAGGAAAAAAACAGTGGAGAGAAGGAACCGATAAAGAAGAAAAGAAGGAAGAAGAAAGGGGAAGGAAGAAAGATATCGCGGTAGTCATCAACGTCATCATCGGAGGAAAAAGCATGAGAAAAGGGAGGAAAAAGCTAATGGCTGAAATAATTCAGGAAATGAAGCAGTTAGGAAGAAAGATAGAGGTAACGAAGATGATCACTTTTTCGCCCAACGACGTAATACACATGAGGAGGCCACATAACGATGCGTTAGCGGTGGAGGGAATCATCAACAATTTCTTGGTCATGAAGCTGCTAGTAGACAAAGGAAGCACGGTGAACTTGCTAATGTGGGAGGCGTACAAAGGAATCGGAGCAGAGCTAGGAAAACTCAAGCATTGCCCGGTACCGATAGTAGGACTTGGAGGAGCACCCATCCAACCCAACGGCTTGGAAAAACTGATGATAAAATCCGGAAGAGGAAGGGAAACGAAAGAAATCAAAACATTGTTCTCGGTCATTGACATACCGCTGGCCTACAACGGAATACTAGGAAGGCCTTTTCTGTACGATTCAGGAGCAATCATCAGCATCCGCTACCTGGTAATAAAAATACAACCCGCAGAAGGAGTTATCAGTATTAAGGGAGATCAAGAAGTGGCTTCTAAATGCAATACTATCGCAATGAAAGAAACAGAGGAGTAGAACGTCACAACAAGAGGGAAAGTCAAGGACCGAAGGCCAAAAAGATAAAGATAATAGCCTTCATTTTTGTTATGATTAAATCTCCATGTCAATTTTAATACAATCAAAGTTCTCGTTTATAAAAGTAGCAAAATGCAAAAAAAAAAAAAAAACAATAGACGGAAGATGCAAACAAATCCACACAAACAAGCGACAAAAGAGATACATATCTCATAAGGCAACAACCAAATAAAAAGAGATACACGTCTCCTAAGGCAACAGCCAAACAAAAGAGATACATATCTCTTAAGGCAATCGCCAAATAAAAGAGATACATATCTCTTAAGGCAACATCCAAACAAAAAGAGATACATATCTTCTTAAGGCAACAACCAACTAAATTAGAGATACATATCTCATAAAGACAACAACCAAACAACATAAAGATGCATACCTATTAAGACAACGACCAAACAAAGGAGGAATAGAGTCAACAAAGAAAAACGACAGGCATAAAAAAAACACGTTCCATAAATCAACGATCAAGCAATAAAAAAGTGCAAAACGAAATTAAGCAAAATACAAGCAAGAAAAAGGCAAACCAGATAACAAGCCAAATATAACACAAAGAAGTGTTATTAAAATATGTGTGCTGCACATAAGGAGGCCACACTCTCCAGAAAGTACATAAAAAAGAGAGCAAAAAACAAAACAACACACAGAACAGTTAGAATAACCCTCCATCAAGCACCACCGGTAGAAGAAGGCGGAGAGCTGGTCACCAAAGACGAGGGGACCAAAGGAAAAGGTAGTAGAAGAAAGGGAAAGAGAGGTTGAGTCCACAACCAAGGCCGAAACCGGAGAAACATCCCCAGGAGAAGGGGAAGCGATGACCGGCGGCTCCATTGCAGACTTCTGAGCAGCTAGAGCGAAAAGGCACTGACTATAAAACCGAGCCAGATCAACGTAGAGGAAAGAAAGATTCGTCATCAGGTATTCCTTCAAAATAACCAAGCTAACAGACCGGAATTAGTGTTGAAACATCAAAGGAATTACCTCAGTGGCCTCCTCTAGCTGGATCTCCAAATTCTGGCTGTGCAACTCCAAACGCTCGCGCTTTGCCTCAACCTCTGTCACGACCCATTTTCATGAATCGTGACCGGCGCTAGGGCATGGGTAATGTAGTACCAACACCCGTAGCTAGCCTTCCTTATAACATACAATTCAATTAAACCTGCAGAAAACCAATGGTCGGGGGCAACCGAGACTTCAGCCTAATTCTAGCAGTTATAGTATTCAACATTTAAATATAACATGCTTTCCAATACTGAATTATAAATAGGCGTAACATAAAATAATTATATAACATGCCAAAGCAATAATCCAGTCGGACCAATCCGACAACAACTAGAATAAAATACAGACGTCTAGTCAACTATTGCGGTATAAGAATAAAACAGTTTGGTAGTTCTACTAAAATAAACGAAACCTCCGAGAAAAGTAAAGACGGAGATCACCAGAATCTCTCAGATCATAACCCTGGAAAAAATTGTGAAAACAACGGGGTCAGATATACTGAGATGAGTTTATACCACTATTTATATTTATCAAGTGGAAAACCTTTAAAACCGTTTAAAACATTTAATAACGATATTATGAATAATAGTTGGAACCCTAATCCACAATTCTAAATAATAAACATAATCCAATAAGCCTGGTCCCGAGAGTTGAGTTACACCGAGTTACCACTGACCACACTTTTACCATATTCAAAGTCCCGAGAGCTGTGCTACACCGAGTTACTCTATTTGGTCCCGAGAGCTATGCTCACACCGAGTTACCACATTTTCATATATACCTTACCCAGATCATTACCGGTGCGCACGCAGTCCTAATGATGCCCATTAGGTAGCATGTTCCAACTAAGAGCCATAATATAAAAACAGTTCGCAATATACGTACAATATATATTTAATATTAAAATAACAATATACTTAATAAAGCGGTAAGTAGTAAGTACAAACTCACTGCTTGATAATCCACGTGATAACCGGCAAGCAGCTAATCCTGGTTCGCCTCTGAAGCACGAACAGTAGACGGGTCTAGACAAATAAATTAATTATTAAAAATAGACCCTAACTCTAGAGAGTACTAGACACCACATAGGACTAGCTCAAATAACACGTCGGAATAAAACAATCCAGAACAACACAAAATTACCAAATAGGTAGAAACGCTCAATTAATACAAGTCTATTGAGTTCTCACTTTAAAATCCAATTTACAAATATTATTTAAAAATATTTAAATAATAATTAATTTCCAAATAGTGGGTTAGCCGAGTTATCAATAACTACCAAGCTAACCTCACTTGTCGGGTGACCCAAGTCTAACCCGACTCAAAACATTTTCAAATATAAACCCGAGTTTATATTTATAAAATAATTTGATAACATAATTAATCATTAAAACAGAACTCAATAACTTCAAATTCAAGTAACCCAAGTTACAAGTCAAGAACTTAACCATTTTAAGTTTAAAAAAAGTTCAGGGACTAAACTGTACTTTAGCCAATTTAGGGACTAATCTGTACTTTAGCCAATTTGATATTCGAAATCAAATTAATTCCTTATTTATAATTAAAAGTAAAATATAAAGTTACTAATCAAAAACTTACTTAAGTAAGTTATAAAAACGTTCAGGGGCTAAATTTTAATTTAGCCACTTTGATATTCGAAAGCTAATATAATTACCCGAGTAATTATATTAACCTAAATTTATAAAAATAATTATCGTTTTCAATATATTACTTATAATCATAACGAAAACCAAATATTAACAAAACGAAAAGATCAAACTAACTTAAAGTATTTAATTGATTTAAGTAAAACATTTTGGTGATCAAAACGGCAATTAACCATCTTCCTCCTTTAAACATCAAAATCCCCGCCATGCCAAAGCCAAATGCAGAATTCATCAACTAAAAACATTCATGGATATCAAAGCTTCTTAATTCAACCCAGAAGCAATAATCAATCATCAAAAATAATAATCAAACTCAAAACATCACATCGACGTAAACTTTCATCTCGGAGAATATGAAAGCAACGAACTACGTCCGGACCGAGGAGACAAACTTTAAAACTGAGCTTAAACGATAATAACTAATCATACAAGAAGGTTGATAACCGTTAATCAAGCAAACTCATGGCCAAAAAGGAAAAGAATTGTTCGGCTGCCACCAATTCTAACAAAACAGATTATACAAAACTTAAAACGGAAACCGTACGACGATTTAAACGAGGTCGATTACGTACCGTTCAACGAAAACAAGATGGGGAATCGAAGGTACGTGAGTCTAGAATCTCCGGGATCAAACGGAATCATTTCGATCTAGAAACAAAAGAGAACGATCAAAAATACGGAGTTGACGTTGATAAGCCAAATCTGAAATCAATAACCAACTTACCGATGTTTTTCTGTGATCTTTGAGAGGGATTTTGATCAGTGAATTCTCAGAGAAATAGCAAGATAATGGAGGCTAAGGATTGCTTGCAGCGTGGGGAATGATTTAGGGTTAGAAAATATCGTAAAAATAGGGAGTAGTTAGGTTAGAAACGAAGACGAAAATGCCCCCTGCATTGGTAAGGCTGGTCTCGTACGAGACCAGCAAAACAAACTGAGTTCTCGTTCGAGAATTGGAATTCTCGAACGAGACTCGGCTCAAACGCTGGTGTCTCGTTCGAGAATTCCAATTCTCGAACGAGACTCACATAAATGAGTCAGGTCTCTTTCGAGACCTGATTCGAAGATGGTGGTTCAACCTTTGGTTGAACCACAAAAATAAAGGAACCAGACACAAACCTAAAAATTGAACCGAACCAAAATTAAACTACGAATCGAACCGTCAAACCGAAAAAGACTCAAATAATTTCCGAAAACACATTAGAAAAATTTAAAAAGTTTCCGGGATATTACAACCTCTGCCTGGTCCAGACAATCATTATTTAGAGCAGCTTCTAGGTCCGCAATGTGATTATTTTGCGATCGAGAAGAACTCTGTAACGACTCCACCTGCTTGCCCCGCTGATCGAGTTGCTTTTCTAAGGAGGTCGCAATCACTGTCTTCTCATGAAGTTCAGTCTTCAAGATACGCTTGACGCTTTTAAAGAAACGATCTCCTCCGCCTGACGTTGGCTCGACTCGCAAACCCTCTTCAAGGTTGCGGACATTTGATCAAACTAGGAGTCAACCTCTGACCGAGAATTTGCATAGGCCAAAAGGCGGGTCCGGTCGTCCTCTAACCGAAGAACATCGTCAAGAAGATGAAGAGCGCTGGCATAGAGAGATGGCACACCTCCCATGCCAAAAACTTGTCAAAAGACGGGCAGCGGACATTGACTATGAAGATAGGCAGATACGGAATTTCAAATATGGTTAGAGTCAAGCGGACCTTGGGAAAAATAAAACAGTCTCGGTCAACAACACTACCCTAAAGAACAAAAGTAGAGCGAGGAACGTCACGACGAGGGCGAGAGTTAGGCTCCAAAAAGGAGTCTGGAGGGCCTGTAGTAGGACGCTTCTTAGTCTCATCCAAAGAAACTGAAGGAAGAGAAGCGGAAGACGTAGCAACAGGAGAAGATATCACTACCACAGATACAGAGTCAGTAGTGATGGAAGAAAGGGCCCTAGAAGAAGCAGTAATAAGCATGACCACCGGGAGAGAGGCAGAGAAGCAGCAGCCGTGGAAGGAGGAAGATCATCGACAGAAGCGGAAGGCCCATCCTCATTATCCGACAAAAGGGAAATAAAAGGCTCGAGCGGTCGATCAAGCAAGGGAAGGCTAGATATAACGGTGACCTCATCATCACTCAGCATACCCGCATCTATAGCATCGAAGATGTTCTTGGCCATTCTGATGAAAGAAGAAAAACTAAAGCAAAAGGAAAATGAAGAGGAAATCCCAAAAGAAGTAAATAATTGAAATGACAAAGAATGAAACTATTTATAAGATTTCCTTGGAAGAAAAAAAGAAAAAACAAAAGGGTAAAAGAGGCAAATGAAAAAGTAATAAATAGCAATAAAGTAACCGGAACCATTGCAGCGCTAGAACCGAAGAGGCACAAGCAACTCAACCGTCAAAAGCAATCAACAGAGAGAAGCACGAAGCACGAGTTAGTGTTGAAACATCAAAGGAACTACCTCAGTGGCCTCCTCTAGCTGGCTCTCCAAATCCTGGCTGTGCAACTCCAAACGCCCGCGCTCTGCTTGGTCCAGACGAACACTGATTAGAGCATCTTCTAGGCCTGCAATGTGATTCTCTTGCGACCGAGAAGAACTCTGTAACGACTCCACCTGCTTGCCCCGCTGATTGAGTTGCTTTTCTAAGGAGGTCGCAATCCCGGTCTTCTCATGAAGTTTAGTCTTCAAAGATTCGTTTGAAGCTTTCAAAGAAATGATCTCCTCTGCCTAACGTTGGCTCGATTCTCGAACCCTCTTCAGGGTCGCAAAAATCTATTAAACTAGAAGTCAACCTCCGACCGAGAATTTGTATAGGCCGAAAGGAGGGTCCGATCATCCTCCAACCAACGAACATCGCAACAAGACAAAGAGCGCTGGTATAGAGAGATGGCGCACCTCCAACGCCAAGAACTTGTCCAAAACAGGGCAACAAAAATTGACTCTGAAGATAGGCAGATACGGCATTTCGAATATGGTTAGAGTCAAGCGGGGAACCCTTGGGCAAAATAAAACAGTCTTGTCAACAACACTACCCTTAAGAAAAAAAGTAGAGCGAGGAACGTCTTGACGAGGGAGAGAAGTAGGCTCCAAAGAGGAGTCTGGAGAGCCGGTAGTAGGACGCTTCTTAGTCTCCTCTAAAGAAAACGAAGGAAGAGAAGCGAAGACGTAGCAGCAGGAGAAGATACCACCACCACTGATAGAGTCATATTTGACGGAAGAAAGGGCCCTAGAAGAAGCAGTAACAGGTATGACCACCGGGAGAGAGGCCAGAGAAGCAGCAGCCGTGGAAGGAGGAAGATCACCAACAGAAGCGGAAGGCCCATCCTCATTATCTGACAAAAAGGAAATAAAAGGCGTGAGCAGTCGATGAAGCAAGGGAAGGCTAGATATAATAGTAACCTCATCATCACTCAGCATACTCGCATCCATAGAATCAAAGATGTTCTTGGCCATTCTGATGAAAGAAGAAAAACTAAAGCAAAAGGAAAATGAAGAGGAAATCCCAAAAGAAGTAAAGAATTGAAATGACAAAGAATGAAACTATTTATAAGCTTTCCTTGAAAGAAAATAAAGAAAAAATAAAAGGGTAAAAGAGGCACATGTAAAAGTAATAAATAAAAATAAATTAACCGTAAACCAGTGTTTTAAAAACTGAAACGGTGACTGAACCGGTAAAGTCACCGGTCAACCGGTTCAACCGGTGGTTCAACCGGTTGAGAAAATTATACTATAGAAAAACTTTTTTGTGGAACAGTAACACACGTCTCCTTTTTTTCCATATGAGAGAGAGAGTCTTTTTTTCTTCTGCAATATTACAAAATCTAATTAAGTCACTATTTAAAGCCTTTTCTTTTTCAAGAAATAATTGTTGCCATTTTTGATAAAAGTTGACCAACGTATCCACTAATTGACTTTTCATAAACTTCTTCTTTCTTTCTTTAGCCCTGTCATTATAATTTCACCTCCATTTTCATTTTCTTCCATTTCTTTCAATTAATTATCTGCATCTCTCTTGAAGACCATTTATTATTTTATATAGTTACCCTTTTCGAAATTCATATATATATATTTCTTTCTTTTTAGTGGCTGATTTGTTGCTCATCCTTGATGATCAGTTTCTTTCCTTTTTCTATTTCTTTTCTTTAAAGTAATTTTTTGTTTTCTCTTTTGATTTCTTGCAATTAATTGTATGATCATGTTTATAAATATTGGCATTTTCTGTTTGCGGGAGTTTTTATATTCTTTAAAATTATTCTATTTGAAAATTTGTTTTTGAGATTGCTTTTGATCTATCTTTCTCCTGTGTGTCTTTTTGTTCAAACTTGATTGTTAAATATTTTTCTGTTTGATAGTGAAAATTTTGACTTCTGGGCCAATTGAAGTTAAAGATTGGTATGAATCTTCAGGGAAAAATCCTTTTCCAATTCAAAAAAAGTATAACCGGACGGTTTTAAAAAAATTGCCGGTTTTCCGGTTTATTCCGGTTCTGGCGGTTCTGGCCGGTTCAATCCGGTAGAACCGGATTTCCGGTTCTTTATAGGTAGTTGGACTGAATAGCTGACCGGTCTCCGGTTGAACCGGTTGAACCGGCCGGTCCGGTCCGGTTTTTAAAACGCTGCCGTAAACCGAAGAGTCACAAGCAATTCAACCGTCAAAAGCAATCAGGATAGAGAAGCACGATGCACGAAAAATGAGGGAAATTCAAAAAGACGTGAAAATTATAACACACTACCCCAATGCACTATAAATACAGGAGTAAGGAAGAAGAAAGCCACACGTAAAGGAGGTAGGATAAAATATGGGGTCTCACTAAGCCTCTTTATAGCCTGTTTTGGTTGGGTTAAAGAAAACTAGACAACCAAAACATGCTACAAAAAGCACAAGAAGAACCCTGAAGAAAAAAGAAGAAGAAATAGATGAAAGCCATACCAGCCGCCTCAGATGTCCAAAAGAAGGTGGAACAAAACCTTGAAACAAAGCAAATCATCAAAGGCCAAGAGGAACAAACGGACGAGGCAGCATTAACAAAAGAGGAACAGAATAAGACACGAATGGTAAAACGACATAGATTGCAATGATAAAAAACTCGGCATAAATGCCCAGCCATCGCAATAACTCGTAAGGGGGGGGGGGGGGGAATTAATGATAGAATCAACAAATAAATAAAAGGAAAACAGTAGAGCTACAAAATACTACATCGACTAGAAAAGAAAGAAGAGATAAACACGCTACAAATAATATAAAAGGGACACAAGCCCAGAGGCGGGGGACACACAATCCGAATAAACAAACGCCCATTATACTAAACTACCACCCTATTAAAAGCCCTGAAATAGATCCGAGGTCTGATACTCAAGATACCATACCCAAGATCTCGAATCATTTTCTCGTGTGTCCGTACCCAAAACTCAGACTCGCACGTCTGACATCCAGATTTATCAATAAAAAAATATTATACATAAATTCATGTCCTTTAATAATTAAAAATCAATTAAAATAAATGAATAAAATTTAGATATTTAGAATTATTAATTTATTGATTATTTTTATTCAAATAGGTGTTGATAACACAACCAGTTATATATAAACCCCATTTGATAAATAATTAATATACATATTTTAATTTACAAATATTTTATAACACTTTTTTTGGTATATACCCCGAGATTTTATTAAGCCCAATCACCGAATAAAACAACCAAAATCAAGTCTCGGCGACCTGTCAAGAATGAACAACAGGGGCAAACCCCGCACAAGCAATTGCATATGTACGCCTATTTATAACCAACAACAACAACAGACCTACGCCTATTACAACTAACATCAAAACAAACAGCAATACACTCAGCAAACACAACTAGACACACTATCTTATAGCTTGCCAGTTTTGTTACAATTTGATAAAAGTATCTGAATGCAAACTTCTGCAATTATCATGCTATTATTGACTATATCTTTCTAAAAAATTATCATATTTCTATCTATCCATATATGATATATAATGCAAATAAAGGGCAAGCTTCTAACCCTGACCATAATATTTTTTTCCTTTAGATTTTCGCTATGCCAAGACCACTCCCTTATCCAAGTCCCCACCTCTCTCTCAATCATGCAACTTTGCAGGACTTTTTTGTATATATTTTCAGTGACATCACACTTGAAGAAGATATGCTCTATGGTTTCTCTTTCATGCTTACAAAAAACACAAATGCATCCTCAACTTTTCAACATAGTCTTAGTCCTAAGCTTCTACTTTATGGCCAACAAGGCAATAAAACTTTGCTTAGGAATGTAACCAGGACTTCAGATTACTCTCCACCAATGAACTTTATCAAACTTCCTCCTAAAATGAGACCAAGCAGATTTGATAGAATATATACCCGATTTACTGCACTTTCAAGAGAATATATATTTTCTTTCCCCCTAAATGTTGTAATTATATTTAATTGTGTTCCAGATCTTTATTGTAATTTCATCTACAGGATCATGCATTCTCCAATCAATTCTTCTCCATAACTCATCCACAGATGCGCTCACAGTTATATAAGCTTCAATAAGGGAAATGTTGGGATACATATCAACAAGAGCTATGCCATTCATCCAAGGATCATGCGAAGAGGACAATTTCCTTTTTTCCAAAACGTAGTGAAACAATCCTTGGCTTTCTTTTTCAATTTGCAAAGACTCCTCTAGTTCCATCTAGCTACTAGTGGCTTAGTAATTCTCTAAAAACTCATCAATTTAAGTTTATTTTAATGATCCACTAAGCCCACAAAGTGTCCTTAACAACAGCTAAATCCCAGATATGTCTTAACATTGCCACCTTATTCCAAATGACCATATCCTTGACACCAAGTCCTTCTTCATTCTTCTTTTTTCATACTTCCGTCCAGGCCACCAAATTCTCATACATGAACTCAGCTAAGCCTTTCTATAAAAGGTTATTACATAATCTCTCAACTCTTTTTGTGACAACCATAAGTAGGATAAATATTGAGCTCCAAAAAACTTGCATACTGAACAAAATTGCATTAACAAGCTGTATTCTAACTGTCTAATGGGAAATTCTTTTGGTGATATTATCAATCAAAGTACCATAATCTGCCTTAGTAAGCCTCTTACTGACGAGTAAAATACCTAAGTATTTGATTAATAACACGCTCTCCTTAAACCCTAGTTCTTGCAAAATGCATACTTTCATTTGACTATCCACCCAACTAAAGTATATACGTACATCTCTTTTGATCATTCGCTTGTGTAATTCCCTATGAGTTATGACAAACCTTTGGTGTTTGATTATGAATGAAAGGATTAATTTCTTTTTAGCGGAATTAAGAAATTAAAAGGAGTCTAAGAGTAGAGAAGATGAACACAAAGATTCAGAGTGGTTTAGATCACAAATCGATCCTACTCCACTACTCAATCAAAGATTGAGATTCAAAATCCACTAAAATGAGATTCACAAAGAGTCTTCTAAGCTAACTCTAAACTTAGTTCTTTAAGCTAAATACCAACTATAAGATTTTCCAAAGCTAATCTCTAACTTACTAGGGTTGATTTTTTTTCCAAAGCTAACTTACAATGATTAGGAGTTTACAAGCTTACTCCAAAATTATAACAAACATGAATATTAAAATCAGAGGTTTGTTATTTCAAGGTGTTAAAATCATTAACCTTGAAATATTACAAATGAGTTTATATTTATACCCAAAGCAATCCCCAAGCTAAGCACAAACAAACAAAATAACTTTTGTTGTCAGTAGTGATGTCGCGCCCGCTACAAGGAGAGTCGCGCCCACAACTTTTGTTTCTTTGTCAAATCTTCCAACAGCTACTGCCACATGTCATCGCCTCATTACGGCTTCAGATACATATCCGTTGAATCTTCAACGGTCACTATTGTCACGCCCGTGACATGTTCTTCACGCCCGTGATCTATCCAACGCTCGACTGGGGTTTCATCAGTTCATGTGTCGCGCCCAGCGTATCCGTACCGAAGAGAGGAAGCACTTTTGTGTTTTGAACAATTCCAGATTTTGATCACACAAAATGGGCGATAGACGAGTTTCAGACACTTCAGTTCTATAAGGTTAAAAAGTATTCCTAAATTTATATGTATATTAACTGTTAATTGTGTATGTTTACAATGTTTAATCGCTTTTCAAAACATCTACATATCCAATATTAACATGCTAATAACTTAACCACGTTAACTGAGTTCCAAATCCAGCCAGTACATCAAATCACTTATAATTTTAGGATTGCCTAGAAAAAGTAAATAGTGGTTGTATAAACATTTAAGATGAACTAATAATATCAATCTCACTTATACATTCGATTTAGACTTTGTGCATGTAAAATAACTAAAACACGCCTCTGTTTACTACATTATAGAAACCACCAGCATTGGATGCTGGTTTAGAAATATTTGCTATATGCCTTACATATTAGTCTAAATCAAGTAAGCTTTTTCCTAGGGCTTCCTATGGACGTTCTACTATGGCGAAATTAGGGTTTCCTTGATTTAGCTCATTTTTTCTTCCCTCGTGGATTGATATTTCGTTTTTTCGACGTGAAATTTTTTTCTGTTGATTACTGGACTGCGCTTGTGATCACGGTACTGGTTTGTTATCGTTTCTTTTCCATCGCTTTTAATTGAAAACGACCTGGAACACCTTTGGAAGAAATTCTCTCTTTCAGAGGAGGAACAAGATGTGGTGGAGTTGGGAGGGAATGAAGGGAATAATACTGAGCGAGATGTTAAATTCCAACGATGCCTTGTTGGGCGGTTACTTTGTGGAAAACCTTTCAACGTTAAATCTCTTCATGGCGCGATGGTTGGGGCATGGAGGATTGGGGGTGGCTTTGATATTTCGGACGTTGGTAAAGGGGTTTTTGTCTGTGAGTTTAAAAACCAACGTGATAAGCTAAAAGTGTTAAGGGATGCTCCCTGGCACTATGATCGTCAGTTGATAGTGTTAGCAGAAATTCATGATGATGAACAGTTATCTGATGTTAAACTGTCTTCATCCCCTTTTTGGATTCGATTGTGTAATGTCCCTTTAAACTGTAGGGATAGAAATAGTATCGAGAAGATTGCTGAACGAGTTAGTATAGTCATGGAAGTACGGGAGGAAGATTTGGCGATTTGGGGTAAACACATTAGAGTTAGGGTGCTAGTGGACATAACTCTTCCCCTTAAGCGTGGCACCTTCATCAGAAATAGTAAAGGAGAGAAAGTCTGGGTTTATTTCCGCTTTGAAAAATTACCAAATTTTTGCTATTGGTGCGGATTGTTGGGACATGTGCATGACGACTGTGATTCTCTTCCGGAGAACGTGGAGACTTCAAACTGGCCTTTCAGCCCCGCCTTACGTGCTTCTCCTTTTCGTAGAGTGGTTGGAAATAGAACTACTGAGAATAACAACATCAGACCAGCTAATGCATCTGGTGTGGCTGAGAATATGAATGTACAGACTAGGCGGAGGCTGGACGTAGATGAGGAGGGGTTATTAAATGAGATAGTGATAGGCGTTCAGCAGCTTCCCCTAGATACGGGTATAGGAGATGACGCGCAAGTGAATGCAAAGAATTTACCTTCAGATGGGGCACAAACATCGGGTGGTGAGATCAGGACTATTGGGTTGGATGAGCTCTTGGCTTTTTCCGTTGGTCATCCGGGTGTAGCAAGTAAAGAGAATCAAGCAACTGGGGCAAAGAAAAAGGGGGGCAGGCTGAAGGCTGCAGCGAGAAAATCTTCCTCAAGCAGTGGTAAGGAGTCGGATCAAAACCAGCTGCAAACTATAGGTCCGAAAAGAAAGCTTTATTCACAGACTCAGCAAATTGATGAACATATGGAGGATGTCGTGATAGATGATCTCTGCATAAAGAAACCTAGAGTTTCAGATGCTGGACTTAATCATATTCCTTCTTCTACGGCGCAGACTGCGAGTCAGTCTCGCCGACTACAATGATTATCCTAAGTTGGAACCTCCAAGGTATGGGGAATCCTTGGACGGTTAGAGCGCTAAAACAATATGTCAGAGATCAAAACCCCGATATTATTTTCTTAATGGAGTCTCGTCGTAGTAGTTTTGAATTACAGTTTTTTAAGTTTTCTTTTCCTAGTTTTAACTACGTAGTTGTAGATGCTCGAGGTCGTAGTGGTGGCCTTATTTTACTATGGAAGAAGGAGTGTGATGTTAGTATTCTGTGTTTCTCTCAGAATCACATCGATTTTGAAGTGAAACAGGAGAATGAGTTGCCGTGGAGGGGCACAGGGGTGTATGGGTGGCCTGAGGCGGGTTCTAGGGGAAATACTTGGAATATGATGCGTGGCTTAGCTGCAGACAATACTAATTCATGGTTGGTTTTTGGAGATTTTAACGAGATTCTCTTTGCTAGCGAGAAGGAAGGAGGTCGGCCAAAAAGTTCTCAGGCGATGGAAGCTTTTAGACAGACGATTGATTATTGTGGTCTCCGTGATTTGGGGTGGTCTGGACTCCAATTTACTTGGGATAATGGGCGAAGAGGAGCAAATAACATCAGACAAAGATTGGACCGCTTCTTAGCATCTCCAAATATGTCCTTCCTCTTTCCGGATATGTCTGTTTCCCATTTGTCCAGGTTAGCCTCTGATCATTGTCCTATTTTGTTGACTACTGAGAGGTTGGAGAGTGCTGAATACAAACCAATGATGTTTAGGTTCAAAGCAATGTGGGTTAAACATCCTGAATGCGCAGAGGTTGTCAAAAATGGATGGAATAGTATACAGGCAGCCTCCGTTCCTCAAAGAATTTCTTCATGCGCTTCTCATTTGCAGGTCTGGAATTCTGAGGTTTTCGGCAACATAAATAAGAGGAAGCGTCAATTAACGAAGAAGCTTGATGGCCTTCATCGTCTTGCCAATTCTGATGGAGTTACAGATCGGCGTTGGGCGATACAGACTGAGCTGAATGAGCTTTTGAAAAACGAAGAGGTTATGCGGCGTCAACGGTCGAGGGCTGTTTGGCTTGCGGAAGGGGATCGTAATACCAAGTTTTTTCACATGAAAGCAAGTCAACGGAGGAAGCGCAATACGATAACAAAATTGCGAGATGACAATGGAAATTGGAAGTCAGGTGAGAAGGAGATTGAACAAATAGTTTACAACTATTATTCACATCTCTTTTGCAGTACATACCCATCAAGTTGTTCCAATACTATTGAAGCGTTGGACTGCTCCTTAAATATAGATCATGTTGAGTTGATCTCAGCTCCTTATTCAGCTGCAGAAGTACTTCAAGCGCTAAAGCAAATGCGCCCAAGTAAGTCTCCAGGCCCTGATGGAATGTCTGCGATGTTTTTCATTAACCATTGGAATGTTGTGGGTAAGGAAGTGACAACCTTTGTCCTTGGTTTTCTGGAGTCGGGTATTATGCCCGATAACTTGAACCACACGTTCCTCACTCTTATCCCAAAAATTAAATCCCCGGAGTCAATGAAAGATCTATGGCCTATAAGCTTATGTAATGTGGTTTACAAGCTCATCTCCAAAGTTTTGGCAAATAGACTCAAACGGGTCCTTCCAGATATCATTCATGAAACTCAGGGTGCGTTTGCTCCAGGAAGACTTATCACTGATAATGCGATTGTGGCCTTCGAGATTTTTCACTCTATGAAACACAGATTGAAGAGCAAGAAGGGAGCAGCGGCGTTGAAGCTGGACATGAGTAAAGCTTATGACCGTGTGGAGTGGAATTACTTACGTCAGGTGATGTGTAAGATAGGTTTTCCGACACATTTTGTCGACTTGGTTATGTGTTGTGTTACTTCAGTCTCCTTTTCCTTTCTTCTTAATGGAAAAGTGAAAGGTTTTCTCAAGCCAAGTCGTGGGATTAGACAAGGGGACCCGATTTCTCCTTATTTGTTCATCCTTTGTGCGGAAGGCTTATCGGCAATGATGACTAAGGCAGCGAGAGAAGGTAGTATCCATGGAGTTCAGGTGTGCAGGGGGAGTCCTCATATTTCCCATCTAATGTTCGCCGACGACTGCATCTTATTTACCAGAGCAACACGTGAGGAATGCCAAGCAGTCCGAAATATTTTGGAGGTTTATGAGAAAGAATCGGGGCAACAAGTTAATCTTGATAAGTCGGAAGTGTCTTTTAGTTCGAAAGTCCCTATAGAGCGTAGAAGGGAAATTAGAGAGATTTTCTCCGTTTTAGAGGTGGGTCACTTGCCCAAATATCTCGGACTTCCGACGGTTATAGGGAAATCCAAGAAACTCATTTTTGGGGTCATCAAAGAACGGATATGGAAGAAGCTCAAAGGGTGGAAAGAAAAAATCCTATCTCGCGCCGGTAAAGAAGTGCTTATCAAAGCAGTGGCTCAGGCCATTCCGACTTACATAATGAGTTGCTTCCTTCTCCCGAAGACTTTCTGTGATGAAATTCAAGGTCTTATCAGCCGGTTTTGGTGGAGCAATGCGGATGATCAGAAAAAGATTCATTGGCTGAATTGGGATGATATGTGCTCTCCGAAGACGGCGGGTGGAATGGGTTTTCGCAACTTTCATTCTTTTAACTTAGCCCTTCTAGCGAAACAAGTCTGGCGTCTCTTTTCTTACCCGGATTCCTTATGTGCAAGAATTATGAAAGCCAAATATTATCCCAGATGTAATGTCCTTTCCGGTAGCGCAGGTTACTCTCCGAGTTATTTTTGGCGAAGTGTTCGAGAAGCTTTTCAGCTGTTGAAGGAAGGTATGGGTTGGAGAGTAGGAAATGGAACTGATATATGCATTTGGACGGATAAATGGATTGGAGGTAATCCTATTTTGCGCCCCCTGGTTGTGAAAAATCTTCCTCGTGATGCAAGAGTGAGTTGTTTGATTGATACCGACACCCATCGATGGAGGGAAGATGTTATTCAAGACACTTTCTTGTCCTTTGAAGCAACATCAATATTGAGTATGGTTATCAGTCCTAGGATGCCGAATGATAGAACGATATGGATGCATACAAAGAACGGACAATACTCGGTGAAATCTGGGTATAAAGTTGCCCAGGAGCTTCGTTGGCAAAGGCGAGAGTGTGGGGTCTCATCGGGAAACAACTCGGAGCTTTGGAAATCAGTTTGGAGAATCAAAACTATGCCCAAGATTTTGCACTTTTTGTGGAGAATGC
This sequence comes from Mercurialis annua, assembly GCF_937616625.2. Taxonomy (NCBI): domain Eukaryota; kingdom Viridiplantae; phylum Streptophyta; class Magnoliopsida; order Malpighiales; family Euphorbiaceae; genus Mercurialis; species Mercurialis annua. The sequence continues at coordinate 39,528,408 of NC_065571.1, forward strand.
TGTCAAATTTCATTCCCTGCTTTGAATTGATTAAGAGTAGAGGAATTGAATGTGATGTGTTATGTCCGCGGTGTGGTGAATATCCGGAGTCCATTCTTCATGTTTTTAAAGAATGCAGCTGGGTTCGAGGATTATGGCTGTGCTCTCGGTTAGGAATAAGGGTTGATTCGATCCCTGCTCCTAGCATTGTTGTGTGGTTTGAAACAATGATGAAACTTCTAAACAAATCAGATATGGTTTGTTTTGTTGTTACTTTATGGTAGATTTGGTTCTCAAGGAACTTACTTGTGCACGAGGGAAAGAAGGAAACGATGGATGTTGTGCTTTTACGCTGCAACGGAGAAGAGATTGAGGGTGCCAAGGCTGCTGTTGACAGGCCCGCGGTGATCAGTTCTGGGTGGACAGCCCCTCCGGCTAATTATTTGAAGATTAACTCTGATATGGCGCTCAATTCTGATGGTTCTTTGACAGGCTTAGGCTTTGTTATTCGTAACAGGGAGGGTCTTGTAATGGTTTCGGGAGGTAAACGAATTTATGCTGCGCAGAGTGTGGCGATAAGGGAAGGCTTGGCGATCTACTTCGGTCTGCAGGTGGCTGCTGATTGTGGATTCACAGATTTGGTGGTGGAGAGTGATTCCCGAACTGTTATTCAGTTGATACGGGGAAGTTCGTCGGACTATTCTCAAATTGGGTTGGTAGTTGAGGATATTCGTAGTTTATTGCCGTGTTTTAATAGTGTTAGTTTTGTGTTTTCGCGTCGAGAGAACAATAAAACCGCTCATTCAATTGCTAAATGGGCGTTATCTATTACGGATGTTTCAGTGATAATGGAGGATGTTCCTAATTATATATGGCCTTGTATTACCGAAGATATTACTTCAGCTTTTGTTGATTAATACAATGCTATTTTGGTGCTAAAAAAAAAGTCTAAATCAAGTTATATACACATCTCACATGTTTTATTGCTTTTCATAAAGACTTTCGAAACACATTTATATTTTCAGCACATTATCTCGTGGACTTCCAAATATATTAAACAGAAAGAGGAACAAAGCATCTATGCATATTTTCTGACGTGGAAACATGGTTAGTGTCACAGCTCACACTATTTGCTGGTGCACTTTGCCACTACATGAAATCCCTGTCTTATCCTCAAGAGTCAGTTCACATTTACAGGGTATATAAACAAAATTCCAAGAGAGTAGAGGGATAATATTGTAATACTGCAAACTCATGTGGTAGTTGGGCCGAAGAAACCGTGGCACCCAATGGCTATTAGCGGACCCCACACAACTCTTACGGATTCCAAAAAATCTATCAAATCCAATTAATTCATTGTCCATATAAGTAAAAGAAAGAGCAGTTATAGACTGTGTGTGACAAACAAATCTGTATTTTGAATTTGAATTGTGTAGCATTACTTACATCAAAAAACAAAAAAGAAAAAAAAAATTGTAGTAAGAATGCGAGAAATCATAAGCCTACACATTGGGCAAGCAGGAATTCAAGTTGGAAATTCATGTTGGGAGCTTTACTGTTTGGAACATGAGATTTCCCCAGATGGCATGATGCCTAGGTTTCATCTTTTTTCACTCTTAATTCTGTTTCTAAATGTACCCTTTACTTCAAAATGCGATCTTTTAACTACCCACTTGAAAAAAAATTGATCTTTTGAATACCCAATTGAAAGAAATGTGATCCTTTGTAATACCCATTTGGAAAAATGTGATCTTTTGCTTCTTGTAAATGGTGTGTTTTGTTCTTTGTAGTGGTTTTTTTGTGTGTTTGTGAATGAGATGAGTGTTAAGTTGGGTAGTTCTGATGAATGTTAAATGGTTTTGTGCAGTGACACTTCAGTAGGGATTGGACATGATGCATTCAACACCTTCTTCAGTGAGACTGGTGCTGGGAAGCATGTACCAAGGGCTGTGTTTGTTGACTTGGAGCCTACTGTCATTGATGAAGTTAGGACTGGAACTTATAGGCAACTTTTCCACCCTGAGCAGCTTATTTCTGGCAAGGAAGATGCTGCTAATAATTTTGCTAGAGGACACTATACTGGTCAGTCAATTTGTTTGTTATAACATTATTAGGGGTTGTCTTTGTTTTGAGTATTGTTTGGATTGATTTGATGTTGTGTCCTGTAGTTGGCAAGGAAATTGTGGATCTATGCCTCGATCGTGTGCGTAAATTGGCTGATAACTGCACTGGTTTACAAGGATTTTTGGTGTTCAATGCTGTTGGTGGTGGAACTGGTTCTGGTCTCGGATCTTTGTTGTTAGAACGCTTATCTGTAGACTATGGAAAGAAATCAAAGCTTGGGTTCACCATTTATCCGTCTCCTCAGGTGCGTACATTACTTGAAATTTGGCATTTCGATGACTTGTATTGACATTAGTTTTTACTTTTCATGTATGACAGTATGAGTAACTTGGTATGTGTGGGTTATTGATGTCTAGCTGTTTCTATTCTTAGAACAAGACGCTATTGCTGGGAAAAATAACCGATTGTTTCTTGTCACCATGTTTTTGTGGATGCTTCGGTGATTTATTGTAGTTGACGCTTCTCTATTTTTCATTGATCACACCATAGTTAAAACCAGCATGTCTTCTATTGTTTCACTTTTAGAATTTACACTAGCCAATTTATCTAAAAAACAATCAAGTGAGAGAAATAGATGGACTCAGTTAAAGCATTCTTCTTTTTGATTGCAGGTCTCAACCGCAGTTGTGGAGCCTTATAACAGTGTACTCTCTACTCATTCCCTTCTTGAGCACACAGACGTATCTGTGCTTCTAGACAATGAAGCTATATATGACATTTGCCGCAGATCCTTGGATATTGAAAGGCCAACTTACACCAATCTGAATCGATTGATTTCACAAATTATATCTTCTTTGACAACTTCGTTGAGATTTGATGGAGCTATTAATGTGGATATTACCGAGTTCCAGACTAACCTTGTTCCATATCCACGTATACACTTCATGCTTTCTTCATATGCTCCGGTCATCTCAGCTGAAAAGGCATACCATGAGCAGTTATCTGTTCCTGAGATTACAAATGCTGTTTTTGAGCCTTCAAGCATGATGGCTAAGTGTGATCCTAGGCATGGGAAATACATGGCTTGCTGCTTGATGTACAGAGGAGATGTTGTTCCCAAGGATGTCAATGCTGCTGTTGCTACTATCAAAACTAAAAGGACTGTTCAGTTTGTCGACTGGTAAGAAAATTTGCGAGCAACTAGCAAAGCAAATTTCTCTTATGCTCATGAATTAATTTGGATATGATCTTCTGTAATCGCTTTCTATGTTGCACAGAAACAGGAAATGTTGAAACTGGAATTGTCAAATACCTTCCTTTAACAAGAATTAGTTATAAGAAAAAAATTCAGAGTTTCAGAATTATTTTCAGAAACAATAACAAAAAGCCAAAACATAGAACCCCACAAGTTTTCGCGCAACGTAGTTTGGTTTCAATATTGTTGTACTGTCCCTGTATTTATTTTATCTGAAATGTTGTACTTGAACTCCTCAGGTGTCCAACCGGCTTCAAATGTGGTATTAACTACCAGCCTCCATCAGTGGTTCCCGGAGGTGATCTCGCGAAGGTGCAGCGTGCTGTCTGCATGATCAGCAATAACACAGCAGTGGCGGAGGTGTTCTCTCGAATTGACCACAAGTTTGATCTCATGTATGCCAAGAGGGCATTTGTTCACTGGTATGTTGGTGAAGGCATGGAAGAAGGGGAATTCTCAGAGGCCCGTGAAGATCTGGCTGCCCTTGAGAAGGATTACGAGGAAGTTGGTGCTGAAGGTGGAGATGATGAAGAAGAAGGCGAAGATTATTGATAATCTGTTGCAGTAGGTATTTCAGATTCAATCTGTTAGTATATTTCAACTATGGTTTTTGTGATATGTATTGGTGTTATCGTTCACATTGTGTAGTTTTAGGGAAATGAATGTTGTGAAATGTGTTTTTGTGATGTCAAGTATGCGCCATTATCATGAGAATTTGCTATTGCTCTACAATTTATTATTTATCTGCTACTTCCTTTCTATGAAATTTATATTGATTTATCTGCTACTTCCTTTCTATGAAATTTATATTGATTTATCTGCTACTTCCTTTTGTATGAAATTTATATTGATTGACAAATCAAATTGAATTTGTTGGTTTAGGGTGGTTTTTTTTCACTAGGTTTGATTATTTTTTGTCTGATTTGTATCAAAACATTTTTTTAATCCTTAAACCAAATCGAATTGAAATATTGAAATTTTTCTGTCAGGTCAATTTTTTTGCACGCCTAGATGTGTTGGTAGATTAAATCAAATTGAAGTAGTCGATTTGGTTGTTTTGATTCGGTTTGCTTATTTTTGTTTGCTTTGTACCAAAACTGAAAAATTCAATTGTTTTTATAATGTTAAATCAAAAATTATCATTTGTATTTGCACACATCTAGATGTGATGGTAGTGTTAACTGTCTTTGAGATGTTTTCTTATGTTTCAAAGTTGTTTCATAGGATCATGAAGCTGAGTTGGTTTATTGATTTGTTTGTTCATCACTGCTGCTTTTCAGCATCTTAGATCGAACCCTTAACTTTATACTAGTTCTAAGATTGACTTGATGGATTATGTATCAAATTGTTTAGGATTAAATATTAAAATGTATACCGTCTTTAGAAAAACTTAGCGAAGAAATACATTTCTTAAAATTTACGATGTCCACGCAGTATCCATGTGAGATGACACATAAACAAAGACTGTTAATAAATTTTAGCGATTTAATCATATTCTTTCAATTATTAATAATTTTAACAGTTCTAAAAATGGATTGATTCAATTAGGTATCAAATTGTTTAACATAATTCAGAGAAAAGATCAACTGGGACAGAACATCTGATTCATCCGAATGGGAAAATCCCAAAAAACATTACTTGGATCACAAGCAATCTCCAAGCACTCATTTACTCCATTCATGGCATATAATGATGCTGATATCTGTCTTTCTATCTTCATCCGTTCGAATTCAGCTGATTCTACTTGATGATTCGCAGCAGGCAACTCGATACCTTCTTGAATTGATGGCAACTGATCAAACTCAGTTGGAAATGGCAATGAAGAGTAGTAAAATTGAGATGAACCTGGTTCGAATCGCGGAACACACTCACTCAAGTCCGGTCGGTACGCATCATCAAATGAAGGTTGGTTGTCTTGTTGAGCACCGATGTTTAATAAAGAAGTGAAATCGGAATTAGCAGACCGAAAACTTAGATTGGCAGTATCAGAAACAAAAACATCATTAGTTTTAGAAGTTGGTTTTGAGGCAGTTGTGAGATGACAGTTCTGTTTAAGGCTGATTTTATGGTTAAGAAGGTTTCTAATTTTAATAGAAATGGGAGAATTCGTAGGAAAATGTGCGGTGGTGAAGTTGGTTCGAGTTTTGGAACCGCGGAGCAGACAAGCAGCCTCATCGTAAGCACGAGCAGCGTCTTCCGCGGATTCGAATGTTCCGAGCCACATTCTGATCTTCTGTGTGGTGTCTTTGATCTCTGCAACCCATTTGCCGGAAGGTCTTTGTCTAACCCCAATAAATTTGGTTTTGGTTTCCTTTGGGTGCTTTTGAGATTGGTACTTCATTTGGTATGAAAGACAAGAGGATTGATTCATAGTTTGGTTTTTATATAATGTAAGACTAAGTGGTGTACTAGTTGTTATGTTAATGTTAGTAGTGGGATGCCTCGTCTTTTATTGCTTGCTAGCATGTTGGTTTGAATAAGGATGACTAATTTCTCAAACCTTAGTTTAAAAACACCAAATAAGTTGTGCTATCAACTAATTATCATATTCACTTGTCTATTCCAATCAAATGTACACTAAAATAAGGGTTTCAAAATGAGTTGGTGAGTCGTATTCTTATAATATGATTTAGAGAGATTTAGAATTTTACCTCAAAAATAATAATAATAGGACTTTATACCTCAAAGCGGAAAAGTCAATGAAAATACTTCACGGTTTTAATTGTTTTGTGTTTATACTCTCGTATTTAAAGAAATTGGTATTATACTCTGAGTATAAAATGTCCAAGCTCTGAGTATAAAATGTCCAATTTGACTCTCTTTCCCTCTTCCTCTCCCTCTCCCTCTCCCTCTCCCTCTCCCTCCACGCGCATTTGTACATACTCTAACTAACAAATTCTATTATAATATTTCTTTCATTTTTAATTTTTTTTATTCTTTTTTTTTTCATTCTTTAAATTAACAAATGTGCATATTGTACCAATAAATTTGACATCTTTTTTTTTTCATTTATTTAAATATTATCAATTTTTTTTAATTTTTTTTAAAACATATGCTAATAATTTAATATTAAATTTTATTAATATTAAATTTAAAAGAATAAAATAATTATCATCTTATCATATGATTATCACTTATCATCTTATCATATGATTATCACAGTTTCACCTTGACATGTAATTATCAGTGTATCATATTGCATTGGCATTTTATTATCATGTCATTATCAGTTTCATATGTATCAGATTATTATATGATAATGTGATGATACTGCTGGATAATATTAGACAAATCACAGTATCACTTTATCATATGATTATCACTATATCACCTTATCATATGATTATCACAGTTTCACCTTAGCATGTAATTATGAATGTATCATATTGCATTGACATCTTATTATCATGCCATTATCAGTATCATAAATTGCAAATTATTATATGATAATGTGATGATACTGCTGGATAATATTAGACAAAACACAATATCATATTATCATATGATTATCAAAGTATTACATTATCATATGATTATCACAGTTTCACCTTATCATATAATTATCAATGTATCATATTGCATTGTCATCTTATTATCATGTCATTATCAGTATCATATGTAGCAGATTATTATCATGTCATTATCATAATCTTTCAAGTAATTTTTTTTCATGCAAATATCATATTATCATACTATAATCATTTTATTATCAATAAGAACCTTATCATATGTAATACCCCAAAATATTTTAAGATAATTACGTCGTGCCACGTGTCGTGATTTCCGATAAATTAAATTAAGGAGAATTTAATTTAATTATATCGGAAATTCAAGAATAAAATTTAATGAGTCAATTAGCGGGATTAAAGGAATTAATTTTGAAAATTTGGATGTGGATACATTTTGGGGCTAAATTGTAAATTTTGAAAAGTTTAGGGGCTAAAGTGCAAATTAGCCAATTAAGCCCGAATATAGAAATTGGAGGATTTTCGATGAAAATCTATATTTTAAGTTAGTATTATTTATTCGGAAATAAATAATACGTATTTGAATTAATAGAAAGATTAATTGAATAGGTTTTGGATTAAATTGAAACTTTTGAAAAGTTTCAAGGACCAAATGGCAAGTTAGCCATTATACATATGATTCAAACCTTCAGATGAAGGTTACAGAACCTTCATCTCTTTTCTTTCTCTTTCGTTTTCTCTCGCTCGTTTCCGATCGATCCGTCGCTCGATCCCGTTTCTCGTCCGTTTCTGACGTTTTATAACTCCAAACGATCGTATTTCGACGGGTAATCACGGTAAACTTGACGTTTTACCATTTCGTCGAATATATTTTAAGTTATATCGATTCAAAGTTTTAGGCCACGAAATGATTTTATCGTTTTATCGAGTTTAAGATTGATATATAGTGTTTTGAGCTCAGAATACGCGTTTTGGTTGAGTTTGGAGCGTTTTTACGTATATAGCAGGTCGGGAACCTCGGAAATCGATTTCGGGGATCGTGCATGACAGTACACGATCGTGTACTTGTGGTACACGAACGTGTACTTGTGGTACACGAACGTGTACCATCAATGGTACACGAACGTGTACCATCATATGGTACACGAACGTGTACCAAGGTACACGAACGTGTACCTCCCTGCACGAACGTGCACCCTTTGATTCTCGCACCCTGAATCTTCGTACCTCGATTGAATTAATGGAATTTACGTATTGAATCGGAAATCGAATAGTAGTTAACCTAATGAGGTTATAAGAAGATTGAATTGGAAGTAATTTACGATCCGTAAACGAGTTTGTTATCGTTTAGTGGGATATGCGTGAGAAGCACGACGACTAATGAAAGTGAAACGTATCGAGTCTTGAGTCTAGAGTCAATCTTAGAATAGGATTCTAATACAAGTCAAATGTTTTGAAATTGTTTTAGATCCAGCGAGGCAAGAAGGAGCTGGACCAGGAGTTCGGGAAGCTTGACGTTTCTAAAGCCCCGACGTATTTTTGGATAAGCGTTTTCAGTGAGTTTATATGATTTGCTTTTAAAGTATTTATTTAAGCAATTATTTTATATTGCTTATTAATTGAACCGCATGTTTTATATGTGAAACTTTTATACGAATTGCATATGCTTGATTTGAAACCAGTATTGATCCGATGGAACGTGCTACCTATTGGGCGACAATAGGACTGTGTGATCACCAGTTTTTGATATAACTCAGCTGGGAGCTGATGATGAATATGAAACTTACGATTGGGTTATGATTTCGATACGAGAGTGAACTCGGCTACGGTGTAGCCTGGAAGTCCCCGTATCTAGTGGCTGGGCCACCAGCGAGTTGGACTCGCAATTGATATTTATGATTGGGTTGATCGATTGATTATTAGTATGTTTGAGGATTAAGGTTTCATTCGGATCCTGTACTTGGCTGCATACGATTAAGTATCGTTTATGATTTTATTTGAATACTTATTAGTAAATGTATGAACTCACTCAGTATATCCCAATATACTGACCCCTCACAGATTTCCTTTCAGGATAAAGACGCTTTGAAGCAACGGACTTCTATCCTACTTCCAGAAGTCTGTATTTTTGAGTATGTAAAGAAACATTACTTTACTCTTAGAGCTGCAGTAGATAAGTATTTTGTCAGTCAGCTTGTATATAAAGTTTTCTGTAAATATTACTTTAACGTTTTAAAGTTTTAAACGTTTTACGCTTGCTGCGTTATTTATTTTGTGACTGCCAGAGGATATGTGTGCCTGGCATGTGTGCTTCTGCATGACACGTGTTTACTTATGTCATGCATGACGTTTACGTTTCGCGAAAATTTATTTTACGTTTTTAGGCTTGCTACGGGTTTCGGAGCAACCACTCCCATTCCCTAGCGCCGGTCTCGGCTCTGAGATTGGGTCGTGACAATGTTGGTATCAGAGCATGGTCCAGTTACCATTGCTTATGTCAGAAGAGTGATTGATTTTTCCTAGGAATCTATTGCAGCACATAGGACTCGAGTCTTGTCTTTGTTACGTATTCATTTGATTTTCAAACTTTCAGCTTTCCCTCTAGGATGTGAGTCTGTCTTACGTGTGTGTTCGCTTGTGATGAGATGCGCGTTCAATACGATATGCATTTGCGATAATATACGATTATGTAGCTAAGTAACGATGTTTGTCTCGGTCAGGATGTCTGACCAACGACAAGAAGTAGAGCGAGCTGCCGCTGCAGCACGAAATGTTATAGAAGGGGCGCATGACGTCCATCCAGAAGCTCAAGATGAGTCTTCTGTTCAGGGAGGAGGTGGTGGCCAAGAGGCCCAGGCGCAGGCACCTGGAGTGCAAGCGCAAGCCCAGCAACCTAATGTTGTGGGTTTTGATCTGAATCAGTTTCTTACGTGAATTGCTGCTATGCAAGCCAATCAGGCTGAGGTGCAGAATTTGCATCGTGAACAACTTCAACAGCAACAGCTACGCAATGTTGCTTTCACTGATCGAGATATCGTTTTGGCTTATATGCGCCTCAAGCCAACTAAGTTTGACAGTATAGGCGATGCTCTCGATTTCCTCGAGGAAGTAGAACGTAATGCTCGACGCCTGCAAGCTAATGAGAGACAGACCATCATTATGGTGGAAATGTCATTGAAAGGACCTGCGAAAGATTGGTTTCAGCAGCATATTCTGCCAACCATGGATACTATGACCTGGGCTTAATTTGCAAACCACTTTAGGGAATACTTTTTACCATATGCGGTGACGGAGAGTTATCGTAGTCAGTGGTTGACCCTGAGTAGAGGGAATCGATCTGTGCAAGAGTATGTAACGGAGCTTACCAGAGTGAGTAGGTTTGCACCAGACCTGACTACAAACCCTGCTAGAGTGAACTCGAGGTTTGTAGAGGGTCTAGGAGCGGAATTTGTGAGTCTGACGTCTGATATCGGAAGAACCCTAGTGCAACTGATTGATAGTGCTAGGCAAATGGAAGTTTCTCTGATCCGTTTTGGAAGAATTCCTGACCCTTCCAATGTTGCACCTGTGAGAGATAATACGTTTTGCAGCGTATAGAGAGCACCTACCCGATCATATGCTGGGAGTTATTCTCGACCTCCATCACGTCAACAGATAAATAAGAGAGCTCGGTATGGAACTAGAGTCAGTACTTCAGGCACCGGATTTAGTGCCAGATCGATGAGTGACATGGGAGGCGGAGTTCCTTTATGTCTGAACTGTAATAGGAGGCACTACGGCGCGTGTTACACTGCTAATGGAGCATGTTTTAATTGTGGTCAACGGGGCCATTTTGCTAGAGACTGTCCGAGGCAGATGCCCCAAGGCTCAATGACTACCGTAGTACAGCCTTCTTATCAGCAGCAGAGAACTGCGCAGCAGATAGCGTCAGGATATGATCAGACAGTAAGTACCTTCACTGGCCAGAGAGGCCGTGGCTATGGAAATCGTGGAGGAAGAAATGGCGGAGGACGCGGTACTGGCCAGACTTCGCAGGCTGGCGGGAGTCAGGCTAGGGTCTTTGCACTGAATCCTCAGGAGGCTCAGGCTTCCAATGCAGTGGTGCAAGGTACCTTTTCTATCGCTTCTCAAGACGCATTAATTTTATTTGATCCGGGCGCTACGCATTCGTTTGTTTCGCCTAGCTTTGCTAGTAAATTAGGAGTGCAACCAGCGTACCTTAGGAACCCTTTATCCGTAGCTACCCCAGTTGGTGAGAGTGTGGAAGTTAGTATCGTTTACCCGTCTTGTCCTGTGAAAGTTCAAGGACGAGATTTGTTAGTTGACTTGATTTTACTTGAGGTTTTAGCTTTTGACGTCATACTAGGAATGGATTGGCTAGCTCAGCACTACGCTAATGTGGATTGCCGGAAGAAGACGGTGAAGTTTAACACGCCTGGAATTGAAGCGGTTTCAATTCAGGGTGATAAGATGGGATCTTCTACGAGTATCATTTCAGCTATTAAAGCTTGTAGTATGTTGAAGAAGGGATGTCAAGGATTCTTAGCAGTAGTACGAGATGTGGAAAAGAAAAGTGTAAATTTAAGTGACGTGCCAGTTGTGTCGGAATATCCAGACGTTTTTCCAGAGGAATTACCTGGATTACCCCCAGATCGCGAGATTGAATTTTGTATCGAATTGGCTCCTGGCACGAAGCCGATATCGATACCTCCTTATCGAATGGCGCCAGCAGAGCTCAAAGAACTTAAGGATCAGTTAGAAGAATTGTTTAATCGTGGTTTCATCAGACCGAGTGTATCCCCGTGGGGTGCACCAGTGTTATTCGTGAAAAAGAAAGATGGATCGCTTCGATTATGTATCGATTATCGACAGCTGAACAAGGTGACGATCAAGAATAAGTATCTGTTACCTAGAATCGACGATTTATTCGACCAGTTACAAGGAGCGAAGTATTTCTCCAAGATTGATCTGAGATCAGGCTATCATCAACTGAAGATTCGCGATGATGATATTCAGAAGACTGCTTTTCGAACTCGATACGGTCATTACGAATTTCTTGTTATGTCATTTGGATTGACGAACGCCCCAGCAGCCTTCATAGATTTGATGAATAGAATATTCAAACCGTACTTGGATCAGTTCGTGATCGTGTTCATTGACGATATTCTGATCTATTCACGTACAGAAGAAGAGCACGCTCAACATTTGCGGATAGTACTACAGACGCTAAGAGAGCATCAGCTTTACGCCAAATTCTCTAAATGTGAATTTTGGCTAACGGAAGTGGCTTTTCTAGGTCATGTGGTATCACAAAGCGGTATTAAGGTTGATTCAAAGAAGATTGAAGCTGTGATAGAATGGAAGCGGACTGAATCAGTTACGGAAGTTAGAAGTTTCCTCGGCTTAGCGGGATACTACAGACGATTCGTGCAAGATTTTTCAAGGATCGCCGTACCTTTGACAAAGTTAACTCAAAAGAACTCCAAATTCAACTGGACATACCAGTGTGAGCTCAGTTTTCTGAAATTGAAAGAGTGCTTGACGACGGCACCAGTCTTAGCGCTACCAGAAGGAACGGAAGGATTCACAGTTTACTGTGATGCGTCAAGAGTTGGACTAGGATGCGTTCTTATGCAACACGGTAGAGTGATTGCATACGCTTCGCGACAGCTTAAGAAGCACGAAACGAACTACCCGACGCATGATCTAGAACTAGCAGCGGTGATTTTCGCGCTAATGATCTGGAGACATTATTTATACGGCGCCACATGCGAGATATTTACGGATCATAAGAGTCTTAAGTACATTTTCGATCAGCGAGAGTTGAATCTCAGACAGAGGAGATGGATGGAATTACTAAAAGATTATGACTGCACGATACAATATCATCCAGGCAAGGCCAACGTAGTGGCGGATGCCTTAAGCAGAAAGTCGGCAGGAAGTCTCGCGCACGTTACAACGACGTGGCGGATGCCATTAATCAATGAGATTCATACGATGTTTAGCCAAGGGGTTGAATTTGAGATCTCATCTCTCGGAAACTTAATGGCTCAGTTAACGATACGATCGACGTTGATGGATCAGATCAAAGAGTTGCAAGCAGACGACCCTCAATTGAAGCATTTAATTGAGGAAGCTCAACAAAGAAAGAGTCAAGATTTCAGTATCGTCAACGGAATCTTGAAATACGGCAATCGAATGTGCGTTCCAGATATGGAAGATCTAAGACAAAAGATCATGGAAGAGACACATGGAACGATCTATAGCGTTCATCCTGGTTCCACGAAAATGTACCACGACATCAAATCAACGTATTGGTGGAGCGGAATGAAGAAAGACATCGCAGAGTTCGTGGCGAAATGCCCGACTTGTCAGCAAGTCAAATTGGAGCATCAGCGACCTTACGGATTTCTTCTGCCGTTACCCATCCCGGAGTGGAAGTGGGAGCAGATCACGATGGATTTCGTAATCGGATTACCCAAGACGCAGAAAGGGTTTGACTCTATTTGGGTAATCTTGGATCGTTTGACGAAGTCAGCACACTTCATACCTATCAAGACGACGTATTCTGCAGCAAAGTTGGCAGAGATCTACATCGATAAGATCGTGAGCCTACACGGAGTTCCCGTGTCAATCGTTTCAGATAGAGGTTCCGTATTTACCTCTCATTTCTGGAAAAGCTTACAAGACGCGTTAGGAACACGATTAAATTTCAGCACTGCGTTTCACCCTCAGACGGATGGACAGTCTGAGCGAACGATTCAAACGTTAGAAGATATGCTTCGACTTTGCGTATTAGACTTCGGAGGTAGTTGGGATACGTACCTACCTCTAGTCGAGTTTGCCTACAACAACAGCTATCATTCGAGCATCGAGATGGCTCCTTACGAAGCATTATACGGTCGCAAGTGTCGATCCCCTATCTGTTGGGATGAAGTCGGTGAACGAAAGCTCACTGGAGCAGAGATCATCCAGATTACGTCAGAAAAAGTACCGTTGATAAAGCAACGTTTGAATACTGCTTCCAGTCGACAGAAGAGTTACGCGGACCCCAAGAGGAAGGATATCGAATTTCAACTCGGAGACTACGTGTTTCTCAAAGTATCACCGATGAAGGGAGTAATTCGTTTCGGAAAGAAGGGTAAATTGGCTCCGAGATATGTCGGACCATATCAGATCGTGGAGCGTATAGGCTCAGTTGCCTATAAGCTAGACTTGCCACAGGAGATGTCGCAAGTTCATCCGGTCTTCCATATTTCCATGCTTCGGAAGTATGTACCAGACCCTTCTCGAATAATTCAACCACAAGTGGTGGACGTGAGCGAGGAATTAACTTACGAAGAACGGCCAGTGCAGATTGTCGATACGCAGATACGACAATTGCGAACGAAAAGAATTCCAATGGTGAAACTTCTTTGGAGAAGTCAATCTGTAGAAGAGTGCACGTGGGAGACAGAAGAGGATATGAGACAGAAGTATCCATCTCTGTTTACTCAAGGTACGTGGCTAATTTTAAATTCGAGGACGAATTTATTTTAAGGGGGGGGGGGGGTGAATGTAATACCCCAAAATATTTTAAGATAATTACGTCGTGCCACGTGTCGTGATTTCCGATAAATTAAATTAAGGAGAATTTAATTTAATTATATCGGAAATTCAAGAATAAAATTTAATGAGTCAATTAGCGGGATTAAAGGAATTAATTTTGAAAATTTGGATGTGGATACATTTTGGGGCTAAATTATAAATTTTGAAAAGTTTAGGGGCTAAAGTGCAAATTAGCCAATTAAGCCCGAAAATAGAATTGGAGGATTTTCGATGAAAATCTATATTTTAAGTTAGTATTATTTATTCGGAAATAAATAATACGTATTTGAATTAATAGAAAGATTAATTGAATAGGTTTTGGATTAAATTGAAACTTTTGAAAAGTTTCAAGGACCAAATGGCAAGTTAGCCATTATACATATGATTCAAACCTTCAGATGAAGGTTACAGAACCTTCATCTCTTTTCTTTCTCTTTCGTTTTCTCTCGCTCGTTTCCGATCGATCCGTCGCTCGATTCCGTTTCTCGTCCGTTTCTGACGTTTTATAACTCCAAATGATCGTATTTCGACGGGTAATCACGGTAAGCTTGACGTTTTACCATTTCGTCGAATATATTTTAAGTTATATCGATTCAAAGTTTTAGGCCACGAAACGATTTTATCGTTTTATCGAGTTTAAGATTGATATATAGTGTTTTGAGCTCAGAATACGCGTTTTGGTTGAGTTTGGAGCGTTTTTACGTATATAGCAGGTCGGGAACCTCGGAAATCGATTCCGGGGATCGTGCATGACAGTACACGATCGTGTACTTGTGGTACACGAACGTGTACATGTGGTACGCGAACGTGTACCATCATATGGTACACGAACGTGTACCAAGGTACACGAACGTGTACCTCCCTGCACGAACGTGCACCCTTTGATTCTCGCACCCTGAATCTTCGTACCTCGATTGAATTAATGGAATTTACGTATTGAATCGGAAATCGAATAGTAGTTAACCTAATGAGGTTATAAGAAGATTGAATTGGAAGTAATTTACGATCCGTAAACGAGTTTGTTATCGTTTAGTGGGATATGCGTGAGAAGCACGACGACTAATGAAAGTGAAACGTGTCGAGTCTTGAGTCTAGAGTCAATCTTAGAATAGGATTCTAATACAAGTCAAATGTTTTGAAATTATTTTAGATCCAGCGAGGCAAGAAGGAGCTGGACCAGGAGTTCGGGAAGCTTGACGTTTCTAAAGCCCCGACGTATTTTTGGATAAGCGTTTTCAGTGAGTTTATATGATTTGCTTTTAAAGTATTTATTTAAGCAATTATTTTATATTGCTTATTAATTGAACCGCATGTTTTATATGTGAAACTTTTATACGAATTGCATATGCTTGATTTGAAACCAGTATTGATCCGATGGAACGTGCTACCTATTGGGCGACAATAGGACTGTGTGATCACCAGTTTTTGATATAACTCAGCTGGGAGCTGATGATGAATATGAAACTTACGATTGGGTTATGATTTCGATACGAGAGTGAACTCGGCTACGGTGTAGCCTGGAAGTCCCCGTATCTAGTGGCTGGGCCACCAGCGAGTTGGACTCGCAATTGATATTTATGATTGGGTTGATCGATTGATTATTAGTATGTTTGAGGATTAAGGTTTCATTCGGATCCTGTACTTGGCTGCATACGATTAAGTATCGTTTATGATTTTATTTGAATACTTATTAGTAAATGTATGAACTCACTCAGTATATCCCAATATACTGACCCCTCACAGATTTCCTTTCAGGATAAAGACGCTTTGAAGCAACGAACTTCTATCCTACTTCCAGAAGTCTGTATTTTTGAGTATGTAAAGAAACATTACTTTACTCTTAGAGCTGCAGTAGATAAGTATTTTGTCAGCCAGCTTGTATATAAAGTTTTCTGTAAATATTACTTTAACGTTTTACGCTTGCTGCGTTATTTATTTTGTGACTGCCAGAGGATATGTGTGCCTGGCATGTGTGCTTCTGCATGCACGTGTTTACTTATGTCATGCATGACGTTTACGTTTCGCGAAAATTTATTTTACGTTTTTAGGCTTGCTACGGGTTTCGGAGCAACCACTCCCATTCCCTAGCGCCGGTCTCGGCTCTGAGATTGGGTCGTGACATCATACTATTGTCTTCACATTATCATTTCGTTATCATAATTTTTATGTAATTGTTTTTTCTATATAGGTATCATATTATCATACTATTATCATAACTTTATTATTTAATTATCATATGGTTATCACTGATATCATGAACTTTATTATCATCTAGTTATCATAGTGTTACAATGCAGTGATACTTATATGATAATCAGACGTTTTTGTTTTATAAAAAAATATTTTTTCTCTTCAGATTTATGATAATGGCAAAATAATGCAGTGATAATCAGATGCTGTTTTTTTGCAGAAAATCGTTTTTTTTGTGCTGAAAATCGTTTTTTTTATCATAACATCGTTTTTATGCAGATTTTTAGATCTAAAGTTAAAAAAACCAAGATTAATTTATTTAGATCAGAAAGTTAAAATAAATTGTATTTATCACCACGAACTAAGAAAAAAAATTGCTAAAATCAAATATGAAAGAACGGCGGAGCGACAATGAAACGATGGCGGAGCGACGACGGATCGATGAAGGAACGATGTCGCAAAAAAGAATAAAAATGGAGAAGAAAAGAAGAATGAAGAAGAAGAAGAAGAAGAAAAAGAAGAAGAAGAAGAAAAATGGCGGAAAAAAAGCAGAGAAAAGAAAGAAGAAGAAAGAGAAAAAAAGAGTGACAGGTGGTATATGATTAGAGTAAAAGAAATATGATTAGAGTAAAATAATAATAAGAAGTAGGTATAATTATAATATAAATATGTCTTAGAGTAAAAAAATAATTATATTAAAAGGGTGAGGTATTTTCTCTATCTTTCCTTCTTGAGGTAGGAAATCATATTATTTTTAAAAAGAGAGTATTTTTCCAAATTTTCTCTATGATTCATTCAAATAATATAATTAAGATCGACACGAACACGATCAATTTATTAATACAAATTCAAATAAATTACTAATACATATAACTTGTTTAATAAAATTGGTTAAACATAAATCATACAAATAAGACACATTTGATTAATTTATTTAAGTGATTCAAATGCGATACTAATATAAAATATAGACCATATTTATTTAAGGGTTAATTACATATAAAATCATCACCTTTACACGAAATTTTAAAAATAACACGATCTTTAAAATGTGTCAATTCAGGGCATCACATTTCATTTCTTTTCAAAGACAACATGAGCACATTTTTAGATAAGATTTTGCTAACTTGGGCACTCGATGAGAATGCCACGTGTCATACCACGTCAGCAAAAACGCCGCTAAAAATGTGCCCATGTTGTTTTAAAATAGAAAGAAAGAAAGATGGTGCCCTGAATTGCCACGTTTTAAAGGTCGTGTTATTTTTACAATTTCGTGTAAAGATGGTGATTTTATATGTAATCAACCCTTTATTTATATAAACTCAGACATTTAATCGTATATATACAATTGACATAACACGGAATAAATGTATAATGTGATTGGTTAAATAAGGTATGTATGTGTGTGCATGTGTATGTATATATAGTTAAGAAATTTTTTAAAATACAAAAATAATGCTAAACTAATTTTGAAGTTTTTGTATTATTAGTTTATATTTCACTTGGTCTTAATAAATATTTTGTATTTAAATAGTCTTTTAATTTTTTTTTTTACACTCGCGTGGTCCTTATGTGGACGAAATTTGGAGCGTGTAACCAAACGCGAGGACGCCGTAAAATATTTACGATTAAATCCACCTTAAAGTCCTCGTATTATTAACTTTTATTTTACTTGTTCCTCGATAAATATTTTGCATTTGAATAGTCTCTTAACTTTGTACACATGTGGTTCTTAATTATATGGACAAAACTTGGTAAATTACACGATACGAACACTATCCGTCAATCTTTTTTTATACTCGTAGTCTAACATACTCGTGTTGTATGATTTAACTTCTTGACACCTCTAGTCTGACATATCTTAACATGTTTGTCATGTTATGTCATGTTACCCATTTTAAATTTGTGTCGTATTAGAATTTTTTTTGACACGATTAGTGAAATGGGTCATGTTGATGTTAACACTAATTGTATCAATATTGTGGATCGACAGGATCCACCTATCCATATTAACACCTCTAACTCTGACCTAAATATCTACCTCCATTTTTATTACTCATATTTTCACTCCAAAAAATCTTCGCTTAAGTAAAGTTTCACATGTCTGTTAGTGCCACATATACTGATAATATTTTATTTAGCAGTGATTTAAATCTGGTTATGCGCTTCAAATTCCATTCACAAAAGGACCACTAATATACAAAATAAATTGTTATGAGAATATTTAAATTTAAAACACTTATTAAGGATCAAGTAAAATAAAAACAAATAGTACGAGAATTTTATGGTGTGTTTAGCTTTAAATATTTAACGGTGTCGCTCGCTTTGATTACACGCTCCAGATTCCATATATAGAAGGGCCACGAGTGTACATAATAATTAGTTAAAACACTATAAATACAAAATGTTTATTAAGAATCAAATGAAATAAAAACTAATAGTAAAAACTTTAGGATGGTTTAGCTTAAAAATAAATATGCGAAGATAAAATATGTTGGATCGTATTAACACGAGACAACAAATTAAGCGGTTTTAACAGTTCATATATTAATTTGCAACACAATTATCACGGTTTCATTTCACAAATAGTAACAGGCGCTAGGTATTGAGAGTGTAAACTTATTAAATATTAACACATACGGACATAAATCTGTTTGCAAGAAAATAATTTCAAACCCGAATCTTTGAATTTGTAAGTAGTATAATCCGTAAGACGGATATCAATACCACAAGGACAATTAGACTTAACACACCAATTTCATTTTATAACTTTCATCCGTTTAGCAATAGTTTTTGAAAATATTTAACGACTAAATTTAAAAAATTAGATAAACTAAATCAACAAATAACAACTAACAAACAATTACATCAAACTAAAACAGATATAACAATAACGGTTTAACACAAATATGTTTAATGGTTCAAGAATTGATGTTCCAAAGCAATGAATATAATCATGAAATATGGTTTTCCTAGTGCTCTAATCATGAGTCGAGTGATTCTAACCCACCTATTCTCGCTCACTCGAGCCTCAAAGAAAGGTAAAAACGCAACCTAATTAATCAATCGACATGTAACTCGCTCTCATGAAATCAAATCTCAACTCAATTAACCAAGAGTCTTTTATTACGCGCACTCAAAGACTATCTTAAATCTAACCCTCTCTCAAGGTGTTATATTTTACGCATTTGATTACTTAGTCTATTTGGTTAACCATTTCTCAATTAATTATCCAAAACAAATCAAGGATTAAATGATCAAGTTAACCCTAACATTAAGCCCAATAAATAAAACATGAAATTAAACACTAATCTAACTACAATCAATCAAATATCCAATTGCAAATCCGTAACAATCCCTAAACTTTGGGTTTAGCCACTCATATTATCAACAACATAAGCATAAAGATATTAATAACCAATAGACATACTTAGAGAATAAAAATACCTTGAATTGCAAATAGGAATAATAAGTCTTCAAATAAAAAGATAAATTTTCATTAATAATAATAAACTTAAAAACTTGTTCAAAAAGAATATTACTAAAAAGCTGGAAATTACTCTTAATAGCTAAAAATGGTAAAAAGGAGGCTAATAGAGGCTCCCTCCCAACTTCCTTACAAAGAGATATGATGTCCAAGAAAGGAAATAAATTTACCAAACCCTAGTCTAATTTTTGGAATACAAAAACATCAAAATGGGCTTAAACCAAAAGAATTCAGCCTAGACTTGATATAGAGCTTGGTTTGATCAAACCAGGCCTAGTTCGATCAAACCAGACATTAGGAATTAGATACTGCCT
Source organism: Mercurialis annua (assembly GCF_937616625.2). Lineage (NCBI taxonomy): Eukaryota > Viridiplantae > Streptophyta > Magnoliopsida > Malpighiales > Euphorbiaceae > Mercurialis > Mercurialis annua. The sequence goes on from NC_065571.1 coordinate 39,548,751, forward strand.
CAAAACGAGGTAGTAGTTCGATTAAACCGGTCATGGTTCGATCGAACCATGACCTGTTTTGGTAAGACTACTCTTTTGCTCCCCGATGCTCGGTTCACTTCATTCCGCTTTCGCCTGATGCTTCAAAATACTCCCAAATATGCCGATTAAGCTCCAAATGCTCCGCTATCTCTCCTACAAAACTCAAACATGAAGTAAAACATATAATATCAAATATGTGCAATTAAATCATGATAACATAACCAAAATACTTTACACGAATATGAGTAATTCTACTCCTATCAGTAACTCAGGTGTCACGTCAGGTACAAGTCAATCCAGGAACCTAATATCCATACGGGAATTACTCGCAGGTAGGTACTAATCCAGGAACCTAGGGTTCAAGCGGGATTAGTGTCAAAACTATAAGTATTAATTTGGAGCTTAAGTAACCCAAGTAAAATTAATGTCAGTCTACTTCTAAGTTAAGTTTAATTCGAAGATTAAGATAAAAAAACATGAGCTTTGGTTTTTGGTTAGTTTGATAATTGATGTGTAAACTTTATTAAATGAAAAATTAGCTATTTATAGGGACAATCCCCTAAAATAGGAAAACCGATTCTAATAAGATTAAAACTCTTAATGAAAAAAGATAAATAATATTAAAAATCTAATCTACTTGGCTAAATGGGCCACAACCAAAAAAAACTATCTATGCACAAAACCTTGTACAACGATATTTTGGCTAGTGTAAACAGTATCCCAGCAAGCTTGATATTTAAAATATTAAGCTTGTTTAATCTTGACCCAAAATTATGACATAAAACGGTCCTTTTTCACTAGTGACTCTTTCTTTCTCAGCTGAAGATATCTAGCAACTCTCACCTACAGTCTAATAAGGTACACGCCAACTTTTATTTATTTTATACCGTCTTTCAATACATTCGGTATATGAAACCATCCTTATATAAAAATCTAATGTGTTTGAAAAAACTCTCAAAAATTCTTGAAGTGTCGAACTCATCCTTAACACAATCGAAATCGCCGACCATCTATCACTCAAACCGCCAAACTTACTTTTTCGAACCCGCATATCACCAAAACTTCAACAAATTACCAAACCGTATCAGCCTCACAGAATTAGTCCATCCAAAAGATGCCGAACCAGGTCACCGCCAAACTTGACCAACACCGGACCCCCCAAACCACAATGCCGAACCTCAACGCCGAACTCGTTGAACCGAACTGCCAATCTCTAAACTCGTCTAACTATCCAATGTCGAACTCTTTTTTTTTCCAGCCACCGTCCGCCGCCAACCACTCACCGCCGCCTCCATCCCCCGCCGCTTCCTCAAGCGAGGAGCTGCTGCTCCTCGCCCGAGCAGATCTGCCTTTGCTCCTCGCTGCTCCTCGTTTTAGAGGAGCAGTAGATCTGCTCCTCACGAGCAGATATGTTCCTCCAACGTGGAGGATCAAATTTTCTCCTCAGGAGCAGCTTCCTTAGGCGTTGCTCCTCGCCTAAGGAGCGATTTGCGAAGGTAGTAGGGTGCTGGTGGAGGTTTCCAGTGGTTTAGATTTAGGTCTTTGATTAAAATAATTAGGTTTACTTAGAATTTTAATTGTGTTTAATTAAGAATTTAAATATAGGTAATTAGCATAATTAGCAATATCACTCTCTTTTTATAGTGTTTTTGTGAGAGAGGCTGATTTGATACGAAATGCACGTTTTTGGTCTGTTTGCACCAAAAACTGCGAGATTAACTCATTTGATATTTTGTGCCAAGTTGAGGAGGTGAATTGATCCTTTGTTCATGAATTGAGGTATAAGTGGTCCCAAGACAGGAGCAAGTTATGAATAAAAAAGAAAATGCTACACAGGCATGCTGAAGCTTTCTCCGATGTGGGCCGAGGTTGGATGTCTAAGGCATCTCTAAGAGCATTAAAAGATTGTGAGTTCGAACTACGCTTCTGTAACTAACAACTAACAATTTAGACTTTAAAGAGTCGATTACCATCGTTGACAAAAAATAATTCCGACTTCCTTCAAAGTCCACACCATAACTAATTCAATCTGATTGCTTCATCCATCCTTTTTTTTCATTACTCCAAAATTAATGGCTCAAAATTATGTATTAAAAATTAAACATCTTTTATTTTTACAAATAAAAAAAAGGAAAAATTACACAAAAATTCTAAAAACGGCAAATGTTTACAAACATACTAACCTTGCTTATTCTTTTCATAAACTGCTAAGCTGTCTATTTCATTTAATAGCTAAAAACGGTAATATCTTACACAAAACACGTACTTCATCCCTTCCTTACATGTGGCACAAGATTGGAATAAAAATTAAGAGAATAACACGTGCTCCCACTTGCCGGTTTCTTCCCCATTTTTCCTTCGCCATTTTTTCTCTCTCTGATAAACCGCCATTTTGAGAGTTTAAATTTTGAATTTCTTTAGACTTTTACCCATTTTCTTCGTTTGCATTAATACTCTCTTAATTATAGGCATAATTTTTTCAGTTATTTTCCTTAAATATTTTTTATAAATAGTACCATGATAGTTGTTACTGGATCAAGGCCTGTAGCTGAGGAAAAAAAAAAGAAAAAACCTAAAATGAAACGGAAGTTAACTAAAAAGGAAATTGCAAGTGGTGCTGCTAGTGAAAAAGCATCAGATTTTGATTTTGAAACGAATGTAAAGGCTGTTGAGACTGGTATTTCAAAAAAAAAAGGAAGTTAACCTTTGATGCGGGTTCTGTTGGGAAGATGGAGGAGAAATCGGTTGTTTTTACCGGTTCAATCCGGGCCAATCCGGTTCAACACCCGGTTTTCACCCGATTCAATCTGGTCCAATCCGATTTAACTCGGTCCAACCAAAATATCCGGTTTTTTGCAGTTTCAGACTAGATCACTGTCCGGTTCGCGGTTCAACCGGTCCGACTGGCCGGTCCGGTCTGGTTTTTAAAACACTGTTTATTCATTTATGGAATTCATTTGTAGGCTGTTTCTGAGAAGGTAAATGCTGGTACATCCACCGATGTTGGGACTAATGAAAATACACCTCAGGACAGAAAGAGGATAACGAGGCCAAGTCATTTATTACAACCTGCGTTTTTGGCGCAATTTAATTCCGGAGATGCTGAAGTTAAGGAGGTTAGAGATGTTCTTATAGTGAGTAGGCTATTCACTTTTGATAGCAATGTTGGAGATGTGTTTATGTCTACTGAATTGGTGCAATATGAGGAGTGGAGTAATTATGAAAAATTGAAGTTTGTTAGACCACATGAGTAAGTATTTGTATTTTTAATATATTATGAATTCTTTTAATATATGCGATTATTTGAAATAATTTATTATTGTTATTTAGGGGAAGGTATTATAAAGGAGTGGATAAAATTGAGCCACCTTTTAATTTTGGTGTTGAAGAAATTAACAAGAAAGATTGGTTTTACCTATTGCGTTTGGAGATATGGATTTATCCAATTCGGTATTTTTTTTATTTTGAGTATACTTTTATGATACATTGTGGATACATACATTTGACATATTTGATACACCTTTGTTAAATGTGATGAATTACTGATTTTATAAGATACCTTATTGATATGTAATTCTGACTTGCATTTTTTATATTGTTTATTTGTTTGATCGCAGCACATGAATGTGTTATTTTACTACTTGAGGAAAAAAGGCAAGTATGACAAAAGTTTGGTTTGAAATTTACGACAACAGACAGTTATTTTGACCAAAGCTTTCAATCATTTGCAAGTATTTTTATGGGACGTGAATTTGATAAAGATTTGGTGCTTAGGGATGATGTGATTGGTGAGTACATTAAAGGCAATCGTATGTATGCTCATAGTGCTTGGAAGGACTATGAATCCGTGTTCATTCTGTGTCATGTGGAAGGAAATAGTCATTGGATCCTTCTTGTGCTGAATTTGAGGTTTACGAGGCTAACTGTTTTGAATTCTATGCGTACACCGTCAAGTGTAACAGCAGCCAGGCTGATTGTTGTTCATTATACGACTGTGCTTCCTTATTTTCTTGACGTGCTTGATGTTTTCAAGCTCAATACTGTTTGCGATATGAGCTCACCATTTTACATTAACCAAGCGGCTACTGATGCACTTGAATTGTTTTTTGACTGTCTGTCGCATCAAGAGTACAAGTATGTTACTTTTATAATTTGCTATTTGATTTTTTTTAAGTCTATTCAGTTCTGGTTATGTTACTTTTTACAATGCAGTGATTGTGATATCTTTGTATATTCTTTTGTTGAATACGTCGCTTATGGAAAAGAGGACGATATGGTGAAAGAATATCATATCAATGATCATCGAAGGCTTCTTTCATTCGGTCTGCACAACTATGGCAATTGGAAAAACAACTTTCATGTTGAAAGTTCTTTAGAGAGATGTGTGGTGAACAGAAAAAGGAAAGAAAAGGTGTAGCATGTTTCTAAACATATCAAGGGGAAAGTAAAGGCGAAATGAAGAATTAGTGTTTAGTTATAATAGGAAGAATCGGCAATTTTATACTCTTTTAGTTCATGATATAATTTATGTTTAGATTTTATTAGTGAATTGTTATTTTGTTTGTTTGTGTGAATCGGTTATCTGTTTTTAATCAATTATGAAATATTAATATTAGTTTTTATCAAAATATTTTTTTTATATGTTTATCAACATACATAGAAGATGTACAGTGCATTTAAAATTTATATTTATAATTTTAATTTTACATTTTCTATGTATCTGTTATGTATATAACTTGTATCTTGAAATTTTATTTACTTTTGAAATATCAAAAACATATGAGATGTATCTGGCATAAACAATAAAGATGTATCAAAGATGTATAATAGATGTATCTGACATAAACACATATTTAGTGAAGTGATCACAGTGTTGAAAGATGCATCTGGCATAAAACATCCAATATGTATCCAAAATGTATCATATATGTATCTTGCATAAACATATAAGAAGAATTTAATGATAACAGAGCAGAAACTAAATTGAAGCAAAACTATTTAATAAGAAAATATGTTTTCTGTCTACATTCTGTATTTAGTTTTTTTTGGCACGTTTCTACATGTCTTTTGATTGTGTCCACCTTCGCACACCTAGTACACTTTCCATTTTTCAGTTTTTCCCAAGGAGATTTAAACTTTTGCGTTTTTGGCCTTCCGCTTTTTGTTTTATGTTGTGGCGGTAATAAAATAAAGTCTTTTACTTGTTGTAGTATATCCCATTCATCTTCTTTCGCCATTAGAAATACTGTTTCACTATACATTTCTAGTATAGTTTCTTTCATGTAGTAGATTGAACAATACTGATATGGATCTCGATTCATTTCATTGATAATCGCTACTGCATGTTGACACGGTATTTCATCAATTTCGAATCTCTTGCAAGTGCATGTTCTATCTTTCATGTTGATTGTGTATTTGATGCCACCATTCAACACTGTGATTACTTCAGTTGTAGATGGTTTTACTTGTAAAAAGTTTTTAAAGATCAAACATGGTTATTTGATATATAAATGATACAGTTTTGTTACAGTTAGGATTTTACTTGTTATAGAAACATGTGCTATACATTTGTTATACATATCCAACACATCTTTTATAATATTTTTTAAAAAAGATAGATTTATATACCTGTAATCTGAGTCAATTGATGTTGATAAAAATACCAACTCGTAATAAAGTGGACTTTAAGTTCGGGTTGTCAAACCCACAGAGATGAGAGGTTTAAAGTGAGTGAAATATGATTTTGAACTCCATTTCATTTAGCAAACGAGTGATTGGTTTTTTGATTAACACTACGGAATTAAGCTCTAGCAAACAATAATTAAACTATAAAACAAACAACAATTGACCAACTAATTGATTAAAGGATTAAAAACATTAATTAAAAAGTGCCTAAGGGTTGCTAATCATGTCAAAGCAGTTCCTAGGTGAATAGGTCGAGTATACGGGTATTGGTTCGGGTCAAGCCATTGTAAGGTATCCAAATCCGCTCTCTCGAGCCGGAAGTCGAAGAACCAACAATTGATTAATAAGTCGAAATCCGGCTCACTCTCGTGCAATTGGATGTCGACTACACCAATCAATCTGATTAGTCTGCAAACTCAAACAACCGCTTAATCCCTAAATCACTCTCGTGCATCTAGGTCTTAAGTTTATGCTTAACTAGGTCTATTTGATCAGTTTAAATCTCTCCCTCACTAATCAAACACTAATCAAAGATTAAGGGATCAACTTAATCTAGACATTAAGATTAATAAACACAACAAAACTATAACCCACATTACCCTAACCAATCATCTAGCAATCATGTATGGCATTCATAGACAGCCCCTAGACTAGGGGTTTAGCTAACTATCACTAATCTAACATTAACAACTAAGCAATAATCAATAAACATAATAAAAGTTAGAGTAATTACCTTAAGAAAGAAGGGAAGCAATATCGTAAATAAGATAATGAAGATGGAAAACCAAAAGCTTGCATTAATGGAGATAAAACCCAAATTACAAAATCTGGAAATTAAATGAAGAACACCAAGAAAATTGTTGATTCTATTCTAAGAGTAGATAGAACAATAAGAACTAAAAGCTACACTAAAATTGACGTCTCCTACACTAATGAGACACACCCTAAAAGAAGAGATAAAGTTATTTATATAGTACTCCTAAAAAGGGAATAAAAGACAACTATTACAAGAGTGTTTTGCCAAATAAGGAAATGGGCCTAAGTCTTGAGCCTTAAAATCTGAAATCTAAAATCCTCCTTTTTGCGTTGGTGACGATCGTGACCTCCTCTTTAAGTTGGAGTCACGATCGTGACATGCTTGATTGGGAAAGTTTCGGTACAATTCCTATGCTAGGTCACGATCGGGACCTTTCCCTGGCTTAGGGTCACGATCGTGACATGATTTAAATAGGCCTCTCCGCCGCTTTCTTACTCCAAGACTTTGCCGAATCGATTCCTTGCCGGTTCTTTTTGATTTTTTGGCTAAATAGTCTCCATTACGCTCCAATGCTCCTGAAATGCATACACATGTGATAAGGCACCAAAACACCTCAAAATACGTGCTAAAATGTATTAAAACATAATGGAAACGACTCTAGAATATAGGAGTATTTTACTCCTATCAATTGACATAATTCTGTGATAGCACATCTTCATGCTTTTTTGTCATCTTTGTAATAGTGTACATGTGTCACGACCTAAAATATTGAGCCGCAACCGGCGCTAGGGAACGGGAGTGGTAGCTCCGGAACCCGTAGCAAGCCTAAAATCACAAATAATTTTTTTTTCTCGCAAATATAATATAAAATCAACAATATCAAACAAAGGAAGCAATATACATATATATAACATATAATCATACATTTACACTAACTGTCCTGTTAACCTCGCGGGCTCTAGTTACCGTACCCTGTACAAACTGGCCTCGCGGTACTATATACATAAGTTAGTGTCTCAAAGCATCACACCGGCATCCGGGGCCGTGGATCATATACTAAACATGTAGCCTATCAAAATGCATATAAAACAATAACAGCAGTTAATATATACAATCAAAATGAACTGCTGTCTAGGCTACTATACTATCGACAAAGGACCACTACTGCAGCATTCACAGAAGTCAGAAACTAACATATACAGCTGACTTCTGGACTTCAAAATTGGCCTCTAGCTAAGACCACAAGCTAAGCACCTGAAAGACAACAAAGGTGAGGGATCGGTATTTGGGGAAATACTGAGTGAGTGTGCATTTACTAACGGTATTATTATAAAAACATAGCATCGCATTTCAAGAAACAATAATATAAAACATATAAACATGTATTTGATCCATACGAAACTAATATCCTAGCATGCGACACATTTCTCAAATAATCATTATCATTCAACCCAATCGTAAATATCAATCGCGAGTTTAACTCGCTGGTGGCCCAGCCACTAGATACTGGGACTCCAGACTAAACCGTAGCCGAGTACTCACTCGTATCAAAAACCCAATCGTAAATATCAATCGCGACTCTAACTCGCTGGTGGCCCAGCCACGTAAATTTCATAGTCATCATCAGCTCCCAGCTGAGTCAAATCATTTCTAAAATGCAAACATACTAGACTGACTCGATACTGGTGATCACACAGCCTATTGACACCCAATAGGTAGCTAGTTTCATCGGATCGCATACTAGTTCTTGTATATAGAAATTAAATAAACATATAACATTCAATCAAATCATATAACATGCGATGCGTAAAAACAATATACATCTTTATATAAAGTAACTTTATATATAATACACGAAAGTAAAATGCAACTCACGGTGACCGCTATCCAAGTAATTATGTGGTCGATCTGATAGTACACTCTCGCTAGTCCGCGTCTACTGACCCCACTATTCGCTGACACGTCTGACAAATTGTTTAATGATTAGACGTGCACCTTATACTTTAATACGTATAACACTTTTAAGTTCTAGGGTTTAGTTTTTATTTTTAACGTTATTTCGAACTCTGTTTCTCGTATTCGAGAAACGTATAATATCCTTGACATTTTTCGTTATCGTAGCTCACATAAAACGTCGAGCTAAAACTTTACTTTTAATTTATCGGGTTCCTTAATCGTTCTTAGGATCTAATATTGAAATATCAAAATCCCATTTCTTTTAAGGCTAAATGTCCATTTTAATCCCTCGGCAAAAAGTTCATTTTAGTCCCTCGTGGACCTACTGCGTGGCCGCACAAGGTGGTGTGCGTCCGCACACTTTGGGTGTGCGTTCGCACACCTTCACTAGTGTGCGTCCGCACACCGCTGGTGTGCGTTCGCAAACCATCACAGGTGTGCGTTCGCACACCACGGGTGTGCGATCGCACACCTCGTGCGATTCGCACGCAGTCCCGGAAACGTCGTTTTCGGACTTCCCGTCGTGCTATCACTCGCCCTACACGTATAAAACCTTATTTCCTTCAAAACCCGTAACTTCGTTTTTCCAAAAACGTTAAAAAACGATCTAAAATCAATAAATTCTTAATTATAACTAAAACGGCTATATGTTCGAATTTTCCACCAAATACCGAGATATTTACCTTGAAACGAAGCTTAATATCGATAGAGAATTGGATTCTGAAGAAATTGCCGCTTGAATCACTTGAATCGGACGTCGAACGGCGAAACGGCGGCGAAACGTAATCGATCGGTGTTATTCTCCCGTTCTCTCTCGATTGTTCTCTGTTCTTCATTCATATCAAAATCCTTATATATTCTGGCTAAAGGTTCACTTTGGTCCTTGTTCTTTTTGTTTCTTATCATTTATCCTTTAAACTTTTCTTTCCTACGATTTAGTCCATAACTAAATCAATAAACTCCTTTATTATAACTTATACGTATTATTTATATCCGATAAATAATACAAAACTCGATATTAACATTTCCCGTCAAAATCCAATATTTCTATTTTCGACACAAAGTGGCTAAATTACCACTTTGATCCCTGTACTTTATTTTGGACTTTTCTTAATATTTTTCCTTCTAATTTCAATTCTAACTTTAGAATTGAAATATAACCTTAATTTCCGCCTTGTTTTCCTTAAAACCGACCTACTAAAATTCATTTATCTCGATTTTTATCAAAAACTTTCCGATTTCGCCACTCCAGCGAATCTAAACTGGACACGTGGTCCAATTGGATAATTATACATTTTAGGGTATTACATTCTTCCCCCCTTATAAAAATTCATCCTCGAATTTTCATAAATCTTGTTGGGATCTTAACTTATCCTTATTGCCTCCTTAGCGTCCATTAATACATATTAGTTGTATCTTTTCTTGTACTTTAACTTTTATTTCTCTTCTCATAACTTCCTGTCTTGTATAGCTGTTTGCTGTCACATCGTTGAAAATTCTCTTACTGGTACCTTCGTCTTATCTATTATCTTTTCCAAAACAGTATGATCCTTGGACGTATTCTTGATATTGTAGTCCTTGCATCATTGCTACCTAGTTGGCACTAATCATAATCTAATGTTTTCTTGTTTCATCATTTCATCCTTAGTAGCCATAAGGTTGCTACTCGTCTCCTTTATACGTGAATGGTCACGACGTGTCAATTTCGTCTTAATGACGTACTTATTTTATGCGTATTCCTATGAATATTTTCTCTCATAATCATAACCTGCAGTTATGATCTTTACTATCGTCTGTAGTTATCACTTTCCTTTCTTAACTGGTTCTTGTCATTTCTCACTCCTTGCTATCATTATCTGACACTTCAATCCTCATCAATCAATCTTTTTCGACTTACACCTTGTCTAACACATCTGTTGTTTCTTAACGTAGCTAAACTTGATACATCCTTCACTATCTTCCATTTCTTATTCTTTTGCTTCCTTAAGCTATCGTGAACTTCACGTTGTTTGTTGATCGTGATCCTTCACTCGCTTACCATTGTCTTAAACGTTTCATTTCACGTTACCTTCGATTATATGGCTTGTACAGATGCCCTTGTTTGCTAGTACTACTCATATTCTTATCTTCTTCACCTTCCCTCTAATTACTCCTTTGAGGTTCATTTTGAGTTTCTTCTTGACTTTTCAGTCAAAGCTGTCCTTCCTTTACGTCACAATTCCTTATTTATTATAACTTCATAAGAATCTCATATGTTTCTTTAACGTTTATCTGTTTCGAAAATCTTTCTCGTTAACTAACTTTTACTTAACTTCTTTCTCATCTTTAACCTTTAATTAACTTCATCTTTAACTTTCGTCCTTAACGGATTCAGTAGATCCTTAATAACTTATTTATTCCCTTAATCGTCATTCCTTCTTACTATATAATCTTCTTCCTCTTTCGACTTATACTTCTTCTTCTTACTTTCGAATAGCTTCATAACTTTATTCTCATTCTTCAAGGTATCATCTTAATACTAGTTACTATTATTTCTTAGTTTGTCCTTATTCCTTCCTTCCTCTTCTTCTCGAAGTGTTTTCTTAGCACTTATATCATGATTCTAATTGTCCTTTTAAATAACTTGATTTCTCCGTACTAGCATCATCTCTTGTCCTTATGACATCGTGACTTCTTAGCTGCAATTCACTCCTTTCTGTTCAAAAGTAATAAAGTATCACTTTATTCTTTACTTACTGTATTCACTGTATCTTTCCTTCGTTTATAATAGCTCCATTATTGCTATTCTATTCTGATAATCCTTTTGACGTATCTTTTACATTTATTAACACGTACACCTATACGTGTGCTTTTCTGCTTATGTTAGAATTTTATGCTTAACCTTTCTCCTTTCTGTTAATTCAACTTATAGTTCATGATGCTGAAATTAGTTACTTCACCTAATACCAGTCATATAGCATCATTATCTTTCTTGAATGATTTATATCTCTTCTTCTTTCTACTTCTGTATTCTTCGAACACTGGTATTATAAGGTTATATATCCTTTAAATATCACTTGATGTTCATCATTCATATTACCATCTTTTCGTCCTTCATACTTTTAATCTCTTTCCTCCAATTATGACTTTGGATTGCTACTTTCTCTATAAGAACAATCGTTATATTCTTCTTCCTTGCGTGTTTGTACGTTTCTTTCGCCTAACACAACTCTCTGTCATTTCATCCTTCGTTTTATCATAAGGATAAATATCGTATCCTTAAGTATTGCCAGTGCATTGCAGCTTATCTGCATATGCTCTCCGGCGATAAGTCCTTATTCACATTCTTCTTTAGCTCCACTAGCTTCGTTGCAATAATTATTAACATGGCTTTATTCTGTTAATGGAGTTTCTTTTACAATTTTTATTCTTATTTAATAAGAATCTTTTATTCTTCGTCGCAGGGCTTTATATCCGAGTTTACTTACTGAACAAAACGACTTTAAAACTTCTTTTGGGTGCACAGTTCTTTCTAAACCACTTTTCATAAATCATTTAAAATCGTTAGTATAATTGTTGCTCAGAGTGGTGACATCTCTCATCACCAAGGAGTTGCTCAAAATCGCAGTTTCTTTTTCCATTACAAAGATATGATGCATGATCTAAAATTTTGAAAATCATTCTTTTATGCATTTCTATCGTGATTATGCAATGTCACATGCGATGCCTGAGCACAATTGTACCTTGAAAAATCATAAAAACTTTCAAAATCTTCATAAAATTGTAAGTCTTACTCTAGATTATACGCTCTGCGACTATTAACGGCTTTCTTTATACTTATTGGGTATATTTCAAATTTTTGTATTGCTGTCATTTTTCTGTCATTTACAGACTGTTCGTCTGTCACATCCCTTCTCTTTCCATATCTCTAACAACTCAATTAAATTCAAAATTCTCTATTGCTGTAATCACCATATCCGCTTTTGCAACATTCTATTCTACGTCATATACAGATACAGGTGTCGATGTCCCACATCGATTTCCCTTTGTAATAATCCATCTTTCCCTTTACAGCTTTTAGAACGTAATATAGGAATTACGTTCACTACAAATGTATTATGTAGCATATATTATTGTTTTTGTGATTTATGTTTATATGTTCTTTTAGTAGGCGCGTGTTTAACTACAACGCTTCCTATAGGTTCTCGCTTTCCGAGGCTTTATCTTATAGGCAAAACCTATTACTGACATTCTACTATGCAATGCAGCAATTATATAAACACAATAATGCAAACACATAAACACAATATTTAAAGCACGTAAATCACTAATACCTGGAGGTGCCTGGTGCGGAACGTTAGGTTCCCTAATAACTACGCCAGTGTGTCGGCCCCTAATTGTTCTACCGGAGTTTCTTCCACCTCTCTGCACGAAATAGGGGTTGGTTCTAATTCTGGAGGACGTACTGACGTAATCTGGGTGATACTCACGTCTAAAGTAATAGGGTCGTACCGGATCACCCGACCATTCATGCTCTGTTTCAATCCTACGGGCCATTGTAGTAAGCGTGCTGAAATGTTCGTCCACATGCTCATACAGCTCATCAAACTGAGGTCCTAAACCCCTGACATACCTACGATTAATGGTTCTATTGCTTTCGTTCAGATCAGGGACTCCCTCTGCCATCCGCAGAAAATCAGTAGAGTACGCTCCTACAGTTAACATCCCTCTAGAAAATGTTTAGGGCTATCTGCGCCTGACCGTTAGCTATGTCCGCATCTTCCCTCAAATTGCGGTATCTCCGCACACTAGACCAGAAATAGTCACCTATGTATTCTTCGACGTCTAACTCATCTAACTGTTCTTCTTCTTCATACTCTTCTTCCTGAGGATTTTCCTCCTCCGCTTCTTCTTCTAATTCTTCTTCTGGATCCTCCTCAGGATTCTCCTCAGGGTCTTCCTCAGGATCTTCTTCAGGATCCTCTTCCGGAGCTTCCTCCAGTTCCTCTTCCTCTTCTTCGCTGTATTCTATCTCCGGTGAATGCACTCTAACTCTGCTTCTAGAAGAACTACCTATCTCCGACACAGACATAAAACCATTTTGATATATTTCTGGTGATGCTCCATTATTTGCGTGGAATCCATTCTGATGGACCCCAGATGGTTCGCCTACTTCGTTATGAAACCCGTTTTGAAATATAGGAGGCGCTTCCTCCCGTTCTTCCTCAGCATGCGACTGAGCTCCGTTTTGCCCAGACATGCTGAAAAGAAACAATTTCAAAAGTAAGCGACCATCTGAGCCCATTTCACACGCAATTCCAGTATAAACTTATAAAATGCTGTAAACATTTAGCATTTAATCCTGTCGCACGTAATTTACGATCAAATAATCACTTAATTACATCAATCGTTCGTAATTTGCAAACATATAACCACTTTCTATCTCTTAGCGTAAAAAACAAATACTTAGTTACCTTAGTTATCCGCATAAACAGATACTATTCACTTACTAACTTAATAGTCCTGGTTCGTGCGCGTTATAAAGCTTATTAACAATGCACATACCAATCAAATGCAGACAACTAGGGTCCGACTCATTGCTGCAGTAGTTCCTAGGTATACTTATTGACAAATACTATCAATCAAACAGACAATCAGACAATTCTAGCAGTAGTAACTGGACCAAACTGCTCTGATACCAACATTTTCACGACCCAAAATATTGAGCCGCAACCGGCGCTAGGGAACGGGAGTGGTAGCTCCGGAACCCGTAGCAAGCCTAAAATCACAAATAATTTTTTTTTCGCAAATATAACAATATCAAACAACGGAAGCAATATACATATATATAACATATAATCATACATTTACACTAACTGTTCTGTTAACCTCGCGGGCTCTAGTAACCGTACCCTGTACGAACTGGCCTCGCGGTACTATATACATCAGTTAGTGTCTCAAAGCATCACACCGGCATCCGGGGCCGTGGATCATATACTAAACATGTAGCCTATCAAAATGCATATAAAACAATAACAACAGTTAATATATACAATCAAAATGAACTGCTGTCTAGACTACTATACTATCGACAAAGGACCACTACTGCAGCATTCACAGAAGTCAAAAACTAACATATACAGCTGACTTCTGGACTTCAAAATTGGCCTCTAGCTAAGTCCACAAGCTAAGCACCTGAAAGACAACAAAGGTGAGGGATCAGTATTTGGGGAAATACTGAGTGAGTGTGCATTTACTAACGGTATTATTATAAAAACATAGCATCACATTTCAAGAAACAATAATATAAAACATATAAACATGTATTTGATCCATACGAAACTAATATCCTAGCATGCGACACATTTCTCGAATAATCATTATCATTCAACCCAATCGTAAATATCAATCGCGAGTCTAACTCGCTGGTGGCCTAGCCACTAGATACGGGGACTCCAGACTACACCGTAGCCGAGTACTCACTCGTATCAAAAACCCAATCGTAAATATCAATCGCGATCTAACTCGCTGGTGGCCCAGCCACGTAAATTTCATAATCATCATCAGCTCCCAGCTGTGTCAAATCATTTCTCAAATGCAAACATACTAGACTGACTCGATACTGGTGATCACACAGCCTATTGACACCCAATAGGTAGCTAGTTTCATCGGATCGCATACTATTTCTTGTATATAGAAATTAAATAAACATATAACATTCAATCAAATCATATAACATGCGATGCGTAAAAACAATATACATCTTTATATAAAGTAACTTTATATATAATACACGAAAGTAAAATGCAACTCACAGTGACCGCTATCCAAGTAATTATGTGGTCGATCTGATAGTACACTCTCGCTAGTCCGCGTCTACTGACCCCACTATTCGCTGACACGTCTGACAAATTGTTTAATGATTAGACGTGCACCTTATACTTTAATACGTATAGTACTTTTAAGTTCTAGGGTTTAGTTTTTATTTCTAACGTTATTTCGAACTCTGTTTCTCGTATTCGAGAAACGTATAATATCCTTGACATTTTTCGTTATCGTAGCTCACGTAAAACGTCGAGCAAAAACTTTACTTTTAATTTATCGGGTTCCTTAATCGTTCTTAGGATCTAATATTGAAATATCAAAATCCCATTTCTTTTAAGGCTAAATGTCCATTTTAATCCCTCGGCAAAAAGTTCATTTTAGTCCCTCGTGGACCTACTGCGTGGCCGCACAAGGTGGTGTGCGTCCGCACACCGTGGGTGTGCGTTCTCACACCGGTGTGCGTCTGCACACTGGTGTGCGTCCGCACACTTTGGGTGTGCGTTCGCACACCTTCACTGGTGTGCGTCCGCACACCGCTGGTGTGCGTTCGCACACCATCACAGGTGTGCGTTCGCACACCATGGGTGTGCGATCTCACACCTCGTGCGATTCGCACGCAGTCCCGAAAACGTCGTTTCCGGGCTTCCCGTCGTGCTATCACTCGCCCTACACGTATAAAACCTTATTTCCTTCAAAACCTGTAACTTCGTTTTTCCAAAAACGTTAAAAAACGATCTAAAATCATTAAATTCTTAATTATAACTAAAACGGCTATATATTCGAATTTTCCACCAAATACCGAGATATTTACCTTGAAACGAAGCTTAATATCGAGAGAGAATTCGATTCTGAAGAAATTGCCGCTTGAATCACTTGAATCGGACGTCGAACAGCGAAACGGCGGCGAAACGTAATCGATCGGTGTTATTCTCCCGTTCTCTCTTGATTGTTCTCTGTTCTTCATTCATATCAAAATTCTTATATATTCTGGCTAAAGGTTCACTTTGGTCCTTGTTCTTTTTGTTTCTTATCATTTATCCTTTAAACTTTTCTTTCCTACGATTTAGTCCATAATTAAATCGATAAACTCTTTTATTATAACTTATACGTATTATTTATATCCGATAAATAATACAAAACTCGATATTAACACTTTCCCGTCAAAATCCAATATTTCTATTTTCGACACAAAGTGGCTAAATTACCACTTTGGTCCCTGTACTTTATTTTGGACTTTTCGTAATATTTTTCCTTCTAATTTCAATTCTAACTTTAGAATTGAAATATAACCTTAATTTCCGCCTAATTGTTTTCCTTAAAACCGACCTACTAAAATTCATTTATCTCGATTTTTATCAAAAACTTTCCGATTTCGCCACTCCAGCGAATCTAAACTGGACACGTGGTCCAATTGGATAATTATACATTTTGGGGTATTACAACATGGCAATATTTCTATGGTTGTAGTAGTACTCTTGTTGGAGATCATGTAAATACATAAGGAGCATTGCGACCGGCAGTTCTCTTGCATGCTTTATTGCTGCGTTTATTGACTCGGCTGGGTTAGAAGTCATTGTCTTATATCTGTTGCATTCCGAGTGGTACCTTGACCATCTTTTGTAAGCGATACCAATAAGATACGGCCTAATTCGTACATCTAGGTTGTCTAGCTCATTCATATGATAATCAAAATCCTTCTCCGTGTATGCTTTTGCCGCTGCAACGAATGGCTCTTTAAGTTTCTTGGCATTTCTTTTTAAATTTGTCTTGATGTAATTTAGAAGGTGAAATATACACAAGCAATAATCAGCTTCTAGATAAATTTTCTTTATTGCATTATCAATGCTCAGATGTCTATTTGATATAATGCACATACCTTCTCTTGTTCCAAATGCATTTCTTATTGGCTGAAAATATATTCGCATGACTTATCATTCTCTGAATCTACGATGTAAAAAGTTAAAGGAAAAAGTTCTCCAGCTGCATCTTGTGTTGTTGTAACAAGAAGGGTTCCACCATATGTCGCTTTTAAAAACGTTCCATCAACAATCATAACAGGGCTGCAGTGTTGCCACCCTTTAATTGAACCATTCAAGGCAGTAAAAACATATAAGAAGGAATGGTCTTCTCTCACCTGAATATATATTGCTGATCCTTGATTTGTCGTTCCAAGCATTTGTAAGAAAGTAGGTAGAAATTTTTATGATTCTGATGGACTGCCTCGTATCATTTCAAATTTCTTTTCTCTTGAGCTATAAGTCTTCATATAGCTGATCTTGACCCCATTGATCATGTCTAAATCATTTTCGATATCAGTTGGTGTGTATGTCGATTTGACATTGAGGTATTTCTGTTTGATGGATTCTGCAATATTTGATGATGAAGCTTGTCTTTGAATGCTAAATCTTGTATCTACCGGACACGTGTGTTTCATGTTCAGGTTTCGAATGATGAAAAATTTTGATTTTTCGCTGCTAGAAGCTTTAAGATATCAATCACATGTATCATTGATACATTTCAATAGAAGTTGCTTTTGACACGATTTCACAGTCTTGTGCTAATACTGATGACTGATTGCGTGAAATCTCATGCATGTTTAAAGAACTGCTTTGTTTTTGAAAGATTTACCAACTCTTAATTGTATCTCTTGCACTGGTTAAGTCATTGTTTGTGCACTTTTCTCTTCTGTTACCATTTCTTTTTCCTTCAGACTGCTTGTTTCAACACTGTCCTTTGCAAGAAGAGTATAATATTTTCTTATTTCTGAAAAGGTATCAACGTTGTATGGAAGACGTATCATAGATGTATCTGCTTCCATCTCTGTAGTCTGATAATTGTTAGAATAATCTTAATATGAAATACCTGTAGATATACTTCTTGAACTCTGTTGGATTGCTTGTACAGTAGTGTATCACTATGAACATCTATGCAAAGAGGGTACATGATAAAGTCTCTTTGCATTTTCTTGATTTCCATGTAAAATTTGAAACTCGAATCATCAGTAATCTTTAACGGTGGATACTAATTCTTAATTTGATACTTGACCTCAATTCTCTGTTCTTGTAGATTCAATTTCAGCTTATTTGATATTTGATCCAGCAGATCCAAATATGATGAATCGTTTGGTATCATGATTCCAATAACTTGAAAATCTACATATTTATTTGCTTCAATCCATTGTCCACTGTGTTGGACCATAACAAGTAGAGATTGCATCTATATACAAATGAGATACGGATCTGTTAATGTTATGATTTATCTATCAATTTATGAAAAATTAAAATAATTGTAAGAACTTACCATTTTTTTGAAGTCTGAGATTTCTTTGTTCATAATCAATGGTGGTGCATATTTGTAGAAGATGGTAAATCTGAAGAAGATGGTAAAAAAAATCGCGTGTTTTTTGATTCAAATTTGAGAGAATCAAATTTGTTTTGTTTTGATTTGAGAGAATCAAATCTTTTTGTTTGTTAGCGTTTTGTATATGTGGCATCTATTGATTGGACAAATCATTTGAATCATGAATTTCATGTGATTCTCTCTGTGTTGAGTTGTGGTCAGTGTTTTAAAAACCGGACCGGCCGGTCGGACCGGTTGAACCGCGAACCGGCCAGTGGTCCGATCTGAAACTGTGAAAAAACGGATCTTTTGGTTGGACCGGGTTGAACCGGAATGAACCGGTAAAAAACCGGATGTTGAACCGAATCGGACCGGGTTGAACCGGTAAAAAACCGCATGTTGAACCGGATCGGACCGGATTGAACCGGTATAAAACCGTTGAATCAGAATTTTTTTTAAATTTATTTAAATTTATTAAACCGGTTGAACCGGTTTAAAACACTGGTTGTGGTCCCCCTCTCCTTTTTGCGACGTGGCACGCATTGCTGAGTTTGTACTAGTTGTAATATGTCATGCTAAATAGGTGCTGATATAATGTTTTAGAAATTCTGGCAATTTTTGTTACTTTTATCTGTGTTATGTATAATGTTGTCATTATTTCAAAAAAAAATGAAAACTAAAACAATTTATGCAAATTACTCCATAAATTCATATCAAGAACAGTCCATAGAAAGTAACTTCAGGAATTGACATTTCTAGTTCACATTTTTAAATTGATGTGAACCTACAATGCAAATAGTAAGGGTGTAGATAAATTGAGCTACTTGCAAGTCATTCGAAATCAACTCGAAAAAACTTAACATCAACTCAAAAAGTTTAAGCCGAGTTCAAGCTCAAACATCATTTAAGGAGATTTGTGAACCTAAACAGGCCTAAACAAACCTTACATATAATATTAAAATTTATATTTTTATTATATTGGATTTCTATACCTTTATTTTTAAGTGTATATCATACCCTCACAAAAAGTGCATATCATCTTAATTGATTAAATATTATATTTTACAGTAAGAAAATTAAAATATGTCAAATATTATAAATTATAATTATAAATCTTATTTTTTTGTTGAATTTGAGTCGAACTCGAACTCGAGCAGCTCAGTTATTGTTAAAGATCAAGCTTCAAAATTTAGACGCATTCGAGCTCGACTCGAGCTTGTATAACACACTCGAGCTCGAGTTTAGCCCAACTCGGGCTCGACTCGGCCCATTTACACCCCCAGCAGAAAGGCAATAATATAAACAGAGAAACAAGAGATGCAATTAACAGGATCAAGCGTCCATTAAATTTCACCAACACAAGGACTCAAAATTGCCATTATAATGAAAGAATCACATTTCAAATCTTCAAAATTCCAACCCATACATGACCACAATAAAAAGACCAAAAACACTAATGGGAACAAAACTGCGACAAAAACTGCCTCACGCACCAACCCAAAAAGGAAAAAATTAAGAAACCAAATGAAGTAAACCTACACTTTCCTTTTCTTTCTCACTTGATTTGAACTATAAATTGAGACTTGTAAATAATATACACATTCTACAAAAAGGATTCACTTCAATCCCAATCCCAATCCCAATCTCAATGACGATGCACTCACACTCAATCCAACTCGACGCCAGGTCGCTGTAGTAGAACAAACAAATGATGCTTATGCAAAAGAATGGGTAACAAATATTACTTTCAGAGAGTGGAGATTATTATGATGATAGAATTGATTGCAGTGCCATTTGTTGCTGCGGATGCAACAATGACCAAGTTGTAGCCAAAGTTGCTGGCGGTAAAGTCTGCTGAAGGTGTCTCAACAAATTTACCATTCGGCTTGCAGTTTCTTCTGTTGCCAGATCCTTACCACAAAGAACCTACATTACGAGTTTCAGATCTCATTCAGTAAATAAGCTACAATTTTGTTGATTTGACATGCAATTTTTTTGAATATAGCCGACAATGCCACCAATTTTTTGCTAATAAATAAATAACTAACCTCAGCAAATACTGAAACAATTTTCGGTAGATACTGATTGTTGGGACCCAAAACATCACTATCTGACCTGTACATAGATGCCACAATGCATGTTGATCATTCTTGAACTAGGAAAAAGATGCAGAAATAGAAATAAGAATCAGACAAGAGCCTAAAATACCTCTCTACCATTGAACAAAGTTGTTCATGAACGACTTTTGCTTCAATCAGATCACCTTTAATTGGCAAACAGTTCAACCATGCCGGGACAATCTGCCAAACATTATGTTAATTAGAAATTGCAGGACATTTTGATGCTACTAAGGTACCATTCCCACTTCCCGAGAGACTATACTTTCAAGAGGCTTCCGTCTATATATCATACATGCTATATGGATAGACGTTAATTAAATAGTACCTGTGCTGAATTAATACTTCCACGATAGAACTGGCAAAGTTTCCCTAAAGCAGAAACAGCATTGTCATATGCCATCACATTTTCAGGTTTCTTGGTATTGGGATCTTGTATCACAACAGTTAATCTTGAAAGAGCCTCTGAAAAAGCCAACAACAAATATTAGCTTGCAGAAAGTAAAAATATAACTCCTCCAAAAATGGCAATTACAACTGACAGCTTCAGTGAGTACACAGCTTATTACCTCCAACAAGAGGCTTAAATACAGATCCACCGAACTCCGCACAAACTCCAAGTCCATATACAGCTGCCTGAAAAATGATTCACTTGATGAGTATCAGCAACCTGACTTATATACTGGCTAGAGATTAGTGAGCACATACCTGTCGAACATCTGGATTCTCATCATTGCAAGCCTCTAAGAGAAATGGAAGAAATGTATCGTAATATCTGTAAAAAAAACGTTGGGAATTTACATTAAACAAGTAATTTCAAAAACAATCATTGAATATGTGACATGATTTCTAAAACAACTTACTTAAGAGCTGCCTCACGACATTGCTCTGCAACATCATCGAAAATGCAAATTGCAATTCTTCTCTCTTCAGCAGTTTTATCCTTGCCCTGATTAATGAAACAGATCAGGCTAACAGCTCAGATATTACAGGAAAAAATGAGTTAAATTATGACTTCCAAATCCAATTGATTGATGATCTTGGAACTGTCTTATGATTCCCAGTCAAATGATCTATAATATGAGTTTTATGGACAATTTAAACTTTTACTAGGTAAAATTTTCTTAAGTATCAGAAAACTAAACTCCAAATTTTCCAGATAGCAAATATTGCAACTCCAGTAGAATGAAAGGATAAGATCTCTGCTCTATTTGCTAAAATAATGAGCAAAATATTGAAATAGTTCAATCCAAGAAAATACCCAAACAAAAGAAAAAATAAAGGCACAATCAAAACACTAGCAACTGAATTCTATAATGAGTGCCACTCAGCGTCGTTTATGAATTTGAAAAAAAGTGATTGTTCGTGCATGAAAATGACAAAATTTAAACTGCGTGATTAAAATGAAAAAACATGTAAAATTCGTGATTTTTTTTGACATTATCCCTTATTATAAAATGCTGATTTTAATTAATTATTATAAACATAAGAATCTAAAAAGTATATAAACATATATGATTTTAGATGTTTGTTGTAATTTATTTCTAATGAATTTTGACTTAAAAAAATCTTAAAACCCTAAAAGACTTTTAACATTTATAAAGACAATTTGAATTCCTATAAGATTTTTGCACTTCCTAGTATAACTTAAATCTCTATAATAATGGCTATCATTTAGGGGAAAATCTATTTAATATATCTGAAACTTTTAAACTTATATAAAATATACTACTCCCTCCGTCCCGTAAAGATAGAAAAAGTAGCTACTTTTTTTGTCCCACAAAGATAGAAAAAATATACCTAACTTATTTATAACTTATAGACTGCCTTAAATAACTTAATTTGCTAAACCATTCACTAAATTAGCTCTCGCGCCTGTCCTTTTTTTTTTAACTATCGCCCAGGCGCTCACCTAGGCCCTAAAAGACATCGCCTACTTGAAGAAGACCCGCCTTAGAGGCCGAAAGGCGCTTTTGGTCAATTGCCCTTAGCCTTGATGCCTAGGCTAGTGCCTATCTCGCCTTTAACAACACTAATTAAACCATCAAGTGCACTATAATAAATTCAAATAAAGCAAAAGAAAAGATGCAACCCATAAGCCTCAAACAGTAAGCAAACAAGTTCACACATTTGTGCTCATATAAAAGTTGCAGGATTTAATAGTACAAATAAACAAAAGTTGTAGAAAGCGACAGGTAGAAGCTTGAATATGAACTTCAAAACCTGTCTGGTTCCATGGAAAATAAAAAAGCACAATTCTTAATTTCTGATGCCATTAGCATAGAACTTAAACAGGAGAAAACATGAATAAAGGGTTATCGAGGTCCTTGAACTTGTACATGAGAGTCAATTTAATCCACACTTGGGCCATTTTAATTAATTAAGTGCAATACTCTCCTTTTAGGTCAATTAAGGGCAATATTCTCTAACTTTAGGCCAATTAACTCCCAAATTGAGTAATCGCGGTCTTTGAACTCATTCATTTTGTATAATTTAGGAGTTAACTGACCTAAAAATAAAGAGTGTAAAGAGTGTTGTCCTTAATTGATTAAAATGACTAAGTTAGAATAATTTGATCCTGACACACAAGCAATATTCTCTAACTTTAGGCCAATTAACTCCCAAATTGAGTAATCGCGGTCTTTGAACTCATTCATTTTGTATAATTTAGGAGTTAACTGACCTAACAATAAAGAGTGTAAAGAGTGTTGTCCTTAATTGATTAAAATGACTAAGTTAGAATAATTTGATCCTGACACACAAGTTCAAGGACTGCAATGACCTTTTAGTTAAACAAATAAAAGCACACCATATTACAACAGTTGGCAATTTAATATAGCTAACCAAATTTACTCAACATCTAATTAACCTTAATGCAATGTATTAGGAAGCTTTAATTCTAAGTTGCTACAGTACAAAAGCAAACCAAGAAATAAGAGCTGTCTTCTACATTTGTGGAAAAACTTACCCACATAGGAGTTAGATAGGTTGATAGCTCATCAAAGAAAGGCAAGAAAGAAGCTTTAAATGTTTTGATCAATGTTCCCAGGATCTCACCCACCTGCAAACAGAAATGCATCGACGTAAGAGAAATTAAATCCCACAGATTATCAACATAGACCAATGGGTTTTCCAGAAACAAACTTGGTCAAAAACTTCCTCCTCTTGCTCATTTTCCTCCTTAACCAATTCTCCTTCCTCAGCATCAAAGTCTTCAGCTTTGGCTCTGTCTGCTCTCTCTCCTTTCCTGCTGGAACTAGCAGTAATGACTAGCTTTATTTCATCCACAATGGATCGCACCTGACCTTCATTAACAAGTGCTCCAGAAATCTGCAATATAATAAACAGAAAGCTTGCTAGATATGTACAGAGATTTCAGAAAGTTAAAAAGGAAAAAATTGACTTCTGACAAATATCTTAGATTTCTTCTCTTCATGAGAGCAAATTAAAAAAAGCATAGTTGTTAAAGCGCAAGCGCAAACGGCCTGAAATCGCCTGAGGCGCAAGGCGCAAAAAAAGCGCACGCCTGGGTGAATTTAGGCGCATATACGTAAAACAAAATATTTATTAAGAGTTACATGCATATTAGTCATCTTCTTTCATTTTATGGTCTCAGATTGAGACATTAGAGGAAAATGACAGAAAGAATAGTTGTTGGAAATGAAAGGGCGAGAGAGAAAAGAAAATAAAACAGTATCATTGTATTTGGGAGCTATAGAGAGAATTGGGCCTTTAGAGAGGGTGAATAGGCCCATGAATGGGCATCTTGACCCAAGCAGCAATATTATGGGTAATTTAGTCACTTAAAAAATTATAAAAATCAGCAAACTAGGGTTTGGTAGTCTTTTAACATCATTAACGCCGCATCTTATCAGAATTCTTTTTCTTCTTCATCATTCATTTTTGAACTTTTTCTTTTTATTTAGAAGTTTAAAGCTCGCCTCTCGCCTGAAGCTGATGCGCTTTGCGCCTTAAGCGCGCCCGGAGCGCGCCTGGAGCAAGATAGTCGCCTGAGGTATTTCTCAGGCGCACCACCCTCGCCTAGCGCTTTTCTAGCGCCTAGGCGCGCCTCAGGCGCGCTTTTAACAGCTACGAAAAAAAGAGAGAAATTTCAGCTACTTTTAATTATCACACTTTATTATAGTAATCATATG
Source organism: Mercurialis annua (assembly GCF_937616625.2). Lineage (NCBI taxonomy): Eukaryota > Viridiplantae > Streptophyta > Magnoliopsida > Malpighiales > Euphorbiaceae > Mercurialis > Mercurialis annua. The sequence continues at coordinate 39,573,584 of NC_065571.1, forward strand.
AGCAATGCTCAGGAAAAATGATGCAATTCAATCTTAAAGTGAAAAAACCTGCAAGCATTCATTCAACGAGTCCAACATATTTGCACAAATCTCGGTATCAGGTTCCTGCAATTAAATTCCATTTTAGAAACTTCACTACCCATGAAGAGTATAATTTTAATTGTAACATAATACATAATGCCAGCAATAGACAAATAGAAACTATTTGACCTTATGTAATGCTTCCACTAAAGCTGGAATAATGTAGTCAGACAACTGCTTTACATAAGACTCATTGCGACCTTGAGACAGTCCCTTTTCTACAGCTAATTTTGCAGAACGTAGTAGCTCCGGCATTGCTACAAGCATATCCAGCGTCAAGTAAGAATTAAAGCTTAGCTTAATATACATTACAAAGGGGGAAATGGAAAAATAAATGCAATGAATAAAATTTATACCTGAAACAGCTGCTTTCCTAACTTCTTCATGGAAATAGAATTTCAGAAGAGGAACTAAGGTTGGTGCAACCTACAAACAAAAAGTTCAATCATGTCCATGCGAAATTATACTACAAATGCAAGGGATTAAATTACTGTGCGTATGTTTGCATGTGTTTCACTAAAACAAACCTGATCAATCCACGGAAAGAAACCTTCCTTAAGCTCATCTGCATAGCAACATAACATGTTACAAGCAGTTGCTTTTTCTTCCAGGACACTGGTCTTTATCCCTATCCTCTTGTCTCCAAGAGTAATTGTCTCCATACTGTAACATGAGTACCATTATCAGTAGAATGCCAAACATTTTAATGCTACACAGCCACAAGGTGCAAGCATTCTAATATATTTGCATTATAAAGCATGCATTTGTAGATTGTCATGCATACGCAGATGAGTTTAATTGCAAGTGCAAGCATGCATGCAAGAAAGATGTCGTAAGAACCTAAGAATAGTTAGATCCACTATAGGATCTGGAAAAAGTGTCTAAAGCTAAACTAAAGAACTAGTAATTAGACAAGTCAAGTAACAATACCCATTCAGAAATACAAATCCGTATTTTTAGTGTGGTTACAGAATTGTTTATTTATGTGATTATAAGTAACAAGGCACATCTCCAAACATGAATTAGAACTCAATGATGCATAATAACAGCCCTAGGCTAGGAGGACGTAAAAAAAGGAAAATAAATAATAAGGAGCACCTTTCATCATCTGAATCATCAATATCGTTATCAGAATCTGCCGATGTAATGGTTACATCTGGCTTGAGTTGAGCAGACTGAAGCAAAGATGGCATGACAACAGCCATGTATGGAAGAAAATCTTGTCCTAAACACTTACAAAGTCTAGCCCATGCCTACATGATTATAAACATTTTTAAGGTGAGAAAGCGGTGAGAAAGCTTAAACCACATAGTATTCTTTTAATTTTCTGCAGGTGGTTTTAAAGAATAGAAACATACTTGTAGCATGTAACTTGTGGTGGGATCATCTGTCTCCATTTGAGATCCTTGTAAAGCCAATAGGACTTCCATAACCTTGCAAAAGCCCAGCCAAAATATAAGATAATGAAACAATAACTCATGCCAAATTTTGTTAAGCAAACATCGAAAAGTCCATTGTCCAAACAGGTGAAAATAGTTGGTTAAAACACAAGAAAAAAACAGTGAGACGTCATCTGCATTTTCTTTGCTGCAGGAGAAAAATTGTTGCACATCATGGAGATGCCATGTCCCCAGTGAAGGAATAAAGGCCCAAAATATAACATACCTGCTTAGCGTCTTCTCTAAACTTATCCTTCCCGACAGCCATCCCAACAAGACTAATGCACTCCATGGATTTCGCACGAAGCATACGGTTAGACTTATCTGTGGCATTCATCAAGATAGTTTTCAGGTATGGCATGACAGCATCATAGTATTTCTGGAAGTGCTCCTGCAATATCAGCTTTTGTAAGATATAATTTTCACTAGCATAATGGTAATGTTATTAAAAGCACCATAGTGAAGTAATCTTTATAGTGATATTGCATAAGATATATAAGCTCATGAATTACCTGAGATGAATCAGCAACTGATGCCAAGGCAGTCAAAGCCCCCTCCTGCACCATTTGCTTTCCATTCTGCAGTGCGTGCATACATTATTAAGACAGATAATTTCCACTTAATTTATGGAATGTCTATGCAGATGGTCAAAGTGTGTAATACAAAAAACTTGTATTGCCATACCTGTAGTAGTACAAGCAATTTGCTCACTATTCCATCTAAGTAAGGTGTTAAAATCTCTGGAGTACAGTTCTCACTGAAGTTGAGCACTGCTGAAGCAGCATGTGCCTGTCACAAAACAAATATAATGAATAATCCATTGCTCCGTCAACAAGTTACAGTCTTCACCACACCAGCATTCATATATAAAGAAAAAATTGATAGTGCAATTAGTTACCAATAATAAGGAAGATAACAGCGAATAACAGAAACCAGAACAGCTAGAGGAATAAGCAAAATGAAACATAAAAACAGTACTTGTTTTAATCAAAAACATTTCAACCAGCGGGACAAAAAGATAGTTGTAAATATATCTCCACAGGCATTTGAGATTTGTTGTCACAATGTATTCGAGTCCTCATCAAAATTTGAAGACACGTTAAGAGTCTTAAAGTAAGGTGGTGTTTGATAACCCAACTTATCACTTAAATTAAAATTTTCAACACTTATTGTACCAAGTAGTATTTGATAACACATTAATCTTAAATTATTTATTTACCTAAGTCAAAATTACTAACTTAAAATTTCAAATGCAAAATATTAAATTGTTGATTTATAATTTTTTTTCTAAAAAGTGACTTTACAATCTTAATTTATTGAGAAAATATCAGTAAATAAATAAACATGTTTTACCTTTATACCCTTTATTAATGTTATTGACTATTTTACCCTTATCAAAGTGCCTTTACAACTATGACCCTAAATTTAATTATATAGACATAATATTTAACATAAATACTATTGCATTATAAGTTAATAATTTTAATTATACATATTTTAATGATTAAAAATCAAAAACTTCAACATCATAACATGTTAAATAAATAAGTTGATATAATATTAAATTCAACACTTAAAATTTTAGTATTTTTAATTTTCAGCACTTGAAAATTTCAGTGTTTAAGTATGTTCAGTACTTAAAATTTAGCACTTAATTTTCCGTTTTATATCAAAAACCACTTGATAGTATAAAAATATATTGAGGGCATAAAAATGAAATTTCCAACATTAACATTTAAAACGAGAAAGAGAGAGACACTAAGTGCTAAAGAAACAATGGAATCATGTAGACATCACCTCAGTTTTAAGTTATAATTTATAATCTATTTTAACTAGCCACCTCAACTCAACTCGTGTTATTTTGAGCCTTGGTCCCGAAAAATAGCAGACAAAACTTGACTTGAATAAAAATTTTATTTAAGTGACCTTGATGTTTTTCTTAGCCACTTGGAAAAAAGGATGTTTGAGTATGTTGACAGAAAGGGAAGTTAGAGCCCTTTAATCCAAATGTCATTGTAATAGCTAATAAAAAAACTGCATATGCCATCACATCAACATCTTATATAAAGACATTCCTCTCTATTTTTCAAGTCTCCGCTAATTTTTAGTCATGGCAGAAAATTGGTTGAAAAACTTGCAAATTAGAATTTCACTAGTTGTGCGGATTTCCAGAAAATTTCACTCAACAGACTCAGACAAACACATGCTACATAAAAACTCATGTAATAATTTTCTTCATACAATTTTCATGTCATAGACTATGTTTTGACGGTTGTTGCCTCTATTTGTTCCAAGTTGAACTATACTGGGCTTTAAATGTAAAAACAGCTTCCTTTATTTTCAGCATGAACAGACAGAATGTCCCAGAAAACCAATACTTCTGATATCCAATCAGTTGCATGCATGACAGGTTATGTCCCAGAAAAACCAAAATTTACTATAACTCATTTTCTATTTAATTAAGACCTTATCACGATACATAGCCTTGCAAACAAACAAAATGTGCCCTGAAAACAGAAGATGAATCAAAATCCAAAAGAATAAGAGAAAAGAAAGCAATTATAATCTAAATATAAAAAGATATAATGATGAAATATTGGATGAGGCGGCATGAGTTGATGTGTGTGCGTAGAAACATGCAAGACCTACTTTAGCCCTTTGCTATCACTTGTATTTTACATATTATTATGAGTCAGTGAAATGACTAAGATTGAATGAGTATTATTGAGATGAAGTGTAACAGTAAATCATGATGACTTGCACTAAATGAAGAGCATCATTTTCCAATGAAACTTTCAATGGAAAAGGTGATACCAGCATACAGTCACTAACCTGTACACGAGGACTCTGGAAATCATCCATTGCAGAAGCTAATGCCGGTAACACTCTTTGATGGTATTGATTTTGCAAGTCTGGACCCAAATCAGTAGACAATTGTCCGATCGCATTGATGGCTGCCCATCTCACACGAGGATGGGGATCATGGAACGAGTTCAGAACCATGGACACTACATGCTCCAGATTTTTTATCATCACCTGCATAAATAGGTAGAGTTACAAAGGTAAAAATCAAGCATATTGACAACATTGTACTAACAGACATCCATCCTACAGAAAAATTCCACAAAGTTTTTACATTTTTCCTAAGTTGTTTATAAGATTAACTTACCAATAAAGAATATCAGATTGAATTGAGTATTACAAGGAAAACAGGAATGTCCAACTTGAAGAAAAAAAATGCATAGACTAGATCACTTTTTAATAATCATACATAAATCACTTAACAGGCTATTCATAATTCTATACTATTGCCATGTTTGAAGACCACCTAAGTTTGACAGTAAGAAAATAGCCTTAGCTAGAATATCCAATCTTCCAGCATGTCTTATGCAAAGTGAAGTGGAATAAATAATCCATGAAAATCAAGGAACATTGCAACAAATCTGCCTACTTCAATACACCAAAAACTGACTATGACTAAGTACTGTGAGAAATTAGCAACGCATATAATTAACATTAAAAGCATGACTATAAATTGCATCTTAACCGCAAAACAATAGCAATGATATATCTATTCTAAACCTTGACTATAAGTTAGCAATGCATACTTAATACCGCAATATACCTTGGAACAACCCTCAGCAATTTGGGCAAGAGCAATAAGAGCAGCATGATGATTCTGCCACTCAGGAGCAGCCAAATAAGCAGGTAACTGCTCAGAAGCAACCGGAACAATCGTATTGCCACCCAACGAAATCGCCAATCTATCTAAACACTCCTGACCAACACTATAATTACTCGTCTCACCCGCATCTTCATCCTCATTTTCCGCACTATGCCAAGCAGGATCATCCTCAACATCCAACAACATTCTCATCAAAATGGCAAACATCCTACTAATGAACTGCGGCAATTTCCTCATCATACCCGGTGCCCTCTCCCTGGCTTCTGCCAATGTAATCACAAACTCAATGGCCAAATGCCTCGTCCCTTCCTCCAAACTCTCTGCCTCGGCAATCTGCAACATAGCCCCAACAACATCCACCAATTGCCTCCTTAGAAACCTCGGCTCGGTACCAGCCAACTCAATAAGCAACTCTAAAGCTTCTTGAGCAGTAGCTTCATTGCCATTATTTAAAGCTTCAGTCAAAGTTCTCATCATAGCAGGTAATAAATCCTGAAACCTATCGCGTTCAGCCGAGCTATTCAAACACTGAATAAAATTAATAACAGCATTCAAAGCAGCAATCTTAACATCAAAATTCGGCGAAGAATTCAAACACTGTAAAAACACAGCATGCAGCTCTTTAATATAAAGAATCAAACTATCTCCAATATACTGAGACAACTGAGCAAAAATCAAAAAAGCAGATTCTTGCAACTTAGCAGAATCCGACGACACGCAATTAAACATAAACGGCAGTAGCTCAGGCCAACCATTACTATCAGGCAATAAAATATTAGAAGCAAGCTCAGAAACGGTGTCGCATAGCTTTTTAATAATGGATTTAGTTTGCTCGTGCTGAATACAAGTGAGCAAAATGGATTTAATCGACGACTGAGTAGCGAGCGAGAGACGAGGCCAGAGATAGGAGGCGGTGTCCTCGTCAGACGAGTCACGTGAGGTGAGGAGCTTCCGAAGCAGGACGGCAGCCATGGCGCGAGCTTCGATGTGAGGGGAGAACTGTAAGATATGAGAGAGCTTGAGAGATAGTGAATTCGGATCGGTTTGTTTGCAGAGATTGAATAAGAGCTCTGCTTGCGATCTTTGCTCGTTGGATGATGACATTAGAGACGAAATTAAAGTCTCGAACGGAGCTGGATCTTGGCCGAGTATGGCGGCGAGTTGAGCTTGTTGGAGCTGTTGCTGCTGCTGAGTTGACTCGGCCATGGCTGCTTGGCTTAGGGTTTGGGGATGAGAGAGAGAGAGATTTATTAGGGTTTTCTTTGTTGGCTCTCTCTTTTATTTTTGGAAAGTGAAATAATTATTAAGAAGAAAGAGCGAAGGAGAAAGACAAGTGAGAAAGGGAATATAAAAACAAAGTCTAATTAGGGCAAAGTAAGAGAGAGACGAATAAGGGATTAGCTGGAATTTGTGTGTAATCATTTATGTCTCTTCTCTTTTAAAGAGAGAACAATAAAAATTAATTTAAATTTCTAATTAAAGACTAAATTTATGAATATGAGTACATATATTTGAGATTTTATTAAGAATTTATAATTTATAATTTGTTATCACATTAAAAGGGTTCGTTCTAGAGTATACCATTGGTACCATTGGCTATGATAATCGTCAGATAATTTTATGGTTAACTTCCTCCGTTGATTATATTACCAGCTACTTATTCACAGTGACATAGTTAAATCACACTTATTTGCTCAGCGATAATTATCTTTAACTTGTCCTTTCTGCTCCAACAATGGACTTCGCCATTAACAAGATGAACAGTTACACCACCACCAACAACTACTCCCCTTCCTTCTCCTCCACTTCCACCGCCTCCACTCCTCATCCAACCACCACCACCACCGCAACCGCCCCCTCCTCCAATCCAATGTATTTATGGTGGGAATTAATCTCCAAAGCATGCTCCTTCTCTTCTCTCCTCCCATCAGATCCCCACTCTCCCTTCTCCCTTTCTTTTAGCCGATTCTAATCGTCCCGCCCTCTCATTCCTCTTTTCAATCGACGCTTCTTTTTAGCTCTCTCAAACCCCGGCTATAACCCACTCTACTAGTGGCTTTACGAAACGTTTCTATTACGGGATACCCATCCTCGGTTCCTTGTTCTTTCTTTTATCTTTTTCTTTGGGGTTTGTATCTGCCGAGAATTCACTCCTCGGATTCTGCCTCAAGAATTGAAATCCTTATAACAACCTAAGAGGAGAGTGAATTAGGTATAATTAAGAGGGGAGTGAATTAGGTATAATTTAGAAACTAAAATTTGTTTAAAAAGAAAGTATAGAAAATTAGGGTTTAGAAAAGAACACAAAGAGATTTAGAGTGGTTCGGATTATTAACTGTAATACCCCAAATATTTTAAGATAATTAAATTGTGCCACGTGTTGGAAATTCCGTTAAATTAAATTAAAAAGAATTTAATTTAATTATATCAGGAATTTAGAATAATTTTTATTAAGCGAATTAGCGGGAATTAAAGAAGTAACTTCAAAAATTAATATAAAATAAATTTTAAATCCCGTAACGGAAATTATTTCGCCAAAATCCGCGAAATAATTTATAGTTTAGTGGTAAAAGTTTCGAGTCAATTGGAAACCGTTTAAAATTTGGACGCGGATAGGTTTTGGACTAAATTGAAACTTTTGAAAAGTTTCAAGGATCAAAGTGTATTTTAGCCATTATATATATAAACCTTCATCATTAAGATTTGAAGGATCTAGAACCTATACTATCAGCTCCATTTCTTCATTTCCTTCGACGATCGAATGCGTTCCGTCGCTCGATCTCCGTTTCTCGTCCGTTTTCGACGTTTTATAGCTCGAAACAATCGTATTTCAGTGGTGAATCACGGTAAGCTTGACGTTTTATTGTTTGGATGGGTGAATTTCTTGATATATCGAGTTAAAGTTTTAGACCACGAAACGATTTTATCCTTTTGACGATTATAGGATTGAATTACAACGTTTTGAGCATAGATTATGTGTTATACGTGTGTTAGGCCGTTTTTATATTGGAAGCACGTTGAGAATCGCGTCGGGGAGAAGTCCCGGGGCTGTGCGCCGCACGAGCCGGCTGTGCATGCAGACTGTGCGAGCGCACAGTCCAGGAACTGTGAAGCCACACAGACCGACCTGCGCACGCACAATAAATCCGCTTATCGACCTGTATTTGAGAAATTTGTCGTACGTGCATATCGAGATTTGAAATCGATTAGTATTCGATTAATTACCGATTAATTTGAGACGTTAGCCTAACGAGGATTTATTTAAAAGTGATATACAAACTGTAAACGAGTTAGATACCGTTTATCGGGATAAACACGTGAGTAGCATGACGGTTAATGAGTGTAGCGTGTCGTGTCTCGAGTCTAGAGTCAATTCTAGAACAGATTCCTGATTTGAGTTTATCTAATATCGTTATAGATCCGGTGAATCATCCAGCTACTAGACCCGGAGCTCCAAGAACCTGATCGAAGAGTTTGCTTTGCTTTTGGTGTTAATAACAAGATCTGTGAGTTTGTTTGTTTACTTTTCAAGTATTTAAAAAGTATATCGTTTTTACATCGCATTTGCTTATATCGTGAATGTTTATATGAAATTGCATTCATACTTGAATTTGAAACTAGTATACATCCGATGAAACGTGCCTTCCTATTGGGCGGTAATAGGACTGTGTGATCACCATTTTGATTTGAGAAATTATGAAAAGGGCCCATATTATCGAATATCGAACATCGAATATCGTATCGTATCGAAGTTGGAATATATATCGAATTGGATACGAGGTTTAACTCGGTTGAACTATCTCGGGACCCACAACTTGGGATAAAGTGACGGTAAAGGTTGAACTCGGTTGAATTATCTCGGGACCCTACCAATTGGATCGATCGATTTGATTATTATTGTTATTATCGTATATCGACGGATATTTGGAGAATAGGGTTTCATCTAGATCAATTACTTGGCTGTATTTGATCGAATCGTTTACATTATCGATTTTATGTTTTATTTAAATGCTTATTAGTAACTATGCAAACTCACTCGGTATATTCCCATATACTGACCCCTCGCAGCTTTCCCTTTCAGGTAAAAGACGTTTTTGAAGCAACGGACTTCTATCCTACTTCCAAAAGTCTGTATTTTTGAAAGTATGTAAAGAAACAGTACTTTACTCTTAGAGCTGCAGTAGATAGATGTTTTCAATGTTAGTTTGTATTAAATGACTTTCTGTATATATAACTTTATGTTTTAAAGTATAAATGTTTTAGACTTGCTGCGCTATAATGATTGTGATTGCCAGATGATATGTATACCTGGCATGTTCTTAGCATGACGCGTGTATGAGTATGTCATGCATGATATTTGATATTTACGAAAAATTGTTTTACGTTTTTAGGCTTGCTACGGGTTTCGGAGCAACCACTCCCATTCCCTAGCGCCGGTCTCGGCCCATGAGATTGGGTCGTGACAATGTTGTTATCAGAGCATGGTCCAGTTACCATTGCTTACTTTTGTTAAGTGCTATATGATTAAGATAATCCTAGGAATTCTACTGCAGCACATATGACTTGAGTCTTGTCTTTGTTATGTATTCATTTGATTTTCAAAAAACAATTCAGCCTTCCCTTTAGGATGTGAGTCTGTCGTTAGTGTGTGTGTTCGCATGCGATAAGATGTGCGTGGTATATGATTATGTTTTTGCCGATATGCGTTTATGCGGCTAAGTAATGTTGTTTGTCTTGGTCAGGATGTCTGACCAACGACAAGAAGTAGAGCGAACTGCTGCTGCAGCACGAAATGTTATAGAAGGGGCACATGATGTGCATCCAGAAGCTCAAGATGAGTCTTCTGTTCATGGTGGGATTAACTTACCACCTGAAGCGACTGGTGGTGGTGGAGGCCAAGAGGCCCATTTTCAGGCACTAGAGGTACAAGCGCAAGCCCAACAACCTAATGTCGTAGGTTTTGACCTGAATCAGTTCCTTAAGGGAATTGCGGCTATGCAAGCCAACCAGGCTGAGGTGCAGAATATGCATCGTGAACAACTACAACAGCAACAGCTACACAATGTTGCTTTTACTGATCGAGATATCGTTTTGGCTTATATGCGCCTTAAGCCAACTAAGTTTGACGGTTCTAATGATGCTCTGGACTTCCTGAAGGAAGTAGAACGCAGCGCTCGACGTTTACAAGCTAATGAGAGACAGACCATCGTCATGGTGGAAATGTCTATGCGAGGACCTACGAAAGATTGGTTTCAACGCCATATTCAGCCAACCATGGACACTATGACTTGGGCTGAGTTTGTGAATCATTACAGAGAATATTTCTTACCGTTTGCGGTGACGGAGAGTTATCGTAATCAATAGCTGACCCTGAGTAGGGGCAATCGGTCTGTGCAAGAGTTTGTGACTGAGTTCACTAGAGTGAGCAGGTTCGCACCCGATCTGACTACAGACCCAGTCAGAGTGAACTCGAGATTTGTAGAGGGTTTAGGAGCCGAGTTTGTGAGTTTGACATCTGATATAAGTAAACCATTAGAGCAACTGATTGATAACGCCAGGCAGATCGAGGTTTCTCTGATCCTGATAATAAGATAAATGTACCGACCTCAGCAAGAGACAATCCACAAAGAAAGCCGAACAACAACAAATAAAGGAAACCCGAAGCAAGCCAAAATCACATAACGATTAGAGAGAAGGCTTAAATCAGACTCACCGAGGTAGGCACATCCCGGATTCACCGAGCGCAACCACTCTGAACACCCTGAGCAAATCTGTTAGAACGTACCCTGACATTCCAGACAAACTTCTGCATAGACAAAGAGAATGAGGTCAGACCTGTCGGCCCAGACAAAGAGAAACAAAGGCATAGTATAAAAGGCAAAAGAAAGGTAGGTGAAAAGGTTAATTCTCTTTTTCTCTCAACTCTTAACTCACTTTCACTTCTTATTCTTTCTCTCACTAAACACCTATTGACTAGACCGTCGGAGTGGTTTGCCGGAATCCCCTTCCGGCATCCTTCTTACGGTTGTGTTGTGCCTTTCAGGTACGGTCTTGAAGCTTCCGCCGGAGCAGAGTGAAGCCGATGTTCCACAAGTTATCATTGGCGCCGTCTGTGGGAAAGAAAGTAAGAAAGTTTCCCCCTTTCTATTCTACCGGAAGGCAACAGGATGAGCAGAGTAGAGGGAGATGATCCCGCCATCGGAGATAATAACACGCTCAGCAATAGAACAGAAGAGGGGCTCAACGCGCCGCCACGAAGATCCACGGGTGAAAGCTCGTTCTGCCCGGCCACAACATCAGGTGGAGGTTTTCACCCAGGCACTACATCGGGGGTCACCACCCATTATCCATGGGGCATGCCACTATCGGGAAACATTCCCCCAACATCATACTTCACTCCTATGCAGCAAGCCACTCAAGATTTTTCATTAAGACCGGGCGTAACCCCCATCCACCTCACATTCACTCCGAGCACTACCCCCACTCCCAGACCGACCACCACCACAGATTCAAAACCCCACACCAGCACAAATCCAAGAATACATCGAGTTTCATGCTCGGCAATTAGCTTTCCTTCAACAGGTACAACAAGCCCATGCTCGGCCAACGGCGACAACCACATCTCAGGGCAACATTACTACCCCACCATACATACCGACCACATCACCTCATCCACAAGAATTCTACCAAGGCCAGACAACACCCGAGGAAGCAAACCACGAGAAAAATTCACGTGAACAGAACCCGAAGGAAGGACAAGCCGGACACAAAGCTCCAGAGGGACCGAAGAAGACGCGTAGACGGGTTCAAATCGAGGAAAGCGTGCACAGCTCGGAGCCGAGTCACCAAAGAAAAAGAATCTGGAGCAAGAAATTACCGAAAGGGTCAGAACCGAAATGGAAAAATTCATGAGGAAAGAGCCGAGAAACACAAGTTTCTTAAACATTGGAAACCCACTGTCGACCGAGGTACGGGACGAACCCTTCCCTTTAAACTACAAAACACCGCAGCTGGACGACTACAATGGAACTGAGGATCCGAACACACACCTGAGCTGTTTCCAAGTAGTTATGATGGTACAAAGCTTGTCCGAAGCCGCCGTCTGCAAACTCTTTCCAACAACCCTGAAAGGACCAGCTGCCATCTGGTATCAAAGCCTGAAAGAAGGCTCTATTCGAAGCTTTGACGAGCTAGCAAAAGCTTTCCGAACTCATTTCGTGCCGAGCATACAACGGAAGAAAAGTTCAGTGGCCTAAAACTTTGTTACCAGAAACCGGGAGAAAGTTTGCAAAGCTATATCGACAGATTTAATGCCGAAGCCGTCGAAGTAGGAAACTTGAATGATGATACCGTGATAGACTCTATGAAGGACAACACAACAATGATGGCATTCAGAGATAACCTGATAACAAATCTAGTACAGACTTACTCCCAGCTAATGGACCGAGCCTGGAATTATATAAATTTGGATGAAGAACAACGACGAAAGGCTACACATACGACGACACAGTTCTAAACACCAAGGCCTACTTTCAGTCCGATGGCTAGGCAAGACAGGTTCAGGCCAAAAAACCAACAGCAAGCCGGTCCACAACGGACAGAACCACACAGACCAGTGAAAGTGGAAGATCAAGCCTTCATTCCACTCAATACACCGAGATCGCACATCCTAATGTGGATACAGAACAACCATGAGCCGGTGAGATACCCACCAAAGCTTCAGTACGAGGGGGATAGGAAAAAATACTACCAATTCCACGATGGCCATGGCCATGTCACCGATGAATGTTGAAGTCTGAAGAAAGAAATTGACCGATTGGTGCAAGTCGGTCGGTTAAAAGACTTTGTCGCACAAAGCAAAAATTATAACTCGGGAGGAAGTTACCGAGGCGAGCATAGTGGAAAAAGAGAAGAAGCACCACCGCCCAAAAGACAAAATGTATCGGGGGTAATAAACACCATAGCAGGCGGTATGGCTGACCCAGAATACAAACGAGGAAGGCGCAAAAGGCAAAAAGTGGTGATGAATATATCGGTAGCTAAACCTCTGCCAGAGGTCAGTTTCGGTTCGGCCGATAGCGAAGGAATAGATTTTCCACACCAAGACCCTTTGGTAATCTCGGGACTAATCGAAATTTTTTGGGTGATGAGGCAATTGGTCGATAAAGGAAGCTCAGTTAACCTCATCACAAAGCAGGCATACATCGGTATAGGGTGCTCCGTTCTAAATCTCAAACCAGTTAAAACTCCCCTAGTCGGCCTGGGAGGAACGCCGGTACAAGCAGAAGGGGTTGCGGAACTAACGGTGGAATTAGGGAAAGAAAATGGCTCGCCAAAAGGAGGCCTGATCGGCATCACAAAGAAATTCAAAACATTATTTATGGTTGTCGACATGCCACCTGCTTACAACGTCATACTCGATAGACCAATGTTATACAACACCGTGGCTGTCACATGCATCAAATACTTGTGTATGAAAATACCAACCGAAGAAGGAGTGGTGACGGTCAAAGGAAGGCAAGACATAGCCAAACAATGCTACTTTGTATCAATGAAAGGAGTATAAGAAACCTTGGCTATTGAAACAATGGAGATACCAGACTCGGATGAGGGCAAACTCGAACCGCATGGAAAGCTAGAAAGGGTTAACCTGACAGGAATAACACCAAGATCGGTCCAAATAGGCGCAACACTGCCTAAACCAATAAAACAGGAGATAACCGACATGCTAATCAGGAACGAGGTCGAATTTGTTAACACCCTAGGCGAGATAGAAGGGGTTGACCCGGCAATAATATCACATAAACTAAATGTTGATCCAAAGCACAAGCCAGTCAAACAAAAGAAAAGAGCCTTCGCAGTAGACAGACAAATCGCCATCAGAGCCGAAGTATACAAATTACTAGCAGCTGGTTTTATCAGAAGAGTGTATTACCCGGAATGGCTATCAAATGTCGTGCTCATAAAAAAGCCAAATGGGAAATGGAGATTGTGCATAGACTTCACAGATCTGAACCGAGCATGCCCCAAAGACAGCTACCCCTTGCCAAACATTGACCAACTGGTCGATTCAACCAGCGGTTACGAAGTCTACTCATTCATAAACGCGGCTCAAGGATATCGCCAGATCCCAATGCACAAAGATGATGAAGAGAAAACAAGCTTTGTAACCGACATCGACACATACTGTTACAAACAAATGCCATTCGGATTAAAAAATACAGGGGCAACTTATCAGCGATTAATGAATTTCGTATTCAAAGACCAGATCGGGCGTAACATGGAAGTTTATGTCGACGACATCATCGTCAAGTCCAAAAAGGTAGAAGATCATGCAAAAGATCTAGAAGAAGTCTTCACCAAGCTTAAAAAATACAAACTCAAGCTAAATCCGGACAAATGCGCATTCGGAGTACCAGCAAGAAAATTTATCGGTTACCTCATCTCTCAAAAAGGCATTGAAGTAAACCCGGAGAAAACAAAAGCAATTTTGGAAATGAAGGAACCAAAGTCAGCTAAAGAAGTTCAGAAACTCAACGGAAGAATCACGGCTCTCGGTCGATTCGTGTTTAACTCGGCCAAAAGATGTCTCCCGTTCTTCAAAACATTAAGAAATGTGAAAAAATTCGAGTGGACCGAAGAATGCCAACAATCTTTTGAAGAGCTCAAGAAATTCCTGAGTTCACCACCACTACTTGGAAGACCTGAAACCGGAGAATTATACCTATACCTAAGTGTCACTAATGAAACAGTGGCATCGGTACTAGTAAAGGAAGAGGCATCCGAGCAAAAGCCGGTATACTACACGAGCAAGGTGTTGAAAGGACCCGAGCTCAGATATAGCAAAATCGAGAAATTTGCATTAGCATTAGTCTTAACAGTCGAAAAACTAAAAAGATATTTTCAGGCTCACACAATAATAGTCCGGACAAACCAACCTCTGAGAAAAGCGCTCGCAAGACCGGAAACATCAGGACGACTAATCAACTGGTCGGTCATGATAGGATCATACGACATCAAATACGAACCACGAACAGCCAAGAAAGCTCAAATCCTGGCCGACTTTGTAGCAGAAACAACAACACACGATCAACTTACCGAAGTAAACAAGGGCCTGGTCAGCTGGACGCTACAAGTAGACGGAGCATCAAACATGACCGGAGCAGGAGCAGGCATGGTATTAAGAGGGCCACATAAGATAAAAATGCAAAACTCGATCCATCTCAACTTTCCGACAACCAACAATGCAGCAGAGTACGAAGCCTTGATAGGTGGGTTAAGGATGGCAACGGTAGTCAAGACTGAATACATCAAAATTCAGAGTGACTCTCAGCTGGTGGTTAATCAGGTATTTGGTTTATACGAGGTAAAAGATCCAGAGATGAAAAAATACGTGGACCGAGTAAAAGAGCTGCTCGCAAAAATTACAGAAGAGGGTGGAAAATGGGAGTTAGAACAAATACGCAGAGAGGAAAACACAGAAGCAGATACATTGGCAAAAGCCGGAGTAGCCAAAGAAACAATGCCGGGCATACCGTGCTCGGTTCAAAATTTCAGCAGTATCCAGAATCCTGAAGCAACGTTCCTCATCAACCCATTGGACCAGCGGATGGAACACATCATATCATACATCGAAAACGGGAGCCTGCCCGAAGATAACAAAGAAGCAAAGAAAGTAAAACGCCGAGCACCACACTTCTCATACCGAGACGGGACTCTGTACAGAAAATCATTCTCACACCCCTGGTCCAGATGCCTCACGGTAGAGGAAGGAAAATATGTCTTAGCCGAGATACACGAAGGTGTATGTGGAAGCCACATCTCACACCTGGCACTCTGTCGTAAAGCCGTCTTACAAGGTTATTATTGGCCGACACTGGCACAAGACGCAGCAAACCTGGTACAAAAATGTGAGAAGTGTCAGTACCACCAAAATGTACACCATCAACCAACGACCGAACAAAATCCAATAATAAGTCCTTGGCCATTCAGCATGTGGGGAATAGACATCGTTGGACCTTTTCCAACGGCAAGTTGGTAGAGAAAATTCCTAATAGTAGCAGTTGACCATTTCTCAAAGTGGGTAGAAGCCGAAGCTGTATCCACTATAACAGAAGCACGAGTGCGAAGCTTTGTCCGAAGAGAAATCATCTATCGTTTCGGAATCCCAAAGACCTTCATAACCGACAACGAAAAGCAATTCGACAACAAAAATTTCAGAGAATTCTGCACTGAAAAAGGAATTGATCTAAGGTTCACATCGGTCACCCACCCACAGAGCAACGGGATGACCGAAGTAACCAACCGAACCATTGTCAATGGTTTAAAAAAGCGGCTAGACGAGGCAAAAGGTCGATGGGCCGATGAGCTACACAGTGTCCTATGGTCATACCGAACCACACCGAAAGCTGGCACAGGAAGGACCCCATATAGCTTAACCTACGGGTGCGAGGCAATGGTACCAGTAGAGATAGGTATGCCCACCATCAGAGTCCAATACTTCGATGAACAACAAAATGAAGATAACACTAGACTCTGACTCGACCTGCTAGAAGAAAGAAGAGAGCAAGCCTCGTTACACATAGAAACATACAAACAAAGGATGTCAACATATCACAACAAAAGGGTCAAACCCCTAACGTTTGAAGTCGGAGATCTAGTACTACGAAGAGCCGACATAGCAAGAGGCAATGCAGGAGTATCCAAACTCGGGGCAAACTGGGAAGGACCTTACCAAGTAAAGAAAGTAGGAAAAGGAGGAGCCTATTATTTAACATATCTGTCAGGACGAGACCTACCAAGAACCTGGAACGCCAGGGTTCTTACAAGATTCTATCAGTAGACAACATTCGGGTTAATCGAGTCAGTCAGGGGTTTTTTCACTTGCATTTTGGTCAAAGTCAGTTGTAGGCAAAAATGCAAGTTTTTCCCCTATCAATAAAAGAAAACAAAAAGAAAAAACAAAGTGTGCCAAACCATAAGCAATCGCTTTATCCGAATTAAGCCATAGCTTAAAACAACCATAAGCAATCGCTTTATCCGAATTAAGCCATAGCTTAAAACAACTCAAAGCAATTGCTTTATCCGAATTAAGCCATAGCTTAAAGCGACTAAGCCATAGCTTAAAGCGACTTAAAGCAATTGCTTTATCCGAACTAAGCCATAGCTTAAAATAACTCAAAGCAATTGCTTTATCCGAATTAAGCCATAGCTTAAAGCGACTAAGCCATAGCTTAAAGCGACTTAAAGCAATTGCTTTATCCGAACTAAACCATAGCTTAAAACGACTTAAAGTAATTGCTTTATCCGAACTAAGCCATAGCTTAAAGCGACTTAAAACAATTGCTTTATCCGAACTAAGCCATAGCTTAAAGCGACTTAAAGTAATTGCTTTATCCGAACTAAGCCATAGCTTAAACCAACTTAAAGTAATTGCTTTATCCGAATTAAACCATAGCTCAAAACAACTCACAACAATTGCTTTATCCGAACTAAAAAACCGAACAAAGAGATGAAATATTCCACAAACAATATCTACATTTTTAAACAAGCACCGATGACAAAGTTGAACACATAAAAAGTAAAGAAAGGTACCAAACAAGGGAGATATAACACACAAAAAAACGATATATATATATATATATATATATATATATATATATATATATATATATATATATATATATATATATATATGTATATATATTACTTGTGAAAAATCCACAAACAAAATTACAAAAAAAAAAGAGAAGGCACAGTTCCTAATCTATTACAGCCTGCGTAACATCGTCAGGCAAATTCAAACCATTTCCTGATTTAGAACCACCACCCTCGCTAAGGCCAGCCTCTTCATAGTGACTCACATCAAGCTGTCGGGGCATCATCGGAGCTGTAGGAAGGTGAATGCTCGGTTCGGCAACAGATTGAGCGTTATCCCGGTCTATCTGCTCAAACTCTTTATTTAGCTCGGCCACCATCTCCGTCGCAGCATCAGATACTTCGGCCTTCTTCCGCATAAGCACTTCATACATGCTCGCTGCATCGAGATAAAGATAGTCGGGATCAACATCAGGCAACAGCAGGGGACCAAATCTCTCTCTCAGATCATCCTCCAACAAGTCGGTCAATTGACCGAACTCAGCAGCAACCTCTGTCCGAACAGCCTTCCCAAGTTCTTCCGATGCAGCCTTCTTCTGGTCGGCCAAAAGCACATCATGCTGCTCCCTCTGCTTGATGAGATCCAACTCATGTTTTTGTTTGAGCTCAACTCGAGTCTCGGTCAGACTGGCCACTTCCTTCTTTAGCTCGGCAATCTGAGCATTATACTCCTTGATATGATTATCAAGAACAGATTGAACGTTGGCTCGAGCAATCTGCTCAGACTCCAGAGTAGCAGCGGCAGCCTCGGCTTTTTCCCGATCAGCAGACGCCTAATTGACCAAATCGTCCTGAACTGAACGAGCCCCGAGCAGATGGTTGATCAACTATCACAAATAAACCACGGTCAGAATCATAAAAAATACACTACAATAAAATATACAAAGACAAAGTCGTTTACCTGAAACGCCAAAGAACAACCCCATCAATAAAGTCCCGAGGATGGACAATCTTCAGGCTATCCACGTCTTTAGGAAGAGAGCAAAGACGGGCCAACGAAAGGGCTGTAGGATAATTTTCGACAGTATCCGCCAACGTCTTCCTCTTCAAAAACCGAGCAATGACATAAGAAGTCAAAGTCGGATCAGCACCAGTGTCAGCATGGACTTCAACAGAATCCCCAACTTTACTCTTCCGCTTCCGAGACCGACCTTGGTCAGCCTGAGACACGCCAATATTAACAACTGGGATAGACCCTGTCTCAACCCCAGGACCAGCAGCCCCCATACCTTAACTTAAACCAATTCTCTTTAAAACTTTCTAATTTAACCAAACGGTTAAATTATTCTTTTAACTCAATTACTTACGTATTATTTATATTCAAATAAATAATACTAACCCAAAATTATTATTTTCCATCAATAATCCTCTAATTTCTATTCTCGAGATTTAATCGGCTAATTTGCACTTTGGTCCTTAAACTTTTCAAAAATTGCAATTTAGCCCAAAACGCATCCGCGTCCAAATTTTAAAAGGTCTCCGATTGACCCGAAACTTTAACCACAACTATAAAATATTTCGCGGACCTTGGCGAAATAATTTTCACTTCGGGATTTATATGGCTAAATTACCATTTTAGTCCCTATACTTTATTTTGCGGCTTTCTTAACATTTTTCTTTTCTAATATCAATTCCAACTTTAGAACTGAAATATAATGTTAAATCTCTCGCAATAATCCTTTCGAATCCGTCCTGCTAAAATTTAATATTTATCTTAATTTCTCGGAAATCTTTATGATATCGCCACTCTGTCGACTTGACACTGGACACGTGGTCCAATTAAATAATTAAATCTTTTGGGGTATTACATTCTTCCCCCTTTATAAAAATTTGTCCTCGAATTTTCATACAATTTCTTGGCTTATCTTAATCCATTAACACAAATATATCGTATACCTTACGATACTTGTTGGCGCGTAGAATTATTATTCCACTTCTGTACTTCTTGTACATTAACGTCAATCGTCATTGACGACTTTCATACTACTATCTCCTTAAATTTGAGTTCTTCTCTTGTATCTTGGATACATAATTCTTCCATTGGTTCCTTGTCTGATATTCAATACTATAAACTCTTAAACTCGTAATTGAACTTCCAGTTCCTTACTGATGTCCAATGATAGCTCGTTCTAATGATATCTTATCACTAAAGATGATAATCCTTGTCATTCGTATTCATCTGTCCTTATGATTCTCTGTTCTTGATTCTTTACTTTTGTTCAATACGTCTAATCCTACCATCGTTCCTTGTTGAGTAATGTGAATACTCAATTAACTCATGTTTCTTTACTTACGTAGTATCTTTTGTATTGCTGTTGCTGTCATCCAATTGTTATTCATCGTAGTGCTAGGAACTTATCCCTTTATCCACTATCCTCTTTTGTATTAATGTTACTTCTCTTATCGTCGCTTATCACTTTCCTTCATGAGGTGAATTCTCATGTCGTATCCTCATAAGGGTTTTGCTTTATTTATAAGGGTTGCTTAATCTTGTTTTTGCGTCTTTACTTCCCGTATACTCCTTTACTTATTGTATATTCATTAATCAACTTCCTTTTCTTAAGCGTGATCAACTGTTCTTAAAACTTCTAGTCTTTTCTTACTTCGCTTTGATCTTGTTTCTTCTTTTATTCATTACAATTTTGGATAACTACCTTTGTTATCCCGTCTTCTACTTCCTCTTATGATCATTGCTAATATCTTTTAAAGATTGTTAGTCTTACATTATGTTTCTTTATACCACAGTTGCCCGTACGCTAATGCTTAATATCCTATACGAAAGAGATATTTATTCTCTTTACAAACTTTCTTGGTTTCGACGCAGCTATTGCGTATACGATCTTCATACTAGGAGGAACAATGATTGTTGCCGCGTTAGAGTTTTATTCCCGATTTAATCCAATGTACTTCATTTTCTCATTCCCTATGAATATCCTTGATTCT
Source organism: Mercurialis annua (assembly GCF_937616625.2). Classification (NCBI taxonomy): domain Eukaryota; kingdom Viridiplantae; phylum Streptophyta; class Magnoliopsida; order Malpighiales; family Euphorbiaceae; genus Mercurialis; species Mercurialis annua. The sequence continues at coordinate 39,594,389 of NC_065571.1, forward strand.
TTCATCTCTTATCGTTATGTATTGTCTTTAGCAGTGTTGTTACTGTAATCATCTTCATTTATCGCGTATATCTCCCACTAATCTTCTGATTCGTTAATCCATTCTCTTACTTGCCCAATTTCTATCCGCACTTTTGCGAAATCCTTTGCTTATACTTATCACAAACGTAAACAATCCTTTACGATATTCAAATCCTAGTTGCCCTATTTGGTACTTAACAACCATTTTACCCTTATCTTCTTTCGATATTCCTTCCTCCTTTTAGTGAATATCTCACTACCTGCCTCATTGCAGTCCATCTTTTGAAACTTAAATGTTGACCTTAGTGCAAACCCTTAGATTATACTCGTCCTTAAATTTTCATTTACATTTTCATTTCATCATCACAATTCTCTATTCTTTTCCATTCTTACTTTCTAATATTATATCCTAGTTTGACTCTTAATTTCCAAACTATTTATCTTTTTCCATATTATGGTGTGAAGTTTACCTTTTTATCATTCAAAGTCTTGTTACTTTTACATCGTTACTTCTTTCTTCATGCTTCTTCTTTGACTTCTTATTTTTTAGTCAACCAATAGGATTAATAGTCTTAATGCTATAACCCTATGGTATCCTTCTCGTATTCCACACTCATGTTCTTATCATGTTTCTCGATCACTTACGCCTTATCGTGCTTTTACTGGCATCTTGACTGTCAGTGAAGTCGATCCTATGTTCAAATCGCTTTTATTCCTTTTTGTTTCTATGTGTCCGCGACTACATAGAGTTCCACTTCTTTAATCTCCTTGTCCGTTTTTCACGTAATTTCTCTTTTCCTTACCTCGATCTCTTTTATAGAGTTCCTTGCGACATACGCGAGCTATTCACACTTTTTTAATGCTTATCATCTCAAATGATTTCTTAATATCCTTAATCCTTTCTTTAATCCTCATCGAATATATGTCTTATACCTTTAGCATACCTTACTTTCACTTCATATCTTCTCGTTCGATTTATATGACATTACTTCCTTTTGTAGGATCCCGTGCTTTGCGTACATCTATCATACTTATATTTATTCTGATCTTTTCATTTGCTTTATAATCATAACCTGTGGTGGAGGTTCCAACTTCTAGTTCATTTATTGTAACACTTGTCGTCTATCTCTTGATCTTTCTTATCATGTACTTCCAACTATTCATTCTCATACATGGTTGATGTTGGCTGTACTCAGCAAGCCAAATCTTACTCTTTAAACTATTCAATCCCATGTGACTCTGACGTTAACTGTACCTAGTTAACCAAATTCTATACTGCCTTTCGTATTCTCGTCACACGCTCTCTTGGCTCGTCATCTTTATCCATTATATATATATATATATATATCTTCCATTGATACCCTTATCAAACTAATTCAAGCTCTTAATTCAACAATCACAGCGATTAATACTTAGGTAATCGTCTTAAAACATCATATTTTGATATCAACTTGATCCAACGGCTCAATTTAAAGTCATCACAGTTTTACTAAACCTTTATAAGTATCTCTCTCTTCACGTTAACATTGTCTTTGTATCCATCGTCTACTATTGGCACACAATTCCTTATATTAGTTGCTTTTACGGCTAACTGATTCATAATGACGTTGGGCTACTGCGGCACCTTCGATGCCTGTATGTTCCCACTTTACTTTGGTAAGTTCCCGCTGACCTTTATCTCGTCTATGGCCTTTACTGGCCAATTGGAGTAGGTTGCATTCGCTTTGGTTACCTCGCGCTTCATACACTTGCTGTGCAACGGCACGCGTTCGCACAGTTCTTTGTTCATAGTATAGCGATTATATAAAGGAATACTGATAAATTCCTTAAAATATAACACTTACTAATCGTCACGACTAATTGTTGTCCACGTATGTTGGACTTTAAGAACATCTCCTTCCTTTTGACCTTCTATGATTACGTCTCTTATTGCTAGTCTTCTGAGTATTCTGGCTCATTGTAGACTTAGAAAATTATGAAAACATATACTCACGTTGTATATGTTATACACATATTACTATCGTAGCTATAAGCATCTATGTTGGCCGGATTCAAGAAAATTAGTGTCCCTTAGATTTTCTTGATTACACATTGTAACCTAAGTCTTGCGAGCATTCCACTCACATGGACTTAATCAAGCATTAAGAGTATTAGAACATAACATACATGTTCTATACGTTGTTAATCGGATATGCTTTACTATCCGAACATGTCTATTATTCCAGTCATATACTAGTTGGTTTAGTCAACGTTAAGTTCATTAGCTAGAGGCAATAATCCTATGTCCTCACAGTTATACGTATTCATTGGCCTCATAGTCTTGATTGCAGCTTGCTCGCGAGCATTTTACTTCCGTCACAGAGTTCTGGTCTAGGTATACTTACATAAAAACAAAACTTCTTGAAAACCCTTTCAAATAAAACGACTCATTTGAAAATTCCAGTTAAATCTTAGCAAAATTGTGCACTAGGGCGATGACGCCTCTCATTCCCAAAGAGTTGCCACATCTCACCTCTTCGTCTGAACATAATGCATATGATGTATGTCCTACTAATGCATGTATTGATGGATGTAGTGATGCGTTTCTATCAATGTCGTGGCAATCATGTATTTCTATATCGGGTCTAGGCATAATTATGCTTTTAGAATCGTTAAACAAATAACTTTTAAAAGTTATAAAATTCGAGTTTTGTAAGTTCTCTAAACCTTTAAACTATGTGCCTGGCCAGTTCATCCACTTCTGTAACTTTGCATTTCTTCCTCACACTCTTTCTAAAATTTTGATCGATCGAATTCAATAGCATCTCTCACGTTATCTGATGCTAAGCACATATATATATGACATCCAATCACAATCATATCATTTATATTCTATTCATAGGAGGCAATACCTCTCCTAAAAACTTCATTTCAAAAAAACATATCATGTATGCCTGTCTCATCGAAACAAAATATACGTATATATTCCGTATATACGTGTCACAAGAAACAAATAAGTATTTCACAAATTATTTTATCATACTTATCTCAAAGCAAATCACACTAACGACTTGGATCAGACACACCTCAACTCTATAGCTGCAGTAATTCCTGGGTTACTTAACCGACAAACGCATCTTAGCAGAGGTAACTGGACCAACTGCTCTGATACCATAATTGTCACGACCCAATTTATTGAACCGAGACCGGCGCTAGAAAATGGGAGTGATAGCTCCGAAACCCGTAGCAAGCCTAAAACCACTAATAATTTTTTTTTGCAATTAAAAGTATAATATATGATATATATTAAAACATTTTCAGAAGAACTCTTTTAATAATATACTTATAGATATTAAAGTATCATATCAGAGTTTACAATATAAAATACCATTTGAAGTTAAAGCATTTATCTAATACTGACAACTACTGACTACTGCAGCTCTAGGAGCTCATACTTGTGCAAGTCTAATGACTTCTGGCACAATGAAGATGGCTTGTCTGATCCGACTTCTAATACCTGCAAACATCAAAGTGAGGGGTCAGTATTTGGAAAAATACTGAGTGAGTATGCAACTTATTATCGGTATTATCAAAATACACATCGCATACTCAAACATATATATATATATATATATATATATATATATATATATATATATATATATATATATATATATATATATATCTATCTCAATGTAATATGAAAATAACCTAATATTCACAAATAGCAGATCTGACCGAAACTCTAATCTTAAACTCTTAACTTATCTTATTCCGAATATTCGAATCAAGCTGATCCAAATGGTCCGACCCAGGAGTGTTCACACTCAACCACGTCAGCCACGACCAATCTCTTAATCTCAAAGTGTGATTCCAACTCACTGGTGGGTCCAACCCACTAGATACGGGGCTCAGGTTACACCGTAACCGAGTTCTCACTCGTATCGCATTCATATCGTATGCGCATTTCGTAATCTCATAGACAATCTAGACACGCTAGACTGACTCAAATACTGGTGATCACACAGCCTATTGACACCCAATAGGTAGTTGGTTTCTTCGAATCGCACACTACATATTCGTATTCAACCAATGAATATAACAACTTTCACATAATCGAATTCACCGAATATAATATCTTATACTAGCAAATCATATAAATGCGATGTAATAATAATAATATTCGTAATATATGAAAATAACTTTTATAATAATAATACGCGAAAGTAAATTGCCACTCACAGTGACCGCTATTCAAAACTGCATTATCGTCACCCGATCACGCAGGTTCCGTGCATCGTTTGATCTCATAGCTACTACAGCTCATCGGCCTAATAGCTCGTCGATACGTTAGTTACTTAGTCGAGTTACCTGTACGTTTAATCCATAAACGTAGGCTTGATATCAAAACCCTAAGTTATAAACTTAGGTTAATATAATCGTACTTCAAATACGACTCTTAACTTTGATCGTATTCTAATACTTAATCGAGATATTCGTTATATCTCTTATTCATCGATTCATAAACTTAGGTTCCTTATATCCCGAAACCCTAATTAGAACTCATTATGTTCAATATCCAAATTTCTCGTTTTCGGGATCCGTGATTCACTTTTAATGTCCGACGTACTTAAAGTCGGAAATCTAGGTCGAAACGGGGCAAAATGGCTTTAAACAACTTCGTCGTTGGGTGTGCGAGCGCACAAGAGGATGTGTGCGTTCGCACAACCGTGTGTGCATTCGCACACATAGGTGTGCGCTCCCACACCTTAGTGTGCGCTCGCACACTCTGTGTGCGATGCACATTGTGTGCGTTCGCACACAATGGTGTGCGTTCGCACACCTTGTGTGCTTCGCACACCGTGCATTCTCACGGTCCGGAATCTGTATCCGGCCGATCCCGACGTGCCCAATCTTGATTCCGACATGCCCCTATCTTATTTTAACACAATTTCAACTCCAAATCCATCAAAAACGATAATAGAAACGCGATAACAATTCGTTTAATTCGTTAAAACGAATTAACCCTAATCGAATCATTTCAATATCAAACATCATCAATTTACCTTGTGTGCTTCGCACACCGTGCATTCTCACGGTCCGGAATCTGTATCCGGCCGATCCCGACGTGCCCAATCTTGATTCCGACATGCCCCTATCTTATTTTAACACAATTTCAACTCCAAATCCATCAAAAACGATAATAGAAACGCGATAACAATTCGTTTAATTCGTTAAAACGAATTAACCCTAATCGAATCATTTCAATATCAAACATCATCAATTTACCTGGATTTGAAGCTTGACGATGATAGAGAATCAAATTCTGAACGAATTAATACAAAGAACGCTCGATTTGGACGAGAAACGGAGAATCGGCGGCAGATCGAATCGATCGTCACATTTTCTTTCTTCTGTTCCTGATCTCTCTATCTTTTCCTTCTGGATACTTCATTCTTTATATATATATTGGCAATTATACCACTTTAATCCTTCATTTCTTTAACTTAAACCAATTCTCTTTAAACTTTCTAATTTAACCAGACGGTTAAATTTTTTTTAACTCAATTACTTACGTATTATTTATATTCAAATAAATAATACTAACCAAAATTATTATTTTCCGTTAATAATCCTCTAATTTCTATTCTCGAGATTTAATCGGCTAATTTGCACTTTGGTCCTTAAACTTTTCAAAAATTGCAATTTAGCCTAAAACGCATCCGCGTCCAAATTTTAAAAGGTCTCCGATTGACCCGAAACTTTTACCACATATACTATAAAACATTTCGCGGATCTTGGCTAAATTACCATTTTAGTCCCTATACTTTATTTTGCGACTTTCTTAACATTTTTCTTTTCTAATTCCAATTCCAACTTTAGAACTGAAATATTATGTTAAATCTCTTGCAATAATCCTTTCGAATCCGTCCTGCTTAAATTTAATATTGATCTTAATTTCTCGGAAATCTTTCCGATATCGCCACTCTGGCAACTTGACACTGGACACGTGGTCCAATTAAATAATTAAATCTTTTGGGGTATTACAGAATTGCAAGCGGACGACCCTCAATTAAGGCATCTAATTGAGGAAGTTCAACAAGGAAAGAGTCAAGATTTAAGTATCATCAACGGAATACTGAAATATAACAATCGGTTATGCGTACCAGACATTGACGACTTGAGACAGAAGATCATGGAAGAGACTCATGGAACGATTTATAGTGTTCATCCTGGTTCCACGAAGATGTACCATGACATCAAGACAACGTATTGGTGGAGTGGAATGAAGAAATACATCGCGGAATTCGTTGTTAAATGCCCGACTTGTGAGCAAGTCAAGTTGGAGCATTAGCGACCTTACGGATTTCTGCAACCGTTACCCATCCCGGAGTGGAAATGGGAACAAATCACGATGGATTTTGTAGTCGGATTGCCCAAGACGCAGAAAGGTTTTGATTCCATTTGGATAATCGTCGATCGTTTGACGAAGTCAGCGCACTTTATACCTATCAAGACGACACATTCGGCGGCAAAATTAGCGCAGATATACATCGATAAGATTGTGAGCCTACACGGAGTTCCAGTGTCAGTTGTGTCAGACAGAGGTTCTGTGTTTACCTCTCACTTTTGGAAGAGCTTACAAGAAGCGTTTGGAACGCGGTTAAACTTCAGCACTGCGTTTCATCCTTAAACAGACGGCCAGTCTGAGCGAACGATTCAAACGTTAGAAGATATGCTTCGATTATGCGTACTAGACTTCAGAGGTAGTTGGGATACGTATCTACCTTCGGTAGAATTCGCCTACAACAACAGCTACCACTCGATAAAGCAACGTTGATAAAGCAACGTTTAAACACAGCCTTCAGTCGACAGAAGAGTTACGCAGATCCCAAGAGGAAAGATATTGAATTTCAAATCGGAGACTACGTATTTCTCAAAGTATCACCAATGAAAGGAGTGATTCGTTTTGGAAAGAAGGGCAAATTGGCAGCGAGGTATGTCGGACCATATCAGATTATAGAACGCATAGGCTCAGTCGCCTACAAACTAGACTTGCCACCGGAGATGTCGCAAGCTCATCCTGTCTTTCATATTTCCATGCTTCGGAAATATGTATCTGATCCTTCTCGAATAATCCAACCACAAGTGGTGGATGTAAGTGAAGAACTAACCTACGAGGAGCAACCAGTGCAGATTGTTGACACGCAAATACGACAACTGCGAACAAAGAAAATTCTGATGGTGAAAGTTCTTTGGAGGAGTCAGTCCATAGAAGAATGTACGTGGGAAACAGAGGAGGATATGAGACAGAAATATCCATACTTATTTACTCAAGGTACGTGACTAAAGTAATAAATTCGAGGACGAATTTATTTTAAGGGGGGCAGAATGTAATAATCCAAATATTTTAAGATAATTAAGTCGTACCACGTGTCGGGAATTCCGATAAATCAAATTAAGAAGAATTTAATTTAATTATATCAGAAATTTAGAATAATTTTTATCAAGCGAATTAGCGGGAATTAAAGAAGTAACTTCGAAAATTAATATAAAATAAATTTTAAATCGCGTAACGGAAATTATTTTGCCAAAGTCCGCGAAATAATTTACAGTATTAATGGTAAAAGTTTCGAGTCAATCGGAAACCGTTTAAAATTTGGACGCGGATATGTTTTGGACTAAATTGAAACTTTTGAAACCTTTCAAGGATCAAAGTGTATTTTAGCCATTATATAGATAAACCTTCATCATTAAGATTTGAAGGATCCAGAACCTATACTATCAGCTCCATTTCTTCATTTCCTTCGACGATCGAATACGTTCCGTCGCTCGATCTCCGTTTCTCGTCCGTTTTCGACGTTCTATAGCTCAAAACGATCGTATTTCAGTGGCGAATCACGGTAAGCTTGACGTTTTATCGTTTGGATGGGTGAATTTCTTGATATATCGAGTTAAAGTTTTAGGACACGAAACGATTTTATCATTTTAACGATTATAGGATTGCCATACAACGTTTTGAGCCTAGATTATGTGTTATACGTGTGTTAGGCGCATTTTTATATTGGAAGCACGTCGAGAATCGCGCCGGGGAGAAGTCCCGGGGCTGTGCTCCGCACGAGCCGGCTGTGCGTGCAGACTGTGCGAGCGCACAGTCCAGGAACTGTGCGGGCGCACAGTCCTCTGTGCAGCCACACAGACCGACGTGCGCACTCACAATAACTCCGCTGGTCGACCCGTTTTTGAGAAATTTGTCGTACGCGCATATTGAGATTTGAAATCGATTAGTATTCGACTAATTACCGATTAATTTGAGACGTTAACCTAACGAGGATTTATTAAAAAGTGATATACAAACCGTAAACGAGTTAGATACCATTTATCGGGATAAACACGTGAGTAGCATGACGGTTAATGAGTGTAGCGTGTCGTGTCTCGAGTCTAGAGTCAATTCTAGAATAGTTTCCTGATTTGAGTTTATTTAATATCGTTATAGATCCGGTGAATCATCCAGCTACTGGACCCGGAGCTCCAGGAACCTGATCGTAGAGTTTGTTTTGCTTTTGGTGTTAATAGCAAGATCTGTGAGTTTGTTTGTTTACTTTTCAAGTATTTAAAAAGTATATTGTTTTTACATCGCATTTGCTTATATCGTGAATGTTTATATGAAATTGCATTCATACTTGAATTTGAAACCAGTATAGATCCGATGAAACGTGCCTTCCTATTGGGCGGCAATAGGGCTGTGTGATCACCATTTTGATTTGAGAAATTATGAAAAGGGCCCATATTATCGAATATCGAATATCGAACATCGAATATCGTATCGTATCGAAGTTGGAATATATCGAATTGGATACGAGGTTTAACTCGGTTGAACTATCTGGGGACCCGTATCCAGTGGGTTTAACTCGGTTGAACTATCTCGGGACCCACAACTTGGGATAAAGTGACGGTAGAGGTTGAACTCGGTTGAATTATCTCGGGACCCTACCAATTGGATCAATTGATTTGATCATTATCGTTATTATCGTATATCGACAGATATTTGGAGAATAGGGTTTCATCCGGATCAATTACTTGGCTGCATTTGATCGAATCGTTTACATTATCGTTTTTATGTTTTATTTAAATGCTTATTAGTAACTATGCAAACTCACTCAGTATATTCCCATATACTGACTCCTCACAGCTTTCCCTTTCAGGTAAAAGACGTTTTTGAAGCAACTGACTTCTATCCTACTTTCAGAAGTCTGTATTTTTAAAAGTATGTAAAGAAACAGTACTTTACTCTTAGAGCTGCAGTAGATAGATGTTCTGAATGTTAGTTTGTATTACATGATTTTCTTTATATATAACTTTATGTTTTAAAGTATAAATGTTTTATACTTGCTGCGCTATAGTGATTGTGATTGCTAGAGGATATGTATATCTGGCATGTTCTTAGCATGACGTGTGTATGAGTATGTCATGCATGATATTTGATATTTGCGAAAAATTGTTTTACGTTTTTAGGCTTGCTAACGGGTTTCAGAGCAACCACTCCCATTCCCTAGCGCCGGTCTCGGCCCATGAGATTGGATCGTGATATAAACAATCCTACATCCACTACGCAATTAAAGATTGAGATTTTTCACTTAAAAAACTTGATTACAAGTTACACAAATGGTGTTTGAACCTTAACAATTAACTTGGAGTTTTCTTAAAGCTAAACTCCTAACTTACAAACTAATTGATTTTTGCAAGATTTAATTAATTACCCAAATAAAACAACAACAAGCAATCAATATAATTAAATTGATGCACAACATAATCTTGAGAAATTTTATGAGTTGTTAAGAATTAAATTGATGCTCAAAAGACGTATGGCATGCTCCCATAGGGCACATGCAAAATCTTTATGATATTTGCCTCCTCACACGTCATTAATGTGTTTGCAGAACTTGACAAACGATCGTCTGAAATTGGTAGACAATCGTCTACTTCTTGTAAAAAAGAATTTGAAAATTGTTTAGACAAACGATAGTCTGTTCCTATAGCGATCGTTTGTCCATATAGGGGATCGTCTCTTTATTCGTTTGTCAACTCGTTAGAAGTATGCAAAATAATAAATTTGAGGGATAAAAGACCAAGGCTTTGACAAGCTTAAAATAGTGCATTTTTGTAGTGATAGATGATCATCTATGAGTTTGTTACATAAAAATTGCAAATTCCTGCAATTTACTTAAGATAAAATAAGATACGATTTAATTTCAATTGATTGTTTATATTAAAAATAGGAATGTAAAAACACATGGTCCAACATTCTCCCCCATTTTGACATAGGCAATCGATTGGCCTAAAAATTGAATTAAACTAGAAGAACATGTCACGACCCGAAATCTTGAGTCGAGATCGGCTCTAGGGAATGGGAATGGTAGCTCCGAAACCCCTAGCAAGCTTGAAACCACTGTAAATGTTTTGCTTATCAAAACAAACATTCATTCATAAAATATTACTAAAATACATATGACTTCATTTAAAATAAACGCAGAGTTAAAACATTTATCATTAATACATAACCATAAAAGCACTAGTCTACTATGAACTTGGAATAAATATCTTCTTTCCAGGTCTTATATAAAAAATGACTCTCAACAAATAAACTTCGAAAGCTTTCTTTGAATCACTTTGGACTTTCTTGTAAAATTGGATGGACAACAGGCTCATTATAAAACTGAGTGAGAACAATATCACTAATAAATATTACATAAAGGGTAAAAACATTTTAAAATCGCTTTATGTAAAATAGAGTCGTTTTGAAACCATACTTAAAACTCTTTTCGTTTGAACTCATCGTATACTTTTAAAACGATTATATAAAGTATTTCATAAAATCATATAATCATATCTATACATATTCTATAGCTTTCATTTCATAATCATATTCCTTTGACCTCACCCGCTTGACATCAATAGCGAAGCCAACCGATGTAACCTTACGCCTGACATCGATAGCGAATCCAACCGATATATCTGAAACGCCTGATATTGATAGCGAAGACAACCGATGACATCGATAACGAAGCCAACTGATGTATCATAACACCTAATATCAATAGCGAAACCAATCGATCTATAATATTTGTGTTATACGTATAACTCTTATATTAGTTGTTGATACATTATATTTGGCTTTACAATTAGGGGGAGTCTTAATTCAAGTTATTATTTGAACCAAATTGACATTGTATGGTTGTCAATGAGGCAATACTTTATTATTACACCAGTCCCGAGAACTATATCTCGAGAGCCTCTGCCGAGTTACTAGTGAGATACAGGTCCCTAGAGATAACTTACCGAGTTACCTTGAATCTGGAAGTATTAATGTTGATACATGTCCTGAGAGATAACTCACCGAGTTACCTTGTATCAATACTTATTATTGGGCGTAAATGTCACGACACAAATTCATAGACCGTGACTAGCGGTAAGGAATGGAAGTGGAAACTCCAAAACCCAAAACTAGCCTCGCGAATAAATACACAGTCATAAATAAAACTATCAACTTACATAAAACTGATGCTCGGGGGCAACAAAGACTCCAACCTTAGTCTAGCAATTGTATAAATAACAATAATATAATACTCGACACAACTCCGAGACTCCAACAATATGACATACATATAAGTATCCATAACCATACGGTAATATCATGCCAATAACAGTAAAACAACCGTCGGACTAATCCGACAAAACAATAAGTCTAAATAATAAATAGATATTAAACTAATACTACTGTTATAGACACATATTTTCCGGACAGGTAAAATGTGATAAGGGACTGAAGCGTCCAATGATGACTTCCAGAGAAATTCGTCTGGGTGACGAGCTATCGATTCAGTTGTTTAAATTCAAGCAGGCATGATCAATGCAGAGCTACAAACTTGAGAGGTTAAACGTAATTAGTCGTAAATACCCTATAAAAATCCAAATAAATTATAGTTTAAAAGCATCTCCAAGAGTGCTCTTTATTTTGGAGAGCATCTTTTATAAAATAAAGAGCATTTTTGGAATAAAGAGTGGTATTATAAATTTTACTTCAATGGCCCCTGTAATACAAAAGTTTTATTTTATTTTTACAAATAATAATAAAAATATTAATAATATTAATTTAATAGACTTTCTAATTTATTTTAGTTTATTTTTATAAATAATAGTACAAATATTAAATATTAATAATATAAATTTATTTTTAATTAATAAATTTATTCAGTTTTTATATTAAAATGAAAAATATTGTATTATAAATAAAAATAACCAATTTATTATTTAAAATTTTAAATCTTATCTCTTAAAAAATAAAGTAGAGAGCACGTGGAGAGCCATTTTCACTCTTTATTCTAAACTTAGAGAATAGTGAGTCCATTGGACCCTCAAAACTCATTAAATTAAAGAGTTTGACAATTTTGGAGTCTTTTAGAGATGCTTTAAGTCTAAAAATTGGACTAGTTGCAATAACTTAGAATTTTATGAGCCAAATTGCGAGTTTGACGAATCAAAATTGACTATACCCTAATCCATAGGGTCCCACAAGTCTTTTTAATACATTCGGGCACCAAAATAACTCTTTAGTCACAATATACTTAGCCATCAAGTTTAAATCCGAATTTAATTAAAATAGTACTCCCTTCGTTCCATAAAGATAGTAATGACTATTTTCGGCGTCCCAAATTATAGGCCAAGTTTCTATTTTTGTTTTGTAAATTTAGTTGAAGTGTCAATTTTACCCTTGTTAATTTAGCTATCAACATTTCTTTTAATCATTATCATTAATCACTTTTACCAATACATCTTTAATTGAAGTGCCAAATTAATTAGCCAATACTCATTTTCAAGAATAATTCACCCAAAACAGTAATGATTGCTTTATTCAATGTAATTTTCGTTTTATTTTTTGTTTATATACCATGGTTTCTTTCATTATCTAAATATTTCAACATTCTAAAAATTACTATGGAAGAAAAAAAATATGAAATCCCAGTTAAAGATAAAGTCCATGTAAAAAATGAAATCCATGCAGAAAATGACAAAGATGAAGTCCATGCAAAAAATGATAAAGATGAAGTTTCTTTGCAAGGCAAATCATTGTCACGGTTTGATTTGAATTTTCCACCAACGGAAGATGGCTATATTTTTTCTGCACAACACCATGAACTAGTTATTATCCAGATGTTGAAGATTTATATACCTTCTCTTTTTGATAGTTAATCTTTGTTGTGTGGCTTATTTCAATATCCAGTCCTTCTTAAAAACCATAATGGCAACTATATGTATTTAAATTTTCAATTTCAGTGGTAATTCTCTTTTTATTTGCTTTAATAGAGTATTTTTTGTTGTAAGTTTTTATAGTCTTGTTGTACATGGATTTAGTAAACAAAATATATTTCATACAAAAAGGACAATAAAAATCTAATTTCAAAATCCATACATCTAATTTGCAACGTTGGATATTTTTCATACAAAAAAAAGCCAGACAACTCATATTTCAGTGCATCATTTTAGAAACTTCATTAATTTGGAATATTGAAACCTTCTTTTGTAAGTCCAGCTCTTGCCTGAATTAAAATTTCATAATCAAACTCAACACATTCCTTCAGTTCTCCTCTTCTCATCAAACTATGTTTCTTCATATGGAGAATTTTATAATTATTTTCTCCATGGACCTTCATGACTTCTACCATATAAGATTACAATGTTAAGAATATATTGTTCAATTTTGTTTTCGGAAAATTTTGATAAGCCCTTTCGACTGCTGTAATAAACTCTTCATTTGTCTTAGGCACTTTTTGGTGCTGAATGGAAGCGTAAAAAATCCAAGATCTAACACGTTCAAATCAGGATTATTTAAGAGGCTGACAATATAATGAAATCTGTAAATTATCAGTATTTGCAGCATTATTGAATGCACACAAGGACATCTAATTGAGGCTTTGCATTATCTTTATGTATCATAATGCTCTTACTACTAAAAGAAGGCCACTTTTCTTAATTGCCGGAAGTAATTTTTTAATTAAACAAGATCGTGTAGTCTCTTTAGTAATTGATAAAAGGGTTTAGTTTCCATCGTACCAGCTCTTCGATTTCGACTATTACGCTTGACAGCTTCTTGAAAAACAAAAGGCCACGTTCTAATTTTTTTCGTCAAAGACATACCTGAATCCTTATCAACACGGGGCCGCACCACAGCCGCTAGAAACATAATCTTGGTTACAAAATGTTTGCTCTTACAAGTTCGATGAGGTTTCTCTTTATTTGGATGAAGAAAATATTTCTTTGATATTCTTGATATGTAATACCATTTCTTATCAATGTGTATTCTGTCATCTATGTCAAGAAAGGGAGGAGAATTATTAATAACACTTTCATCAACCATAGACAAACAAAATTTCAGCCTTGTTTTTTTTTTATTTTCATCGGTTAGGCATGGCTTTAATGAATTTGAATGATCTCGGATCAATCCTTCTTTAATCCTCATATGAAGGGTTGATTTTGATATATTCAACGCGACTGAAATAGACCTTATATTTGTTCAACGTTGAAAAGGTATTTCTTTAATCCTCTCAAAATCAAATTGTAATAGCTTTCGACCAGCTTGTATTAAAAGCTTCGAGCTGAAATCAGGAATAGCGTCTTCATTCATAAGAGACTTCGCCAAAAGCCACGAGAGAGAAACCGATCTTCTTGAAATTGAAAATTTTACAGCAACTTCATAAAGTATCCATCCCGGTAGTTTACTTATTCTTTTCAAGCTCACTCTGCTGTAGTGGTTCTTTAATCACACCTGTCTTCTTTTCAATTGTAAATTTTTTTCTTTTATTACGAATAGTTGTATCTGTGCTGGTTAAAATCTCTAACAAATCATCTTCTACTGCATCAAGATCTTCAGAATAAGTATAATCTTCAGTTGGGAGTTCATTTAAATCAAAAGCATTTTGATTACAAGACTCACCCATAAGAGAAATGAACTTCCTAAACCAATATTGTTTATCTATATTTGATTGTGAGCCTAATATGGTAACTAATGGTGACTATTTATTCAATTAGGTTCTTTTTACAGATTATTTTGGAGCCAATAAATTAATTTGGAGGTAAACTGAAACTAAATTAGACTCAAATTGAAATTAATTTGGAGGCAATTTGAAACTTATTTTGATCAAATTGAAATTAATTTTGTGACAAATTAAAATAAATTAAGAGCCATAAGTGCATTTGTATGATCATTTGTGTAGAATTAGCTCCACTTTTGTTTTTGTTCTAAAACATGTTTAATGTCCACTATACAAAGATGTCCATTTTTTATTTTGTAGAGGTAAATAGCCATTGATAACTCTCCTTAGTAAAAGCTACGATGAGTTTTAATAAATAATGTGAAACAACTGTTATTCGCTCTTTATTTTCTTATCATTATTAATATTGCTTTGAATAAATAAAAGGACTTTGTTTGTTTCGAGAAATTTAATTGCTAATACCAAACAAACGTAAGGGTATTTTAGTAAGGTGATGAAATTTAACTAAATAAACTTCCATTTCTTAAATCCAGTGAAATTTTCATTTTATGCCTATCTTTATGGGACAGAGGGAGTAGTAGTTTTAACTAATCCTAACACCTAAAGACCTATCAGTTAACACTCTTTCACCATTATTGTATATTTAAAATTCTAACTAACATAATTTAAAATCAACTTAACTTCTAGGTAGATCAAACCCTAACCTAACCACTATAAATAGAGCACATATACAGCCTAGCTAGAGGTCGGGAACACCAGAAACACATAATCAGACCCTAAATTAGAAAGCCATAGTCGAACTATTAAACACACACACACACCAAAATTAGTCAATTCCAGTCCTGAAAATAAGCTTAGACGCTTTAATTACTCAAGAACGCAGTATTGCATATAAATCTGAAGTTGGATTCCGCATCCAGATCACCACAATATAAGCCAAGGATTTAGAATAGTATTTCTGAGGACCTAAAATCATCCTTTATCACTTTGCGCATTGTCTTGATCATGATTGTTGTGTTAGGATGCATGCTAGTCCATTTTATCACTTTTGGCCATGATCGCTCTTTTTAAGGCCTTTGCTATAATGTCCATGAAAAAATGATTACGAGCATGTTTAGGGTTGTTTTATTATATTTTATATAATATACTCAAAATCCATTCAATTATGGTGCTTAGGATGTATGTTAGGATCAAATTGCCATAATTTCCATATTTATGTGTTCTTGATGTTTTTGCCATCTTAGCTTCAAAACTGGCTTAGAAAAGCATGTTTTAGGATGATTATGTTGGCGCAGCGGGACGCAAGGGTCCGGATCATATATTTCAATTCAATATCAAAATTCTAACAATCTGGATCCATAAATTGATCATATCAATAACAAATGGATCGTCACATCACTTAGTAATTAAAGCACGCATCTAGAAACCGTAAGAAGAATACCTATGTCGATTCTCCAGCGATTCTTGTAGTCCAAAAAGTACGACGACCTCAATCTCGTCCACACGAGTATGCGTCCAATTGAATCCTTACCTTAAAGTAATCTGCAAGAGTCCCTCTTGCCGAGCAACCCTAAGCTCAAACTCTCGTTGCGATTACGTCTTTGCCCGGATGTATGAAAAACTTCACCAAGTTTTTCCGTGATTAACGACTACTTGAACTCCTTCAAGTATTTCTTTCGCTCTGTACAACTTGGTGTTGTAGTATGTTGTGTGTGGTGTAGAGAATGAGCAAAGGCAAGCTCTATTAATAGGCTAGAGTTTGTCTAAAAATGCCACCACCTCACATGCTAGGTGTCACACACAAAATAGAGGTGTTGCCACCACATGACACCTTTCATGGAATGACATTACATATGTGACATAACATATATGATATCATCATATGATATCACATATATGACATAAGTTCCTGACCTCATCTCATGACATAATCACATTACATCCTCACATGATATTATTTAATCACTAATCACAGTAACTTGGATAAATACAATTAAGTTCCTACTAATTTATAACTCTTACAAATTAGTCTTTAATTTGTTGTCACGACCCATTTTCATGAATCGCGACCGGCGCTAGGTTATGGGTAATGTAGTACCAAAACCCGTTGCTAGCCTTTCAATTAACATACAAACACATAAACCTACAGAAAACCAATGCTCGGGGGGCAATCGAGACTTCAGCCTAAATCTAGCAGTTATAATATTCAACAATTAATATAACATGCTTATTCAATTCCGAGTCTAAAATAGACATAACATAAACCAATGTAAATAATTTAACATGCCAAAGCAATATATCCAGTCGAACTAATTCGACAAACAATTATAATAATAATAAAGACATCTAGTCAACTACTGCGGTCTAAGATCAAAATAGTTTGATAGTTCTATTAAAATAAATGGAACCTCCGAGGAAAAGTAAATGCGGAGATCACCAAACTCTCTCAAATCATAACCCTGGGAAAAATTGGAAAAATAACGGGGTCAGATATACTGAGATGAGTTTATACCACTATCTACATTTATTAAGTGGAAAACCTTTAAAACCGTTTAAAACATTTAATAACGATATTACGAATAATAGTTGGAACCCTAATCCACAATTCTAAATAATAAACATAATCCATTAGGTCTGGTCCCGAGAGCTGAGCTACACCGAGTTACCACCGACCACACTTTACCATATCCAGAGTCCCGAGAGCTATGCTACACCGAGTTACTCTATTTGGTCCCGAGAGCTACGCTCACACTGAGTTACCATATTTCCATAAATACCTTACCCAGATCATTACCGGTGCGCACGCAGTCCTAATGATGCCCATTAGGTAGCATGTTCCAACTAGAAGCCATAATATAAAAACAGTTCGAAATATACATACAGTATATATATTTAATATTAAAATAACAATTTACTTAATAAAACGGTAAATAGTAAGTACAAACTCACTGCTTGCTAATCCACGTGAAAACCGGCAAGCAACTAATCCTGGTTCACCTCTGGAGCACGAACAATAGACGGGTCTAGACAAATAAAATAATTATTAAAAACAGACCCTAACTCTAGAGAGTACTAGACGCCACATAGGACTAGCACAATTAACACGTCGGAATAACACAAGCCAGAACACACAAAAATACCCATTAGGTAATAAAGCCCAATTAATATAAGTCTATTGAGTTCTCACTTAAAATCCAATTTATAAATATTATTTAATAATCTTTAAATAATAATTAATTTTCCAAATAGTGGGTTAGCCGAGTTATCATTAACTACCAAGCTAACCTCACTTGTCGGGAGACCCAAGTCTAACCCGACTCAAAACATTTATCAATATAAACCCGAGTTTATATTCAGAAACAATTCAATAAAATAATAATCCATTTTAAAAGCGGAACTCAATAACTTCAATATCAAGTAACCCAAGTTATAACCCAAAAACCTAATCATTTTAAGTTTATAAATTTTTAGGGGCTAAACCGTACTTTAGCCAATTAGGGGCTAAACTGTACTTTAGCCAATTTGATATCCGAAATCAATTTAATTGCTTTTGTTTATAATTAAAACAAAATATAAGGTTATTAACCCAAAGCTCACTTAAATAGATTATAAAACTCGTTTAGGGGCTAAATTGTAATTTAGCCAAAAATACGTCAAAAGATATTCGAAGTCCAATATAATTACCCGAGTAATTATATTAATAAAATTTCTGAATTCACTTCCGTTTATAACATTTAATTACAATTCAAAACGAAATCCAAATTATTAGGTAATATTTAACTTTAAGGATTAATTTGATTTAAACAAAATAAATACATGACTAATATGGCCATTTGACCATCTTATCATTTCAAACACACATAATCCCCGCCTAAGCCTATCTGCCATGGCCGAACATCTCAAACAATTACCTATAAAAACAAATCCTTGATTTAACGATATTCAGCTAAAATCATATCAATCAAAACCAAAATCAAACTTCAACACCAATATAAGACATAAAACACTATGAATCCATCTAGAATGTTACTGCCGAATCCTATTCATCCCGAGGATGAAGAACCATTATTGAACAATGGATTGATACTCATTCAAAGCTTAAACTAACAACAACCCAAGGGATTCACCATCATTTACAAGCAAGATCATGGCCAAAGGAGTCGAAGGTATTCGGCAGATCCATGCTTAATACAAAAACAGTTTTTAACAAACAAAAACGATAACCGTGCGGCGATTAAAACGAGATCGATTACGTACCGTTTAGCGTAAATGAGATGGGGAAACGTAGATACGCGAGTCTAGAATCTCCGGGATCGAACAGAATCAATTTCGATCTAGAAACGAGAGAGAACGACTCAAATTACGGAAGTGCCGTTTAGAGTTAAAACTGAAAACTTAAGAACATACATACCGATGATTTCAGCAAACTTCAAGAGGGATTATGAGCAGCGATTTTCAGAGAATGATCAAAGTTGTTGACGGCTAGTGTATGTTTGAAGTATGGAGAATGATTAGGGTAAAAGTTTTACGTATTTAAGGCTTTGGAAATGAAGAAAAAAAGGTCCAAAGTACCCTCCTCGCAAGGGTCGTGCTGGTCTCGAATGAGACCAGCAAATCTATGGCATTCTCGTTTGAGAATGCTGATTCTCGAACGAGACTCAGCTTAAAATGCTGAGGTCTCGTTCGAGAATCACAATTCTCGAACGAGAATCCTCACTTTGGTTCAGGTCTCTTTCGAGACCTGATTCACATGTGGTGGTTCAACCATTTTGGTTGAACTTACAAAAATAAAAAGGACTACACAATTTCTGAAATTGAACCGGACCAAAAATTAAACTACGAACTGAACGCGCCCCCCGAAAAATTCAATTTATTACCGAAAACATATTTAGAAAATTTTAAAAAATTTCCGGGATATTACATTTGTATTTGTTTTTCATCTTAGATTAATTTCCGAGATATGCTACTATCTATATGAAATCGATCTTCCATAAACTCAATCGGTTGCACACCCTAATGTGTCAGACTAACTAGGTTCACATCTATATGGAAACGAGAGACTTGATGTAACGACCCAATTTCATAAATCGTGACCGATGCTAGGGTATGGGAGTGGTAGCTCCAAAACCCGTAGCTATCCTTGCGGATAAACATACAAACAAATAAATATTCAATTAACTTGCATAAAACCAATGCTCATGGGCAACCGAGACTCCAACCTTAATCTAGAAATTATATCAATAATAAAAATAAGAGAAAAGGGTCAATCATGCCCCTAAGGTTTGAGGTCTGGATTAAGTAAGCCCTTAACGTCCGAAAAGGTTCATCTATGCCTCCAACATTTGTAAAAATGAACAATCAGGCCCCTCATTTTAACGCCGTTTCATTGTTCCTAAGACTCTGCTGGTCTGATCCTACGTGGCAAAGATAAAAGGATCATTTATGCCCCTTAGGTTTGAGTCCGGGATCAAATGATCCCTCAGCATTTGAAAATGATCACTTATTGTCACGACCCATTTTAAATGAATCGCGATCAGCGCTAGGGTATGGGTATTGTAGTACCAAAACCCGTAGCAAGCCTTATGGAAACATACAAACACATAAACCTGCAAGAAACCAATGCTCGGGGGCAATCGAGACTTCAACCTAATTCTTACAGTTCATAATTTTCAACATAAATATAATAAATACTCGTCCAACTACGAGTCTCTAAAATGGCATAAATGCAAACCAGAGTAAACAGTATAATCACGCCAAAGCAATATAACTAGTCGGACCAATCCGACAAACAACTGTAATAATAATAAAGACGTCTAGTTACTACTGCGGTCTAAGAATGAAATAGTTCGATAGTTTTATTAAAATAAATGAAACCTCTGAGGAAAGTAAGGAACGGAGATCAGCTGACTCTCTCAAATCATAACCCTGGAAAAAATTGGGAAAACAACGGGGTCAGATATACTGAGATGAGTTCATACCACTATTTACATTTATTAAGTTGAAAACCTTTAAAACCATTTAAAACATTTTATATAAACATTACGAGTAATAGTTGGAACCCTAATCCACAATATCCTAAAAATAATGCTTTAATCCAAAGGGCCTGGTCCCGAGAGCTAAGTTACACCGAGTTACCACCGACCACACATAATTCATATCCAGAGTCCCGAGATCCGAGCTACACCGAGTTACTCTTCCTGGTCCCGAGAGCTATGCTGACACCGAGTTACCACAATTCACAATATACCTTACCCAAATCGTTACCGGTGCGCACGCAGTCCTAATGAAGCCCATTAGGTAGCATGTTCCAACTAGAAGCCATAATGACAAAACAGTTCGCAATTTTACGTTTACAATATATAGATATTAAAATAATAATTTACTTAATAAAGCGGTAAATAGTAAGTACAGACTCACTACTTGCTAATCCACGTGATAACCTGGCAAGCACCTAATCTTGGTTCGTCTCCGAAGCACGAATAGTTGACGAGTCAATTTCGAATCCAACACATAGGGATTGACGAGGGTGTTAAGTATAGATGAATGGTCGAAGAGAATCTCAGATTATAGCGGAATCGAAAGCGAATGGAAGGGTTGAGTGATGTGATGTTTCATAGCGTTTTTTTTACAATAAAAACCAGCCAGGGTTTGTTTAGAAAGTGGCGTAATGAATTAGGGTAAAATATCACATACAATATATATTTACCCCCACATATCACATACCTTATCTAGATCAATACCGGTGCGCACGCAGTCCTAATGATGCCCATTAGGTAGCATGTTGCAACTAAAACCATAATGGAAAAATAGTTCGAAATATACTTACAGTATATATTTATATATTAAAATAACAATTTACTTAATAAAGCGGTAAATAGTAAGTACAAACTCACTGCTTGCAAATCCACGTGAAAACCTGACAAGCAACTAAACCTGATCCGACTCCGAAACACGAGCAGTCGACGAGTCTAAGAAAATATATATAGTAATTAATATCATCCCCTAACTCTAGAGAGTACTAGAGACTACATACGACTAGCACAGATATCCATCAAGCCAAAGTACAAACCATCATAACGCCATTATACATATATAGTCAAAATGCCAAAGCATAAACCAATGTGGAGTAATCATACTTACTCGGACTGTCACCAAAGTCATACAACCAGTTAAGTCAAATTGAGTTCCCACTTTGAAAACATGATCCGAAAATCCATTTCAGATAACTTAGTTAAATCCATAAACAAAGTTTAAAACCAACATGGTGAGTTAGCCAAGTTACAACAATTACAAGGCATCTTCTCACAAGTCGGGCGACCCAAGTCTAACCCGAACCAAAATCCAACCAGAGTAAAATCAGAGTTTAATATTTAGAACATCTTTTGATAAACTATGAAATCCATTTTGAAAACAAGGAACTCAATAAGAACTCAATAACCAAAATATCATAATGCTCATAAGGTTCTCGACAAAAGTCCTCAATGGACAAACATGCTCAAACGACCAACATAAAATATACAATCACCTTAGCATGCCCTCTAACATTAAACATGCCCAAGCAAGATTAACAATAATTTATACATCATACTAACATGCTAACAACAATCCAACATTAACCAATAATGTTAAACAACCCAACTAACTTGTTTAAACAATCAAAACATTACATGGCAACAAATTCAACATTTAGCCAAAATCGGCAAAACAAGCCAACCTCAAAACAACCATGCCATGACACTTTAATGTATCCAACTCATCTCAAAAGCTTAAACCAATAACATTTTCAGTTTCAAAACCTCTAACCAAAACATACCAATTGATCATGATTATCAAGCCTAATAACAAACAATTTGATATGCTCAAACCAAACTAATCCAACTCTGTTAATTTGATTTTTAATCACCAAACACATGTTAATTCAATTATTTACAGCCCTATAACAAAATCAAACTAAAACAATTTATAGCAATCTAATTCTTTAAACAACAGCATCATGACAATGAAATTATGGGCAGCCCTAGCATTCCACTTTTATGAAATCCATACAACGCATGAACGAATCGAATTCAAGAGAGCATAAACGACTACAACAAATGCCCAACAAGTATTGACAATGAATTTGATACACTAATAAGAAAACCAAATCAAAACAGCCCATATAATTACATGCCACAACAACTAACATTTAAAATTGAAATCTAACAACAACCATCACACCAACGATTCGAATTAAAAGGGTAAAGGAAGGATTAATTACCTTAGCAATCCAAAAGAGCAAGGAAAACTCAGAAAAATAGTGGAAAAATGGATACAACAATGAAAAACCAAAGGACCAATGAATACCCAAACAATTCGATTGCATAAACCATGAATTGAATGATGGAATGGATGATAGAACACTTACCAAGCGTCTTGAGGCACCAAAATGTGATTGTGAATCGTCTAAAAATGTCTAGAAATCAGTTTAGGGTTTGTGGGAACAAGTGGGGGCTGATTTGGTCGAGAAACGAAGTTTTTATAAGCAAACCCGTAATGAACCGGTTCTACGGTCGGTTTTGCCCAGCAGAACCGGTTAACTCACTGCCAATGTAGAAATCGGAGTGGACCGGACCTACGGCCGATTCTACCTAGCAGGTCCAATTATAGGTCCGGTTGACCCGAAAAGGGGTCAAAACAACGATCCGAACGGTCGAATTAAAGATAATCCTCTTAGGTACAACATATCCAAAGGGCAGCCCGATCTGACGGTTAAATTGGGAGATATGGACGTTTTACTAGAGCATGACAGATTTCGAAAACATGCAAACATTGTTTTGATAACAATCCGGAAATAAATCAATTCAACATCAAATACTTAAAGGTTCAAGGGGTACACATAAGTCATTCAACATGACACAACCAAGGTACCACATATGCTAATTCGCACATAAATCAATCAGAAAACAAGTCGGAAGCACAATGAGAACATGTCGAAATGAAAACACAACCAAAGTTCATCACAAACCAAACTTTAAACGGACAACCAACCACCAAAACAAGTTATACAAATACGGGTTATTATAGTTTTATATAGAAGGGAAAAAGAGAAACGCAGCATTGCTGTTAAGTGTAAAATGCATGGCCGAAATAAGTAATTTTTGGGCCTAAATTTAAAGTACTAGCATGGGCTTAAAGCATGATTTTAATAACTCATAATCACTTGCATGGATATGAAGGAACAAGGTGCATGGGCCAATAGAATTCAAGATAATAATAAAACAACTTAAAGCATATATGGGCTTTATGGCTTTCATGGTCTTAATTAATTATATAACATAATTATATTGTATCGTCAATCTTTAATATTATTACATTTTGATAAATATCCTCTATATGCGAACATAAAAAAAAAATCCGAATGAAAATTAATTTCAATATAAATTTTTTTTACCGAAAGCTCGACAGACAAAGTTAAAAAAAAAAATTACAGGATATTACATTCTTCCCAAATTATTAAAAATTCGTCCTCAAATTTAAATAAACGAACCGATTTGAAAACTTGGATGATCACCACACACATATTGCAAAATTTTAAGTCTAACCGTTTGGTATCTTAAACAACTTCTCGATAACCACACGTCTGAATGAATTAAAAATTTCAACCAAGAATCACCAACACGCTTTACGAGGAAGATTTTTAAAATCAACAAGTCAACTCTTAATGACTAAAAAAAGCAACACTAAAAGTGTAAGAAAAAATCCAAAATTTTAATTATAATCTAAACTTAATCATTTCAAATCGAAACATACATAAGTCACAACTGGACTTATTCTTATATTACATAACGCCTACGCATTATATCACTTATAGTGGTCTAAATACCAAACACCTCATATGAGAAGACTTAAAACGCCTGTTTAACACAACATACAAGCAAATCAATATGACATCCTAATTAAGTACACTCTCACAAAATGACGGCTGGAAACTAATCGCCACAAGAATCATCCAGATCAAAACAACTAAGATCAAGTCGATAATAGTATCCACTTCGCGAATCAAGATGTAGTAAAACACATAACGCATTTTCAAGGAATACATAATTTAAACTTCTAACAACAATCCTATGAATTGATAAACACAGAAACTTCTAAGGTAACTTGCAAAACCCAACATTTTTTTTCATCATCCAACTGTAACTTCGTATCCCACAAAAGATCATTTAGATCGAAAACACACTTAATCGGTTCATTGGTTATGCTCAAAATAAAAAATTTATGGGAAACGATTTTTTTTCCGCAAACACAACAATAATTTAAAAGTCATTAGTATCTCAGGTTTAAATTTATTTTCAAACCGAATATAAATAATCTGTGAAAAAAATACTTCTGTTCATAAACGCACAAAAAACAGTTTAAATTCTCATTTTGAATTCACTTCTGAACGTTACTTTAAAATTAAATATCACGACTTTATAAAATTGTTCAATTAGAAAGTTCTAAATATCCATTTTAAATCAAAACTAACAAAATTTCATCACTTTCTCAAAAAGGTAAAATTTTATAAATAAAAATCCATAATTTTATATAGGTTTATCTCGGACATTTTTTTTAACAGAAATAAAATCTATAAAAACAAAATCTCTTTTAAATTTTTTAAAGTAACACACTCGTAGAGCACAACCAAGTTCCTTAAACCAATAATTCTCAATTCATAAAACGTAAGCTGACACAATCTTTCCAATCCGAACTTAATATATTTGAACTTAACACAACTATATCCCTAGTGCAACCTTATAACCATAGCTCTCATTTACGAAATACAGATACTCCAAAAAAAACAAATCCTTACAATGCAATCGTCCTTAAATCACCACCGTCATCACATAGTATTTGTCTATATACCAACCAAAATTTCAAAACCATTTGAAATTTATCAACTTTTTAAACACCACTTTCACAATGTAACTCGCGAGTTTATAACAAGACATTTTTCTTGAAAAGTCTACTGATATAATTTATTTTACGTAATTGTGCGCCAGGGTGATGACAGCTCTCATCCCCAAGGAGTTGCATTCAACCCTAATCATTTAATGTCGTGATGAATGTACTAAATGCATGCATTAATTATTTATTTCTCTTTTAATTAGTGATCATACTCAATGCTCAATGCAGTTTCCTATTCGTGGCATTTCAATGCATGCTCATGACATGTCTGGGCACAATTACGTGATAAAAACATTTCAGTTACTTTAACAAGTTAACACTTGAAATCAATATCTTTTCGAAATATTTACTAGACATTGCACTATGTGAGACGTGCATTCGTCCATCTTGTCATATTCGCCCATCTCCATTATCCTAGTCCACAAATTTGAATCGTCATTAACGAAATAACTAAATTCGACAACGAAACTAAAATTTACCTAACAACGAATTCCACCTCAAATCAAATTGAAAATTTTCCAAAGAAAATAAAGCAACACGACCGCCTTCACAGCTCCACCATCATTTTCGGTTTTTTACCGATCTACCTGATATAAACATCAGTGTATTACTACACTGATCAACCTCGATTCACAGATTTCATATCTATTTTTAGAATGCAAACAACCGAAAACCAAATTGATACTCCATCTTATCACAAACGAGCCCGACCTAAAAACACATGATGCTCGAAATTCCACGCGCAAGGCAAACACTCACGAGTAGAATTATTCCACCGATGCTGAGTAATATAACTCAAGTCACCTTCCTCTGACAAAAATAGATTTGAATCTATTAACAGCTCTTAAGAATCGCTCCTCAAACTCCTTGATACTAAAAACACTCACCTCGATCTCCAGAGTTCAAACGCTAGATCCAACTAAACCAATTATAACATCTAAACTAATCACAGGGTAAAAACAAAGGTTCAAATCGCACATCGACCCCAAAGCCAAAGTTAAGCCGAAGAGTAAACTAGCGAGAAAAACTCTCACGTGATACTCCACACAACGAGGCCAACAAGGACAAAAACTGATATGGCATAATTTTAATCAAACATGAGAGACAAAAATAATAACACAGAAAGTATAGGTCATGAATTTTTTTCACACAAGTAAAAACCACTGAAACATCTCGCAATAAAACAAACAATCATAGGGTAGGTAAACAATATTATACCAAAGAGTTGAGCATGCAACAACTTATCCGATCAACGTATTCCTACCGACATGGCAATAACTCAAACAGTCCATCAATGATTAAATCATTAAATCATATAATAACATGCTCAAAATGCCAATCAGAATAAAATGAACTATGATACTGATCAAAAAGTACGCATTAAAACCAATTTCGAAAGATAAAATTTACAAAATAGATTTCAAGTTCATGTCGATCCCCACAGTTTTAAAAATTCATTTTTCCGAAAAATCTCTTTACGAAACAATGGTTAAAAATTTATTCCCAAACGCCTTAATTTAAAATCATCGAGTTAGCCGAGTAATTACAACTCCCAAACTCAACTCAAATTTGGGTGACCAAAGTCAACACACTTTAAACTCTGGAGAAACGCATCTTAAAACAAATTCCAATCTTTTCAAAATAGGAAGCTCGACGTCACCCAAATAGCAAACATCAAACTTCATCGCCCAAGTGAGGAAACAATTTTTTTTACAACCTTTTCAGAAACACAAACTTCAGTCAAAACTAGCAAATCGAGCACAAGACCAATAACACCAAGGTGTTGACATACCAAAATATGGTAAAATTAATATTAAATCGTCAAAACAGTAACGCCTTTAAAAAAAATATTTCAAAACAATCATTTTGAAAACACCAAGGTAGACGTAACATTTTAATTAATTTTTTTTATTTTTATAATACGAGTTTCATTTATTCTAAAAGAGCAACCCTTTTGCAATCATAAATCAAATGTAAGAATTTGAAATACATGAATTTTATTTTTACTAGTAAGATACTAAAAATCATATTTTACGGTGTCATGTACAAACTACCCGTTTGACTTTTTCGTCAGAACACAGTTATGCAAAAATAATTTTCTTAAGGTAATTTAAAACCAATACGTGGTCATCAACGTAATTCACAAAACGTGATAAAGATTTTTCAATCAAAAAACATTTAAACCCGAAACGATGGCAAAGTCTGACAAAATATCATTTTTAAAATCAAGGCTTTCGGCCAAAGCCAGAAGTACTCACAAAATAATTCAACGTCAACAATTTATTAAAGGCATAAAAGCCAGGGTACTATCACCCAGTAAAACGCATCAACAACATGATAAGAAAATAATATCATGCCCAAGCATGAATTAAATCAATTACCAAAATAAGATTTCCCGAGAAATCAAAAACAATTCTAAATCACCCTAGTGAAATAACATTTATAAAATAAAATCAGCATCAAATCAAACATAATATGACTGACTCGACACGATCCTATTGGTGTAGGCAGAAGATTTTAAAATTAAAAGATGACGTTTCAAAGACAAGACATGAAACCTATATCCCTAGTAGTACCTATGACACAATAATACTTAACAGAGTAAAGATATAGCAAGAAAATGGTCTTGGTTTGAAACCAAAGCTCTGATACCAAGTTTGTCACGACCCATTTTTAATAAATCGCAACCGGCGCTAGGGTATGGGTATTGTAGTACCAAAATCCGTAGCAAGCCTTATGGAAACATACAAACACATAAACCTGCAAGAAACCAATGCTCGGGGGAAAACGAGACTTCAGCCTAATTCTCACAGTTCATAATATTCAACATAAATATAATAAATACTCGTCCAACTACGAGTCTCTAAAATGGCATAAATGCAAACCAGAGTAAACAGTATAATCATGCCAAAGCAATATAACTAGTCGGACCAATCCGACAAATAACTGTAATAATAATAAAGACGTCTAGTTACTACTGCGGTCTAAGAATAAAATAGTTTGATAGTTTTATTATAATAAATGAAACCTCCGAGGAAAGTAAAGAACGGAAATCAGCTGACTCTCTCAAATCATAACCCTGGAAAAAATTGGGAAAACAACGGGGTCAGATATACTGAGATGAGTTCATACCACTATTTACATTTATTAAGTGGAAAACCTTTAAAAACATTTAAAACATTTTATATAAACATTATGAGTAATAGTTGGAACCCTAATCCACAATATCCTAAAAATAATGCTTTAATCCAAAGGGCCTGGTCCCGAGAGCTAAGCTACACCGAGTTACCACCGACCACACATAATCCATATCCAGAGTCCCGAGAGCTGAGTTACACCGAGTTACTCTATCTGGTCCCGAGAGCTATGCTCATACCGAGTTACCACAATTCACAATATACCTTACCCAAATCGTTACCGGTGCGCACGCAGTCCTAATGAAGCCCATTAGGTAGCATGTTCCTACTAGAAGCCATAATGACGAAACAGTTCGCAATTGTACGTTTACAATATATAGATATTAAAATAACAATTTACTTAATAAAGCGGTACATAGTAAGTATAGACTCACTGCTTGCTAATCCACGTGATAACCTCGCAAGCACCTAATCCTGGTTCGTCTCCGAAGCACGAACAGTTGACGAGTCAATTTCGAATCCAACACGTAGGGATTGACGAGGGTGTTAAGTATAGATGAATGGTCGAAGAGAATCTCAGATTATAGCGGAATCGAAAGCGAATGGAAGGGTTGAGTGATGTGATGTTTCACAGCGTTTTTTTTACAATAAAAACCAGCCAGGGTTTGTTTAGAAAGTGGTGTAATGAATTAGTATAAAATAAAAAGAATGATATGTTTTATATAGAAGGGGAAAAGAGAAACGCATCATTGCTTCTAAGTGTAAAATGCATGGCCAAAATAAGTTATTTTTTGGGGCCTAAATTTAAAGTACTAGCATGGGCCTAAGGCTTAATAACTCATAATCACTTGCATGGATATGAAGGAACAAGGTGCATGGGCCAATAGAATTCAAGATAATAATAAAATAACTTAAAGCATATATGGGCTTTATGGCTTTAATGGACTTAATTAATTATATAACATAATTATATTGTATCATCAATCTTTAATATTATTACATTTTAATAAATATCCTCTATATGAGAACATAAAAAGAAATCCGAATGAAAATTAATTTCAATATAATTTTTTTTTACCGAAAGCTCGACGGACAAAGTTAAAAAAAATAAATTTACAGGATATTACACTTATGCCCCCAACGTTTGAAAAGATTCACTTATGCCCCCAACGTTTGAAACAAAGAACAGTTAGACCCTCTAGTTTAACACCGTCTCATTGCTTCCTAGATTCTGTTAATGTGATCCTACGTGGATGATTTTTATCGTCAAATATTTTATCTACGGTTACATTCTTTCTCTCAACAACAATGGTTTGTCATTACAAAGTCATTTTATTATAAGACCGAGTTAAACCGATAGGTTGTCCTTCTCCAACAATCGAATAAGGAATTATCTTCATTAATCGGTATCTTGTTTGATGAAACTTACAATGCAAGAGACGAAGGAAAATAAGTGTTTAGTGAGGTGGAAGGCAGTAGTACAGAGTGTAGAATTTTTTTAAAAAATTCTTTCAATTTTTATTGAAAAAATAATTTAAATTAGTGTTTAATCTAATAAGGGCGAACCCAGACCTTGGAATAAACATTAGGGGCATAAACAAACATGTGCTTAGGTGTCCACCATGTCATCATCCACGTAGGAAAGAGATGACGAAAAATCTGAATTGTTTAACTCCGTCAAAAATAAGGGCATAAATAGGCCAGTTTTAAAACTTCGGGGTGTATTTCAGCCAAACGTAGGGGCAAATTCGGGCCTTGGGGTAAATATTAGGGGTATAAACAAACTTTTTTCCAAATGAATACATTTTTTATCCTTTTAGTTGATTTTTTTATATAATTGTTGGGTTTCTAATTTTTGGAGGAATGTAATTGTCGAAAATCGGAACACATAAAAAAGATGAATATACTAATTTTTTTAGAATTTATGTTTCATTCTTAATTACGTTTAATTGTTTTCAATGATAGCGGACAATTATTACTGATTAATTGTTTGCCACCGACCGCCTATGGTTCGATTAAACAGAAAAGAGTAAAAATTAGCCACGTAGAATCACACTAACGTAGTCTAGAAAGCAATGAGATAGTGTTAAACGGGGGACTAACTGTTCATTTTTCAAACGCTGGGGGCATAAATGAACCTTTTCAAACGTTGAGGGCTCATTTGACACTGAACCCAAACCTTAGGGTCATACATGATCCTTTTATCTTTGCCACTTAGAATTAGACTAGCGGAGTCTTGGAGAAATGAAACGACGTTAAACTGAGGGGCCTGATTAATCATTTTTACAAACGTTGGGGGCATGGATGAACCTTTTCAAACGTTGAGGGCTTACTTGATCCAGACCCTAAACCTTAAGGGCATAAATGACCCTTTTCCTTAAAAATAATAATGGTTTTCTCAATTCCGAGACTCCAATAACATTGACATATATAAATAATAATCAAACCAAAGTGTAAACATGCCAACATTAAAATAATAACAGTTAGACCAATCCAACAGACATGAGTCTAGAATAAATAAGACATCAACTAACACTATTGCGGTCTAAAAGTTAAATAGTTTTGACCATTTTCTTTTAAAATAAAAACGAGACCTCCAAAGGAACGTGAAAACTGGAGATCAATCAGGTGCACTCAAAAATTATTAACCTGGAAAATGGGGAACAATGGTGGTCAGATATACTGAGATGAGTTCATACTACCACTTACATTTATTAAGTGAAAACCGCTAAAACAATAATACCTTTTATACTTATATATTATAATTATGGAATAAGTATTAAATCAATCCAAAAGTAGGTGAGACGCATCTCCACCAAATCCAACGTAGGCCAGAGATATAACTCTGCTGAATCCAAAGTAGGCCAGATAATATTCTGACGATAATAAGTATAACAAAAGCACACAGACTCGACGATGCCCATCGAGTAGCTCTTGCAATCCAGATCCATAATGATTCCAAACCATTTCAAAACTGCATATATAATAAGGGTTAATGTCATAAAAACTCACCAACTTTACACGTTTTCTCATTTTAATCACGTAGTTTAAATTTTCTCATTTTCATGCACGAACTACCACTTTTTCTCAAATACATGCACGGTGATCAGGTGTCACGGCTCCATTGGTGTATTTCGCTGAGGTGGAGGTCATTTTACACCAATGAATGAATGCCACCTCAGCACCGTGCATGAATTTGAGAAAAATGGTAGTTCATGCATGAAAATGAGAAAATTTAAACTGTATGATTAAAACAAAAAAACATGTAAAGTTTGTGATTTTTTTTGACATTAACCCATATAATAAATAGATACGAAAATATATATACTTTACTTAATAAAGCGGTAAACGATAATATAAACTCACTGCTTGCAAATCCCCCACAAAACTCGGCAAGCATTAAACCTGGTAAGACTCCGACGCACGAACAATCGATGAGTCTAAGAAAACATAAATTAGAATTAAAACATGTCCTAACTCTAGAGAGCACTAGACACCATATAGGACTAGCACAAACATCAACAAGTCAAGACATATACCAAACACAGAGCAATCGTACACGCTTAGTCAAATCCCAGAGTCAAGCAACATACAAGTTCAATTGAGTTCCCACCTTTTAAAACATGATCTGGAAAACCATTTCAAATGACTTAGTTCAATCATAAAATCAAGTTAAAACCAAAGTAGTGAATCATCCGAGTTATAACAACTATCAAGCATCTTCTCACAAATTGAGCGACCCAAGTCTAACCCGAACCAAAGTCCAACCAGAGTAAAACTAGAGTTTAATATTTGGAACATCCTTTGATAAACCATTGTCACGACCCATTTTCATGAATCGCGACCAACGCTAGGGTATGGGTAATGTAGTACCAAAACCCGTAGCTAGCCTTTCAATTAACATATAAACACATAAACCTGCAGAAAACCAATGCTCGGGGGCAAGTGAGACTTCAGCCTAAATCTAGCAGTTATAATATTCAACTATTAAAATAACATGTTTTCCAATAATGGTATTAAATCGGCTTAACATAAATAATCCGGAATAATCATATAACATGCCAGAGCAATAATAAACCAGTCAGACCAATCTGACAACAACTAGAATAAGATAAAGACGTCTAGTCAACTGCTGCGGTCTAAGAATAAAATAGTTTGATAGTCCTACTAAAATAAATGGAACCTCCGAGGAAAAGTAAATGCGGAGATCACCAGACTCTCTCAAATAATAGTTAGAACCCTAATCCACAAATCTAAATAATAAACATAATCCATTAGGCCTGGTCCCGAGAGCTGAGCTACACCGAGTTACCACTGACCACACTTTTACCATATCCAGAGTCCCGAGAGCTGTGCTACACCGAGTTACTCTATTGGGTCCCGAGAGCTATGCTCACACCGAGTTACCACATTTCCATAAGTACCTTACCCAGATCATTACCGGTGCGCAGGCAGTTCTAATGATGCCCATTAGGTAGCACGTTCCAACTAAGAGCCATAATATAAAAACAGTTCGCAATATACGTACAATATATATTTAATATTAAAATAACAATTTACTTAATAAAGCGGTAAATAGTAAGTACAAACTCACTTCTTGCTAATCCACGTGATAACCGGCAAGCAACTAATCCTGGTTTGCCTTTGGAGCACGAAAAATAGACGGGTCT
The DNA here is from genome assembly GCF_937616625.2 of Mercurialis annua. Lineage (NCBI taxonomy): Eukaryota > Viridiplantae > Streptophyta > Magnoliopsida > Malpighiales > Euphorbiaceae > Mercurialis > Mercurialis annua. Next base: position 39,628,171 of record NC_065571.1, read on the forward strand.
AGACAAATAAAATAATTATTAAAAACAGACCCTAACTCTAGAGAGTACTAGACACCACATAGGACTAGCACAAATAACACGTCGGAATAAAGCAATACAGAACAACACAAAACTACCCATTAGGTAATAAAGCCCAATTAATACGTCTATTGAGTTCTCGCTTAAAATTCGATTTACAAATATTATTTAATAATCTTTAAATAATAATTAATTTCCAAATAGTGGGTTAGCCGAGTTACCAATAACTACCAAGCTAACCTCACTTGTCGGGTGACCCAAGTCTAACCCGACTCAAACGTTAATCAAATATAAACCCAAGTTTATATTTATAAAATAATTCGATAAAATAATAATCCATTTTAAAAGCAGAACTCAATAACTTCAATTTCAAGTAACCCAAGTTACAACCCAAAAATCTAACCATTTTAAGTTTATAAAAGTTTAGGGACTAAACTGTACTTTAGCCAATTAGGGACTAAACTGTACTTTAGCCAATTTGATATCCGAAATCAAATTAATTACTTTTTTTTATAATTAAAACAAAGTATAAAGTCACTAACAAAAAACTTACTAAAATAAGTTATAAAAACATTCAGGGGCTAAATTGTAATTTAGCCAATTTTCTCGATATTTATAAATAAATATAATTGCCCGAGTAATTATATTAACCTAGTTTGTAAAACACTTATCGTTTACAATCTACCAAATAATAAATCAAAGCGAGGTTCAAAAGACATTTAAAGTAAAATTGATTGATAAATAACTAAGGTATCCAATTGGTTTAGTTAAAACAATCTAGTGATCAAAGTGGTTATAAGACCATCTTCTTCACTTCAAGGAACAAACAATCCCGCCAAGACTTGAACAACTCACCATTCAACCATTTTAGCTACTGATCAACCCTAAACCTTAATCATGAATTCAACTTAAAATCTAAGGCAACCGTTAATCATAATCCTAAATAATAACAACTCGATCACCCAATATCTAAAAGAACCGTAGTAAGAACATAAAAAATATAATCAAGAAATCAAGATCCGTTAACAATGAAACAATTCTCAAATCGAGAGCTTAATCATATAACGGTATACATCCTAAGAGACTCTTAATCATGAATATAACCATATCAAGGCCAAAGAGAAGAAAACAATTCGGCAGCAAACAATTAAACCCAAAACAGATTATACAAGCTTCAAAATGGAAACCGTACGGCGATTGAAACGAGGTTGATTACGTAACGTTTCCACGAAATCCAAACTGAAACTTGTAGAGGCGAGAGTCTACAATCTCTGGAATCAAACGGTTCTGATTTCGATCAAGAAACGAAGGAGAACGATCAAAAATACGTAATGCCGTTCGTAAACCAAAACTGAAATTTGATGAACAAAGAAGCTTACCGAAACAGTGACTTTGAGGGATGATTGCAGCAACGTCTCCGTGAAAATGGATGTTAAAGATAGCTAGGGTTTGCTTGTAGTGTGGAGAATGGATTAGGGTTGAATTTTAGGTATTTAAGTAGGTCGATTAGGTTAGAAACAAGTGACGAAACTACCCCCACACAAGGGTGGGGATAGTTTCGAACGAGACCAGCCATTTAGGCATGGTTCACGTTCGAAACTGGCCTGGCCTCGAACGAGACCAGGCCAAAAAACTCTATGTCTCGTACGAGACCTGTCCTTTTTGAATCAGGTCTCTTTTGAGACCTGATTCAAAATGTGTGGTTCAACCTTTTTTGGTTGAACCACAACCGAACCAACGAGCCCCAACTTTTATCTAGCCTCGAATCGAACCACGGTACTGAAAACGACCCGAAAACTACCGAAATTAATAGCGAAAATAAATTAAAATTTTACGGATATTACAACCATGAAATCCATTTTGAAAACAAGGAACTCAATAAGAACTCAATAACCAAAATATCATCATGCTCACAAGGTTCTCGACAAAAGTCCTAAATGGACAAACATGTTCAAACGGCTAACATAAGCCTCATAACAAACTAGCATGCTAACAACAATCCAACATTAACCAGCAATGTTAAACAATCCAACTAACTTGTTTAAGCAACCAAAACATTACATGGCAACAAGTTCAACACTTAGCCAAAATCGGAAAAACAAGCCAACCTCAAAACAACAATGCCATAACACTTTAATAAATCCAATTCATCTCAAAAGTTTAAACCAATTACATTTTTGGATTTTAAAACCTCTAATCAAAACATACAAATTGATCATAATTATCAAGCCAATTAACAAACAATTTGATATGCTCAAACCAAACTGATCCAACTCTATCAATTTGATTTTTAATCACCAAACACGTGTTAATTCAATCATTTACATCCCTATAACAAAAACAAACCAAAACAGTTTATATCATACTATCGTTCTACAACATCGTAACAAACAACAAATTGATACATGATTAACATACAACCAAAATATGATTGTAACAATCCCATCAACATCGATTCATTCCAAAACTTTATGGGCGCCAATGAATCAAACCAAAACAGTGGTTATAGCTATGATACAATCCACAACAATTCAAACAAAAACAAACACAACACAATACGAATCAAAGGAAAAAGAATAGTTAAAATACCTTGATAGATCAAAGAGTAAAAGAAACTCAGAGATGGGTTGGATTCAATGCTACAAATTGACTTGAATGGAAACCATAATCCACAAATCAATTAAACCAAGAATTGAGATGGAATTATAAGAATTAAATCACTTACCAAATGTTATGGACACCAATAATCAGAGGAAAATCGCATAGGAATAGATTAGAAAGTTTAAGGTTTTAAAAATTGAATAGAAGGCTGTTTAGGTCGAGTAAAGTTTGTTTAAGGCCTCCAAAACAAACCAAACCAATTCTATGGCCGGTTCCGTCCAGTAAAACCGGTTGTAGAACCGGTTTGCTCACTGAAACCAAAAATAAATGAAGTGAACTGGACCTACGGCTTGTTCTACCCAGCAGGTCAGATTCATAGGTCCGGTTGACCCAAAATAGGGTCAAAACGACGGTCCGAACAGTCGAATAAAAGATAATCCTCTTAGGTACAACTAATCCAAAGAACGGCCCGATCCGACAGTGCAATTGGGAGATATGGTCGTTTTACTATAGCATGGAAGATTTAGAAAACATGCGAACATTGTTTTGATAACAACCAGGAAATAAATCAAATCAATATCAAATACTTAAAGGCTCAAGGGATACACATTAGTCACTCAACACGAAACACCAAGGTACCACATATGCTAATCCCAACATATATCAATCCGAAAACAAGTTGGAATCACAATAAGATAATGTCGAAGCGAAAACACAACCAAAGTCCATCACAAACCAAACTTTATACAGAAAACCAACCACCAAAACAAGTTCGAAAACACGGGGTATTACATTCTCCCCACCTTAATAAAATTCGTCCTCGAATTTAAAACAAAACATCTCAAATAAAACATTAAACATAGTACGCACACAAAAGTAATAAAAACACATAAACAACAAACTCAACGTACTCCAAGAAAAAAGAAAAGGATAACTTAGTCGCGCATCGGGCTACTAATCTTTAACACACATCTTAATTGAGTGACTAAGACCAAGACTAGGTGGACATGAAAGAACACACAAGCCTCTAACTAAAAATTAAAATCTTACATTTTGGATACCAATAACTCTCATGCCAAATTAAACGATTCTCTATCTCCATTAGAACGAAGATACTCTCTCCAACATCGAACTTAAATTTCAAATTTAATCTATGCCTCAAAAGATCGAACACACAAACGCGCAAACATACACTCGATCAAACAACAATTTAATTCTCAAAAATACAATAGCCAAAGACTATAAAACACCTTCTAATAGGATGAAACCAAAGACCGCTCGAGTCTTATCGACTTTCAAAGCAACCCTAACAAGGTGCAAGAACAAGCACGCGGCTCAAATTGTACTTCTTGCTGTACCCAAATTCATCGTCTCAAATCTAAAAATAATGAAATTCACAAACCGAAATAAATTTAACATTCCTTACCACTTATTCACTATATGACTTATAAATGTCTCAAAACCAAATAACCCTTATCACAATACTCGCTACAATCATATACCAAAGGTCATATCAATACAAAAACCATAAATGATTCATTCGAATTCTAAGCACTCGGTTCAACAACCAATCAATCAATAACAAAAATGTCAACCCATAAAAACCTCAATCAAAAATATCGAACAACCAACCCTATTGTCGAAACTCATTAATTATGATCCTCCGATCAACAAACCCAAATATCTAAATTAAAATCAAGTCTTAATTTGTTTATCTCAACTCAACTATAACCTCGTGCATAGTGAAAGATCTCTCACATCCAGATCACGAAATGTTGGGTCATTGGTTAGTCTCAAAACCAATCTTATAGTAAAACAATTTCCGTTTACCAAATTTTATATAGCAAATAAAAATAAAATCCACTTTTCTTTTAAGAACACAACATCATAAACTCCATTTTATTCTGAAAATCGAAAATAACAAACTTGTGTAAAAACTTCCCGCTTCTTATACACATCATGTTTTAAAATTACCATCTCTCTGTTTGCAAAAATATTTTTATATATAAATATCAAAACATTGGAAAGAAATCGTATCCGAAAAATAAAACATCCTTTAAAATCACATTGTATATACATATGCGAGGAGCATAACCAAAATTCTTTAATTCATCACTCCTCAAATAATATATTAGAAGCTAACACATGAGCTTTCCAATCCGACTTTAACATCTTGTCGTACTTATCGAAACAATACCTCGAGTGTGTAATACCCCAAAAGATTAAATTATCTAATTAGACCACGTGTCCAGTTTTGAGTCGCCGGAGTGGCGATATCGGAAAAATTTCCGAGGAATTGAAATAAATTATAATAGATAAGCCTTTAGTAGGTCGGTTTCAAGGATGTTATTTTGAGAGATGAATAATATATTTTAATTAAAAAGTTGAAGTTGAGACAAAAAGGAAAAATGATAAAAAAAAATCGCAAAATAAAGTTCAGGTACTAAATTGGTAATTTAGCCAATTACCTCTCGAGAATCAAAAATTTTAAGTTTCGACGGGAAAATGTTGATTCTTGGGTCGTATTATTTATTAGATATAAATAATACGTATACACATTGGTTAAAAGGTTAATTGATTAAGCGATGGACTAAATTGAACAAAGAAAAGTTTAAAGGATAATTAGTAACAACTAAAGAAAACAAGGATTTAAGTGGTATATTGACCATTATATATAAGGGTAAGAATATGGAAGAAAGAAATCAGTAGAAGAGAGAAGGAGAGCTCCAAAAGCTTCATTTTTATCGATCGAATTCGTTTCTTCGCCTAGAACTTAAAAGTATTATACATGCAAAACACGAGATTCACGTCTAATTATTAAACATTAATTTATTTGTATCAGACGCGTCAGCGAGCAGTAAGGGCACCACACGTGGGGTAGCGAGAGCATACCATTACATAGACCACATCATAGATTGGATAGCGGTCACCGTGAGTTGCACTTTACATTCGTGTATTATATATTAAAGTTATTTAATATTATATTTTATATATACGTGTATGGTTTATACCCATCGCATTACATATGAATTGATTAAATGTTATATGTTTCTATCAAGTTTATATACGAGGAACTAGTATGCGATCCGAAGCAACTAGCTACCTATTGGGTGTCAATAGGCTGTGTGATCACCGGTATCGAGTCAGTCTAGTGTGTTTGCATATGATAAATGATTTGTTATATATATATATATATATATATATATATATATATATATATATATATATATATATATATATATATATGCATGATATGAATATGAATTTCGAAGTTGGACAATGAATTCGATACGAGCGAGAACTCGGTTACGGTGTAACCTGAGCCCCGTATCTAGTGCGTTGGACTCGCACTTTGGGATTAAGAGATTGGTCGCTTCTGACGTGGTTGAGTGTGAACACTTCCGGGTAGGACCATTTGGATCGGTATGATTTGAATATTCGTAAGTCGTGTCACATTTTAGGATATTAGTTTCGAACGGATCAAGTACCTGTTTATATGTATTATTTTTATATTATTGCTTCCTAAATGCGATGTTACGTTTTTATTATAATACCGCTAGTAAAATGCAAACTCACTCAGTATTTTCCCAAATACTGACCTCTCACTTTTGATGTCTTTCAGGTACTTAGTATCTGGACTTAGCTAGAAGCCAGATTTACAATCCGAAAGTCAGCTATGTATGTATAGTTCTTTGACTTCTGTGGTGGTGCAGTAGTGGTCCTGTGTCGGTATAGTCGTAGCTTGGACAGCAGTATATTTTGTTTTTTTGTATTACTTGCTGTCTTGTTTATATATTTTTGTAGGCTACGTGTATTATGTTTTGTTCACGACACTAGATGCCGGTGATATGTTTGATACACTAACTTATGTATATAGTACCGTGAGACCAGTTCGTACAGGGTACGGTAACTAGAGCCCACGAGGTTATCAGAACAGTTAGTGTAAATATTTGAATATATGTTTTATATATTAGCTTCTGTCTGTGTATGTGTTATATTTGCGAAAAAATTATTTTACGTATTTAGGCTTGCTACGGGTTTCAGAGCTACCATTCCCATTCCCTAGCGCCGGTCTCGGCTCAATATTTTGGGTCGTGACAGAGTGCAACCTTATAAACAATACTAAATCCTACAAAATAAAGTTATGTCAATAATACAACCCGATCCTTTACAACATAATCGTCCTCAATTCACCACTATCATCACATAGTATTTGTCTAGCTACCTTTTGGTAAAAAATTCAAAACCATTTGGAATCCAACGACTTTATAAATACATTTATCTCTAAGTGACTCGCGAATTCGTTTCAAAACATATTTCTCAAAAACACTTTATCGATAAAATCCATTTTACATAATTATGCGCCAGGGTGATGACACCTCCCATCCCAAAAGATTTGCAACCAACTCTAATCATTTCTATGCACATGATGCATGTACTATTATGCATGAATCAATTATTAATTTCTCTTTTATTTAGTGAACATACTCAGTGCTCAATGCAATTTTCTATCCGTTACATTCAAAATGCATGTTCATGATATGTCTAGGACAATTACGTGATAAAAATATTTCAAATACTTTCACAAATTTTTCGTTTGAAATCAATTCCTCGATAAAACCTTTGCTAGACGTTACACTCTATGAGATGTGCAATCGCTAGCCTCAAAAAAATTTCCAAACTCCATACTTGCAATCTATCAAACCATACGATACTATTAAAACAATACCAACCAAAACCTCCACTAGATTCTTTTATGTAAAAATAAAATCCAAATTAACCTCTATTCAAACTAAAATTATACTTATTGGAAAACAATACATCACATACGTCTCAACAAAACTTACTATTAGTTTCGGTATCGAACCGTTCACCCTAATGTACACACCAGTTTATTACTACACCGATCTATCATCTCGGTCAAAATTCCAACCTCCTTTTTCAGGATAATCAAAAACAGGTAACTGTTCCAGATAGTCACCTTCCTCTTGTCCCTCGACATCATATTCCAAAAGACCTCGAACCACAAAACGATACATCGAACCAGACATTACCTAAACAAACAATAAACTAAAAACACAGGGGCTAAGCAAGGGTTTGACTCACAAATCAACACCAATCATCGAGGTTAAGCCAAAGCAATGCATAAAAGAAATTACCTCACGTGCTAGTCCGCATGACGAGACAAAACAACTCAACCAGCATAAATCAACCAAATATACGAGGCATACAATGCAAATCAATGACAAAGGATTACGAATTCTAAGAACCATAAATCATCCAAGCATGCCATTAAGTGCAATTAACCCAAGATATTTAATAAGGCAAAAACAAAGCATGCTACAACACACTCTGACTCGTCGTAACCAAGAATAACAAGTAGCATGCCGTCGATCAAAATACGCATTAAAACTCATTTCGAACTATAAAGTCAATCCCAAAAGTTTTCAAGTTCTAGTTGAGTCCCATGGTTAAAAGTCATTTTCCGGAAAACCTCTTTTATAAATCAAATGATTAAAATTCCCAAAGTATCTCAATTCAGTAAACATCGAGTTAGCTGAGTCATTACAACTACCATGCTCAACTCCCAAATTCTGGGTGACCCAAGCCAACCCAAAATAACCATTTACGAAATGTATTCAAAATGTTTGTAAATTCGAAAAAAAATATTTAAATAAAATCTCAATCTTTTCAAAAATAGGGGCTGATGTAGCCCAAATATCAATTCAAAAACTTAAGTGCGAAAACCTTTAATCGCAACAGCTGTTTTATAAACATCTAATCCAGCCAAACATATAATACCAAACATACGACCAACGACGCTTTAAACGTCGACATACCACAATACGATAAAAATAACCACAACAATATTAAATCTTCAATACAGTGACACATCTCATAAATAATATTATTTTGAAAACAATCGTTTGTCAATACTAAGCCAAACCTAAGAATCCGAATACGAGAAATTCATTTTACTGGCAAAATAACCAAAAATCACTTTTTAATGTATTATGACTAGACCGCTCATCTTGCTCTTGTGTCAAAACACCGAACAAATTAAAACAATTTTCTCAATAATAACCGTAAAACCAACATGTGGTGAAACAATGCATAGCCACAAAACATGCTTAAAGATTTAACACAAAAAATCCTTTGCAAGCAAACAAGGCAAACGCCTAACGTATCCTCATATGTGCCAACATATTTAGCAACCAACAAACATAAGACCGAAGCCAAAACCAAAATGTACTCACCAACAAGGCAAAAGCAATCCAATATGATCAAAATCATCTGAGGCAAAAAAGCCACAAATAATCACCCAAGAGAAAATAATTATCATAGCAAAGTATAACATCAGTTAAACATAAGACTGAAGCACGACATTTCTATAGGTACGGGCAGAAAGTTTAAAAATCAAACGGTAACGTTTCAAAAGACAAGACAAGAATCCTAATTCCGCAGAAGTTTCTATGGAATAATAGCACTTATCATGCTAAAACAAGTACCATACAACATGCAATAGGCCTTGGTTTTCATAACCAAAGCTCTGATACCAACTTTGTCACGACCCAATTTCATCAATCGTGACCGGCGCTAGGGTATTGGAGTGGTAGCTGCGAAACCCGTAGTTAACCTTGCGGATAAACATACAAACAAATAAATATTCAATTAACCTGCATAAAACCAATTCTCAGGGGCAACCGAGACTGCAACCTTAATCTAGCATTTATATTAACAATAAAAATAATAATGCTGGCTCAATTCTGAGACTCCAATAACATGACATATATGTAAATAATAATCAAATCAAAGTGTATACATGCCAACATTAAAATAATAACAGCTGGACCAATCCAACAGACACAAGTCTAGAATAAATAAGACATCAACTAACACTACTGCGGCGTAAGAGTTAAATAGTTTTGACCATTTTTTTTAAATAAAAACAAGAGCTCCAAAGGAACGTGAAAACTGGAGATCAATCAGGTGCGCTAAAGAATCATAAACCTGGAAAATGGGGAAACAACGGGGGTTAGATATACTGAGATGAGTTCATACTACCATTTACATTTATTAAGTGAAAACCGTTAAAAACAATAAAACCTTTTATACTTATATATAATCATTATGGAATAAGTATTAAATTTGTAATATCCCGTAAAATTTTAATTTTATTTTGTTAATTTCCGACGTGGTTCCGGATGTGTTTTGAGGGGTATTTGAAGTTTCGTAAATTGTTGTGGTTCGATTCATTTTTGGTTCGGTTTTAAAAAAAAAAAAAAGGATTTTCTTCTTGGGTTGTGGTTCAACCGAAGTGGTTGAACCACTTCTGGTTAACTCAGGTCTCAACCGAGACCTGAGGAAATTTTTGTGATTCTCGTTCGAGAATCCAAGGATTCTCGAACGAGAATCCAGTTGCAGGCCTGATCCCGTTCGGGACCAGGCCCTTTCTCGAACGGGATCAGGCCATTTAGGGCCATTCCCGTTCGTGATTGGTAGCAGCTTTTAGACCCCTTCGCCCAGCCCACTTCGTACTCATTTTCGACCCATCTCCTCTCGATATTTATAGTCGACTTCTAAACAGAAAACCTTCATCACTCTGCAAACAAACCCTAGCCGTTTTCCGCTTGTCATTTCGCTGAGTATCGAAGCTGTTATCGTCCTCCAAAGGTCGCTGTTCAGTAAGTTTTCTGTTTTCGTTAAATTTCAGTTTTCATTTTGAAACGCCTTTCGGTTTTCTGATTCGTTCTTGCTCGTTTCTAGATCGAAATCAAAACCGTTTGATCTCAGACGTTCTAGACTCATATACCTTCGATTCCCCACCTCGTTTTCGTTGAACGGTACGTGATCGACCTCGTTTCCATTCGCCGTACGGTTTCCGTTTTCTGTTTTGGCTTAACTGTTCTTGAATAATCATGTTGCTGCCGATCAATTCTTCATCTTGATTTTACATGATTAAGTTTTTAAGGTTTTGGTAGTTAATCCTTGCTTGAACTTGGCACCATTTTGAACCACGAATTCATCAAATTTTGATGTCGTTGTGATAAACCGTAGTCCCCGTAATATGATTTTGGTTCTTGTTTTTTTTAGCAAATGGATTAATACGGTTTGTGGGTTATGTGTGTATGATAGAAATCTTGATATGTGTTTAATGTTTAGCTTAATAGTAAGGGATTGAATGAGATTCTAGCCTTGGTCTTGGTTCATTCAAAAATGAAATAGGCGGCAGTAATGTAAATCATATGATTATGTTCTAATTTTGGAGAAGATGGTATAAAGACCACTTTAATCACCATTGGTTTTTGTTTGAAACTAGTAAGTCACTCAAGTTACTTTTGTTTGATAACAACTTGAATTTAGATTTGATTTATAATTATTAAGTCGAAAACAATAGCTATTTATAAATTTAGCTAATATAATTACTCGAGTAATTTTATTTAAATAAGAATATCAAATTGGCATAAAATTGGCTAAATTACAATTTAGCCCCTAAACTTATTTTATAATTTAATTAAGTGGATTTTTGGTTAATAACTTTATTGTTGGTTTTAATTATAAGAAAAGCAATAAATTGATTTCGGATATCAAATTGACTAAAGTACCATTTAGTCCCTACTTGGTTAAAATACAATTTGGTCCCTGAATTTTTATTTGATTTATTTAACTAAGTTTTTGGGGTTGTAACTTGGGTTACTTTGAATTGAAGTTATTGAGTTCCGCTTTTAAAATGATTTATTATTTTATGGAATTTTTTTATAAATATAAACTCGGGTTTATATTTGATAAACGTTTTGTATCGGGTTAGACTTGGGTCACCCGACAAGTGAGGTTAGCTTGGTAGTTATTGGTAACTCGGCTAACCCACTATTTGGAAATTATTTATTATTTAAAATTATTAAATAATATTTATAAATTGGATTTTAAGCGGGAACTCAATAGACTTATATTAATTGGGCTTTATTACTTTTTGGTTATATTTGTGTTACTTTGGATTGTTTATTTACTACGTGTTAATTGTGCTAGTCTTATGTGGTGTCTAGTACTCTTTAGAGTTAGGGTCTGATTTTAATAATTATTTTATTTGTCTAGACTCGTCTACTGTTCGTGCTTCAGAGGCGAATCAGAGTTAGTTGCTTGCCGGTATTTCACGTGGATTAGCAAGCAGTGAGTTTATATTTACTATTTACCGCTTTATTAAGTAAATTGTTATTTTAATATTAAATATATATACTGTACGTATATTTCGAACTGTTTTTATATTATGGCTCTTAGTTGGAACGTGCTACCTAATGGGCATCATTAGGACTGCGTGCGCACCGGTATTGATCTGGGTAAGGCATATATGGAAATGTGGTAACTCGGTGTGAGCATAGCTCTCGGGACCAGGTAGAGTAACTCGGTGTAGCTCAGCTCTCGGGACTCTGGTATAAGTGTGGTCAGTGGTAACTCGGTGTAGCTCAGCTCTCGGGAACAGACCTATTGGATTATGATTATTATTTAGAATTGTGGATTAGGGTTCCAACTATTATCTGTAATATCATTATTAAATGTTTTAAACGTTTTAAAGGTTTTCCACTTAATAAATGTAAATAGTGGTATGAACTCATCTCAGTATATCTGACCCCGTTGTTTTCCCAATTTTTTCCCAGGGTTATGATCTGAGAGAGTCTGGTGATCTCCGCATTTACTTTTCCTCGGAGGTTCCCTTTTATTTTAGTAAAACAGTGAAACTATTTTATTCTTAGACCGCAGTAGTAACTAGACGTCTTTGTTATTATTATATATTTTGTCGGATTGGTTCGACTGGTTATATTGCTTTGGCATGTTATATTATTTATATTGGTTATGATAAATCTATTTTAGACTCAGAATTGAATAAGCATGTTATATTAACTGTTGATTATTATAACTGCTAGTTTAGGCTGAAGTCTCGGTTGCCCCCGAGCATTGGTTTTCTGCAGGTTTATGCGTTTATGAATTAATTGAAAGGCTAGCTACGGGTTTCGGTACTACATTACCCATACCCTAGCGCCGGTCGCGATTCATGAAAATGGGTCGTGACAAAATTAATCCCAAAGTAGGTGAGACGCATCTCCATTAAATCCAAAGTAGGCCATAGATATAACTCTGCTGAATCCAAAGTAGACCAGATAATAATTTGCCGATATAAGTATAACAAGTGCACACAGTCTCGATGATGCCTATCGAGTAGCTCGTTCTAATCCAAATCCATGATGAATTCAAAACCATTTCAAAACTGCATATATAATATATAGATACAAAAATATATATACTTTACTTAATAAAGCGGTAAACGATAATATAAACTCATTGCTTGCAAATCCCCACAAAACTCGGCAAGCATTAAACCTGGTAAGACTCCGATGCACGAACAATCAACGAGTCTAAGAAAACATAAATTAGAATTAAAACATGTCCTAACTCTAGAGAAACCTAGACACTATATAGGACTAGCACAAACATCAACAAGCCAAGACATATACCAAACACAGAGCAATCGTACACGCTTAGTCAAATCCCAGAGTCAAGCAACATACAAGTTCAATTGAGTTCCCACCTTTTAAAACATGATATGGAAAACCATTTCAAATAACTTAGTTCAAATCATAAAACCAAGTTAAAACCAAAGTAGTGAGTCAGCCGAGCTATAACAACTATCAAGCATCTTCTCACAAATCGAGCGATCCAAGTCTAACCCAAACCAAAGTCCAACGAGAGTAAAACCAGAGTTTAATATTTGGAACATCATTTGATAAACCATGAAACTAGCATGCTAACAACAATCCAACATTAACCAACAATGTTAAACAGCTCAACTAACTTGTTTAAGCAACCAAAATCATTACATGGCAACAAGTTCAGCACTTAGCAAAAATCAGAAAAACAAGCCAACCTCAAAACAACAATGCCATGACACTTTAATAACTCCAATTCATCTCAAAAACTTAAACCAATTACATTTTCAGATTCAAAACCTCTAATCAAAACATGCCAATTGTTCATAATTATCAAGCCAATTAACAAACAATTTGATATGCTCAAACCAAACTAATCCAACTCTATAAATTTAATTTTTAATCACCAAACACATGCTAATTCAATCATTTACAGCCCTATAACAAATACAAACCAAAACAGTTTATATCATTGTATCATTCTACAACATCGTAACAAACAACAAATTGATACATGATTAACATGCACCTAAAACATGATTATAACAATCCTATCAACATAGATTCATTCCAAAACTTAATGGGCAGCCAATGAATCATACCAAAACAATGGTTCTATGACACAATCCACAACAATTCAAACAAAAACAAACACAACACAACACATGATATGAATCAAAGGCAAAAGAATGGATCAAAGATCTTGATAGATCAAATAGTAAAACAAACTCAGAGATGGGTTGGATTCAATGCTACAAATCGAATTGAATGGAAACCATAAGTCATAAATCGATTAAACCAAGAATTGAGATGGAATTACAATAATTAAATCATTGACCAAATGTTATGGACACCAATAATCAGAAGAAAATTGCCTAGGAATAGCTCAGAATGAGTTTAGGGTTTTAAAAATTGAATAGGTGGCTGTTTAAGTCGAGTAAAGTCTATTTAAGGCCTCCAAAGCGAACCAAACCGGTTCTATGGCCGGTTATGTACAGTAGAACCGGCTGTAGAACCGGTTTGCTCACTTAAACAAAAAAAAAGTGGACCGGACTTACGGCTTGTTCTACCCAGAAAGTCATGTTCATAGGTCCGGTTGACCTGAAATAGGGTCAAAACGACGATACGAACAGGCGAATGAAAGTTAATCCTCTTAGGTACAACATAATCAAAGGGCGGCCCGATCTAACAGTGAAATTGGGAGATACGGTTGTTTTACAATAGCATGGAAGATTTAGAAAACATGCGAACATTGTTTCGATAACAACCCGAAAATAAATCAAATCAATATCAAAAACTTAAATGCTCAAGGGATACACATAAGTCACTCAATACGACACAACGAAGGTACCACATATGCTAATCCCAACATATATCAATCTGAAAACAAGTCGGAATGACAATGAGAACATGTCGAAGCGAAAATACAACCAAAGTCCATCACAAACAAAACTTTAAACGGACAACCAACCACCAAAACAAGTTCGAAAACACGGGGTATTATACATATGAAACACTTTTCTTATATTTAATATTTAAATCCCATTAATTATTAATTCTCATAGATCGAGAGTGACATCTAGCAACATATCACGACCACCAAATAGAGATAAATGTTTTGATGCATTCTTCATGAACCAATGTTCATAGTTATCGTACACTCAAAATTCCCTTCATCTAAGATTCTAATCTCGACTAGTGTCATGGTTAAGTCAAACAATGTTTGTCTTGATCATATGACCTCATCTCTCAGTTTTTATTCTTAATAAATATGACTTCCACTAGAAACAACTTTCTATACAAGTCATATACACATACGCAGGTTTTATCATCCATCAAGAACAATTCGAGATAGTATATAATCTTTTCTGTGTTCATTCGGAGTGATGAATCCTCTCTAGGTTAAACCCCTATTTCCATATACAACTAACTAGAGTCAACACATCATGTGACCCTAGCTCATGAAAGATCTAGGGATAAGGAGTATCAAACTCTAATCACCTATATACAAGATAGTGCCACCGCAAGCCAAAGGACACATGTACAATTATAAACTAGATGACATTAATTTGACTTTGATGAAATACCATGTATAAGTCATCTAGCGTCACTTGTTCGAATCACTCAACATCTTGAGTGTCCACATGCTATTGTGATCCCCATCAAGTAGTATGAGACTCACTACTTCCTCTAATTAACAACTCTTTACTAATCAGGAGAATAAATAGAGGTGACGATCTTCCGGGATAATGCAATGTCCTTATTCGTAGGGCCGCATAGATCATGAACGGTTATTTAGATCACTTGTATAATAGCATCTTCCACTCATATTCTTAACACCTTAAAAATAGATTCTATCACAATTTGATGAGGATAATACTTAATAAATGAACACTTAGTTGATGAGACACTTAGTTCAAATAAAACATATATATCTACCATTGGGATTAGTTCTACAAATGTACACAATCAAATGGCCCTAGGGCACATACTACCAACAGATTAATGCATGTTTAGTCATTATATTTCAATTCCAGTACGTGTTAGAATGTTTTTTGTATGTATTGATGTGTTTTTAAGCTATTTTTGCATATTCTCGAAACCCAAAAAGTGTTCTCTTGACCCAGCTATAACCGCCACCGCCACTCACAGTGGCTCCGAGTTCTTCACTCCCCCCTTCCCCAAAATTGATTCCACATCCTTCCGGACCCGATCTGACCTTATTTTTGTGTTTCTGGCTCGTTTAAGCTCGGAATTGGGCCCCGTTTAAATCTTAATGTATTGTTTTAAATGTAGTTTTATAATACCTGTTGTAAAGGGCCTATCCTAAATTTGTAACCCGCTGAGCCAACCGGGCCCTAAAGCCCACAATCGATGAAACTAGAAACTTTCAGAAGGGATTCCAGGTTTGTTTGAACTCGAAATCGATGGCATCTTGAACCATTGTATCCGTATCGACGAGACTAAGAACTTCCATGTTCTTCTCAAGCTTCGTTTCTGACCACACTGACGGTAAAATCACATCGAGTGACAGACACTCCGGTTGACGAGGTTAAAAAGTATTTCTAACCTTTCATGTTTACCACCTGCCCATGTGAATGTTGAAACTATTTAAACGCTTTCCAAAAAGCATTCCAAATCCAAATATTAACAGGCTAAAGGGATAACCACGTTAAATTAGTAAGCAAATCAATCAAAACAGAAAATCAACTAGACATCTTAGGACTATCATGAAAAATGCAATTAGAGGTTGTATAGGTTATTCAAGATGACTTAAAATAAAATCAATCTCACTTAGACATCTGGTTATAGGTTTTATGCATGTAAATTAATCCAGACTAGCCATTAATCGACTACTTGGTAGAAACCGCTAAGTTTAGATGTATGCCTAGGGTAAGTGCAATTTGCTTCAAATGCCAGTCCAGATTGAGTCATATACGAGTCTATTTGTTTACCGCTTTTCCAGACATGTTCACTATCCATATTATATTATGTGTGCTGTTATTGTTTGTTGAGATGAGATAACCAAATATATTTGGTAAATAAACCAATAACTGATAAGCCAAGCACACGAGTCTTAGGGAGGCCGAACCCGGTCTTTTGGTCTTGCGTACGATGATCTTACCCATAAGCAATAAGGTCATCCAGGCGGTAGAAAAGGCCTTCCTAGCTGAAATAGGCGGCGACTCCATATTTTTTAAAATCCTTTTTAGAATAGAGGTCAACCATAAGCCTGGGTGAGTGGCCCCCGAACCCCGCTCCGCTCACAACTGTAGTCTAAGAGTCTAAATGTTTGACGATCTTTATTAAATAAAAGTAGACCTCCGAAGAAAATGAAAACAGAAGTCACTTAGAGCGCTCAAAATGTAAACCTGGAAAATGGAAAAATAACGGGGTCAAATATACAGAGACGATTTCCATTTATTAAGTGGAAAACCTATAAAAGCCTTTAAACACATTTTTATCATTACAGACAAGTATCAAAACCCTAAACCATAAATATAACTAATATCCAAGTATCGTGTCGGTGAGACGTATCTCCGAAACCAATCCCCGACCGTCACTCAATATAAGAATAATATTGTGTGAGTCCCATGAGACGAATCTACCATTGGATCCCTCACTAAAGGCGAGACATATCTCCAACCATAACCATAAATACCAATATCTTACCGGTGCGCATGCACTCTCCATGATGCCCATTGAGTAGCCCGTTCCAACCAAATCCATAATGATTCAAAAACAGTTCGAAAATATGTGTATATATTATATATAAAAAATATACAATTTACTTAATAAAGAGGGAAATAGTAAATATAAACTCACTGCTTGCGTATCCCCAAGAAAAGCCTAGCAAGCAACTAAATCTGGTTTGACTCTAATGCACAAGCAGTCGACGCGTCTAAGAACAAAGCATAAATAAATAATAAAATCAACCCCTAACTCTGGAGAATACTAGACATCGCATAGGACTAGCACGATCATCAAACAAGCCAAAGCATAAACCAAACATAGAGTTATCACATATACTCAGTAAAATGCCAAAGTTAATATCAGGGGGTGTTTGATAACCCAACTTATTACTTAATTTAATATATTAAGCACTTAACTGGTTTAAGTTGGTTTGATAACCCAAAATAGGACAACTTAAATTATTCAATTAAGTCAAAAGTTACTTAAAATAAAAAGTTAAAAAATCTGACTTAAAATATTGACTGAACACGCTCAGTTGAAGAGTTTTAATTTTTTTTACTTCAATAGACTATTGTATCCTCATTGTTATTAGATTATTACTAATAAATTGACCACTTTCACGTATCAAACTTCAAACCCTACCTTTTACTTCTACATCATGAAATTGCAATAGGTGTTAATCATTATCAAATTTGTTCTTGGTAAAGTTATTCAAGATTAATCGTGCGATTCTTTTTGATATCACTGCAACTTTCATAAAGGTATGTCTAATCATGTTTTAATTTAAATTATCATGTCTTTTTTGATTCTTTGGTTTGTTGTCGACGATTGAACTGTTGATTACAAGTTTTTGCTGAGATAATTATTTGACTATGTTAGCTTTCCGTTTTGTTGATTATTCTATACTATAATTTTGATTTTTCTGTTGGTATTTATGGGTTGATTTATGCAAAAGTCTTCCGTTAACGTTAGCTAATTAAATTACTGGTTGCTCAACATATTAGGTTAACCAGAATTTCACTTGTAAATTTATATAAGCATTAATGTGAATCATAAGAGTGCCTTTGATCATCGATCGACGTAACAAGTGAACAAACTTATACATCCAATTTAAGGGGCTGTTATGAATTGTCCAGTTCATTAAAAAGCTTTGTCTATTAATAGAAATTATGTAAAATACTTTTAATACATTAAACAAATATATCACTTGTTCGGTTTAACTGGTGATGATCTTTAATCTCATATATTGTTGTGGTAATTTTGTTGAGTCATAAATTGCAGATTTTTATTTTGAACGTTGATAGTTATGTTATTGCTAATTATTTTATATATAGGAATGATGTCTGATGACTGTACTAGAGCCAATTGGAAGGATCCTACATTAGTTAAAAAAAATTTAGATTTATGTATTGAACAAGTGAATGAAGCTGGAAAATTGGGGAGTTGTTTAAAAAAAGATTCTTGAATGAAAATTTTAAAACAATTTGAAGAGAAGAGGAATCTTAAGTTAAATAAAAAACAAATGAAAAATCAGTGGAACTACTTAAAGCATAAGTATACTATATGGTCGAATATAGTTGGAAAAAGCGGACATGGATTCGATCCTGTAACAAATACAGTCAATTGAAGTTCTGAAGAATTGGATGAATACATAAAGGTGCTAGCTATTTATTTTAATTAGTAATTTGGATATTCTTAAAATGTTAAAATAACTACACAAATATTTAACATTAATTTCATTATGTCACAGAGAATTCCAGATGCAAAACAATTTCGATATACTGGATTACAATTTGCAGATGAGATGAAATCATTATTTGATGGTATAACAGCAACTGGAAAAGATGGTTGGGGTCCTTCTAAAGGACCTATGCCAGAAACTGTGAATTTAGATGATACAGAATCTCCATTTGCCAATAAACACACACCAGTGAATTTAGAATCACCTATTGTTGTTGATCTTGATTCAACCAGTTCAGCTGCTGTTCTTAAAAAGAAACATGGAAAGCGTCATAAAAAAAAGTTGATGACATTGATGATCAACTAATGGCGGTTCTAAAAACTCTTGGAGAATCTGATGGACCTACTATAGAAGAGTGCAATATAAAATTGGATAAGATTATTACATTGACAGGAGATGATCCTTTATATATAATTGCATGTAGTATCTTTTGTGAAAGTAAGGCATGTCGAGAGCAATGGCTAGTTCTTTCCAAGAAATCTGAAGATGTTAGAATTAACTGGATTAAAATAATCGCTAAGAAATTAGGATTCCTTTGAATGTTTAGCAATTAGAATTAAAATAATTCCCTGTAGTATCTTTTCCTTTGAATATTTCGTTTTGTTCCTTTTCTTTTTTAGAATTTAAATTTCAGTGTTGATTTATAGGGTTTACAACACCAATATTACTATTTAAATTGGTTGTGTATTTATTCATATGAATTGTGGTAATGGTTTGAATGTTTTTGTTTATTATTTTATTAATGCTTTTTTTTTGTTTTGAACTATTTGACAGCATGTTAACCTATAGACAATTTTTTTTTAAAAGTGCTTGCAACGCTTCTTATATATAAAAAGCTTGCAAGGCGTCGTATTGGAAGAAGACCTGACACAAACTCTTATGTAAGTGGAAATAAATATGTACAAGAAATATTGGATGGAAATGATGCACATTCTTTGGAAATGTTAAGAATGAAAAAAGAAGCATTTTTAGCATTATGTGACCATTTCAAAGCAAAAAGATGGTTACAAAACAGCTGCTATATTTCAGTAGAGGAAAAAATTGCAATATTTTTGTTCACTCTCAGTCAGAACCATTGAAATCGCGCCATTAAACGGAGATTCAACCATTCAACTCAGACAATACATATTTATTTTCATGAAGTTTTACGTGCAATGCTACGGTTTGCTAAAGAAATGGTGGTGCCTACTACTTTTAATCCAGACTTGAACCAAGTTACATATCATCAACGACTTTGGAGAATTTTCAAGGTAATATAATATAAAATTAATTGAAGGTTCTTGGTAAAGTTTATTTACCAAAAAAATAGCAATTATTTCTTTTGAAAGGGTGCTGCCGGCGCACTTGATGGGACACTTGTTCGTGATTCTATACCGCTTGCTCAACAAACTCCATATCGAGGTAGAGGGAGAGGAGATTGCTATCAAAATGTGCTTGCTATTTGTGATTTTGACATGATTTTGACATTTGTTTGGGCTGGATGGGAAGGAGTAGCACATGACTCACGAGTATTAACAGAAACTATGCGAGATCCAAGTAACAATTTTCCTTTTCCTCCACATGGTAATATATTTAATTATTTATTTTAGAATTATTTAAACTATATTTCAAATAATAATAATTTTTTTATTGTGTAGATAAATATTATTTATGTGATGCTGCATATCCAAATACTAGAGGATTTATGGCTCCTTACCGTAACACACGATATTGGTTATCAGATTTTCGAAATGATCGTCGCGCTAGAACAAAGGAAGAAATGTTTAACCATGGTCATCCTAAATTAAGAAATGTCGTCGAACGATCTTTTGGAGTTTTAAAAGCATGATTTCCTATTTTGAAGATAATGCCGTCTTATCCATTTACAGTGCAGAGAAATATTGTTATAGCCTGTGTTTCTGTGCATAACTATCTTCGCAGGATGAATATTATGGATGATTATTTTGAACGATTTGATAGAGATGAGGTAATTTTTCAAGGAACGAACAACAACGTAATGCAAGAAGGTACACAAAGGCAAGAAGATCAACTATTTATGGTAAATTTAAGAAATCAAATTGCAAATGAGATGATGAATAGGAGAGTTTAGATATTTATTTTAAAAATAATATTGGTCATTGTATTTAACTTTCTACGTTAATAATTCGTAGCTGAAATTTATAATAATCTTTTTGAAATTTTATTTATGGTAAATATTGTTCACATATTTTTTATTTATATATTTAAAAGTTAAAATAGTTTAGAATATCTATTTGATAGTTGAAATTTAAAATAATAATGCTATAAAGTCAAATAGGTAAAATCAATAATTTTATACTTTTTAAACAGTTAAAGTTGTCAAACGGACGTATTTAATTCAGCACTTAAAAAATTCAGTGATTATTATATTCAGCACTTAAAATTCAGCACTTAATTTTCAATACTTAATTTTCAGTTTTATCAAACGCCACCTCAGTCAAGTCTTATTGAGTTCCAACTTTGAAAACATAATCCGAAAAATGTCACGACTCAAAATCTCAGGTCACGACCGACTGTAGGGAATGAGAGTGGTAGCTCTGAAACCTTAGCAAGCCTAAAACCACTATAAACTTTTTGCTAACAAACCAAAAACATGATCATAAACATATATTATCCATTCCATCAAATACGATATAAACCAGTCCAAACTTGGCTACTAGTATCAAACACCAACAGTTATACAAAGCGTAGTTCAAAATAATACATATATACGATTGTATCAAATATCAGAGTAAAAGTGATACAACAAAAACCGTTTGACAAAGACAATATACACAAGTAGGACTCCACTAATGCAGCTCTATAGATTGAAACCTTCTTTCTATACATACTTCAAAATACAGACTTCTAGAACAAGAATAAAAGTCAATCACGTCAAAAGACTATTTACCTGAATATGGTTATATCAACGGGGTCAGTAAATACTGAGTGAGTTCACATAGTTTACAAGTGAGTATTACTATAACAATCAAAGTAATGCCATAAACAATTTATTCATATGCATCCAAATACAAATTCTGATTGAAACCCTAATCCTTGATTTATATCAAATCTCATCCAAACAGAATCCTTCTTCAGAGGAAATAATTAACTTATTCTTGATGGTTTGGTCCCGAGATAGTTCAACCGAGTTAATTGGTACTATGTGGTACAGTCCCGAGATAATTCAACTGAGTTAACTGGTACCATTTCTCAAATCCAACGATCCGGATAAGTCCCATGATAGTTCCACCGAGTTAACTCATTAGATACAGGTCCCGAGATAATTTCACCGAGTTAACCTCATATCTAACAAACGAGAAAGATATCTTCAAACTCCTTGCACAAACAAAGTAGTGTAGAGCTCTAAACTTAACTAGTGATCACACGGTTCCTATTGCCGCCCAATAGGAAAGCACGTTTTGTTGGATCTATACTGGTATCAAAATAATGATGTATGCATTTCATACAAAGCATTTACGATTATAAATAATATTATGCAATTTGTTTAAAATATTTTGCATTAATAAAGCAATGCACTTTCAATACATCAAAAGTAAACATATATAAACTCACTGCATACTATCCAAAAACATTGATCGAACAACACCCGTCACGCTCCCCGAAGTCCTTTTCCGGTAGCTGGCTGCCTTGCCGGATCTAGGAAGGATTCAAAATATAACTTACATTTGAATCCTATCTAGAGACAACTCTAGATTCAAAATATAAACGATAAACTGCTAAGTCTAACTCTTCGAACTAGACTCATATCGTTCTCAACAAACTTACAAAACCCTAATCTTCTCTTCTGTCACAATCCAAATTATTGAGCCATGACCGGCGCTAGGGAATGAGAGTGGTAGCTCCAAAACCTGTAGCAAGCCAAGAATTCACAATAATTTTTTTGCAATTAAAATATATAAAACGTTTTCAGAAAAGTTCTTTAGATAAATAATTATAGGTATTAAAATATCATATTTCTTATCTGAAACGTTTGCAAAACGATTCGTAGAAACCAGGGTCTTACAAAGAGATATCCCATATCCAACTCTGCCCTGTTTCTAGTCAAAAATATCATTTGTAGATCAAAGGTCTACTCATATACTGACACCTATGGACTACTGCAGCTCTATATGAATTCGTACTTTGTGCAAGCCAATCGACTTCTGTCCCAAAGGGATTAGTTTGTTTGATCAGACTCCAGTCACCTGGAAGAATGAAAAATGAGGGGTCAGTATTTGGGAAAATACTGAGTGAGCTTGCAAATTAATATCGGTATTATAAAAACATAACATCGCATGCTCAAATCGTAAATATAATCAATATATGGTGTAAGAAAATAATATAATATTCTCAAGCGATAGATCCGATCGAAACCCGAAACTTGAACTCCTAGCCTTTGTACTCATATCATTTTCATATCGAATCATTTCATATCCAATGGTCCGTCCCTGGGATAACTCAACCGCGTTAGCCGAGACCAACCTCTTAATCACAAGTTGTGGGCCCCGGGATATCTCAACCGAGTTCAACCCACTAGATACGGGGCTCAGGTTACCCCAACCGAGTTCACTCTCGTATCTGCATTCATATTCCAACTTTCACATTCCACTAGATACGAGGCTCCGGTTACCTCAACCGAGTTCACTCTCATATCTGCATTCATATTCCAACTTCCATATTTATCACAAATCACATATCGTTTTCATATTCTCGACAACAATCTAGACACACTAGACTGACTCAAATACTGGTGATCACACAGCCTATTGACACCCAATAGGTAATTGTTTTCTTCGGATCGTATACCAGATTCATATAATCAAAACAATATATCATACATGCAAATAATATAAATGCGATGTATTTCATAATAACATTCATAATATATGAAAATAGTTTTTTATAAATAATACGCGAAAGTAAAATGCAACTCACTGAAACCGCTATCCAAAACCGCATTATCATAATTCCACGAACGAACGTTCCATGCGTCGCTTGATCCATTAGCTACTCCAGCTCGTCAATTTAATAGCTCGTCGATACACCCATTTCCTATTCAAATCATACGTACGTTTAATTCATAAACGTAAACTTAGTATCAAAACCCTAAGTTATAAACTTAGGTTAACACGATTTTATTCCAAATACGACTCTTAACTTGATAAACTCTTAATCGTATTCTTATACTTAGTCGAGATACTTAATATACTCCTTTTTATCGATTTCCAACTATAGGTTTTATACATATCGAAACCTTAGTCGTACACGTCGTGTTCTATATCCAAATTTTATATTTTCGGAGACCGTACTTCAATATCAAGTTGAAACGCATCATACGGGTCTCAGGATGGCATTCCCGAGGCAAAACAAGCTTGGCACGTTGTGCCAAGTTTTCCGCACATCGTGAGGACCCTCCTCACGTCGTGAGGGCTCCTCTCACGTCGTGAGAGATGTTCTCACGTCGTGAGAGACACTCTCACTTCGTGAGATGCTAAAAAACAACCCTTATTTCCAATTCCGACGTGGTTCGGACATTTACGCACATACCTAACTCCATATTATGATCCAAATCATTAAAACGCATGAACTAAACTTTAAACGAACAAATTACGTGAATTCAATACGTTTTCACCAAACCCTAACCCTAGGCAGCAACTAAACCCTATTTACAGAAACCAAGAACTTATTCTTACCATGACTTAACTCTATAGGATGATAGACAATCCTCTCCTCTTTCCAACGCAACGCGAATCGCTCAATTCCGAGTCCGAACGAAGAAATTACGCCAACTGCAAGTCCGCTCGCGTCGTGAGATTAAGTCTCACGTCGTGAGACACTTATCAACAGCCCCAAACATCATCTCGACTTACTTCCGACACCCCAAACTCACCCCGACATGCTTTTACATCAATACATCACAAAATTCAACTCAATAATCATCAAAAACGTCAAAAACAACGTAGTTATGATTGATTCGATTCAATCAAAACGTAACAGCCCTTAAACCTTCAATTTCAGGAAAGAAAACAGCAATATTGCCATGATTTGAAGCATGAAGTTGGTAGAGAATTGAATCCTCGTTCCAACGGCGAAAGAATCGCTCGATTCCGTCGAGAAACGGCGAAATGGCGGCGGATCGAAGTGATCGTCGTTTCCTTCTCTTTGTTCATCATTTGGATCTTCTGATCCTTTCCTTATTCTTAAGGAATTGTATATATATATATATATATATATATATATATATATATATATATATATATATATATATATATCTTGGTAAGAGTACGTTTTGAACCTTCATTTTTTTGTTTAAACCATTTCTCTTTTAAACTTTATATTTTAACCAAACGGTTAACTATCCACTTTAACTCAATTACATACGTATTATTTATATCCAAATAAATAATACTAACCCAAAATTATTATTTTTAATCTTCTAATTGTTATTCTCGAGGCTTAATTGGATAATATACACTTTGATCCTTGAACTTCTCAAAAGTTGCAATTTAGTCCAAAACTTATCCGCGTCCAAATTTTAAACAGTCTCCGATTGACTCGAAACTTCTACCATAGATACTACAAGATATTTCGCAGACTTTGGCGAAATAAGTATCAACTCGGGATTGATATTTTATTTTATATTAATTTTTCTCGATTATCTTTTAATCCCGACAATTCTGTTTAATGGAAACTATTCCAAATTTCCTACATTATTATACTAAATCCACTTTTATCGAAAATTATAGCACGTGGCACGATATAATTTATTTTAAATATTCGGGGTATTACATTCTTCCCCCCTTATAAAAATTTGTCCTCGAATTTTCATATACTCTTCTTACTTATGTTAATCCTTTGACATGTTTTTAACTTGATTCTTATTAATGAGTACTCCGTATTCATTTTACGAGGCTTGTCGGCACGTGGAATTATCATTCCAGTTCTGTACTTCTTGTACATTAACGTGAACTGTCATTGACGACCTTCATGTCATTGTCTTCTTCTATAGAGGCTTCAGTGGTATTCTTATGTACTATGACTTGTCACGTCTGAACTCTTCTCTTTTATCTTGTATACCCAATTTTTTGTCTGTCCTTTGTCTGATATTCAATACTATGAACTCTTGTCCTTATAACTGAACTTTCAGTTAATTACTGATATCCAATAGTAGTTCGTTCTAGTGATACTTTATCACGAGGTACGATAATCCTCGTCATTAGGTTTTTCTCACTTGTCGTCGAATGATGTAGATAATTCATTAGCTCGTATTTCACTACTCACGTAATCTCTTTCATAAGGCTGGTGTCAGACCGTTCGACTTGTAGTCGTCGTGATGTTAGGAACTTAATCCACTATCCATTATCCTCTTATGTCTTGTCGTTTCACTTTTCGTACTAAAACTCCTTCTTTTATTATCGTCGTTCATCGACGCTTATCCATGAGATGAATTACGATGACGAATCCTTATAAAGTTTATGCTTTTTCACTCGATCTTTTTTCTTGCGTTTTTGCACCTCATATACTCCTTTATTTGTTGTATATTCGTTTACTTACTTCCTTCTCCTTAAATGTGATGCACTATACTTTAAACTCCTTGTCTCTTCTTACTTTACCTCTATTTATTTCATCTTTCATTCTTTATAATCTTGGATAATTGTCTTTGTTATCCCGTCCTTTACTTTCCCTTATGATCATTGCTAACATCTTTTAAAGATTGTTAGTTTTGCACTGCATTCCTTTACACCATAGTTGCCCGTACATCAATGCTTGATGTCTATAGGAAAGAGATACTTAATCTCTTTGTGAACCTTCTTGGTTCTCTCGTAGCTGTTCCATATACGATCTTCGTACTAGTGGGACAACAATTGTTTTCGTGTTGGATTTTACTCCCGATTTATTCGATGCACCTCGTTTACTCATTTCCAATGAGGATTCTTGATTCTTTCAACTTTTGTCGTCGTGTGTTGCCTTTGGTAGTGTCGTCAATGTCACCATCATCATTTATTACGTATATCTTCCATCGATCTTCTAATTCGTTAATCCATTATTTTATCTATCCAAATTGGTCTCTGTATCCTTGCGGAGATCCCTGCCTATTCTTATAGCAAGCGTAACCATTCTTTGCAATCTTTGCGGTATATTGATCCTTGTGATCACTTATCACATTCGAATCCTTATTTCCACATTTGGAACTTTACAACCTTTTTACATAAATCTCCACTTGATGTTACTTTCTCCTCTTGTTTATTTTCTCATTATTCGCCTCGTCGTGATCCATCTTTTGGAACTTCAATATTTAACTTTAGTATTAACCCTTAGGTTATACTTAGCGTCCATCTTCTGATTCTCCTTTTTATCTCATTTCATCTATGCTCTTCTTTCCTTTGTGGTCTTCTTGGCATTGTTCACCTTTCAATTTTCAAGGATGCTTTTAGCATTCATCGTCATAATTTACTATTCTTTATCTATTCTCCCTTTCAATATCGCATCTTAATTTGACTCTTGACTTTCAAACTATCATATTGCTACCACATGGTTTTAGGTTCACTTATCCTTACCATTCACATTCTTGCTGTTTCCAAATTCATGCTCTTATCGTGCTTCTCGATCCTCTTCTATCGCATTCTTTGCATTCCTCTTCATCGCATCTTGCACATCGTGTAGTTCTTCTTTTCACATCCACAACATCGATCATTAATAGGAAGTTGTAACCTACTTCGTCTGAATTTCTCGACGTGCGGTATCCTCGATCACGTGCATATCGTCTTATTGTGTTCTCACTGACATCTTTACTGTCAGTGAAGCCGACTATATACTTATATCATCTTCATCCCTTTGAATTTCTATGTGTCCACGACCACATAGAGTTCAATTCATCTACTATTCTTGTTAATTCTCTATGTGACTTTCTCTTTCCTCTCCTCGATCACTCCAATCGAGCTTCACGCGACATACGCAGGTTATTTAAACTTTCTCTATATCAATTTCCTTAGCTGACTTCCTTACATCCATTGTCTATATCTTGGGTTCTTATACCTCCTTTAACATGAATACCTTCTTGTAGGTATTTATCTCTTATCTTTATGTCGATCTATCCGATATTACTTTCTTGAGTGTGGTTCAATTCTAATATTGAGTTTCTTCTTCACATTTCTTTCACGTATCTCGATGCACGAAGTTCCAATCATATATCGAATAAGTTTGATGTTATATAATACATCTTAGCCATTCACATAGATCGCACTATGCGTTTTACTCCATCCAACTTGAAATTTGAGATCCTACACTCCACCTACCTGCATCACATTTAGTCCTTCCATGGTGTACTGATCCGCTTCATAATCACAACTTGGTGTTGAAGGATCAAACTCCTAATTCACTTATGGCAATAATAGTCATGTATCTCTTGATCTTGCTTATCGTACACTTCAAACTACTCAATTTCCATGCGGATCTAGTGTTAACTATACTTAGTTAATCCAATTCCATACTTCGTTCTTCATATTCCGGTCGCCCGTCCATTTAGCTGGTCGCTTCTATCCATACATATCCATCATAGATACTCTTATTAAAACTACTTCAAGTTCTTGGTTTGACGATCGTAACTGTCAAGACCCAATTTCATGGATCGCGACCGGCACTAGGGTATGGGTATGGTTGTACCAAAACCCGTAGCAAGCCTTGCGGAAAACAACCAATCATATAAACCTACAGAAAATCCAATGCTCGGGGGAAACTGAGACTCCAACTTAAACAAACAGTCTATATAATAATATTTCCATTAAATAATAAATAACCAGAGTTAAGCAATTTGATATGCCGAAGCATAAAATAAGCAAGTCAGACCCAATCCGACAACAACTAAAATAATACAGACTTCTAGTTTACTACTGCGGTCTAAGAATAAAATCAGTTTGACATTTTATTAAAATAAAATAAACCTCCGAGAAATAAAGAATCGGAGATCAGCAGACTCGCTCAAAATCATTAACCTGGAAAATTTGGGAAAACAACAGGGTCAGATATACTGTGATGAGTTCGCAGTACTTTTTACATTTATTAAGTTTAAAACCCTTAAATCAAAACATTTTATACTAATATAATATGATTATGGAAAACAGTATTGAAATGATCCCAACGTAAGTATGACATAGCATACTGATAAACCCAGAGTGGACGGGAACATATCCTCGTCATATACCAGCGTAAGCAAGACATTAGTCTGCCGATCCCAGAGTACTTACCGGTGCACACAGTCTGGATACAAAGCCTATCGAGCAGCTCGTTTCAATACAGATCCATAATCCGTAAAAAACAGTTCAAAAGTATTTATAACATTAAAATATGAAGCGGTACTTAATAAAGCGGTAAATAGCACTACAAACTCACTGCTTGCTTATCCACGTGAATCTTGGCAAACAGCTAATCATGCGTAGACTCCGAAGCACGAACAGTCGACGGGTCTAAAACAATATATAAGTTAATATCCGAACAACCCCTAACTTTAAGATTACTAGGCACCACATAGGACTAGCACAATACCGGGTCAAGCATAAACGTAGCCAGAATAGAATGAACAATTAATCATGTAATAACCCGAGCCAAAAATGAACATCGAGTAACACAATACTCAAATAAATAAATAAATAAATAAGCCAAGTCTATTGGGTTCCCGTTTTAAAATTCGTTCCGAAAAATATTATTTAAATAATATTTAAATAATAACTTAAATCCATTTCCTCAAATATTAGGTTAGCCGAGCTACCAATAACTACCAAGCTACCTCACATGTCGGGTGACCCAAGTCTAACCCGACCCAAAATATTTTATCAAAAATATAATTCAGAATCTATAATTTCCAAAAATAACTTTGATAAAATAAATATATTTATATCTAATTATAAACCATAGTTTATACTTATAGAATCAACTTTGATAAATTAATAATCAAAATTTAAAACGGAACTCAATAACTTAAAATTTAAGTAACCCAAGTTACAACCCAACACTTAACTAAAATAAGTTAAAAAAAATTAAAAGCTAAATTATAATTTAGCCAAATTGGGACGCTAAGTCAATAATTCCAAAACAATAATTACCCGAGTAATTATAAGATTATAGGTTATAAATATAAATATCGTTTTTAAATTTAAATTATAAAAAATGATATAATCAAAATTTCTAACAAACATTATTTTTGTATTTTAAAATAATGTTAACAGTACCAATTTAGAAATTTAAACGATATCAAAAAGTATGGTTTCAATTGGTATTTAACCAATTTAATAAACTTTGATTAATAAATCAATCATTAATCCTATGACAAAAATAAAATAATAGTTGCCCAAAACAATAAAGACATAGTCCAGGATAATTGAACCAATCACCAAAATGGCCACACATAATTGAAATCACCATCCTCGCCAAAGCCAACTAATTAATAAGAATGCAAATGGCCAAAAGAACAAATCCATTCTCAGAGTAAACAACAATAATCATCAATTAAAATTAAGAAATACATGGCTATCAACCATGAACAGGGACTACAATTCAACAATTTAAACAATATACAAACTTCCCGCCAAGGACAATCCTTCATGAACATGATTCCAATACTGAAAGCAGCAAGTACAATCCTCCAAATCTCACAATTTCATTACTAAACTCAAACAATACTTAATTAATGAAAACATGTATTATCAATGTTATTAAATAAGATGATGGCAACCAAGAACCATGCATGTACAGAAGCCTTAACAATGGCAGGGTTCGACAAATCCAAATCAAAACCGAGCCACATTAATTAGGTCTAAACAACAAGGAGATTCAAGGTATAGCAATCATCAACTAACATGAACAAACAACAGTAATCATTGCCTAAAAACAGCGGCAGAACATGAATCACAAGGCGATGAACCGACGACACAAAAACGAAAGGATTCATACGTACCAAATTCGATTCCAACACATAGGGATTAACGAGGGAGTCAAGTATAGATGAATGATCGAAGAGAATCTTAGATTATAGCTAAAACAAACAAGATATGAATCAAGAACGAGATAATCGATATCGAAACGAATCAATCAAAGTAATGATAGAAACTTACCTAACTGAATCGCCAAGAAGAGGAATGAAGATTGTAATAAGGATTTCTGAGATTAGTTTAGGATAATGAGTCGGCTAGGGTTTTGTCTAATAATTAGGGTTTCAACTAATGAAAAAAGAAGAAGGAAAAGGGATGAAAGAAGTGCAGCACGCTGCTATTGAAAAATAAGAACAAGAGTAGGCTAAATGTGCATGGGCATCATGATATTCATGGGCCAAAATTATGAACTTAATAGTTCATAAACACTTGTATAGAAACAAGGTGCATGGGCCAAAATCAAAGAAAAAATTGATCAACAGAAACATGGGCCAACCAATTAATTTATTCAAACCACGAAACGAACCATGAACTCGAAGCGACTCCAAATTGTAATCGAAAACTCATCGGAAAAAAACACCGAAAAATTACGGGGTATTACATTCTCTCCAACTTATTAAAAATTCGTCCTCGAATTTACCACAAAACCACAATAATAAAAATCACTTACAACACGTATAAAATCACGTGTAACCCAAAAACAAACGGAGCAACGCGTACCCAACGGAACGAAAGAAACAACTACGCATAACACTTTCTGATTCCAAAAATCACTTACGACAAGGTGACAACTCAACGAAATAAAAACCGCATAAATCAATTTAAGCAAAACAAAGTTGCAGTCTCAAAAAGATTAAACCAATCTCTTACCCAAAGGTAATACTACCACAATGACAACTGAGGAGAGGCAAATGGAATGAAACATAATTTAGCCGAAAAAAACATTGAAAATATATGGGTGTGTCACATTCGCCCCAACCAAGAGGAATACGACCTCAAATTTAAAACTGATTTGAAACTCGAAAGATCACAAGACGCATTCGCAAAAATTTCTGAGTTCAACAATCTGGTACCTCAAACGAATCTCTAATCACCACGTGAGAATGAATTAAAAATTTATTTTTCAATCGCGAAATAACCAATACGCTGTACGAGGAAGAATATTTCAAAAAAAACTAGCTCCAGTCTCCAAGACTACCAAGTAACACCACAAGTGTAGGAACAATCTTAAAATTCAAATCATAATCTTACTAAGCCAAATTCCAATACTACAAACTTAAACATACATACGCTCTCAGTGGAAATAATCTTACATTGCTTAACGCCTACGCACTATATCACTTATAGTGATCACAACACCAAACACCTCATATGAGAAAATACTTAACAACAATTCAAAATGTCATCGTGATCAAATACTCTCTCATAAAATAACGGTTGAAAACTAACACCATTAAAATCATCTCGGTTCCACCAACTAAGATCAACTCGATAGTACCATTAACGTTTCGAATCCAGTCGTAAGAAGCACACCAATTTCTAAGAAATAGATAATTTAAACTCCTGACAAAAAAAAAAATTTCATCCTCAATTTTTTTTTCCGATCACTATAACCTCGAATCCTACAGAAGATCATATAGATCAACTCATAATTTAATCAGATTATTGGTTATGCTCAAAACAAAATTTTTCTTAGAAAAACGCTTTCCGTAAACAAATATATAGTAACACTGTCTGCCTTTAATTTGAAATCACTAGCACTTCAAGTTTAATTTCATTTTCAATTAAATAATTAACCGGTTGAAAAATCTTCTAGTTTTTTTTAAACGAATCAACATAATAAAGAACTCTCAATTTGAAATTACCACGGAACTTTACTTTCAAAATAAATTCACGATTTTTCTAAAATCGTTCATTTAGAAAAATTTAAACTTCATTTTTAAGTCAAAACTGACAGAGTTTCATCACTTCTCAAAAATTAAGATTTCCCAAATAATAATTCCTTTATTTACGACAAATTTACATATCGGTATCAAAATCTTTTTACACAGAAATCGAATCTGTAAAAACAAAATTCCTTTTAAGTCTTTCAGTGTAAATAAACACGCAGAGCATAACCAATTTCCTTAAATTAAAAATCCTCAAATTATATACTCTAAGCTGACACAATCCTTTAATCTGAACTCAAAATTTTTCCGCACTTACCACAACTAAACCTCGAATACAACCTTATAACCATAGCTCCTATTTACCAAACACTAATACTCCAACAATATAGAATAAATCCTTACAATGAAATTTCTCTTAACTCACCATCGTCATCACAGAGTATTTGTCTCGTTTCCAACCAAATAAAAATTTCAAAACCGTTTAAAATTTAATAACCTTTTAAACATTATTTTAACAATGTAACTCGCGAGTTTATAACAAAACATTTTTCTTGAAAAGTCCCACTGATAAAATTTATTTTACATAATTGTGCGACAGGGTGATGACAGCTCTCATCCCCAAAGAGTTGCATTCAATTCTAATAATTTAATGCCATGATGAATGTTCTACATGCATGTATCAGTTATTTATTTCTCTTTTAATTAGTGATCATGCTCAATGCTCAATGCAGTTTCCTATTCGTGGCATTTCAAAATGCATGTTCATGACAAGTCTGGGCACAATTATGTGATAAAAACATTTCAATTACTTTAACAAGTTAACATTTGAAATCAATTTTTCTTCAAAACATTTTCTAAGCCTTACACTCTGTGAGACGTGCACTCGTCCATCTTGACATATTTGCCCATCTCCATTGTCCTAGTCCACCAATTGGAATTGTCAATAATGAATTCTCCTACATCAACAAGGAAACCAAAATTTTCCTACAATCGCCGCTGTTTTACCGTTTTCTGGAAATTTCTGTTTTAAGTTTAATCGACCTCTCTGAAATTTAATTCGTTTGGCAGCCGTTTGGAGGTCGAATCAATTCCGTTTGTTTCCCGTGGAAGTAGACTCATGCCTCTATGTTTCTACACCTTTTGTTCGTCAAACGGTACGTAAAACGAACCCGTAGCAATCGATGCCGTTTCATCGATTTACATGATATAAAATGTGGGAAGTAATATGGTTACTGCCGACGTCAAATTTCTTTTTAGACTGGTGTTGAAGGATCAAACTCCTAATTCACTAATAATAGTCATGTATCTCTTGATCTTGCTTATCGTACACTTCAAACTACTCAATTTCCATGCAGATCTAGTGTTAACTATACTTAGTTAATCCAATTCCATACTTCGTTCTTCATATTCCGGTCGCTCGTCCATTTAGATGGTCGCTTCTATCCATACATATCCATCATAGATACTCTTATGAAAACTACTTCAAGTTCGTGGTTTGACGATCGTAACGGTTAATAACCAGATAACCATCTTACGAAAAATTGAGTTCCAATATCAACTTGATCCAACAGTTCAATTGGATGTTATCACGATCATACTAACCTTCATGATTCTTAGAGCATGTCTAAAGCGTATTACATCGATGCAAAGCAACTATGCATGTTCCTTGCACTATGGTATACACCCGTCGACTCATCGATTCTATCTTCTTACATACTTGTCTTCTTGTTTTATAGTTCGACCCCATCGACATTTCGGCAAAAAGGGCGTTCTCGTTCTAGCTCGTTCAATCAAGGCTAACTACATATGCTAGAAGCATAAGTTCTATGTTCTCGCGATTATACATATTCGTTCTTCTTGTGGCCTTGATCGCAACTTGTTCCCGAGCATTTCACTTCTGTTACAGAGTTCTGGTATAGGTATACTTACATAAAAACAAATCCCTTGAAAAACTTCTTCAAGTAAAATGATTCATTTTGAAATTTAAATCAAAATTCCTTTCAAATCTTAGCAAAATTGTGCACTAGGGCGATGACGTCTCTCATCCCCAAAGAGTTGCCACATCTCACCTCTTTGTCTGAGCATAATGCATATGATGCATGTCCTATTAATGCATGTATTGATGTATGTAGTGATGCACTTCTATCAATGTCGTGGCAATTATCAATGATTATCGCGGGTATAGGCACAATTATGCTTTCAAAATCATTTAAACAAAATAACTTTAAAAAGTTATAAACTTTGAGTTTTGTAAGTTCTCTAGACCTTTATCCTCTGTAACCGGAAAATTCTATCACTCATATAGCTTCATACCTCTTCTTCATCCGCCTCCTGGCGTTTCAATCGATTGTTGCGATAATATATGGTCTAGACATGCCGAAACATGAACTGCCTTATCGTAGAATCTCATCTCCTCTAGGTTCCATCTGGATATGCATATCGCACATGCATATCCTACTGAAAACAAAATACGCGTATGTATCTCGTGGATACGTGTCACAACGAAACAAACATTTCATAACCCAATTAATGTTACTTATTGCCAAGCAACAATGCAAACAACTTGGATCAGACAGAACTCAACTCTATAACTGCAGTATTTCCTAGGTTACTTAAGCGACAAAACACATCTTAGCAGAGGTAACTAGACCAACTACTCTGATACCACAATTGTCACAACCCAAATTATTGAGCTGCGACCGGCGCTAGGGAATGAGAGTGGTAGCTCCAAAACCCGTAGCAAGCCTAGAATTCACAATAAATTTTTCGCAATTAAAATATATAAAATGTTTTCAGAAAAGTTCTTTAGATAATATAATTATAGGTATTAAAATATCATATTTCTTCTTTGAAACGTTTGCAAAACGATTCGTAGAAACCAGGGTCTTACAAAGCGATATTGTTGGCGCAGCGGGAGGCGCGGGTCCGAATCGTATATTTCAATTCAAAATCGAAATTCCAACAATCCGGATCCTAAAGTTGATCATATCAACAACAAATGGATCGTCGTATCATTTATTAATTAAAGCACGCATCTAGGAATCGTAAGAAGAATACCTATGTCGATTCTCCAACGATTCTTGTAGTCCCGAAAGTACGGCGACCTCAAGCTCGTCCACACGAGTATGCGTCCGATTGAATCCTTGCCTTGAAGTAATCCTGCAAGAGTTCCTCTTGCCGAGCATCCCTAAGCTCAAACTCTCTCCGCGATCACTACCTTGCTCGGATGTATGAAAAACGTCGCCAAGTTTTTCCGTGATTGATGAATACTTGAACTCCTTCAAGTGCTTTCTCTCTCTACAACTTTGTAGTGAGATGTGTGTTGTGTGGTGTGTTGAAATGAGCAAGGACATGCTCTATTTATAGGCTAGAGCATGCCTTAAGAATGCAACACCTTGCATGCTAGGTGTCACACACCAAGCAAAGGTGTTGCCACCACATGACACCTTTCATGTGGTGACATCACATAGGTGACATCATATAGGTGATGTCATCATATGACATCACATATAAGCTTATTTCCTTATCTCATTACTTCACCATGACATCATCATTCCATTAGCTTATGATTAATGATTTAAGTATCATTAATTACACTAATTAATTACTTAAGCCATTTAATCATAAAACTTGGTTAAAATATAATTAGGTTCCTACTAATTTATAACTCTTATAAATTAGTCCCTAATTAACTTGGACATAGTACAATTAGGTTCCTACTAATTTATAACTCTTACAAATTAGTCCCTAATTTGTACTTGTTTTTCATCTTAGATTAATTTCCGAGATATGCTAGTATCTATCTGAAATCGATCTTTTGTAAACTCAATCGGTTGCACACTCTATTGTGTGTGACTAACTAGGTTCACATCTATATGGCAACGAGAGTCATAAGAAACGCCTTTCTTATATTAAATAATTAAATCCCATTTAATTATTAATTCTCGTAGATCGAGAGTGACGTCTAGCAACATATCACGACCCCCAAATAGAGATGAATGTTTCGATGCATTCTTTATGAACCATTGTTCATAATACCGTACACTCAAAATTCCCTTCATCTAAGATTCCAATCTCGACTAGTGTCACGGTTAAGTCAAACACTGTTTGTCTTGATCATATGACCTCATCTCTCAGTTCTAATTCTTGATAAATATGACTTCCACTAGAAACAACTTTCTATGTAAGTCATATACACCTGCGCAGGTTTTATCATCCATCAAGAACAATTTGAGATAGCATAGAATCTTGTCTCCGTTCATCCAGAGTGATGAATCCTTTCTAGGTTAAACCCCTATCTCCATATACAACTAACTAGAGCCAACACATCCCGCGGCTCTAGCTCATGAAAGATCTAGAGTTAAGGAGTATCAAACTCTAATCACCTATATACAAGATAGTGTCACCGCAAGTCAAAGGACATATGTACAATTATGAACTAGATGACATTAAATTGACTTTAATGAATTACCATGTATAAGTCATCTAGCGTCACTTGTTCGACTCACTCAACACCTTGAGTGTCCACATGTTTATTCTGATCCCCATCAAGTAGTATGAGACTCACTACTTCCTATAATTAGTAACTCTTTACTAATCAGGAGAATAAACAGAGGTGACGATCTTTTCGGGATAATGCGATGCCCTTATTCGTAGGACCCCATCGATCGTGAACGATTATTTAGATCACTTGTATAATAGAATCTGTCACTCATATTCTTACTACCTTAAGAATAGATTCTATCACAATGTGATAAGGACAATATGTATTAAATAAACACTTAGTTGATGAGACACTTAGTTCAAATAAAAACATATATATCATTGCCAATGGGATTTGTTTATACAAGAATAAATACAAAATGGCCCTAGGGCACAAACTACCAACAATCTCCCACTTGCACTAGTGCCATTGGCTACTATATCTAAGCCCCATCTTCTCAAGATGTAAATCTAATTGACTCTGGGTCATGGGCTTTGTCAGTGGGTCAGCCGTGTTTTCGGCTGATGCTATCTTTTGGAGAGACACATCTCCTTTTCCAACAATTTCTCGGATAATATGATATCGCCTTTCTATGTGTTTGGATTTTTGGTGAGACCGGGGTTCCTTTGCCTGGGCTATAGCACCATTGTTGTCGCAGAAAAGAGGAACCGCCGACTCAATGGTAGGAACCACACCAAGTTCAGAAACAAACTTCTTAATCCAAACAGCTTCCTTTGCAGCATCTGATGCCGCAATATACTCGGCTTCTGTAGTGGAATCTGCAGTGGTTTCTTGTTTGGAACTCTTCCAACTCACTGCTCCTCCATTACATGTGAATACGAATCCAGATATAGACTTACGATCGTCTATATCTGATTGAAAATCAGAATCTGTAAAGCCATCTATTTTAAGATCACCTCCTCCATATGTTAAGACCATATCTTTAGTTCTTCTCAAGTACTTAAAGATATTCTTAACCGTCATCCAGTGTTCTGAACCTGGATTGGATTGATATCTGCTAGTCAAACTAACTGCATAGGCAATATCTGGCCGCGTACACAACATAGCGTACATAAGACTACCAATTGCCGAAGCATATGGTATCTTTGCCATTTCAACTCTTTCTTCAGAAGTCTTTGGAGACATTTCCTTCGAAAGGTGAATTCCATGCCTAACAGGAATCAATCCTCTCTTAGAATTTTCCATATTGAACTTTTTCAATATCTTTTCTAAGTAGAGCCTTTGTGAGAGACCAATCATTCTTTTAGATCTATCTCTATAGAGTCTAATACCGAGAATGTAAGTTGCTTCTCCGAGGTCTTTCATGGAGAAAGTTTTGGATAACCAAAGCTTTACAGAGGTTAACATACCGACATCATTTCCTATTAGTAAAATATCATCTACGTACAAGACTAGGAAAGTAATTGCACTCCCACTAACCTTCTTGTAAACACATGGTTCATCTTCGTTTTTGATAAACTCGTAACTCTTTACAGCTTCATCAAAACGACGATTCCAACTTCTCGAAGCTTGCTTCAATCCATATATGGATCGTTTTAGTTTACACACCTTGGAACCTTCTTCGGATTCAAAACCCTTAGGTTGTTCCATATAGATTTCCTCCTCAATATGTCCATTAAGGAATGCGGTCTTGACATCCATTTGCCAAACCTCATAATCTAAATGTGCAGCTATGGCAAGAAGAATCCGGATGGACTTAAGCATGGCTACCGGCGAGAAAGTCTCTTCATAATCGACTCCTTGCCTCTGGCGAAACCCTTTCGCAACAAGCCTAGCTTTAAAAGTTTCCACTTTTCCATCAGCACCAAGTTTACGCTTGAAGATCCATTTGTTCCCTATTGGTATAATCCCTTCGGGTGGATCAACTAGCTCCCATACTTGGTTACTGTACATGGAATCCATTTCGGATTTCATAGCTTCAAGCCATCTTGAAGAATCTATATCATATATAGCTTCCTCAAAAGTAGAGGGATCAACTATTTGATCATTTTCTTCATGAATGAACAACTCTTGTATATCATGAAGAAAACCATATCTCACTGGTGGATGAGATACCCTACTTGATCTTCGAGGTGTTTCTGTAGATTTTACTAATTCTGGTTCACTATGGGTTTTATCAAACTTCATTGTATCATTTTGTTGGTCTTTAGATGACTCCTCATCTAATTCTATATTCCTTCCTTTGCCCCCTTCTTGAATAAACTCTTTTTCAAGAAATTGGGCATCCCGACTAACCTTAATGGTTTGTACGGATGGAATATAGAAATAATATCCTAAACTGTCTTTAGGATAACCAACGAACCTTCCCATGATTGATCTCGATTCCAACTTGTCGGTTATCAACTTTTTAATATATGCCGAACATCCCCAAATCTTAATATGCTTAAGACTTGGTTCCTTACCATACCATATCGCATACGGTATTCTCGGAGTGGATTTAGTTGGAACTCGATTTAGAATATAATTTGCGCTAAGAAGTGCATGACCCCATAATGAAATGGGTAAATCAGTATAGCTCATCATTGATCGTACCATGTCTAACAATGTACGATTCCTCTGTTCTGATACACCATTCAATTGTGGTGTTCCCGGAGGAGTCAGTTGGGAAATAATACCGCATTCTTTTAAGAATGTACCAAATTCCGTACTCAAGTATTCACCTCCTCGATCAGATCGAAGGATTTTAATACTTTTTCCAATTTGGTTTTCTACTTCATTTTTGAAATCTTTGAATTTTTCAAAAGCTTCACTCTTGTTCTTCATAAGAACAACATATCCATACCGTGATAAATCATCGGTGAAGGTAATGAAGTATAAATAACCACCTCGTGCCATTTCTTTAAATGGTCCACATACATCACTATGTATGATCTCCAAAACATCTTTGGCTCTACCACTTTGTCCAACAAAGGGTGATCGGGTCATCTTGCCTTTAAGACATGACTCACAAGTCGAAATTGATGCAGAATCAAGATTGCTCAATATTCCCATCTTATCCAACTTGTTAAGTCTATCTTCCGCAATATGTCCTAATCGTAAGTGCCAAAGTTGTTTCGAGGTTTGATTACTTACGGTATTTATTTCTATAACATTATTTGTATTACGAGCATCTTCATTTATACAATAAAGACCATTTTGTACATAACCATAACCAACGATTGCATTATTATAGATAATTTTACAAACATCCTTTGTAAATAGAAAATCATATCCTAATCTTGTCATACAAGAAATAGACATGATATTTCTATAAGCGTTCGGTAAGTACAAAACATTGTTCAAATACAAAACATGCTTATACAACAAAATAGAAGACGATCCTATAGCTTTAGCCGCAACACTTGCGTTATTTCCAAGCTTCAAGATCACTTCATCCTTGTCCAACTTCCTCTCATTTGCTAGATCCTGTAAGGATGAACAAATGTGAGAACTAGCTCCGGTATCTAATACCCAAGC
The DNA here is from genome assembly GCF_937616625.2 of Mercurialis annua. Lineage (NCBI taxonomy): Eukaryota > Viridiplantae > Streptophyta > Magnoliopsida > Malpighiales > Euphorbiaceae > Mercurialis > Mercurialis annua. The sequence goes on from NC_065571.1 coordinate 39,669,198, forward strand.
TTTGGACGAGCTATCATTATTGGAATTGAAAGAACAAGAAATAGACATACCCTCACCGGGATTTTCATTCTTCTTGTTCTTGCCCTTAAATTCCTTATATTTGGGGCAATTTCGTTTCCAATGTCCCTCGCCCTCGCAAAAGAAACACTTTCCTTTGTTCTCCGAGGTGCGCTTCCTTTTTGCAATGGCCTTTTGGGCCTTCAAAACATTCTTCTTAGTTTTCTTCTTCTTAGTCTTACTAGAAGAAGCAACCACAAGAGAAACTTCCTTTCCCTTAACATTGTTCTTTTGAGCGGTTATCAACATACTTGATAACTCTGCAAGTGTACATTCTATCCGATTCATATAGTAATTCGTGATGAAATTACCATACGAATCCGGAAGGGATTGAAGGATCATATCCGTTTGGAGATTGAAGTCCATGATGAAATCTAGACCCTCTAGACGTTCGATACATCGAATCATCATGTTCACATGTTCTCCAACATCCTTTCCCTCTGAGAGCTTTGCTCGAAATAATTGCTTAGATATCTCATATCTAGCAGAACGACTTGATTCACCATACAACTCTTGTAAGTGAAACAATATTTCGCGGGCTCCCGGATATTTCTCGTGTTGCTTTTGCAACTCGTTATTCATAGATGCCAACATGTAGCACTTGTCTTGTTCGTCATCTAACTTCCACTTGCGCAATGCCTCATGTTCCTCAGGAGATGCCTCAATCGGCAATGGTCCCGGAGCATTTGCCTCAAGAACATATGCTATGTGTTCACTTGCAAGAACTATTTTGAGATTTCTTAACCAATCAACAAAGTTAGGACCCACTAGTCGATTATTGTCGAGAATGCTACTTAATGGATTCGATTTCATCTTATCTTATCAACCTATGGATAGCAAAGATCTCTAATTAGTATTCGTGTTATTTTGTATATTTAACCATAATGATTTGGTCTTTATCAAAATGGCCTCCCACTATCTTTTTCGAATCCTACACTTCCAAAATAGGAAACGTGAATCTTTGTTGGAAAAGATTTCAAGTGGGTGATTGAATTCTTATATTCATTTATCTTTCCCTCAAGTACTTAATGCTATTCTTGGGATCAAAATGATATATAAGTGAACAATTACTTGTTCATCATATCTCATATGAGGTTCAATCATTTCCGGCTCCTAATGCTTTCACCCTCAAGTACTTAATGCTATTCTTAGGTTTCCACATTAGTTAAGTTTAACCCATTGAATCAACTAAGATATATCGATTTGAATAATATACGACTCAGGTACGCCTAATTGCCTTTCTCGCCGTATATTATATCGACTACACCCGTAACATCTCATGCTTAACAATAAACTCAACAACATCTCTTGACGATATCATCTCACCCCTATGTATCCATAGCCGACAAGATGATAACTCAAAGCGTGTTAGTTTATTGCTCCAATGGAGAGCCATTGATAAACAATTTAATGATTAATCAATATAAACTTAATCTTTTAACTTTTAGGAAGATTTTTTTTAGGGTTTTAAGTTATTTAGGTCTCACTAAACACACAATACATTTTAGCATGCATCTCATACATATTAAAGCTAAAATTAATCATGCAATCACACATGTATGATCATGGACTTCCTAGGTCTCATTCTTTAGCCACAAAAGAATGAGCAAACTATTACATATCTCGGAAATGATTCTTTAATCATTCACAATGTAATATCTGCTTTCTTTAGGTATAGAGGAATCGTCCTAGAACCTCCGAAAGCCTCAACCGATCGCTGATCCTCGAAAAAAAAAATTTATTTTTTTATTTTACGTTTTTTTTTTTCGAGTCGGAAACTTTTTCCCGGGTGTAAAACCCCTTTTTTCAGCATTTCGGTTTTTACAGAAAAAAATATTTTTTTTTTCGGGCCGAAAACTTTTTCCCGGGTGTAAAACCCGTTTTTCAGCATTTTTGGTTTTTATGAAAAAAAATATTATTTTTTTTTCTGGTTTTTTTTTTTTTTTTTTCGGGTTTCGCTTTTTCCGCATATTCCGTTGATGACAACATAATGCACAAGCGAATCACGTATTGTGTTAAAATGATCACATTAGAAAAATTCCCAGGATAGATTGGAGGGTCACGAGCGGACCACTTAAGTACCAATCTCCTAGACAGAATTTAATCAAATGTAATTAATATCACAATAGCGTTTGTTCGTTTTTTGAAAAAACAAAATCCCTCGGAATTATAAATTACATGCCCAATAATAATTCCTAAGTCCATGATTATTTATACATTTATTCAATCGTAAAGCGTTAATACTCGATGATACGGTGGCTCCGATACCACTGTTGGCGCAGCGGGAGGCGCGGGTCCGAATCGTATATTTCAATTCAAAATCGAAATTCCAACAATCCGGATCCTAAAGTTGATCATATCAACAACAAATGGATCGTCGTATCATTTATTAATTAAAGCACGCATCTAGGAATCGTAAGAAGAATACCTATGTCGATTCTCCAACGATTCTTGTAGTCCCGAAAGTACGGCGACCTCAAGCTCGTCCACACGAGTATGCGTCCGATTGAATCCTCGCCTTGAAGTAATCCTGCAAGAGTTCCTCTTGCCGAGCAGCCCTAAGCTCAAACTCTCGCCGCGATCACTACCTTGCTCGGATGTATGAAAAACGTCGCCAAGTTTTTCCGTGATTGATGAATACTTGAACTCCTTCAAGTGCTTTCTCTCTCTACAACTTTGTAGTGAGATGTGTGTTGTGTGGTGTGTTGAAATGAGCAAGGACATGCTCTATTTATAGGCTAGAGCATGCCTTAAGAATGCAACACCTTGCATGCTAGGTGTCACACACCAAGCAAAGGTGTTGCCACCACATGACACCTTTCATGTGGTGACATCACATAGGTGACATCATATAGGTGATGTCATCATATGACATCACATATAAGCTTATTTCCTTATCTCATTACTTCACCATGACATCATCATTCCATTAGCTTATGATTAATGATTTAAGTATCATTAATTACACTAATTAATTACTTAAGCCATTTAATCATAAAACTTGGTTAAAATATAATTAGGTTCCTACTAATTTATAACTCTTATAAATTAGTCCCTAATTAACTTGGACATAGTACAATTAGGTTCCTACTAATTTATAACTCTTACAAATTAGTCCCTAATTTGTACTTGTTTTTCATCTTAGATTAATTTCCGAGATATGCTAGTATCTATCTGAAATCGATCTTTTGTAAACTCAATCGGTTGCACACTCTATTGTGTGTGACTAACTAGGTTCACATCTATATGGCAACGAGAGTCATAAGAGACGCCTTTCTTATATTAAATAATTAAATCCCATTTAATTATTAATTCTCGTAGATCGAGAGTGACGTCTAGCAACATATCACGACCCCCAAATAGAGATGAATGTTTCGATGCATTCTTTATGAACCATTGTTCATAATACCGTACACTCAAAATTCCCTTCATCTAAGATTCCAATCTCGACTAGTGTCACGGTTAAGTCAAACACTGTTTGTCTTGATCATATGACCTCATCTCTCAGTTCTAATTCTTGATAAATATGACTTCCACTAGAAACAACTTTCTATGTAAGTCATATACACCTGCGCAGGTTTTATCATCCATCAAGAACAATTTGAGATAGCATAGAATCTTGTCTCCGTTCATCCAGAGTGATGAATCCTTTCTAGGTTAAACCCCTATCTCCATATACAACTAACTAGAGCCAACACATCCCGCGGCTCTAGCTCATGAAAGATCTAGAGTTAAGGAGTATCAAACTCTAATCACCTATATACAAGATAGTGTCACCGCAAGTCAAAGGACATATGTACAATTATGAACTAGATGACATTAAATTGACTTTAATGAATTACCATGTATAAGTCATCTAGCGTCACTTGTTCGACTCACTCAACACCTTGAGTGTCCACATGTTTATTCTGATCCCCATCAAGTAGTATGAGACTCACTACTTCCTATAATTAGTAACTCTTTACTAATCAGGAGAATAAACAGAGGTGACGATCTTTTCGGGATAATGCGATGCCCTTATTCGTAGGACCCCATCGATCGTGAACGATTATTTAGATCACTTGTATAATAGAATCTGTCACTCATATTCTTACTACCTTAAGAATAGATTCTATCACAATGTGATAAGGACAATATGTATTAAATAAACACTTAGTTGATGAGACACTTAGTTCAAATAAAAACATATATATCATTGCCAATGGGATTTGTTTATACAAGAATAAATACAAAATGGCCCTAGGGCACAAACTACCAACAGATATCCCATATCCAACTCTTCCCTGATTCTAGTCATAAGTACGACCAATTCCATTTATGGCAATTAGTGTAGAAATTAAACAGATAAAAACACAGCTTTATAAATAAATATCATTTGTAGATCAAAGGTCTACTCATATACTGACACCTATGGACTACTGCAGCTCTATATGAATTCGTACTTTGTGCAAGCCAATCGACTTCTGTCACAAAGGGATTAGTTTGTTTGATCAGACTCCAGTCACCTGGAAGAATGAAAAGTGAGGGGTCAGTATTTGGGAAAATACTGAGTGAGCTTGCAAATTAATATCGGTATTATAAAAACATAACATCGCATGCTCAAATCGTAAATATAATCAATATATGGTGTAAGAAAATAATATAATATTCTCAAGCGATAGATCCGATCGAAACCCGAAACTTGAACTCCTAGCCTTTGTACTCATATCATTTTCATATCGAATCATTTCATATCCAATGGTCCGTCCCTGGGATAACTCAACCGCGTTAGCCGAGACCAACCTCTTAATCACAAGTTGTGGGCCCCGGGATATCTCAACCGAGTTCAACCCACTAGATACGGGGTTCAGGTTACCCCAACCGAGTTCACTCTCGTATCTGCATTCATATTCCAACTTTCATATTCCACTAGATACGAGGCTCCGGTTACCTCAACCGAGTTCACTCTCATATCTGCATTCATATTCCAACTTCCATATTTATCACAAATCACATATCGTTTTCATATTCTCGACAACAATCTAGACACACTAGACTGACTCAAATACTGGTGATCACACAGCCTATTGACACCCAATAGGTAATTGTTTTCTTCGGATCGTATACCAGATTCATATAATCAAAACAATATATCATACATGCAAATAATATAAATGCGATGTATTTAATACTAACATTCATAATATATGAAAATAGCTTTTTATAAATAATATGCGAAAGTAAAATGCAACTCACTGAAACCGCTATCCAAAACCGCATTATCATAATTCCACGAACGAACGTTCCATGCGTCGCTTGATCCATTAGCTACTCCAGCTCGTCAATTTAATAGCTCGTCGATACACCCATTTCCTATTCAAATCATACGTACGTTTAATTCATAAACGTAAACTTAGTATCAAAACCCTAAGTTATAAACTTAGGTTAACACGATTTTATTCCAAATACGACTCTTAACTTGATAAACTCTTAATCGTATTCCTATACTTAGTCGAGATACTTATTATACTCCTTTTTATTGATTTCCAACTATAGGTTTTATACATATCGAAACCTTAGTCGTACACGTCGTGTTCTATATCCAAATTTTATGTTTTCGGAGACCGTACGTCAATATCAAGTTGAAACGCATCGTACGGGTCTCAGGATGGCATTCCCGAAGTAAAACAGGCTTGGCACGTCGTGCCAAGTTTTCCGCACATCGTGAGGACCCTCCTCTCACGTCGTGAGGGCTCCTCTCACGTCGTGAGAGGCTCAAAACAACCCTTATTTCCAATTCCGACGTGGTTCGGACATTTCCCCACATACCTAACTCCTTAATGATGATCCAAATCATTAAAACGCATGAACTAAACTTAAAACGAACAAATTACGTGAATTCAATACGTTTTCATAAAACCCTAACCCTAGGCAGAAACTAAACCCTATTTACAGCAACCAAGAACTGATTCTTACCATGACTTGATGCTCTAGGATGATAGACAATCCTCTCCTCTTTCCAACGCAACGAGAATCGCTCAATTCCGAGTATGAACGAAGAAATTACGCCAACCGCAAGTCCGCTCGCGTCGCGAGATTAAGTCTCACCCCTGAGACACTTCTCAACAGCCCCAAACATCATCTCGACTTGCTTCCGACACTCCAAACTCACCCCGACATGCTTCTACATCAATACATCACAAAATTCAACTCAATAATCATAAAAAACGTCAAAAACGACGTAGTTACGATTGATTCGATTCAATCAAAACATAACAGCCCTTAAACCTTTAATTTCAGGAAAAAAAAACAGCAATATTACCTTGATTAGAAGCATGAAGTTGATAGACAATTGAATCCTCGTTCCAACGGCGAAAGAATCGCTCGATTCCGTCGAGAAACTGCGAAACGGCGGTGGATCGAAGTGATCGCCGTTTCCTTCTCTTCGTTCATCATTTGGATCTTCTGATCCTTTCCTTATTCTTAAGGAATTTTATATATATATCTTGGTAAGAGTAAATTTTGATTCTTCATTTCTTTTGTTTAAACCATTTCTCTTTTAGACTTTCTATTTTAACCAAATGGTTAACTATCCACTCTAACTCAATTACATACGTATTATTTATATCCAAATAAATAATACTAACCCAAAATTATTATTTTCCGTCAATAATCTTCTAATTGTTATTCTCGAGGCTTAATTGGATAATTTACACTTTGGTCCTTGAACTTTTCAAAAGTTGCAATTTAGTCCAAAACTTACCCGCGTCTAAATTTTAAACAGCCTCCGATTGACTCGAAACTTCTACCATAGATACTACAAGATATTTCGCGGGCTTTGGCGAAATAATTATCAACTCAGGATTTATATTTTATTTTATATTAATTTCTCTCGATTATCTTTTAATCCCGACAATTCTGTTTAATGAAAATTATTCCAAATTTCCTACATTATTATACTAAATCCACTTTTATCGAAAATTATAACGCGTGGCACAATATAATTTATTTTAAATATTCGGGGTATTACATTTTCTTAATCCTGAAACACTCATGAAGTCTATTCTAATCAATCTCGAGTATATGGTATAAATACAGGTCAAAATGTCGAGGAAACGTCGAGCGAGTCGTCGTGCGTTCGCACAGTCCTTCATGGACTGTGCGTTCGCACATCGCTGCTATTTGTTCGCACAGGACATTGTGCGTTCGCAAAGCCACGTGATTTCCAAGCCCGAGGCCATTCCGACCTACTACTCGCACCAACTCAGCCTCAGAACAATCACAACACATCTATCTATCCAAAAATGTACTAGAAACGCAAAAACCAAACCCGAAATGTCAAATCGATGCGAAAAACATAAAACCCTAATCTTTAACTCCAAAATTCACCAAATTCATGCAACTGAATATCAAAACGACAAGCTTACCTTGATTACCCGTTGAATTATAATCGTTTCGCAATAAGAATCGTCAAATTAGGATGAAAAACGGAAACCCTAAGCTATGGCGATGAAGAACAGTGAAGAATAGAAGGAAATTAGGTTTTTGGTCTCTAATTCTAATTTTGCAAATGAATTAGAAACCTTATATAGCTTGGCTAATTTTGCAACTTAGCTCAAGTAGCTCAGTCTCGTACTTAAACTCAATTCCTTAATTAACGTCCGCGCCAAAATTTAAAAGAGTCGAGGAACCTCATGAAACTTTTACGATAAATTCTTAAAAATATTTCGCGGATGATAGCATAAAAATTATTAGATTGGGACTTACATTTTATTTTATATTAATTTTCTTAACTTTTAATTTGTTCTGTTCTAACGAATAATAATTTTAGAATAAAATTATGATTTTACGATCAATTTTATAAACTTATTTTGACCTTATTCGATATCACAATTCTCATTCCCGACCTAAATTTCATAAATTTAGAACACGTGGCACGATCTAATACTTAAACAATTTACGGGGTATTATATCCACCCCTTCTTATAATAAATTCATACTCAAATTTCAATTTTAGCCACGTACCTGGGATAAATAGATATGGATATCTATGTCGCACATCCTCCTCCGTTTTTCACGTACATTTTTTAACAGAATGGTTCCTCCAAAGAATTTTCACCGTCTGGATTTCCTCGGTATGAAGCTTCCGCACTTATGTGTCGATGATCTCTACTGGTTCTTCTTCATATGATAACTCCTCATTCACTTCTACTGTCTGCGGTTGAATCACACGAGAAAGATCCAATACATATTTCCGAAGCATCAAAATATGAAACACAGGATGTACCTGTGACATATCTGGTGGCAAATCTAACTTGTAAAGGCTTCTTCCGATGTGTTTTACGATCTGGTATGGACCAACATATCTTGGAGATAATTTTCTGTCACGACCCAAATTATTGAGCCGAGACCGGCGCTAGGGAATGGGAGTGGTAGCTCCGAAACCCGTAGCAAGCCTAAAACCACTCTAACTTTTTCGCGGAAACGCAAACACAACTATTCTATAAACGTGTAATAAGAAAGACACGTTTACAATCATAACATAACATCATATATAAACACATCATCGATACAATCATAGTGGGCATTTCACTTCCGTAACTGGTACGTACTAGCCCATCTATCGATCAATACAAAAACTGACAACCAAAAGATGTCACATCAAACAAACATTAAACACGTACACAACCTATAAGACCTAACTATACTAGGCTAAGACTCGTCACACGTATACTACTGCAGCACCAAGGGGTCTTGTACCCAGCACACCAAAGACGGTCTGTCTGATCCGACTCTATACACCTGGAAAACATCAATGTGAGGGGTCAGTATTTGGGGAAATACTGAGTGAGATAACACATTACTAAGGTATTATAGAAAATAACATCGCATTTAAAACAAAACACATATATACAAACATATTATACTTCAAGCATTTGATCCGATCGAAACCCTAATATCTTAGTATGCATAATGAACATTATCACAACATCTAACGATCGATCGATATGAGTCCGGGATAGTTCAACCAGCCGACTCGCAGATACAGGCCCCGGGATAGTTCAACCAGATAGGCTCTGTATCGCATGCACAAACAAGTATGATAGACGACCCATGAAATCTCTATCTATGACTTACCCGGACGCTGGTGATCACACAGCCTATTGACACCCAATAGGTAGCTTGTTTCCCCCGAATCATATACTAGTTTTCACAATCTATATATATTCGATAATACGATGCACAAATTCATTTCTATCGATAAAATACTATAGCATGCGATGTAGTTTAATATTATATTTATAATATAAAAACTATCTATTGTGTAATAATACTCAAAGTAAAGTTTAACTCACAACGATCGCTATTCCTTATATCCAAACGTAAGCTCCACACGTCATTCACTCTTTTAACTATTCCAGCTCGTCGATCTCGTACCTCGTCGATGTATCCACTTCCTATTCAAATCATACGTACGTTTAATTCATAAACGTAGGCTTAATATCAAAACTCTAAGTTATAAACTTAGGTTAATATAATCGTAGTTCAAATACGACTTTTAACCTTGATCGTATTCTAATACTTAGTCGAGATACTTGTTATATCTCTTAATCGTATTCCAATACGTATGATACCTTTAAACTTTAGGGTTTAGTTTCATTCCGCTGAAGTTTCAAGTAGTTTTCAGGACAATGCGCAGGTGCTGCCTGCGCACTGACACTGTTTAGTAAAACGACGATCTCTCCCAATTGAACCGTTGGATCGAGCTGAAATTTGACAGACGCGTTCCTAAGAGGCAAATCTATAAACTGACCGTAGGATTTCTCAATCTGGCAACATATAGGTAGTGTGCGAACGCACACAATGAGTGTGCGAACGCACACCCCAAAATTCAAGGAGTGTGCGATCGCACACTCAATGTGTGCGAACGCACACCCTTGACAGCCCCCGGAAAAGTCATTTTCCGGGCGCTGCGCCTCTTTCCGACACTCCCGACATGCTTACGCTTCATTTTAACATATAATCCAATTCGAATCTCACCAAATACGACTATAGAAACGCCATTACAATTCGTTTAATTCGTTAAAACGATATAACCCTAATTCAATCATTTCAATCTCAAAAATCACCAAATTACCTCGATTTGATGCTCGTGGTAGATAGAGAATTGAATTCTTAATCCAACGGCGCGAGAATCACTCGATTCGGACGAGAAACGGCGAAACGGCGGCGGAACGTAATCGTTCGTCAAAACCTTCTGTAACCTTCGTTATACTCTCTGATCAATTCCTTCTTCTTAAGGAATCATATATATATATTGGTTAAATGTCCATTTCAATCCTTCATTTCTTTTACTCAAACCATTTCTCTTTTAAACTTTCAATTTTAACCGAACGATTAATTATTCACTTAAACTCGAATATCTACGTATTATTTATATCCAAATAAATAATACTACTCCAAATATAACTATTCTCGTCGATAATCTTCTGATTGCTATTCTCGAGGCTAAATTGGCTAATTTGCACTTTGATCCTTGAACTCTTCAAAATTGACAATTTAGCCCAAAATGAATCCGCGTCCAAATTTTAAAAGGTCTCCGATTGACCTGAAACTTTTACCACCAATACTATAAAACATTTCGCGGACCTTGGCGAAATAATTCCATTTTCGGACTTAACTGGTTAAATTACCACTTTAGTCCCTGAACTCTAGTTTGTGACTTTTCTTGATATTTTTCCTTATTTTCTTATTCCAATCCATAAACAATTACGTCCTACTCCATATTATCCTTTTCTTTAATATCCAATATCTTTATTTCTGTAACTCCGGTCCTTCTCTACCGGACACGTTGTACTAAACGGCACCTGAACTTACGGGGTATTACATTCTTCCCCCCTTATAAAAATTCGTCCTCGAATTTTCATACTACCTTTTAATTTATCTTAAATCGTTAACATCTTTAGCTCCAAAATGTATAATCGTATCGTCATTCCATCATTGACGATTTTCTAATATCACGCAATATTCACATCATCTTATCATAAGGGTAATCTTCTATCTTCAAAGCATAACTATAAGTTGATTCCTATACTCGACTATCCCATTTTTATACTTATATCATACAGTATGAACGTCCTAGTTCACCGTCCAATCATTTTCATTCCGTTATTCACGCACATCTATTATTCACTTCTCGTATATAAACTTCATCTTTCATATCCACTTCTTCTCTTATATCGTCATCTAAGATCTTTGACATCCCGTCAAAGCGATACTTACTTTCTAACTTACCACTAATCGGATACATATCACTGTCCAACGTATTCACGGTCTTAGCTATATTGTAGCGCGTTGTTTCGAAGCTAAGTTCATATCCTAGAAGCATAACGTCTATGTTTTTGCAACTATACGTATTCATTCGCCTCTTGGTCTTGATCGTAGCTTGCTCGCGAGCACTTCACTTCCGTCACAGAGTTCTGGTCTAGGTATACTTACATGAAAACAAAACTCTTTCAAAACTCTTTCGATAAAACGATTCATCTTGAACTTTAAATCAAATTTCATTTTCATTTTAACAAAATTGTGCACTAGGGTGATGACGTCTCTCATCCCCAAAGAGTTGCCACATCTCACCTTTTCGTCCGAACATAATGCATATGATGCATGTCCTATTGATGTATGTACAGATATATGTAGTGATGCACTTCTATCAATGTCGTGGCACTTATCGATGACTATCGCGGGTCTAGGCACAACTATGTTTTCAAAATTGTTTAAACAAACAACTTTCAAAAAGTTTTAAACTTCGGGTTTTGTAAGTTCTCTAGACATTTAAACTCTGTACACGGTAGGTTCTTCCACTTCTGTAACTTCATACTCCTTCCTCTTGCACATCTCGACATTTCGATAATTCGATTTCGATACCATCTATACATCGTATACGTATTTCGCAAAGAAACAAACAAAGGTTTCACAATCCATCGATCATACTTGTCATAATGAAACAAACAAGAATTTCACAATCCATCGATCATACTTATCATAATGAAACAAACAAGAATTCTCAATCAATCAAAAATTCACAATCAATCAATTCGATCACAAAACAAATAATACAAACGACTTGGATCAGACATGGCTCAATTCTATAGCTGCAGTAGTTCCTAGCTTAGTCTAATGACCTAATACCTAGGAACAAACAAACATCAATCACAGACTCGCAGTGGTATCATGGACTAACTGCACTCAAATCATATATTAGCAGAGGTAACTGGACCAACTGCTCTGATACCAACTTTGTCACGACCCAAATTATTGAGCCGAGACCGGCGCTAGGGAATGGGAGTGGTAGCTCCGAAACCCGTAGCAAGCCTAAAACCACTCTAACTTTTTCGCGGAAACGCAAACACAACTATTCTATAAACGTGTAATAAGAAAGACACGTTTACAATCATAACATAACATCATATATAAACACATCATCGATACAATCATAGTGGGCATTTCACTTCCGTAACTGGTACGTACTAGCCCATCTATCGATCAATACAAAAACTGACAACCAAAAGATGTCACATCAAACAAACATTAAACACGTACACAACCTATAAGACCTAACTATACTAGGCTAAGACTCGTCACACGTATACTACTGCAGCACCAAGGGGTCTTGTACCCAGCACACCAAAGACGGTCTGTCTGATCCGACTCTATACACCTGGAAAACATCAATGTGAGGGGTCAGTATTTGGGGAAATACTGAGTGAGATAACACATTACTAAGGTATTATAGAAAATAACATCGCATTTAAAACAAAACACATATATACAAACATATTATACTTCAAGCATTTGATCCGATCGAAACCCTAATATCTTAGTATGCATAATGAACATTATCACAACATCTAACGATCGATCGATATGAGTCCGGGATAGTTCAACCAGCCGACTCGCAGATACAGGCCCCGGGATAGTTCAACCAGATAGGCTCTGTATCGCATGCACAAACAAGTATGATAGACGACCCATGAAATCTCTATCTATGACTTACCCGGACGCTGGTGATCACACAGCCTATTGACACCCAATAGGTAGCTTGTTTCCCCCGGATCATATACTAGTTTTCACAATCTATATATATTCGATAATACGATGCACAAATTCATTTCTATCGATAAAATACTATAGCATGCGATGTAGTTTAATATTATATTTATAATATAAAAACTATCTATTGCGTAATAATACTCAAAGTAAAGTTTAACTCACAACGATCGCTATTCCTTATATCCAAACGTAAGCTCCACACGTCATTCACTCTTTTAACTATTCCAGCTCGTCGATCTCGTACCTCGTCGATGTATCCACTTCCTATTCAAATCATACGTACGTTTAATTCATAAACGTAGGCTTAATATCAAAACTCTAAGTTATAAACTTAGGTTAATATAATCGTAGTTCAAATACGACTTTTAACCTTGATCGTATTCTAATACTTAGTCGAGATACTTGTTATATCTCTTAATCGTATTCCAATACGTATGATACCTTTAAACTTTAGGGTTTAGTTTCATTCCGCTGAAGTTTCAAGTAGTTTTCAGGACAATGCGCAGGTGCTGCCTGCGCACTGACACTGTTTAGTAAAACGACGATCTCTCCCAATTGAACCGTTGGATCGAGCTGAAATTTGACAGACGCGTTCCTAAGAGGCAAATCTATAAACTGACCGTAGGATTTCTCAATCTGGCAACATATAGGTAGTGTGCGAACGCACACAATGAGTGTGCGAACGCACACCCCAAAATTCAAGGAGTGTGCGATCGCACACTCAATGTGTGCGAACGCACACCCTTGACAGCCCCCGGAAAAGTCATTTTCCGGGCGCTGCGCCGCTTTCCGACACTCCCGACATGCTTACGCTTCATTTTAACATATAATCCAATTCGAATCTCACCAAATACGACTATAGAAACGCCATTACAATTCGTTTAATTCATTAAAACGATATAACCCTAATTCAATCATTTCAATCTCAAAAATCACCAAATTACCTCGATTTGATGCTCGTGGTAGATAGAGAATTGAATTCTTAATCCAACGGCACGAGAATCACTCGATTCGGACGAGAAACGGCGAAACGGCGGCAGAACGTAATCGTTCGTCAAAACCTTCTGTAACCTTCGTTATACTCTCTGATCAATTCCTTCTTCTTAAGGAATCATATATATATCTTGGTTAAATGTCCATTTCAATCCTTCATTTCTTTTACTCAAACCATTTCTCTTTTAAACTTTCAATTTTAACCGAACGATTAATTATTCACTTAAACTCGAATATCTACGTATTATTTATATCCAAATAAATAATACTACTCCAAATATAACTATTCTCGTCGATAATCTTCTGATTGCTATTCTCGAGGCTAAATTGGCTAATTTGCACTTTGATCCTTGAACTCTTCAAAATTGACAATTTAGCCCAAAATGAATCCGCGTCCAAATTTTAAAAGGTCTCCGATTGACCTGAAACTTTTACCACCAATACTATAAAACATTTCGCGGACCTTGGCGAAATAATTCCATTTTCGGACTTAACTGGTTAAATTACCACTTTAGTCCCTGAACTCTAGTTTGTGACTTTTCTTGATATTTTTCCTTATTTTCTTATTCCAATCCATAAACAATTACGTCCTACTCCATATTATCCTTTTCTTTAATATCCAATATCTTTATTTCTGTAACTCCGGTCCTTCTCTACCGGACACGTTGTACTAAACGGCACCTGAACTTACGGGGTATTACATTTTCCCTTTCTTCCAAAGCGAACCACACCCTTCATAGGTGATACTTTCAGAAATACAAAATCTCCAACTTTAAATTCCACATCTTTCCTCTTTGGATCCGCGTAACACTTCTGTCGACTGAAACCAATGTTTAAACGTTGTTTAATCAATGGTACCTTTTTCGAGGTATCCTGAATGATTTATGCTCCCATTGACTTTATTTTTGCAAACTCATCCCAACAGATGGGAGATCTACACTTTCGACCATATAAGGCCTCATAAGGAGCCATCTCAATGTTCGAATGATAACTGTTGTTATATGAGAACTCTACCAAGGGTAAGTACGCATCCCAAATACCTCCAAAATCGAAAACACATAATCGAAGCATATCTTCTAGAGTTTGAATCGTCCTTTCATACTAACCGTCCGTTTGAGGATGGAAAGCAGTTCTAAAATCTAACTACATTCCTAATGCTTCTTGCAAACTCTTCCAGAGAGGTAAATGCTGCACCTCTATCGGAAACAATCGATACCGACAATCTTGTCAATATACACCTGTGTCAACTTTGTTGCTGAATACGTCGTCTTGATAGGGATAAAGTGTGTTAACTTCGTCAAACGATCCACAATCACCCATATAGAATCAAAAACTTTCTGCGTTATAGGCAAACCAACTATAAAATCTAGGGTAATAATTTCCCACTTTCACTCTGGAATGGGTAAAGGTTGCAAAAATCCATATGGTTGCTGATTTTCCAATTTAACTTGCTGACAAGTTGGGCACTTGGCTACAAACTCTACGATGTCCTTCATTCCTCTGCACCAATATGTCTCTCTGATATCCCGATACATCTTTGTTGATCCAGGATGTACTATACATGGATCCATGGGTCTTCTCCATAATCTTCTGTCTTAAATCATCCACATTTGGCACACACAATCTAGTGCCATGTCTTAATACTCCATTGACAATGCTAAAATCTTGGCATTTACCTCGCTGAACGTTATCTATTAGGCGTTTCAGTTGAGGGTCATCTGCTTGCAACTCCTTAATTCGATCAATCAACGTTGGTCGAATACTCTATTGTGCTAATAAACTTCCAAGGGTTGAAACTTTAAATTTAACTCATAGACTATACAACTTATGAATCTCTTTGATTAATGGCCTCCGCTACATTGTGGTAATGTGTGCAAGGCTTCCTGCAAATTTTCTGCTCAAAGCATCAGCCACTATGTTAGCCTATCCTGGGTGGTATTGAATAGTACAATCGTAATCCTTGAATAACTCTAGCCATCTTCTTTGTCTGGGTTCAATTCACGTTGATCAAAGATATACTTTAGGCTCTTATAATCCGTGAATATCTCACACGTTGCTCCGCACAAATAATGTCTCCATATTTTCAGGGCAAAAATCACCGCTGCTAACTCCAAATCATGAGTCGAATAGTTTACTTCATGTTTCTTTAGCTGTCAAGAACTGTACCACTCGACCATGCTGCATCAAGACACATACTAATCCAATTCTCGAAGCATCACAGTAAACTATGAATCCTTTCGTACCTTTGGGTAATGCTAATATTGGTGTTGTTGTTAAGAAATCCTTCAGTTTTAAGAAACTGACTTCACATTAATCCGTCCATGCAAACTTAGCATTTTTTGAGTTAACTTTGTCAATGGTGCATAAATCTTCAAAAAATCATGCACGAACCGCCTGTAGTATCCTGTTAATCCCAGGAAACTATGGATCTCCATAATAGAATTAGGTTGTTTCCATTTTGACACAGCTTCAATTTTCTTTGGTTCGACCATAATACCATATTGAGACACAACATGTCCAAAAATGCCACTTCCTTTAGCCAGAACTCGCACTTGGAAAACTTGCCATAGAGCTGATGCTCTCTTAACACTTGAAGTACTAACTGCAAATGATGCTCGTGTTCTCCTCCAAACGCGAGTATATTAAGATATCGTCGATGAACACGATTACGAACTGATCCAAAAATGGCTTGAACACTCTATTCATCAAATCCATGGATGCCGCTGGCGCATTTATCAATCCAAATGACATCACCTGGAACTCGTAATGTCCATAATGATTCCTAAAAGAAATTTTTGAAATATCATTGTTTGGAATCTTTAACTGATGATAACCTAACCTAAGGTCAATCTTAAAAAAATACTTTTCTCTTTGCAATTGATCAAATAAATCATAAATCCTTGGTAGTGGGTATTTGTTCTTAATCGTCACCTTGTTCAATTGACGATAGTCTATGCATAGTCGAAGCGCTCCATTTTTCTTTTTTATAAACAACACTGGTGCACCCCATGGTGATACACTCGGTGTTATGAATCCACGATCAAGCAACTCTTCCAACTGATCTTTTAATTCTATTAGCTCTACTGGAGCCATCCGATATGGGGGGTATATATATCGGTTTTGTATCAGGAGCCAACTCGATACAAAACTCTATCTCTCGATCTGGGGGCAATTTAGGCAATTCTTCTGGAAAAACATCCGGGTATTCCGACGCTACCGGTACACCCGATACCTCTCCATGTTTCTTTTCCACATTTTTCACAATGACCAAAAATCCTTGGCATCCCTTTCTTAGCATTCTACATGCTTTAATGGCCAAAACTATATTCGTAGAAGATTCCGACTTCTCACCTTGGATTGAAACAGGCTCAACTCCAAGCATATCAAATGTTACCATCTTTCTCTGACAATCCACATTGGCATAGTGCTGGGGTAGCCAATCCATTCCTAGTATAACGTCGAAGGCTAACACTTTTAGCAAAATCAAATCAGCAAACAAATCTCGTCCTTGGACACTCATAGGACAAGAAGGATATACTACACTAACTTATATATTTTTTGCCTACTGGGGTAGCTACTGATAAATGATGTTGTAAATAAGCGGATTGTCTTCCCAACTTAACCGCAAAACTAGGCAAAATAAACAAATGCGTAGCACCCGGATCAAACAAAACTAAGGCATCCATAAAAGCGATATTAAAAGTACCTTGAACGACAACATTGGAAGCCTGAGCCTCCTGAGGATTCAACGCAAAAACGCTGGCCTGACTTCCACAAGCTTGTGAAGTCTGACTAATTCTTGAGCCTCCACCATTCCTTCCTCCTTGATTCCCATAACCTCGGCCTCTCTGTCAAGTAAACGTACTCTCCATTTGACCATATCCAGACACTGCCTAATAAGCAGGTTTCTGTTGACGATAGGATGGTTTGTACAACACTAGTCATCGAACCTTGGGGTCCTGACCTCGGGCAATCTCTAGCAAAGTGACCCAAGACTCCAGAAAACGGAACATCAACGAATCCAACGGAAAGCGAAGACTGGCCAATAGTTGTTCTTCAAAAACAAAGGACGAGCGAAGGGGAAGACGTGAGTTGGCAAATTGACCCTCCGCCGGAAGATCCATAAGGAAATCATCAGGAATTCCATAAGTCCCCCGAAGCAAAATCAAGGACTCTTGAGTCAGGGAACATGCCCACTTCTTTAAAGAGGAAACAACTTTCGAATAACCTTTAGCCATGATCAAGGGAGAAGTAAGTTGAAGAGCAGGAAAACGAACAAGCAAAAAAGAAGAAGCACAAGGAGAATAAAGTTAATAAAGAGGAAGAAAGAGATACATCAGGCAAACTTTGAAAATAAAAGCAAAACAAAACGACGGCAGAACATAAAAAGGTGCAATACGCATTGAATGCTGCATAACAGGCTGTTAGAAAGTTACAAGAAAAGAGGAGAGGAGAAACCAAATGGACGACCTGGCCCAAGAAAAGCCCGCTTCACATTACAGACATAAATATCTAAGCAAAATGAGAACCAGAGGGGGGATTAATGATGGAATAAGTCTACAAGACACATGGTTCACGCAAAACCCACATCGACTAGGAAAAGCAAGGGATACACGCTCGCCTATAAATATATTGATCCTAAACTCTCACAAAGATCAGACACCCTGAGATCTCATGAACATATATACTGTCAAACCGAATGTATTCCCTTAGTTTGATTATGTATTAAACTTTATTTGTAACATCACCACATCTATCAATAACCAAACCCATAGGGTTCCAAGAGTCGTTTTTAATACTTCCGGACACCAAAATCAACTTTTATCACCCCTTGCTTAACCACCATGATTAAATCCGAATTTAATTAAAATAATAGTAGTTTTGACTAATCCTAATACCTCTAGACTCATCACTTAACACTCTTTGACTATTCTTGTATATCTAAAACTCTAACTAAGAGAATTTAAAATCAACTTAACCTCTAGGTAGATGAAACCCTAATCTCACCTCTATAAATACTATAGTTAATTCACCTAGTCAGAGGTCGGACAAGAATGGTAAAACCTATACATGCAAAATTCGACCCCCCTAGAAAAAACCTGAGCTTTGGCCGAACACCCTAGCACAATACACACACAAAATCAGTCAATTCCAATCCTTAAAACACTAAATACGGTCAATTCTCTAAGAACGCAGCCTGCACAGACCTGAAGCTGGATTCCGCATCCACTTCACAAGCAAACGAGCCAAAGACTCATACTGGTAATTTTTTAGGACCCCATATACTCTCATATTGCATTTTATGTATTTTTGTTCATATTTGCTGAATAATTATGAGCTAGGATGCATGTTTAGGTTATTATTATTAAAATTACCATAATTGCCAAATTATGTATTTTCGATAAACTGCCATAAAATCGATGAACAAACATGTTAATGGCCTAATTAATATATTTTATATACTCAAATCCAGAAACCCAATCAGTTAGATCTCTTAAGATGCATGTTTAGTGTATTTTTAAACTTGTTTGCCATGGAAAAAGTCAATTTAGAGTTGCTGTAATTTGTTATTTTTGAGGTTTAAATCATCTTTAAACACTCTGTAATTGCCATAATTGCATTCCTTGTATTTTTATGCGTTTTTGCCTACTTTTCACGAAAAACAGAGTTGAAACGAGTGAGAACGAAGAAAAATATGACCGCTGAACCTGTTGCACGATTCGCCGCCGCCGCCAGAACAAAGTGACAACGGTGTCACCCTATCCTGCCGGCGCCGGCAGTCACACTAGCGCTGTGTTCTTCGTTTCCAGCTTTCCAGAACCTGCTTCCTAAATCCTTCCAGACTCGATCCAGACTTCTACACGCGTTTCTGGGCTTGTTCGGGCTTAGAATCAGACCCGGTTTACCCAGACGTAACGGATCAGACCCAATGTAAAACGAATCTCGAATTCCACTGATGTACCATAAACTATAAACCATGCCCACGAGCCCGAGGCCCGCAAACCCATCAATTTATGTTAAGTTAAAGGGGTAAAATCACCTTTGACCTTAAGTTCATCATATTTGTAACCTGCAGTCTATCAGCGACTTGATAAAAACACATGTTTGTTATTTTTCAACCGAACAAAGGATTAGTTTACTCCCTCAACTTGCGTCAAAGTTTAAAAAATGTCAAAAGTAGCAAACCGGGATCGCTTCCCCTCCGGAGAGTGAGACAGCTCTGGTATTTGATGGTGGTTTTTTTCTCAAAGTGGTTTTTGATGGTAAACAATTTAATATGGTTCTAAATATTTTTTAATTTTTTAAATTAACACATAATAATTAAAAAAATAAACAATTTAATTTTTTTAATTTTAAAACTTTATATATCAAATTAATATTTACTAAAATTATAAAGGATGTTTTGCATTTTTTACAAAATAATTTGAAAATAATTTTTAGAAAAGTTTAAAAAGGTCTCTAGTTTAATTAGAGTTTAATTACGATTAATTAATATTTAATTATAATTAATAAGAGTAAATTATGATTTTTATGAAACTCACTCTCTAATTAAGGTGACACATCATCAAAATGAGGTTCTTTTTTCCGGTTTGCACAAATTCAGGATATAAGTGATACAAGTTTTGTTATTTTTTGACTTTTTTAAAATTTTAACGCAAGTTGAGGGGTTAAAATGATTTTTTGTTCTTTTTAACCGATTCAAACGCTAAATTGATATAAAATTTTATTCAAATATTAAATAGTCATTTTTAGAAAACAAATTTGTAGTTGTCCTTTTGTTTTGGAGTTTTAAAGAGTTGTAAAACAAAATAAATAAAAGGATGGAGCGGACTTGGAAAAATGGTGGCATGGTGTATTATTTGTATCCATTCAAACATTTAAAAATTAGATTCTAAAATTGGCACTCCCATTCTGATTTCTGAAACAAAAGCTCGTTTCTGATTATCAATGTCAACTCCCACACTGTCATCTTTAATAAACCCATCTATTCATTGGTCACATAATAGCAGAAAAACAAGGATTCTAATACCAACCCAACCCCATACCTTCGCAGCTTGTAGTAAACTTTCAACTCCAGTCTCTGTCTGTTCTTTTTCAACTCATTCTAATCACTTTGCTGTAAACAGTTATTCATCTGCTGACATATCCAGTGAACTACCTCAGGTTCAAAGCAGGTACTTTTTTTGTTAGTTTTTGTCAATTTTCATCGTATTTCGGTGTATGTGTGACAATCTTCGCTTTCATGGTACTTTGATTATGATTTTCTCTCTGTGTTTATTGTTGATGTTGTTTGTTGCAGTACTTGGAACTGGAAGGGTTATTCTATTCGCTATCAGCACTCCGGAAACAATGGCCCTGCGTTAGTTTTAGTTCATGGTTTCGGAGCAAACAGGTCTACATCACTGACTTTTTGCTTCTTATTAGCAGATAACTAATTGCTATAGGTATTAAATTTAAATCTACTTTGTCATGTTTTTATGAACATTTAGTTTTGATCTGTTCCTATTTAATAAATATTGAGGGTGAGCCTTAGTAAAGGTTGAACCTTTGTGAATCATTCCTAAACCTGCAATTTAGAAAGTCTCGAATGCTTCGACACCTTTGCAATATGTCCAATTTGGTTGCTATTGCAGAAATGGCTCATGTTTTGCCGAAAACTCAAAACATTAAGTTAGCACTCGTGTTTTATTGTAAGGTTCTGATTGGAAATCTCACATTTGGAGTCAAAAATACTTTAAAGAATTGTTAAGCACTATAACGAGTTAAAAACATGGACTGCAATTATGATCTTGTTTTACTATGTCTGGATGCAACATCATTGAGGAAACACAGTATGCATTCTTTAACCATATGCATAAATAGATACTACAAATTAAAGCGATGCATGATCTCAAGAGCGGAAAAAGGGCTCGTTTAATTCTCTGGATGTGAATTCGTATCTGATTATTATGCCACTATCAGATGCACCCTGTGTTAGTGTGGCCTGTATATCTCAGTTAAAATGATTTGAGACAGATTTTCATGACAATCTTTGTTGTTCATTAAAAATGAAATAAATGACCATTGAAATCGTTGTTCATCTAACTTTGAACGGGCTCCATTGTTTTGTCATTGGTAGATATTGCATTTCTATTGGTCATTTATATTTCATGTTCTTTCTGTATTTTGTGTTGAAAACCAACTGTCATTTTATGTCTCTATATGCATGTGGTACTTTAATTAATTTCCTTATTTGATGTATTTAATTAAATTAGCTTCTGTACTTAATGTGTCTATCTCAGTGTTCTTAAACAAATTTTTGTTCATTATAGTGACCACTGGAGGAAAAATATCCCTGTTCTTGCAAAATCACATAGAGTATATGCAATTGATCTTATTGGTTATGGATACTCAGATAAACCTGATCCTCGTGAATTTGGAGTTAACACCTTCTACACATTTGATACATGGGGCACCCAACTAAATGACTTTTGTGTTGACGTAATTAAAGACGGAGCATTTTTTATATGCAATTCAATTGGAGGTATCAACTTCATGATGTACTATACTATATAGTATATAGATGCCTAAATGGATTTCATTTTGTTAGTTTTCTGCCATAAATGATCTTAATATTAGAATTCTGTTGTAAACAACTTAAGGAAATGCTTTAATCATTTAATCTAATTGCCTTACAGTACTCGTAAGCACTAATATGTATATGCGCTGTTTTTAGAAAATCAGACGTAGTATACTTTTCTTACAGACGCATTGTTTGATTTACTTTTTCGTGCAAAAATAGTGGACTCGGTATTCACATAACTCTGTTGACTGCATATGAAGCATACATGAATCATGGAATTTTCCCATCCACCTCAGTTAGATATCTTGATACTCTGATTTATTTACCTTTCCTTAATTAGTTAGAGCACATGTAATATGTATTTTTGTTAAGTCTATAAGTGTCAACGGGTTTTCCATGTACTGTAGTCGACTATTGGAGGATATTATCATTATTTCTTCCATTTCTCTACCTCATAGTTCAATTATTGCATATCTGTTTCTGTGTAAATTTGATACAGAAGTCAAGAAACAAAAGAATGATTGAAGAGTTAAGCACACCATGATCTGATCCCGTAATTTAAGACGTTATAATGTTAACTTCGAGCATAAATGACAACAATTGAAGATACCACCTTTTTTTCTCAAATTGTATTATTTGTAAATGTTATACCTAATGAAGAATCTTTTCATGTAAAAAGCTTCTGTGTTCAGTTCTTACAAACAAAACAGTCAATATGTGACTAACAGGTGAAGACATTTTTACTTCTCTGCCCTTCTATAACTGTGTTGTATAGGAATGGTTGGTCTCCAGGCAGCAGTTATGAAGCCACAGATTTGTAAGGGCATTGTCCTGTTAAATATATCTTTGCGCTTGCTTCATGTTAAAAAGCAGCCATGGTTCGCTAAACCTTTTATCAGCTCATTTCAGAGTCTGTTGAGGTAATACTAACATGGTTTTTTTTCTGTAAGTGCTGAAGTTTATTCTTTCTCCTTTGGATTTAAGATTATCATTATATAGTGCAGGAATACGGCTGTGGGCAAATTTTTCTTCAAATCAGTTGCAACATCAGAGTCTGTGAGGAACATTCTGTGTCAGGTACACCCTTTGTAGGCATAGGCATTGCTTTAACATACTGCCATCATAATTTTCCTCTGATATTCTTAATGGCTTTAAATTTGGATGAATGAACATAATCGTTTTACTTTTTAAAGAAGTAATCAGTGGGAGTTGTTATAGTTACAATGAATAGCCTGACAACTAATATGTCTACCCTTCAACTGATCGGACGGCATCGAAAACGTTGAAATCGGAAATGCAAAACAACATTTTTTACAAGAAAAGAATATAAATATAAAGTTTGCGAGTTTTATTAGTGTTTTTGGAAATAGAAAATGAAACGTTAAAATGTAGGACAATAAGTTTTTGTGCAATATGAAAATAAATCATCTGGCCAAGTGCATGTGACGTTTGTAATGCTTCTCTTATTTTGTATTGCAGTGTTATCATGACACATCCCAGGTGACAGAGGAACTTGTGGAGAAGATCCTTCTTCCAGGACTTGAACCTGGTGCAGTGGATGTATTTCTTGATTTCATCAGTTACTCTGGAGGCCCACTTCCGGAGGAACTGTTACCTCAGGTGAAGGTTAGTATCTATAACAAAGTCCAAATTTGTAATTAATGTTATGGCTGGTAAAATGCCATGAAAATTTTGTTTCGTGTATGTTTGGTGTCGTGTTTTTGCAGTGTGCTGTTCTGATAGCATGGGGAGACAAGGATCCATGGGAACCAATTGAGCTTGGAAGAAACTATGGAAACTTTGATTCTGTTGAGGACTTCGTTGTCCTCCCTAATGTTGGCCACTGTCCCCAGGTTTCTCTCTCTCCATCCCTCCCTCCCTCCCTCTGGTGCATGCATTGTGCATTTACACCACACATCTACTTTATGCATGTGTGTCGGCCTGTTAAGTGTTGTTTACGACTTTATGTGGTGGCATTTGGTGCGTATTTTTACTGAGGAATTTCTGTGCGTGCATTTGACTTTTACATGCATGTAGAGATGTAATCGAGTCAAGTGAAAATGCTACCAACCTCAAACAATACTGAAACTGTTGGCGAGGTTACTCAACTCACTTATACTCATATGATGCATCAACAATACTGAAACTGTTTTCCAGGCTAAACAAATTGTTAAAAATGCCAAAATTTTAATTGTCATATAGTAACATATAACTAGAACAGAAGAATGGCATGTGTTCTTTTAGAGAAGTTATTTTACCTTATTCTAAGTGCAGAACATCTGCTCTTTTATTAGTTAGGCCATGTTTTGTGAATTAATCTATTGGTTCTACTGTTATAACTTTATCTGACAGTTCATATTTGTTAAATTGTTTGAAGGATGAAGCGCCTCATCTTGTGAACCCGCTGGTTGAGTCGTTCGTGGCTCGTAATTCCACACTCAGACCTCCCATTTCTACTGTTACCTGATTCAAATTCATTCAAGTTTGTCACCCAAACAACTTCCACTTCAACTATGTGATTCTTTAAAATATATGGAGAAAATAATAATTTTATCTCAAACTCATGGGTTATGCAAACAATTCATATAAACTGTCTTTTGAGTCACTAATTATGAACTGAGGAACTAGTTGAGAACCTGCAGAGTCTGCAGAGTATTGCAAATGAGATTTATGGATGTTAATATGTATTTATAATATCTTTTTTTATTAAACGTAAGCCTTTGTACATACCAAGAGTCCAAGATAACCAGGAAAGGCAAAAGACAAGAAATAAATTAGTCACTTCAAGTTCATAACTGATTTCAACTGCAACTTTGAGATTAATTACACAACCATTTAAAATTTGATTTATAGGGATTCAAAATTTAACTTCCTATCCATTTTATAAAATTCAATCAAGTATTTCAATCTTCAAATGAATTACAATAATTTTCTAGACTAAACATTAAACAATAACATTTATAATCACTACTTTTTCACTTGAGTACTTTCATCGTCCTAAATTTGGGAGTAGTTGTTTGCTCAGACATAATATGACAAGCGGATGTTTAAAATTCAATTAAGTATTTCAATCTTCAAATGAATTACAACAATTTTCTAGACGATACATTAAACAATAACATTTATAATCACTACTTTCTCACTTAAGTACTTTCACCGTCCTAAATTGAGGCGTAGTTGTTTGCTCAGACATAATCTGACAAGCGGATGTTTAAATTTAGAGCAAATTACTCTAAGGTACCTCACATTTATCATAATTCACAGTTTGGTACCTCTTGTTTGAAAATCAAACGATTTGATACCTCAGTTTTGATTTTGTAAACTATAAGGCCCTTCTGTTAGTTCCGTTAATAATTTGAAATTTATTTTCAAACGATTTGGTACCTCAGTTTTAATTATTTAAACGATTTGGTACCTCAGTTTCAATTATGTAAACGATTAGGTACCTCATTTGTAAACTATTTGGTACCTCACATTTCATTCCGTTAACGATTGAGTACCTATATTTAACAGAAGGGTCTTATAGTTTACACAATCAAAACTGAAGTACCAAATCGTTTAATTTTCAAACAAGGGGTATCAAACTGTGAATTATGACAAATGTGAGGTACCTTAGAAAATTTTGCTCTTAAATTTATGATTGAATTCTATTAGGTCTCATGTTTTAACTAGATTTGGTCAGAAAAAGTAGCCGGAATTGGTTCGATTAAGCTAAATTAAACTATATTAAACTAATTTCAATCTGAGAGTTCAAAAAATTAGGCAAGATTGGTATGAAATCTACTCCTAAATCAATCACATCAATGGGAAAAAAAACTTGAATTTTGGTTTGTTTTTTTTAATAAATGAATTATGCTAAATAGAAAAAAAACTAGTCATGTATAGAGGACAAACCCTCATAAAAAAAACCTATTGAGGTTCAATTTTTAATTTAGATAACTATGTAAAAGTCCAAAATTCGATAAAACTAAAGGGACGTATCTAAAATTATAAAAATATTTACAAAAGTACCTGTAGACTTTTTTTATTTACAAAAACATTGTCTGATTTAAAATTATTTACAAAACTACCAAAAAATAAAAATTATTTACAAAAATACGATGGGTCTAATGTCGGTATAATTATAGTATAATTTCGGTATATTAGAACTATAAACTAGAGAATTTAAAAAATTGTATTGGATTTACTATTAGTATAATTTCATTATACTTTCAGTATTATCGATAATAATTTTTTAATATATATTTTCTAGTTGATAAGATGTACTCCCTCCGTCCCATTTAAGAAGGGTCATCTCCCATTTTTATTTGTCCCACTTAGGAAGACCATATCGTGTTTTTTTGTGACAATTTATATGAATTTTCCTTTTTTACCCCCTTTTCTCTTTCCATAATTAATGACTATTAGTCTATACATAAATACAACATTATCATAAATAGGGATAAAATAAGAAAACACTATAATAGTTAATGTTTTTTTAATATATGTGAAAAAGTCATTTGTCCCTTCTTAAACGGGAAGGAGGGAGTATATTTTTTATATGTATTTTTCACTATAGTTGGTAATAAACTAGAGAATTTGTGTATTGTTATTTTAATTTTTAGTATACGATGTGGTGTAATGTTGGTATAATTTTAGCTAATAGTAATAAAATTTCAATATATTATGTGTATACTGTTGGTATACTGTTGGCATAATTTTGGTATATTATTAATTTAATTTTTAGTATACGATTTGATGTAATTTTGATAATATTTTTATTTAATATTAATAAAATTTAGTATGTTCTGATGTGTATAACATTGGTATTATGTTGGTGTAATGTCGGTATAATGTTAATATACTTTTAGTTTATTACTATACACCGTATGTTTGTAAGTATTTTTTATTTTTTGATAATTTTGTAAATATTTTTAAATCAACTAAATTTTTTTGTAAATGAAAAAAATCAATATGTATTTTTATAATTATTTTCATTTTTTAGTAAATGGTGTAATTTTTTCAAAATTAAAAGAAAATTGCTTTCAGGCTAAACACCAAAACTAATCCAATGACGCTGGTGTAAACAATGTCTCCAACAAGGCTGATGTAAAGACATTGAGCTTGTTTCTTTAAGCTCTTATTAATTTTGGGTCATTAATGATTGTCATATGGTCGTTCTCTAGCCTTTCTTTACAAAGAAAGAAGCCATTTACCTCTTTTGGCATTTTCTATTATCATAACTTCTCTCTCATTATGTATTCTATCAAGATCTTTCAGGTATTGTTCATCTTCGCTCATGATGTTTAATTTGATCATATATGAATTGGCAACCAATACCAATTATAGCCATTGGCAATACAAAACGGTACCCCATCAAATTCGGCTCCAAATTCATTTTAGAATTTTTGTTATTAGCATTAAATATGGCCAACTTTGATTATGAAACCACCAAGTACATCAGAAGATGTAGCAATGTCGCTTTGAACCAGCACGATCAACCTTGGAGGTAATAACTATTATTTTAAATGCTGATATCCCTGATCAATCTTGTAGAAATTTTGGTCAAATCATCAAGGCTTAGATGGGCATCAGAGAGCATATTCCAGACACCAATGAACATATCGCATTTCTTGCTTAGTTTTTTACCGAATTCAATTTTTGCCTCGCTTTATTTAGAATTGCTAAAGCGAGCTTTTTAAACGCCACTGCCTTCGCTGAGGAGAGATACCTTAACCAAGGCGAATTTTTACCCGCCAACATATCTTGTTTTGCATGACTTGTTATCTCTTATCGATCCTGAAGTTTTAAATTCAAAGGTGTTGAAGCTTGTTCGTTGTCACGTCGCTAATATTATTTTTCTTTTTTAAAAAAAGATGTTGAAACAGATTATTAGTTCAGCAGCCCGCAAAAAGCAAACATCTCAGTATATATTGCACAAAAACTTCTCAAACCCTATAGTTCCGTGTTTTGTTTTTATTTCATACACACTTTTAAGACTCTGAAAGTCGGTATTTATAACATCGTTTCACAAAAACTGTGGTGTCCGTATTTTTCATTTCAGCATTTTCTGTTTCCATGTTCTCAGTAGGGTGCTAAAGAAGAGAATAGGTGAAAACCTGCAGTTGTGGATGCAAGTTTTGGAGAGTCATGGAAATCAAAAGACATTACATTCAATAGCAAAGTTATACAGTGGGAGGTGCAAAAGAAACCACGAGATAAAAAGAACATTTATTCGCGTAAAAAAGAAAGATATGATTCTAGTTTTTCGCATAAAATGAAAAGAACAAATGAATACACAAAATGTGAGCACATTTGTTCACTACATGAAAATCGTTAATAACATAGAACAAAGTGCAAATTTATATTACAAATGTGATTCGAATTGATAATCAATAATAAAATAAAAGAACAAGCAAATGCACAAGCAAGCCAAAAATGAGATAAACAGTATAAATGCAATTTGTAACTGAATAACAATAACATGTGATGCTGATAAATTTATCAAAAAGTAAGAAGCGGGCACTCGACCTGGTTAGCAAGTATTAATCCCATCCTTGCAGTCACTGGTCAAATTATAGAATGTTTCCACGCGTGTCTTTGCCCTGTAAAGAACCTCAGTATCCACTGCAACTCTCATATATCCATCGAACTCAACTGGCCGTCCATCGTTAAGAAGCATTGTCTCATTGTACCAATCGCTCGTATTTCCCCATAATTCCTTATAATCATCAAGCAAATGAACCTTGAAGTGGGATCTCAATTTATCAAAGTAATTGTAGAATGGCTCATTAGTTGCAACATACAGATTCCGCCAAGGCTGAATCATCGCTTGAAGCTTTGCAACAAGTGCATCAGGTGATGTATCAGCGTCCAAATGAGGCCAAAGCTCCTTGTTTTTCGCTTTCTCTCCTCGAACAACGTGAACTGCATCAAAATCCCAATCCATTTGCCCACTTATTTCAGTAACTATATTCATCAATCTCTTTGATTTCCAAAGTGCATGCCATGGCCTCTGAATGTACTTTGCAGCTTGTCCTTCACACACACTGTACCAATAATTTTCCGGCTCCGGAGCATCAAACTGCCTCCATATGATTGTGCTCTTATCTTTCTTCAATTGTATCGGCGTCACCTTATGGGTCACTACCTTCTTTACTGGCAATTTTTTCTTATGGGCACGATCCCATTTCTTCCAATCCCTTACAAATTCACTCTCCTCCACGATTGATGCTACCTCTTTAAGATGCTCAAAATCAAAATAATATCGGAAATCCTTTCCTTCCTCATCTTTACCACTCGGATTATAACTACCTTCCAAGCAAATACTCAAATCCATCACAAATGTCCTGTTCAAATACATAGCCTCTCCTAATCCACACAAGAAACTCCACATGTAATGATTCATTCCCTTACAATAATCCCCTCCTCTTGAGTAGTATAAGTATCGCCCTTTCCTAAAGTTCATTTGCGATCCCAAACTAGGGATTGTGTCATTTATCTCCTCATCACGGAGTGGTTGTGCAATCTTCGGATTACTCCCACTGGTCCTAGTAGTATTCAGTCTAATCCTTTGCCTCCGCGCATTTACCCCAGAATGCCAACCCCCGGCATGTACAATTTTGTAAGTACAATTCTCCCCAATTCCAAACTTAAACCTCCGAAAATCCCTATACTTTCTCCACGACTTCTCCTTCTTATTTCTAAACCTCCACGCCACATCACACTCATCTGGCTTCGACCCATTCACAGGCGCTTGATACTCAAAGAAAGCAATCGACTTGAACAACTTCAAATTAAACCTCTCCACAGTAGTCAAAACCCTCGGGTTTGAACAATTCACAACCTGTAAATCCTCACAACCAGTCGATTTCAGAGTTTCCAAGTTGGAATCCTCCTCCTTAGATTTCTCAATCATCTGTTCAGATTTCTCAATCATCTGCTCAGATTTCTGAATCACATCTTCAGTGATTGGTTGAACAGACAAAGCAGGTGGCACAGCAGGGGCAGACACACTCTGCAAATCCTCACCAGTTTTAAGAATAGAGTCATCATTTTTAAAAGTGGCATTTTCAGTTTCAGTAAAGAGTTTAGTAAGGGCAGGAGCTGATTCAAGCCATGGATCTGGAGGTTGATAGGTAATTGCAATGACAGTGAATATCAAAACAGTGAATACAAACACAGAAAAACACAAATTGCTTATAAGCTTTATCAAGTTTTGGCCTATAGGCTCAGTACTTGAATTTGTCTCTGTCATTATTTCTCAAATTCTAAAACCTACCCAGATCTTGAAATCAACTTATAAATCGAATTTAGCCAAAACCCAACTCTATAAACACCGTAATCATTAATGGGTACTTCTCATTTTTCATGAATCAACACAGTAAAAAAAATGAAAGAAACGTTGCTTACTTAGGATTGAATTGGAGGTGAAAGAGAAAAAAGACTTGAAATTTACTTACTTAGGTTGAATTGGAGCTGACTATTGAAAAGATGTAATTGAGAATTGAGCAGAATTTGAATTGAAATTAGGGGTAGAGTAAGGATTTTGCTTTGAGTAGAAGTGAAGCAAAAAATGAAAAGTTTTTCTGTCTGAAGTGAACGTTTTGTATCGAGCGAGTTTGGTGCTGGTAATCCGCTCAGTGTTACTTAGCACACTTGATTACTGTTGGTGCCATGTCATAATCATAAAATTAGAGCCAATAATTATGGGCAGGGGTGAGCACGGTTCGGGGGAATCCGGAAATTAACAAATCTCCGGAACCAAACCAAAAATCGGAGATATCAAAAATTGGATCTCCGGATCCGTACCAATAATCAGTTCATTTCGATTCGGAGATTTTATTTTTCAGTACGGTTCGGTTCGGAGATTCGGTCCTAATGGTTCGGTACGGTTCGGTACGGATATTACTAAAACCACGGAAATTGTTTTATTTAAAATGTGATCTATATTATATTATAATATATTATTTTGACTTCTAAAATTAATTAGCTACTCATTCATTCATTTTTATATATATTTTTAACTATCACAAATAAATAATTATCAATAAAATAAAAAGGCACAACATGTATATTACCGTTCGATTTAATATTAATTTTTTGATTATTTGATAAGAGTACTTTTATATATTCTCAAGTCTAAAACTATATCATTTTTGTTAAAATTATGTAATTTGGTCAATGATAGAAAATAATGAATATGCATTGTTCATGTCAATTTATAAAAAATACTTTTTATAATTATTAAATATTTGACAAATTCATATAATTTTCATTGAAATATATAAGTATTTTGTTTTTATGTAAATTAATAATATATATATATATATACAAATATTTTTAATATATATTATTTCGGTTCTTCGAGTATAAGTTCGGTACTTCGGTTCGGTACTCGGTACGGTTATTTGTAAAAGATCTAGAACCGTACTAATAAAATTTTCAGTACGGTTCGGTTGGGGGAAAGTCAATGGTCAACGGCTATTTTTCGGTCCTGGATATTTTCGGTTCGGTTTTCGGTTCGGTTTTGGAGATATCCAAGATTCGTGCTCACCCCTAATTATGGGTGCCCACCGTAACACAAACCAGCGGTTCCGGTTCAAAACCGGCTCTAAGCCATTGGATGGTCTGGAATCGGCCTATTCTGGTTTACGCTTTCGCTTTAACAGGTTAAAATATAAAAAATTTATTATTTTCTAAAATTTAATTTTGAATATTTAAAATTAAGTTAAAATTAAACTTAATTCAAGTTTTTAATTATACTTAAAATTATAAAAAATTATTAAATTTTTTGAATTAATTATTTATATATAATAGTAGTCATAAAATGTTATAAAAGAAAAATAAAAGTAATGGTTAGAGTTTAAAAAAACAAAAAATAAAATATATTAAAAAGAATAATTATATTTTATATATTTATGGTATTAATAATTAGTTATTATGAATGGGGGATGGGTCCAGCAGGGGAGCCCAGTTCGCTCAGTCTTATGACAACCATTTTTTGATTTTGAAAATGGAGTTGATGGATTGATGAGTTTCACGATGCGTAAACCTGCATAACAGGGTAGATAGCATATCGGACAGTGTTGAGCTTAAGGAAAATATTTGTATTTAAATTCCTTAGTGTGCAGGCATACCTCAATCCTTTATATAATTGTAAACACCTATTTTTCGAACAGGTAAAACGTGCTAAGGGACTGACGCGTCCAATGATGATTTTCAGAGAAATCTGTCCAGGTGACGAGCTATTCATTTGCTTGTTGGAATCTAAGCGAGCGAAATCTGCGCATAGCTGTAAACTTGGAGGATTAAAACGTATTTAGCTGCAAATAGCCTATAAAAATCCAAAAACATTGTAGTGTAAGTCTAGAAATTGGACTAATTGCAATATCCTAAAAGTTTCTGGCCAATTTGCAACTTTTACGGACTAAAATTGACCATAACCAAACCCATAGGGTCTGGAGCGGGGCACGGGGGTCGCTCGCCCAAGGCTTGTGGCTGACTTATCGATCTGAAAATGGTTTGAAAAATGGAGTCGCCACCTAGTTCAACTAGGAAATGCCTTTTAACCGACTAGGTAACCTTACTCGCTTATGGTTAGATTACCGTGCATCAGACCAAAGACTAGGGTTCGTGGACCTCCCCGAAACTCTTTGTGCTTAGCTTATCTGTTACCGGATTTATTTACTGGACATATTCGTTTTATTCTCATCTCAACAACATATGCAGTTCATAGGATATGAAAGCTGTAAATAATATGAAAGAGTGTAAACAGGGTTGATCCGCATATGACTCGATTCAGACTGGCATTTGAGGCAAGTAATAGGTACTCCTAAACATACATCTAAGCTTAGAGGTTTCCAACAAATAGCATAAGTCTGGCTGGTTTGGATATTATACATGCACAAAATCTAAAACCAGATGTAAAAATATTTGATTGATTGATTTTATTAGGTGATCTTGAAAAACCTACACAACCGTTACTATTTTTTCGTGTTAGTCCTAAAATGTCCAAATGATGGGCTGAATTGTATTATTTGGCTAATTTATTTGATTAGTCGTCTTTTAACCGGTTACTTTGATGTGTTTTTGGAAAGCGGTAAACAATGCTAGCATACTCAGAGGCAGTTTGGTATAAATAAAAGATTAGGGATACTTTTTAACCTCGTTGACTTTTGAGTACCTAACACTTGTGCGGGTTTTGACCATCAGTCTGGTCAGAACGAGCTCTCGGTCAGATCATGAGAGTTGTTCGTCTCGTCGATCCGGTTCTACAGGTTTTATCCGGAGTCGATTTTGAGTTCGAGTCAGCATAGAATCTTCCCTGGAAGTTGCTGGTTTATTGGGCCTCGGGCTCGTGGAGCCAGTTTATAATTTATGTTACATATCTAGGCTCATGGGCCCGATTGTCACGACCCAAATTCATGAGCCACGACCGGCGCTTGGGAATGGGAGTGGTAGCTCCGAAACCCGTAACAAGCTTGAAAACACGTATAAATTTTTCGCAAATCAAAATGTTTTCCATATAATAAACATTATCAAAATACATATGACCCCTGTTCGAATTCATATCAGAGTTAAAACAATTATATATATGAATAGTCAACCAATTATAAACTACTGCAGACTACTAGAATGAAAACCTTTCTTCATGACTCGTATAAACAACTTCCGAGAATCAAAACTTTGGAAGCTTCGTTCTTCAAATCATGTCTTACTCTACCTGTAAAATGGGAGGGACAACGGGGTCAGTATAAAACTGAGTGAGCTCACTAAATTACAAGTAATATTACATAAAGGGTGAAACCGTTTGAAAACTTTTTTTTATATAGAAAGTACCTTTTCAAACATACTTTGTATGTTTTTACTCACTTTCATATCTTATGTACATTTCATATATACATCCTTTTCATCCACTATGTTATTATTAAAATAACATCAATAATCATTTTTCAAAGCACATACTATAGTACACTTTTAAAACATACAATACATATACTTCACAATTTCATAACATATAATATATTCATATAGTCGTCCGTTTATCAAAATACGTGAGTTTATGAGTACCGACGAGTAATTAAAGTGTACTCACCACTTGCTATCCAAGGACTTCAATTAAGCATTTCGATATCTCGATCCATTAATTTTCTAGCCTCGTCGATAGCCGCCTTGTCGAGTCTACGCAAATATAATAATGCAGGAATTAATAAAATTCAAGTTATAACTATTTAACTAAAAAGTTGATTTTCTAGCCAACTTCGGCTATTAAAAACGTTCACTTAAAATAGTCCGACCTCTAAAAAAAATTGACATTCTTAAAGTTCAGAATATCACCAACAACTTTCGTTTAGGTCTCGGACTGAAACTAGCACCCGAAAGTGTCGGAAAATAACTCGAAAATCGGTTCCCTGAATTGGCTATTTTATGGGCTGCTCTTTGAGCCTAAAAACGAGGCACGTAAAACGATTAAAATCTAAAACAAATTTGACATACATATACTTCGCATTCCTATCTACAACTTTCGTGAAGACTTCGACTAGTTTTGATGTCTCGTTAGCTCACAATAAATTCTTAGAGTCGGGTCCTTAATCAAGTTGAAAATAGTTTCCCTAACTTTTTTATTTTTGACTCAACTTTGAACTTTAAAAACTTCTGATCTAGCTTAATGATGCTATGATTAATTTATCCAAAATTAATCCACGCAACATCGCCTATGTATTTCATTCATTTCGGAGTTAAAACACTAAGGTTTGATGTTCGTTTTTTTTTTATCATGAACTAACCTTCGTAGACAGTCCTTTATCCTTTTCAGTTTTTAACACTTTCAACTTACCTCCTTTATCAGTCAACTTAGCCATTTTCAATAATACTAATACCAATCTAACAATCATATTTCCATCATCGTATATTTATTAATTCGTACCAATTAACCTTTATCGAATATAATTGCTCGAAGTCATCTGAAAATGGGGCGGAAGTCAGCCCCTTAGCTGACTGGGACTGCAATTTTATTTAGTCCCTTATATCATCTTCGCCAACTCTGCTTAGGGAGCAGAGTTGGCCTGTTTTAATGGCAGCCCTGTCTGCTCTTCATGTAGACGATTGTCTACTCGTGAAGCAGACACATTTGTTTGTCCAGCAAGCCGACCTT
Source organism: Mercurialis annua (assembly GCF_937616625.2). NCBI lineage: Eukaryota > Viridiplantae > Streptophyta > Magnoliopsida > Malpighiales > Euphorbiaceae > Mercurialis > Mercurialis annua. The sequence continues at coordinate 39,705,038 of NC_065571.1, forward strand.
GCTCTCAGAGCAAGGTACTTCTATTTGAGAAGTTCAGGATCAGACCATTTTATGGTCTGATTCTGATCGGTCTTGGCCACTAAAATCCGTCCAATACTAACCTCAAACACAACTCAGCTCATTGACACAACAAAACCCATCACAACTCTCTAAAACCTCACTCAAAACCCAACATAAATTCCCAGCAATTCACCATGGCAGAAAATTCAATCAATAAAAGCAATTACTACTTAATTTCTTAATCAATTTGAAATTTAAAAGCTTTACCTTGAGCATAGGTAAGTTAGCTTTGTAACCGAATTTGAATTAACGGATTCGGTGGCCGGATCATCGAGCTATGAATTCCACTGTGGAGAGAGTGCAAGATGAAGATGATGGTGGTGATGGTTCAGTGTTCTTCAAGAGTTAGGGTTTGGTTTTATTGATTTTTCATTATCTGATTTTGAATGCTATAAAAAAAAGAAGGTGGAGGATTATGTGTCCTTATTTTATTGGTTTAGTTGAGAAAAATATTCATAACAATGCTTGAACATACCACCTCTTATAACTTAATCCTCATACCTTTAATTCCTTCAGTTTAATTCGAAATCATTTTCGTAATGAAATGGAACCTTGACGATGTTTGTTTATCGATAAATAATGGATTTTATCACATTATTTATTTATCTGGGTCCATTAATTTATTTATATCATTTTCTCTTTTTCAGATAATTAAAATTCCGCTAAATTATAATATTTTTGTCCAATATTTATAATATTTAGTTTTAGCTCTTTAATTTTATTTTAAGAACTTTATCATAAAATTTAGTAGCTCGGGACTTACCATTTATTTTATTTTTATTTATAGATTTTTCTTAGTCCTGCTAAATTCCAATTTATCAAATAATAATTTTTGGTTAAATTATTTTTTCATGATAATTTTAATACACCCGCTTCGGTCCAATTTCTTATTATCCAATTCTAATTCGACCTTCTCGATCTTAATCTTCACGATTATGCTTCGAGGTACTTCACTTTATACCTTTAAAAATTCAAGTTATTAAAATCTTCTCCTCTTATAAAAATTCGTACTAGAATTTTCATAATCTCTTTAATTCTTGAATAGAACTTATACCTGTTCTTTGCTCCTTCTTAGAGAGGCTACAGGGTATCTCATAGCGATTTAGAGGTAAGGGTGTGAGAGGAAGTTCTCTTGTATGATATCAACTTTTTTCCTTTCATGGGCCCCTTACGTTTTTGTTGCGCTACTCTGATCAATCTTTTTCTAACTGTTGACCTTACATTTAGTTTTATACGATCTTTCATCTTACATAGTCCATGGGTGGAGTATTCTCGATATACTTATCGAGTAACTCCCTATGCAACCAATCCTAGCGATCTCCTTAACCCTTGATTCATAATTATTATGAATTGATCCTTCCTCCTTCGATCGTCTACGATAATATCTTCTTGCATCTAGGGTTCACGTCCCGTGACGTAACTAACTTCTATGTTCAATTCCTTGATTCTAGAGATACACTTGTTCTTAGTTTTAGACGCGGTCGCTATTACTTTACAAACGTCTAAAGTAGCGTCGATGTCCTCGTATTCAACATACGAGACTGCTTTAAAGATTTGCAATTCAAATCTCAATGCGTTTCATTTCACGATACACTATTCGTGGTTTTATACACGTATGTTCTTATGTAGGCCTAACAAGATGATCAGTCTTGTTCTATGCCTCTAGGTACAGAATCACTGTTTATGCTTACTTACGTTTTGAAAAACTCATCTTTTTAAAAATCACGATACTTTTCATTTCTCAATCATGTCATAATTGTGCACCGGTGTGATGACTTCTCTCATCACAAGAGTTGCAATGGCACTCCTTTTTTCATTCCAGACATATTCAATGTATATGATGCCTGTCCTATTAGTGAATGCAATATGGATGTAGTAATGCAATTTTATTCGTATCAATACGATGTCTTTATGATTCGTGTCCGGGCACAATTATGTCTTTTCAAAACATTTCATTTTGATCAAATACTTTTCTTTTCGTAAAACAGGGTTTACGTAAGTTTCTCTTGACATAAGACTTTGCACTATCTATCGATTATCGTTCTATTGTTTGTAAACTATATACATCTTTTTCATATGAAAAGATGTAACTTTATTTGTCTGGTTCGGACGTCATTTGAATAGTACTTCCTAAACGTTCGTAAAGATACTAGACTAGGTCAAAAGGTTTGATCACTGTTGAACCTCTAGCGTTCGGTCTTCACGATGTTTACTTCGATTATGCGGTCTATCTGGTGGTGTCTAACTAGAAAGCATCACGAGAAACTATGTCTTTAAGGAGATGGTTTGTTCGCGTTACCCGTGGTATCCTATTACATGGGGTGTGGGCATTCCCTCACGAAGTGATCTTGCTATCCACACTAAAGACATGTGTTTGTCGTAGCTTGAAAGCTACCCAAGTGCCTTCTACTGTATTAAGACCATATGGGATTTGTAAAGCTGGAACTTCCTTGTTCCGACTGTAGCTATTAGTTCTAGCCTTCTTGGCTAATTCCTTTGTTTGTCTTTCTTATAAATTCGGCCATGTCTCTTTTCGGTCTCTTTACTCAATCATATAATACTTCTCGATCTTCTTCTATCATACTCTTTGTATTAATAATTTTTTTTTCATTGTATCTCTCGGTCTATGTGATACACTTCGTTTACTCATTCCCGATGAGTTTCTCGATTCATTCAACTCTTCTTCACATGTGTTGCCTTTGGCAGTGTCACTACTTTTATGTCTAATACTTATCTCGATTAACAATTTTTGGGTCTGTGAACCCGCTATCTTCTATTTGTTCGAATCTCTCACCTTACCTTTGCGGAGAGCTTTTCCAATTCCTATGGCACTTGTTAAAACCCTTTACAATCTTTACGATATTTCGATCCTTGTGATCACTATCGCGTTTGAATCCTCCTTGCCATCATATTGGCACCTTATAACTTATTTGCATCATTCTAGGTCAACTTTCCCATAAATGTGGTCCTAATCCTTTTTTACAAATCTTGTGTTGACTCAAATTCCTGTCATTAAGTTTGGGACAAATCTAATTAATCCATTAAACTCGATGACTTATTCTTGAACCGATTTGTCTCTTCGAGTTAATGTCCTTGGCTTTTCTCGATCATCCTTAATCAAAGGAAACGGTAGGAAGAATTCCTTAAGTCGGGTCACAACTTCTGTCCATATCATTTGACCCATTATTTGTCTAATTACTTGTCAAAGCCAATCTTTGGTTAGGCCTTTCATCGACATCTCGATCAATCTTACCATTTGTCTTTCGTCTGCTTAAAGTTTACAAGCATCTTGCTTCACTTCTTCTAGAAGATCCAGCACATTGCTTGATCCATCAAACTCCTTTGGATACCACTTCATGTATGCCAATATTTAATCTCTATCTGTGTTTCTCTCTTCATGTTGATACTGTCTTTGTATCAACTGCCCATCACTAGCATACAATTATTTATATCAGTTACTTATGCTATCAACTGATTAATATCGACTTTGGGTTGTTGCGGCACTCCCGGTGCCTGTACATTCCCACTTCGTCTATACTAGGTTCCCTCTGACCTTTGTCTCGTCTGCGGCCTCGGCCTGCCGAATGGACTGGATTACATTCGCCTTCGTTACTTCTGGCCTCTTCTCAGGCCTTATGTACTTGTTGTGCAACAGCATGCGCTCGTGTAGTTCTTTGTCCATAGTATGGCAAATATATAAAGGAATCCCGTTAAATTCCTTAAAATATACCACATACTAGTCATCACAACTAACCGCCATCCGCGTGAGTTTGACCTTAGGAATGTTTCCTTCTTTTAGCCTTCTACGGTTACGTCTTATGTTACAAGTCTTATGAGTATTCTTACTCATTGTAGACTTAGAAAAACATCAAAACATATACTAATGTCGTATCTGTTCTACGCGTATTATTATTGTGGCTATACTTATCTATGTTGACCGAATCCAAAGAAAATCTGTCTCCTAGATTTTCCTCGACTACGTCGCGTATTTTAAGTCTTGTGAGCATTCTGTTCACCGTAGACTTAGCTGAACTAAACAACATTTAATTATAAGGCACAAATCCTATTCATATTAATCGATCACAAATATACATTTCACTTATCATATAGATTATCACAGGCTTACATACCTGTGAGAATTTCACTCTCCTGAGTGATCGCGTTGCAAAACGCAACATATTTCATTCATCAATCATATAATATTCAACCATTTCAAACTCATCTTAATACATAATTATACTCGAATATTGTATGAGTCTTGAGAGCATATAACTCTTTGCAGACTATAGATACTCGAAAGCGTATTGCTTACTCGAGTAAACACAAAACATAGATTGTGCTTATGCACACATCTAATCAATCCTAAAGGCACACATAGGAGAGGACATATTTGCAAAACGTTTGAAAAACTGATGAAAACGATGATTACGTTCAAAAGACATGACTTGAAATCCCTATAATCCACAACAGTTCCTACGTACTGACAGACTCTTTTCGATACTTTGATCATAAACGAACAATGGCCTAGGAACACTAAATAATTGCTCTGATACCAGCTTTATCACGACCCAAATTCATGAGCCATGACGACGCTAGGGAATGGGAGTGGTAGCTCCAAAACCCGTAGCAAGCCTGAAAACACGTATAAATTTTTCGCAAATCAAAATGTTTTCCATATAATAAACAATATCAAAATACATATGACCCATGTTCGAATACATATCAGAGTTAAAACACTTATACATATGAATAATCAACAAATTATAAACTACTGTGGACTATTAGAATGAAAACCTTTCTTCGTGACTCGTATAAACTACTTCCGAGAATCAAAACTTCGGAAGCTTCGTTCTTCAAACTATATCTTACTCTACTAGTAAAATGGGAGGGACAACGGGGTTAGTATAAAACTGAATGAGTTCACTAAATTACAAGTAATATTACATAAAGGGTGAAAATGTTTGAAAACTTCTTTATATAGAAAGTACTTTTTCAAACATACTTTGTATGTTCTTACTCACTTTCATATCTTATGTACGTTTCATAAACTATGCGTTTATATTATATACGTACTTGACATCTTTTACTTTTTATTATAGTTTGATGTCTTTCTTTTCTCATTTCGATTTTTGACTACGATTCTCATTTCGATTTTTCATTACAATTCTCATTTCGATTTTTGATTACGATTTTTGATTCGATCAAGTTTAGTTATTGGTCCCAAGTCCCGGGATAGTTCAACCGAGAAAACTAGCGAGATACAGGTCCCGAGATAGTTCACTGAGTTAACCTTGTATCTCGATTAATCCAGTCCTGAGATAGTTCACCGAGTTAACTAACATTAATTATTAATGCAGTCCCGAGATAGTTCACCGAGTTAACTAGCATTAATTATTAATGCAGTCCCGAGATAGTTCACTGAGTTAACTAGTATTAATCATCTCTGGATGAAGTCCCGAGATAATTCAGCGAGTTAAACTCACATTAGTCGATCTAAATGAGTTTCATTATGGCTTCATTTCTTATTCGATATTGTGTGTACATTATGAATAGTCGATGTATTATCGTTTGTATCTTACGTTCATAATATTTGTTAGTAGTTTCTGTATTTTATATTTTGTTTTCTTGATCCTTTAAGGATCACGACATGCATAATACAATCTAAGATATACATTTAAACAAACACACACACATATAGGGTATTCATTATGATTAATAGTACATATCGGGATGTACTATGTTTCCTTATTCATATACAATCGATACTCGTATATTTTTCGATGTTCGATTTCATACTATATAGCTTTACCCATCCCCGATATTTAGCATATATACATCCTTTTCATTCACTATGTTATTATTAAAATAACATCAATAATCATTTTCGAAGCACATACTATAGTACACTTTTAAAACATACAATACATATACTTCACAATCTCATAACATATGATATATTCATATAGTCATCCGTATATCAAAATACGCGACTTTATGAATACCAACGAGTAATTAAAGTGTACTTACCACTTGCTATCCAAGGACTTCAATTAAGCATTTCGATATCTCGATCCATAAATGTTATAGCCTCGTCGATGGTCGCCTTATCGAGTCTACGCAAATATAATAATGCAGGAATTAATAAAATTCAAGCTATAACTATTTAACTAAAAAGTTGGTTTTCTAGCCAACTTCAGCTATTAAAAACGTTCACTTAAAATAGTCCAAACTTTAAATGAAATCGACATTTTTAAAGTTCAGAATATCACCTACAATTTCTGTTTAGGTCTCGGACTGAAACTAGCACCCGAAGGTGTCGGAAAATAACTCGGAAATCGGTTCCCTAAATTGGCTATTTTAAAACTGCCAAAACAGCCTACTAAGGGCTGCTATTTGAGCCTAAAAACGAGGCACGTAAAACGATTAAAATCCGAAACAAATTTGACATACGTATACTTCACATTCCTATCTACAACTTCCGTGAATACTTCGACTAGTTTTGATGTCTCGTCAGCTCACAATAAATTCTTAGAGTCAGGTCCTAAATCAAGTTGAAAATAGTTTCCTTAACTTTCTTATTTTTGACTCAACTTTGAACTTTAAAACTTTTGATCTAGCTTAATGATGTTATGATTAATTTATCCAAATTTAATCCACGCAACATCGTCTATGTATATCATTCATTTCGGAGTTAAAAACACTAAGGTTTGATGTTCGTTTTGTTTTATCATGAACTAACCTTCGTAGACAGCCCTTTATCCTTTTCAGTTATTAACACTTTCAACTTACCTCCTTTATCAATCGACCTAGCCATTTTCAATTATACTAATCCCAATCTAACAATCACATTTCCATCATCGTATATTCATTCCTTTGTACCAATTAACCTTTGTCGAAATAATTGCTCGAAGACATCCAAAAATGGGGCGGAAGTCGGCCCCTTAGCTGACTGGGACTGCAATTTTGTTTAGTCCCTTATATCATCTTTGCCAACTCTACTCAGGGAGCAGAGTTGGTCGGTTTTAATGGCAGTCCTGTCTGCTCTTCGAGTAGACGATGGTCTACTCGTGAAGCACACACAATTGTTTGTCGAGCAAGCTGACCTTGCTTTCAGAGCAAGGTACTGCTATTTGAGCAGATCAGGATCAGACCATTTTATGGTCTGATTCTGATCGGTCTTGGCCACTAAAATCCGTCCAATACTAACCTCAAACACAACTCAGCTCATCACAACTCTCTAAAACCTCACTCAAAATCCAACTTGAAACTGAAATTCCCAGCAATTCACCATGGCAGAAAATTCAATGAATAAAACTCAGCAATTACTGCTTAATTTCTCAATCAATTTGAAAACTAAAAGCTTTACCTTGATCGTAGATAAGTTAGTTTCGTAACCAAGTTTGTAATGGATTCGGTGGCCGGATCATCGAGCTATGGATTCCGTCGTGGAGAGAGTGCAAGATAAAAATGATGGTGGTGATGCTTCAGTGTTCTTCAAGAGTAAGGGTTTGGTTTTATTGATTTTTCATTATCTGATTTTAAATGCTATAGAAAATAAGGAGGTGGAGGATTATGTGTCCTTATTTTATTGGTTTAGTGGAGAAAAATATTTATAGCAATGCTTGAACATAACACCTCTTATAACTTAATCCTCATACCTTTAATTTAATTCGAAATCTTTTTCCTAATGAAATGGAACCTTGACGATTTCTGTTTATCGATAAATAATGGATTTTATCACATTATTTATATATTCGGGTCCATTAATTTATTTATATCATTTTCCCTTTTTTTGATAATTAAAATTCCGCTAAATTATAATATTTTTTTTCCAATACTTGTAATATTTAGTTTTAACTCTTTAATTTTATTTTACGAACTTTATTGTAAAATTTAGTAGCTCGGGACTTACCATTTATTTTATTTTTATTTATAGATTTTTCTTAGTCCCTCTAAATTCCAATTTATCAAATAATAATTTTTGCTTAAATTATTGTTTCACGATAATTTTAATAGACCCGCTTCGCTCCAATTTCTTATTATCCAATTCTAATTCGACCTTCTTGATCTTAATCTTCACGGTTATGCTTCGAGGTACTTCACCTTATATTTTTAAAAACTAAAGTTATTACACCGATTCACAGTGGGTCTGACCCATTACAGTACATAAAATTAAACTACATTAAATTCTCTACGTGCGGGTTCAAGCCGAGCCCGGGAACGTGTGTGGAAGTCTATATCGAAGTCTAGAGAATCTGGGAAGTGATTATGGGAAGACACGGCACCAATTTAAACTGATGGTGCCGACAATTTATAGTGACGGCGGCGCCACTTTATTCTGGCGGTGTCGTCGGTTTCAGTGGCAGAGACGGCGGTTCCTCGGCAGGTTTAGTAGTTCATTTTGTTTTGCTTCGTTCTCACTCATTTCAACTCGGTTTTTCATGAAAAAATAGTCAAAAGCACATAAAAGCGAACAAGAAATTCAAATATGGCATTTATAGAGTTTTTCAAGCTGTTTTAAGCAAAAAGTTCTGAATTTCCAGCAACTATTTTTAAGTCTTTTTTCATGGAAATAAGGCTAAAAACACCTGGAAACATGCATTGTAAGGGATTTAATTAGTTGGGTTTCTAAATTTGAGCATAAACATGATTAATTACAGCAAATTAACATGCCTATCAAAGATTTTATGGCAATTTGGCAATCAAATTATTTAAGTCTAGCATGGCAATTTTCATGTCAAAAATCAACGACAAAACTACATACACCCTGAATCATGTAATTACAGAAAATACAATGATATGGCATACATAATGATGGAAAATCAAATGAATAATTTAAAGGGCTCTCAGAATTACCGGTCTGCGTCCTTGGCTCGTTTGCTGGCGAAGTGGATGCGGAATCCAGCTTGGAGTCTGTGCAGGGCTGTGTTCTTGGAGAATCAAAGCGTTCTTAGGTGTTTTAAGGACTGGAATTGAGTGATTTGTGTGTGTGTTGTGCTAGGGGTACGACCAACTTAGGGTTTTTTCTAAGGGTGGATATCAAATTTTGCTATATGATTTTTACCTTTCCGCTCCGACCTTTGACTCAATGAGTTAAAAGTACTATTTATAGAGGTTCATTAGGTTTAGGGTTAGCTAGTGTTAAGGTTTTGTCAAATTATTTTTATGCCTTTTTCTAAGTTTAATTAATGTGTTTAAGATAAGTAATTAAGGTGTTTGGACAAGTGAAAACTACTCTAAAGGGAGCAAATCCCGTATTAAGACTTGATGGCTAAGAAAAACGCGCCTAAAAGTCAGTTTTGGTGCCTGAAAGTATAAAAAACGACTCTTGAGACCCTATGGGTTTGGGTATGATCAATTTTAGTCCGTAAAACTTGCAAATTGGCTCATAAACTTCTAAGATATTGCAATTAGTCCAATTTCTTAGACTTAGACTACAATATTTTTGGATATTTATAGGCTATTTACGGCTAATTATGTTTTGATCCTCCAAGTTTACAGCTATGCACAGACTACGCCTGCTTAGATTCCAGCAAGCAAATCGATAGCTCGTCATCCAGACAGATTTCTCTGGAAATCATCATTAGACGCTTCAGTCCCTTATCACTTTTTACCTGTTCAGAAAATAGGTGTCTACAATAGCCTTTTTTAACACTATCAAGCTCACAAACCCTAGAAATTAGACAACAAATTCGAAAAACCCTAGTTAGAAACAAATCCATGGCCGAATTCTCCACCACACACACTCACCAGACCGCACCAGTTTCTAGTCCTAAAACACCCTAGTACGTGTAATTCTCCAAGAACGCAGCACAAGCACAAGATTCAAAGTTGGATTTCGCATCCACTTCGCCAGCAAACAAGCCAAGGACTCAGACTGGTAATTCTGAGGACTCTTGATCAAGTTCCTTTGATTTGCCATTAATATTTTCCATGAATACATCTATAATTTTTGTGATTATTTGACTTAAGGTGTATGTTAGATTTTTCCAATCTTAGCTATAAAAATGTCATGCTAGACTTAGTACCAAATTGCCATGAAAATCATTGATATGCATGTTAATTAGCTGTAGTTAATTGTTTTTATGCTCAAACCCAGAAACCCGATTGATTAAAATCTCAATAATGCATGTTTCTAGGTGTTCTTAGCTATTTTCGCCATGAAAAACACCTAAAATTTAGTTGTAATTTTATGTTTTTTATTCAAATCACCTTAAAACACTTCAAGACCATCGTTTTTGCATTCTGTATTCGATTTTATGCTTTTTTGAATACTGTTGTATGAAAAACGGCGCTGAAACGAGTGAGAATTAAGCTAAAAACGAACCAGAAAACTGCTGAAAAACGGACTGCCTAGAACTGACGCCGGCGCTACCAGTGGTGCTGCCGCCAACCACAACCGGTGGCTCCGCCGGTTACCAACTGTCGGCGCCGCCACCTCCTCTTGGTGCCATGTTCTTGATGATTCATGCTTCCAGATTGCTTCCCAGATCTTCCAGACGATTCTCAAACTTTTGAATTAGGTTTTCAAGCTCGTTTGAGCTCAGAATTAGATTTCGTTTAGACCCAAATTTACTGTTTTCCTTGTACTTTACGTTTTTTCTTTGTAACGGGACAAGCCCGATGTAAAACGGAGCCATAAGTCCTATAATGTAACATAGTGTATAAACCAGACTCACGAGCCCGAGGCCCTGCAAACCAGCAACTTCCAGAGCCGATTTCGGGTTAATCCAAACTCGAAATCGACTTCGGATCAAACCATTAGAACCAGATTGACGAGACGCACAACTCACGTGACCTGAACGAGAACCCGTTCAGATCAGACCGATGGTCAAAACCCGTGCGAGTGCCAGACACTCAAAGTCAATGAGGTTGAAAAGTATCCCTAACCTTGTATGTATACCAAACTGCCCTTGAGCATATGCCTACGATGTTTACCGCTTTCCAAAAACATCTCATAAATTAGCCAAATAATGCAATTCTAGCCCATCACCTAAACATCATAGGACTTCCATGAAATGAGTAGTAACGGTTGTATAAGATTTTCAAGACTCACTAATAAAATCAATCAATCAAAAAGTTTACATCCGGTTTAGGCTTTGTGCATGTAAAACATCCAGACCAGCAAGACTTGTTACTTGTTAGAAACATCTAACGTTAGATGTATGTTTAAGAGTACTTGCTACTTGCCTCAAATGCCAGTTCGTATCGAGTCATATGCGGGTCAAACCTATTTACACGCTTTTATACATGTTTATTTACCAGTTTTATATCCTATGAACTGCATATACTGTTGAGATGAGATCAATGCAAATATGTCCGGAAAATAAAACTGGTAACCGATAAGCCAAGCACACGAGTCTCGGAGAGGTCCATGAACTTGGTCTTTTGGTCTGATGTACGGTAATCTTACCCATAAGCTAGTAAGGTTACCTAGTAGGTTAAAAGGCATTTCGTAGTTGAACTAGGTGGCGACTCCATTTTCAAAACCCATTTCTAGATCGAGAAGTCAGCCATAAGCCTTGGGCGAGCGGCCCCCGAACCCTGCTCCGCTCGCAATAGTGATGAGTAAAAACTTGATATAGTCTTAAAAGGAAAGTGATTCCGTTTAGGAAGTTGAATCTGAATAGGAAAAGGATTCATATTCAGTACATTTTCCGTTTTAAGAATTAATCATATGTAGGAAGTCTTTCTATATTGTTATTTAGTCTCTAATAGGAGACTATCTTCGATTATTCTAGAAGATTTAGGTCTTCTAGAATTTTCCTTTTTTTATAGCTGTTATAGTTTAATTTAGGATTCAACCTCTTGATGAGAATCGTATCTACATTCTGATATTTTTTGATGGCCAAATCCTAAATGGTTCGACCATCATCTCTTTAAGCGATTCTATCTAGACTTCGTTCTTTGGCCAGCGAATCATGTAGGATCCGACTTTGGCCTTTGAGATTTCTCTTTATCTTTGTTATTATGTGCCGAGTCCTGAGAGTAGGCTTATATGGGCGGATCCTCATAGGACTTGGCTTATCATTTAATGTATGTGGAAAATGGGTTTCCATCATCAGCTTTACCGTAAGTAAGCTAATGTCTGAGTATTTATGCTCGTTTTGATGTTTAGCTTATCGTTGTTCTTTTCAAGATTCTTTTAGGCGAGTCTTTTTAGATTTAGGCGAATCTTTTTGGATTCTGGTGAGATGCTTCAGATTTTTCATTTTTTTTATTATCTTGAAAGGTGTTGGCAAGGGCTTTTAGATCCTTAACACTTGTAAATATATTCGCCACGTGTCTTCATATTTAGCTTGTGTTCTAGGGTTTCGTCGCTTTAGTTGCTTATCATAATCATTGTGTTTTTGGGATTTGTGCGTGGATATTTTCTTTTTCTTCAATATTCTTCTTCCTCCCGTTTCTTTCCATTTCTTCTATATTGAGTTCTCGAGTTTAAGTATTGAGATTTTTCTTGTTTTGCTAGTTGTGCTCAAGATTCCTCATTTTCGAGTAGTTTCTTATCTCTCCTTCGACCCATTCGTATCTAATTTTCAGGTATTATCTGTTATTTTGCAATTGTCTTCTTTTCTAGTTTTCAATTGTTCTGTGTTCACGAGAGTTTAGTTCTTTATTCTTTCAGTTCTTGTGATTTTTTCTAGTTTTGATCAGTTTATTTAGAGTAATTTTTTTAATTTTGATGTTTGATGTTTGTTCTTCTCTTCTCCCCCTCAAATTTTTGAAATGTCTAGTGAGGCGGAAAAAGTTAGAAATCTTAGGGAAGATATAGACCATACCTTTAGTTCTCTTTCTTCTGTTTCCATTTTAAAAAATTCTTCTAAGTATGACTTTCCATCTTAGGAGACTTGGAGAATCTTTTAAGGCTCATCGTCGTCCGGGTTCACCAGAGAAAATAGTTCTACTTGAAGCACATTTTCTTGCTAGTCTTCAGCTATCTTTAGAGCCTTTTATTCTGGTCAGTTTGGTCAAAACATGTGCAAAAGCGACCGAAAATCAGTAAAAAACACACCAAAACATTCCGGAAAGTTCTAAAATTGAAATATGTTGATTAAAACTGGTAAAAACATCCTAAAGCATGTTTCCAGATCGATTCATGACAGTCATGTCAAAATCAGTGAATATGTCAATTCATGGCAAAAGTACTGAAAAACAAACTACACATGCATCCTAACTCATAGAATTTAACAGTTCCAAAATATATGCAATAAAAAAAAGTAATAAATAACGATTTGGATCCTCAGAAGTACTGTTTTAAGTCCTTGTCTCGTTTTCTAGCGATCCGGATGAAGAATCCAATTTAGGATTGATAAGAAGTAGTGTGTTCTTGAGTAAATTGATGCGTATAAACTTGTTTGATTGACCGGTGTGTGTGAGTGGAGGAGGTGGTAGATTCGGCCAAAGCTAGCATTTTTAGGGTTTATGTTCTTTGTTCCTACTGTGCCAATTCTTTGGTCTGGTCCCTTCGTTCTTCCCTTAATTAATGAGTTAAGGTTGTTTTTGTAGGATTATGTTAGCTCTAGGGTTTACTAAGTGTTTGTATTGAGTTAGGAGTAGGGGTGAGGAAAAACCGAATCAAGCCAAGAAATTAAACCAATCCACACCAAAAATGAGAATAGAGCGGTTAGAACGATTTACATGGAGTGTTTTGGTGTAGAGTATATAAATTTTTTTGTTTTTGGAGTTGGTTTGGTTTTTAGGTTCGGTTACCGAACCGAACCGAAAAAACCGAAATATGCTAATACTGCATCGTTTTGACCATTTACATATGTGTTATAAATACTCTCCTTAAATCCCTAACCCTAATATCCACTTTGCCGCCACTCCTCACCCTTCTTTTTCCTAATCTTTCCCTTGCTCTTTTATTTCCTCTCCTTATTCTTTTCTTTGTTCTCTACTTTCCTCTTCTTTTTCCATCATTTCTTCTTTTCAACCACAAAACCCTAATTTAAATCCTTTATTATGAATTGTTTTTTGCCTTATCATCTTGTGTCATCTCTCTGTATATATAATCGATTCTAAATATTGGTTTGCAAAAATGCAACTAATGAATTCTAATTCGATTTATTAAAAATCATGAAATTTATAAGGTAAAGAAACCTAATTTTCTGTCAATTTTAATTTTCAGATCTAACCTGTTTCAATTTTCTTATTGATTGTTAATTTGGAATTTGTGATAATTTTATGGTTAATATTTTTGGCTTTTAAGGATTTTCGAAGATCTAATATATTGAGTAATCATTGGTAATTTCTTGGTGATTTTACTAAAGTTGTTATTCTTTATTTTGGTTATTGATTTTAATTAAACCATGGCTTTGTTCATGATTCGCAGGACCATCAGTTTGATTATCTGAAGCATAAAATATGAACAAAATAATATTTTTCAGTTCATTTTAGATTAAAAAATGTAAAAAAATATGTAAAAACAATTAATGTAATATTAATAATTAATTATTTAATGTCTCCTGATTTTTTTCGAGTTTATTTTGGTTCAATGACTCCGTTTGTTCAGTTAAAACTGAAATTTCGGTGTACCGAACCGATAAAACCGCTAACCGAAGGTAGGGGTTTTGGTTTTCATTAATTAGGGATGGTTTGGTTCGGTTTTAGCAGGTTCAACTCCACACCGAACCGAACAGTACATACCCCTAGTTAGGAGTGTACAAGTGAATATTTAATTTAGCTTAAACTACTGAGATAGTTAATGAATTAATTTCATATTAAATTAGGTATTGCCATAAAAAAAATCGATAAAGCGCTATTTTGGTCCCTGGAAATATCAAAAAGGGCTTCTAGGGTATAAGGATTTAGATAATGACCAATTTAGTCCATCAAACTTGCAAATTGGCCCATAAACTTCTAAGGCATTCCACTTAGTCCAATTTCTCAAGCTTTTATTATGACCCCTTTGGATTTTTATGGGCTGTTTGCGGCTAATTACGCTTCAATCCCTCAAGTTCATCACTGTGCACTGATCTAGTCCGCTTAAATTGACTGTTAGCTCGCCACTCAGATGAGTTTCTCTAGAAATCATCATTGGACGCTTTAGTTCCTTATCACTTTTTACCTGTCCAAAAAATAGGTGTTTACAAATAATAAAAACAACAAAAATAGTCTAAAACTGACCATTTTTTTCTTCAAAATATGTTTTTCTAAAAACGTTTTCATTCAGCACCTAAAAGTTCAATCAACACCCACAAGTTCAATCATCTCCTAAAAGTTCAATCAACACCTAAAAGTTCAATCAACACCCACAAGTTCAATCAGCACCTAAATGTTTTGCTTTGTGTGAGCGGAGCGGGGTTCAGAGGCCGGTCGCCTAGGCTTATGGTTGACTTCTTGATATGGAAATGGGTTTAAAAAATGGAGTCGCCCTCTAATTCAACTAGGAAATGTATTTTATACTGACTAATTAACCTTACTCGCCTATGGGTAGATTATCGTGCATCAGACCAAAAGATCGGATTCGTGGACCTCCCCGATACTCATGTGCTTGGCTTATCGGTTACTGGCTTTATTTACCAGACATATTTGTTTATCACATCTCAACATTCAATTAGCAGTCCACAGGATATAGTAATCGAAATGTAAACAAGTTTGAAAGCGTGTAAACAGATAGACTCATATGTGACTCGATCTGGACTGGTCATGCAAAGCAAGTAACAGGTACTCCTAAGCATACATCTAAACCTGGCGATTTCTAACAAATAGCAGAAGTCTGGATGGTCTGAATTGATTACATTCACAAAGCCTAAACCGGAAGTCTAAATTTGATGATTTTATGAGGTGACCATGAATGCCCTATACAGCCATTTACTACATTTTCATGGTAGTACTAAGATGTCTAAGTGATTGGCTAGAATTGATTTGATTTAGCTAAATTAACGTGGTTATTCCTTTAACCTGTTAATGTTTGGATTTATCATGCATTTGGAAAGCAGTAAACATTACAAACGTGCTCACGGGCTGTTGGTATGCATAGAAGGTGAGGAATACTTTTAGATCTCGTTGACTTTTGATTTCCTGGCACTTGTGCAGGTTTGACCATCCATGTGGTCAAAAATACTTCTCGATCTGATTATAGAAGTTGCCTGTCTCGTCGATACGGTTCTATCGGTTGAACCGGGATTGATTCCGAGTTTGGGTGGTCCCTAAACTTGGCCTGGATGTGGTTGGATTTGCCAATTGTGGGCTCATGGGCCCAGTTTTTACTTTATGTTACATCAGCAGACTTTAAGGTTTGGATTACATCGGTTTTCACCCGTTACAGCGCATAAAATTAAAGTACATTGAATTCCCCACGTCTGGGTTAAAATTGAGCCTAATTCCGAGACCAAACGAGCCCGAAAACCTAATTGGAAGTTTTGGACTAAAATTTGGAAATATGGGAATCGAATTCTGGGAGCAGCTAAGAACATATAGTGATGCCACTTTCAGTGCCAGCGGCGGCACTATATACTGCCGTCGGCATTAGTTTTGCTTGGCGGCGGCGGCTTTTGGGAAGCATGGACATCAGTCCGTTTTCAGCTCCATTCTCACTCGTTTCAACGCCGTTTTTCGTGCAAAACAGACAAAAACGCATAAAGCAGAACAAGAAAAACACGTATAATATTCTAGGAGTGTTTAAAAGAATCAAACACCAAAAACATCACTTTATAGCAGTTTTAAGGGATAAAAGTTCATGGCAAACAAGCTTAAAACACATTAAACATGCTCTTTAAGCGTTTTAATTAACTAGATTTCTGGATTCAAGCATACAAAACACATTAATTCAGCCATTAACATGCTTTCTCATCTACTTCATGGTAATTAATTAAAATACATAATTTGGCAATTATGTCAATTTTATGTCAAAATTAACAAATAGACTAAACATGCATCCTAATTCATACAAATTTAGCAAATATGATAATCATGGCATACAAATTGATATGAGATATACAAAGAGTCCTCATAATTACCGGTCTGAGTCTTCGACTCGTTTACTGGCGAAGTGGATGCATAATCCAGTTTCGAATCTGTGCAGGGGTGTGTTGTTTGGATATTAAGGCGTGTTTAATGTTTTTTAGGATTAGAATTGAGTGCGATTTGGTGTGTGCGTGTGTGAGATTCGGCCAAATCTAAAGTTTTTAGGCGGGGATCGAATTTTAGCTATAGTTTTTTGTGTTTCTGGTCCGACCTTTAGTTAGGCTGTCTCACAATACTATTTATAGGGGATTGTGTAACCTAAGGTTTACTAGAGTCCTCTAGGGTTGAAAGTGTGTGAAGTGATAAGCCTTTAGGTATTAGGATTAGCTAAGAACACCTATTTTTTAAATTAAATTCGTAATATTCCTTTGGAGTTAAGTAAAAAAGGGCTAAAAGTCATTTTTGGCGCCCGAAAGTATTGAAAACGGCTTCAAAGACCCTACAGGTTTGGATATGGTCAATTTCAGTCTATTAAACTTGCAAATTGGCGCATAAACTTCTAAACTATTGCAATCAGTCCAATTTTTAGACTTAGAGTACAATTTTTTTTGGATTTTTAGAGGCTATTTGTGCCTAATTACGTTTTAATCCTCTAAATTAGCAGATATGCACTGATTACGCCTGCTTAGATTCCAGCAAAGAAAATAGATAGCTCGTCACCCGTAAAGATTTTTATAGGAATCATCATTTGACGCTTTAGTCTGTTATCACTATTTACCTGTCCGTAAAATACGTGTCTACACTTTATCTGTTTCGTATCAAAGATATATCAATAATGTATCTTTAAAGTATCAAATATATTGTCAACGATGTATTTTCATAGAAAAAAAATGAAAGCATAAAAAATGAAAAGATTTTTATCTTTCAAATAAAGATAAAAATTTTAGACTTAGGATATATTTTTTAAAGTGATTTTTATATGGTTTTGTGTTTAATCCTATTAAAGTAAAAAGTGAATAGTAATTTACTTTAATTAGGCTTAATCACTCAAAAAACCTACCTTTAGACTTTTTTCAATTCTACCCGACGTTAAAAAGTTGTCAATTTTCCCACTTTTAAATTTTCCGTTTTCAATTGCATCCCAATTTGTCAATTTTTGAATTTTTTTACTTTAAGGATGAAATCATCCCAATAACTAAATTTAAAAATAAAATTATATTATTTTCATTCGAAAAAGTACAAATAAATCCTTTAACTTTAAATATTACTCCCTCCATTTTGAAATAGTTGTCGCTGTTGAGAAGTTTTTTTATTTCATAATACTTGTGACTTTACAGTATCAAGAAAGTATTTATTGCTAGTTTTTCACATATATCCCTCATTAAATCATTGTAAAAATATAAAAATATAAATAAATAGTCATAATAGTTAATGTTAACAAGTTTCAAATAGGATTAATTTAGTAAAAATACTTGTAAATTTAGACATACTTATTGCTTTCTTAATTTGTGTGAAAATGGCTAAAGCGACAACTATTTCAAAACGGAGGGAGTAACAAAAAAACCGAAATCAAATTAAAACTAATTTGAACTTTTAATTAATTTTTTAAATAAACTAAAAAACGACATGAATTAACTTCGACTTTGAATCTGTCTCCGTTTTACGCAAACCCGCTACCAACCACCTAGAACCCGCCCTCAAGCCACCGCCGCAAGACGGCTCATCCTCCTTCCATGGAGGGCGAGTCTGAACTCGTCCTCCATGGAAGGAGGACGAGAAAATTCCTCCTTCCATGGAGGGGGAGTCTGAACTCATCCTCCTTCCATGGAGGATGAGTCCAGATTTGGTTCGTCCAGATTTGGACGAACCAGATCTGGTTCGTCTTCCTCATGGGGAAGACGTACCGATTCCGAATCGTTTTTATTTTTAACGATTTTTTATTTTAAAAATTAATTTTTTATATTTATTTATATTTAATTAATCTAATTAAGAATTTTGTGAGGAAGAGGGTTTTGTTGTAATATTTATGATTGTAGTGTCAATTTAGAATATAATTTAAAAATGAATGATTTATTTTGAATATTATCCAAGTAAAAAGAGGCTAATTTGATGCTTAAGGGTACAATTGAAAACGGAAAATTCAAAAGTGGGTAAAATTGAACTTTTCAACGTCGGGGTCGAAATGAAAAAAAGTCTAAAAGTGGGGATTTTTTGAGTGATTAAGGCATTTAATTATAATATTTTTAATATATACATCATTCACTTTGTAAGAAAGAGTGCAGATATATTGGATATTATCTGTTAAGTTCAACTTAATCAAACTTAAGAGAATTAAAATCTTTCAAATTTTACGTTTGTCTGATCATTAAACTAGCATACACTCCCCTTTAAGAACTTGTGTTTTTTTATATAATCAGGAAGGAGCAGCGTTTGTGGGAGGAATCGAACCCACAACCTAGCAGTTTACTGTCTATCACCTATATCATTTAAGTTATAGCTCATTGATAGAATTTATGTTTGTTTGATCATAAAATTAAGGCTTAATTACTTAAAAACTACTCATCTTTAACTTTTTTTTCGTTTATACCCTGAACTAGGAAAAAAATCATTTATACCCTGACGTATGTATTTATGTTTCACCTCTACCTCGAGACACTAAATCAACCTCTTTTCATTAAGAAAAAAGTTTAAAATAATTCTTCATTTTTAACCTAAGCTAATTAGAGTTTAATTAGAAATGGATTTTTCACTAGTTTAAAATAATTCTGCATTTCTAATTATACAAAGAACGTTAGCAAATAATAATACAGTAAGATTAGTCTAATTGCTAAGGGTCTGTTTAATTCCAATAAATTTTAATTTTTTTATGGAATTCAATTGAATTTCTATAAAATATGTGTTTGCTTCAAATAAATTTTCACAATTTAAAGTTGCAATTACATTCGAAATATAATATTAATTTGTTTTATTTAATTTAAAATTAATATTAATATTTAAAATTCAAAAGATAAAAAGAAACAAGACTATTACATTCTACATTATTATCTCAAGGCCATACTTTGCCAATTTGATAAAAAAAAACAATGATTTTTATGAATATTACTCACAAAAAGACAAATAATACACTTGAATAGCTTATATTAATATTCTTTTCCTTGATGAACAAGTAATCACATACATTTACAGAAATCTATTTAGAATCTTATAATGATATAAGAAGCTCCCTGTTGCGAACACTCTGTGAAAAACATTATCATAGAAGGGCATGATTGTAGTCATGAAAATGGAAACTTTTATATATGAAGTGCCCTAACCATTTTGAAGCTGCAAAGCATATCACTGCCATTAAGACAAGCCCTGTTCTTGCAACTGCAGATGTTAAACTCTGTTTGCTGGCGGCAACAATGCCGATTATAACTATGGATAGAACCTGCAAACCGACCTCCAGCGCATTGAGACGTTTGTATGCGACGCTGCAACTGCTGCAGTTTACGACATGTGACCTGTACCTGTGATACCAGATGTAGAAACACCAAATGTCTCAACCTAATTGTTTATGATCATAAACTCGACATGAACATTATTACGTAAAGAACGAGACTCGATTTTCGTGTAATATAGTCTTAATTTTCTATCTAATGTCAAATCCCTGAATGAAAATAGAAACCAATCTATGTTTCATTTCAATTACAGACCAAAAATCGAACTAAACCAATCGAGTAAATGCTTCACTTACCTGTCCATTAGTTGTTCTTTGGGCGGAGATGGTGGAACTGCTTCACTGAACTTCACTCCCCAGTTAATTTGACCATCTGAATACCTTCTTAACCACTTCCTGAAAGCAATTACTTGAGCATCTGATTTTGTTGGCACAAAACAAGCCTTTTGCCAATTCAATGCACCAACATCCATGATCTTTCGCTCCTGCACAAACAGAGAGATTGACCACGAGTTAGAATTCGATCTTCCAACATTCATTTTTATTA
Organism: Mercurialis annua; assembly: GCF_937616625.2. NCBI lineage: Eukaryota > Viridiplantae > Streptophyta > Magnoliopsida > Malpighiales > Euphorbiaceae > Mercurialis > Mercurialis annua. The sequence goes on from NC_065571.1 coordinate 39,725,992, forward strand.
TTTAATCACACTCTATCTATCTAGCACGGAAACAGAAACGAAAATGGGAGATGCCATTTTAAAGTTGATGTAGCGTTTGGAAGTTTCAGAAGTGCTTTCGAAAAAAGAAATCAAATACCGAAACATAGCAACCAAGAATTTATTGTAGCATTCTACAATGAACAACTTATAAACACAGTATTTTATGATTAGAATGTATCACTAACATAACTTATGCTTTCTCTTCTTTTTTAAGATGAAATTTTTTATATAACGGAACTAAAGCTATTGTGTCGCAACAGAAACCAACATAAAAAAGTAGTGAAATGAAGTGGGAAATATTACCTCAATTAAAATGACTATATGGTTCTAAATAATTTACTTGCCAATAAAATCAGAACAGTGATGCGGAGCAATAAACTCTATTAGACTAGGATCCATAGTATATCGAATCGAAACTGACTCGGAGATCTACACGACTTTTATGGTTCTATACATGCCTGAAGAAAATGTACAACTTCCCAGTGCTTCAGTTCTGTTATTTGTTTCAGAGAAATAATGCTTTGTAAAGAATCAGTTGTTACCTCTAAGTGAAGAAGATATAAATCTGAATCAAGAACCAGATTTTCCATCAAATGAGACACCCATCTCGGAATAATTCTGCCAATCGAGACTCCAAAATTTCTTGGGAATGCATATATCAATCTGCTTTTACCCGGGCCAACCGGAACACAGAAAAATAGTAGAACGCCTCGACGTCTTGGTACATTTGACAATGGCTCCTGAACCAATCAACCAAGTAGGACGTGAAAATAAATAAATAGATAAACAAATCCGAGGCTTCACCAATGTATACCTTATTGTTGCCACCGGAGGACACTGCTGCATTACCTGCCTTTGCAGGAGGAGGTAGACTAAATGCTGAATAATATGTACAAGGTGCTATAAATTTACTTTCACCGCCAAATCGAGTAGAAAAAAAGCCGTTTTTGTCAAACTTTTCTATGTTCAAGTCGAGTGGCGATCCTCCTTCTCTATCAAGCCTAACAGTGAAAGATCATGTGCTTGTTAGTCATATAAATCAAAAAGTTGGAATTGTTGCCAAGGAAAGAAGAAAACTTAGTTCAGGAATTCTTATCTGTTCTTGGAAGGTGGATTTGGCAGAAGTTTATAATGTGCATATGGGACATGAGCCGGGTCAACTAGATTTTCAATCAAGATTTCATACCTGATAACAACCATTATGTTACAGTCAGAAAACTATACAAAATATTGGTTAAACTATTGGGAAATTTGAGTGAAATATGCTTAATGATGTAGACATTAGTCCAACAAGAGTCGAAAAATATTTAAAATGAAAATTTAGAATTCAGGTAAAGCCAATCAAACTCACATACCCATAAGGAAACTCTCTACATGACATTGACTTTGTATACGACGGATCGTCCAGTTCCGAAATATATGGAGGCTTCTCCCTTGAAAGGATATCTTTGTACTCAGCACTCGAATTCGGCCAAAACCACACTATCTCATTCTGCACAACACATGGATAGGAAGCAACACATGCTTTCTTGAATGTGTGCACCTGCGATAACATAATTTATTGACTCAATAATAATGAAAGTAACACATAATATAATTAAAAGTTATAAACTTAAACTTAGTTTATGAATTAAGTTCCTCTTTGCATCAATTCAAGTTTAAGGAGAGTGAATATAAGATTCTATATTTTCATAATGCTTAAACTTCAACTACCAAAATTACTTTGAGTTAACTATATTGGTTCAATAGTTAGGAGGTGAAAGTTAACTGGAATAATTTGATTCGATTTGTTACAGATAAAGCAGAGACAAGGTTGGGCAAATAACAGATGGTACAAATGGCAGGGTACTAATAAGGGAAAGTAAAAGTATAGCTTTAAATCTCAAAGAAAAGCTTAGGAAGCACTGCAATTGACAATCCAACTTTCCATGAGTTCCTACTTTTTATTTGGGTGACGAGGACTCACTCCCCTAAGCCGAAGCCTAAGATCACTGTCAAACCACGGGATGTGGATCGCCCCATAAGCCCATATAATGGTTTCCATTTATCAGAAAAGGCATAGCCGGAGTTTGAACCCGCAATCATGGCGCCTAGATGGCTGAACTTTAGACCACTAGATCAAACCCGTGTGGGCATGAGTTCGTAATAAACTATTTATTCTCTTTTTCATTTTTCATTTTTGAAAAACTGAACATTGTTGGAGGTTGTAGTGTAGGAAAAGTTACCGGAGGTCCATCAGGTGGTGCCTGAGGTATGAATTTGCAGTCTCCGGAGCCATTAAAACACCAACCATGATACACACACTGCAGCCTTCCCCACTGATCAATCCTGCCTTCAGACAAGGGTGCCAATCTATGAGGACAAGCATCATCAAACACATTCCATGAACTCTCATTCTTATCCCACCACACAACCACATCAACACCCATCACCGTCTTTGCATGCGGCACTCTTTTGTCCAAGTCACATACTGGCATTATCGGATACCACTGACCAAACCAGTCATATTTCTCCTCCTCATTTTCAGTTTCAAGATTCGGGTTCGTGGGGTTTTCTGAAACTGCCGATGGTGAGGATGATAAAGTGCTGAAAAGCTTGGATGTTAGTGTGTTTTTGTGAATCCAATGGGTGGGTTTGGAAGATGACTGAAGATGAAAGATTTGGGTAGTGTGGAGTGTGGTTGGTGTTGTGATTCGGAAACAAAAAGCTTTGAGAGCTTCCATTTGTTGTGTATGTGAAAGCCATTTCAGTTTTTGTATTTATACTTTGAGAGGATAAGTTTTCTTGTGGCCACAAAATAAAGCCCCTCAAATGTATTTTAGAAGAATTCTCACCATTTTACGGACGAAAAACTAAGCTTTATAGTAAATTTTGTTTTCAAAATAGACCTCCATCTTTAAAAAGTTTCAGAATAAATATTTGTGTATTAAATAAATCAAATTAAAAATGAGAATTTTGCATCTTAAATTTATAATAGTTGACTAATCGGTCAATCGAAATGAGTATTTTGCATCTTAAATTTATAATTTATAAGTTTCATAACAAACCATTCGTGTATGAAATAAAGTAAATTAAAAATGAGAGTTTTCACCTTAAGTTTATAATAGTGTACTAAACAGTCAATTTTTTTTATATATAAATTAGTCTAATATTGTTATTTTAAAATATAATAAATTTAAAATTAAAATTAAAATTAAAAAAGTTTGGTAATACAATTTTTTTAAAAGGAAAAATTGTATTAGTTTTAACTAATAATTTTTTAAAAATAAATTTTTTTTAGAAAACCAAAAAAGAACTTTATTAAAAAAAACAAATACAGACAAGTGCAGACACCTATTTTTCAAAAGGTAAAAAATGATAAGAGATTGAAGTATTCAATAATGATTTTCAAAAAAATCCGTCCGCGTGACAAGCTATATATTTGCTTGTTGGAATTCAAGTAGAAGTAATCTGTGCATATATACAAACTTGGAGGATTAAAATGCAATTAGCCGTAAATGGCCCATAAAAGTCCAAAGAGATTGTAGTCTAGTTAAAATTGGACTAATTGTAATGTCTTAGAAGTTTATGGGCCAATTTGCAAGTCTTATGGACTGAGCCATAACCAAACCCATAAGGTCTTAATAGCCTTTTTAGACACTTTTAAACACCGAAACAGACTTTTAGCACTTTTTTAATTAGCTAACAAGTCAAAATCCAAATTTAATTAAAATAATTTAAACCTAATCATAACACCTCTAGGCATATCATTAACACTTTTTTAAACCTAATCAAAACTCTAGAAAGGCAAGCCCGTAATTACACTTAAGAAAACTCTAATCCTAATCAGGCCCCTATAAATACATCCTTAAGTCAACCTAACTAAAGGTGACACACAAATACTAAAAATCAGATAAAAAAATCTGACCACCCCCCTAGAAATAGCATAACTGAATATTCTACCACACACACACACCAAATCGCACTGATTTCCGGTCCTAAAACACAAATACTTGTTAATTCTCAAAAACGCAGCACATACATTAGATTTGAAGCTAGATTCCGCATCCACTTTGCCAGCAAACGAGCTAATCACTCAGATCGGTAATTCTGAGGACTCTTTAATTATTTCTTTGATTTTCCAAGAATATATGCCATAATAATCATCATATTTGTTAAAATTACATGATTTAGGGTGTATGTAGTTTACTTGCCAATTTTAGCCATAAAATTGTCATACTAGACTTAATAATTTAATTGCTAAATCGCCATGAAATCGTTAATAGGTGTGTTAATTAGCTGTATTTAGCTGTTTTTATGCTCAAATCTAGAAACTCAATTGATTAAAACATCTAGGATGCATGTTTCTAGGTATTTTTAGCTATCTTTGCCATGAAAAGTACCTAAAAATAGTTGCTGGATTTTATATTTTTTATTCAAATCAACTTAAAACTCTTCAAGACTGTCGTTTTTGCATTCTTTTGTTTGATTCAATGCGTTTTTAACTACTTTTGCATGAAAAATGGACCTGAAACAAGTGAGAATCGAACTAAAAACGAACCGGAAAACTGCTGAAACACGGACTACCCAAAACCGCCGCCGCCACAACTAGTGGCGCCGCCGCCAGCCACAATCGGCAATGCCGCCGGTTGCTAACTGCCGGCGCCGGCAGTCACATCGGTTCCGTGTTCTTGATGCCCAGCTTTCAGAACCTTGTTTCCCATATCTTCTAGACCATTCCCAGACTTTCGAATTAGGTTTCCACGCTCGTTTGAGCTCTGAATTAGATTCCGTTTAGATCCAAATTTACTGTTTTTCATGTACTTTATGTTTTTTCTTTGTAATGGGCCATACCCTATGTAAAATGGAACCAGAAGTCCGATAATGTAACATAGTGTATAAATCGGGATCACGAGCACGAGGCCCAGCAAACCAGCAACTTACAGAGAAGATTTCGGGTTAACCCAAACTCGGAATCGACTCCGGATCAAACAAGTAGATCCGGGTCGACGAGACGCACAACTCTCATGATCTGACCGAGAACCCGTTCCGACTAGAGCAATTGCCAGACACTCAAAGTCAATAAGGTTGAAAAGTATCCTTAACCTTGTATGTATACCAAACTGCCCTTGAGCATGCCTACACTGTTTACCGCTTTCCAAAAGCATCTAAAGTAACCGATTAAAGGACTAATCACATAAATTAGCCAATTAATACAATTACAGCCCATCACCTAGACATCGTAGGACTCTGCCATGAAAATGTAGTAGTGATTGTATAGACTTTTCAAGACTCACTAATAAAATCAACGTTTACATCCAGTTTAGGCTTTGTGCATGTAAAATATCCAGACCAGGCAGACTTTTGTTACTTGTTAGAAACCTATAAGGTTAGATGTATGTTTAGAAGTACCTGCTATTTGCCTCAAATGCCAGTGCAGATCGAGTCATATGCGCGTCAAACGTGTTTACTGCTTTCATACTTGTTTATTTATTGCTTTCATATCCCGTGAACTGCATATACAGTTGAAATGAGATTAATGCAAATATGTCTGGCAAATAAAACTGGTAACCGATCAATACCAATGGATGTACTCAAGCCAATCCTGTCAAATCATAATTTCGATCAAATTACAAGCCAAGCACACGAGTCTCGGAGTGGTGCACACACGAGTCTCGGGGAGGTCCACGAACCTTAATCTTCGGTTCGATGCACGATAATCGTACCCATAAGCGAGTAAGGTTACCTAGTCAGTTAAAAGGCATTTCTTAGTTGAACTAGGTGGCGACTCTATATTCTCAAAACTCATTTACAGATCGAAAAGTCAGCCATAAGCCTTGGGCGAGCGACCCCCGAACCTCACTCCGCTCACAACAAGCCTCAAAATTAAACTAGACTTAATTACTCAAAACTCCCCCATCTTTAGATTTGTTTTCAATTGCACTCTGACATAGGAAAAATCCCAATTTTACCTTAATTTACCTTTTTGTGTTTCAATTGCAAACCGAATAGAAAATTTATGACGATTTAAATCTTCGTAGACGATGTTGGACGTTACGGCCATGCCCTCCGCCCATTAGGGTTCCATGTCCACGACCATCTGTAACCCTTCTTTAATTGTAGCAACTGATATTTCATGGATGTCGTAACGTCGAGCGCCGATTTAAGTATCGGGTGGCTTCAGACAATTGAGTACTTCGCATGCTTTCCTCAAATTGACCATTCTATTTTACTTGGTATGTATCGCTTCTCATTGCTTCCCCTGGTTTTAATTTAATTTAAGGTTTCCTATGTAAAAAAATAAAATTTGTGTATGAAATGTTTCAAACGGGACACGTCGATTGATTGAAGTATTCGTGCTGCCTTGGTTATGGTTGAATTGCTGTGTGCTTGTGGATTTTGTTTTGTTTTGCTTGATATTTTATTTCAGATTTTATCGATGAGGCACCAGAATTTCATGAGGATTTAGGGAAGAATGCAAGAGAAAGGGTTGCTTTAAAATGTTAGGAACATTTTATACTGGTGATACCCGTTTTCACTCAAGTCAAATTCACTAGTTCCTTGTTCAAATCAAATTTCAAATTACATTCCATCATTACTAATTAAACAAATATTTTAATTTATAATTTATTAATAGCCCTAAAACATTAAATTAAGTAGTTAATCTATACTATACTATAAAGCTGAGTTTAATAAAAACTATCAACACAATTTAGCCAAGTGGCTTTCTCTTCTCATGCCATGTGTATTTTTAATTTCAATTTTAATGTCTAGGAGTCTTCTTAACTTCTAAACTCTTTAGCTTTCTCACCATTTAACTCATCAAACGTTACTCAATAACTATCACTTCATAACATGCTCTTCCTCTTTCTATCGTTACTTTTCAATGATTATAATGAAACAATAAACTCTTGATCTTTCTTCTATTCTTACATCTACACTTTCGGTTTATCTATAAATAACTTGCTTGCTTACTTCCTACACCACAAGATACTAAAGGGATTTTCAGTTTATATATAATCGCCTTATGGGTAAATTGCTTTCTAACTAAACTTTTAATTTTTATTAGATTGCAAGCTGATGTTGGTTTATTTACAAATTTCTTTCTTTCTATATATTTTTCAATTTGTATAAGCAATCTTGCATTGCTAATTGTCTTAAATGTCATTCCATGTAATATGTTGTATAGTACAACTTCAGGTCGTTTTGTTTCCACTTACAACACTGAATATGGAGTTTAGTGGATTTCATAATGTTATGATATATTATATGTATCAAGTAAGTAATAAAGAATGTCAGGTTTTTCACAAACTTTGAATGGTCTTCTTGATGGATTATTTTCTGTAGAGGGTTTAGGGTATTCGAAAATTGACTATTAGTATAGTAAATGTATGGAAAATTTTATAAGAATTTTATTTTTTACAGACGAAGCCATCAACTTTTCTGCTAAAAAAATTTCTTACGAAACTTGATGAAATTGATATGAAAGGTCATCATCAATAGGCAATAAGCAAGCAATAGATCTTACAAATGGATGTGGCCGGAAAAATAAGGCAACTTTGCATTCACAAGCTATTTTCCTAATCATAACATTCATTCTTTGGTAAATAAATGTATAATAACAAAAATGTGCATGACAATTATGTTCATTTTAGTGACCATTTGTTTTGACTTAAGTATTTTCATGTCCCAGCATTATATACAGTATAGGTTAAGACATATATAGTCACTTGAAGAATGAAAATAGATTACTAAGAATCTGAAGTGGCTAAAAATATTCAACCAAGTCATATTTATTTATCTCATTACTCATTAGTGATATTTGTAAAGTTTGAATTGATATTATCGAAAAGGTCAAGCTATACTATACTTACTTAACAGAGAAATGTAAGAAATTTTAATTTTTAGTTTTTTCAATTATGAAATTTAAAAGGCTTTATTATAGAGAAAATAACAAGAAAATAAGAAAAAAGACCCCACATTTCATACAATGCAATTTTAATAAGGTTATTTACTTTGTTATCATTTTTCTTTCTTAAATATCACTTTTCCTTATTTCTTTTCAACCACCACCACTTTGTTTCAAGATTACACGTGTCCACTAAATTTATTTGTCTTCCTAACCAAATAAGCATCTTTTACTGCTATGATTATTTGTCTTTCTTAAATAATTGTTATATTTCACTTGCACTAAAAACAAAAAACAACGGCCTCAACAGTTGTTCTTCTACTTCCCCAAACAAGCTCCACTCATATGATATATTTATTAATAAATATATGTGTGATATATTGATACACTTCACTAATTATTTTTGAATTAAAAAAAAATTAAGTTACTACAAAAAGTAAGTTCAAAAAACAATTATAAAAATTAAATTACTACAAAAATTAAGTTTAAATAATAATAATAATAATAATAATAATAATAATAATAATAATGCGGTGGATTTAATTAACATAAAAAAAAATCAAATATAAAACAAGGCACTTGAAAAAAAATATTTTTATTTTTATTTTATTTGTATATAAATTTTTTAAATTCATTTCACTTTTGTTTGTAATTTTTATTCGGTTAAATGAGTATAATACCTCTAATGTTATAGTTCTTGCAAGATGAATTTATTTTATTTTATTTTTCAAAATCTTAAATCGAGACCGGCGTTAGAAAGTTTTTTAATAGAGCGGATACATCTCTGATACATTTCTGTTATATCTGCGATACATTTTCGATACATCTTTAATTTTATTTTTAATGAATTGAGTTTAAATTTTTAATTTTTGAGTGTTAGATAGTGCATTTTGAATATGTTATTGCTGCTAATGTTATTTTCTATTGCTTATTAAATTCTAATTGACTACATTTAATTGTAATTCGAATATATTTTTGATACATCTATGATACACAATTTATACATGATAGATACATATTTGATACATTAATTAAATTGACTGATTAATTCGATTGATTCGTTTTTATATTTAGAAAATCTTATAAACATATATGTAATTTAAAGTATGTGATACATCTCGGATACATATGTGATACATCGTTGATACATAATTTATACACGATAGATGTATTTTTAAATGTATTTAAATAGATACCTCGTTCATACATAATTTATGTATAATATATATATTTCTAAATATACTTAATAAATACCTTTCTAATACATTTTTTTAACTGTATTTAAATAGATACATCGTTAATACATAATTTAAATATTCGATTGATTGTAATTGAATCAATCGACTAATTCGATCGGTCCGGTTTTATATTTATACATCTCTGATACATATTTTATATATGATAGATACATTTTTGATACATTTTTCATCTATTTATTATCAGTGTGCATTCTATGCTATAAATAAATGATATATACATTATTTAGATCTACTTAATAGATACATCAGTGATATATAATTTATACATGATAAGTACATTTTTAAAATGTATTAAATGGATGCATTGTTGATGCATAATTTATATATGATGTTTATATCTTTACCCCTTAATTTATATAGAGAAAATTACAAAAAAACAACAAAAAGGCCCCACATTTGATACGTCTCTGATACATATATAATACATTTTTTTGATACATATTTGATACATATTTGATACATCTCTCACACATATTTATTACATCTCTGATATATTTTTGGTACATATTTGATCGTTCAATCCCCTTTTCTTGTTTTTAATAATCTTTTTTAAGTTTTATTATAAATAATTTTTATACATATATATAATTTTTTAAATGTATTTAATTGATATATCGCTGATACATAATTTACACATGGTAGATACATATTTTAAAAATACTTAAATAGATACATCGTTGATACATAATTTATATATAATATACATTTTTAAAAATATTTTAATAGATATATTTCTAATATATTATTATATATTATTCGTACATTAAACCAGTGTTTGTTTTGTATCAACAATGAATCTGATAAATAATTTATAAAATTTTATTTTTTAAAATTTTATTTAAAATTTAATATATTTAATTTATAAATTAAATTTTATATTAACTTTTTTAAAATTAAAATATGTTTATCTTATAAAAAAAATAAAATTAAAGATAGTGAGCATGTGCACTCACTTAAAGGAAAAACCTGCTCACGCGGGTCTCTTCTTTACTGCTCATGTGCACAGTTGATAATAAAGAGCTAAGGAGCACAGTAGGCTTTAAAAGTGGTATTGGTGAAAACTTTTTGACAAATATGGCACGGCAGAAATAAATGGTGAAGAAGTTGTATCTTATGAAAAGGAAAGTCTTTTTTTTGGTATTTTTGTGATTTTCTCTTTATTATATTGCTACTATTTAAAATTTGAAGAATTTTCTATTGATTTGTATACGTTATAAAATCGGATGAATTTTGATATGTAAACTATAATTACAAATTATAAAATAAAATATATTTTCTAAGTTTAATTAATTAAAGTTAAACTGATAAAATTTTAAATCTTTTATGGTTAACGAAAATTGAAGAGTTTCAATGTATAAATAATGTTTAGTAATTTTGATATAAAATATATTTTTAAAATTCAATTTTGTATATGATTCATTTAAATTTGAGAAATTGAATTCAAAAAGAAAATTCATGGTTATCAAATTGAAGAGTTTGGACATATTAATAATATTAATACACTTTTGAATATAAAGAGATTTTTCTAAATTCAATTCAATTTAATTAAAATATATCAATAAATTATTAACATTTAGTTTGATTTTTTTTGGTATATAATCATTCAATAATGTAACTTAATGTAAGTTATAGAGACACTTTTTTTCAGATCAATCAATAAGATTTTTTTAAACTCATCAAAATAAATAAAATTATATCAACTAATTAAACTATTATACTACATTAAATTCTCTAGAAAATAATTAAAATAATATTATTAAAATTTTTTTTTTATTAAAAAAATTAAATTATTTAACTGCATGCGCGCAACGCGCGGGCATCGACCTAGTTAGTAATAAATTTGAAAAGACTACTTAGCAAATTTATCTATCTCCATATGCATTTTTATAATATGGTATAAAAATATATTAACAGCAACATCTAATTATTTGCCAACATTGAGATGTACATAAAATGATTGTATCATATATCTATACTGTATAATGTCAAATACTTGCTGCTAAACAGAAAGCAAAGACGTCTCACCGAAATGCATGATTATAGTCATGGTAATGAAAGTTCTTGTAGATGAAGCGAGCGAGCAATCTGGAAGCTAAAAAACATGCTACTGCTAATGTGATCAATGCAGTTCTGGCAGCTACCGACATAACGCTTTGTTTAACTGCAGCTACGATTCCGATTGAAACCAGAGAAGCCATTTGCAGACTGAACTCAAGAGCATTCAGCCCTTTATATGCAGCATTGCAACTGCTACAGTTCACCACATGAGACCAGTACCTGAAAGTTCTTTTTCTTGTTATTATAATGTGAGAGAGGTAGCAGTTCTAATAATAATATTTCTACCATTAGATTATCTGCGGTTAAACGTGGCAATTTGCATACGCGGGTTATAAATGGGTCGTGTCAAGTAAATACAAATATAGTTAAGTCAAACATGGACATAATACGCATGATTAATAATCGTGTTTGATATGTAAAATCCAAACACGATATGTTATCCGACACTTTATATATGTACACCGTTTCAAAAATGATATGTTTAAATGGGTAATTGATTTTGGAGGTCGCTGTACTTTTCAAAAATTGCAAAATGGTGACCAAACTTCAAAACGTAACATTTTAGCTACTATACTATTTGGTTATGTTAAGATAGAAGGATTTTTGGTCACCGAAGAAAATTATTTCGAGTCGAGTTTTTGTTGATTGTGTCTATAAATGAAATATAAGATATTATTTGTTATAAATAATCAAAATTTGATTACTACATATGTATAATTTGACCGTAAAACACTTAAAAACCTTCCAAAATCTCATATTTGAAAGTTTGGTAACCATTTTGTTACGTTTTGAAGTTCGGTCACCATTTTGCAATTCTTAAAAAGTACAGTGACCCCTAGAATCAATTACCCTGTTTTAAATCCATTTAATTGTTTATATAAACTTGTTTAATATAACACAAACAGATCCATTAAATACCTATTAAGATAAATAACACAATGATTATATATAATTTAAGAAAATACAGTTTAATAAATTTTTTAAAGTAAACAACATGTAAATAGAAGTTTTTAATCGTATTAAACGAGTAAGGCATGTTTCATCCATTAGACACAAAATTTTAAGGTGCTATGAACGGGTTGACCTATTTACGATACTAATGTAATTGTGTATAGTCTAAAATTGCCAGTCTATCTGCAGGAATAAAATATGCAACAAATAAGAGTCATCACCTGTCCATCAGTTGTTCTCTAGGCGGAATAGGAGGAAGTTCGCCATTGTACTTGCCTCTCCAATCAACTTGACCACCGGCATACTTGTTCAACCATCTCCTGAAACCGACTACCAGAGCATCCGACTTGGTTGGCACAAAACAAGCCTTTTGCCAATTGGCAGGGCCAGCCTTCATGATTTTCCGCTCCTAAAATGATAAGAAGAAGAAACACTTATACCAATAGAATAGAAGTTCAGACTTCAGACACTCAAATAGAAGATTTAAGAAAGCCTGTAAACAGTATAATTTTTCCTATTGAAATGTTGGCTTCTATCTTCGGTGGTGTTTTAATATTACTTAGTAAGTACTTCAAATGAAAACTTTAAAATAGAATCTATTAAGTTTACTTAATGTACAGCTTCTTATAATAGAAAAGAGTATGAGAATAACCTCTAAATGAAGAAGATAAAGATCTGAATCCAGAATTAGATTTTGTCCCACGTGAAACATCCATCTTGGTACTATTTTGTCAATCCAAACTCCAAAATTTCTTGGAAACGCCCAAATCAATCTGCTATTGCCAGGACTAACGGGGATGCAAATAAAAATTAAAGCCATATTCTGCACCAACAAATTTAATGTAGACAGATTAATAAAATGGAACTGAAAATAATTGAGTACGAATCGTAGCTTATCAGAAGAATATATGTCAGAGTTTAAAAGATTGCCAAAATTTAAATTTATAACTTGTAAATAGGCCTGGCAGTTCATATAAATAGATGGTGATGACCTATTTTTGTGACACAATTAGCTTGCACAGGAATACAATACGATTAGTAATTGGGTTTGATATGTAAAACTCAATTACGACATGCTTATAGCAATGGTAACACGACAAGTATAGAATTGTTAGTAGATGAACCTGTTTAACATGAAACGTTTAAATCATCTACTCAATTCAGATTTTTTTTTAAATATAACATAAATAGGACTGTTTAAACATATTAAGATGAGCAATATAATAATCATATATGATGCAAAAGAAACATGAATATAGTTAAGGATTTACTAATAAGGTTCTAGCTAAGACTTAAAATTAAATACAATTTAAGTAAAAGTGTCCAATCGTATTTGACGTATTTTATCCGGTTAAACTTGACATTAACGTGCCGTAAGCTCAAACATGTTTATGTTAAATCCAATCCACTTAACTCCATGCGTGTTGTATCATTTAATTGTGTCGTATTTAAAATTGCTCACAATTATCCGCATTTTCCAATGATGATGCATTAAACACTAATGGTTACCCTTTTGGTTTTAGAGGATGAAACAGCTCCATTCTCTTGTTCCGCCGTACTATCAGTATAAGCATAAAATATCAATGGTGCTATAAATTTGCTGCTGCCCCAGTCCTGTTTTCCGAGAAAACCATTTTTGTCAAGTTTCTTGACACTCATATCCAGTGGTCTACCACCTTCTCTATCAGCCTTCTCTGTCAAATAATTTTTAGTTAGAATGGTTAATTTGAGGGTTGAAACTTAAAAGCATGGCTGATACCAAATCTTTCTCTCATAAATCAACTTGGTGCCTTATTTTTTATTTAAATTTTTTTGATACCATTTATTTTACTTTTATTCCAATACCCTCTAAAATTCAGGTCAATTACTATGATGTGGAAATTGGAATGAGAATATTTTCTGTACATTCGTCCGCTTAGTTGCCATATCCGATTTGCGAATTAAAAATAAGGTACCAAATTATTATATAAGGGAAAGGTTTAGTACAAGATTGATACATAAGAAAAAGCTTCGGTACCATCTAGACTTTTGTGAATCTGACTTGGCAACTGAGGAGGATAAATATATGGAGAATATTCTCACCCCAAATGCCACGTCAGAAGCAATCGACCGAAATTCTATAAAGTATTGTGAACTGAAATAATATTAAAAAAATAAAAATTGAAAATAAGGTACCAAATTCATATATAAGTAAAAGATTTGGTACCATTCAGCCTTTTATCCCTTAATTTGAACTCTCATGCATTAAGATCATGAGTTCTTTTATGCCTTAAAGTAAGGTGATTTATATGTCCTTATGTACCTTTCACTTGCCGGGTTTGCATTAATCCATAATGTGCATAGGGGACATGAGCAGGATCCATGAGATTTTCAGTCAGAATGTCATACCTGAGAATCACAAATCAGTTTACAAATAAGTTAGGTATGATGCACGGAAAGGAAAACGTGAAAACGGAACTTAAAATCTAGAAAAATATTTTTTTAAACCAAACCAAACTGAAAACTAACGGAACTGACCGGCTCAGTTCAACTTAAAATATTTTACAGCTTTGTAAAAATAGTTTGGTTTTGGTTTGGGAAAAACCAAAACAAAATTTCAGTTCAGTTCAGTTCAAATCGAATGTTCATTGCTACCAATAACGCTTTAAATATTATGCTCACATACCCGTAGGGAATATCTCTATTTCCCATTGATGTCGTATATGACGGATCATCCAATTCTGAGATGAAAGGGGGTTTCTTTTTCATAAGTATATCTTTGTATTGAGGATCAGCATTAGGCCAAAACCAAACAATATCATGATGCACTGTGGTAGGATAAGCTACTACACATGCTCTCTTGGATGTGTGTACCTGCAACATATATAGTCTAATCTATTTAGTACCGAAACAAATAACTGAAATAGAGAAAACGCAGATACAGAAAATATAAAAAAAAAGAAAACAATTTTTATAAATGTAACTTACAAAATTGCAGAACTATCTAAGGAAATAGAAGCAAAATGTACTCGAGAAATTTTCGTGCAACATAATATATATTTGTGTTATCTAATAAATAATAACATGTGTTTTGGCCAAGTCTCGAAATGGGACGTTTTTGTTCAGCATTTGATGACCAATCTTTCAAGTGACAGTGAACTTCACTAGATTTTAGGCAATATATAGATACATCTTATATTCAAACTAACAAGTGAGGGTATAAGATTTGTTTCGTGACGTTTGTAAACGTTTAGTTTAAATGGCTAAAATTACCGGAGGTCCATCAGGTGGTGCCTGAGGTATGAATTTGCAGTCACCGGAGCCATTAAAACACCAGCCATGATACACGCACTGCAGCCTTCCCCACTTATCAATCCTGCCTTCAGACAAGGGTGCCAATCTGTGAGGACAAGCATCATCAAACACTTTCCACGAATTCTCATTCTTATCCCACCACACCACCACATCAATACCCAATATTTTCTTCCCACGTGGCACCCTTTTGTCCAAGTCACAAACTGGCATTACTGGGTACCATTCCGAATACCAATCAAATTTATCTCCCTGCTCATCGGATTCTACCTCTGCCTCCGGTGGCTCAATTGACTCTGTTGTGGCAGAAGACGGCGATGATGATGATGATAGAGTGGTGAAAAGTTTGAATGTTGATGCATTTTTGTGAAAGTTTGAAGTTGGTAATGAGTTGAACGGGAAATTTAACGAGTTGGGTTTGAGGAATTTGGTTTTTGTTAGTGAAGTTGGGATGTTAAATGAGTAGGTTTTAACAGATTCCATTTTGCTCAGAAATGAGATAATTTTAATTTTCAGGCTGAGAATGTGAAATAGGGACAAAATGTATCAAATTTCAAGCTCTCCAACTCTTATCATCGAACTTGAGGCTCTAAATTGCTCACCGGGGCCGACAAAAACTTTATTTTTTTAAAGTACGGAAAGGTGCAAAAATGACCCTCATGTTTTGCTCGTATCTCACTTAAGCCACTAATGTTTCTTTGATCTCAAACATAGCCCTAATGTTTCTTTGATCTCAAACATAGCCCTAATGTTGTTAAAGGAGGACAATTAAACCCCTCACATAACAGTCTCGAAAAGAATCGTTAAAACGTATGATATGGCAGCAGTGGATCTGCATTAAAGCCGAGCGAAAGCTTGTCGGATCCTGCGAAGGTGCAAATGGCGGAAGCAGAAGATCGAGTAGTTGCCCAGTTTGCAATAACTCTAGATGAGTTGGATAAAAGCTGCCTACTCCTTGTATCAAATGAAAATAAATATGGTTCTTTTGATCAAATCGATTTGAAAAAAAACACACCCCACAAATTTCAACTAGATTCTTGTATTTTTATCTGTTTATAACAGTTATAGAAGAGAGGGAGAATTTGATTACAGTACATCTATGAATATGCAGGGGGTAATTTGAGAGTCACTGTGCTTTCCCAAATTTTCAAAATAGTCACTGAACTAATTTGCGTTCCAAAATAATTACCGAACTTATCGTTTTTGAATTTCCAGTGGTTACTAAATGAATTCCAGCGAGTTTTTCCTATGTGGCTCGCCGGACGCTGAGTCACACCTTTCCTCTTTTGCCATGTCATGTCATTGTCCACGTCACTCATAAGCCTACACTTCATCATCTTCTTCCCTAAAGTTTTTTAATATTTTCCATTAAACATTAAAAAAATATACATTCCATTAAATATCAATGTTTTAAGGAATTAATTTTTACAAAATCAATATTTGCGGAATAAATTTTTTCACAAAGTTTTCCAATAAACACTGAAAACTGAAAAAAAACACCAAAAATAAAAAATCATTTTTTATAATTTTTTGAACCTAGACAAATGGTCCCATACGTTCTTCTTCGTCTGGGTATGTATCCAAGCGATGACATGGCAAAAGAGAAAGGTATGAACCCAGGTGATGACATGGCAATGAAATAAAGTAATGAATTCAATCATTTATTTTAGTGATACCGGAAACAAAAAATTAGTTATAAAATGACTTCAACATATATATATTTTAAAAATGGAAAAAAGATCATACAATATTCAAAACAAACAATTGGTAAGATCATTTAACCATTTAATTTATACATCGAATTCGGGTCATAATCTCATTTTTGCTGAATTAAAAATAAAAAAAAAATACTCAAAATGGCTTTCTGATTCTAATTGATCATGTGGGGATCAAAGCTATCGTTTTTCGGCGGACAAACTTTAATCTATTTTATTTTTATCACTAAACTTTAATTTTATTACAAATGAAGTTTTTCAATCAAATACATACATGGCAGCCGGATTTTAATATAAAATACGATAACCTTGATAACCGCATAATCAATTACTCGGTCTCTAAAGTGGGTTTTTACAAGAAAAGGAACAATGAAAGCGTAGAAACGGTGAACTAATTGCGTAATCTGAGTGTAGAAGGGTAGCCAACTCCTTGCCTTCTATTTGGAAAAACACGATATATCAATATGCAAATTACGGCAATTCCAAAAGGAATAGCTTCCAAAACCTTTCCAATGAGATGCTTAGGCAGGGGATAGAAGCAACTCAAAACATTTCTATCATGCAACGAGACAGCAATAAACACAAGCACAGACAAAACAGCGTGAACTCCATCCGCAAACGTAATCTTGTGAACGCTCAAATCCGTCAATCCTGAGCCTACAGGATCAGGACAATCAAACAGAAACATACCTTTAGAAGTCGCAATGCCATAATAAACTTTCCCATCTCTTCCCATCACGCTGTCCGTAAACGAAGCAAGAAAGCAGGAAACGGCCAGCAGACAAAGAAAAATGAAGGCCAGAGGCCGAGTCACGGAATCACACTCACCGTTGTTCGTAATGATCGGTGTCAGAATCTGAAAGGCGAAAACAGTTAAATAAGGAAGATTTGCTGCCTTTTCTGCCTGTGCTATAATTTGTGACAATAACCGTAGCTGCGAAGTAGAAGAAGGCCGATGAACATTCGTGTTCCTGCTCGTATAGTGGTGGCGTTTTCTCCTTCTGCTACCGGAACTAGCCATCTATAGATTCTTAATTTTCTGTTACCGAAATAAAATTCTTAAATAGTTTTGTCTTGTTTTTTTTTCTTATCATCAGTTTAGTTTAGGTTTCACAAAAGTATATACACAATTACAGCGTAGCAGTTGAAAAAAATAAAATAAAGAACTTTGAATATAATAACAGTTGGAAAGCGAGTTTGAACCAAATCTGATTATTCAAATTACACAACCAACTAGTAATCAAAATTTGTAATAATAAAACATTAAATCAATAAAACTAAATACTTATTTGGTAATTTCAGTTATAACTTGTAAGTTTCAAACTTACATTATAGATATATTAAACAAAATTAATCCCAGAATTTAAATCTGTAAAGCTGCAAAAACAAATTGAAATTACATATGAATAAATTAAATTAATCAGAAATGTTTATTGAAAATATTAAATTAAATCGAACTTAAATATGTTGGTTTGATTTATTACTAAATTTAAACCAAGTTTTAGCTCCCCTAAGAAAAAATGCACATAAACCTAATAGATGTACATATAAAAAAATTACTAAACAAGACGGAGCTAGGAGTGAATTTTAGGGAAAGTCAAATTATATAAAATTAATAATTAAATTTTTAATTGTTTAGATAAACAAAATTGAAGGGATTTTCTTGAAGAAAAAAAATTGAAGAGGCCAACTATATAAAAATCCAAGATCAATAATTACATATTTTTGTAAAATATAAAAATTGAAATACTATTTATTTATTTATTTTTAAAAGTTGGGAGGTGCCAGAGTCCCTTTGGACAAGTCTTGAATCCGCCACTGATTAGCTTAGACAGGCTTAGAGAAAAATATCAAAACATTTCATGAACTTTCATATAATGTAAAGAAAGACTTGCCTTCATTTATTATCGTTGACATTTCTTTCCTTTAAAAAATTACTTCTTCAAGACCTTATATAGAGAAGACTTAAACATTTATTTATTTTTACTATTATTTGTTCCATAATTGTTTTTTTTGTGGGAAATTATAAAAAATACTTCGTTTTTTAAAATTTAATTTTTATCTTTTTTCTGAAAATTTATTTCCTGAAAATTTGTAAAAATACTCCACTTTTTTGAACCTGTTTAAAACTGTATTATAAACGATTTTAAAATATCTATTTAGAAACTTTTTAAAATCTTTTGGAACTGTAATACAAACAATTTTTTTATTTAAACTATTTTTTAAGAAACTGTTAAAACCATTTCAAACTCCATTAGAAACTGTTTTTAAAACGGTTTACAAATAGTTTCAAATTATTTTTTTAACCTGTTTAAAACTGTATTCGAAACGTTTTGTAAAACAGTTTTAAATTGTGTTTTTTGAAACTGTCTGCAACTGTGTGAAATTGCGGAGTAAAAAAAAATATTCAAATTTTTTAGGTACGTTTGCAAACTTTCAATTTTGGAGTTAAATTTTGCAAATATTTTTAATTTTTTAGATATTTTCCTAAACTTCCCTTATTTTTTTTATAAGTCTAAGCTTATTTTATGTCCAGTTAAAAATATTGAGAAGTTTATATATTTACCTAAAATAATAAAATATTTGTAAATTATACCTCAACACGGAAAAGTTAATAAAAATACCTCACGATTTTGATCCTGTTATGTTAATACTCTCCGTGTCTAAAAAAATTAGAATTCTACTCTGACTATATAATGCACAACATGATATATACTAAACTTTTCTCTCTCCATGTGATTCCTGACATCTCTCTCATATCTTCAAGTGGACTACTACAAATTACAAATTGTACTTTCATTTATTTGCTCAAATGTTCACTTTTCTTTCTTTCTTTCTTTTTTATTTTTAACGAATGTGCAGATTAAAAGTTACCTATAAATTTGACAATTTTTTCTCATTTGTTTACTATTTAATTCTTTTAATAATTTTAAAATATATACTATTATTTTAATATTTTATTATAATAGCAGATTTAAAAATTTATATAAACTGAATAAAATAATTAATTTTAACAAAATTTATTTATAATGAACATATATTAATTATATATTATGATAATAATAAACTATTATTTTACTATTTATATTATATGTTTTTCATAATTTTATCATAAATTATTGCATAATTTTAATATAATGTTTTTACATAATTCATAGATAACATTTTTATAGTGATTATATTATCATTAATTGATCATAAATTTATCATAATATTATCATAAGTCATAACATACTCTATCATAAATATCATCATAAACTTATCATAATTTAATTATAAAAATTTATTTTTCGTACTTTTTCATAATATTACCAGCCTTATTATAATATTACGATGACTTTATCATGATATTATCAAAAACCTTATCGCAATTTTTCCATAATCTTTCTCAATATTTTGCATAAACAATTTCACGTAACTTATGAAGAATTAGATAACATTATCATAATCTTTATTATAACCTTATCATAACCTTATTATAATATTATTATAATAAGATTATGCAAATTTATTTTATGTATTTTATCATAAATTTATCGTTATATTATGGGTTAATTGTAAATTAATACACAAACTTTACCCTCATTTGCAATTACAACACGAACTTTGAAACTTGGCAATTGAATACACCAGCTTTCATTTTTTTGGCAAATTAGTACACCGACCAATCATACAAAAACACATGGCTTTATATGACAATGTCCACATTAGTGTTTTTCCAGTTCGGTGTATCAATTCGCCAAAAAATGAAAATCAGTGTACCAATTTGTCAAGTTTTAAAGTTTGTGTTGTAATTGCAAATTAGGGTAAAGTTTGTGTATTAATTTGCAATTACTCTTATATTATCATAACATACTTTATCATAATATTATCATAACATACTTTATCATGACTTTATCATAATATTATCATAACTTTATCATAATTTAAGGATAATTTTTTTCATTAATTTTGCAAAAATTGTTTTAAGTAATTTATGGAGAATTAGATAACTTTATCATAACTTTTATTATAGCATCATCATAATACTATCATAAATTTATCATAATAATATTATAATATTTTTTATATCATTATTATAACATTATTATAACATTATCATAATCTTATCATAACCTTAACATAACATTATCATGATATTATCATAGCATTATATATATTATTTCACGTGATTTATTATAACTCAGATCTGATATTTCCAAATTAGTTAACATAGCTAAAGAATCAGGCAAATCACCATTATAATTATATGAAAAATCAAAAATCTTCATGCTACTCATTTATAAAATTTTATTATAATACAATTATAATCTTATAATGAACAAATATTCTACATATTTTATCATAACCTCATCATTATATTATCATACTGTTATCAAAACCTTTCCATGATGTTATTATAATATTTTTGCAATGTTACCATAACCTTTTCATAATATTATCATTAACCTTATCATAATATTATCATGACTTTATTATACAAATTTATTTTACCTACTTTATCATAACCTTATCATGACTATCATAACATTATCGTAATTTATGCATAAATTATTTTACGTAATTTATGCAGAATTAGATTATATTTTTATAATAATATCATAATATTATCATAACTACGTACCTTATCATGATATTATCATAAACTTATCATAATATTATCATGATAATATCAAAATATTATCATAATTGTATCATGATTTTATCATAATATGAAAAATTATTTTACATACTTTATAATAATTTTATTATAATATTTTCATAACATTATCATAATCTAATAATAAGATTATCATTTTTTTAATTGTTTCAATTATTTAATAAAAATATATTAATAACAAATATACATTAATAAAAAGGTAACTTAAAATTACAATGTTCTTCAATAAAAATCAGTACAAAAAGAAGAGATGAAATACTTCCACAAAGCCAATTAATTAGTACTAAACATAAACAAAAAAGGGTTAAATGAACACAATTTTTTGCATTTTTTGAACATTTGAATCTGGAAACTAGTCTCCTGGGCACATCAAAGTGTAGTCAAGCCTTGTGAGTGGAGAGGGTTTATCCCTCCATGCCAATTCAGCATCAAAAGTGATTATTAGCCCAGACTTATCAAAACAAAAAAACAAAATGGTAAAAAACAGTCCAACTAATGACTATTATTTAAGATATTGTCACACAAGATATCATGAAATTTTTTTTTATTAGAGTGTATAATCTCTAATTTTTGGATGTTTTCTCTGTTATCTATGAAAAATAAGTAAAAACAATTAAGAGAATTTTAACCAAATATTTAAATAATTAGTCAGAGCATCAAACTAAGTTTAAATATCTTTTAAGGTACTTTATCAAACATGTTACATGCATTATAAAAATTAATATACATTCATAATAATTATAAATCTTCCGTAATATTATTATTTTTTATTTTAATTTTTGATATAGTACGTGACGGTTAAGTTTATAATGTTATAATATTGTTGATTTAGTGACTGCACTATTTGTGCATCTTGATTAAGCATGTGTTGCTTCATTGACATCTGTTAGTAGTAAAAATTCATATCAAAAAGTTATAACACAAATGATATAAATGTTGGGCAACTTTCTCTTAAGATTGTGGGTTCAATTTTTTGCAGAAGCATTTTTTTTCTCCGGTTATAAAAGTAATTGATTCATAAAGTTTAATATATTTTATTTTTAAAATTAAATACAATTATTTGTTCACTGTTTATTTAAAATATTTCAAATTATTTGTTCACTTTTATAAAATATTATGTTTAAAATATTTTATAAATTTGTACTTTTGATTAATTTTTAAACGATGTCATAATAAACCATTATATAGTAATTATGAGTAATCAGATGATGAAAATAATCTTAAAAGTTTAATTTAAAAATTAAGTGTTTAATAATAAAAGATAAATATTTATACTAAAAAAAGTTAAAAATAAAATATACATGTTTAAAAATAGATAAACAAGTGTCCATTACAAGATAAATGTATGTTTTTTTTGTTTATTATGTAAATATTAATGGACTATTTTTTATATTAGGAGTATAAGTCAGTATGATAATTCATTATAGAAAAAATTACACCAAATCACTCAAAAATTTAAAAGTTTGTATAAATCACCCAACTTTTTTTTTTTTTTTGCAAAAATCCCTCAATTTTAAAAGATTCTTTTCATCTCTACCTTTTAATAGTTGTGATTACTATTATCCCTATGGTGTATTTTACCTATTGTGTTTCCATTAAATCTAATAATTTCTCCTCATTTTACATAAACCGGACCAATTCTAACTGAACCACAACCGGTCAGACCAATATTGGCCGGTCAACGGCCGGACTACCGCGGTCAACGGCCGGACCACCACGGTCAACGCCGGTCAACGGCCGGACTACAGCGGTCAACGCCCGGGCCACCACCATTACTGGTTTATGGTCAAACCATTTTTAATGGTTGGACCAATTTTAGTTAGATAGTTAAAAATTAAATAAAACACCATTTTGTGGTTAAGGAGATTTGAACCCTTGACCTCTTATAAGAGGGAACTTGTGCTTTGCCATTAAGGCAAAGACTGATTGTTGTCAACATTTACTCTATAATATATATATATATATATATATAACTGATCATAAAATTAGATTAACTTAATAGAATGAAATTAATTTATAATGTAAATTAAATATCAACTAAATATCAACTTAAATTAAATTTATTATAAGTTTAATATTAAATTAGTCTAATTAAATTTATTTATTTATTAAATATTTATACAATAAAAAAATAAAATATACATATATTTATATTTTATACAATTTATTAATATATAAGTAAAACTAGTAAAAATATTTCACTTTTTAAAATTGAAAAATATAATGGTTTAGTGGTCGTGTCGGATATGTGGTAGTGGGACCCCCGTGGTGTGCGAAAACTCTATAAAAACTCAATATAAACTCAATGACGACTTAATGTCAATTTAATGATAACTTAATGTCAACTTCATTATGTATACTATTAAAAGTAATTTATAATATTACAAATAAACTAATAGTAATTTGAAAGTAAATTATTTAAGGTTTTATTAAAATAAAATAAGCCGAAAGTAATTTTAATATAAGTGAACTGAATATAAACTTAATATTAACTCAATGTCAACTCAATATAAACTTAATGTGAACTCAATATAAATTCAATATAAATTTAATGTTCAATGAATGTTAACTCAAAGTAAATGTTTTGATAAATAATTATAAATTTAAAATAAAATTATTTTATATTATTATATAAAATTATTTTTCTATAATTTATACTTTCAAAAATAAACTATAGTAGATTGAAAGTAAATTATTTAAGTTTTTATTACAGTAATTTGTGTAAATTTAATGTCAACTCAATATCGACTCAATGTCAACTCAATATAAACCTAATATCGACTCAATGTCAACTTAATATCAACTCAATGTAAACCTAATGTCAATCCGAAGTAATGTTTTGGTAAATTATTTTAATTTTCAAATGTAAATTAATATCAACTCAATGTAAACTTAATAACTCAACATCAACTCAATGTAAGCCTAATGGCGACTCTATGTCAACTCAATGTAAACCTAATGCCGCTCAATGTCAACTCAATGTAAACCTAATGTCAATCCAAAGTAATTTTTTAGTAAATTATTTTAATTTTGAAATGTAAATTAATATCAACTCAATGCAAACTTAATAACTGAACGTCGACTCAATGTCAAACTAATGTCGACTCAATGTCAACTCAAAGTAAACCTAATGTCGACTCAATGATGACTCAATGTCAACTCAATATAAACCTAATATCAACTCAATGTAAACTTAATATAAATTAAATTTAATATCAACTCAACGTCGACTCAATGTCAAGTGAATGTAAATCTAATATCAACTCAATGTAAAATTGATGTAAACTGCATGTAAATTCAAAGTAAATGTTTTTAGTAAATTATTATAATTTTAAAAATTAACTTAATATCAACTCAACGTCGACTTAATATCAACTTACTGACGACTCAATGACGACTCAATGTAAATCTCATGTCAATTCAATGTAATCCTAATTTCAACTCAATATAAATTTAATGTCAATCCGAAATAGTAAATTATTTTAATTTTGAAATGTAACTTAATATCAACTCAATGTAAACCTAATGTCAACTCGATGTAAACCTAATG
This sequence comes from Mercurialis annua, assembly GCF_937616625.2. Taxonomy (NCBI): domain Eukaryota; kingdom Viridiplantae; phylum Streptophyta; class Magnoliopsida; order Malpighiales; family Euphorbiaceae; genus Mercurialis; species Mercurialis annua. The sequence goes on from NC_065571.1 coordinate 39,751,385, forward strand.
TCAACTCGATGTAAATATAATACCCCAAAATATTTAAGTATGTAAATGGGACCACGTGTCCAGTGTTAAGTCGCCGGAGTGGCGATATCGGAAAGATTTCCGAGAAATTAAGATAAATGTTAAAATTTTAGCAGGACGGTTTTGAAAAGATTATCGCGGGAAATTTAATATCATATTCCAGTTCTAAAGTTGGAATTGGAATTACAAAAGAAAAATGTTAAGAAAGTCGCAAAATAAAGTACAGGGACTAAAATGGTAATTTAACCATATAAAACCCGAAGGGATATTATTTCGCCAAGGTCCGCGAAATGTTTTATAGTATATGTGGTAAAAGTTTCGGGTCAATCAGAGACCTTTTAAAATTTGGACGCGGATGCGTTTTGGGCTAAATTGCCACTTTTGAGAAGTTTAAGGGCTAAAGTGTAAATTAGCCAATTAAGTCTCGAGAATAGTAATTAATAAATTTTGACGGAAAATAATAATATTGAGTTAGTATTATTTATATGAATATAAATTATACGTTTAGTCGAGTTAAAAGAATAATTTAACCATTTGGTTAAATTAGAAAGTTTAAAAGAGAAATGGTTTAAGTTAAAGAAATGAAGGGTTAAAGAGATAAATTGGTCAAAGCATATATACACATTTCCCTATGAATAAGAAAAGAAAGGATCAGAGGCGCATGAAGTCTCCAGAAGGAGAAAAGAAAAGAAAAATGACGATCCAATACGATCCGTCGCCGCTTCGCCGTTTCTCGTCCGTTTCCGACGTTCCATAACTCGAATTGATCGTATTTCAATGGCGAATCACGGTAAGCTTGACGTTTCGCCTTTTTAATGGATGAATTGGATTATATATCGAGTTAAAGTTTTATGCCATAAAACGATTATATCAATTTATTGATGATTGGATTCGATTATAGCGTTTTGAGTTTAGAATTGGTGTTTTTGGCACGTTTACGCGTTGTTTGAAAGTCGGAATACGGAAAATACTAAGGAAGCATGTCGGAATGGATTGAAAACGATTATAAGAACGTTACGCGGGCGCGTAACCAAGTTACGCGGGCGCGTAACCAAGTTACGCGGGCGCGTAAGTATGTTACGCGGGCGCGTAACTGTCTTGCGCGGGCGCGTAAGAATGTTATGCGGGCGCGTAACTATCTTACGCGGGCGCATATGTATCTTGCGCGGGCGCGCATTAAGGTTATGCGGGTGCATAACTTATTTGAAGCATCTATAAGGTATTTTTACCTTTCTATGACCCCCACTACTATATAGCAGGCGATTTGCGACGGACTATTCCGTCGCAAACTAAGTAAAATCCGTCGCAAATAGTCTGGTCGCTAAATTATTAGCGACCAAGGGGTCGCAAAAATGGCGACGGAACTCCCGTCGCCATATCCAACTAACCGTCGCCAATTTCGTCTCCCAAAAAATGAAAAGGGAGACGAATTTGGCGACGGATAATTAAGTTTGCGACGGAATTACTGTGCGACGGGGCTTTTGCGACGGATCCAATCCGTCGCAAATCACAATCTTTGCGACGGATTGGATCCGTCGCAAATCACAATCTTTGCGACGGATTGGATCCGTCGCAAATCACAAACTTTGCGACGGATCCAATCCGTCGCAAATCACAAACAATTTGCGCGGAAAATTTCCGTTTTCTCGTCCGTTTCCCTGTTTTATTAACGACGATTATAACCAGTAAAATCTACTATTTACAATTCTTAATAAAACTCAATTTCAGAAAAAGAACGCTTTCATATAAAAACATATTATATTTTACATAACGCAACAAAATGTATAAAGCAAAAAAATATAAAATGTATAAAGTGACAAAATACAAAATGTCAGAAACGCAAACATGACACTACAAAGTCGGAGTGTCGTCATCGTCTGAAGGACCTGGGGGTGGGGGTGGGCGATACTGCGGAGGAAGAGTCTGCATCATCTTCGCCATCTCAGCCTGAATAATCTCGGCCATCCTCTCATTGGCTCTCGCCTACTGCGCACGGAGATCCTCCACCTCAGTGGTAATCTGGCGCAGTCCATCCTGGATCCCCGCCCGCACACGCCGCTCGATCTCCTCCTCAGTTCGCTGTGACTGTGTGGACCTGGTCCTCGCCCTACTAGACGTCATCGTATCCACGTACGCACTAGTCGCTGAACCCAACCCGTAAACACGACGCTTCTTGTTAACGCCCTCGATATCCAGAAACAGCTGGGTCTCGTCGACTTCCGCTGTGCTAGAAGAACCCCCATCGGTCGGCGGCTGCGATGCAGCAGCAAGTCTCTGAGCAATTGCATCCTACAAAAAGATAGAAAAACATATCACATAACGGTTAAAAACGTATAACATATGAAATGTAAGTATAATTCCTAACAAAAATTCGGCAGCATTTCCTCTATAATTTGATTAACACCCATTTTTCAGGGACATCCTGCAAACATATACATTTCATATACAACCCACCGGCTGTTAACACACCTAATCTAGTATTTACAATTTACATTAAAACACATTTTACACTAATTTAATCTAACACTCGAGTAAAGTAAAACAACTACTAAAATTATATAGGTTCATGACTTACACTCATGTTCTGGGCCCTCTTGTCTACCATGACACCCTTATCAGCTTTCGTGGAGTGCATCCGAGTATACAGCTCCGTTGCGGTAGGCTTGCGGCCGAGCTCTTCAGCCTAAAAGAAAAATAAACAATTTGTTAGTTCATCAGAAAATCTGAAAATAAAAGATAGTTGTAAATAAAAAAGAATTCTAGAAACAAACCAACACATCCATATGTCGGATGGCGGAACGGGATCCCCCTGTATGGCGTACTGGTCCGGAACCAGCTCCAGCAGGCTCGCTCATCCTATTAGCGCGAGCTACATCGGACTTCTTCTTCTCGTCTTCTGACGCCTAGACGGCAGGGAAGAAGGGAAACGGCGGGGGAGGACGGGAACGGCGGCGGAGGAGGAAAACGGCGGGGGAAGGACAACCGGCGGCGGAAGGAGGGAAAAGATGGGGAGGAGGCGGAAAAAAAATAAAGAGAAAGAATGGGGAAGAAACCGATCTGCGGTTTCATTTAACACAATTTTTGCGACGGACTACGATTTCCGTCGCAAATATTGTGTTAAATGAAACGCAGCGTTTCGTCTAACAAAATTTGTGACGGACGGTAACTTCCGTCGCAAATTTTGTTAGCCAAAACGCAGCGTTGTTGTGCAGAAGACAATTTGCGACGGATGGTTTTAATCCGTCGCAAAAAATTAGGCGCCCTTATTTCCCTCCATTTCCCTCCTTATTCCCGCCAATTTAGTGACGGATTTGCGACGGACTGCCCGTCGCAAAACTGGCGGGAGCTATCCCGCCTCAAAAAATGGGGGTTTTGGCGACGGAATAGTATTCTGTCGCCAAATCCGTCGTCATATGGCGTAATTTGCGACGGAATTTGCGTCCGTCGCAAATATCCGTCGCAAAAACAGATTTTTCTAGTAGTGCCCGTTTCCGACTTTAAGAGTATCGGACATTGAAAAGGAAACACGGACCCCGAAAACGATAAATTTGGATATCGAACGTGACGTATTCAATTAGGATTTCGATGTATAAGGAACCTATGATTAGAAATTGATTAATAAGAGATATAATACGTATCTCGACTAAGTATTAGAACGCGATCAAAATTAAAAGACGTATTTAGAATAAGATCGTGTTAACCTAAGTTTATAACTTAGAGTTTTGATATTAAGCCTACGTTTATAAATTACACGTACAGGTAACTCGACTAAGTAGCTAACGATTCGACGAGCTACCAGGCCGATGAAATGGAATAGCAACGAGATCAAACGACATATGGGGCTCGTGTTCATGGGATCTGTATATTATTACATTTCGGAAAGCGGTCACTGTGAGTGGCAATTTACTTTCGCGTATTATTATTATTAAAGTTATTTTCATATATTATGAATATTATTATCAATACATCGCATTTATATGATTTGTTCGTATAAGATGTTATGTTCGGTGAATTTGATTATATGAATGCTGTTATATTCATTGTTCTGAATAAGAATATCTAGTGTGAGATCCGAAGAAACCAACTACCTATTGGGTGTCAATAGGCTGTGTGATCACCAGTATTTGAGTCAGTCTAGCGTGTCTAGATTGTCTATGAGATTACGAAATGCGCATACGATATGAATGTGATACGAGTGAGAACTCGGTTACGGTGTAACCTGAGCCCCGTATCTAGTGGGTTGGACCCACCAGTGAGTTGGACTCACACTTTGAGATTAAGAGATTGGTCGCGGCTGACGTGGTTAAGTGTGAACACTTCCGGGTCGGACCATTTGGATCAGTTCGATTCGAATATTCGTAATAAGATAAGTTCAGAGTTTAAGATTAGGGTTTCGGTCGGATCTGCTATTTATGAATATTATGTTATTTTCATATCATATCGAGATAGATATATATATGTTTGAGTATGCGATGTGTATTTTGATAATACCGATAATAAGTTGCATACTCACTCAGTATTATCCCAAATACTGACCCCTCACTCTGATGTTTGCAGGTATTAGAAGTCGGATCAGACAAACCATCTCCATTGCGCCAGAAGTCATTGGACTTTTACAAGTATGAATTTCTAGAGCTGCAGTAGTCAGTAGGTGTCAGTATTAGATAGACATTTTGACTTCAAATAGTATTTTATATTGTAAACTCTAATATGATATTTTAATATCTATAAATGCATCATCTAAAAGAGTTTTTCTAAAAATGTTTACATATAATATTATACTTTTAAATGCGAAAAATTATTAGTGGTTTTAGGCTTGCTACGGGTTTCGGAGCTAACACTCCCATTCCCTAGTGTCGGTTTCGGCTCAATATTTTGGGTCGTGACAGTAAACTTGATGAAGGTTACATGTCAATTTAAAGCAATGTTTTTTAGTAATTTATTATAATTTTAAAAACTAATTTAATATCAACTAAATTAACTTATATAATTTATTTTGAGTTTATATCGAGTTGACATTAAGTTAATTGTGTTTCTAATACATTAATTTATAAATTTATTTTAACTTAATTTACTTTAAGTTAATATTTAATTTACGCTTGTATTAATTTAATTAGAATAAGTTAATTTAAATTTTAACAAGCGTAATATTTTATTAGTATTTTATAATAATATATTATTTATAATCAACCATTTTAATATGCTTATATTTAGTTTAAATGCTTTCTTATACATTATTAAAGAGTATATGTATATATATATTAAAGAGTAATTAAAGACAACAAACATGTCTTGCCTTGATGGTTAGACACATGGACAAAGAGTGAGAGGTCATGGGTTCTAAACCTACTAATAGCAAATTTATATTTTATTTAATTCTTTTAAAATCTCACCACTATTGTTGACTGTCGTTGACCGTGGGTTGACCGGCGTTGACCGCGGTGGTCCGTCCGTTAACCGTGATGGTCCGGCCGGTCGGACCGGCGTTGACCACGGTGGTCCGGTCGGTCGGACCGGAATTTGGCCGGTGGTCGGTGGCGGTTGGTTAGATTGGTTCCAAATCCATATTTGTCACGTGTCATCATTTGATTGACTCAAACATAGACCAATGAAATGTTGACAAATACCAAGGACAATATTGTCTCATTTTCTTTTATTTTGGGTTATGAGGGATTTTTGTAAACTTTTAATTTTTTTTGAGAGATTTTTGCCAAAATCAAAATGGTGAGGAAAAAGTAAAACACCATAGCACTTTTAGGGAATTTGTATAAAAAACCCTTCATTATATGTTGTTTGGGTCAGCCTACGCAATGCTAAAAAAGATGAGGTAGAAAAGCTTAGTTAACATGTCAATTGGCGTAAATGTGCTAACTTTAATTTGTGAGCGTATTACTGCTAACCCTTTCATAAAAGTAAACGTTTTTGTAAAAGACCCAATTTTTTTTACAAGCAATGGGCTGTATTTTTTTTATTGGATTGGGTTGGGTGTTTGGGCTGACAATTACTAGAAATGGGTTGTATTATCATCTCTGACTTTTGATAGGTTTGGAGATGGAAGTTGGATGTCTAATATGGATTGAGATTCGTTGGCAATTGGTCTTGATTGGATGTGCGGAGCTGCTTAGAAAAAGGAAAATGTATTTGAATTTTAGGTTTGCTATCTATTCCAATTCTTAAATTAGTGTAGTCATCTCTTTTTCAGACAGGTAAAAAAATGATAAGGGAATGAAGCGCTCGATGATGATCTCTAGAGACATTCTCCGGGTGGTGAGCTAGCGATCTGCACGTAGAATTCAAACAGACTAGATCAGTGTGCAACATCAAATTTGAAGGATTAATATGTAATTTGCCACAAATAGGCATAAAATCTAAAAGGGTTATAATAGAAATCTGAGAAAATGAACTAAATTACAGTGTCTTAAAAATTTATGAGCCAATGTATAGATCCGATAAGTTAAATTAACCAAAACCAAACCTTAGTGGCCCTAGAAGCCCGTTTCGACACTTTTAGAGACTAAAACATCCCTTTTCCACTTTTTTTAAGGGATACCTTGATTAATACAAAAATTGACAATAATTATCATAAATAAACATATAACCTAATCTAAAGACTAAACATAACAATCCTAACCTAACATAATCTTAATGACTATATAAACATCTAATAATTAATTAAAAAGGGGGACGATCATAATTAAAAAAACACAATCAAACACCAAAATTTATGAGCTATGTTATAGTCATAGCTGAACCAAACATCAATAACACTGACATATCAGATTTTTCATTTCAAATCAAGTTTCGAACGCTTCAATCAATGAAGAACGTTGTTGCACTTTGATTAAAAGCTTGATTCTACATCCGGATAACCAGAAAACTCCCCTAATTTCAAAACGGTACTTTTGAGAACCCATTATCAGGCCTATCATATTCTACTGTCATATGTTTATTCAGTATTCAATTAGTCATCTAGGGTGTATGTTAGTTATTTCCACTATTTTGTAATGAAATAGCCATAAATTGTTCAAACTACCATGATTGCCATAATTTTTACTCTAGGGAACATGTTTTAGGATGATTTTATCCGTTTTATGCACATATTTTGAATATAATGAATTCCAAACATTTAATCATGCGATTCGACAATTTTTGCATATTTTTCGGGCGAATATCAAACCTGGTTCGGACCATGAGCTTGGTGGTGCCACCGGCACTTCTTTATGGCACCGCAATCGATTATAGTGGCACCAACGCCACTCCTTTTGGCACCGTTGTTCTTCGTCTTCAGACCCTTCCAAATCTTCGATTCCAGTTGCAATTAGTGTTTTTTGTTTTTTTAGGCTCGTTTGAGCTCAGAATTGGGCCCTGTTTGAACCCATAAACTTGTAATTAGTTGTAGGTTTACTTTCTGTAAATTCTAAGACCCATCTCAGTCAGTATCTTCCTAACACGTCAGCAATAAGGGGTCTTCTAAGTTATCATGGGCTTCGAGGTCTAAATCGTCGAACTAGCAACTTCCAGACATGTTTCCCACTTTATTCGGACCCAGAATCGACTCTGGTTTAGACTAGTAGATTCATATCAACAAGAGGAATAACTTTCATGTTCAGCCCAGATCCTAAATCTGAGTATACTGATTGAGAACTTCCATACACTATAGATTAAAAGTATATCTAACCTTACATATATATCAAATGTATATGGGTATGTAAGTAATGTTTGAACGCTTTGAATAAATGTCAAGATCCATATTAACAAGCTTAATCAAGATAATCACATTAACTTAGATTCAAACTAATCAAATCACATAGAAATCTTAAAATTGCTATAAAAACTATAGAACTAAAATGAATTCTGCACATTTATGTTTGAAATGAATTCTAAAATTCAATTTTTTTATTCTATTCCCAAATTAACCTTATAACCATTTTACCAAACATTAAAAATTAAATTAATACTACTAAAATTTATTATACATTAAAAATAACCAATTATACTTGCTCTATAATTTAAGTTCTCTAACTTGTTTTTTTTTCCTTTTTGTTGCTTCTCCATTCCTTTTAAGATATGTTTTTCTTTCTTCTAATTTTCTAATTTCTTATGCTCACTTTAGTTCATAATTTAAAGAGAAAATTTCCATATAAACAATAGGAAGTTTTGCATGGCAAACTGAACAAATATAGCATCATGAAATAGCCAGACGAGTCCCACCTGCCATGTTGATATTTTATTGGCAGACCCTTCTCTTCCTAAGTAAATATCAACTTCCATATCATCTATTTATCTACCATAATATATGGCAAGAAAACAATTTAAAAATTACTCACTAGTTTATTTAATTAATTATAAAAATCTGAAAAAATATTAACAAAAATAATTAATTAAAAAAATAAAGATGAGTTGATAAAACTAATCTTTTTGATTTGAGATTTGGTTGAGGTAGATATTATGATTGGTTGTGGAATATGGAATAGAGAAGATGAAAAAAAAAAAAGAGAAGAAATGGTGATATGAAAGTGACGACAAATATGCCAAAAGAGAAAACAAAACCCTTAAAAAATTGAGGGCATTATGGTCAAAAGGGAATTGTTCTTTTTGTCATGTGTTGTTCATTTGTAAATTCTATCTATTTTACTTGGATTTATAAATCCACAAATTATAAGTAACATTAATTCTCAGATTTTAATTCTGAGAATTTTGTTTGTCCATTCATTCATTCCAAACATAAAAAATTGGAATCGTAAATGAATTTCAATTTTTTTTAAGGAATTCATTCATTCCAAAGGGGGCCTAATTAATGGTTGTATAGGCTTTCAAAATGGTAATTAGTAAAATTAATCTCACTTAAACATCCGGTTTAGGCTTTATGTATGTAAATGGAATAAAAGTCACCTCTACCTGTTACATGTTAAAAACCCCAAGGTTATATGCTTGCTTGAGATTATTTGCTACATGCTCACATGCCAGTGCATATCGAGTCATATACGCGTCATGCATGTCTACTTTCCAATCTTCCATTTTCCAGCTCTTGCTTTCCAAATTGTTTACTTTCCAGCATTATCCTTTGGATTACTTTGCATGTTGAGATGAGATATTGGATATGTCTTTTGAATCGATGTTAATCAATAAAACGCAAGTCAAGAATAAGGGGGTGTCCACGAACCCGATCTTTTAGTCTGATGCACGATTCTTCATCCATAAGCATGTGAGGTCAATCTATTCAATATGAAAGGTTTTTCCTAGTTTAGTTAGGTGGCGACTCCATTTTATTTCAAAAAAAAAAAGACCGAGTTCATCCATAAGCCTGGGCGACTGCTCGAGAAACCCAATCCGCTCACAATGCCGACTCACTAGGATAATCAAACTGTTTTTAAACAATAAGATTAAAACGTATTTAATTTGTTTTAAATTGTTGCCTTGGAAACAACCACATGGCTTGTGTCTTATTGATCATATTTATTTACCAGACTTATCTGCACCTTCTACACTACATTAGACTTTCTCTTCTAATCTTACTCTCTAGGAGTTCCACTTTATTAGCCCCGAGGCTCATAGCCGATCTCACGTTCTCACATTGAATTCCAATGATCAGAATATCTTATGCAAAGTAGCATCATCAGTCACAACCTAATACCTCGGTCGCTTATATTCGTGGGTCACTCATCCATAAATTATTCCAACCATCACCGTATTAACTGTACATGTTTCCACAAATTAACTACATCTTAGCAAACTCTTATCCATATTGTATAACTATGAGCGGAGCGTGGTTTAGGGATCGCTCGCCCAGGCTTGTGGTTGACTTATTGATCTGGAAATAGTTTCCAAAAATGGAGTCGCCACCTAATTCAACTAAAAAATGCCTTTTCTATCGACCAGATAACCTTACTTGCCCTCAGTAAGATTATCGTGCATCGGACCAAAAGACTGGGTTCGTGGACCTTTCCGAGACTTGTGTGCTTGGCTTATCAATTACTAGCTTTATTTACCAGACATATTTTATTCTCATCTCAACATTGGATAGAAGTCAATAGGATATATTGCTAGAAATAAACAAGTTCGAAAGCAGTAAACACGTTTGACGCGCATATGACTCGATCTGGACTAGTCATGCAAAGAAAGTAACAGGTCCTCCTAAGCATAAATCTAAATCTGGCTGTTTCTAACAAATAGCAGGATTCTGGCTGGTATGGATTGATTACATGCACAAAGCCTAAACCGTAAGTCTAAGTCTGATTGATTTTATTAAATAATCTTGATTGCCATATACAACTGTTTACTACTTTTTCGTGATAGTCCCTAAGATGTCTAAGTGGCTGGCTTGATTTGATTTGATTTAGCTAAGTTTTACATGGTTAGTCCTTTAGCCTGTTAAAATTTGGATATGGCATGATTTTGGAAAGCGGTAAACAATGTCAACATGCTCACGGGCATTTGCTATGCATACAAGGTTAGGAATACTTTTAAACCTTGTTGACTTTTTGAGTGCCTTGCACTTGCATAGGTTTGACTGTTGGTGTGGTCAGAACTAGTTCTCGGTCAAAACATGGTAGTTTCCCATCCTGTTAATACGGTTCCATCGGTTTGAACCACTGTCAATTTCGAGTTCTGGTGAACCCGAAATCTACTATGAAGGTTCCTGGGTTTGCGCGGTCTCGGTCTCGTGGCCCGATTTTATAACTTATGTTACATATCTAGGTTCATGGGCCCGATTTATAGTGGTTCTGACCCATTACAGTGCATAAAATTAAAGTATATTGATTTATCTATGTCAGGGTTCAACCTGGGCCTGATTCTAAGCCCAAACGAGCCTGAAAACGCATCTGGAAGTCTGGATCCAAGTCTGGGAGATTTGGGGGTCAAGTTATGGGAGTCTAGGCACGAAGAATACGACGTCATTTTGATTGCCGGTGCCGACAGTTTGGGGTGGCGCCACCGTCGGTTTGAGTGGCAGCGGCTAAGGCGCTGCGGGCAGCAGCAGTAGTAGTTTTACAACAGTCATTTTTAGCGTTTTTCAGCTCGTTGTAAGTCCGTTTTTCATGAAAAAAATAGTCAAAATGAATAATACAAAACAAAGAATGAAAATATGACAATTAAATAGTGTTTAAAGCTGATTTGAAACACTAAAATAGCAATTTATAATAGTTTATTAAGTTATGCAAATTTTGGCAAATAAGCTTAAAATCACCTCAACATGCATCCTAAGTGATTTAGTTGTGTGGATTTTTGGAATTAAAAGTTTAAAACACATTAATCTAGCTATTAACATGCTTTTTCATCGATTTTTATGGCAATTTCATCCAAACACATAATTTAGCAATTATGGCAAAGATAATGAAAATAACATAAGATGCATCATAATTAGCAAATAACTCAGCAATTTACAATTAGCATAGCATAAAGTGATAAAGAATTAAATTAAGGGTCCTCAAAAGTAATATTTTGAGTCCTTGACTCGTTTACTAGCGAAGAGGATGGAATCCAGCTTCAAATATGTGCAGGGTTATGTTCTTGAAGAAATAAAGCATTTTTAGTGTTTTAAAACTAGAATTGACTAAGATTTGTCTGTGTGTTGTGTGTGAAAATTCGGCCAGGGCTAGGTATCTCTAGGGGGATTCGATTTCTCGCTTTAGGTAGGTTGACTAACAGTAGTATTTATAGGGAAAGGTGTTACCTAGTGTTTACTAGAGTTTTCTAGGATTGAAAGTGTGTGAAGTGATAATCTTTTAGGTATTAGGATTATTTAAAAACTCTATTTTTTAATTAATTTCGTATCTCATTTTGAGGACTAAGCAAAATAGGTTTAAAAGTTTATTTTGGTGCTTAAAAGTGTCAAAAAGACTACTAAGACACAATGGGTTTGGGTATGATCAATTTTAGTCCATAAAATTTATAAATTGGCCCATAACTTCTAAGATATTGCAATTAGTCCAATTTTTAGACTTAGACTATAATTTCTTTGGATTTTTATAGGCTATCTATGACTAATTATGTTTTAATCCTCCAAGTTTGCTGCTATGCACATATTACGCCTATTTTGATTCCAGCAAGAAAATCGATAGCTCGCCATCCGGACAGATTTCTCTAGAAATCATCATTGGATGCTTCAGTCCCTTATCACTTTTTACTTGTCCAGGAAATAGGTGTCTATAGTAATTATGTATAATATGTTTATTAGTAAGCTAAAAAAACGAAGACGTGTACATATTTTAAATTTTAAAATATTATTATAATTAAGCTTAATTGCACCAAAAATTACCAACTTTCGCGTGTTTTTGGTATTTAACATAATCTTCTTTTTCTTGGCATATTTAACATTAACATTCATTTTTTGGAATATTTGTCCTTGATTGCGTTTACTTTGAAAAATAGTGTTAGTTTGAATGCAAAACAGCGTCGTTTTACATCCAAAACGGAGTCGTTTTTTATCCAAAACGGTCTCGTGGACAAATAAGCTAAAAAATGAAATTTAATGTTAAATATGTCAAGAAAAAAATATTACATTAAATATAAAAAACACGCGAAAGTTTGAGATTTTTGATGCAATTAAGCCTTATAATAATTAAATTTAGTATTAAATATTTTAAATAAGTATTATTTTTCTCTTATAATTTCTTCTAAATATTAACAATTTATTTTTAAAATAACATTATGAAATGATACTAATAAAAATAATTATCAAAAATAATATTTTAAAATATTTTTAATGTATTTTTGAAACTATTTTTTAAAAATTTAATTATTTTTAAGAATAGTTTTTTTAGTAGTTAGTTACTAATTAAAATTTTCTCAAAATATTAGTATTTTATATTTTTCAAAAAAATAGAACTTTTAAAAATTGTTACAAATTGTGACAAATTTGTGATGAAAATGGGTGTTGCAAAGTTTATGACGGATGTTTTACGTCATAAGTTTTTTTACGAAAACAACTATCACAAATCCATCACAAATTGATAAAAAAAATTATGGCACAAATTTTTTGTGACAATAATTTCCTTCACAAACCCATCAGAAATAGTGGCAACGTAAAATCTGTCTCAAATTTGTGAAGTGATAGATTTTTCCGTTACAAAAAGTTTTTAACAGATTTGTGAAGGACTTTATGTGACAGATTTGTGAATGACTCTAATTTGTGACGGAAAATTCCTTCAAAATTCCATCAAACTCTATAAGTTTGTCATAAAACCTTCACCAATTTCGGATGGATTTTTTCTTTCACAAATTTCTTTCGCAATTTGACAATTGTTTTTACAGTGATATGTAATACCCTGTGTTTTCCGTTTGTTTCTGTTGATTATCCTATCTTTTTGTCGTCCGTTTTTTAGCGTGTTTGGGTTTGGTTAGGCCCATTTTTGAAGTTTAGATTTGGTCCCTTATCGTCGATGGGCTCAGCCCATGTTTATGGCCCAATTTGGGCATGTTCCTGTAGGGCGCGATAGGGCTGGCGCGACTCACGTCACACCCTGCCTTTTTTGCTGAGGGACGCGATGGCCCGTCGCGCCTCGCGACGCATTCTGCTGCTGAACGTGTTTGTGGGGTCTATTTACTCGACCTAATCTAATTTTTTCACTTTTCCAAAACCCTAAAGCGGCCCTAGTATCTGATTTACTCGATTCCCCTTCATTCCCTTCGGTTTTAGCCTTCGGTAAGTGATTCTTGCACTTCGTTCTTTTTTTAATCGATTCCTAATTGCGTTTATCGATTGGTAGCTTATTCGTTCTCCTTTTGCAGTGTGTTTTGGGTGCTGATTCGCTGTTTCTATTCGATTTATTGTCTGACCTCAATTAATAACTGTATGTGTTTGCAATCCTTTAGGTTTTGCGTAAGGAATCATGTGTTATAGCGATAGATTGTGTTCTTAATGCGTTATACCATTGTTGTGTTAATTTGATCGGTTAAACGCTTTGCCTAATCTGTAATAGGATGTTTATCAATGGATTGGCTCGCTTAGACCATTAGAACTAATGTCGATTGTTGGGTTAAGGTGCTAGTTGGTTTCGTATGAGTATAGCTTTGTTCATTTACTGTTTTGACATGTTAATTGTGGCTGGAAATTCATATTTAGGGATGTTGTAGAATGATGAAATCAACTCGTTGTTGTTTTGCTCATTAGGTGGATCTTAAATTGAGTATTTGACTTGTAATGCACGTTTACACCTTGGTTGATTTAATTTTTGTTCTTAGACTTTAGTTTCCGCCCATAGGTGAATTAGGACTGTTTTGGATGTATAGCATGTTGATGTTGTTAAAGATCGTTGGCTATGTTCTATATTGATTGTACATAAGATAGCAATGTTGTGCCATGTAAATGGTTGGTTTGGTTTCTTTATTTCAGATCTAAATTGGTGGATTTAAATGTGTATTTAAATTCACTAAACCTATTTAAGTGTTTTGGCACGCCTATATTTACTTTGGGTGATTTGCCAATTGTTAGCTAAATGATAAATTGTGTTCTTCCTTTCAAATAATTATACTATTCATTCAAGTAATTCCTAATTTAAAATATGGGGTTTACTTTGATTTAGTTTTTGGGTTGGATTAGGTTTGGGTCGTCCAATGAATGAGAAGAAGCTTGGAAGTTTTGATAACTTGACTGACTCACTGACGTGGATTTAAACTTGGTTTATTCTAAATTGTTTCCTAAATTATTCGGATTGTGTTTTAAAATGGTAATTCATATGGTTTTGTATTCCTACAACTTGGGTTATGGTTTGAATGCGTATGTTTTCATGTGTTCGATGCGTTGGCATGGTATTATTTATGTTAGTTATATGTGGTGTCTAGTGCTCCTTAGAGGGAAGAGTTGTTATTGATTTTTATTATGTTCTTTTCTTAAACCTGTCGACTGCACTTGCTTCTGAGTGAACCACATCTAGTTGTTTGCCAGGATTTTTGGGGATGTCACAAGAAGTGAGTTTATATATATATATATATATATATATATATATATATATATATATATATATATATATGTCTTTTATTTCCTTTTGTAGGTCTTGAATGGTACCTAAAGGTTTTTTTATCTTTCCTTTTTCTATCAAGAATAGTTGTAAGATCATACAATCCTGTACTAGTAGAAGGGATATTTGTTTCTACAGTTTTAGGTTCTTCTTCTAAGGATTTTTTGAGCTGATCTAGACATTTTTTCTGCATTTCAGGATTACTAATATGCTGGATTACATCTAAGATCAAGTTTTGTTCCTTTGTAAGAACATTTACATGCTTTGATTCAGAATCATCATCAGAGTTAGAATCAGAACCAGACGAAAAAGTAGTAACTAGTTCGTCAAATTGAGGATTTTGACCTTCTGAAGACATTTCAGTTTCAGAGTCAGAAGAATATGCTAACAAGGCTTCTATTCGATCTAGGACTTCACCTTCTAAATGAAGTTCCTGGATTTTCCTAGATACTCTGCAATATTTAGATATATGGCCTTTCTTACCGCATTTGTAACAAGTAATATCTTTTAAGTTGGCTTTATTTGTTTTAGGCTTATCATATTGTTTTCTGAAAGATTTTCTGTAAGGTTTTTTATAATAATGTTTTTTATGATGAGTATTATGGTTTTTATCTTTGGATCTAGGACGAAAATCTCTAAATCTTTTAGACACACTTTTTGTTCCTCTGCTGCAATCACCATCACAGTTCTGATCTTTACCTATAGTAAAATCAAATTTCTTAAAGAAAGATCCTAATTCTTTTTTACTTTTTCTTAATTCCCATTTTAGACGTTTTTGGAGTTTGAGATCTTGACAGATCTCTAGACCTTGTTTTTGTGTTAAACTAATAAGTTTCCCATATGTTAGTTGGTCATAAGGGATGATATGGGAGCCAAAAGTTTCTCTAATTTTGTTTCTAACCTTTTCTCCTAACAGGGTTGGGAGACCGGCCAAGAACTTTTCTTTCCAAAATGGTTGGTTAGAGTCTTCCCTAAGCATGACTCTAGAGAGAAATGTTGATTTATACCATTGGAAATCACTAAGTTTTTTACATCTAAGGTTTGACAAAAGATCCGCGTTTTTATCTTTAAGATGTGTGGAATCTCCTATAAAGTGTAATGATATAGCAAATATAAGAGTTGACACAACATCTTAAATAGGATTTCCTAGTTCATTTAGAACAGGCCCTCCTTCATCACTTACCTGAACAACATTTAGAATATCTAATTGCTGAATCTTTGTAAGATAATAATCCCACCATCCTTTGAGTTGTCCTGAAAATCCTGCTATAAAGAGTTCAGCTACAGTCCTATCGGAGGTTCCTATTTGGGTTTTATAAGCATTGGATGCCATAGTCATTTGCTATAATAAGTTTAAGATTTGGTATTCAGACATACCATCAATATTCCATTCGTAAACTGAGGAGACATTGTACCTAGGCTGGACTAGCATATTAGGTTGATTGCTCAATTCTAATTCCAGGTACCTGGAAGGAATCATAGATAAAGGATTTGGGTTATGACAGTGTAATTTTTCAATTTTTGGAGACTCTTCCTGAAAAGTTTCTTCATCAGATGTGTTTTCAATTTTTTCTAATACCCCTATGCTCAGTGGTGAATCTTCAACCACTGGGCCTCTACTAGTGGCGGTTTGACCCATATTAATTTGGTTCTTAATAACTTGAAGGAATTCATTTTTAACCGTTTTTACCTCATTTTGAGCACTAACAGATATTTGATAAGGTTTAAAAATAGGTTTTACTTGTTTGCCTTTATCTATCCTTATAGGCTCGATGGATAATTCTGGCTTTTGGACTTGTCTTTAGTCTAGAAAGTTGTTTTCCAAGAGTATTTAGACATATATTTGTAAAATTATTCTGAAGAACAACATTTTTTATGTTTACAGAATCGGTATCCTGCGGTTTTTTAATTGGACAAGCATCAACTCTTTGGTTCGCATATGTATAACTAATTTGCCTAAGAGGAGGATGTTCCAAGTCAATTGTTCCATCAGGTGTTTCCCAAGATGGAACCTTTTTTCTAATTGTGATTGGTTTTATGGCTTTAAAAGGGTATACAATATTGTTATTACAGGCATATATTTCAAACCAATCAAAGAATAAAATATGGATTTTATTTTTGATTACAAAATTATAAAAATAATCTTGAATCATTTGTCTTTCATTTTGAAAATTCTTAAAGAACCAGTCCTTTTTTCTAAATTTTCGATTGCATAAAAGTCATTGTGTAATAATTTTTTATTTAGGACAAATTCCTTTTCTATTACATTTAATTCATTTGCAATATTTTCTGTTATAACTGAAGGAGTTGGGGAGTCAGGGGGTGACAGGTTTTGATTCTCTGTGCGAGAACCCACGTAGACTGGTTGAGGTACCTGAGTACTATAGTCTACATTTTGCAAAGATGATGAAGGTATATCTGAAGTGGAATACCTAGCAGGGATGTTGTAAGGCAAGTTAATAACCCTAGGTAGCTGGTTTTGAAAAATAACTTGATCATCAGTTTTATAAGGCAAGTTTATAACAGAGGGAAGTCTAGAGACTCTTCCTAAGTCAACTGATTCTGATGATAAGACATCTGAGAACCTAGAACTTGTGGAAACTTTGTCAAAACTAATTTTTACTTTACCATCTTGGTACTGAGTTATTTGTTTTAATTGGGTAATAGGCTCTAGTGGAGCTATGTTTTGTGCAAAAGGATGAACGGCTCCTTCAAGGATCCATTCTTCAGGGAGAGATATTTCTTTCCACTGAATAGGTTTTGGAATGACTATATAAGATCTAGTCAAGTCGGTTTGGAGAAGAAGAGTTTCTCCCTTTTTACTTTGAAATCTGTGCCTAGAGTTAAATGCAGAAATCATGGCTTTATAATGAACTTTATATATTTAAGCTACTGGTATAGATCCTTCAATCATTTCATAGTTATGAGTTTTAATTTGGAGGATCAAGCATTTTAATAAATTTTTGTCACTTAAAGAGACGGTAAAATTTGGATAACAACCGAAAGAGACTGGTCCTTTGCAAAGACTAGATTCTATCGTTCCTAACAGGAAATCCTGAAAATGGATAAATCTAGCATCTCTAAGTGTTGCTAAAATAGAGGTGTTTAATCCTTCTTTAGTAAGAGGTTTTAGGCCAACTTGAACTAGCCTTATGTGAATATAGTTATAGCCTTTAGATATATGTTTTTTAATAAAATTTTGAGAAAGAAGATAATTTGTTTCAAAAGGTTTTGAAAGTTGGATATCTCTTTCTTCAGTTTTTATGGTATAATCAATTTTAATGAATTTTAATTTTTCTGAAACATATATTTGATTTTTCTGGACTTTAGGAATTTTCCAATCATCTATATGATTTTCAAAGTTTTCAATTATTATATCTTCACTGCTAATAAGATTTTTATTTTTAGTTGAAGAAGAAGAAGAAGAAACAGAATTAATTCTAAATAGTGAACTCATAATTTTAATATTATGCTTATCTTACTATACTTAACACCTACAAACGGACGGTTAAACCAACGGTCTTGCTGCCTTTTCTAGGTCTTACTGCCGGGACCACCACCCCAAGAGACTCAGTGTAAGTATAGTTTAATATGCATAAATTACAAGTATGAAACAAAATGAAAAATAAACAAGGTAAATAACTAAGTAAATAAAATTAAGCACGTAATTAAAAACATAAATATAAATAAACAGATCACTACTTTCCCCCCTTATGGCTTTGATACCATAAGAGACGATCCTAGGATCTGAGGTACTTGATCATCGTGAAGAGAAGATTAAGGAAAAAAATAAAATATATAAGAGACGATCCTAGGATCTGGGGCTAATTTCTAAATCTAGATCTCCTTGGAGTTGTGCAGCTTTCTATGTTAACAAGGCCACAAAAATAGAAAGAGTAACTCCTAGATTGGTTATTAATTATAAACCTCTAAATAAAGCATTAAGCTGGATTAAGCACAGTACGATGAAAGTTGTAAGCTGTGTTCGGGGGGGAGTTATTGTCTATCGTTGGCCTCTATGGTAGAATCAGTCGGGGGGCGTATCCTATACCTAACAAGAAAGACCTTTTGCAAAAACTATGTTCTTCATTTGTATTTTCAAAATTCGATATGATTTCGGAATTTTGGCAAATACAAATCGACCCAAAACATAGGTATAAAACTGCATTTACAGTTCCATTTGGACAATATGAATGGAATGTAATGCCTTTTGCTTTAAAAAATGCACCTTCTGAATTTCAGAGGATTATGAATGATATTTTTAATCCTTATTCAGAATTTTGTATTGTATATATTGATGATGTTCTTATATTTTCTATCTCAATTGAGCAACATTTAAAACATTTAAAAACATTCTTTTTCATCATCAAGAAAAATGGGTTAGTAGTTTCTACAAAAAAGATATCTCTATTTCAAACTAGAGTTAGGTTTTTGGGTCATTATATTACATGTGGCACCATAACTCCTATAGAAAGATCTTTGCAGTTTGCTAGTAAATTTCCTGATAAAATTATCGATAAAACTCAGCTTTAGAGGTTTCTCGGAAGCCTCAATTATGTGTTAGATTTCTGTCCAAATATGAATAGGTTAGCTAAGTCTCTTCACAATAGGCTTAAGAAAACCCCAGTTCCCTGGACTGATGAACACACTAGTATCGTTAAAAAAATAAAACAACAAGTATTAGAAATCCCTTGTCTTTATCTAGCCAATTTAGATCTACCTAAGGTGGTCGAAACAGATGCTAGCGATTTAGGCTTTGGCGGTATCTTAAAACAAGTTGAGAACGACAGGGAACTAGTTGTTCAATACACTTCAGGCCATTGGAATGATTGCCAGAAGAATTATTCCACAATTAAAAAAGAAATTTTGTCTATTAAAGGCAAGCTATTTTAAGTAATTTTGATTTTGATATTGAATATATTAAAGGCGAAGCCAACTCTCTGCCTGATTTTCTAACAAGAGAATTTTTGCAGAACAGATAGAAGGATCCATGCCAAAAAAGAAAGGAAAAGAGAAGGTTCAGCCTTCTGAGAAAAAACCCGAAGATGCTCCTTCTGAAATAACCCTTTCAGGAGCAAAATCCATATTACCTTATGTCGACGTTGTGAAAGCCACAAATATAACCCAGTCCGAGGACAAAACTTTGCAGGTACAGGAATGGATAGCATCCATTTCAAAACACCCAGAACTGGTAAGGGCCCTTCATAGCTCTATGGAAAATACAGAGAAATCTGGGAAAGAATTGGAAATTCTAAAATCTCTCGAGGCTAGACGAAACTCTATAGCTTCCCAAGCTATAACTATCTCAGGTAAAACCCCTAAAATCGTTGTCAAAACAGAGAAAGGAGAATCTTCATCCTCTAAAATCCTTTCTCAAAATATTTGGTTTCAAAACAGTTTTCAAAATATTTTGGCTCAACCAAAACAGAAAACAAGTTTTATTGAAAAACAGAGTTTTCAAAATATTGTTACAATTGAAAATGGATATTTTGATCAAAACCCATATTTGGTATTACAAAAAATGTTTGGAAAAAATTGGTTTTACAAACCTTGGGATTTATCCAAAACAAGAGAATATTACCAGAGCATTCTTGAAATGACTGAGTCAGTAGAATTTAAACACTTCTACTATACAGGAAATCAATCAGAGCCTTCATACTCTACCTGTAAATTTCTAAAAATCCTAAATCCTTCTGATTGGGGACAAGAGCTTGCTAAGCCAAAATCATTTCCAATAAACTTTAAAACCTCCCTAAACCACTGTAAAACTTTTTCCTACTGGGATTACCAACAAGCCTGGTTCAATGTTTTCTTGATCCAAAACAATAAAAATACTCACACATGGTTATTTTATTTTAATGACCATATTAACCCATACTTGTTTCCCTCATGGTTTTCACAATGGTGGAAATATTATGGTTCGGTTACCGATATCTTAATACCCGAAGTCCAGGAATCTTTCCAACTTTGGAAAACCCACTTTAAACCTTCTAATGTAGAGAGAAGACTTGCTCCACTATGTCTTTTTTCTGCAAAATTCGTCGTCCCATGGGTAACTCAATGGTACTTAGACGTGGGCACTGAATTGGAAAATCTTATTATCCAGAGAAGATTTAAAGTCAAGTGGTGGAGTTCCTTCAAGGTTCCACAAAAACTCCTAAAACCGGAAATGGAGAAATGGTTAAAAAGAAGCCAATTATCCGTTTCAAATTCAGAGCATACACAGTTTTTAGCTCAAAGATCTAGAGCAAGCGCGCTTTTGGCATCAGCAAAAACGGAAGAACAATACTTCACAATTATGAAGGAACTTCTTCAAACTATTCAGGGATCATCCAAAGCATCATCATCTTCATCAAATTCTGCAGCATCTTCAGAACCAACGTTCAACCTAGCAGAAGATAACGAAGACGACTGTTTCGGGATCTTTCCGT
Organism: Mercurialis annua; assembly: GCF_937616625.2. Classification (NCBI taxonomy): domain Eukaryota; kingdom Viridiplantae; phylum Streptophyta; class Magnoliopsida; order Malpighiales; family Euphorbiaceae; genus Mercurialis; species Mercurialis annua. Next base: position 39,772,794 of record NC_065571.1, read on the forward strand.
TTGTATTGTAAAATCCTGTAAAACACAAAAATAAAAAAATAAAATAAAGGCTTATAAAGTCATATGTATGTTTAAATAAAATACCTGATGGACTGAAAACCTGTTTTTAGGCAGCCCATGCAAAAATTAAGGTATATATAAAAATAAATAAAAACCTGATGGACCGAAAACCCATTTGGGCAGTCCATGCAAAAATTAAGGTATATATAAAAATAAATAAAAAACCTGATGGACCGAAACCCATTTGGGCAGTCCATGCAAAAATTAAGGTGTATTAAAAAAAATGAATTATTCCTCGACAATATTTCCGACAGCTCTTCATTGATAGACGGAGTATTATTCACGGTATGATTAAAATCAGCAATAATGTGGCAGACAGAGTATTATTCATCTACAAGAATCTCGTGGCTGACAAAGTACTATTCATGCTACAGTAGTGTGGCAGACAAAGTACTATTCATCTACAGGAATCTCGTGGCAGACAAAGTTCTATTCATGCTACAGTATGCACTCCAATTTCCCTATAAAAAGGACCCTCTTCTCCAAAGGAAGGCACACCAAATTTTCTCAAGATTAGAAAATTTCTACTTCTTCTCTCTCCCTCCATACTTTCTCCTACTCCTTTCCTTGTTTATATTTGTAATTTATATTTCCGCATTTTATATTTCTGCAATTAAGTGGTCGGTTATTGTCACGACCCAATTTCATGAATCGTGACCGGCGCTAGGGTATGGGTATGGTTGTACCAAAACCCGTAGCAAGCCTTGCGGAAATCAAATGAACATTTAAACCTGCAGAAAACTGCTCGGGGGCAACCGAGACTCCAACCTAAGTCTAGCAATTTATAATACAGTTCTAATATAAATAACTTAAATATCTGAAATATCCCACAACATGCCTTAAATATAATAATAAAATATTTCAATGTAAACATGCTAATAATAATAATCGGTTTAATCGATAATCCCAAATGCAATGACAAATGTAATATATAAACTAGTTCTACTGCGGTCTAAGAGTTCGAAAACAAAAACTAGTTTAATAACATAAAAACCTCCGAGAAATCAAAAGAATCGGAGTGGACCAGCTTTCAAATCATAAACCTGGAAAATTTGGGAAAACAACGGGTCAGATATACTGAGATGAGTTCATAATGCTATTTACATTTATTAAGATTAAAACCCTTAAAACAAATCCTTTTACACTAATATATATATACTTGATTATGGAAAACAGTATTGAAATGAAATCCCAATGTATTTAACCCAAAGTAGATGGGAACATATCCTCATCGATTTCCGAAGTAGGCCAGACATTAGTCAGCCAATCCCAAAGTACTTACCGGTGCACACAGTCTCGATACAAGCCTATCGAGTAGCTCGTTTCAATCCAGATCCATAATCCTTAAAACAGTTCACAAACATTCGATATACTAAAATAACTTGCGGTACTTAATAAAGCGGTAAATAACACTATAAACTCACTGCTTGCTTGTCCACGTGAACCTTGGCAACAGCTAACCCTGCGTAGACTCCGAAGCACGAGCAGTCGACGGGTCTAAAACATTATATAAGTTAAATTCCAAACATCCCCTAACTCTAATAATACTAGACTCCACATAGTACTAGCATTTCACAACACAACCAAAGATTTCAAGCAAGGTAATCAAACTACAACTAAACATCCATACAACTAATTATCCAAATAAGGCAAGTTAAGCTTAGGTGAGTTCTTATCTCTTAAACGAAACCAAGGTACTTAAATACTTACATAGTCTTTACAAAACAATTACAGTTCCCAAAGTAGTGTGTTAGCCTTACGGCAGTATAGCTCAACACAACATGTCGGGAGACCACGTCTAACCCGACCCATCCATAAACCAAGTTTAAAACCAAAGTCTTTAACTCAAACCTTAAATGAAATCAAATCCGGTTTTTAAAATAAGAACTCACACCGAAACTTAATAATGCCAAAAACAATTAAGCTTGCTAACACTTAGCAAAAAGCACCCCAAGTACATTGAAATATAACACCTTGCATGCCTTATATAACCTAATTCACATTAAACCACAACCTAAGATAATCTAACATTCTTTAACAAGTTTTAAACCATCTCTTAAACAATTTCCAGCCCTTAGTAATAAGTTCAAACCGAGTTTAAATTCAAAAATGTTAACCAAACTATATGCTATTCCATTTAAACGATTTCTCAAAATCACCCCATGTATCGTTTAGCATCTAATACCCTATGATCCATTACTTTGAAATTTCCAGATTTTAGTTTAATCTTAAAACAAAATTTCATCTCAAAAGCATTAATCAAACGATGTTAAAATCCGTTTACAAGATTTCCCCAACACACCCAATGTACGTTTGATGTCTAGCAACCTAAGATTAGTTTTTTTAAGAAATTTCCAGATTTTTAAGTAAGCATCAAAAATAGTTTATAACCCAAAATCTTTAGCAATTTGATAAGTCTATCAATTGTAACATTAAAACCAAGTCACCCAATGTACAATTGAAATTCAAAAGACTAATATAACATCAAGTGAAAATTTCCAGAATTTAGATCAATACAAAACAGAAAATATAATCAAATTACCCAAGGTATCAAAACCAATGAATATATAGCAATCTCTACAATCAAAACAAGGGATTTAAACCACTAACCTCTTGAGATGGACTAAGAACAACAATCAAGAGACAAACTCAGAAAAATATTGATCCACAATCAGCCTACAACCAATTCATATGATAGCTAATGAATTTATAGTTGATAGATATGATAATCAATGGATTAAACCATAAGGAAATGATTAAAAATACTTACAATGATCACCAAAGGCTTAGGAATAGGTGGAATATGAAAATCAGAGAGTATGTGCCGTTTTAGGGTTTTTAGAAAAGTGTAAAATCAGTTTAGGTCGAATTAGGTGAGTTTAAATAGAAATCAGCGAACTGAACAGTGCACGCGTCGCGCCCGCTACACCTATATCGCGCCCGCGATACATGAATCGCGCCCGTGATTCATGCATGTCGCGCCCGCGAAATGCTACTGCCTCCGATGAAAATTTGAGATTTTGAAATTGAAATCGAAAACGTTTCAAACTCCGAGATTACTTCTAGTACATCTTAAAACACATTTTAAAAGGTTTGGAACCTTCGAAACGCGAATCTAAGTGGTCGAACCACTCAAACGAACCCAAGGTACCGTTAAGGCTTAACGGAACAAGTTAGAAAAATACGGGGTGTTACATTCTCCCCAACTTAAAAACAAAATCGTCCTCGATTTTACAACAACGAAACTAAACAACAACTCACATAAACACACCAAAATAATGCACATAGTACCAATGCCCAAAATATCACTCACCAAGTAGCACCAAAAATACACACATAACCCAAAGTAGTAACATGGCATAAAAGCAACAAACAATACCAACGTACCTCAAGGAAAGAGGAAAGGATAACGGTTCCTCATGTCGGACTCCGTCTCCCAAGTGCATTCTTCTACAGAGTGATTTCGCCACAGAACTTTGACCATCGGAATCTCCTTGTTCCGCAACCTACGCACCTGCGTATCGACAATCTCAACAGGCTGTTCCTCATAAGAGAGCTCCTGGTCAATCTCAACACTTTGTGGTACAATCACTTGAGAAGGGTTAGAAACGCACTTCCTCAACATGGAAATGTGAAACATTGGGTGAACCAACGACATATCTGGTGGCAACGCTAACTTGTACGCCACAGCTCCAATACGCTCAATAATCTCATACGGACCAACATACCTCGGTGATAATTTCCCCTTAATACCAAAACGCACAACGCCCTTCATAGGCGAAACCCGAAGAAACACGAAATCTCCAATCCGAAACTCCATGTCTTTCCTCTTCGGATCAGCATAACTCTTATGCCGACTAAAAGCTGTCTCCAGTCTCCGCTTGATCAATGGTACCTTCTCTGAGGTAATCTGAATAATCTCTGCTCCCGAAAGCTTGCGCTCGCCAACCTCCTCCCAGCAGATAGGAGATCGACACTTGCGCCCGTACAAAGCCTCATAAAGTGCCATCTCGATACTAGCGTGGTAACTGTTGTTGTAGGAAAACTCAATCAAAGGCAAATGAGTATCCCAGCTACCCTGAAAATCCAGAACACACATCCTGAGCATGTCCTCCAAAGTCTGAATAGTCCTCTCAGACTGACCATCAGTCTGAGGATGAAAAGCAGTACTGAAATCCAATCTCGTACCCAAAGATTCCTGCATCGCCTTCCAAAATCGAGAGGTGAAAACTGAACCTCTGTCCGAAACTATCGACACTGGTACACCATGGAGACTCACAATCCAATCGATGTACAACTGTGCCAACTTTGAAGCCTGGTAAGTAACCTTGATCGGTAAGAAGTGAGTTGACTTGGTCAAACGGTCAACTATCACCCAAATCGAATCATACCCCTGTCGGGTACGTGGCAAGCCAACCACGAAATCCATAGCGATTCGCTCCCATTTCCACTCTGGAATAGGTAGCGGTTGCAGATATCCAAACGGTCTCTGATGCTCTAACTTTACCTGCTGGCAAGTCAAACACTTAGACACAAACTCTGCAAAATCTTTTTTCATTCCGCTCCACCAGTACGTACCCTTGAGATCATGGTACATCTTGGTAGAACCCGGATGAACACTGTAAGCTGACTTGTGCGCTTCCTCCAGAATCTGGTCTCTCAAACCATCTGAATCCGGAACACACAGTCGAGAACCGTACCTGAGAACTCCATCCACCAGAGCAAACTCAGAATTTCCATCCAAATGGATCTCATCCATAATTCGTTTCAATTGTGGATCCTCAGCTTTTGAAGCTTTGATCCTATCAATCAAAACTGGTTGCACCTTCAACTGTGCCAATAAACAACCTCTCTGCGAAACCTGAAATCCGCATCCCGAAGCTAACAGACTATGCCACTCACGAACCATGGGTCTCCGCCCAACCTCAGAAATATGGGCCAAACTGCCCGAAGACTTGCGACTCAACGCATCGGCTACAACATTAACCTTACCCGGATGGTACTGAATAGTACAATCGTAGTCTTTCAGTAACTCCAACCATCTCCGCTGTCTCAGATTCAGCTCACGCTGATCAAAAATGTACTTCAGACTCTTATGATCAGTGAAGATCTCGCAAGTCGCACCGTACAAATAGTGCCTCCAAATCTTGAGAGCAAAGACCACAGCTGCTAACTCCAGATCATGAGTAGGATAATTCACTTTATGCTTCTTCAGCTGGCGAGAAGCATAGGCAATCACCTTACCATGTTGCATCAGAACGCAACCCAAACCGATACGGGAAGCATCACAATACACAGTGAATCCCTCGATGCCAGATGGCAAAGCCAATACAGGAGCTGTAGTCAAAATCTCTTTGAGCTTCTCAAAGCTCGCCTCGCACTTGTCAGTCCACTCAAACTTAACACCTTTCTGTGTCAGTTTAGTCATCGGTGCAGATATTCTGGAGAAATCCTGCACGAACCGACGATAGTAGTCAGCAACCCCAGAAAACTTCTGATCTCGGTAACTGACCTCGGCCTCTGCCAATCCATAACCGTCTCAATCTTTGTCGGATCAACCTTGATCCCATCCTTTGACACTACGTGTCCTAAGAAAGTAACTTGATCCAGCCAGAATTCGCACTTCGAGAACTTCGCATACAGCTGATGCTCACGCAAAGTCTGCAGTATCGTTCTCAAGTGGAAAGCATGCTCCTCCTCACTCCGAGAATAAATCAGTATGTCATCAATAAACACAATAACGAACTGATCCAGAAGCGGCTTGAATACCCGGTTCATCATATCCATAAACGCTGCTGGTGCGTTAGTTAACCCAAAAGACATGACCAGAAACTCGAAATGCCCATACCGCGTTCTGAAAGCAGTCTTAGGCACATCAACGTCTCGAATCCAAAGTTGATGATACCCGGATCTCAAATCAATCTTCGAAAAGCACTTAGCACCCTCCAACTGGTCGAACAAATCATCAATACGAGGAAGAGGATACCGGTTCTTGATGGTAACCTTGTTCAGCTGTCTGTAGTCAATACACAGCCGAAAAGAACCATCCTTCTTCTTGACAAACAACACAGGAGCACCCCACGGAGAAGTACTCGGCCTGATAAAGCCATTATCTAGCAACTCTTGCAACTGTTCCTTCAACTCTTTTAGCTCTTCAAGAGCCATCCGATACGGAGGTATCGAAATAGGAGCTGTTCCAGGAACAACATCGATACAGAACTCAATGTCACGATCAGGTGGTAATCCAGGCAACTCCTCTGGAAACACATCAGTGAACTCATTCACTATCGGAACATTATGAACATCGCCACTGTCACCCTCTAAATCACGAACCACCGCTAAGAAAGCCTGGCAATCCTTGCCCATCATACGCTTGGCCTTGATCGCCGAAATTAGATATCTAGGTGCTTCTGTCTTTTCCCCTTGGAAGGAAAAAGGCATATCACCAGGAATCCCAAATGATACAGACTTTCCTCGACAGTCGATGGAAGCAAAATGGCGTGAAAGCCAATCCATTCCCAAGATGACATCAAAAGATAACACGTCAAGCATAATCAAATCAGCACTAAGATCCCTACCATGAATAATCACAGAACAAGACGGATAAACCACGTCCACCACAACACTATCAGACAAAGGTGTAGATACAGATAAAGGCTCTAACAACCTAGATGGTGTCACACTCAACTTAGCAGCAAAACTCGAAGAAACAAAAGAGTGAGTTGCACCCGCATCAAACAAAACCACAACATCTACAAAAGAAATCGGAATAATACCTTGCACCACGGCGTTTGATGCACGAGCATCTTGAAGAGTCAAAGCAAACACTCTAGCCTGACCCTGTCCCTGCTGCGGTGCCTGAGCAGAGCTGAAACTACCCGAACCTCTACCACCGTTACTACGGCCACCAAAACCACGTCCTCCTGAACCACGGCCCCGTTGACCACCAAACGAAGCGGCGGGTAGAGAATACCCCGCAGAAGGAGTAAAAGCAGTTCTCTGCTGCTGAAAAGACGGCTGAGCAACACTAGCCGACGACACCTGCTGCCCAGATGTCGGACACTCTCTCGCAAAATGGCCCGGTTGGCCACAAGCATAACAGCTACCTGGTGCTACCGTACAAACTCCAAAGTGCATGCGCCTGCAGTTCTGACAAAAAGGAACACTGGATGCTCCATTGTTACCCTGCCCAAAACTACGGCTACCACCGCTGTAACTAGAACTATGGGAATACGGCTGATATCCCCTCCGCTCACCCCCTTTCTTACTCTTGTACTGGGAAGACTTGGACTGATAGTTACTGCTACCACTCTGCTGCCCACTACTCTGAGTAACACCGCCTGCCTTCTTGGTCTCCGTCATTTTTCCAAAGTGTAATAAATTTGTCTCCATCCGACGGGCACTATCCACTAGAACCGGAAATTCCTTGCTCGTCTCTGTCAAAAGGCTGATAAAATCTGAGCCTAAACCTTTCACATACCTATCGTTCACCCTTTGCTGCTCAGTCAGCAGATCTGGGGCAAAACGACACAGCCTCACAAATTCGGTAGTGTACTCGTTCACCGACCTGTCTCCCCTTTTCAAAACAGCAATCTGTCTCTATGCCCTTCAGTCACTGAAAAAGGCAAGTAAAAGTTCTTGAATCGAGTCACAAAATCCTCCCAAGTAATAGTAGCCATTTCAGCACGAATGGCACTACGAAACCAATCACTTGCAGAACCCTTCAAGGACATTTCCACTAACATGACAGTTTGCCTCTCAGTAGCCTGCAATCTCTGAGCATTCCGCTCAACTTCCTCCAGAAAGTCTAGGGCATCACCGTTGCCCGAAAACTCAGTCGACTTTAGCCTTGCATAAGCCAACACCAAATCCTTATCAGTGGTTCCGCCACCACCAACTGCCACACCACCAGCCTGTGGCACCTGCTGCTGTACAATCTGTCCCAGCATAGCATACTGGTTCTGCATGGCGATCTGTCCCGCCTGCAGTTGCACTTGATTATTCTGGAGTGCAGTGATCCCAGCTAGAAACGTCGTGAAGTCAAATGGATCGAGATGAACGCCTGCACCACCACGTCCCCTACCTCTGCCTCCAGGAGCCTGTCCTCTACCACCCCGTCCTCTGCCAGCCTGACCTCTGCCGGCTTGGCCTCGGCTGGCCGGAACTCCGCCTGCACGTCCCCCACCAACTTGAACCCCTGGTTCATGCTGGTCAACCTCAATCGACATAGCGTCGTCAGCTTCAGCCTCAGCCTGAGCTGCAGCACGCCTACGAGTGTTCATTCCTAAGAATGAAACAAATGATACTCAAAACAAGGCCCTCAAGGCAACACCCAAAGTACAATTTAATAGTTCACAAATCAACAATTTATCCAGAGTAATAACACTAACATTCCAGAGTAAAGCAAAAACATTTTGCAAATAAAACATTAGTAACACATAAGACCGACTCAAACATCCCTAAAGATGAAGGTAGAAAGTTTTGAAAACAAAAGATGACGTTTCAAAAGACAAAACTTGAATCCTAAATCCGCAGTAGATCCTATGACACAACAGTAACACTTAACAGGTCTTAAAGCGATAAACACGTAACATGCAAAAAAAAATTTGGCCTTAGTTCGAAACTAAAGCTCTGATACCAACTTTGTCACGACCCAATTTCATGAATCGTGACCGGCGCTAGGGTATGGGTATGGTTGTACCAAAACCCGTAGCAAGCCTTGCGGAAATCAAATGAACATTTAAACCTGCAGAAAACTGCTCGGGGGCAACCGAGACTCCAACCTAAGTCTAGCAATTTATAATACAGTTCTAATATAAATAACTTAAATATCTGAAATATCCCACAGCATGCCTTAAATATAATAATAAAATATTTCAATGTAAACATGCTAATAATAATAATCGGTTTAATCGATAATCCCAAATGCAATGACAAATGTAATATATAAACTAGTTCTACTGCGGTCTAAGAGTTCGAAAACAAAAACTAGTTTAATAACATAAAAACCTCCGAGAAATCAAAAGAATCGGAGTGGACCAGCTTTCAAATCATAAACCTGGAAAATTTGGGAAAACAACGGGTCAGATATACTGAGATGAGTTCATAATGCTATTTACATTTATTAAGATTAAAACCCTTAAAACAAATCCTTTTACACTAATATATATATACTTGATTATGGAAAACAGTATTGAAATGAAATCCCAATGTATTTAACCCAAAGTAGATGGGAACATATCCTCATCGATTTCCGAAGTAGGCCAGACATTAGTCAGCCAATCCCAAAGTACTTACCGGTGCACACAGTCTCGATACAAGCCTATCGAGTAGCTCGTTTCAATCCAGATCCATAATCCTTAAAACAGTTCACAAACATTCGATATACTAAAATAACTTGCGGTACTTAATAAAGCGGTAAATAACACTATAAACTCACTGCTTGCTTGTCCACGTGAACCTTGGCAACAGCTAACCCTGCGTAGACTCCGAAGCACGAGCAGTCGACGGGTCTAAAACATTATATAAGTTAAATTCCAAACATCCCCTAACTCTAATAATACTAGACTCCACATAGTACTAGCATTTCACAACACAACCAAAGATTTCAAGCAAGGTAATCAAACTACAACTAAACATCCATACAACTAATTATCCAAATAAGGCAAGTTAAGCTTAGGTGAGTTCTTATCTCTTAAACGAAACCAAGGTACTTAAATACTTACATAGTCTTTACAAAACAATTACAGTTCCCAAAGTAGTGTGTTAGCCTTACGGCAGTATAGCTCAACACAACATGTCGGGAGACCACGTCTAACCCGACCCATCCATAAACCAAGTTTAAAACCAAAGTCTTTAACTCAAACCTTAAATGAAATCAAATCCGGTTTTTAAAATAAGAACTCACACCGAAACTTAATAATGCCAAAAACAATTAAGCTTGCTAACACTTAGCAAAAAGCACCCCAAGTACATTGAAATATAACACCTTGCATGCCTTATATAACCTAATTCACATTAAACCACAACCTAAGATAATCTAACATTCTTTAACAAGTTTTAAACCATCTCTTAAACAATTTCCAGCCCTTAGTAATAAGTTCAAACCGAGTTTAAATTCAAAAATGTTAACCAAACTATATGCTATTCCATTTAAACGATTTCTCAAAATCACCCCATGTATCGTTTAGCATCTAATACCCTATGATCCATTACTTTGAAATTTCCAGATTTTAGTTTAATCTTAAAACAAAATTTCATCTCAAAAGCATTAATCAAACGATGTTAAAATCCGTTTACAAGATTTCCCCAACACACCCAATGTACGTTTGATGTCTAGCAACCTAAGATTAGTTTTTTTAAGAAATTTCCAGATTTTTAAGTAAGCATCAAAAATAGTTTATAACCCAAAATCTTTAGCAATTTGATAAGTCTATCAATTGTAACATTAAAACCAAGTCACCCAATGTACAATTGAAATTCAAAAGACTAATATAACATCAAGTGAAAATTTCCAGAATTTAGATCAATACAAAACAGAAAATATAATCAAATTACCCAAGGTATCAAAACCAATGAATATATAGCAATCTCTACAATCAAAACAAGGGATTTAAACCACTAACCTCTTGAGATGGACTAAGAACAACAATCAAGAGACAAACTCAGAAAAATATTGATCCACAATCAGCCTACAACCAATTCATATGATAGCTAATGAATTTATAGTTGATAGATATGATAATCAATGGATTAAACCATAAGGAAATGATTAAAAATACATACAATGATCACCAAAGGCTTAGGAATAGGTGGAATATGAAAATCAGAGAGTATGTGCCGTTTTAGGGTTTTTAGAAAAGTGTAAAATCAGTTTAGGTCGAATTAGGTGAGTTTAAATAGAAATCAGCGAACTGAACAGTGCACGCGTCGCGCCCGCTACACCTATATCGCGCCCGCGATACATGAATCGCGCCCGTGATTCATGCATGTCGCGCCCGTGAAATGCTACTGCCTCCGATGAAAATTTGAGATTTTGAAATTGAAATCGAAAACGTTTCAAACTCCGAGATTACTTCTAGTACATCTTAAAACACATTTTAAAAGGTTTGGAACCTTCGAAATGCGAATCTAAGTGGTCGAACCGCTCAAACGAACCCAAGGTACCGTTAAGGCTTAACGGAACAAGTTAGAAAAATACGGGGTGTTACAGTTATACCGCCCGATATTACGATGTAAGCTTATTTTTATTTTATGTCATTTATATATTTTATTTTCTTCCTTAATCTTCTCTTCACGATGATCAAGTACCCCAGATCCTAGGATCGTCTCTTATATATTTTATTTTCTTCCTTAATCTTCTCTTCACGATGATCAAGCACCCCAGATCATATGATCGTCTCTTATGGTATCAGAGCCTAAGGGGGGAAAGTAGTAATCTGTTTATTTATATTTATGTTTTTAATTACGTGCTTAATTTTATTTACTTAGTTATTTACCTTGTTTATTTTTCATTTTGTTTCATACTTGTAATTTATGCATATTAAACTATACTTACACTGAGTCTCTTGGGGTGGTGGTCCCGGCAGTAAGACCTAGAAAAGGCAGCAAGACCGTTGGTTTAACCGTCCGTTTGTAGGTGTTAAGTATAGTAAGATAAGCATAATATTAAAATTATGAGTTCACTATTTAGAATTAATTGTTTTTCTTCTTCTTCTTCTTCAACTAAAAATAAAAATCTTATTAGCAGTGAAGATATAATAATTCAAAACTTTGAAAATCATATAGATGATTGGAAAATTCCTAAAGTCCAGAAAAATCAAATATATGTTTCAGAAAAATTAAAATTCATTAAAATTGATTATACCATAAAAACTGAAGAAAGAGATATCCAACTTTCAAAACCTTTTGAAACAATTTATCTTCTTTCTCAAAATTCTATTAAAAAACATATATCTAAAGGTTATAACTATATTCACATAAGGCTAGTTCAAGTTGGCCTAAAACCTCTTACTAAAGAAGGATTAAACACCTCTATTTTAGCAACACTTAGAGATGCTAGATTTATCCATTTTCAGGATTCCCTGTTATGAACGATAGAATCTAGTCTTTGCAAAGGACCAGTCTCTTTCGACTGTTATCCAAACTTTACCCTCTCTTTAAGTGACAAAAATTTATTAAAATGCTTGATCCTCCAAATTAAAACTCATAACTATGAAATGATTGAAGGATCTATACCAGTAGCTTTAATATATAAAGTTCATTATAAAGCCATGATTTCTGCGTTTAACTCTAGGCACAGATTTCAAAGTAAAAAGGGAGAAACTCTTCTTCTCCAAACCGACTTGACTAGATCTAATATAGTCATTCCAAAATCTATTCAGTGGAAAGAAATATCTCTCCCTGAAGAATGGATCCTTGAAGGAGCCGTTCATCCTTTTGCACAAAACATAGCATCTCCAGAGCCTAATACCCAATTAAAACAAATAACTTAGTACCAAGATGGTAAAGTAAAAATTAGTTTTGACAGAGTTTCCACAAGTTCTAGGTTCTCAGATGTATCATCATCAGAATCAGTTGACTTAGGAAGAGTCTCTAGACTTCCCTCTGTTATAAACTTGCCTTATAAAACTGATGATCAGGTTATTTTTCAAAACCAGCTACCTAGGGTTATTAACTTGCCTTACAACATCCCTGCTAGGTATTCCACTTCAGATATACCTTCATCATATTTGCAAAATGTAGACTATAGTACTCAGGTACCTCAACCAGTCTACGTGGGTTCTCGCACAGAGAATCAAAACCTGTCACCCCCTGACTCCCCGACTCCTTCAGCTATAACAAAAAATATTGCAAATGAATTAAATGTTATAGAAAAGGAATTTGTCCTAAATAAAAAATTATTACGTAATGACTTTTATGCAATCGAAAATTTAGAAAAAAGGACTTGGTTCTTTAAGAATTTTCAAAATGAAAGACAAATGGTTCAAGATTATTTTTATAATTTTGTAATCAAAAATGAAATCCATATTTTATTCTTTGATTGGTTTGAAATATATGCCTGTAATAACAATATTGTATACCCTTTTAAAGCCATAAAACCAATCACAATTAGAAAAAAGGTTCCATCTTGGGAAACACCTGATGGAACAATTGACTCGGAACATCCTCCTCTTAGGCAAATTAGTTATACATATGCGAACCAAAGAGTTGATGCTTGTCCGATTAAAAAACCGCAGGATACCGATTCTGTAAACATAAAAAATGTTGTTCTTCAGAATAATTTTACAAATATATGTCTAAATACTCTTGGGAAACAACTTTCTAGACTAGAAAGACAAGTCCAAAAGCCAGAATTATCCATCGAGTCTATAAGGATAGATAAAGGCAAACAAGTAAAACCTATTTTTAAACCTTATCAAATATCTGTCAGTGCTCAAAATAAGGTAAAAACTGCTAAAAATGAATTCCTTCAAGTTATTAAGAACCAAATTAATAAAATAGAAGCCTCCACTAGTATGGGTCAAACCGCCACTAGCAGAGGCCCAGTGGTTGAAGATTCACCACTGAGCATAGGGGTATTAGAAAAAATTGAAAACACATCTGATGAAGAAGCTTTTCAGGAAGAGTCTCCAAAAATTGAAAAATTACACTGGCATAACCCAAATCCTTTATCTATGATTCCTTCCAGGCATCCGGAATTAGAATTGGGCAATCAACCTAATATACTAGTCCAGCCTAGGTACAATGCTTCCTCGGTTTACGAATGTAATATTGATGGTATGTCTGAATACCAAATCTTAAACTTATTACAGTAAATGACTATGGCATCCAATGCTTATAAAACCCAAATAGGAACCTCCGATAGGACTGTAGCTGAACTCCTTATAGCAGGATTTTCAGGACAACTCAAAGGATGGTGGGATTATTATATTACAAAGATCCAGCAATTAGATATTCTAAATGCTGTTCAGGTAAGTGATGAAGGAGGACGTGTTCTAAATGAACTAGGAAATCCTATTCAAGATACTGTGTCAACTCTTATATTTGCTATATCATTACACTTTATAGGAGATTCCACATATCTTAAAGATAAAAACGCAGACCTTTTGTCAAACCTTAGATGTAAAAAACTTAGTGATTTCCAATGGTATAAATCAACATTTCTCTCTAGAGTCATGCTTAGGGAAGACTCTAACCAACCATTTTGGAAAGAAAAGTTCTTGGCCGGTCTCCCAACCCTGTTAGGAGAAAAGGTTAGAAACAAAATTAGAGAAACTTTTGGCTCCGATATCATCCCTTATGACCAACTAACATATGGGCAACTTATTAGTTTAACACAAAAACAAGGTCTAGAGATCTGTCAAGATCTCAAACTCCAAAAACGTCTAAAATGGGAATTAAGAAAAAGTAAAAAAGAATTAGGATCTTTCTTCAAGCAATTTGATTTTACTATAGGTAAAGATCAGAACTGTGATGGTGATTGCAGCAGAGGAACAAAAAGTGTGTCTAAAAGATTTAGAGATTTTCGTCCTAGATCCAAAGATAAAAACCATGATACTCATCATAAAAAACATTATTATAAAAAACCTTACAGAAAATCTTTCAGAAAACAATATGATAAGCCTAAAACAAATAAAGTCAACTTAAAAGATATTACTTGTTACAAATGCGGTAAGAAAGGCCATATATCTAAATATTGCAGAGTATCTAGGAAAATCCAGGAACTTCATTTAGAAGGTGAAGTCCTAGATCGAATAGAAGCCTTGTTAGCATATTCTTCTGACTCTGAAACTGAAATGTCTTCAGAAGGTCAAAATCCTCAATTTGACGAACTAGTTACTACTTTTTCGTCTGGTTCTGATTCTAACTCTGATGATGATTCTGAATCAAAGCATGTAAATGTTCTTACAAAGGAACAAAACTTGATCTTAGATGTAATCCAGCATATTAGTAATCCTGAAATGCAGAAAAATGTCTAGATAAGCTCAAAAAATCCTTAGAAGAAGAACCTAAAACTGTAGAAACAAATATCCCTTCTACTAGTACAGGATTGTATGATCTTACAACTATTCTTGATAGAAAAAGGAAAGATAAAAAACCGTTAGATACCATTCAAGACCTACAAAAGGAAATAAAAGACATAAAATCGGAAATAAAAGATATAAAAGGAAAACAGAAAAAAGATTCGGAGACTATCCAGTTTTTAGTTTCCCAACTATCACAAACTTCCAATGATAGTGAAGGAGAGGAGTCATTAGACAAACAAAATCTAAAGAAATAGAAAAGGTTCCTGAAGATTTTCTATTTGTTCTGAGAGAAATAACCTCTAGAAAATATATTATAAAAATCTCTATTGTTTTTCCAAACAATTTTAAAATGGACACTATTGCGCTATTTGACACTGGTGCAGATCTAAATTGTATTAAGACGGGATTGGTTCCAAAAAATCTACATGAAAAAACTTCTGAAAGACTTACTTCTGCAAATAATTCTAAAATGAATTTAAAAGGGAAAACGGAAGCAAGTATTTCTAACAGTGGCTTGTTAATAAAAACAAACTTTGTATTGGTCGATAATATACACCATTTGGTGATATTAGGAACACCTTTTATCAATTTAATAACACCTTACAAGGTAGATTATGATGGAATTTATTTTAAAGAAAAGAAAGTAAAACTCAATTTTTTTTTTTTTTTTTTTTTGCAATTTTTCTTTTTTAGAAAAACCTAAAACCAGAAAATCTCAATATTATAAAAGCAAGTTCTATCTATAATAATGAGATCAATCTTCTAATAAGAGGAAAACAAAACGATTTATTTCAATTAAAACGAGAAGTCCAACTTCAAAAAATCGAACACCAGTTGAAAACTGATGTTATAAAAAACAAGATAACGGAACTCCAAAACCTTTTTGATAAAGAAGTTTGTTCGGAACTACCAAATGCTTTTTGGTCCAGAAAACAACATATGGTAGATTTACCTTATGAACCTCTTTTTGATAAGAAAAACATTCCTACTAAGGCTAGACCAATTCAGATGAATGCTGAATTGGAACAGTTTTGTAGAAAAGAAATTCAAGATCTAGAATCTAAAGGGTTAATTTCTAAATCTAGATCTCCTTGGAGTTGTGCAGCTTTCTATGTTAACAAGGCCTCAGAAATAGAAAGAGGAACTCCTAGATTGGTTATTAATTATAAACCTCTAAATAAAGCATTAAGCTGGATTAGGTATCCTATACCTAACAAGAAAGATCTTTTGCAAAAACTATGTTCTTCATTTGTATTTTCAAAATTCGATATGAAATCGGGATTTTGGCAAATACAAATCGACCCAAAACATAGGTATAAAACTGCATTTACAGTTCCATTTGGACAATATGAATGGAATGTAATGCCTTTTGCTTTAAAAAATGCACCTTCTGAATTTCAGAGGATTATGAATGATATTTTTAATCCTTATTCGGAATTTTGTATTATATATATTAATGATGTTCTTATATTTTCTAACTCAATTGAGCAACATTTAAAACATTTAAAAACATTCTTTTTCATCATCAAGAAAAATGGGTTAGTAGTTTCTGCAAAAAAGATATCTCTATTTCAAACTAGAGTTAGGTTTTTGGGTCATTATATTACATGTGGCACCATAACTCCTATAGAAAGATCTTTGCAGTTTGCTAGTAAATTTCCTGATAAAATTATCGATAAAAATCACCTTCAGAGGTTTCTCGGAAGCCTCAATTATGTGTTAGATTTCTGTCCAAATATGAATAGGTTAGCTAAGTCTCTTCACAATAGGCTTAAGAAAACCCCAGTTCCCTGGACTGATGAACACACTAGTATCGTTAAAAAAATAAAACATTAAGTATTAGAAATCCCTTGTCTTTATCTAGCCAATCCAGATCTACCTAAGGTGGTCGAAACAGATGCTAGCGATTTAGGCTTTGGCAGTATCTTAAAACAAGTTGAGAACGGCAGGGAACTAGTTGTTCAATACACTTCAGGCCATTGGAATGATTGCCAGAATAATTATTCCACAATTAAAAAAGAAATTTTGTCTATTGTCAAAATTTCAATCTGATTTATTAAATCAAAATTTTTTACTTAGAGTCGATTGTAAATCTGCAAAGGAGATTTTACAAAAAGATGTTCAAAATATTGCATCTAAACAAATCTTTGCTAGATGGCAAGCTATATTAAGTATTTTTGATTTTGATATTGAATATATTAAAGGCGAAGCCAACTCTCTGCCTGATTTTCTAACAAGAGAATTTTTGCAGAACATATAGAAGGATCCATGCCAAAAAAGAAAGGAAAAGAGAAGGTTCAGCCTTCTGAGAAAAAACCTGAAGATGCTCCTTCTGAAATAACCCTTTCAGGAGCAAAACCCATATTACCTTATGTCGACGTTGCGAAAGCCACAAATATAACCCAGTTCAAGGACAAAACTTTGCAGGTACAGGAGCAGATAGCATCCATTTCAAAACACCCAGAACTGGTAAGGGCCTTCATAGCTCTATGCAAAATACAGAGAAATCTGGGAAAGAATTGGAAATTCTAAAATCTCTCGAGGCTTGCCGAAACTCTATAGCTTCCCAAGCTATAACTATCTCAGATAAAACCCCTAAAATCGTTGTCAAAACAGAGAAAGGAGAATCTTCATCCTCTAAAATCCTTTCTCAAAATATTTGGTTTCAAAACAGTTCTCAAAATATTTTGGCTCAACCAAAACAGAAAACAAGTTTTATTGAAAAACAGAGTTTTCAAAATATTGTTACAATTGAAAATGGATATTTTGATCAAAACCCATATTTGGTATTACAAAAAATGTTTGGAAAAAATTGGTTTTACAAACCTTGGGATTTATCCAAAACAAGAGAATATTACCAGAGCATTCTTGAAATGACTGAGTCAGTAGAATTTAAACACTTCTACTATACAGGAAATCAATCAGAGCCTTCATACTCTACCTGTAAATTTCTAAAAATCCTAAATCCTTCTGATTGGGGACAAGAGCTTGCTAAGCCAAAATCATTTCCAATAAACTTTAAAACCTCCCTAAACCACTGTAAAACTTTTTCCTACTGGGATTACCAACAAGCCTGGTTCAATGTTTTCTTGATCCAAAACAATAAAAATACTCACACATGATTATTTTATTTTAATGACCATATTAACCCAGCCTTGTTTCCCTCATGGTTTTCACAATGGTGGAAATATTATGGTTCGGTTACCGATATCTTAATACCCGAAGTCCAGGAATCTTTCCAACTTTGGAAAACCCACTTTAAACCTTCTGATGTAGAGAAAAGACTTGCGCCACTATGTCTTTTTTCTGCAAAATTCTTCGTCTCATGGGTAACTCAATGGTACTTAGACGTGGGCACTGAATATTATCCAGAGAAGATTTAAAGTCAAGTGGTGGAGTTCCTTCAAGGTTCCACAAAAACTCCTAAAACCGGAAATGGAGAAATGGTTAAAAACAAGCCAATTACCCGTTTCAAATCCAGAGCATACACAGTTTTTAGCTCAAAAATCTAGAGCAAGCGCGCTTTTGGCATCAGCAAAAACGGAAGAACAGTACTTCACAATTATGAAGGAACTTCTTCAAACTATTCAGGGATCATCCAAAGCATCATCATCTTTATCAAATTCTGCAGCATCTTCATAACCAACGTTCAACCTAGCAGAAGATAACGAAGACGACTGTTTCGGAATCTTTCCGTCTGTATTGTAAAATCCTGTAAAACAAAAAAATAAAAAAATAAAATAAAGGCTTATAAAGTCATATGTATGTTTAAATAAAATACCTGATGGACTGAAAACCTGTTTTTAGGCAGCCCATGCAAAAATTAAGGTATATATAAAAATAAATAAAAACCTGATGGACCGAAAACCCATTTGGGCAGTCCATGCAAAAATTAAGGTATATATAAAAATAAATAAAAAACCTGATGGACCGAAAACCCAGTTGGGCAGTCCATGCAAAAATTAAGGTGTATTAAAAAAAATGAATTATCCTCGACAATATTTCCGACAGCTCTTCATTGACAGACGGAGTATTATTCGCGGTATGATTAAAATCAGCAATAATGTGGCAGACAGAGTATTATTCATCTACAAGAATTTCGTGGCCGACAAAGTACTATTCATGCTACAGTAGTGTGGCAGACAAAGTACTATTCATCTACAGAAATCTCGTGGCAGACAAAGTACTATTCATGCTACAGTATGCACTCCAATTTCCCTATAAAAAGGACCCTCTTCTGCAAAGGAAGACACACCAAATTTTCTCAAGATTAGAAAATTTCTACTTCTTCTCTCTCCCTCCATACTTTCTTCTCCTCCTTTCCTTGTTTATATTTGTAATTTATATTTCCGCATTTTATATTTCTGCAATTGAGTGGTCGGTTATACCGTCCGATATTACCATGTAAGCTTATTTTTATTTTATGTCATTTATATATTTTATTTTCTTTCTTAATCTTCTCTTCACGATGATCAAGTACCCCAGATCCTAGGATTGTCTCTTTTATATTTTATTTTCTTCCTTAATCTTCTCTTCACGATGATCAAGTACCCCAGATCCTAGGATCGTCTCTTATGGTATATATATATATATATATATATATATATATATATATATATATATATATATATATAGACACACACACACACACGCGCGCGCGCAACTCTTTGAATTTTTTTCGACATCATGTATTTGAATTGGAACGGGCTATTCGATGAGCATCATCGGGACTGTGTGCACACCAGTATGATTATATGGTACTTGAGGTAGGTTAGAGATACGTCTCACCTTACTGATGGCGCTGGTGAAAGATACGTCTCCTGGGACTCACGTGATTTATTTAAGTGGTAGTCGGGGATCGATTATGGAGATACAACTCACCGGCACGACAAGTGGATTTAGAAACTGTGATTTAGAGTTTCAATGCTTATCCATAATGATATAAATGTTTTATAAATGTTTTAAATGTTTTCCAACTTAATAAATGTAAATGGTTATATGAACGCATCTCATTATATCTGATCCCGTTGTTTTACCTCATTTTTTCAGGTTTATGATTTTGAGCGTTTGATTAATCTCCGACTTTTTCGTTCTTCGGATGTTCTTTTTTACTTTCAGAATAAATGGTCAAATATTTAAAACTCTTAAACCGTAGTAGTGCTAGATATCATATATTCTACACTTATACTTTTTGGAGTGATCCAATTATTTTATTTATTGTTATTGGCATGTATACATTGTTTATGGATATTTTATACATTGCCATACTGTTGGAGTGTCGGAGTTGAACCGAACATATTTTGGATATATGTTGTTTTTATATACTGCTAGATTAAGTTGGAGTCTCAGTTGCCCCCGAGCATTGATTATTGGTATTTGTATGTTTATCCGCGAGGTTAGCTACGAGTTTCAGTACAACCATACTCATACCCTAGCAACAGTCACGATCTATAAGAATGGGTCGTGACATGATAATAATCATAATTAGGTGCAGATGATGATATTAGATAAAATTGGTAAAATGTTTTAAAAACTAACCCCTTCTAAATTTTTACCTTTACCTTGTAAAATTGTCATTTTATCTTATTCTATATTTTTCACTTTCAGTTATCCTTTAAATTTCCAATTTAGGACGTACATAAGAAATGAAACCATTCAAAAAATCTAAATCTAAGGGGAAAAAATATATTGTTCTCACTCGAAAATATCCAAATAAATCCTTTATCTTTAAAATTTACATAAATTCATAATTAATTTAAAACTAATTTGAAATCTTAATTAACTTAACTAAATCTAAATAAATTTAGTAAAAAAATAACTATTACACTAATTCCTACATGAAAACCGCCTCCGACCCTGCCGCCACCCTCCTCCGACCCGCCGTCCGTCTTCCTCAAGACGATCTGGGTTCGTATTGTGGAAGATGAATCTAGGTTTGAAAGACGAATATGGCTTTGTTTTCCCATGATCGAGTTTGTCTTGATAAAGGCGATTGAAGGGTCGGAGGAGAGCGATTGCGGGATCAGAGGAGGGTGGTGGTGGGGTCGGAGGCGGTTTTCATGTTAGAATTAATATGAAAAAATTAGTAGCATTTGTAATTTGATCCGCCTAATGAGCATTTTGGCTCATTTGCATATTTTTATATGTTGATCAAATGTATTTTGATCTATAGGACTATTTATTTCTTTATGAAATTTGTTTTAGCTAGAGAAATCACTTCATCGTTTCAATGAGAATAAATTAGTTATGCATAATCTATTGAACAGTAAGAACCGACAATGTCTTATCATTAAATGGTTAGACATGCTGTCACATTCATATGATTGTCACAATCAATGGTTTAAATAAAAGAATTTGATTCGTATAAATGGGTCTAAACACCCCATGATTTTACAAATTTCATCTCATAATGAAAACAGAAAAGAAATGAATAAATGAATTTGACAAGGTAAAAAGAAAGAATGGCAAAGAATCTCTATATCATCTTTACTATTCACATGAAAGAATTTAAATAAAGTTAGAAACTAACTGATCTCTGTCTAATTCACACTTTATCTACTGCTGCCATTAATGTCGTTCCAGCCCTGCGTTATCGAATGCGGAAGGCTTCTTTGCATCAAACTCCCCTTTTCAAGTAGTGGTGAAGCAATTGTTTCCCCCATCGCACTCGAAATACTTTGGCTGAATGTTCCGATGCTCCTCGAATGAAAGATCCTTCTTGGAGACAAGTTCACTTGCTCCAAAGCTCGAAACTGAAGCTGCGACGGATAGTCTCTAACGCAACCGATCCGTGGTCCTGCTCCTGTCGTCCATTTACAAGACAACTGCCTACCTAATTGAAATGTCTCTGTTCCTTTCTTTGAATTGATCCTTTGAAGAATTGCTTCTTCCGGAATGTTTTCGACTTCATTATCTTCCTGATCTTGATCATATTTATCTGCAGACGCATTATTTCCACTTAGTCCAGCCGTCTGATTTTCACTCTCTATGGTCTGAAGCAATTCATCTGTTTTCGGAATTTCAAGCCGTCCCGGCTTTCGCGCTTTCAGTACCGCATCATCAGACTCGTCTTGTGCTAAGTTTTCAGCATTAATTTCTTCAATCTCAAAATCATTCATTGTTTGCATCAAGTCCTCTTCGGAAGAATGGTTTCTCAAATGTCTGCTGCTTCTTATCTTATCAGATCCATCTTCCTCGTCGACTGGAGTTGTCTGAAACAGCGGATAAAAATAAAGTTTGTCAGCCTATGATATCTCAATTTTTGCATCTATGTTTCAGTGCCTTGAGGATTAAAACGGACAAAGTAATCTTTTTTTATAGTTACCTGTACATTAGTAAGATCCACATTGTTTTGTCGGAGGAATGAAAGGAAGTCTTTGAAATTTTCTTCTGTAGGCCGATAATGTCCGCTGTGAGGCCAAACCGCCTGATCCAAAATTCAAAACAAAATCATCATTAACAGACCATCATAACTTCAGTAGGAGGTGATCAAAACAAAATTGCAAATAAAAAGAATCATACAGCCGAAAACCCTTTTGAAACTACTAAATGTTATTATATTATAACATATTCTCATAAAAAGAATCATATTCAATTTTTTCATTTCAGCATTTCCGTTTCTATTCAGCATAAGATACGATGTTAGATCAATACCTTAAGAATGCCACTTTCGATGATTAATCTACCAGCAGCTATTGTGACTCCTCCAGCCAAGAAGCTAGAATGCTGAAATTTTCCTTTATTTTTCTGGCCGACATATAAAGTCATTGATGTACTAAGAACAAAGATCCACTTGGCATCTGTAGTCGTTTGCACAAACTCGCCCGTCTGCTTGTAAATAAATTTCCCATCTTCCACAATAACTTCATAGCACATCCTTTCGATCTGTAAAAGTAAAACAAATCTTTCAATTAAACACTAAACTTAGAAAATAACATTAACTGATTGTTTCGACAAGTTAATGAGAACTTACCGGACCAAGGTACTTGATGCACTGCTGTTGAAGTTTTGGCCGAGGGCATTTTTCAAGGTTTATTTCTTTGCCTTCTCCTATATCTAGCCTGTGGTTTAAGACATAGTTTATGTAAGTTCACATTCAAATTTTAATTGGTTAACCAAAAGGGTTCAAGCAAAGGGAATTACCAATAAAAGAAAGGTTCTCTGCTCATCGAATGAAGCCATCTGCAATAATAGAAGTGTAGATTGTGTCCGTAGCGATGGCGTGGATCAATCTATGATTGCAACAAAATACATTTTAGGATTCATGTTAATAAGAGGAAATAAAAAATGATAAACATATTTGTTTGGGTATCAATTTCAATGTACTTACTGCTTCAAGCCAATGTTGTAAAGCAAGTTTTCGAGCTTTGTCGTTCTTTGATAAACCTTTCCCAACCTTGGCAGCTCTTGTTCTTGCTCTCGACCAACGTGACATAGCAGTTTCGTGTTTTTCGATATCAAAGAATGATATTGAACTGTGTTTGAGTTCGGCAAAATCTAAGAGTTTCCACCTGTAATAACCCATAATTGCATCAGAAAAATATAGATCGTTCTCAAACTATTATAAAAAACGAAAGCATTGGATTCCGAAAAATACATACCAGCTCTGCTCAACAAGAACTGCACAATCCGCTAACTTTCTTCTGGTTCTAAAGCTTTTGTACACTTTCTGTAATTTCACTGCTGCTTCGTGTTTCGGGTATGACGGATCGAAAATATGCGATTTTTCGATCATTTCTACATCTTTAATTAAGCTTCGAAATTCACTTGGACTAACACTAACTGATGTAGCATCCTTTTCTTTATTTGACAAAGGATCTCTCTGCATCAACATTCTATTTTCTAATTCTCCTCCTTTAAAACTAACAGATTTTTCGACCATCATTTTTCCGGAACCTAAAGATTTCAATATCAAGGGCTCCAAATCCTGACTACGGAAACTAACGGATCGAGCAGGAGTTTTCACTTCATGCTCTCCAAAGGTAATAGATTTGACGGTTATAGATTCAATTGCATTTTCACAACCACCACATTCGGCAAATGGGAACGAAAAAAGTATTCCCATTCGACAAAGATTTGGGTTTGTATCAACCTATATGATCTGAATTCCTGCAGAACATAACAAAGATGCAGAACACAAGTCAATGTCAAGTTTAATGATTCATTACATTTTATTACAACAAATTAACTAATGGAAACTCTTGTCACTACATTTTTCAAATTAATACGAGGAAAACAAAACCATTGCAGAATCTTTTTAAATATTTAACCAAAAGATCCATTATAATATTAAAAAAAACCCCAGAAATGAACATTTGATGACAACCTATCCAATGTAATAAATAAAGAACCCATTTTATAATAGAAATTGATCTAAAAAACCCATAAACAAAAAACCAAATTCTTGATTATCAAAGGCAAAAATGAAAAGAAGCAGCATTTTTACCATTATTGTCGGTTCTTTTTTTAAAAAAAAAATTCTGATTGAAGAGAACAATATAACGAAAAAAAAAATGAAAGTGAGTAAAAAACAAGAAAAACATCCTGATTTTACCTTGAATTGTGGAGCTGAAATATCCCAAGAATGGGAAGAAAATCCGGTTTTACAGGGCAGGGTTTGGTTTGGATTATGAAACAAATTTTCAGTTATTGAGATAATCTGAATTTCTGTTTTGTTGAGATTGGATTACAAAAACTAAAATGCCATTCATTCACTTTATATTTATAGAAAAAGAGAGAGACTGAAGAGAGAAAGCGAGTGTATTTTTCCGACCACGTGGAATGGACTATTGGTGGGAAGCTGTCATTTCAAAATTGTTTTTTACATACTTCTAAAAAAAACAATTGTTTTTACGTTGACAAAAGGTAAAAATAAAATAAAATTGTTGTTTGTCCAAAAATATACTTAAACACTTAAATTATTTAAAAACAATCTAGCACTTATATTTTCACAACAGAATAATTAGCCCTCTATTATTTTTAGATCGCGAAAATAATTTTTTCTTTTAAATGAAATAGTTAACGGAGTCAGATTTATTAAAAAGAGATTTAAAAATATTTTTAATATTTTTCAAAATGAAGGGTTAAAGTAAGATATAGAAAACTCTTTTTCTTAATCAAACCTTCTTTTTTAGCTGCAGCTATTCCACCATCGCACCATTAACTTTGTCTTCTCCACGTTGCCACAGCAGCGGCTCCAACGGACAAACACACACCTGCCGCTCCGCTGTTCTTTCGACAAGTTCTTAAAAGGATCAGACTCGTCTTCTCCAGATGAAGAAGACATACTGGGTCGTCTGGGTTATATATTAATTACCAATAACTTTTTAAAATCAAAAACCGTAAAAAATATCATTTTCACAAAACAAAATCAATTTTAAAAACAATAATAAATATTTAATTTAACACAAATGAATATTATTATTTCATAAAATCCACCTCCGCTTTTTAAACACATTTATAAATTAATAAAATTAAAAATTAATAAAACACACCTCCGCCACTTCAAAAAAAAACCAAGATCTGAGTTAGTAAAAAAAAATTATTATTATTAATTATTGAATTTAATGAAGACGAAGCTTTTTTTATATCATAAATAACATTAGGGTCTAATTAGAAAATAGGTTAAAAATAAAGATTTATCTTGGACTTTTATCCAAATAAAAAGAGGTCAATTTAATACTTTAGGTACAATTGAAACATGAAAAGGCAAATTAAGATAGAATTAGAGAAATTTTTACGTCAGGTATATTTAAAAAGGGGTTAAAGGTGAGGGGGTTTTAAGTGATTACTTCTCTTAAATTAGAATATAAATTTTTAATTATTATATTATGTTTGTTAAAAATATTTATATAAATTAATTGAAAAATATTTTAATATATTTTTAAATAATAAGTTTATTTTACCAATGAGCTATAATTCAAATGGTATACGCGCTAGACAGGAGACTATTAGATCGTGAATTTAATTTCTCCTACAAAGGCTTCCTCTCCCCAAAAAAATAATACTAAATTTATTATGTTTTTATGTCTAAGTAGTTAGAAAAAAGTTGGTTGAGCTGAAATTGTTTAGTATGTGCCAAGAAAACCCCTAAATTAGCGAGTGTGAGTTTTGTATGTTTGTCTCAAAAAATAGTTATTCTACGTATCTCTATCTTGATGAGAAAAAAAAAACTCTAATTAATGTTCAAATTTAAAGTTGTTCATTTTATGTTTATTTGAGATAAATATTAGACATATCTTTTATCTAAATTTTGTTATATTTTAAATAATATATTAAAAATCAAACTCAAAATCTAACACATATTATTAAATTTTCCTCATTTTTTGAGAGAAGAAATTTTTATTATAATTTGTTTTGGTGAGGATATTTCCATAGAGTTGATAAAATTACTTTTAGAACATACTCCCCCCGTTTTTTTTTTATTTGTCTATAAATAGTTGTCCATTTAAAAATCTCATGTGATATTAACTATACTTATCTTTCAAGTTTATCCATCTCTAATAAAGGACTCTATGTTTTAATTTAAAAGACATTTATTAACTAATAGGGCTATATTAGTAGTATATTTCTTTATAAATTAAGACAAAAGAAGCACTATCTTGGTAGGTGCAATATTGGCTAAATGGACAATTTAAAAAGAACGGAGGAAGTAATTTTTATAACATATTGTTGATGAATAGTTAATATATAACTTTATTGAAGAAAAATTAATGGAAGTCGTACATAAATTTTTGCGTCTTTTGCAAGGATATGTCGCAATCCATAACAAAAGCAAGTCAAAGTAATTAAATTATAGTAATATATCGTTAAGGAAAATAAATTGAAGAATTGAATTGACTTGTTCTAGTTCTAGTTCTTGTTCTTGTTGTTGTTCACAATCGCCACACCTTATGTCATTGGACTTCTTCTAACGCCCCACCTCCAAGTAATTCTTAACGTAGCTTAACTTGCAAGCTTTTTTTTTTTAACAAATAAGGTAATAAAAATATGAGATAATTACCATTTTTCTGTCCTATTTTAGTTGTTCCTTTTTATGTTTTTTTTCATATTTCAAAATGAATATTGTATTGTGGAATATATTTTTCTCTTTTGCCCTTATCACTAACAAATTTGGTACATAGATTAATATCTAATATAATTACAAGTTATATGTAATATTTTTTTTATGATAATTAAAAATTTAATCTTGATATTTTAATTATCGAGAAATATAATTAGAGGTATAAAAAATATCTATATATTTAATATATTTTCAAGCTGTGTAAAATGAAAAATGGAAAAACAAAAATAGACGGATAGACTATAACATTAACAATTAAAGTTATTGGTTATTACTTTATATAATTCTTTTTAAAAATAATTTTTTTATTCTGAGTTTTAAATTGTTTAACATTTTTTACTTCTACCGAATGTTCAAATATCATTAAAAGACTTAATTTTAAAATAAATGCCAATTCAATCCCTTAATTTATTTTTAGTATAAACTAATCCAAGATTGTTATATAATCATAATTGTTTCTCTATAATTTAATAAATATTAAATTCTTTAAATTCATTAAATAATTTTTTACTAAATATAATATTTCCTTGAGTTTGCGGAATTCCAATAAAAATGTATAATGTGGTCGTGTTAGAGAATTGATCTTCATTTAATTGTGTCCACATCCATAAACGACCTAAGAATTTTTAATTTTTTTTCTTGAAAAGTACTCTAACGAAATACTAAATGAAAAGTTTGAAGTTTCAAGAGAAAATTGGTTACATTAGTTGGAAATTGAATATAGAAGGTTAAGGCAAATAAATTCAAGTATTAATGTGAACACTCTAATGCAGCTCCGTTTTCTCAAGTTTGGAATTCTACAACTCCTCCTCGTATTATGTTTTTTATTTGATTTGGACAATAGAGTTCTGTCGCTAGATATTTTGGCAAAGTGATATATTATTCATGTGGACAACTCTTTATGCATTCTTTGTGGTATAATGAAATCGCAAGACCATATTTTAATTCATTGTGGTTTTGCTAGAAGCATATGGTATGGTATTCTCCAAAAGTTAGATTTAAATTGGATCTTTCCTCATTCATTTTGACAGACCGATCTACAGTTTCCATGATAGTTGATGCACATTCGAATATTAACATCGCTTCTCGACTATTAACATCGCTTCTCAACAAACGTATTGGAATACTATATTGTTTGAATGGTATACAGTTTCCGATGCTCCATTCGGATGTTCTGGATAGCTGTAGCCCTTTTTATTCTCAAAATCTTCGTTGTTCCATTCAGTTGGTCTGGATAACTGAATATGCGCGATTTGGTTGCTCTGGGTGATTAAAACCTATATTGTTATGTTTTGATTGTTCTAGATTTTAGGGACTCGTTGTCTCGTGAAGTCCCATGGTGGTCTTGATGCCCCCAGATTCTATGCTGTGAATTTCTGAGCTTTGCATTTTGCAAACATTGGCTATACTTTCCATTAGCCTTCCATTCCAGATCTTTAGTTTGCTCTCTTATTGGAGATTTTTGTTTTTCTGATGGGGAGATTGGATGTTCCAATAATGAGTCTGGCCACTTTATTCAGTTGCTTTGATTATGTGGTTTAACCCAGTAGGACCTGTTGTTTTTTTTCATTTTTGACAGTATATACACATTTCAACAATTACACGGCGCTATTGGGAAGTGTATAAGAAATATTTTTGAAGAATTTGATTATTATTTTTATCATTTTTCATTGCCTCAAAGATTGTGCTTTTAGAATTTATGGTTACTTGTCCTTTCTTTCTAGGTACATGTGCTAGTGCATAATCAATGTGCATGCGTGATAGAAGATCTGTATTACAAGCGCACTGTATATCCGGTACAAATGAGATAATTTCTGTTTCAAGTGGCCATACCCTGATCGTCGACCAATCCTTGCGGATTTTGTGATTTACTATTTTTTATGTGAATGTTCAAGTCGATCGTAACCGATGATCCGGGGAGGACTTTTAGTGAAGCTCTCTACTTAGATCGTCCTGCTCCTAGATAAGATGTTGGTAGGCAGCATCAGTGGACTTTTGGTGTTGTCCTATCCGGTCTAGAAGGTCCGTTTTGATGTGTGCCTCACCTTCGTAAAAAAATTTATGGCCAAATCTTTTTGGATAATTAGCCAAAATTACTAGCAGTCCGATGTCCTTTTTGAGACAGTTTGGTCAACTCACATTTAATCAAGAGTATGACCCATTGATATAGAATTATCTCTGGAAATTGATTTCAACATTTCCTTACACCGGTTAAATGAGCTTGTTATATACAGATCCATTCTATCACTCATGCACATATGGTGATTGAAAATAACAGGCCCATTAGGCAAGATGTCGTATAAATGAGCACAATAGATTTCATCATTAACTCTGGATTTTTAATGAAAATCAAATAAAGCAAATTGTTCATAATTGTTCAAATACTGGAAAATTGAAATAAGACTGGAAAACAGTAAAGATAGTCAAGGAGAACAGATCTCCAAAAATGCCCCAAACACGGGCGGCGCCATTGCTTCTTATCAGGTCTTGAATCTTATGCTGGTGAGTGATGCAATGATATGTATGATGTCCTCTAATTTGGTGTAGCTGGCAGTATGCGTCAGCATCAAAGTTCGGGTTATTTTAGTCAAGGGCCCTTTAAACTGCCATTGGCTTTATTAAGTTTAGAGCTCTCAATTTCTCAAATATGACAAATAAGGGTTCCTCAAACTTAAAGAACCTCTTGTTTAGATCCCCTTGTATGTTTAGCCCTTTTTTATCCTTTTTTTGGCGTTGTATCATTCTTCCATGGACAGTCTTATAATAACAAGCACCTTGTTCACATTTTTAAACATAGCTGCGACTTCATTTTTTATCTCACGCTTCGGCCCTTAGTTCAGCAACCATGTAAGCTTTGAAACTTTCTTTTTCATCTCGTTTGACGATATTTCCTTCCGTGGCCTGTGCACATGCTCGAAGCTTGCACACTGCTCTATGGAGTGTCCTGCCTCTTATAGTACTCGCATAACTCTTCCGATGGTGGCAGTTCTATCAGCCTTCTAAAAATATGGGTGGTTGGTTTTTCCATTGAAAGAATGTATGTACTCCTCTTCTTAGGAATCTTCCTTGTAGGCCATTCATCATCTGCCCCTACTCTTGGTTCTGCGGATCCTTCTTCACACTTCTTCCTTTTGGCCCTCTTCCCGAGCAATTCTGAAATGCAGGGTTGATTCCTTGTCTCTCGCCCCATTCGGTCCATGACAACTGTTTTTGAAAACAATTCTAAAAATATTTTTATATTTTATGTTTTTGAAAACAATTCTGAAAACCTTAGAATTTTACATTTAATTTTCGGATTTGGACTTGCTAGCTAATTAAAAAGGTGCTAAAAGTCAATTTAGGTGCCTAAAAGTGTCAACAAGGCTACTAAGACCCTATAGGTTTGGGTGCGGTCAATTTTAGTCCGTAAAACTTGCAAATTGGCCCTTAAACTTCTAAGATGTTGCAATTAGTTCAATTTCTAGACTTAGACTATAAAATCTTTGGATTTTTATAGGCTGTTTGCGGCTAATTACATTTTAATCCTACCAAGTTTGTAGCTATGCACAGATTACGCCTGCTTAGATTCCAGCAAGCAAATCGATAGCTTGTAACCCGGACAGACTTCTCTGGAAATCATCATGGGACGCTTGAGTCCCTTTACACTTTTTACTTGTTATGGAAATAGGTGTGTACACTCATCTTTACACCGGTATGGACCGAGTTGTCCGAGGAAGATCCCGTATCTCTAGGATGTGGCTGTTGGTACATGTAACTTCAATTCTGACTCTTCTAGCTTTGCACTCTGTGTTCCTATCTCTATTGCTTAACTTGTTATGTGTTTTCTCTTTTCAGATTTGGGTTGTTTAAACGGGGGTTTTGACTAGGTTCGGGTATTCCTCTTCTGAGGTTCTGGGACTTTGTTAGGACTTTGCCCTAGCGTCGATCAGTTGAGTGTAGGAACCAGCTGAACAGCCTTGTGGGGATTGATGTAAGTGGCTGACTTTCGATGATTTATTGAATAGTTTCTCAAATTGTACCATTTTCCTATAGCAAGTTTTTTTTTTGCAGATCTACTCGTCGTGGAACACCCCTCTAGGGACATTATTGGCCCTATTCGATACAGGGCGCTATTGAGAGGTCGGGCATACGCTATCTGATGCATGGCCTGAACTTCCGGTCTTGGTTCTTAGGTGAGCGTGTGCTCTATTGATGGATCGAACACAATGCTTCCATGGTTCCTAGTGAACCACCTTTGTCTATTCTGCATGCAAGGGACATTGTATCGCCTGCTTTTTGTTCAGACTTGAGAGGTTATCCGGCAACGAAGTTTGTGCTGGTCCTGGGCAGAGTTACCTGGACGATCTAGTGAGACCCCGTCTTCGAGGTAGGTTTTCCTCTGGTTGGTGTGCCAGGGCTTTAGGTCCCTGATGTTGCTGATGCTCGGGCTAAGCGTGCGGCTGCAAGGCCTCGGGTAATGTACCGCTTTCGGTAATTTGTGTTTCTAGAATTGATATCTTCTGACTTTCTTTCTGATACTATCTTTCTGACTTTCTTTTTTGATGTGTTCTCAGGGAGTAGGTAGGCGCGAAGCCCGTGTTGTTCGTGCTCGGATAGCCGTACCTGGATCCCTTGGTCAGGTTCCAGCTGGTAGGCGTGATTTAGGGATGATCTCTGTCTCTTTATGTCAGATGCCAGAGAGGTCGACCCGCCATAGTGACACGTGTGGACCCATACAAGTTTCTGTTCCCACTGCTTATATGGTGCACTCCTTCGTGCGTGCTGAGTGTACCCATGTGAGTGTGCTTGTCGACCTTGCGCTCCTATTTATACCGGGACTTCTTATCCCCTTTTCTAAGTGTTTATCTCTGCTCGTGGTGCTAGTGTCTGAGGCTATGCAGCTGGCTGATGCAGCCTATTACTGGAGGGATCTACTATGTACTGTATCTGCATAGATAAGGGTAGAAATGAAAAACTGAAATATAATTTATTCTATATGTATGCATGTGTACAATTATAGCTCTAACTGCTCTATGGTCTCTTGTAGTACTGCATTGAGGATCTGAAGGGGAGGTTGCGACACGCCGAGCTGGGTCCTGGTGACAGCGAGGATGTTCCTCTCGGGTTCCTTGGAGGTAGAGGTGATGACATTGGAGGTCGTGGTGGTTGCGATTTTGGAGGCCGATGTGGTTATGGAGGCCATGCTTCTTCTTTTGTTTGGGCGCAAACTGGGCGTGCTGACGATGACATGCTCTCCGGGAGCTATTCTGGCGATAATGAGCCTTTGTCGCAGGAATGGGACTCTAACGAGTAGACTATGCCCTTTCTGTATTTGTTTAGTTTGGATATTGTGCTGCCCTGACAGTGATCCTTTGTTTATCAGTACTTTGCTCATGTATTACTGGGTATTTGATTTGTATTTTTACTCAGCGGGATATAACCTTATTTCTCTGTTTTCTGTTTTAGAGTCAGACTAATTTCTATATGGTCACCGTAGTTGGGAACCCGTAGTCATGTAAATGTTTGAATCACGGAAAGCCTTAGTCTCGTGACTGTTTGGGTAGCATTTTTAATGCCCCCTACTTTCTAATAGTGGTGGCATGACGCCGATTTTAGATACTTCTGGAGTGGAGTCCGGAGGCATGTGATGATACTAATGGAGGCCAAAAGCCTATTCTTATTTTGGATGAAGCCGGAAGCCTGTCGTGAGGGATATGATGCCCCCTTGCTATCCATATTTCCATCTCTGGATAATTGTGGCGTGGCGCCTGTTCTGATTGTGTAAAAGGCCGGAAGCCTGTTCTGATTTTGGTGGAGGATGGAAGCTTGTTCTAACTCTGAGGAGTCCAGAAGCCTACCATGAGGACTATGATGCCCCCTTGTTATCCAGATTTCCATCTCTAGATAGTGGTGGCATGGCACCTATTCTAATTGTGTAGGAGGCTGGAAGCCTGTTCAGATTATAGTGGAGACTGGAAGCCTGATTCCGTGAGAGGCCGGAAGCCTGTTTTGAGGACTCTGATACCCTCTATTATCTAGATTTCCATCTTTGGGTAGTGGAGGCATGTTGCCTATTCTGAGCCTTTCTGGTAGTATGGAGACTTTGGAGCCTACTTTGAGGATCTTGATGCCCCCTGCTATCTAGATTTCCGTCTCGGGATAGTGGTATTGTAGCGCCTGTTTTGGGTACTAATGTAAAAAGAGGCCCTGTTGCTTTGTGATTAGGATTCTAATGCTCCTTATGGTTCTTGAGATATATTCTGATTATGGAGACTTTTGAGCCTGGTTGGGTCCAAATTTGCAAAAATTGGCCCCATTTTTCATTTTTGGCTTGTATATTCTAGACTTTGTGTTGCCTCCTCATAAAAGCAAGTAATTTTCTTGTTAGGGAACTGGATGGTTGAATGAAGAATCTAGCTCTTGGCTTTGATCATTTAGATTTTGTAATATGGCCTTGGACGGACCGTGCAAGGTGTTTCTATGAAAGTTTATGCGTATTTCAACATAAGAATATTCTTGAATTGCAGAATTTATTGATAAAATATTTCGTCCCATTTTCTCATGGATTGTGCTTTTAGAATTTACGGTCATTTGTCTATCCTTTTTAGGTACATGTGTTGGTCAATAACAAATATGCATGCTTGATAGAAGATTTATATTACTAGCTCATTCAACATTCGATACATTACTTGAGATATTTTCTGTTTCAAGCGATCATACCCCTGTCGTCAATTTAGTCCTTTCGGAATTCCATGATTTACTATTTTTCCTCTCCCTTGCTATAATCCCTAGGAGGACTTTTATAGTATTCTACCCTAAGATAGTCATTTAGGCGCTTGAGTGCTTTACACAATTGGTAGGAAACTTTTTTTCTTTTGGATCCTTTTTAATTTTGAATTTGAGCGCGGCCTTTTGCTTTTGCCTTATATTTTTTGGCCGAGAGGTTCTTGTGGATTCTCTAAATAGGCCGTTGTCATCACATAAACGAGTAGAATTAGAGTTCATCATCGACTCTGGAACTTAAATGCATCAAATAAATAAATTGTTCAAAAATATTCTAGAGTGGAAAATAAAGAAAACTGGAAAACATGATAAATTGTTCAGGATAACAGATTTCTGAATGCCCTAAGCATGGTCGAGGTATCACTTTTATCGCATCAAGGCTCTGAAATGATTCCGTTGTCGATTAGGTCTTGAATCTTATACTGGAGAGTGATACAATGATCTGTGTGATGGGCTACAATTTGATGTAGGTTGCAGTATGTGTTGGCGATAAAGCTTGTGCTACTTGGGTCGGGCACCCTCTTCACCGTTATTGTAATACCCCGTAAATTTTCAGCGTTTTTCTAATAAATTTTCCGATCGTTTTTAAGAAAAATCGAAGTCAACGGTCTGGTTCGAGTTGGTTCGTGATGGGTTGATGTTGTGGTTCAACCATTTATTTTTTTTTAAATCAAAAAAGAAAAAAAAAATTTGATAGATTCCCGTTCGATAATTGAGATTCTCGAACGAGAATCGGGCTTGGAACCTGGTCTCGTACGAGACCAGTGTTCTCGTTCGAGAACAAGCCTTAAATGGTTGTTCTCGAACGAGAACAGCCTTGGCTTATCAGGGAGCCACTTTTCCCTACATTTCTAACCTAACCTAGCCATATAAATACCTAATTTGTTTACTCAAATCATTTCTCCACACTTCAAAGAAACCGTAGCCGTCATTCCCTTCCATTTTCGCTGAGAAATCGCTGTTCGAAATCCTTTCCGAAGTTGACAGAAAATTCATCGGTAAGTGGGTTGTAATTTCAGTTTTTACTTTCGAACGACATTACGTAATTTTGATCGTTCTTATTCGTTTCTAGATCGAAATCAAAACCGTTTGATCTTAGGCGTTCTAGACTCACATACCTTCGTTTCTACTCTTTGATTTAGCAAAACGGTGTGCCGCCAATCTCGTTTCAATCGCCGCCGTTTCATCGCGTTGGTACGCAAACTTAGTTCTGTTTCTTGTTTAAGATTCTGCCGATTATCCTTTGCTCTTTTTTCCATGTTTTTGCTTGTCTTATGACTATGGATCCCTTGTCATGATTAGTGGTTAATGGTTTAAACTTTTGGATTGAGTTGTTCCATCGTTCCGGTCCTCGAATCGTTTTTGCCAAATCTGCTATGTTGTTACTACCGTTTCTATTTATTGCTGTGACATTATATTATGATTAAGTAGAGATCTTGGTTGAGTTATTGATTAAACACAAGCTTGGGTTCGGGCATTTTATTTACTGGTTCTTGAAGATTGATGGTTAATGAATTGATGAAGCTTGATGTTATCGTTCTTGGCTCTGCTCGTGATTTTCATAATTGTTTGTTAGAGTTGTTGTGTAAAGGAGAAGATGATATGTCCGACATATATTGGCTGCTTATGATTGTTTTAGTTAATGGTTCTTTTTAATCATTGAATTGTTGTTGATTATATTTTTTGGGAGGGAACTCATTTGATTGGTCATGGAGTGTGGCATATTGGTTAAAGTAATCACTTCTTTAGTTTGTTAGAATCAAATAAGTCCCTCAAGTTATTTTCATTTTGATAATAACTTGAATTTCGTTATAATTTATAATTGATATTTTGTAAACGATATTTTTTTTATAAATTAAGTTAATATAATTACTCGGGTAATTATATTAAGGCCTAATACCTTAAAAAACCCCGACCTTTTAGCCCCTTTTCAATCATACCCTGACGTTGTAAATTTGTCAATTTTACCCTATTTTGCATTTTTGTGTTTCAATTGTACCCTAAAATATTAAATTAATGCCTTTTTTATTTGAAAAAAATTTAAAAACATTCTCC
Source organism: Mercurialis annua (assembly GCF_937616625.2). NCBI lineage: Eukaryota > Viridiplantae > Streptophyta > Magnoliopsida > Malpighiales > Euphorbiaceae > Mercurialis > Mercurialis annua. The sequence continues at coordinate 39,808,761 of NC_065571.1, forward strand.
ACGTCTAATATATATTAATTGCATGTTTTTAAAATTTATTTAAATTTTGTTAAATTAATTAGGAATTTAAATTAGTGTTAATTTGATTATGGTTTTTAATTAGTTTTTAAAAATAAAGGACTTATTTGTACTTTTTTGAATACAAAAGAATTTAATTTCATCTTTATACTTAGTTAATTGAATGATTTCATCATTTAAGTAAAAAAATTAATAAAAGTTAAAAAATTGGGGTACAATTGAAAACGGAAAATTCAAAAGTGGGTAAAATTGACAAATTTGCAACGTCAGGGTAGAATTGAAAAAAACATTAAAGGTCGGGGGTTTTTGAGTGATTAGGCCTTATATTAAATTTGAAAATCAAATTGGCACGAAATTTGGCTAAATTACAATTTAGCCCTTGAACGTTTTCTTAGGTTGTTGGTTAGTAACTTTATATTTTGTTTTTTAATTAAAAACAAAAGTAATTAATTTGATTTCAAATATCAAATTGGCTAAAGTACAGTTTAGTCCCTAATTGGCTAAAGTATATTTTAGTCCCTAAATTTTTATAAACTTAAAATGATTAGACTTTTGGGTTGTAACTTGGGTTACTTGAAATTGAAGTTATTGAGTTCTGCTTTTAAAATGGATTATTATTTCATCAAATTACTTTATAAATATAAACTCAGGTTTATATTTGATAAACGTTTTGAGTCGGGTTAGACTTGGGTCACCCGACAAGTGAGATTAGCTTGGTAGTTATTGATAACTCGGCTAATCCACTATTTGAAAATTAATTATTATTTAAAGATTATTAAATAATATTTGTTAATCAGATTTTAAGCGAGAACTCAAATGACTTGTATTAATTGGATTTTATTACCTATTGGGTATTTTTGTGTTGCTTGGGATTGTTTATTCTCGACGTGTTAATTGTGTTAGTCCTATGTGGTGTCTAGTACTCTCTAGAGTTAGGGTCTGTGTTTAATAATTATTTTATTTGTCTAGACCCGTCTATTGTTCGTGCTCCAGAGGCGAACCAGGATTAGTTGCTTGCCTGTTTTCACGTGGATTAGCAAGCAGTGAGTTTGTACTTACTATTTACCGCTTTATTTAGTAAATTGTTATTTTAATATTAAATATATATACTGTACGTATATTTTGAACTGTTTTTATATTATGGCTTCTAGTAGGAACATGCTACCTAATGGGCATCATTAGGACTGCGTGCGCACCGGTAATGATCTGGGTAAGTTATATTATGGAAATGTGGTAACTCGGTGTGAGCGTAGCTCTCGGGACCAAGTAGAGTAACTCGGTGTAGCTCAGCTCTCGGGACTCTGGTATAAGTGTGGTTAGTGGTAACTCGGTGTAGCTCAGTTCTCGGGACCAGACCTATTGGATTATATTGTTTATTTAGAATTGTGGATTAGGGTTCCAACTATTATTCGTAATATCGTTATTAAATGTTTTAAACGGATTTAAAGGTTTTCCACTTAATAAATGTAGATAGTGGTATAAACGCATCTCAGTATATCTGACCCCGTTGTTTTCCCAATTTTTCCCAGGGTTATGATCTGAGAGAGTCTGGTGATCTCCGCATTTACTTTTCCTCGGAGGTTCCATTTATTTTTGATAAACTGTAAAACTGTTTTATTCTTAGACCGCAGTAGTAACTAGAAGTCTTTATTATATATTTTGTCGGATTGGTTCGACTGGTTATAATGCTTGGCATGTTATATTATTTACATTGGTTTATGATAAATCTATTTTAGACTCGGAATTGGATAAGCATGTTTTATTAGCTATTAAATATTATAACTGCTAGATTTAGGCTGAAGTCTCGGTTGCCCCCGAGCATTGGTTTTCTGCAGGTTTATGTGTTTATATGTTAATTGAAAGGCTACCTACGGGTTTTGGTACTACATTACCCATACCCTAGCGCCGGTCGCGATTCATGAAAATGGGTCGTGACAGTTATTGGCCTTATTAAGTCTAAAGCTTTTAACTCTTCAAACATGACAAATGGGGTTTTTTTTTTGAGTTTAGAGAATTTCCTGCCAATAACTTTCGGCACACTTAAACTTTTCAGGATCTTCTTTCGAACAGTATACATTGCATTGATGAGAGGCTTCAGTGCAATGGGCCTTTTGTTTATAGTTCCAAACATACCCATGACTTCATTCTTCATTTCACGCTTGAAGGCTTACATCTCGGCCTTCAATTCAGTACTCATGTCAGCTTTGATGACTGTTAATTCTTCCCTCGTAATGGCATCTCTACCGGTGGTTCCCGTAAGGACTTCGAAGCTTCCTTTCTCTAACAAATCTTGAATAATGGTATGCTTCAAGATTGTGCATTGCTCTATAGAGTGCCTGGACTTCTTATGATACTCGCAGAATTCCTCTGTTGATAGTGGTTTTATATGCCCATCCTCCATCAGCTTTCCCAATTTAGAAAACGGTATGTATCCCCCTTCTTCAAAATCTGTGATGTTGGTCTTTGAGAATGCTTAATCTTCATCGTTCTCCCTTCTAGTAGGATCTGAGAACCCTTCTTCAAACTTATGTCTTTTAGCCCTCTTCTTGGGTGATTTTGGAATGCAGGATTTATCTTGCCTTATCTGGTTCATGGTTTCAGTTTCGGGTTGCTTACACGATGTGGCTTTAGCAAACCATTAACTGATGCTTTCCTTCTTGGATGTCGGATGTGTAACCGAAAGCACAGTCGATATGATGGAATTCTGAGTCCTTTCCTTCGTGATCAGCTCGATCTCTTGAGAGGAATTCCTCACTTCGGCTTGAACCGTCGTCTGGTTCTCGCTATTGCAGTGCGTCATGTTAGAGATGTTCGACTTGAGCGTTCAAACCATAGACCACTCGCCTTCGTGAGCAACAATCTGAAATATATTTCCTATATGGTTGTATCCACAAGGGGTTAGTTAATAATGTATAGTATTCAGCATGCATGAGATGCATGATATGCATATGCATGATATGCAGATGCATGATATGCATGGTCAGTTTTAACACATAGCACATAACGCTTAGCTGATAGCACGTAGAGCAGTTTGATATCACGGAGACACATTGCTATTTCCACCCATATTCCTCCCACACCCGTATTTCGGGCGAGGTTTATTCCTATGATTTTTTTTGGACCCTCGCATCGCAATGCAAGAGTCGACGTATACTTGCAAGCTCTCTTTAGCATTTCTATACACACAATCGACATTAGTCGATGTAAGAATTGTTTGTTCCCTATTAAAGTTGTGCAAACATAGTGAGTTGATCTAGCGGTCCATTTTACAATCTGGGATTGATTTAGCCTTGCGGCTACTCCAGTCCACGGACATACACTTGACTGGACTAGCATTGGAGTTCTAATCAATTAAAGGGGTTTTACTTGATCGAGTTTTGTATTTAGGTCTGGCCTAACTGAATGTTTTGAAAAATTTTAAATTTGGTTTTGAAAACTGAAAATATTGTTAAAGCTGGACCTGAGACTAAGATGGAAATGGTAATTTTTTGAAATTTGACTTGGAATCTTACATCGACAGTCATGCCTCAAATACACACATTATTTTTGGTATTTTTCTACAGGGTAGTGATTAGGCTGGAATGCATGTGGGCTGAGTCATGGGTTTTTTTAGTAACCGGTTTAAGGCTCCCATAGACTGATATACCTTTGATAGGTCTCCTCCATCACAAGTACAAGCGACCGAGGTACTGGCTGTGAGTGACGCTACTCCGAATAAGATGTTCTGGATGTCGGAGTGCAACGGCGAAGCATGATATCGACCATGAGCATCGGGCCTGATAAGAGACTCCTAGAGAGACCGGTATAGAATGCTAGAAGGTGTATATGTCTGGTAAGTAAAAACAGAGATTGATAAGGCGCAAGCCGTGCGGTTAGGTCCATGGAAACCATTTCTGAAAACTATTCTAAAAATGTTTATGTTTTAAAAATAGTTGATTTTATCATTCCCAGTGGACTCGCCATTGTGAGCGGAAGTGGGGGCTTCCTACGTTTATCGCAGGACTCTATTATGGACATGTTTTGAAATAAGTGTGGATTCGCCAGCTAGCTCAACTAGGAAATGCCTTGTATGACGACTCGATAACCTTACTCGCTTATGTGTAAGATTATTGTACGTCGAACCAAAAGGCCGGGTTATGGAACTATCCCGACTCGTGTGCTTGGCTTATTTGTTTCTGTTTTTACTCACTCGGCATATTTGATATCATCTTGACATACATTGGAGTTCATAGGATATATTACTGGAAATGTGAACACTTTAGAAAGCAGTAAACACGTTCGACGCGTATATGACTCGATCTGAACTGACATTTGAGGCAAGTAGTAGTTGCCCTAAAAATTAATCTAAACCTGGTGGTTTCTAACAAATAGTCAAGTATTGGTTGGTCTGGATATTTTTCGTGCACAAAGACTAAACCGGATGTCTAATTTTGATTGATTGTATTAGGTCATTCTTGAAATCCTATACAACGTCTAATTACATTTTTGATACAATCCTAAGATGTCTAGGTGATTGGCTGGATTTGATTCGATTTGCTAAATTAAGGTGGTTAGTCCTTTGGCCTGTTAATACTGGATTTGGCTTGCTTTTAGAAAGTAATAAACGGTTTCAGCGTACACATGGGAAGTTGGATAGACATACAAGGTGAAGAATACTTTTAAAACTTGATGACTTTGAGCGATTAACACTCGTCGTGTTTTGACCATCGGTGTGGTCAGAATTGGTTCTTAGGCAAAACACGTAAGTTGTTCATCTCATCAATACGGTTCAAATGGCTTAAACTAGGGTCGATTCCGAGTTTGGGTGAACCCGGAATCCTTTCTCGAAGTCGCTGAAATCGTCGGTTGTGGACTTCATGGCCCGGTTGGCTTAACATAATTGAATTTTGGGATTTGAGGTCCGACTTAAACAAGGATTCAGCCATTACAATACAGAATATAAAGGTACAAACCATAAATTTGGGCTTAAACAGGGCCTAATTTTGAGCTCAAATGACCCTGGAAACACGAAATCTAGGTCGAATCGAGTCTGGAAAGATTTGGGAGTCGAAGTTTGGAAGGGGGGGTGATGAACACCGACCTACTGGGAGTGGAAGCGGGCCCTCTCCATAGTGGCGGAGGTATCGGTTCAAGCTGGCAGTGGCGCCGCTAGTTGCTGGAGGGACAAGAATTTGTCGTTTTTCATTCGTTTTCATGCCAAACACTCAAAAAATGCATCAAAAGCAGAGGCCAATACACCAAAATATTTTTTAAATGAATTATAATGACTAAACAAGCATCAATCATCCTAAATCATTAAGAACACATAAAAAGCAATTTCTTTCTAACATGCTTCCTAAAACACTAAAATTGAATAGATTTTAAATTTATTGAATTAAATATATTAGGACAGACCTAAACATGATTTCTAACCAAATTTCATGATAATTACAGCAGAAACATAAAAAATAGTAGTTATGGCCAATTAAGCAGTTTTATCGCAAAAACAATTAACTTAAACTAGCATGCACCTTAAATACAAAAATTTGACATTTATGGCACAAAAAGTGATATGAAATAATAGGGTCCTCAAAAGTACCTTTCTGAATCCTTGACTCGTTTACTGGCGAAGTGGATACGGAATCCATCTTCAAATCGTTCATAGTGGCTTCGTATTTGATTGATTAAAGGGTTTAGCTTTGTTTTAGGACTAGAATTGATTGCGGTTGATGTGTGGGTGTGCTGAGTGTTCAGCAATATAGGGTTTGTTTAGGGTTCAAAGTTTGTTTGTGAGTATGTGATTTTTGTGCTTTGGTCCGATCTTTGGCTAAGCTGTCTAGAACTACTATATATAGACGTGAGTGTAACCTAGGGTTTACTAGAATATATTTTGCATTAGATTTATGAAAGAGTGTTAAGTGATAATGTGAAAGTGTGTGAATTGATAAGGCATCTAGTGTTGGGATTAGTTAAAACTCGTTTTAATTTAAATAAATTCGATTTATTTCTTTAGAGTTAAGTAAAGTGTGCCTAAAAGCTATTTTTGATGCCCAAAAGTATTAAAAAGTCTCATAGGGCCCTATGAGTTTGGGTATGGTCAATTTCAGTCCGTCAAACTTGCAAATATGCATAAACTTCAAAAATATTGCAATTAGTCCAATTTCTGGACTTACACTATAATTTCTTTCGATTTTATAGGCTATTGACGGCTGATTACATTTCAATTAATCAAATTCGCAGCTATGCATCGAGCGCGCCTGCTTAGATTCCAACAAGCAAATCGATAGTTCGTCACCCGGATAAATTTCTCTGGAAATCATCATTGGACGCTTCAGTCCCTTATCAGTTTTTACCTGTCCGAAAAATAGGTTTCTACAGCATTGCTCTGATACCAACTTTGTCATGACCCGAAATCTCGAGCCGAGACCGGCGCTAGGGAATGGTAGTGGTGGCTCCGAAACCCATAGCAAGTCTAAAATCATTATGCATTTTTTGCATTTCAAAGCTCTATAACAAACATAACATGTTTTCAAAAAAATCTCGTTAAAACTTTCCTTTTATTTAACGTAATACTCTTTTGAAAAGTGCTGATATTATAACTCTAAAAACTAGGGCGTAACTTACTTGCGACATAATATAACCCGCCCTGTTTCAAACAGTACCAAAACCTATACATAACATAAGCTAGTACCAAATGAGTACTGGTAAACTGTTTTTCTTTTATTAAATATCACAACTTTTCAATAATATACATATACATGAGTTCATATCAGAGTTTATGTAAAACTAAAGTGAACTACTGAAAACAGAAAGACAAACTTTTCGATACCCAACTACTATAACTCTAGAGATAAAACTTTACGTTGATCAAACGACTTCCAGAACTAAAGATGGAAACTCAACCATGTTGTAACTCTATTAAAATAAAAGGGAAATATTGACGAAATCAGTCAAAAATGAGCGAATTCATATATTTACTAATGAACATAGTAAAATAACTATGGCAATCGAAAATTATATAATACATATATTCAGATACTGGATCCGGATGAAACCCTAATCCACGATTTCCATATCAAATCCATACATACACACAATCCTTAAATCGTCCAATGAGTGTGAACCATAGTCTCATATGCCACTTATAACAGTATTTAGGACGTGAACTATGTTATCGTCACCTCATATTTGAATTGGGTTCTGAGCCGTGAACAGTGTTAGCGCCACCTCAGATTTACCATTAAATCTAGGCCGTGAACTATGTTACCTTCACCTTAGAATTATTTCAGAATTATATCTTATCTCTATAAGGATTATATACTTACTCTAAACATAATACTACTTGTGATCATACAGTCTTGTTGACGCCCAATAGGAAGCACGCTCCATCTGAACTATATCAGTTTAATCAACATATATGTGCGATATTATTTTAAATAACAGTCGTAGTAATAAAAAATTTATATACTAATATTCAAAAGTAAATTCTAAACTCACAGAAACCCGCTATTTCTAAAACGCATGCTCCTGGTAGCCCGTCTGTAAAATATCCTGGTGCTTTGACTCGACGGATCAACAACTCGTCGAATCTAATTGCGATTCAAACGTTAAAATATAACCAATAATTATACTGGTACCGTATAACTTATAGACTTAGAAATATTTTGTCTGTAAATGACTCTTTAAAGCTCTTAACCTCATTCTCGGTACAACTTGTAACATCTTTTCCTTCATCAATTTAATCAATCGATAACATGATTAAAACGTCGTAACGTTAATAAACCAATTACATTTCATTTCATATTCCATTTTAATCATTCAAACATCCTCGATTATGTTTTAAAGTCCGTAAAAATCCATTTTGGACAGATCGTTCGAAATAGGGCGGAAACGCTCAATCTCCCTTGAAGATGTCGTTTTGCGGTCGCACAGCATGGCCTGTGCATTTGCAAAGCACTTCATGTTGTGCGTCCGCATATCTTGGTTGTGAATTACGCTCAGCCTTGGGGTTCGCTCCCCGGGCCATTCTGACCTATTCCCGACCTCCAAAAACATTCCTAAACTCCAAATCAACATAATCCAATTCTAATCCACATTTAAAACGTTAAAATTGTTACAAATTCAAAGATTCGATATGATTAACGTTAAATAATCAAATATAATCCAATTTATATAAAATCAAACTCGAATTCATGATTATTACCTCGAGTACGTGCAGATTGTCGAAGAATCGCAGTTGAAAACGAGAAATCGATCGAACTGCGAAGAAATTGACGAAGCCATAAGTTTCGCTTCTGTTGCCCATAAAAAGATAGAAGAAAATTAGCTTATGGTCATTTCTTAATCTTATGGCCAACTATTTATACAATTGGTTAATTGGTCCCTAGCTCAATTGAGCACTTTAACCGAAATTCTTAATTATCGTCCGCACTTAATTACGAAAACCAATTCCTTATTTCATGAAACTTTACTCATAAATCCTTAAATATATAAACGAATAAAAATATAATTATTATTCTCAGAGGACTTAAATTTTATTTTATATAAATATTCAAAGATAATTATTCGTCCCGCTCAGTCCCACTTAAGTATAAAACTAACTCATAATTTCATGAAACTTGGATGATAAATTCTTAATAATTATTCATGGATAATAATATAAAAATTATTATCACGGGACTTATAGATTATTTTATATTAACTTTTAATGTTTTTCTTAGTCCCAACCAACCCACTTTATCAACTAAAAATTTCCAAACTTAATTTTTATCCCTCGACAATTAAATTAGGTCCTCTATGAATATTCCTTAATATTCAAATCTCAAAATATTATTTTAATAATTTTTATTATCCAAATTCTATCTCGTGGAATATTCTATTCATTTAAAATTGCATGGTATTAAAGACTAGGTGAATTGAGTAAGTGAATAGATAATGTTATACTTGGTATATATGTTTGTTATAAATTGCTAGTGTGTGTTGATTTGAGATATGAATGTGCTAGTGAATCATGGTTAAAATATTGATGCAAGTAATGTTTGGTTGTGAGAATCATGTCATGCTTATATTTAGATATTCAATAAGAATTTAGAATAATCGTTGGTTGCCTAAAATGGTAATTCGCTGCAACAATGTGAGATTGAGTTATTTGTTGCCTAAAGGGCAATTCAGGCTAATAATGTATATTGGTTGCCTATATGATGATTTGGGCCAAAATTTGAATTATGCGCATGATTGAATATCCTTTTGTAAGCTTGATATTGATTATAATCGATGTGAATATGTTTTGTTTGAATTGACCATTGGATTTTGCTGTCGGTTATGATTATTATTTATGTTTAATGGATAATCGCTTGAGTTATATTTTAGTTACTTGGAATGCTTATGAATTTATATGTTTATTTTCTTATTGAGTTGAAGGCTCACTCCTCTGTATTTATTTTTCAGTATACAAAGAGTTGCGTTGAGTCGACATTTACATCTGATAAACATTTCAGGTGTGCCAATAGTTCATTGCACGTGCATCTTTTATAATGATTTTGTAGTATGAATAAAGTGTATATTGTGAATAAAAGTTTGTAGAAAAGGTGTCGTAGCATGTTGTGCACAAAGTGTTTTATGTGAGATAGTATGAACGTATATATGGATATGCAATAAGTTAAAAAATTTGTGTTGTAACAGGATATGTATGAAATGATATATTTTATAGTAGTATAACAAATGGAAGTTGTTGCGGTTGTTATTACTTTATGAGTAAATAATGTTTTAATTAAAAGGGTGTCACACCTTCCTCATGGTGGCTACATGAACAAGCTCATTAGCTATCCTAAGACACTCCTAAATGCTTCTGCCTTTCAAGAAAGCATGCTGACTATCCGAAATCATATTCGAAAGTAATAATCTCTGAGAGAGGGTTTTAGAAAGCATCTTGAATAAACCATTCACTAAATTATTGGGTCGATAATCCTTCATATTGGATGATCCTGCAACCTTCGGAACTAACACCATGAATGACGAAGTAATACCTTTAGGTAAGGTATTAAATCTGTGGAAGTCTGAAAAAAATCCAATAATAGCCTCCTTCATAAACGATCAGGCTCTCCGATAGAAATAAAAATTGAATCTGTCTGGCCCTGGAGCCTTTCTTTCACCACAAGAGCAAAGAGCATTACATATATCCATCTCATTAAACGAGTGAACTAAGAAAACAACTTGAACTTCATAAATCTTTAAAATATTCAAACCCAAAATATCAAAACACACCCCATCCCTCCGACTGTAAACAACAGAATAATAATCTCTAATGTGAAATCTAATATCCCAAGGCTTTGAATAGATTGTATCCTCCACCATAACATAATAAGTATGATTATTTCTGCAATGAATAGAGGCCACACTATGGAAATATTTAACGTTTTTTTCATCCTACACATTCCATTTAATCCTAGATTTATGAACCCACAAAGATTCTACTCTTTTTACCACAGCCCACACCTTGGCTCTGAAATTAGAAATCTCATATAATTCTCCCTCAAAAAGAAGTCCCGAGTCTACTGCCATGTCTTTCACATGAATCCCATAATTGGACTCCTTAAGTTTCTTGTTCTGATCCCTAAAAATCTCCAGATTCCACACTCTTATTTTTTTTGTCAGCTCCTTTAATCTCTAAATGAGATTATAATTGTTATAACACACTAAACTCCAACACTCGGCCATAATTACATTAAATTCCTCATGATACCACCAAGCATGCAATGGGCGAAATGGTTTTGGGCCCCAATCAAAAGTATTAGTGGAACAGAAACAAATCGGAACATGGTCAGATTGACCTCTAGGCAAGGCCAAAAGACATATTTGGACAAATAATTCCTGCTACAACAGAGATTAAACACATATCAATACGATACTTGCAATAAGAATTTTTTTCAAGTAATAGCCTTCCCTTAAGAGGTAAATCCAAAAGCTCAGAATTGTTTACAAAATTAAAGAGAGCCTACATAGAGGCCGAAAATCCCACCCCATTCAACCTTTCCTCTGGAAACAAAGTTTTATTAAAATGACCACTAATAAAAATAGTTCTCATAAAAAATTAACTCCAAAATAACACTCTCTCTACGCCAAATTGTTTCGCATAAATAAGGATACGATGATAATAAATATTACAGTACATAAAATCCATGACAATCCATTTAGAACCCTTAATAATAGCCACATTACTAATCAAGATAGTGTTTCAAATAAGCACTAAATCCCAAGGCAAATGTACCAATAGAAGGATGCAAGCAAAATACTTTAAGTGCAAACACAATTATTTGCTAGATCTATAACACAATTTAATTCAGCCATATTTACATACCTTGATCCATACTTACAAACCTTAGTGAATAGGAGCGCCCAATCTTTGTGCGGAAACCTTTTGTGTTCGATTAATAGACGATGTTTCTTGCCTCTCTTCCTTTAACCTTTCTTGTTCTTTTGATGATAAAAAAATTGCTGTATTTTGTTACATGCTATTATTTTCACTTTAAGGTGACTTTTATATAAGGGAGAGGCGAAGGGGTTGAAACCCTAATTCTAACCCTTAAAACCCAACAACAATCACATTGGGCCCGTACTGTTAGAATTAACTATAAATCACATCGGACATATATCAAATTAATAAAATTAATCCAACAAAGGAATCTGATCGAACTCAAAATCCAAATTTGGCCATAATTTTCTAATAAGAAAAATATCAACAACTTTCTTTTTAGACTCATTCAACCTAATAAACGATAAATTATGAACAAAGACTATCTTTCGAATAAATTTATGCTTCCTAATATTCAAAATAAAACCTCTACAATTTTAAAAGTAAGTGGCAAAGACATAGAAAAAAAACATCGAGCTATAAAAGCTTAGACTTGCTGCCTCAACTTCATATTTTTAGCTAACCTCTGTGCCGTAACTGCTCGTGTCTCTCTTGGAAAATGCCCAACTCATGCCCAATCTACTATGCCATACTTACTTCATCTTCCGGTGTTGATGGTGCATTGTCCTCACATTCAAAGCCATTTTAACAGCTCATATTAGAAATATCCGCATTTGATAGCCCATTATCTACCTTCACTTAGCTAGTAGAACGAGAAGTAACATTGCACATAAATTCGATCTTTTTATGCAGTCGCCAGACAATTACATTATGATTGTTTTCTAGGGACAACATGTCCCGACGTTCTTAATCCTCAAATGTCAATAGCTTTGACAACAGCAAGCTATCCAGAATCAGCTGCTAATTGTCCCGCAACTCCTTGGTCTAATCAGGATAAACTACAATATTATGCTCCTGCTCCCCATCTGCTAAACACTATTATCACAAACCCGATGGACCTGATCATCTTCAGCTCGCCATACATTCTCGTCCTCACTCACCATCAAAGAAGGAGGTACAAATGAGTTGGCAACAACCTGTAACTACTGTATGTGACCCTCATTCTGCTAAACCAACATTAGCATATCGGTCCAATCAGTAACATGACCTGCTAGATCAGAACCACTCCCAACCACTGCCTGAACTTCACAACGAGAATAACCCGAGTCTAAAGTTTCTGCCAAGACCAGAACATCATCCTCTTTCTTTGACAAAGGTAGCAGGCTGTCAAAGCCCTTTCGGGGAAAATTCTACTCATCAAACACCACATCCTAAACTACCAGCTCATTGTAGGTTTTCGAGATGACCATATCAAAGTAGTTCAATAAATTCACCCCACCCTTAGATAATAGAGAATTTAATGAAGATTTGACAACATCCTCCATTGACATTGATTTATTCTCCTCCACGAAATCTAAAAAATACTCTACACCATTTAGCTTTTCAAAACAACCAGCTTATCGGATTCAACTACCAAAATCATGCACTGTTTGTTCCCAAATTTAATCTCCACCGAGTGATTAATAAGGTGACAAGTACTTGAGATAAGAATCAAACCCATATCCAGACGATCCCTCAAAATAACCCCTGGATAAACTGAAATACTTTATCCAATACAATAGCCAATTCCCATAAAAACATCCGACGACCAAAGAGATAGAGGCAATCCCGAGATTGAAACTCAAACCAAACGCGTATACGATTGATTTAAAATTATTTTCCCAATTAAAAGATTGAAATAAATGATAAATTTTAGATCTTGTATTTGTCATAAAATTTTCCGCATTCCATAACATTAAACGCAATAAGCAAAAGATTATCTCCTTGCAAAGCCAGCTTTTTTACCATAATTTTCTGCTCAAAAGAGAATTGATCTAATATCATTAATCCTAGCAGCAATAGATCTCCCCATCCAATCATTGTTTGTCAAGGTGAACTCCTTCGCTAGCGTTATGGTGAGATTTTTCTTCTCCCTAACCATGGGTTCTTCATGAACAACATTACCTGATGAAGCCACCTCCCTTTAAAACCTTCTATCTCCAAAAGCGGGTGAAGAAACAGTTCTTAAAGTCGGTTGAGTCATCTTATATTTAGGAGCAACGAAACCCATCTTCTTCTCTGAGAATTTTTCCATAAATGTCTTAAGCCTTAATTTCCTAATGGCTATCAAATTCAATTGATGAATGATCCATGATGATGACTTACTTGCATTTGATATGAGAAAACCAACACTCACATTCCGCACGATACCTCCATGTTTTTGAGAAATTCTCAAAATAAATCACTTTCTATGTTTTGAACTTCTCAACAGCTCCAAAACATAAATGCCTAGCATTAGTGGCTGCAAAATTGAATGCAATGGAAGCATGCATGGCTAACATGAGGTTTATTATCATGGTTAATAAAACGCTGAGGATTGAAAACGGAAGGGATAACTAATTGCCGGAGCTTGCTGACTGTAATACCCCGTATTATTTGTTAGTATTTATTTTCGCGCGTGTCCAATTTTAATTAATTAGGACCTCGAAAATAGTTATTAAATTCACGAGATGAATTTATAAGTGTGAAAATGTGATTTGGTGTGTGTTTTGCCTTAAGTTTGACTTTTGGCAATTTTATGTGTTAAATGCAAATTTTGCGATTTTACGCTAAAAACCGTCAAAATAATTATTTTAATTATTTTAAAGGCCCAAAAATATTTTAATTCAGCCCATATGTTATGATTTAATGTTTTTGAATATTTGAGAAATTTGAATTTATTTTGCCCCTAGAGTTCGATTTATTTACAAGAATGCCATAATGGCAAACTTGTAAATAAACCAAACATGAAACTAATATCTAGATATTTTCTCTAGACAATCTTGGTGCCAAAGTAATTCAATCATCTTCTCCATTTGTGTGGGTGCCAAATCCTCCATTTGCACCAAACACCAAAGCTTATACTTTTATTTTCTCACAAAATTTTCTTAATAAAAAACGTAGCAAATTTCCCGTAGATTGTTAATCTATCCTTGCATGTTGAATCAAGGTGAATTTCAAATCTCAAATCTTTACTTTTATTTGCTGATGTTAGTTGAGTTCTAGATACATGCTTAGGATGTTTAAAAATTGTTGTTTGATGGTTGATTAGTTGGTTTTAATTGCTAGTTTGATGGGTTTCGGTTTTAAAATAATTTTTCCGTGAAATTAAATTAATTATTTAAATTTTCTGGGCTGATCTAAATAGTGAGGTTAAAATATGCTTTAAAGTGTGATTTTTGTGGATTAAAAATGTTAAACATTTCGGGTATTAATTTAATGGTTTGGAGTTTGATTTTTAATAGTTTTAAAGGCTTAAAAATCGCTTAAAAAGGGTAAATAAATGGATTTTAAATTTCTGGAAATAAGTTTGTTCATGGTTGATCTAAATGTTGGGTTGATGATGAATAAATGTTTAATGGTGAATTTTTAATGGTTTGTTAATCGGGTTTAATTTTTATAATAGTTTAATCGGTAAAAAACGTTTAAAAAGGGTATTTTTGTCATTTTAATTTCTGGACAGAAATTATTCATGAAAAATGTATGAAATATATGTGTTGATTATTTATGGAATTTAATTGATTTAGTTGAGATGTTTTGACGGATTAATAATCGATTTTGATTATTAATTGTTTATACGGTTTTAAATTGTTAAAATTGTTAAAATTATGAAAAATAATTTATTTTAATTTTGGGGCTGCTGTTTTAATATGATAATTAAAATAAATATGTATTGGTAGATTTTTGGGTGATTAAAATTGTGTAAAAATGATTTTTGAACGTTTTAACGGTTTTAAAGCTCATCGGAGCTTGACCGGAATCCGGTGACCGGAATTTGGTGACCGGAGTGATCAAAACATAAATGGAATTCTGAGTTTGAGAGTTGATGATTTATTGAATTTGGTTGGGTTTGGACTTGATTGTCAAAATTTAAAGTTTAGGGGTTAAAATGTAATTTTTGTAAAAATAAAGGACCAACCTGTAATTTAACCATATTTCCAGATTATTGATGTATATAATCTGATGTGAAATGATTTTGAGAATTTTAAAGAACTTTGATGATTTTTGAAAAAATTGGATATGTTTGCCGAAAACTAGAGTTTTGGGGTTAAATTGTATTTTTGTTTTCCAAATTTGAAGGGCTACATGGTATGTTAGCCAAAGTTTCCAGATTATATTTGTTAATAATCTGAGGTAAAATTATTTTGGGTATTTTAAGTAATTTTGTCGATTTTAAAATCGATTGATTTACAAAAGGACCTAAATGGTCAATTTTGAAAAGTTTGAGGGTATTTTGGTATTTTGACCGAAAGTGGAATTTAGACCAATATGGGGCTGTATTAATATATTTAAATAAATAATCTTGAAGTGGAAAGTATTATTTGATATAAGGAAATATATTTTATACAATAAAGTATATTTATGAAAAAGGAAATATTTAAATAAATATTTCTGAAAAATGGTTTTATGTGTAAAAAGAGATAAACAAAGAAAGTTTAAATTAGTAAAAATATGAACTTATTAAATAAGAAATTATTTGAAGGTTAGAATTAATTAATTAAATTAAATTAAGATGGTATAGAGTTAATTCCATAGTAGGATTTTATTAATTAAGAGAATTAATATTTTGATCCTAACTAGATTCGACAAGTTGTCGAGCTATCGGGTCGGAGGACCAAGGGAATTAACGGAGTTGTATAAAGGAGCACTGACGGAGTAATACCGTAGTTAAACGGTTTCTGTGAGTACATGTTTTTACATTTCGGTATTCGTAAAGTCTCATATTTTAACATACTGTGTGATATATGTGTTGCGGTGTTATATGTTTACATGCCTTGTATGGATGTATGTTTTATGTATATACTATATGTATATATTATTTTGATATAGAAAGGTACACACATAGTTTTGAAAATTATTATGCAATTGCTTATGCTTGATTGTGAGTGTGTGTGTGTGTGTTACATCGGTTGGCTGTGCTATCGATGTCAGGATTGTGTGTGTGTGTGTTACATCGGTTGGCTGTGCTATCAATGTCAGGATTGTGTGTGTGTGTGTTACATCGGTTGGCTGTGCTATCGATGTCAGGATTGTGTGTGTGTGTGTTACATCGGTTGGCTGTGCTATCGATGTCAGGATTGTGTGTTACATCGGTTGGCTGTGCTATCGATGTCAGGATTGTGTGTGTGTGTTACATCGGTTGGCTGTGCTATCGATGTCAGGATTGTGTGTTACATCGGTTGGCTGTGCTATCGATGTCAGGATTGTGTGTGTGTGTTACATCGGTTGGCTGTGCTATCGATGTCAGGATTGTGTGTGTGATCGATTGGCTGTGCTATCGATGTCAGGAATGTGTGTTACATCGGTTGGCTGTGCTATCGATGTCAGGATTTTGTGTGTGTGTTACATCGGTTGGCTGTGCTATCGATGTCAGGATTGTGTGTGTGTGTGTTACATCGGTTGGCTGT
Organism: Mercurialis annua; assembly: GCF_937616625.2. Lineage (NCBI taxonomy): Eukaryota > Viridiplantae > Streptophyta > Magnoliopsida > Malpighiales > Euphorbiaceae > Mercurialis > Mercurialis annua. The sequence goes on from NC_065571.1 coordinate 39,825,654, forward strand.
GCTATCGATGTCAGGATTGTGTGTGTGTGTTACATCGGTTGGCTGTGCTATCGATGTCAGGATTGTGTGTTACATCGGTTGGCTGTGCTATCGATGTCAGGATTGTGTGTTACATCGGTTGGCTGTGCTATCGATGTCAGGTGATTATGGTTGATCGGTTGGCTGTGCTATCGGTCCCATAAGAATGTGCATGTATGTTATATTGGTTAGTTTTGCCATCAATGTAGATGGACGAATTTAAGAAATGTGGTTTAATTTAAAGGTCAACGTATATGGTTGACTTTCAATGATATTGAAGTCATGTCGAAACATGTTATGTGCGAGTTCAAGTTTCAATGGTTTTGTTTTTAAAACATTTTCAAAGGATTTCAAAAATACATAAAGTTATTTTAAATATAAAACGGTTTTCACTTTATGTAATATTTATTTGTAACAGCATGAACTCACTCAGTTTTATACTGACCCACTCCTCCCAACATTTTCAGGGAAAGCTGGTCCAATTTTGAAGGAGTCTTCCGAATGTTTATTTCTCGGAAGTCTATTTTGGTAAAAGACTGTAAAGAAGGTTTTAAGTTCTAGTTGTCCGTAGTAGATTAGTATAGTCTTATTGTATTCAAATGTTTTAAAGCGCATTTAAACTCTGATGTTTTCTCCCATCAGTTATTTAATAAATGTTTCATACATTTCTGTTTAAAAGCGAAAAATTTATAGTGTTTTTCAGGCTTGCTACGGGTTTCGGAGCAACCACTCCCATTCCCTAGCGCCGGTCTCGACTCGAGATTTCGGGTCGTGACACTGACAATGACCAAAATTGAAGGACTGTTGCTGCTGATCGGTGTGAGGTGGTTGGAATTGGCGGGGCTAGGGTTTCAGCGCTCCTCCATCGTGTTTTTTGGAATATTGAATATCTGTTGTCTTTTTTTGTTAACTTACAACCATTTTAAATTTATTTGTTTGTTCTTTGTAATGTATTTCGATGTTATTATCAATTTATATTATTTTTGATAAAAAAATCATTTTAAATTTCTAGAAAAAGTATTTTAATTGTGTTTACACCGGTCCAAAGAATTACTGATAAGAGCTTTATATGGGCTTACAAGGGATTCGGGCCCAAAAGAAAGCCTTTTAATTATTGCGTTTTCTTCTTATTAGGAATTTGTAACTCATTAGGAGTGTTTTTCTTTTTAGAGTCTTAGTACTAGTTAAATTAGGAGTCTTGATTATGAGGAGCTATAAATAGCTCAGAACTTCATTATTTTTGTATCAACAAATCAATCAATTAAAAACTAAGCCTAGTGCTTTTTATCTCGCAATATCCGGATTGTTTTAACTTAGGAGTAATTTTTCGGTATTAATCTCGCCTGAGTTCGTAACTCCCAGATTATTACTTTTAGATCACGTGGTTAAGTGTTTTTAACCAAATAAGCCCTGTGAATATCTGCATAGGTTCGTTAAAGTATCAAACCTCAAACCGATCCCGATTATAAATTCAAAAATTCGAGTCCGGAATATTTCCAGGCGAACAAACTGTAATTACAAATAATGGGGGTGTTTGGTTACAAATGATGTGTTATGACACGTGAAATTATTGTGGGTTTTGGGTGTATACAAGTTGTGATTTTTTTCTAGATATAAGTTGAAATAAATTATTTATATAATTTTCTTTAGAAAATGAAAGCTCAACAAGTATCTGAAACTTCCATGCTTTCTTCACCAATGACCCATGAAGTTGACTTGAATATCCCACATAAGAAGAAAATATGGATTTGTTTTTTATTAATTTTATGGGTTAATAACAACAAAAAGGTTCTTATAACATTTATATAATATTTGTCTTTCGTTTAGTTCTTTTTATTAATCTTTTCAGTTATTTATGAGTAAGGCATGCAAGCTTATCTAGAATGACACTTAAGACAAAAATATTACCTGTCCAAAATGTTTTATAAGGGTCATATGCACAGGTAGAGATCTGTTCATGCATTTTAATATGAATTTTTTTTGATACAATGCCTTATGCCCCAACTAATAATTAAATGTTCATTTATTGATGCCCTATTATTATTTTTTCCACAATTAATTCCCTGCCAATCGTTCATAATTATAAGCACTTAAAGTTCAGAAACTCTTGTAGTTGGCAATTAGGTTTTCGATTATTTCTATCGACAACTCTTTGTATACATTTTGGGGCCAGAGTTTGCCTCCCGCAAGGGACCTACACGGCTCGAGTGGGGATTAGTTTGAATGTGGAAGGTTTAAAGGTGCCGTCTCATAGTTGAGACCCGTTCAGGAAACCTCATGTACCCTGTACCAAAAAGAAATGCAAGATCATATTTTTTTTAAGGCTTAATTACTTAAAAACCATCCACCTTAAACTTTTTTTTCGTTTATACCCTGATCTAGGAAAAAATTCATTTATACCCTGACGTATGTGTTTATGTTTCACCTCTACCCTGAGGCCCTAAATTAACCTCTTTTTATTTAAAAAAAGTTTAAAATAGTCCTTCATTTAGAGAAAAATTCATTTCTAATTAAACTCTAATTAGCTTAGGTTAAAAATGAAGAATTATTTTAAACTTTTTTCTTAATGAAAAGAGGTTAATTTAGTGCCTCGGGATAGAGGTGAAACATAAATACATACGTCATGGTATAAATGAATTTTTTCCTAGGTCAGGGTATAAACGAAAAAAAGTTCAAGGTGAATGGTTTTTAAGTAATTAAATCTTTTTTTAATTATGATTTTGCTAGAAATGTTTGGTGTAGTATTCTCTAGAAATTACAAGCCAATTAGATCTTTCCTTATTCTTTTGTAGATTTTATATTTCATTGTCATAATATAATTCCAGGAGGGCCGCACGGGCAATTATGACAATTTTTTTAATTTCTTGTAGTGGGGGAAATATGAAAGTGCAGGAATAGCAAGGTCTTTTAGAGTAACTCTCAGAACAAGGAGACGGTCATTTTTAACTGCTTCTCAAGGACAACTTTTCTCTTTAAAATTTGTAATAAGAGGTTCTCTTATTCGATCACGAATTCTATAGAAATCCTTTTTGTATTTTACTTTCCAAACCGTGATTGTGGCATTTCTTCTAGTCGCAGGTTTTAGTGTACCACTTCGTTTGTGGCACTTTTTGTACGAAAGTTAGGAGTTATGGGTTCTGTTTGCTATTTCTAATGGTCTTAATAAACATTTTTTTCATTAAAAAAACCGGGGTTAAGTATTTTAGGAAATAATAAGGAATTTTATTATGAATCAACATGTATATTAAGTCACAAAAAGTAGTAAAACCAAAGTAATAAAGTTTTTGCACAAAACGTACCATTTGAGCACACACTAAAGACTACAACAAGAAAAAATATTATATTAATGGTGTTAGAATTTTTTTTTAATTCCTTTATATTGATGTATGTATTAATTTTTTATTCATTTAAATATTTAAATTTATTTGTATATGTCGAATGTGTTTGTAACCTGTTATAGCAGGTTTTTAAAAATTAAATGAAAAATTAGTTGAAATTTCCTTTAAAATTGTTTCAAAGAAGTTATATTTCGTTTCCAATATGTTAATTCACTATTTTTAATTTATTCTATTACATTTGTATAGTTATTAGTGATACAATTTAAATTAGAGATTACTATAATTTTTATTTATAATAAAATAAACTAAATATAAATATAAATTGTTGTAAATATATAAGTTAATAAATTAAACTAATTTATACATTAAACTGGTAATATGAAAACGAAGTGGACCAACTTATTAAATCGAGAATTAAAATCGGAGTCTGATCCAGTCTGATCATGGGTTAAAATTTGAAAATTAGATTACAATAATCAATGGCCTATTTTTGACCAGCTTTTGACAATCGTTTTACGGGTTTTCTTGATTTTTCACCAGTTTGATCTAAATAAATTTTTCTGATTTATTCATTTTATTTTCAATATAATTTTTGAGTTTATAAAATAACTGATAAAGTTTGTCTTCTCAACGGGATTAACCTGTAAAATAATGTTAGACTACTGATAAAACGTTGGTTGTCCGATGAGCATTCTGATACTTAAATCAGTATTGAGTTTAAGAGAGTATGTTTCGTAATTGATTGATCGTGTGTATAGGCATACCTCAATTCCTTTTTTATTGAGCGTGGAGGAAACCTTATAGAGTTGAAATAGGAAAGGGATTCATATTCCGCAGATGAATCCAAATAGGAAACATATTTCTATTTAACAAGAGTCCTATCTAGTAATAACTCCTACATAGGGTATGACTCCTAAATAGAAACGTGATTCCAATTCGGAAAGTATCTCCAAGACCCGTGAGATCTGTATCTTCTAGAATATTTAGAGTAATTGAAATGTGTATGTATCCTTAGATCCTTGCCAAAACGCGTTAGATCTGAGGTCTCAGATTTACCGAATTTTAGTGGATCCCGTCATTATTGAGATTGGGCGAACCCTTTTGGATTGCCTATGTCGGGCGAGTCCTCAGAGACTAGGTTGTGACTGGTTTAGACGAGTTCACAGATTCTCCTTGACGGGCGGATGTGGTATGACTCGGTTCATTGTATCATTCTGTATTTCAGTTTCCATTATTAGCCTCCGGCAAGTGAGCTAATGTCTTGGTATATATACCTTACTTAATTTTAGCTCTATTTTGGCTAGTAATTTCATTCGTTGGGCGAGTATTTTCACTTGCTATGCAGATCGTTTCAAATCTTCTTTATTTTTAATTATTTGAAACGGGTCCACCATATACTGTGTATTTGAGCTACAATCGGTGGACAAATGTTGTTCATCCGTTGAGAGGTGTAGGGTTGCAATAATTAGGACGCGTGCACGTTTTCGTACTTCATCTTATTTGTTTTTCTCTCATTTTATTCTGCTTCATCGTTTTTATTGTCTGCAATTTCTCTCTTTTGCATTTTTTAAAGGAATTCTTTTCATTACTGAGTTTTCTCGTATGCCCTTTCTCTCATTTTTGAAATAGCTATTCATTTGATCTTGCTCGTGATTTGAGAATTTATTAGACTGCTCAATAAATCTGCATTTTTCGTAATATCTTGGTGTTCATCATTGTTTATCAAGTTTTTCCAGTTTTGATCTTCTTTGTCTTTTTAACTTTTAATTTTGTTGTTTGTTGATTTTTCGTCCGATGGATGTCGACTAGGAAAAAGAGACGCCAAATCGCCTTTGATTGTATATCCCTTAGGGAATTTTCCCTATCAAAATGCAAGTTTTAGAACTTCATCCTAGTTATAATTTTCCTTCCGGGGTTAAGAAACCCGATTCCCTTTTTAGGGCGCATTATTATCCCAGCTCGCCCAAGAAGATTGTTCTTTTTGAGGAGTATCTTCTTGCTAGCCTTAGATTTCCTTTAGATCCTTTGATTTTTTACGTATTTCATGAATTGAATGTTTCTCTTGGGGAACTTCATCCTGGCACGATCTGAGTCTTAATCGCTTTCATAGAGTCGTCTAGGCTTCGGGGGTAGTCCCTTTCTATAAACGTTTTTACTTATTTTTGTTTCCTCTCTAGAAATGATGCGGTTTTAGTTTTTGCCAACGATCAAACAGGGAAATATGTTATTAGTCTACCCTATTTCGAAGGTTGGAGATCGAAGTTCTTCTTGGTCAAGCATGAGTTTCCTTTGCCTTTAAATTTAGTAAAATCAACCTTGGTCTTTAATTTTCTAATAGTCATGTTAGATGTCGGTGGTTTTCTTTAGAGGATCCGCCTAGGGGGCTTGCTGATATTCTTTATAAAGATATTGTTGAAGGTATTATTCTAATTCATTGCTTTTTTGTTATTTTTTGTAGGATGTCTTCATCGTTTGACAATATGCTTTTCGGTTTCAACGTAGATATGTCTATCCGGACGGCCGAGGTTTCTCTTGTTGCAAAAAAGATAATTATTGAGGAAGACACTGCGTAAGACAATACAGAAGACGCAATAGAGGTGTTTGCCCCTCAAAACTTGGCAGTATCGTCTATAGAGGAGACCGCCAAAGTTGTTGTTACCGACTCCGGGTGGATTCCCAAAGGAACGGAATCTGATGTTCTTGCGGGCTCTACCCTGTTCCGACGGGTGTGGAAACTCATGTTTCTACAATTAGCGATCCCGTCGCCAAAAAATGACGCAGGCTCGTAAAACCGGAAAATTTGGATAAAGTTCCAAAGGTAGCTGACTAGGGTGAGAGGCAGGATTCGCCAAGTCTTCTGAAACCAGAGGTCTTAAGGGGGTATAAAAAAAGTTGTTTATTACCGAGGACATCGAACGATTCGAGAAAGAACTTGATGAAAACCTGGCCCATTTAGCTTGTCTTCACAGTCTCTCATTATGATTTTTCTTTATTCTTTATTATTTTTTCTGTTTTATCTTTATTTTTTCTGTTTTTTGCTTTTTTCGTTGAATTGTATATCTTTTATTTGTAAAGTGTTAAGACAATTCTCGTTTTGAACAAGCGTCGCCTAATATATGTGGATGAGGTATGAAGACTTGAAGCTCTTCTTGCTGACTCTTATTCGGAGAAGGAGAGGCTTAGAAATCGTTAATGGAGCATGATTCTCTGCTCGTGAATTTGAAGGCGCATGATGCTATAATACCCCACATGTTCTAAGGTGTTAGCATGTGCCACATATCCTATTTATCGATTATTAACCAAGGAGGTCGAGAATAAATTAAAATATATGGAATAGGACCGGAAGGGGTCTATTATAATTAGTCGTGAAATAATAATTTATTATTTGTAAGAGCAGTTATTAGCGGGCTAAGTAAAAGTTATAGAAATTAAAATAAAAAAAAATGTCTGTGAAATACTTTAAGTATTTATTGTTAAAGTTTCGTGAAATTTCGAGAATATTATAAAATTGGACGCAGAAGTTAATTAAAAAATTGAGTTAAAGTACGAGATTGAGCTGCTTGAGTCAAAGCCTACTTTGACCAAGATATATAAGACATTCATTTAATTTGAAAATGAAATCTAGAAACCTAAAATCATCTCCATTTCATCATTTCTCACGCAAATCTAATTTCAAGGCCAGGATTTGCATTTTTTATGTGTTTGTGACGATTCTTGATTCGAAACTCTCGTATTACAGCGGGTAAACAAGGTAAACTTGACGGTGTGTGATTCGGTTGGGTGAATTTGGATTTATTTTTGTTTAAAGAGTTAGGGATTTATGCCATTCATATCATTTTAACGTTTTTGATTCCGTTATAGCATTTTGAATACGTTTTTGGGTTGATACGTGTGTTAAGTCGTTCCCGTAGCGGAGATTGAAGCGAAAGTAGGTTGCTTTGGCCCCCAGGGTAAAAACCTCGTGGCTGTGCGAACGTAAAGCATACTCTGCGAATGCACATTATGTTTAGACTGTGCGAACTATGCAAACGCACAGCTAGATGTGCGCTCGCACAACGATTTTTTTGACGGTTCCTTCGACGTTTTGACTCGATATCAAATCCTAGACTCTAAAAACATGAATGTCAGACGTAGAACATGCCGAATGTGATTAGGGTTATAGAAAGAAGTTAGTTTGCAATCGATGGTTTGTTTACTTAGATAAACCAATAGACCTAATCGAGTTGTATATTAAGATAGTTACGATTAGAATTCGAAGGGTTATGTTTTATGATGTGTTTTGTGTCTAGAGATGTCTCTAGAATAGGATTCTTATACAAGTTGTTTTTTGAATCCTTATAGATCCGACGAGGCAACCACCAGCTGGACCGATTGCTCAGGGTGCTTAATCAGAGTTGCTTTATTTTGCCTTGTGTTTTAGTGGATAAGCGTTATCTGTGAGTTTATATGTTTACTTTTGAGTATATATAAGTGCATTATTTTAATCCCAAATGTTTTAGATGAAATGCATATGATATTTGAAACCAACATAGATCCGATAAAACGTGATTTCCTATTAAACGGTAATAGGACTGTGTGATCACCACTTTAAATCTGAACTTAATATGTTATAGTATGAGAAGTGGAAAGGAGGACTATAAATGATAGATACGAGGTTAACCCGGTAGAATTATCTTGGGACATGTATCTGGTGAGTTAACTTGGTCGAATTATCTCGGGACTTACAACTTGGGATTAAGTAATGGTAGCGGTTAACTCGTAGAATTATCTCGGGAATATACCACATTGATTGAATTAATTTGATATGAGATGATTATGATATGAATGAAATACAAATTGTATATTTTGGATTAGGGTTTCAATCGGAATCGGTATTTGATGCATATGAATGAAATGTTTATAGCACTGTTTTATGTTTTTATAATACTTAACAGTAAACTATATGAACTCACTCATTATATTTGGCCCGTGGATTTCAAACATTTCATGTGAATAGTATTTTGAAGTGATGAACTTCTATCCTTATTCTAGAAGTCTGTATTTTTTAAGCATGTAAAGAAACAATATTTTACTCTATAGTGATGCAATAATCCCTAGATGTCAGACCTTATATGTTGATTTTTGTATCAAACAGTTTCATGTTTGCTATACTCTAATATGCATGTATATAGTTTTGTAATCTGTGCTTTTAAACCATTTGTTTGTATTGCCGGTTGCGATGATTGAACTGGGCTATATGATAAGTTTTGTATGTGCGAAACAGAGCTATACTTGATACGTGGTATCTCTTTGTAAGACCTTGATTCTATGTTTTATGCATTGGTTTTCAAAAAAAAAAATTAACAGTTTTCTGAAAATGTATTATGCATGATGATATGATTATTTCGCGAAAAGTTTTTAGTTGTTTTTAGGCTTGCTACAGGTTTCAGAGCTACCACTCCCACTCCCTAACGTCGGTCTCGACCTAAGATTTTGGGTCGTGACAAAGTTGGTATCAGAGCAATGGCTTAGATCCTTAGACCATGTCGATACGTGTTATGTGATTTGTGGCTTGAGTACCTAGGAATTACTACAACACATAGGACTAGAGTCTTGTCATTGATAAGTATTCATTTGTTTTCAAAACTTTCAGCCTTCCTCATTAGGATGTGAGTATGTTTGTTTATTTGATATGATTATTTGACGAGATGCGCTTGCTTAAATATTGCGCTTGCGTAAATGGTCTGCTTATGCGTATATGTTTCACTTTTGCTCTAAGATACAAATATATGTTGAGCTCTAGTATGTTATGATCACAGATAGTAGCGTGGTTTTGCTTTGGTCAGGATGGCTGATGAAGCTCGTGCTGCGATGGCACAAGATATGGATGATAAAGCTCAAGATAAGTCATCTATCAAAGGAGAGCAGAATGAACCTGTTGGAGCAGTAGGTAGAGGCCGATGCAGAAGCAGAGGCCAAGCTGCCATAGTACAAGAACAGGTACAGGCACCAAGGATGCCACCACAACCTAATGCTCCATGCTTTAACATGGATCAATTCGTGACTGGTGTGATGGCTATGCAGACTAACCAAGCGGAGGCGGCCAATGTGCATAGAGAGAAATTGTTTTTTTAGCAACACTGTTTGGGTGTGAATGCCGATCGCGATATAGTTCTGGCTTATATGTGTCTTAAGCCAACTTAGTTTAACGATTCGGGTAGCACATTGGATTTTTTTGGAGGAAGTGAAGCTAAATGCTAGACGCCTTCAGGCTGATGAGAGGCAGTGTATTATCTTGGTGGAAATGTCTTTGAAAGGACCATCGAAGGACTTGTTTCAGTGTTTCATTCAACCTACGATGGGCCGGATGATGTGGGATAAATTTATGAATCGCTATAGAAAGTTTTTCTATCATACTCAGTGACAGAGCTTTATCGTGATAGGTTGCTGACCTTGAGCAAGGGTGATAGATCTGTGGAAGAGTATGTGACAGATTTTATAAGATTGAGTAGGTTTGTGCCATATCTGATGGTTGACCCAGGTAGGGTTAATATGAGGTTTATGAAGGGCTTAAGGCCTGAGTTTGTTAGTTTGATGTCGGATGTGAACAAAGATTTGGTTCAGCTTGTCAACAGTCACCGACAGATTGGGACTTCCTTGATTCAGTTTGGGAGACTTCTAGATCATTTGGGTCAAGTACTAGCCAGTTGTCAGAATGTTCATACTGTGTAGAGTGCTCCAGCACAGTCGTATGCTGGAAACTCCCAAGACCCCAACATAATCTAGAGCGTAAGAGAGGCAGACATGGTTTCGAGTTAATGCACTAGGAAAAGGGTTTGGTGCAAGGACTGCTGGTAGTGCACGAGTTGTAGCTCCTATTTGTTTGAATTGTAACAGGAGGCATTATCTTCTTGCTTTTGGAGCGTGCTTTAACTGTGGCCAACCATGCCACTTTGCTAGAGATTTCCCGAGGGCAGGACCCCAAGGTTCGACAGCTGGTGTTGCACAACCGTTTTATCATCAGCATAGACTCGCGTACCTAGAAGCGTTTAGGTATGGGCAAACAAGAAATACGTTTAAAGGCCAGATAGGCAAAGGATATGGAAATAAAGGGGGAAGGAATGTTGGAGGATAAGGTACTGGTCAGGCTTCACAGGCTGGTGGGAGTTAGGCCAAGGTTTTTGCGTTGAATTCCTAGGAGGCGCCGACTTCCAATGCAGTTGTACAAGGTACATTTACAATTGATTTGATGGATTATTTCGTTTTATTTGATCCGGGTGCTACACATTCATTTATTTTACATAATTCTGCGGTTAGCTTGGGAAGGAAACCTGTTTACTTGCAACATCCCTTATCATTAGCTATCCCAGTAGGTGAGAGTGTAGAAGTTAGTATTGTTTACCCTTCTTGCCGCATGAACGTTCAAGGACGCGATTTATTTGCTAACTTGATTTTAATCGAGGTGTTAGCCTTTGATGTTATCTTAGGAATGGATTAGCTAGCCTAGCACTATGCCAATGTGGATTGGCAAAAGAAGATGGTGACTTGTAAACGCTTGGAATTGAACCTGTTTGAATGCAAGGAGCAAGTTAAAATCTCTACCAATATTATCTCAATAATCAAAGCTTGTCATTTGCTGAAGAAAGGATGCCGATCATTTTTAGCCATTGTAACAGATGTAGAAAAGAGAAGGGGAGAGGTACAGGATGTACCAGTGGTGTCGGAATATCCAAACGTTTTTCTAGAAGGATTGCCTGGATTACCACTAGATCGAGAGATAGAGTTTTGTATTGAGTTGGCTCGTGATACAAAACTGATATCTATACCCCCATATCAGATGGCACTAGTGGAGTTAAAAGAGCTTAAAGATCAACATGAAGAGTTTCTTGATCGTGGATTCATCAGAACGAGTGTTTCACCATGGGTGCACCGGTGCTGTTGTCAAGAAGAAAGATGGATCACTTCGACTCCACATAGACTACATGCAACTTGATAAGGTGACGATTAAGAACAAGTACCCATTACCTAGAATTGATGCTAAGTTTGATAAACTGCAAGGAGCGAAGTATTTTTCCAAGATTGACCTAAGCTCAGGTGATCATCAGTTGAAGATTCGAAATGAGGATATTTTGAAAACTTCTTTCATGACTCGTTATGGACATTATGAGTTCCTAGTTATGTCATTTGGATTGACAAACGCACCAGCGAATTTTATGGATTTGATGAATAGAGTGTTTAATTCGTTTTATGATTAGTTCGTGATCGTGTTTATCAACGATATTTTGATTTACTTGCGTACGAAGAAAGAGCACGCGCATCATTTGCGATTAGCAGTTCAAGTATTAAAAAAATTTCAGATTTATGCTAAGTTCTCCAAATTTTTGTTAAAGGAAGTGGCGTTTTTGGGACATGTAGTGTCTCAAAGTGGTACTATGGTCGACCCAAAGAAGATTGAAGCTGTTTTGGAATGGAAACGACCTAATTCAGTCATGATATTCGTAGTTTCCTGGGTCTATCAGGATACTACAGACGGTTCGTGTAGGACTTTCCAAAGATTTCTGCACCATTAACGAAGTTAACTCAAAAGAACGCTAGATAAGACTGGACAGATAAGTGTGAAGCCAATTTTCTGAAACTGAAGGATTACTTAACAACAACACTAGTGTTAGCATTACCAGAAGGGATGGAAGGATTCACAGTTTGATGTGATGCTTACAGTGTTGGGTTAGGATGCGTTTTGATGCAGCATGGTCGGGTGATAGCCTATGCTTTTCGACAGCTGAATAAGCATGAAGTGAAATCCAACTCACAATTTTTGAACCAGCAGCGGTGATTTTCGCTTTGAAGATATGGAGACATTATTTGTACGAAGCAACGTGTGAGATATTCACGGATCATAAAAGTTTAAAGTATATCTTTGATCAACTTTAATGAAACCTTTCATAGAGGAGATGGTTGGAGTTGCTGAAAGACTACGATTGTACTATTCAGTACTATCCAGGAACGGCAAATGTAGTGGCGGATGCTTTGCGCAGGAACTCTATAGGAAGCCTCGCGCATATTACTATAATGTGGCGAAGGCCATTGGTCAAAGAGATTCACACAATGTTTAGCCAAGGAATTAAGTTTGAAGTTTCAAACCTTGGTAACCATTTGGCTCAATTGAGTATTCGACCAACGTTGATTGATCGAATGAAGGAATTATAAGCAGATGACCCTCAATTGAAGCGCTTGATGGATGAAGAAGTCCAGCAAGGGAAATATCGAGATTTTAGCATTGTCAATGGACCGTTGAGATATGGAACTAGGCTATGTGTGCCAGAAGTGGAAGAATTGAGACAGTAGATCATGGAGGAAACCCATGGATCACCTTATAGTATCCACCCAGGATCGACAAAGATGTATAGTGATGTCAAAGAGACGTACTGGTGGAGTGGAATGAAGATAGACATCGCAGAGTTTCTTGCTAAATGTCCGACTTGTCAACAAGTCAAGTTGGAGCATCAACGAACATATAGATTTCTGCAACCTTTACCCATTCCAGAGTGGAAGTGGGAAAGGATCACAATGGATTTTGTGGTCGGTTTGCCAAGGACGCAGATGGTTTTGATACTATATGGGTGATTTTGGATCGTTTGACAAAGTCAGCACACTTTATCCTCAAAAAGATAATGTCTTTAGCAGCGAATTGGCACAGGTGTATATTTATAGGATTGTCAGTTTACACGGAGTTCCTGTGTCAATTGTCTTAGATAGAGGTTCAGTATTTATCTCGAGATTTTGGAGGAGTTTGCAAGAGTCTCTAAAAATGCGACTAAACTTCATTACAACTTTCCATCATTAGACTGATGATCAGTCTGAAAGAACGATTGAAACATTAGAAGACATGTTGCGTTTGTGTGTATTGGATTTTGTAGGTAACAGGGACATGTATTTACCTTAAGCGGAGTATTCTTACAACAACAGCTATCATTCTAGTATAGAGATAGCCCCTTATGAAGCCTTATATGGCCGCAAGTGTAGATCCTCTATTTGTTGGGACGAAGTTGGAGAAAGAAAATATACGAGAGCGGAGACCATACATATTACCTCCGAGAACGTAACGTTGATTAGACAACGTTTAGATTGCGCAAACGTGTCCTATTTATCGATAATTTAAATCCATGACTATAGTTTAAATTCGAGGACAGATTTATTCTAAGGAAGGGAGAATGTAATACCCCACATGTTTAAGGTGTTAACTTGCGCCACGTGTCCTATTAATCGATAATTAGGGCCAAGGAGGTCGAGGATAAATTAAAATATATGGAATAGGGCCAGAATGGGTCTACTATGATTAGTCGCGAAATAATAATTTATTTTGGAAATTATTATTTGGAAGTGCGGTTATTAGCGGGATTAAGTAAAAGTTAAGAATATTAATATAAAATTAAATATCGGTCCCGGTTTAATAATTTTTATGCCAATGTTAGGGAAATATTTTTAAGTATTTATTGTTAAAGTTTCATGAAATTTCGGGACTATTTTAAAATTGGACGCATACGTTAAATAAGAAATTGAGTTAAAGTACGAGTTTGAGATGCTTGAGTCAAAACGTACTTTGACCAAGCTATATAAGACATTCATTTCATTTCAAAATGAAATTCAGAAACTTAAAATCATCTCCATTTCTCACGCAAATCTCATTTCAAGGCTAGGGTTTGCGTTTTCGACGATTCTTGATCCAAAACTCTCGTATTTCAGCGGGTAATCAAGGTAAGCTTGACGGTTCGGTTTATTGAATTTGGATTTATTTTAGTTTAAAGAGTTAGGGTTTTATGCTATTAGTATCGTTTTAGCATTTTTAATTCGGTTATAGCGATTTGAGTACATTTTTGGATTTTTATGTATGTTAAATTCGTTCCCGTAGCGGAAATTGAAGCGGAAGTACGTCGGTTTGGCCCCGGGAGTGAAAACCTCGTGGCTGTGTGCCGCACATTGGAGATGTGTGAACGCGCAACACACTGTGCGAACGCACAGTCTGTTGAGACTGTGCAAACACACAGCCAAACTTGCAATCGTACAATGATTTGTTTGACGATTCCTTCAATGTTTTGACCCGATATCAAACCCCGGACTCCGAAAACGTGAATTTCAGACATAGAACGTGCCGAATGTGATTAGGATTTCGGAAAGAAGTTTGTATGCAATAGATGGTTGGTTTACTTAGATAAATCTATAGACCTAATCGAGTTATATGTCGAGATAGTTATAATTAGAATTCGAGATGTCTCTAGAATAAGATTCTTATACAAGTTGTATTTTGAATCCTTATAGATCCGACGAGACAACCACTAGATGGACCCCGAGCTCAAGGAGCTTAATCGGAATTGCTTTGTTTTGCCTTGTGTTTTTGTGGATAAGCGTTATCTTTAAGTTTATATGTTTACTTTTGAGTATTTAAAAGTGCATTTTTTAATCACAAATGTTTTATAACTCTTTTGACACCGAATGCCCCAGAATAGGCGGGTCTAACAAATAATAGAGTGTTAATACTCAATAAGATAAACAGTCCCGACTAACTCTAGAATTCTAAACACACCAAACAGAACATAGCAACAAATATGGCAAATAACTCAACCAAATCACGATAAACTCAAATAATCGCGAAAACCTTTAAAAGCCACACTTTACGGATTTCTTAATCTTAACTACACTCCAAATCAAAATCGTTTTCCATATTAAATAAACCACTTTATCTTAACACAAGTTTCCAAAGCCTTTACATATTTGGGATAATTCTATAATAAATCACGACTTTTACACGAAATTTAATTCTAATCACGACCTTTAAAAGTTTCCATATAAAACCACGTCCTTTCATTGTTTTTTCAAAAATATCATTTTAGTGTATTTTTTTGACTAAATTCTTATCAAACCATTAATTAACGACCCAAATAATAAATCGACACCAAATAATATTATCTTTCGGCTAGAGTTGTGTTTCGTTAGAAAAATACACCGAATTTTACTTTGGTGATAGATTTGAAATAAAATGAAAGATCGTGCCTTTAAATGCCAACTTTTAAAGGTTGTGATTAAAATGAAACTTCGTGTAAAGGTCGTGATTTTTTATGGAACTAACCCTAAATATTTTATGAGGCGTACTGTCAAGCGTAAAACACGAAGGACAATCACGACCTTTAGGGTTTGTTCCATAAACTAATGCTAGTTGCAGCCGAAACCTCGTATCCAAGCCTAAAACCCGGAATTCTGTCAAAATGGTAAAAAACCACAATCTCAAATAAAATTCGAGTTTTCCAGAAATTTACTTATCCTCACTATCATTTCGAAAATGAGTTGTCAAAATTCAATAAAAACTGAAAACGATACGAAATTATCCATTTTTGTAAAAACTGCTTTTGTACATTTTTCGGAGCATGTCTTGACTCAAGGACAATCCAAAACTTATTGATAATAATTTCCATGAAAACTAACTTTTCAAAGGAGCTCCAAAGTTCTCATATGGCAAAAATACCAAAAGCTCCCTATTTTAACTGAAAATGTCATTTAATTATTTTCAAAGCAAAACACCATAAATCCAAATCAAATTTCTCAAATATTTTAATTAAAATATTTTAATATTTCAGCCCCTTAGGCAAGTGTTTTCCAGAATGGTCAATTTACATTTTGGTCCCCAAATTTTATAAAAAGTGCACTTTAGTACTTATACTTTTAAAATTGGTCAAACATCACCAAATCAAACCAATTAACCAAAATTATACAATTAAAATGTACAATCAGTCCCTAAGGCACTAACATAAATAGATTTCAAAAAAATTCAAATTAGCCCATATATTTGACTAAATTGGCAACTAAGCCCCTAAGCTTAAAATCATGCCAAATCTACTAAACCATTAATGATACATGAAATTTTAGAATCTTAACATATAATTTCCAAATTATATAATAGTCCCTAATCACTTTACATGTTATGATAAAATCATATAAATCCAATTTAATACATAATACACCATATTAGTTCATAATTGACATGAAATCAACTTGTTTCAACCTTATAACCAACTAAACTCACATCCATGTTAATTCTAGAACTCAAAACTTCATTAAACATGTTGCATGTCAACAATTAAGTGATCAAAGTACCAAATATCATGTGAGCATACTCAACAATCATCTGAACTCAAAATACACCAAAAACACTCAATTAAGCATGAAATTCAACATACAAAGCTCAAAATCAAGAGAAAAATTAATTTACTAACCTTTGGAAGAAATTACAAATAGAATTAAAACATTTGAGAAAGATATCAAACTCCCACATGAATTATCAACTTGAAAAACATCAAAAACCTTCAATGCATGTACCAATTTCACAATGCAACCCAAATGAAAACTCATACATGAACACTCATACCATAACATAATCAATCAACAAGTCAACCCAAAAATTACATTTATGACAAAAATCGACACATAGATAACAAAAACTAAATTGAAACCCTGACAAAGACTTATTAGAAAAATAGGTTTATTACATTAAAACAACGGCTCATGAACACGTATAAGAATGAGACGAGTAATTATTGAAATGAAATTTAAATGTTGATTTTGCCTCCAACGTGGAAGGATCACGATCAGGTGTTGTGCTGAGAGGACCGTTGGGGTTGTAATGGAAAAGTTTTTTGAAATTTGAATTCCTAGCATCTAATAATGCCCCAGAATATGAGGCACTATTGGTGGGGTTGACAATGCTCAGTGTTGTGAAGGCCGAATTTATTACAATTAGAAGTGACTCACAACATGCTGTCAACCAAAAATAGTAGAGTATTTCAGATTAAAGACTCTGAGATGAGAAACTATATTGACAAAGCTAAATTATTTTGAACAAGATTGAGGAAGCAGAAGAAAAATGGGGAATAGTGCAAATCCCTAAATGTGAGAATAAAGAAGCGGACGTCCTCACTAAAGCAGCAGCTTCAGGATAGAACTTACCAGGGGTGCAGTTTTCAGTACAACCTATGTCAAGTGTTGGAAACCCATAAACAATTTTCGTACTTTAATCCATAGATAGTTGGATGGAAGAAATAACAAAGTACCTGACTGATGGTACTCTACCTGAGGATAAGATAGAAGCATATAAGATAACTCGACAAGCTCCTCATATCTTATTTGTCGATGAAGTGCTATACAAAAAATATTTCACCCATCCCTGGTCAAGATGTTTGTCAGCGGAAGAAGGAGAATGTGTCTTAAGAGAGATCCACGACGAACTTTATGGAACCTATGTGTCTTGAAAAATGTTAGCCAAAAAGACAGTATTACAAGACTATTATTGGCCCACCATGGCTACGCAAGCCATTGATTTGTTCAAAAATATGAGAAATGTCAGCCACACTTGAATTACAGCCATGCTCCAATATCAAAATAATGCCCAGTCACCAGCCCATGGCTCTTTGCAATGTGGGGAATGAATATCTTGGGTCCTTTTTCCATGGCCTCTGGCTAAAGAAAATTTATAATAGTAGGAGCTGACTACTTTACGAAGTAGATAGAGGTGAAAGCAATCTTGACTCACTGTAGCTTAATGCAAAGATTTCTTTTTGAAAAAAAGTTATCTGAAGATCTGGTGTACCCAGAGTCCTAATCACTGATTTGATTGCAAAAAATTTTGTAAATATTCTTCTTTTTTTAAGATTGATTTGAGTTTTACCTCAGTTACCCATTCATAAACTAATGAAATGACTGAAATAATCAATAAAACGATCCTGAAAGGATTGAAAACAAGGTCAGATGATGCCAAAAAAAGTTGGGCAAAGCAGCTATACAGTGTATTATGGTCATACATAACCACCCAAGAGCAAGAACTGAGGAAACACCATTTAGTTTGACATACGATTGCGAGGCAGTACCTGATTGAGATTGGAATGTCAAGTTTGAGAGTAGAAATTTTGATGAGGACAGGAACGAGGAAAGGCAACGGATTTGTTTAGACTTATTACAAGAAAGAAGAGAACATGCTTCAGTAAGAATTCAAGTATACAAGCAGAGAATGGCAAAGTACCACAACAAAAGGGTCAAGCCAATAAGATTCCAATATGGAGATTTAGCAAGAAGAATAGCTAACATCGGAAAAGGTGAAGTTGGAGTGGAAAAGTTAGGGGCTAACAAGGAAGGAACGTACAGGATTGCAAAGGTTCGAAAAGGCGGTGCCTATAAAATGGCTTATACATCAGGAAAGGAACTCCTTAGAACATGGAATGCTTATGTTTTGAGATAGTCTTATAAATTGTAAATTGTTAATAGTATATACATGGAAATATTCTATGCTATATGAGTAAATTTGTCACATCTTATTTAATTAGTACATTAAAGAATTTTATTTTCGCAAACTGAGAAAAATTAAACTGCCATGCGTACAGAAGCCAAAGAGGCATAAGCCTTGAATACGAAAGCATAAGAAGCATAAGTCCTGCATATGAAAGTGTAAGAGGTGTAAGCTCTACGGAAGCGTAAGATGCGTAAGCCCTTCATACGGAAGCGTGAGAGGTGTAAGCTATGCATATGGAAGCGTTATAGGTGTAAGCCCTACATACGGAAGCGTGAGAGGTGTAAGCTTTGTATATGGATGCGTAAAAGGAAAAAGCCCTGCATATGGAAGCGTAAGAGGAGTAACTTCAACACTTATAAGCATAAGAAGTGCAACCCTAGCTTTAGGAAGCATAAGTGGCATAAGCCCGACTCACAAAAACATTAAAAGCAAATGCCCGACATCTGAAAACATGAGGGGATAAGCTCAATATATAGAAATATAGAGGTCTAGGCCTATTATTAAAAACGTAAGTGGCATTAGCTCGGAAGATGCAACCATAAAAAGCATAAGCCTGATATTTAAAGGCACAGACTTAACACAAAAATAAAGGCACAAACTCGTTTGAAAAATTCAGATACACAGAAGAAGCAAACACATTAAAACATAGCATAACCATAAAACTTTGAGAAATATAAAAGCTGCAAGACTGGCCACAACTTAAAAAGCATAATCCAAGGAGAAACTCCAAAAATTTCACATGGAACACAAACCTAGGAAATAATTCTAATACAAACTCTATAAATGGAAGAATAAAAACATAATGAAATACAAAATACCACTCTTAGAAGAAAAACAGTAGAGTGGTCATCTAATAGGAGGCAAAGCAACCTCTCAAAATCAACTTCAAAAGGTTAACATGGAAATACAATGGCACAAGCCCGAAAAAGCAGTAAGAATATGAAAGGCGCAATCCTAAAAAAACAATTACAAATACATAGATCACTGTAAACAAAATTTTATAAGGAAGTAAAAGGAATCAAACCTCAATACATAAACAGTCTCCACCAAATGATCATACTTTCTTAAGAGAGTCAAAAGGATAGAAAATTTTAAAGGCTTAAAAGCTGGAAATAGAGAAGAGCAACATCAGAACATCTGCTAATAAAAATTAAATATAAAAATGGAAATATAGATAAACAATTACAATCTCGGCATACAAATATCGATTAGAAAACATACAATAACCAGAGAAGAAACTATTAAAAGACTTATTTTATATATTGGAAAGAGTCTTACAAAGGCATTGAACCAAGAACCAGTCCCAAACACAAATAGCAGAACCTAAACAAAACAATTACAAAAAAAAGGAAACTGGTACAAAACAACTAAAAACCTTAACAAAGAAACTTAATGAAAGAGATTTGTCTCAAACAGGAGACCCCATAAAATTCTTAACTCTCATCCCACTCCTGGCACTAAACTGATTTATCTTCAGTTGTAGGTGCGGGAAGAACCAGTACAAAAGATTTTCTAAATCAGGTGAGAAAAATGGATGACTCTTGATACTAATTTAGAGGTAATTCTTCCTTAGTTTTCCTGATCATATCCCTCATCCAGTTCCACACAACAACAAGAGATTACTGCAGACGATGGACTTGGAACATAAGATTAACGGGTCACGCTAATGAAGATGGAATCTCCTACCCAGAAATGCAACGGAAAATAGAATCTCTAAGGGAGAACATCGAACGCAATGAGTCAGCACTCTTGAACAAGTTGCAATCTTTGAACAACCCATCCATAAAGTTTCCGGAAAAATATAGCCAAAATACTGCAAAAAAAAGGAAAAGTCCAATAAATACTTTTACAATAGTAAGAAAAATAAGGGGGAATATTAGGAAATAGAAGCAACAACATAGGAACAGAGAGATCCACTACCGATTAAAACTGATACGCATGAGATTGAAAGAACAAATTACTCATAAAGGTTCTGGAAAAATAAAACCAAAATAACAATTTTATAAAGAAGATAATGGGAAGATGAAAGAGTCGAGGAAAATTAAATAGGGAAATGGTAATTATGATAGACAGTTATCGATAAAAAGGTAACAAAATGAATATTAAACCGCATAACACAAAAATTAAGGATAATCCAAGCTTTTTTTGTAACCCTAAGGAAAGGCACTGGAATAAGGCCTTAGTAAATTCAAAAATTTTGCAAAAGCCCATAGAGATTTCTATGGGACAAGAGGATAATACTGATAAAGAAGTTCGGGTGAATAACTCTCCCTCATTTAACTTCTATGGTCAAAATGCGATGTAGCTCCCAATCGAGAAGTTTGATTTTAACATCAGATATAGAATCCCTGCCTTGAAGAAACAAAAGAAAAAAACTAATGTTGGACATAAATATCTGAATGATACTAGGGGACTAGTGATATTCCAGTAAAGACGAAACAACCTCCAAAAATGTAGATAAGACTAACTCTACAAAATGGTATCAATAGCCATAGGCCCACCAAAATATCAATCTCGGCTAAGAACACTTTCGATCAAGGATTGCTTTATGAATACTATTACTTACGAAGGAAGTTAGAAAGGCCACGTCAACAAGAGAAGATACATACACCACACCATCTGCGCTCAACATACATCTCTTATATCAAAATAATTGAAAAGGCCAGCTTAGCCTATAATATAGGGGAACACCTCACAATGGAAGCACGAGTGAAGAAGAAGAAGTACACAATATTAGTAACTCTATTCTTAAACTCTAAGGTACTCCTTGTTTATCGTTATTATTGTTATTATTGTTCTTCTTGTTTTACTCTTCTTATTCACCAAATACGTACTTGATCGTCGGAGTGAACGCCTAGAAACTCCTTTCAACGTTCTTTATAACCGTACTCTATGTTTTCAGGTCCCGGATCTTTACAAGATCACCCCCTATTTCTGATGATTTATCATTCGGTAAATTTAGTTCAGTTAATTATGTTTCATTTAATTTGGTCAGTTCAGTTAAATATACAATGTGTAACACCATGTACTTTTGTGACATCACTTATTGACGTATGACATGACAATTTTCAAAATCTCAACATGACACACATTATATGAAAGTAAAAAGGATATATATGACTCATATATGAAGTGGCGCAGTGAGTGTTCGAATTGGGATTGGTTCGAGATCGTTTCGATTTATTTTCGAGAAGTTTTACGATAGTGTGCACACGTTGCCTGCATAGTGACACTAATTAGTAAAACGAAGATCTCTCCAATTGAACCGTTGGATCGATACGAAATTTGACGGAGGCCTTCCGAAGAGGTATATCTATAAACAGACCGTTGGAATTTTGAATATCTCAACTTTTGGGTAGTATACGAACGCACACAATAGGTGTGCGAATGCAACCCTTTAAAATTAACAGTGTGCGAACGCACACATCCTGGTGTGCGAACGCACACTATGTAACCAACTTAAGGGTCTATAAATAGACCTTAAACAGGCAGAACGATGGAAAATCGTTCTTAACCCTAAACTCTGTCCTTTTTGCCAATGTTTCACCAACACTCGCCCAAATCATAGTATTAAACATAGAATCAAGTACGGGAAGTATTAATTCAAGAACGGTGATCGTTAGCGACAGATTTAACGATCGTTCTTTGTTAAGTTTGGAATATCTTGACGTTTCTTTGATTATTTGAAGTTAGAAACGTTTAGGTGTGGATTTGTGATTAGGTTATAATTGAATTGGTGCTTAGAACGCGTTTTTGGAGTCAGAACCGAATTAGAGCAGCTCGAGATTAAGTCTCAAAGCTGTGCGTAAAGCACAGCTAGTGTGTTGTGCAAACGCACAGCAATGCATGTGCGAACGCACAGCAATGCATGTGCGAACGCACAGCAATGCATGTGCGAACGCACAGCAAAATGCATGTGCGAACGCACAACCTATGGTGTGCGGACGCACAACTGTCTTCTGAAGGGAACTTGGGCTTTTTCCCTACTTTCGAACCATACGTTTAAATGAGATTTAAACAGACTTTTGTACGTAAACAGGTACGGTTTGAGAGATTTAATTAGATATTCATGTGATTTATAATGGGTTTATTAAGGGAATACAAAGTGTTATGAATACGATACAACATCAGAGTTGGAGATAAAGGGATTAAAGCTAGTCGTATTCCGACATTAACATTTGGTTAATTGTTTAGATATGATAAGTCTAGAGGTTTAAGATGCAAGAGGAATTAAGAAGCAAAGTATTGGATAAGCAAGTTATCCGACGAGTAGTCAATCTGCCGAGTCAGAACACTAGGGTGTTTGACTAACGGGCTATCAGGAGCATATGCTTTGGGGCATATTGGTACCGTGAGTTTACTTTGTGGTTTTTACTTTTGAATATTTATATTTGAACAGTTTTTAAATAAAAAGTTGTACTAGTATAACATAGCCATGAAAGATCCATTAGAACAAACTTCCTATTGGTTGTCAATAGGACTGTGTGATCACCATTAATATGCTAGATATGAGACTGTGTCTGACATAGAGGTCAGTTAATGTCATTGGGCATTTAAAGTGCTAGCGACCCTGACTTAACAGTCTAAGACGGCTGAATGGTTATGGTCACAGGTAACACTGTGATGGCAGTTTCACGGTTATGGTTCAAACACCGGCTTAGACGGTAGTGATTCAGTTCACGGTCTAAGGCTCATGTTGTGTAGGTTGAGACCCATACAATTATGTACCTTGTAGGGTTTCTTCTGGATCAAGTAATTAGTAATATTTTATATATAATAATGTTTTATATATATGCGATTTGAATATTCTACTGTAAATGTGTAGACTCACTCAGAAATTTATATTTCTGACCCTCCCCAATGTTTTCCCTTTC
This sequence comes from Mercurialis annua, assembly GCF_937616625.2. NCBI lineage: Eukaryota > Viridiplantae > Streptophyta > Magnoliopsida > Malpighiales > Euphorbiaceae > Mercurialis > Mercurialis annua. The sequence continues at coordinate 39,849,194 of NC_065571.1, forward strand.
AGGTTATCAAGTACGAGGTCAAACTTCCACAATAATTTCGGAAGTCGTCGTCTATATCTGTAGAGCTGCAAGTAGTTGGGTACCAGGAAGTCTGTCTTTCTGTTTACAGTAGTTCAACCTATTTTGATAAACTCTAATTTGAACTACTGTATAAGATATATATTTTAAAAGCTGTGTGTTTTCTAAAATGCTTTGACCAGCCGTTTAATGAGGTATACTGGTCTTTGATAATAACATTTTAACTATTGTATTGGAAACAGAGCAGGTACGTCATAAGAGAATGATGTTTGTGCTCTGATTTCTTAAAATACAATAATGGCTTTGCAATCGCATTTTCAATAAAAGCTTTTAAGTGTTTGTGCAACGAGGTTGCAAACCTTTTATGTTTAAAACACGAAAAATTTGTATAGGTTTTTAGGCTTGCTACGGGTTTTCGGAGCAACCACTCCCATTCCCTAGCACCGGTCTCGGCTCGTGTTTCGGGTGGAAATCGGGTCGTGACACAATGTAACTCGATTTTTTTAAAATCAATTAGTTTTTAACTAAACCAACTATTTGTTCACTGTTAATGTCAACTAATAGAATTAATTATCATAAGGCTAGAAGAAAATTTGATCAAATGATAAAACCAAAATTGAAAACAAAAACAACTAAAAGTAAGGAAAACTTAATTAGTTTAATCTAAATTTTGAGAATTTTTAGTATTTAATACTAAACAATATTACGTAGAATCTACATGAAATCCATAGTAAATATTAATTTGTGAGCAATGCATCTTATAACTGTTTAAACACCAAATAATTGAATGATAAATTTCTTAAAGAAACCAAAAGGAAAAGGGTGTTTGTAAAAACAATTGAAATTCCTTTAGCAACTTAAAAATGGTGAATTGGTTGCTATTCAAAAAATTAAAAATAATAAGAGTGTAGAGTAAATAAAATAAATATAAATTAGGATTTGAGAGAAGAACACAAGAATTCAGAGTGATTTGGCTCAACCTCAAGTCCAGATCCACTCATTAGTCATCAATTCAGATTTTCTAATTCACTAACTCAACGAGTAACAATGAATTTTATAAGATCACTTTAAACTTTGTGTTTTACAAGTTCGCACCCAACTTAGTATTTTTCTAGCTCAAAATCAAACTATAATAATATTGAATGCTTGTAGTATAGTGTTATTGTAAGAGTATCTAACCACATAAATGTGATGGTTAAGGGGTATTTATAATCCCCACCAACTTTCCTCCATGTCATCAAATCGGAGGACAAAGCTTGTGCTTAATCCAGCATTGTCACGCCCATGACACAAGAGATGCGCCCGCGACTTGTGTTTTTTCTTGAGTCTTTCAATGGGTCTTTTCCAACTGTCATCCAACCATTGGAGGGTTTGAATATAACCGTTCGACCCTCAACGGTCACGCCCGTGACATATAGGTGTCACACCCGTGAAGATGATGCCAATTCCATAAGCCTTACCATGCCTTGGATCATGCTTGTAAAAGGGCACAGTCATGCCCGTGATTGGAATGTCCCGCAGTGACGTATGAGTGTGATGCCCGCGAAAAACCCATTGTTTCTCCAAAATCCAAAAATCTCGATTCTCGCTAAAAGACTATGAATCGATCCACGGTTGTTTTAATAGGTTCCTACACACTAATAAAGAATATTAAAACCTTTAATTTAATTTTCAAAGTCAAAATTAGGGATAAAAAGGGACTTGGTCCAACACTTCCTAATTCGTCCTCGAAGCCATAGCCTTCGCTGCCGAACTATTCCCGATCTGTTTAACCGAATTCTTGCATTGGAGAGTTTTTTCCTGATGCACCATTCCCAATATTAATATTTTCCGACATCTAAAAACATACATGTACTCAATCATCAAGGTATACTTCACAAATGATAACCAAACTCAAAATATCAAGACAATGCTAACATCAAACATGCTTTAATCAACCCAACATGTCATAACGCGGAAACCTTTATTAAAACCTAAGGTTAATTAACAATCATTGCATATATCAAGAATCATACAAAACATACTTATACAAAACATATATAAGCAAGTTTATGATTCAAAACATGATCAATAACCACCTTTAGCATGCTTTAACCTGCAATTAGACCCGAACGATTTATCATGAAATATGGTCATGGTTAATCTTTCCTTAACTGCACAATTATATCTTGTTAACACATTTTCATCAAATAAATCGAACATGCAATAACATATTCTATCCCAAATGATATACTTATTTAGCGTATCATCGATCCCAAATTATATGCATTTCCGCTAAACATGTTATGACTTTTAATACCAATATGGCATACGAGTTCCATATCGCCAATCTACACCTGAAATGTTAACATACCAAAACATGGTTAAGGAAGATCAAACAACATAATCATACTCAGTCTGATATAACATCCATCACTTATTTCATGGCATAAAAAAAACCACACACTACGGTAAAATGCCCCAAACCATATTATAGGATGCTAGTGTCAAAACTCGTATCATGCCTTAAGCCACATTTCCACGATTTACATACAATCGTAATCTCAACACATAATCATACAACATGCATTCATATAATCATCATAGAAACATGTTAAAATCCATAAATCAACCGTAACATCAAATGCACACGACAAACGACTAACGTCCTACCGGATATAGAGGATTTGAAAGAAATCAATTTACGTAAAAAGACATGATTTGACTCCTAATTCCGCAGCAGTCCTTATGATACGGAAACCAACAACTCACATAAACATGCCAACATACCCATCACAGCAGCAAATCATTTCCACAATGATCAAGCTAGACCATTGCTCTTATACAAACTTTGTCACGAACGAATTTTGCGACATCTCGACCGATGCTAAGGAATAGAAGTGGTTGCTCCGGAACTCGTAGAAAGTCTTAGAAAACGAAAAATAAATAATCAAGCAATAACAAAGATTCAATTGGTTTGGGGAAAACCAAGACTCCAACCTATACTAGCATGGCATATACGGTTCATCATGAAAAATCTCAAATCAATACTCGGAGCCAACCCGAGATTCCAACTCTAACTGGCAACGAAAGCATACGCTTTAATATGCTCGAATCCACTCGAGTTTAAAACATCATAATTAAAATATTGATATATAAATAAATCGTGGTAGCAACCTCAAGTTCAACAACCAAGATCAGAGTACGAAAAGCGATAAAATAAAATAAATACATCAAAAGAAGCCTAAATACTATTGCGGGCTAGAATTGAAACATTTCAACTTTTCTTTGAAACACCGAACCTCCAAATGAAATTGAAAGTTCGCCACAGGCTTACTCTACAAAACCTGAAAAATGGAAACAACAATGAGGTCAGTCGAAACTGAGTGAGTTCAAAAAGTTATATCTAATTATTAAGTTCAAAACCAAAAATCATTTAATAATATAATAAATTAGTACGGAAACTAATGGAACCCTAATCCTCAACTCATGATACCCATATATCAGAGAATCCAAATGATCGTGAATCCCGAGAAATTAATCCACTGAGAATTATCACCGATCAACCTCTTAATCCACAATCCAAAGAGTCATGATACACAAGAATTTAATCTTCCGAGCACATCACCGACTTCACTTAACCCATCAGTTGTGAAGCCCAAAATTTTAATTTACCGAGTACATCACTAGCAACGCCGAGAACGTAATCCACCGAGTGCCATCGCTTTAATCAATATCTATAGATACACGTGTATATCCTTAAATTACCATATCGATCAACTGTTGTGCACGAAGTCCTAATGATGTTCATTATGTAGCACGTTCCAAGGTTTCAATACAATATAAAAAACTGTTTCAAAATATTTAAATAATAACTTTGCATATTGAAAATAATATTAGGTATTTAATAAAATAAACATGTAATACCCCATAATTTTAAGTATAGAATATCCCACGAGGTCAAATTGTAGTAATTAAAATATTAAAAATAACATTTTGAGGTTTCGAATATTAAGAAAAATATTCGGAAAGACTAAGTTTAATAGTTAAAGAATAATAGTTAGGTTTGACTATTTAAGGTTATTAAATTAAATTGCGGGAAGTGATTTAATAAATTTGGAATACGTAAATTAAATTTAACAGTAAATTTAATTTATACGTATCCGTAAAATAGTATTGTAATTGATGGAGTATGTCTTCTGATCCGGTGAAGTAGATCTGCAAAACAGGATAGAAGCTAACCAGACGACGGTTGTCCGATTAACTCTCCGATTCTAAAGTCAGTTTAGAGCTTTGAGCAGCGTTTTTGAGTATATGAATGTAGTTGTGTGTTTAGGCATACCTCAAGCTCCTTTTATAGTAGATGTGAGCATACCTAGTAGAGTTGTAGTAGGAAAGTGAATCCTACTTTATAGGGTTTATCCCTGATTAGAAGTAATCTTCCTTATCCAGACATGAGTCCTATTTAGGAACGTGTTCCTAAATAGTCTCGTCTTTCTAAGTTGGAGGTTGGAATTTGTATCCAAATAGGTAAGATACTCGAGAGTATTCAGTAGATCTGGTAATCCGTTTGAATCCTAGGGTCGACGCGCTTTGTCCGGGTCCTCGGTGATGCGGCACTATTTATATCGGGTGCTGATTTAGTGGAGGCGGATCCTATGGATTCGGCCACTTGATTCGTATGTTTGGCCCTTCGGGCGGGAGTCCGGTATCGTCTGTGAATTGATCTCATGCGACTCGACTCCATTGTAGTTAAAATAGGATTCGGTATACATTTGAAACGTATGCTGATATGTTTAAAAGGTTAAAAAGAACCTTGACGTTTGAGGATAGCCGGTTTATTAAAACAATGTTAGATTTTAATAAAACCCTACATTAATTAAAATGATTAATATTAAAAGGAATATAGGTCCATACCGAGAACAATATTATTTATTGAACAAGAAGTTCAATGTTGAAATTAGTGTATAGGCATTGTTTATAGAATCGTCTATAAACAGAGTTTGTTTAAAGTCTATCGTTTATATGATAGCACTTAAGTTAGGAATTCAAAGTCTGATATTGTTTGACATTTGAATTCTAACTAGATGGGTGTTGGACTAGTGGGCTAGTGGGAGCATACACTTTTATGGGGACATCGGTTCTATGAGTTTTACTTTGTGGTTTTTACATTTGAATATTTATATTTAAACTGTTTTTAAATAACAAATTGCACTAGTATAATTAACCATGAAAGATCCATTGGAACAAACTTCCTATTGGTTTTCAGTAGGACTGTGTGATCACCAGTAGTACGCTAGATACGAGACTCTGTCTGACATAGAGATCAGTTAATGTCATTGGGCGTTGGAAGTGCTAACGACCCTTACTTAACAGTCTGAGACGGCAGTAACGGCATCGTTCATAGGCAACACTGTGATAGCAGTTTCACGGTTACGGTCCAGACACCCGGCTTAGACGGCAGTGATTCAGTTCACGGACCAAGGCCCATGTTGTGTAGGTTGAGACTCGTACAATAGTTTGCCTTGTAGAGTTTCATCTAGATTAATTGATTGGTAATATTTTACATATCCAAATATTTTATGTATTTGCGATTTGAATATTCAACTGTAAAATTTTAGATTCACTCAGAAATATTTATATTTATGACCCTCCCCAATGTTCACCTTTCAGGTAATCAAGTACGAGGTCGGACTTCCACAATAATTCTGGAAGTCAATGTCATGCCATACCTCTAGAGCTGCAAGTAGTTGGGTACTGGGAAGTGTGTCGTTCTGTTTACAGCAGTTCAACTTATTTTTAATAAACTCTGATTGAACTACTGTATATAATATATGTTTGAAAAGCTGCGTGTTTTCTAAAATGCTACGACCAGTTGTTTGAGAGATACACTGGTTTTATGTTTTTATCATTTTAGAATCGTATTGGAAACAGAGTAGGTGCGTCAACTGAAATTGATGTTTGCGCTCTGGTTTCTTGAAATACAATTGGGGTTTTATGAACCCAGTTTTCAGAAATGTGTTTTCGTTAAACGAGAGAAAAGTTTTAACGATGTTTTCTGATAACAGATCATACGAGATGTACGGTCTTGAATTGCGAAAAATTTATAACGGTTTTTAGGCTTGCTACGGGTTTTGGAGCAACCACTCCCATTCCCTAGCGCTGGTCTCGGCTCGAGTTTCGGGTGGAAGTCGGATCGTGACAAAACATAACAATATAAACTCACTCAAACCGTATAACCATGGTACGACTCCACCAATAGTTCGCTCCTCAAGATTTTCTCCGACCCCTAAGCCCTCGAGATAGACGGGTCTAGAAATTAAATAATAATTAATATAAATTTCAAGAAACAAGAGCCCGCCTAACTCTAGAATACTAAAACTTAACAACAAATCAATAACAACACATAGTCAATCACCAATAACGTAAATACAACGAAATATCAAAAAACGACAATTTCAACTAAATAGATAACTCATAGATATTCGAATCTTCGTTATGCTCCTACTAAAAATCAATTTTCCGGATAATCAAAGAAAATAAATAGTATTTCAAAATCTACATAATTTTTCCAAAAAGCGTCAAAACGCTCGTTTCGGCCGAAAATCTTATTTCAAGGCCCGCAACCCGAAAGCCCATTAAAACGACGATTTAACCAAATTTCTACGAAAATCTATAAAATTTTGAAAATGTCAGTCTCAACAACTCCATATTATTTATAGCTTTTTCAAAAAAAAATCAATAAAATTCAGAAAAGCACGAAAATACATGTTTTTCATAAAAACGTTAAAAATCCATTTCGGAGCATAAACCAACTCTATGAAAATTTGAAAACTAAAAAAATCATATTTCCTCCAAAAATATTATAAAAAATAGACCGTAAGGCTAAAAGTAATATTTTTGCAAACATGCAGCTTAGTCCTCCAATTTTTAAATATTACAATTAAACTCACAACTTATAAAATCATGCCAAAACAATCAAAATCATGATCAAATATCAAAACGTATAGGATGAGCCACAACACTTAATTCCCAACAATTAATCATGTACCAAAATAATTAATTTCATGGAAAATTCAACCAACAATCACCAATAGCACTAACATGTCAAATTAACTAATAATTAGTAATGTTAAACCATTTAAATAATCCATAAATCCATATAAGCACATTTGCAATTAAATTTTCGTAAATTATAAACATTCTAATCACCTTGTATGTCAATTAAGATGGAAGAAAATCACAATTAACATATTTAGCATATCAATAACACATAATCATGCTTTAAACATGCGATTCTACTCAACTCCTTTTCCAAATTCATTATGTATGAACAAATCAGCCCTCAACTCATGCTAAAACCAACATGCATATCATAAACAAAGACTAATTATCAATAATCATGAGTTTTTAACTCCAAAAACAAATCGAGACATGTAACAATTAAAGACCCAAGTTAAGATTAAAGGATAAAAGTTTAAATACCTTCCATAATCAACAAAAATCACCCAATAGACTAGGTTGAATAAGTTAGAGAGAGAACCACCATGAAAAATCTTGAATCCTTTCAAACAAACCTCAACCAAACATAAAATATTCTCAAAATCTAAGCTAGATGTGTTAATAGAGTCCAAGACAAGTGTTTGGTGGTTTTAGAACTCAAACATGAGTTAAAAGAGGGAACAAACGAGTTGGGGACAAAGATGAATAGTGATTGGGATAAAATTGGGCTTTTAAAACCAATGGAGGTCTATTTATAGACTTCAGCAGACAGACGATTGGCTGTCTACTCGTCTAGTGCATGCAAAATTTCAACATAATTCAAACGATCGTCTATCCTCCATAGACAGTCATCTGCACTGCCAAATGGTCAAATGCTAGATATTTCTCTTAGGAATAACAAATTTCAAAATGAGCCCAATCCAATAGTTCAACTGGGAGATATCCAAGAAAACTAAACCCTGCTGGATTCCAAAACCACGCAAGCACAAATAACGATAATTACCAAAAAAAGAATCAAATACTTATCAATAAAGCCCTAACTAATATACTTACAAAACCACATCATAAATTCCTCATCTCACATCTATTTCCTTTCGAGAATAATACAAATGTCTTCAATCCCCGATCGACGATCAAACTGCTTAACGCATTACAACCACATTTCACTTTGATACCTCAACAATTGCAAATATTTCTGATTCTAAAGTAAAATGCCAATTAAAATATCTTTACTCAAATCCATATAAGATATAAATAAAGTTTAAAATTTGACGCATGTCATAATGGAAATTGGATGAAACAAACGTCATACGTCGAAAACTTACATCACGCCGCTGCGAGGTATTACAATGGGATCATTTGAACATGTATATTTGTAGAACTAATCCCAATTGCAAGGATATACGTTTCATATGAACTAAGTTTTTCATCAACTAAGTGTTCATTTAGATATATTGTCCTTATCACGTTGTGAAAGAATCTATTTCAAAGTGTTAAGAATTTGAGTAACATATTCTTTTATATGAATGATCTATATACATGTTCTCGATTGATAGGGTCATATGAATAAGGGAATCATATTATCCCAAACCGTTACCTCTGTTTATTCTCTTGATTAATAAAGAGTTACTAATGAGTGGAGATAGTGAGTCTCATGCTACTCGAACGGTTGATAAAAACAAACATGTGGAAACTCAATGGTTGAGTCGGTCGAACAATGATGCTAGATGATTCATACATGGTATTTCATATAAGTAAATATAATGTCATCTAGTTCATAATTGTACATATGTCTTTAGACTTGCGATGGCAATATCTTGTATGTAGGTGATTGGAATTTGATACTCCTTATACCTAGATCTTTCATCAGCTAGAATCGCGAGATATGTTGGCTTTAGTTGTTTGTCTATGGAGATAGGTGTTTGACCAAAAGAGATTTTCATTATACTAGATGACCAGGGATAAGATTCTATGCTATCTCAAATTATTTTTTATGGATGAATTCCTGGCCAGAAAAATATGAGTTGTTCAGAAAGAGTTCTAATACTAGAAAGTTGTTTCTAGTAAAAGTCATATTTATCAATAATTGGAATTGAGAGATGAGGTCATATGATCGAGAACTATAGTGTTTGACTAACCATGACACTAGTCGAGATCGGGATATTGAATGAAGAGAATTTGGGTATACGCTAATCATGAAGATTGGTTCTGTCACGACCAAAATTATTGAACCGAGACCGGCGCTAGGGAATGAAAGTGGTAGCTCCAAAACCCGTAGCAAGCCTAGACCACTATAATTTTTTTACAAATTCAAATATATTATTATGCATAATACGTTTTTAGAAAGCTCCTTTAATTAAGATAACTATAGATATCAAAATATCGTATTCATTTTCTGAAAACTGATGCAAAACTATTCTTGGAAACCAGGGTCTTACAAAGCGATATCTCATATCTAGCACTGCCCTGTCTCTAATCGTAATCACATCCAATTCCATTCATGGCAATTGGTACATAAATCAAATGGATAAAACATTTTTTCTATAAACAAATACCATTTATAAACCGCATCAGAGTTTATAATATAAAATACCGTTTGAATTTAAAACCTTAATCATACAATGACACCTACTGGCTACTGCAGCTCTAAAAGGACTCGTACTTTGTGCAAGCCAAACGACTTCTTGCATAAAAGGAGATGGTTTGTCTGATCCGACTCCGATCACCTGAAAGGTAACAACAGTGAGGGGGTTAGTATTTTGGAAAATACTGAGTGAGTTTACATCTTACTAATGGTATTATAAAAATATAACATCGCATTTAAAAACAAAGTATGTATAAATAAACATATTGTATATTTCAAGCGTTTGATCCGATCGAAACCCTAATCTTATAAACAATCATGAACTGGACAATTCCTAATATTCATAACAAATACAATCTTTTAATCCTGATGGTGGTTACGGGATAGTTCAACCATGTCAACCACCATCTGGTCGGACATTGAGATAGTTCAACCATTATGCCTCATACCATCTCAAGTTCAACAATGCAGCGGAGTCTCGGGATAGTTCAACCATGGTGACTCACTAGATACAGGCCGCGGGATAGTTCAACCATGCTGACCTCGTATCGCATTCACAAATGAGTTAGTCTAGTTCTACTTGCTAAGACTTACTCGACACTGGCGATTACACAACCTATTGACACCAAATAGGTAGTTGTTCCCTCGGATCGCACACCAGATTCTTATACTTAAAGCAATCAAATAACGATATACTATACAATTCAAATCATATAATATGCGATGTATGCGACAATACTATTTATAATATATAAAATACCTTTTATGAATAATACACGAAAGTAAAATGTAACTCACAGTGACCGCTATCCAAAAATGCAATATCATAATCCCACAAACGTAAGTTCCATACGTCATTCGATCCCTTAGCTATTCCAACTCGTCGATCTAGTAGCTCGTCGATACATCAGTTTCCATGAATTGATGCTCTAGAATGATAGACAATCCTTTCCTCTTTCTAACGCAGCAAGAGTCGCTCAATTCCGAGTCCGAATGAAGAAACCGTGCCAACCGCATGTTCGCTCGTGTCGCGAGACTATGTCTCACGTCGTGAGACACCTCCCCACAGCTCCAAATTCCATCTCGACTTGCTTCCGAAACCCCAAACTCACCCTTCATGCTTCTTGAAACGATGCTTAAAGTTGATAGATATCGATTTTCTTGAAGCAACGGAACAAAAATCAAGCGATTCGGACGAGAAACGGCGAAACGGCGATGGATCAAAGTTGATCGTCACTTTCCCCTTCTCTCTTCTGGATACTTCTTTCTTTGTTCTTAAGAATTCATGATTCATATGAATGCCTATATATATGATGGCTTATTAACCCTTTTGATCCTTCACTTCTTTTGTTTTAACCATTTCTCTTTTAAACTTTCTATGTCAAAATCAAACGGTTAATTACTCGCATTAACTCACATATGTACGTATTATTTATACTCAAATAAATAATACCAATCCATAATTATTATTTTTCGTCGATAATCTTTTATTTGTAATTCCCGAGAGTTAATATATTATTTACCAATTTGGGACTTAAACTTTATTTTAATAACTTTCTCACTACTTTCCTTAGTCCCAATTTCTTTGCCTTTATTCGATATTGATTTTCCTAAAATTTCCATATTGGAATTTCTTAACCGACCTCCTCGGGTCTTATTTATTTTAATCCTTTCAATAAGTTTTCCCTTATCGCCACTCCAGCGATTATCTTTGGGGTATTACATGGTTTATTAGAATGCATCTAAGCATTCATTTATATTTGAGCGTCGCGATACATTGCTAGAAGTCACTCACCATTTACGAGAGTTAATAATTAAATGGTATTTTAATTATTAAGGATAAAATATGTGCTTCTTATATCTCTCGTTGTCACCTAGATGTAAAACACGTTAGACATACACAATAGGGTATGCAACCGATTATTTTAAGAAAAATTAAATTTGAAATTAATACTATCACATTTCAAAGTTTGACATAAGTTGAAAGCGAAGTTCAGTTTCTGGACTAATTTATAAGAGTTATAAATTAGAGGAACCTAATTGTACTTTAGCTAAGTTTAATGGTTAGTGGACTAAAATTGATTAATTAGTGTAATTAATTATACTTATTCACTAATCCAAGATAGTGGAATTATCCGAGTAGGATATCCAATAAAGATATATGTTCTTCTTTGAATGATTCATGAGGTTATTATGTGTCATTAGACATGAAAGTTTTTAACGATGAGGTGGTAATTCTTAAATTTAATGTATGACACTTAACTAAGCATGAGTCAGTAGGCATGAATGTTTGTCGATACTTAACCATGAGGTTGCAATGCTTAACCTTAATGTATGTGTGAGCACAGTTGGTTTCTGAGGCACTAGCCTAGGCTTATAGTTGACCTTGAATCTGGTTAGTTTTGAAATAAATGGAGTCCCATCTAACTAAGCTAGGAAGTATCTTTTAAACCGAATAGATTAACCTCACACGCCTATGGATGAGGAATCGTGCATTAGACCAAAAGATCAAGTTCGTAGACACCCCTCCTACTATTGACTTGCGTTCTAAATATTAAATCGATTTAAAGGACATATCTGAAATATCTCATTGTAGACACCTATTTTACGGACAAGTAAAAATTGATAAGGGACTGAAAAGACAATTGATGATTTTCAGATAAATTCGTCCGGGTTACGAGCTATCGATTCGTTTGTTTGAATTGAAGCAGGCGTGATCAGTGCACAGATGCGTACTTGAGGGGTTAAAACGTAAATAGCTTATAAAAATCCTAAGAAATTGTAGTCTATGTCTAAGAAATTGGACTAATTGCAATATTATAGAAGTTTATGGGCCAATTTGCAAGTTTTATGGACTAAAATTGACAATATCCAAACCTATAGGGTCCTAAAAGCCTTTTTTAACACTTTCAGTCACCAAAAAAGACTTTTAACTATATTTTACTTAGTCTTTAAGTTTTAATACGAATTTAATTAAGAAAATAGAAGTGTAGCTTAATCCTAATACTATTTAGTCTATCACTTCACACTCCTAATCCTATCATCTCACTCATTTGTAGAAACTGAATCTAATTCAACTAATAGTTAACCTTAAGCTACCCTAACCACTATAAATAGGACCCCTAGACAGTCTATCTAAATTTCGGATCAAATCATTAATTTTATCACGTAGAAAACAAATATCCAAACCTAAAAATACCCATAATTGCCGAATATATACATCACACACACACACACACACACACTCACACCGGTCAATTCCAGTCTAGATTTGAGCTAAGTTTGCTCTAATAACTCAAGAACAAGCTGATGTGCATAGATGCGGAGATGGAATCCACATCTGAATCACCAAAAAAATGAGCCAAGGACTTAGAATGGTACTTATGAAGATCCAAATTATTCTCCCATCGCTGTTTATTACATAGAATTTAGAGCTGCTAATTTGATATGTTAGAATGCATGCTAGGTTGTTTTGCTGTGATATTGCCTAAACTGTGTTTTTGATATAAATTGCATTTGCCATGATTGCCACGCCATTAGATTCTCAATATAATTGCCTTATAAGAATGTATATAGGTTGTTTATATGTGTTGCTATACTCATGTTGATACTGTTTAATATAGACACTTAGAATGCATGTTTCTAGCATAGAAAGCAATAATTGCCCATGCTTGTTGTGTGTTTAGCTATTTCGCCATGATTATCATGAAAGCAGTTTAGACGCATGAATTTAAGGTGTTTTATTCGATTTTAGGCACTGTATTTTGATCCCAACATGTTTTGGAACGTTTTGTTTTGCCTTTTGTGGTATATTTTGAGTCGTTTGCATGAATCTCGAGCTGAAACGATGAGCTGCTACCTCCACTGGCATTGGTGTCACCGCTCATGGTCCATAGTGGTGCTGCCGCCACTATGAATTTCCGACATCGGCACTGACATTGGCTTCGTGTTCTTCCTTCTTCCCCTTCCTAGAATTAACTCCCGAATCCTCCAGATTGTGATTCAACCTTGTTTTCATTTCTCTGGCGTTTGAACTCAGAAGTGGGCCCCGTTTGAGCCACAAACTAGTATTTAGTTGTAGAATTATAATATCTGTTGTCATGGGTCAAACTTAATTTATTTTGGTCCTAGAAGCTCACAATTGTAATCAGCCAATCCAACCGAGCCTCGAAGCCCACATCCGACGAAACCAGCAACTTCCATAAGCCATTTCGGGGTCGTTTGAACTCGGAATCGATCACTATTTAAACCAGTGGATCCGTATCGACGAGACAAAAACATTTGTGTTTTTACCGAATTCTGATTCCAACCACCCCAACGGTAAAAATGTATCAAGTGCCCTGAACTATGTTTATCACCTACCTATGTGTATGTTGATAATGTTTAAAAGCTTTCCAAAAGCATGCCTAATCCAATATTTAACAAGCTTAAAGACTAATCACTTTAATTTAGTAATCAAATCCAACAAATCCAACATATCACCTAGAAATCTTAGGGCTTCCACGAAAATGTAAATAGAGGTTGTATAGGTGTCACGACCCAAATTCGAGGATTGTGACCAGTGCTAGGGTAAGGGTATGGTTGTACTGAAACCCGTAACAAGCCTCGCAGATAAACATATAAACATTTAAACCTGCAAGAAAACCACTACTTGGGGGCAACTGAGACTCCAACATAAGTCTAACAGTTTATATAAACAATATAAAATAAAATGCTCGGCTCAAACCCGAGACTCCAAAACATGCCTCATATATATATATATATATATATATATATATATATATATATATATATATATATATATATATATATATATATATATATATATATATATATATATATATAATGAATCAATTCCAAAGTATAACATGCCAAAACAACATAAGGTAAACAGTCAGACCAATCCGACAAACCAAAGTATAATAATCATAAAAACTGACTATTTCTACTCCGGTCTAAGAGTAGTAAACATTGGCCTAGATTTATTAAAAACAAAACAACCTCTGAAGGAATCAAAGAAATCGGAGATCAACCCAAAGCTCTCAAATTCATAAACCTGGAAAATTGGGAAAATAACAAGGTCAAATATACTGAGATGAGTTCATAATACTATTTACATTTATTAATTTAAAATCCTTTAAAACCTGAAATCCTTTTATTCTAATATATATTCAATTATGAAAATACATTATTGAAATGAAACCAACAGTATAATTCCAAAGTAGATGGGAACAAATCCTCATCAATACCAAAGTAGGCCAGACATTGGTCAGCCAATCCCAAAGTACTTACTGGTGCACACGGTCTCGATACAAGCCTATCAAGTAGCTCGTTTCAATTCAGATCCATAATCATTAAAACAGTTTGAAAACATTTATAATACTAAAATAATAAGTGTTACTTAATAAAGCGGTAAATAGCACTACAAACTCACTGCTTGCGTAATCACGTGAAAATATTGGCAAGCAAGCTAACCCTGCGCAGTCTCCAAAGCATGAGCAGACGACGGGTCTAAAAACAAGGCACAAGTTAAAAACCATGCAACCTAACTCTAAGAATACTAGACGTCACGTAGGACTAGCATCTCAAATCAAAACCAAAGTACAAGCCAAAGCAAAGTGAACATCCATACAAACCAAACAAACAAATTAAGCTTAGATGAGTTTTTATCTTTTAAAACAAACTGGTGTTCTTAAATAGCTTAAATAATTCATTTTAAAATCAAACAAAGTTCCCAAAGTAGTGTGTTGGCCTTAACCACATCGTAGCTCAACACAATATGTCGGGTGACACAAATCAAACCCGATCCAACGTATGCCAAAGCACAAACTAAGGTAAAACCAAATTCTTTAATACGACCAAAGTCATTTGAAAACAAGAGCTCAATCCAAAGCTTAACAACACAAACCATAAGAAGCAATAAACCAATTATCTTGCCAACACTTGGCAAGTTTTACTCAAAGTACACATCACTTAAATAAGCCACCTTGAATGAAATCACAAATGATTTTAAACACCTTTTAAAAGATCAAACTCAGATCTGAAATACACAATAAACAACAAGCAAACAATGGTCAAAACCTAACATAACTTTAAACAAATTTTACCCATTGATTACCCAACAACCTATAATCAACAAACATCTTTTATATGTCCAAAACAGTTTTAATAAGCATATTTACAGCCCTTAACCATTTAATCAAACCACCCAAAGTAAGCCACAACACTTAGAAAAAACAAACACAAAACCACCGAATAAGCCATCAAACGATTTGGCACCCAAGGTAAAAAAATTCAATTCTAAATCAGTCCTCTAAGTAGTATTTTCCAGCCACAATTATACATCTTTAAAAACAGTGAATTACTTTAGGAAAACCCACAATTTGATATAACACTTAGGTCTAGCCAAACATTCCAACCACCCAATGTATAGTCCTTAACTATCAACGTAAGATCACGTCTTAATTAAAATTTCCAGATTTTAATTAACCCTAAAATCAGAATTTCAATGATCAATCACAATATGATCAATCCGTTAATTAGAACAACCATTTCAATCCGACGCAAAGTACAAGTAACATATACAAGCAGATCCAACACAACATGATTATTTTCGAATTTTACAATCAAAGCAAAACAGAATTCATAAGCCAATTCACCCAAAGTATTGATTCAAACAACAACCTAGCAATCTCTACGCAACATAACAAGGGATTAGAGCAACATACCTTTTGATAAGACAAAGATCAATAAAACCTAGAAATATATAGATTAAAATCAGACAACAACCAATCAAACATAATAGAAAAACAATTTACCATGAAAAGATGAGAAACCAACGATTAAATCACAAGAGAAATGATGAAATGGCTTACCAAGGATCAAGATAGGACCAAGGAATGATAGGAAATGACTTTCAGAGAGTATCAGCTGTTATTAGGTTTTTAGAAATGAAGAGAAATGAATTAGGTCGAAATAAGGTGAGTTTAAATAGAAATCAGCGATCTGCACAGCTACGCGTCGCGCCTGCGACACACAAGTCGCGCCCGCGACTCAAGCCTGTCGCGCCTTCGAAAAAGCTTATGCCTCCGAAAAAATTAAAATTTTGGAAATGAGATCGGAACTACTCCGAAACTCGAGGCCACACCCAAGACATCTTAAAACATCATATGAAAGGTATAGAACCCTCGAATCATGATTCCAAGTAGTCTAACCAACTCAAACGATCCCAAAGTGAACGATAAGCTTAACGGAACTAGCCGGAAAAGTACGGGGTGCTACCATAGGTTATTCAAGATGAATAATAATAAAATCAATCACACCTAGAAATCCAGTTTTACGCTTTGTGCATGTAAACTGATCTA
This sequence comes from Mercurialis annua, assembly GCF_937616625.2. Lineage (NCBI taxonomy): Eukaryota > Viridiplantae > Streptophyta > Magnoliopsida > Malpighiales > Euphorbiaceae > Mercurialis > Mercurialis annua. The sequence continues at coordinate 39,866,141 of NC_065571.1, forward strand.
GACTGGCCATTATCTGATACATGATAGAAACCACTAGGGCTATATGTATGCCTAGGAGTATTTTCTACCTGCCTCATATACCATATCGAGTCATATGCGCATCGTATATGGGTCTCTTTATTTCTTTTATATGTGTTTAATTTCCAGCAAATTATACCGTGAACTATATGAATGTCGAGATGAGATATGAAACGAATATGTCCAGTAGATAAAACGTTACTGGCAAGCCAAGTACACGAGTTTTGGAGGAATGTCTAGGAACCCATTCTTTCAATCAGGCATATGATAATCTCACCCATAAGCGAGTGAGGTTATCAAATCGTTAGAAAAAGCATTTCCTAGCTAAGCTAGGTGGAGACTCCACATTTTTCAAACCTTTTCAGAATAGGAATCTGCCATAAACCTAGGCGAGCGGCCCATAAACCCCGCTCCGCTCACACTCATCTCATCATACATGGCAGTCCAAATGATATAGTGTTGGAAAGTAAACAATATGGAAAATATAAAAGCTAGAAAGTGGAAGGCTGAAAATAAACATACAGGATGCGAATATTACTCGATTTGGACTTGCATGTGGACACATAGCAATTGTTCGTAAGCAAGCATCTAATCCTAGGGTTTTTGGCATATAAAAGATAGAAGTGGATGTTATTCAGTTTGCATGCACAAAACCTGAACCGGAGGTATATGTGAGATTAAAATTAATTTTTTTCATCTTGAATTCCTATATGACCACCAATGACATCGTCATGTCAATCCTAAAATTTCTAGATTATTTGATTGATTTAAAGCTAGGTTAACGAGATTATCTTGATTAAGCCTATTAAAATGGAAATAAACATACTTTTAAAAGCATTTAAACATTATTTACATGCCCATATACAATTGATATACATACAAGGTTAGAGATAATTTGACACCTTAATGTTAGTGTTTGACAGTTGTCTATCATTTGTTTGTCTGTACAATCAGATTTGGGATCTGTACAGAACATGAAAGTTGTTCCTCTTGTTGATACAAATCTAGTCTGGACACTGCTGGTCTGGCGGGTTTGGGCTTTGAAGCCCATGATGAAATGGCGGTTCACTGGTTCTAACGTGGCAGGCACGTGCTGACAAGGATTGTTCAAGAAAATATTGAAACAGGTGCTATAACTAATTATAAATTTATGGGATGAAACGGAGCCCAATTCCGAGTTCTAACAAGCCTGAAAACGTACAAAAACAATGTTTGAAATTGGAATCCAAGATTTGGGAGCAACGAATGACAGCGCAAGAATAACTGGCACTAGTGAAAGATGGACTGGAGACGGCGTCACTTGGGCTGGAAATTTATATATTCGAAAGGGTTAATTCCATAGAAGATCACGATTTTTACACAAAGTTTCATTTTAATCACGACCTTAGAAAGTTGGCATTTAAAGGCACGACCTTTCATTTCGTTTCAAATCTACCACCAAAGTAAAATTCAGTGTATTTTTTCTAATTAAAAATTAATAATTCTACATATACTAACCGAAAAATAATAATATTTGGTATCAATTTATAATTTGCCTCTTTTATTAATGGTTTATTGAAGAACTTAGTCAACAAAAACACATTGAAATTATAGATTTGAAAAAAAAAATGAAAGGTCATGGTTTTATATGGCAACTTTTAAAAGTCGTGATTAAAATAAAATTTCGTGTAAAGGTCGTGACTTTTTATGGAATTAACCCTACTCAAAATTAATACATAACAACAACTAAAAACATCCTAAAATATGTTTTTAGAATTAAAATCATGGAAATCATGGCAATTTTCCTCAAGAACATCAAAAACACTAACTATGTGTCCTAATGAATAAAAATTAAATGCAAATATGAAAGTACTTATTTGTTTATATATTGATTTGGGTCCTTACAAATACCGTACTAAGTCCTAGGGTCATTTTTTGACAATCCAGATGTAGAATCCAATTCTGGATTAAAATGTAGAAGTGCGTTATTGATTGATTGAAGCGTAATAGCTTGATTTGTTGGTTCAAATCTAGTGTGATGTTTTTGTCGGGGTGTGGTTTGTTCAGCCTAGATGGTAACAATTTAGGATTTTATATTTTATGTTGTGTTGTGTATAATATATGTCCCCTCCCCCTTTGTAATTAATTATAAAGTTGGTTATGCAATAATTAGGGTGTAGATTTGGGTTTTTAGTGTTTTTGGTAAGTTAGAAGTGTATGGTAAGCGTTTCAATTAGTTTTAATGTCTATTTAGAGTAAGGTTTGATTAAAATTAGTATTATTTAAAATATCCCATGTAAAAGGTGTTAAAAAGGATATTTTGGTGCTTGAAAGTATTAAAAAGGGCTTCTAGGGCCACTAGGGTTTGGGTTTGGTCAATTTTACCAACCAAATCAACAAATTGGCCCACAAACATTTAAGACATTGTAATTAGTCCAATTTATTAGATTTTTATCACGATCCCTTTGGCCTTTTATGGGCTATTTGCGGAAAACTACATTTTAAGTTTCTAGTTTTCCGCTGCACACTGATCTAGCCCGCTTTGAATTCAAACATGCGGATTGCCAGCTCGTCAACCGAACGAGTGTCTCTAAAAATCATCATCGGACGCTTCAGTCCCTTATCAGTTTTTTACCTGTTCGAAAAATAGGTGTCTATAGTTTGCCCCCTCTTTGACAGGAATTGACAAAGTAGGTCATTCTTGTCAAAAACAAAATAAGACTCGTTCGACAAGCAAAAAGGATATTTTTCACCACTAAAGGTACTCGTCATTGGTTTGGTAATGCCCTATCCTGAGCATTACTGGTTGAGGTGCATGATTCTGATTCCATGCCCCTTGGTTCTCGTCTATTCTGTGTCTTTTCGAGAGTAATACTTCCCAGCTGTCCTAAAGGTCGTCCGCTGAATCCGGACTGCCCGTTCGTTGCCCCGTGGAATGAAGCTCTAAACCTTCTGTTGTCCTGAGGGTTTTCTAATGGCTTGAACCCTTGGTAATTATCTTATACAGTAATTATATTTTTAAAAGGGACAGTAACCCCTCGTTGTATCGACGCCCATCCTATTGCATGGATGCCTGATAATTATCATATCTGGTACCTCCTATATTTGTAGAGGGGAAAACATCATCTTTTTTGTATGAAGGGCCATCCGATTGCATAGATTCCTGGATTCCGTAATTATTTCACAATTTTAAAAAATGCCTGAAGTTTATTTGAACCATTGCAATATATGTGATGTCTTCTCAACAATAAAATTCTCATGTGATGTCTTGCATGTTTAATTAGACCGTTATTGTGCCTTTTATATATTAAATTCTGTAAATACTGGATATCTAGGTGTCTTTATACCACCGACTGTTTGGAATTGATTTATTTTTCAAGGGTAAATGTCTAGAGATTTGAGGATCTGAGCTGGTGATCTCAAGATCTGTTTTGGGATCTGGTGTTATATCCTCTTTAGAGCGAAAATTATGTCACTAGGAAGATTTGTCCTTTAAAGGCTTGGTGCCAGAAATAACTGAGAGAGCTGAATTCCTTAATCACTTTCTACTTAAACTTTCTCTTTCTTGCTTTACTTTTGCTTTGTTTTCTCTCAACTTTGAAAGTATTTTCTATTGATTTTCACCATGTCGCGATGATGGGTATTAAAAGAGCCGTGGTTATATCATGACATATAAGGTGGACTACGGAGGCCATCGAAAGAAAATCTGGAAGGTAATTGAGTTTGGCGGCTGATCAAGTAAATGGACTTTACTTGACTGGAACTGGCTATGTAGGCTGATCAACTAAATGGACTTTACTTGATTGGATGTTGGTATTTAGCTCTGGCTTAACAGTGTAATTTTGGAAAATCATATTTTGAAAACTTGATAAAAGTTGTTAGGTATGACCTAAGACTAAGATTGAAATTGGATATTTAGAAACATTGGGTTTCGAACCCTTATATTGACATGCATCAAATACAAATATTATATTGGGTATTTCCTTAGAGGAGGGTGACTAGTCTAGAATGTATGTAAGCTGGATCGAAAGGTTATTTGTAGCAACATGCCTATGTCCCCACAGAAAATATACTTTTGATGGGTCTCCTCAATCATAAGTACAAGTGAGGTACTAGGTTGTGAGTGATGTTACTCCACATAGACGTTATGGTCAATGAAGTTCAACACCAGAATGTGAGATCGACTATGTTCATCGGGGGTGATAAAGCGAGACTTCTGGATTGTAAGATGAGAAGAGAAATATCTAATCCAATGCAGCAGATGCAGATACATTTGGTAAGAATATATGATCAATAAGACGCAATTCGTGTGGTTGTGTCCAAGAAAACAGTTTGAAAACATTTTAAAATTGCTTTGGTTCTTAATGTTTAAAAACAGTTTGAAAGTCCCCAGCAGAGTCGCCATTGTGAGCGGAGCAGGTTTCTAGGGTGCTCGCACAGGCCTATGGCTGACCTCGAATCTGGTTAGTTTTGAAATAAATCGATTCATCACCTAGCTCAGCTAGGAAATACCTTTTATACCAATTGAATTGACCTCATACGCCTATGGATGAGGAATCGTTCATTGGATCAAAAGATTGAGTTCGTGGACACCCTTTATTCTTGACTTGCATTTTATTGATTAAATTAATATTTAAGACATATCCATACTATCTTAGCTCAACATACATGACAGTCCAAATGATATAGTGGTGGAAAGTAAACAATATTGAAAAAATAAAAGCTGAAAAATGGAAGGCTGGAAATAAACATGTAGGGCGCGTATATGTCTCGATATGAACATGCATACGGACAAAGAGCAATTACTCATAAGAAAGCATTTAATCCTAGGTTTTCTTGCATATAACAGATAGAAGTAGATTTTATTCAGTTTGTATGAACAAAGCCTAAACTGGATGATATGTGAGATTGATTTTAATTTTTTCTGCTTGAATTCCTATACGATCACTAATTATATTTTCATGTCAATCCTAAGATTTGTAGGTGATTTGATAGAGTTAAAATTAAGTTAACGTGATTATCTTGATTAAGCCTGTTAATAATGGATCTGGACATACATTAAAAAGCGTTAAAGCATTAATTACATGCCATAAATTGTTGATATACGGACGAGGTCAGAGATACTTTTAAACCTTAATTCTAGAGTGTTTGATAGTTATCTGTCGTCTGTTTGTTTGTACTGTCCAATTCAGGATCCGTCTATAACACAATAGTTGTTCCTATGGTTGATACAAATCTGCTGGTCCAAACCTGGGTTGACTCCGAGTTCAAACAAACTGGGAAACTGGTATGGAAGTTGCTGGTCTGTTGGGTTTGGGCTTTGAAGCCCATGATGAAATGGCGGTCCACTGAATCTGACGTGGAAGGCAAATGTTGAATGGATGGGTTCGGAAAAATACAAAAACAGGTCCTATAACTAATTACAAATTTGTGGGCTCAAATAGTGTCGAATTTTGAGCTCAAACGAGCACGGAAACACAAAAACAAAGTCTGAAACTGGAATCAAAGATTTGGAAGGATTTGGAAGCGACAATGACGGCGCCAGAAGAACTAGCGGGTGCTATATGGAAGGGAGGCGGCGCCATCAACTTCAGGTCGAAACCGGCTGGGGATTCGCTCGAAAGCATGCAAAAAACGTTCAAAACGCGTGATTGAAGGTCTATAAATATGTATTTTCAAAATGAATACATAAAAACAATTAAAAACATCCTAAAATGTTTTATTAAAATTAAAATCATGGCGATCATGGTAATTTTACTCAAACACATCAAAAACACTAATCATGCGTCCTAATGAATCAAAATTAGATATAAATGCAAATATGAAAATACTTATATGTTTATAAACTGATTTGGTTCCTGAGTAGTACAATTCTTAGTGGTAGGCTCGTTTTCTTACAATCCGGATATAGAACCAAGCTCTTGATCAAAGTGTAGTAGTGTGTTCTTAATTCATTGAAGCGTAATAGCCTTATTTGGTTTCAAATCGAGTGTGATGTGTGTGTGGTGGGGGGGGGGGGGTGTTGGTGGCTGGTCTACCCTATGTGGTAGAAATTTAGGGATTTATGTTTTGTGTTGTGTATAATATTGCGCCCCCCCCCCCTCCCCTTTTAATTAATCATAATATTGTTTATATAATAATTGGGGTGTAGATTAGGGTTTCTAAGTATTTTTGGTAGACTAGGAGTGTATGGTAATTGTATCAATTAGGTTTAATGTCTATCTTGGGTAGGGTTTGATTAAAATTCGTATTAATTAAAATATTCCTTGTAAACGGTGTCAAAAAGGATATTTTAGTGTCTAAAAGTATCCAAAAGGGCTTCCGGGGCCACAAGGGTTTGGGTTTAATCAATTTTACCTGCCAAATCTATAAATTGGCTCATAAACTTCTAAGGCAGTGTAATTATTCCAATTTCTTAGACTTTTATCACAATCCCATTGGACGTTTATGGGTTATTTGTGGCAAATGACATTTCAATCCTTCAAGTTTGCTGCTGCGCAATAATCTAGTCCGCTTGAATTCAAACATATGGATTTCTAGCTCGTCACCCGGACAAGTGTCTTTAAAAATTATCATCGGATGCTTCAACCCCTTACCATTTTTTTACATGTCCAAAAAATAAATGTCTAAAATATGACGCTTGGCTAAACACGTGTTTTGTAGAGAGCTAATGCTCTTGCCTATATAAGAAAATCAAATGTGGATGTGAAAACTACTACAACACAATATATTCTCAATATGAACTTATTCTTAAAAGAGGGTAAGTAGAGCTAGAAATTATATGCAATAGATGTTATGGATGTTGCTAGTTGTTGAGAGTATTCACTTGGAAGAGTTTAAGTGGTAGCTTTAAAAAAGTTAGTATTATTTGAAAGAAGTTAAAGTACAAAATTGCACATGTTTATAAATTCACAAAGACAATAACACTTGGAGAAATTTTCTAAGCATCTGACTAAGGAGGTTATCATAGCGAAAGTTGAGCCTTGGATCTCTCAACAAGAGGAACTCGAGTGGATCACTTCGAGACTAGGATTCAATCAGGAGTATATTTGTGTGGACGAGTTAGAGGTCCTCGTACTTTTTTGGACTACAAAAACCTTTGGAGAATCGATTAAGGTATTTTTTTTATTCTTAGATGCTTGCTATTAAAACTAGATGATATGTTGATCTTATATGATCGTGTTTATGTGATCAACATCAACATTGTCTATTTTGATTTTTAATTGAAATATACGATCCAGATCCTCACCCCCGCTGCGCGTTTTCATATTTAACTTAAATTGATTTAATTTTAGAAATTAATTATAACCTAATTAGTAAAGCTATTATAATATTTTAATATTTGTAATAAAAATAGTAATAATTAAATATTAATTTAAATTAATTCTAATTTTAATTAAATTAAATTTAATAGTTTTTGGTTAACTTTCAACTTCACATATTCGAAATATTTTAGGATAATTACCCAAATTGTTTTAAAAAAATCAATTATTTTACTTTTTATTTGGTATTTAGGATTTTAATTATTCAAATTCGAACTAAAAACAGGAAGCCATGTATTTATATAAATATAAACTGAATCAAATCATATTGTCACAATAATCAAACCACTCTTAGAATTTCAGTTTATTTCTATTCGATCTTTCCATGCCGCTAGTTATATGTTAGCCTAATAAAATTAGGTTATAAATTAATTATAATTACATTTAGATTAAATTAAATTAAATATAATTATTTTTAACTATTGTAAATTAATTAATCTTTTTATTTATTTTAGTTATAATTTTTTAAATGATTATTAATTAATTAAAACTAAAATATTATTAAGAATTAAATTAATTATTACGTAAAGTTTCGAAAAGGTTTATAAACATCTCCAGCGTCTTTAAAATATTTGCCTAAAGAACGTCAGATAGAATCTTATTATAACAAGAATTAGACAATTAATTTAGATTAATATTTAATTATTGACGTTTTTATATTAAAATAATTAAATATTATAAAAGCTTTATTGATTAAAATATTGTTAAAATTTTGAAATTAAGATATGATTTAAAATTAACTTAAATTTAGGTTAAAAATTAATTTTATTAATTTCGATTAGTAATTAATTATAATTAATTCAGTTTTAATAAAGATAATTAATTTTTTATAGTAAGAAAATGATCTTTAAGGTCTTAATTTAAATAAAATAATTTAAAATAATTTAAATATGTAAAGTTTTGGATTTTGTTAATGAAAATACTATAGGTGTCAATTTTTTTTGCCATTTGATGTAAAGTTCAGGTAGAAAAATGATTTTTTCCTTAACTATTTTGGCATCTTTTTGAATGTTAAGAGTGTGTTGATCCTGGGTCAAACGTCCCTGGACACATATGATCTTTTTCTTTTAAAACAAAAAAACAACATTAAGTGTGCACGTTAGAAGAAATAAATGGAATTTGAAACAATATTAAGTGTGAGAGTCTAAAAGGGTATGTTTAAAAACATTATCATTTTAGTGCACCTTTTCGAACTATGATGACATGTATAATCTTTAAAACTTTAGGGGTATATATGACTTTTTTTCAAATTAATTAACTATTTAGTTCAGTAATTATGTTAATAGTTAATACAACCTATATGTTGATTTAGACAAATCCGAACACAATATGAACACAATCTATATGACAACACATTTGAATTATGCTGTCTAAAGAATAGGAGTTACAGATCTTGGATATAAAGATGATGTGAAAACTCGTATTTACATTTAATGATTATAATATAAAATTTCAATAATAAAATTACATCAAACTTTTATTAAATTAATAAATTTGTTTATGGTAAATATATAATACTTAATAAATTATATTTATTGATATTGTGCAAAAAATTTAAAAGACTGTAAATTTTAACGTAATAGAAAAATAAATCGATATCTTTACTGATTGGGACAATTTAATTAGATTTTTTAATTTATATAATAATACTAATTTTAATATTTCGTAATAATTTTAGTCTTTTTTGATCAATTTAATCTTTTTTAATATTTCACCTAATACAATACATATGATATTAGTTTTAGTTTTAGTTTTATCTCGTCAAAAAAAAATGATATTAGTTTTATTTTATGGTTATTTTTTACTTTCAATAAATTTTTATTAAATTTATGTTAAAAGTTAAAACTATTAAAATAAACAAGGAAATAATATACTAATATGTTTGAAAAATTTATAAAAAATTAGAAAGAAATATCAAAATAAGCTGATCAACAATTCAAATATAGAAAAAATTAATTTAATAGAAAATGTAGCTGATTTAGTTAGCAAATTGAATATACATGAATATAAGCAATGACGGAGAGAGGGGGTGGCATGGGATGGCCATGGCCCCCTCCAACCTTTGAGAAATATATAATTTAATATTTAAAGTTTTCAATTTTATAATTTGGCCCTTTTTAATTTAAAAAAATTTCGACTTTATATGATATATATTATAATTTGGCTTTTTTAAAGTTGAAATTCTGGCTCCATCACTTAGTGTAAGAAGGTTTGAGGCAGTGTAAATAGCTGGAGCAGTGCTTTTTCTTTGAATTCTAAACATTTTAATACAATTAAGTCAAACCCTAAGAATCCAATAATTTAGTAAAAATTATTAGAACCAATAATTAGAGAAATCAAGAAGAGATCAGACAATGCGTTGTCACTTACAACTGTCCATTTCAGATCTCCATGCATAAGTTGATGGGTACTTTGTACCGTACAATGTTGAATGAACTTAAGCTTTTGAGGGAAAAAACAAATTAGTATCCCATCTCAATTTAATATACAACCACGCTGCTCCGTTTGATGTAAATCGGACACAACATACCTACTCTAGTAGCATTTAATTAAAAGTGTTTATCTCATAATCATTTATGATTATGACGTTATATTTACGATATATTAACAATCGCTTATAATTTTTTTGCACAATATCGATAGTTATATTTTTTTAATAATTATTTATTTTTATCATTAAAATTGTACATAACTAATGCACAGTTTTTAATGATAAAAATAAATAATTATTGACGATCACAGAACTCCTTCCGCCAAATTTTAGCTAACACCGTCAATTTCGATGACATGACACCTTTAAAAATGAAAAATAAAAATAAAAACCATAGTTAAAAATGAAAAATAAAAATATACATGCATCTCGTACATATCAGAGTTGGCAAAATAACGCTGTTTGATACAAAAAAAACATAAGTCATGGTCTGACATCCACTGACTACTGCAGCGCTACGAAGTAAAGAATACTTTTATACACACTTGAAAATATCCCAGACTTCCTGAGGAAGAATGGAAGCTCAGCCACTATCTCATATAGAAGCTTGAAAGAAACACTATTTGGGGGATCAAACAACACTGAGTGAATTTAAATAAATACTATTAAGTATTAACTAAAAATATAAATCACATTTATATGCATCGGAATACCGACCTCGATTAAAACCTTAAACTCGAACATATAATTCGTATTATGAGAATTCATCGTAAGCATTTCATATTGGATCAAATCATATTAATCCAAGTGGTACGATCCCGTGATAGTTCAATCGAGTTAACCTCTACCATCGCTTAAAACTCCAAAGTGTGAGTACCGAGATAATTCGACCGAGTTAACTCACTAGATACAGGTCCTGAGATAATTTCACCAAGTTAACCTCGTATCTACTAAACATAATCCATCTTTACAAATCATCACAACAACCACAAAGAGCTCAAATCAAAATTGATGATCACACAGTCCAATTACCGCCCAATAGGAAGGCATGTTTCATCGAGTCTATATTGGTTTCAAATAGTCATGAATATGCAATTTAATAAAACATTTCATAAACATTTGCATTTTTGATATGTAAAGAGTAAATAAATAAACTCACAACTTGCTATTTCAAAATAAAATCAAGCGAAATAACTCCGTTAAACTCCTAGAGCACCAGGTCCCGCCCGCGGTTTCCTCGTTGGATCTAGTTCGAAAATAATACAAAACGCAATTAAAACAATCTTAGTCTAGGAATATTCTAAACACCACACTCACAACAAATAAATTAAATAACATAGCTTCGAACTCGTATCGATAATCTTTAACCAAACAATTTCGTTCGTTAAATAATATTTTTTAAATGTTATTTAATTAGCTATGTAAATTGGCTAAAATAAATTAATTATCGAGCGAATATAATAATTAATTTATTAAAAAACTTTTCCTATTTTTATAATTAACTTTATCTCAAAACGTTATCTAATTAACCGAAAATTTATCGAGTTAGTAACATTTCATACATAGCACCAACTTTCCTAAAACTGTTTTCCAGCCACTTCGGTCTACCAAAACGCCTATATAAAACAGTCCGAAAATCAATAAAAAAAACTTGACATTTTTATAATTCGGGACGTCGCCTACAACTTTTATTTAGACGTCGCACTAAAAATAAAACCCGAAGGTGTCAGAAACTAGCCCGTAATTCGCTTCCCCGGGCTGGTTTAAGGGTGCACAAGCAGTCCCTAAACGGATTGCTGCCCGCACCATAAACAGCCATGCTTCTGCTCCTCGGAGAAAAACCGAGCTTGTCGGGATTTATCCTGACGTGCTCACGCCACACACGATTAATTTTTGATAAGAAAACGTCATCAAATGACCTCCTAAACTCATACATACTCAGGTCAAATACTCAACTTATAACACCAACATACAAACAGAATATTCACCCACTTTAATCTCAGCAAAAATAATTAAATTCACAAACGAACTCAAAACCGTAAATTTTACCTTGTCTGCATGTGAGTTAGCACTCCAACCAAGCTTGAATCACTGAAAACGGTGTCGGAATCTAGAGTTATAGCTCCTACCATGATTAGTGTTCAAGGAAAACAAAAGAGTATTTGGTGTGGAGAATGGATATGGCGATGGTGATCATGAGTTAGAGTTAGATTTTTATTTCTTAAATAAAAATGTTGAGGATATAAAATGAAATAATAGCGGAGCTCTAGTATATAGTAGTTGAATGGTGGGTGAAAAGGGCATGCAAGTGCCTCATATTCTACACTTAATCCAATCCATCCTTCAACTTCTTTTATCTTCCAATTTAATCTCCAAAATAATTTCGTAATGGCTTAATCACCAAAAAAAAACCCCCACCATTTAGCCCTTTTCAATTGCACCCTGACGTTGCAATTTTATCAACTGCACCCTAATTCGCACCTTTGGGTTTCAATTCCCCCCTCAAATCAAATTGGACTCTTTTTCACTGGAAAATATTCATAAAAAAGTACTCGTTTGAATTCTTTTCCACATAAAAAGTTAAAAATGGATGACTTATTTTAACTTTTTCCAAATGGAGAAGAGATCAATTTAGTACTTGAGGGTGGAATTGAAAACCAAAGGTGCGAATTAGGGTGCAGTTAACAAAATTGCAACGTCAGAGTGCATTTGAAAAGGAGCTAAAAGGTGGGTTTTTTTTTTGTGATTATAAGCCTTTCGTAATTAAGCAAAACTTTGACGATAATTTCTATATAATAAATAACGGACTTTGCTATATTATTTATTAACTCAGGTCCAATATTTTATTTAAATAATTTTCTTCCGATAATTAAAATTCAAACTAATTCCACTTAACAAAATACTTTCGTCCAATTCTACGGTATTTTAATCATAGCTCCATAAATTATTTTACGAACTTTAACATAAAATTTACTAGCTCAGAATTTCAAATTATTATTTTTTTCAATTTAATAACCTTTCCTTAGTCCTGCTCAAAGCTAATTTAGAGAATAATAATTTCCACTTAAATTATTATTTTACGATAATTTAAATAGACCCGTTTTGGTCTAAATTCTTATTATTTTATCTTAATCTGACGTTCTCGATTTTAATTCTCACGATTATCCCACATGGCACTATACTTGGTACTTTTAAAAGTACGAGATATTACATTCTTCCCTCCTTATAAAAATTCATCCTTGAATTTTTCTAATTACAATAATACTCTTATCCATCAAGTATTACACTCCTTAGCAGTTATTATACCTCCTTATAACAATTTTAAGCCTTAATTGTTTTTTACAATGCTGCTATATGGATCATAAGGTTCTGATAACCTCGTTTTATATGAATACTATATGTTATCCCCCTTGCAACCCATCGTGTTCTTTGAAGTTTCTCACATCATCACTCCTTAATTGTTTCCTACTTATTTGCTAGTAGCAAAATTCTTTACTTACATTATTCAACTTACTTATCCAAAGCAATTGCCTCACTTATGATACTACTTATCTTAATCCTTTCTTTACTGCGCCTACTTAACCATATAACCAATTATCTTCAATTGCCTTGACTTTTTGACAATCATCTTATCCTTACCTTTCTTTTTGTGATACTAAATTTCACTCTAGTTGATCGTAGAGTGAAAAGATACTATGTCCTCGATATTTTTCGCCGGACTTTCTTGGCTGCCTTGCCAATATCATGATTTAAACTTTTTATGAATCAAATCTGAAAGAACCTTTGGGGTATGGAAAACCGGTTTTTGAGTTGTGAATCAGAAGATTAAATTTTTTTAAGCGGAAATAAGAATTTAAAAGAGGTTTAGAGTTTAGAGGATTGACACAAGAGATTTAAAGTGGTTCAGATCACAAATCGATCCTACTCCACTACTCAATCAAAGATTGAGATTTAGAATCCACTAAAAGGAATTCACAAAGAGTTTTATAAGTTAGCTCCAAACTTAGTGTTTTTTAGCTAAACACCAACTATGAGATTTTCCAAAGCTAATCTCTAACTTACAAGGGTTGAGTTTTCTCAAAGCTAAACTCTAACTCACACTTGATTTTCTAAGGTTAATCAAGAACCCACAATGATTTAGGAGTTTACAAGCTTACTCCAAAACTACAACAAAACAAATGTAATTTAAAGTTGTGTGTTTGATGTTTCAAAGTTTGGAAATTATTAACCTTGAAACATTGCAAATGGATTTATATTTATACCCAAAACAAGCTACAAGCAAAGCACTAACAAATAAAGTAACTTTTTCTTTCTGCAGCTAGGTCGCGCCTGCTACTCTTCTTGTCGCGCCCGTGACATACGCCATGTCAGCATATCTTCAACTGCTCTTGACACGAGGCAGCATAAACAGGGGGCAGCTTGAATATATCCATTTGGCAACCAACGGTCACAAGAGTCGCGCCCGCTACATGTTTGTCGCGCCCGCTACAGCTCCAACGGTCGACTAGGGTTTCAGCCATATGAATGTCGCGCCCGTGAAGAAGGAGAGTCCCGCCGTGACATGCCTTTCGTGCCCATGATGAAGGGACTGTAGCGCCCGCGAAATGCTACTGGACAGCTTGAGGTCCAAAAACTCGATTCTCGCTAGAAGGCTCCGATTCGACTTCCGATGGTTTCTATGAGTTCCTATTCACTAATAAACAAGATTAAATCACTCATAGTTGATTGTCAAAGTCAAAACAAAGGAGTTTAAGAGGACAAGGGCCCAACAAAAACAAATCTTAGTGTTTCCTTATGCCAGACCATGTAACCATCGTGACTATGAATATTCAATCTTCACGTTATCATCGAGCATATCTTCATTTTCCTATATCATTACTTTCACGTTCCTCTTATCCCATTGTCTAATGACACTTTACTTTACTATAATCTATTCCTTCAAGCTGTTACACTTCTACATTGTTCGTGAAATCAATTACGTTGAGGTTCTTGAACAATCTTGTTCTGATCCTTGATAAAGTTCTTCAATTCAAAAAGGAATTAGACTCAACTAATTCAACCTGATTATCCATCTAATTTTCATCTTTGATACACTTTTTACCTTTTCTTTGTCCAACATTCTTTATAAACATTCATTATGCGTTGGTCTTTTAATCCATTGATAACTGATACTTTGCATCATAGGAGTAATGTCTTTAGACTTCTATAATAATTCTTCTCATCGTAAATAGCCTATGCGTCCCTTCACAATAATAGCGTTCCTTTGTAGCTCTAGCAATGCTCTTCATGTACTCATTTTACTTCCTCTATTGATCTTCCTTTATTTATGCCTTATCTCTCCTTTTGTTACGTACACCTTGATAGTATTCTACTTTCACATTTTCAGGGAATTTCTTAGATAACTTATGTTTCTCTCTTGTGGTTTCCTCATAAAACGAACACTTTAAATACTTTTATTCATGACTTGTCCTTGTTGTACTTGTTACACCATTTCTTATTCCTTAGTTCCATCTATTAGCACTATCTTTCTTGTAATCTTTGCAACTTGCACCATACACTTCACTTTATTTCCTTAATCGTATTCTTCTTTATTGTTTCCTTTCTTTTTCCATTGTTTCACTTCGACTCGTTGGTAGGAATCTGAGAGTCGATCTTCTTGAATTACTTCAATGTTCTAAGCGTTAGTACTCACTTATGTTCATGGAATGCATCTGATTCTGACATTTTTTCTGTCCGTAAAACTTATCCAGACTTCTTTCAAAAACGTATTTATGATCCCTTTTTCTTATTGCCACTTCCAGTCAAACGTGAGATATCGCGTTTACTTGAACATTCCAATTAACTTGTGCAAAACCTATTACAACCTTGCAGTCGACCTTAGCAACATTCTTTGAATCTTAAGAGATTATCAATTCCTTCCATTTCACTAATTACGTCTACATATACTTGCCTTAATCTTTTCATTCGTCTTTTGAGAATTCCTGAATCTTAATACATACATCACTGTCACTAAAACAACTTGACTTTGTTCTGTCAATCTCTCAGAAGTTAACGCACTGATTATTAACGTTCTTCGTGTCCTTTCTTCTTATTCAAATAATGTATGGACCATTAACAAACTTCTGATAATAATTCAAGCATAATTTATATCATCCTTCGATATACTTTTTCAGGTACAGTCGATGCACTTGCTTCTTCCGAAGTTACATCATGTCGAACTCATTAAGCCTCCTATTAATTAGATGTTTTCATTTTTCTTTCAAATCAGTATACTTTGGATCTCAACCAATGTCCTTATATTATAACCTCACTCTCGATATCATAACCTTAACTACTAATTTTCTCTTTCTTTAATCTGTACTTTCTGTGCCTTTGCCATTTACTTATTACCTTGTATCCAATGAGCGGTTTTCCTATGTCCGCATACTTAATCCATCGTAGTTTTTCCCATTTGTTATTGCTTCTCGTATCAAAATTTATAACTTTTATGCCTTTATTGATTCCTATATCTTTCTTCCTCATCGAATCCTAACATAACTCAATTTTCCTTTGTATATCGTTTGCTTCACTTTCTTCGCTTGCATTAAGACATTCCTCCTCTTATCACAACATTCTTATATGGGTACTTTCGTCACTAAACACGTTATATATCTCAAAGTTAGCGTACTTTGACTCCTTAGTCGGTTCTAGTATACAAAATCCTTAAAGTATATATCTAGTGTAATCTCTGTAATAAAACGTGTGCTAACCTTTCAAATGCAGCGTTCACATCCTTCTTTAAGAGTTATTGTCAATATTTCATAGCTATCGTACTATACTTATCACTCTTTATCTTTCATACCCAAATCGCATGGCTTCATACCTCATATACGCTTTTTATATAAGTACTTATTCCTGAATCTGTTGGTCGGAATGTCCTAATCGTAAAGCATGCTGCCAGAATTTCCAACTTCTTAAAGTACTCCACAAAACCTATACAATCAATCTCTTAACTTCATTAATCATACATTTCACACCATACACATCTATATGTAACTTATGTTCGTAACCCTTATATATGTTATACTCTCGCAGTTTGTTTTCTAGTTTGATCATTCCTGTTCATATAAACCTCCCGTCAACATTCTCATAAAAAATGTCGCCTAGCTATCTATTTGATAGTCGCGAAGGTTAATCCCTAAATAACCTTCTTAGGAATATCATACTCCAATATTAAACCGATTCAACGTTCCATCAAAAGATATCTCGGTGTTACTAATCTTGATGGTTTTCTGCTATCGCTTAAAACTCGCTTCATTATCTCATAGAGCTTATCTTCGGATTTCCAGTCCTTATTCCACAAGTAGATTACTAGATTCTTTTATCATCTTTTAATATTTTTATTATCTCGTAGCATGGCATCCTAGCCACCTTGTTTAAGGATAGGAACATCCTAGCTCATAGTTTAAATCAATTTCACCTCGATATACGGGTACACCTTGCTATTCTAGCCACATTATAGATCGTGGAATTATGGCTAACTTCGTACCTTACAAAACATAACTCTTCAGCTGGCTCTCTTGTATACGTTCGTTGTGCCTCCAAGAGTTGCTTGTAGCTTGATCTCAAACATTTCACCTTCATTATAGAGTTTCGATCTAGGTATACTTACATTAAAACAAACATGTTTCAAAACATTTTAACAATCTTTGAAACTCAAAGAAACTGACTCCTTTATAAAATCCAGGTTCAAATCCTTTAACATTAGCATAATTGTGCTCTAGATTGATGATGTCTATCATCCCCAAGGAGTTTTCACAACTCACCTTTTGTCTGAGCAAGATGCATATGATGCATGTCCTATTAATTCATGTTTTCATGTATGTAGTGATGCAATTCTAGCTATGTCGTGGCATTAGTACATTACTATGTCGTGTCTAGACACAATTATACTTTCGAAATCGTTTAAATAAATAATATTAATAAATCATAACTCTTTAACTTTATAAGTTATCTAGACCTTAAACTCTATAACTGGGTAAATTCTTCCACTTCTTTGAATCCACGTGTAATACCCCTTATTTTTTTTTGTTATGTTCTCGACATGGTTTCAGACTGGGTTTAGAATTGTGACACCTTGATTGAGTCTTGTTTTGTATTTTCTATGTGTCATATATATCGTGTGGGTATTAGATATTGATTCGATTCATTTTCGGGTATTTATTGAAGTTGTTTTTCCATATTTTTCAAAATTGCCATGTGTTAGTAAAACATTGATATCTCGCAATTTAACGGTCGGATCGGGCTCATATTTGGATATGTTGTTCCTAAAAAGATTTACTAAAAGCTAGTCGGTTGGATTGTTATTTGGAGGTTTCTAACTCTAGAAATACCTATTAAACCGTGGGCTTTAATTGCAGCCCAAGTAAAGCCCGTATGAGTATATAAATAGACCCCTTAAGTTGCAAACCCTAGCCCCCATTAGACTCCAAACCCTAAAAACGAATTTCTTCACTCAAAGAACTTGATTTCTTCTTTCTAACAAATCCGGATGCGATTTATTCCGCTAAAAATGTGATTTTACATCCTACTCGCAAGATCTACGCGATTTCTACGTTTTGTTCTTCGTGGGAGGCTTGTTGATTAAATTGAATTTGGTCCAACCCCTGGAACCTTGGGTTAATACATCATGTATCTGATTGTTCATATCCTTAGGTATTGTTTTCGTATCCTTTTGATTTATGGATTCATTGTTGTGTGATTTTTCCTAAAAATGCATAATATATGATTTTAATGAAGTGAATTGTTGCTATTGTTATGACATGCTTATGCTACTGAGTTTGTATGGGCAAGATGATGGTTTGTACATATGTAAACTGATGTTACATGTTTTGGAAAGCGTTTGGCATGATTCATCAATGTTAGGATTTTTCTAGCAATTGTTGTATTCTAATCGATTTCGGTGATTTGAATCTATGAAATTGAGATTCTATGCTCAGGTTACTGATATATATGATATGTTTGATGGATTTGATGTTTATGGACTGATCTTGTTGGTTGCATCAACACTTTGACATGCTCTCGATTGTTTTAGCTGAAATTGCGTAAAATGGTGAATTTGGGTTGTTTGAGAGTTGTAATCGCATAAATGTTTTGCGATGATGTAACTACAGTTTTAAGATGATATATATGATGTTTATATTATTTAGGATCAGTGGCTATATGATTTGGGTTGTCGAATGCATGATTTGGCTTGTTTAGCATGTTTAGGCAATTTCTAGCGAAATTGCGTTATCGATTGTTTAAGGGATGTTGGAATGAGTTTAGATCTGATTTGGTTTGATATTTTGAAATTATGTATGATATACTACTGATCTAAATGAGTTTGGGAGTTGGAATCATAAATGTTTTGGTACGTGTTGGCTTAGTTTGCAAACTAGCTAGTTTTACGCTAAAATGCATTGATTTCGGATTCGATGCTTTGTGGTAACTTAAGATATGAATTATTTTCATATTATTGATTATGGAATGTATATGAACTGATCTAAGTTGTTTTGGTTTGGCAATTCATGTTTGGTCTCGTTTTGGGCTAAGTGCCATGAATGCTTCATTGGCTTGATATTGTGAAAAATATGTTAATTGAATCCAAATATTTTGCTATGGAATGTGTTATATAAAATGTGATTATTAAGCATGCTAGGGCTCTTGTATATTGGGTTTTGGCTTATTTGGTTGTGTTTGTCCTTTGGAGACTTTTATCGAACACTTTATAATCAAGATGCTATACTTGGGTTTTAATGTTTAATTTGAGTTCCCTTGTTTTCTAGATTAAGACTTTGGTATATTTAAATGATTTCGGACTTTAAACAAATTGTTTTACTTTGGTTGGATGTTTGGTTTGGGGTAGACTTGGGTCGCCCAATGTTTGAGTATAGGCTTGGCAGTTGTGATAACTCAACTAGCTCACCACTTTGGTTTAAACTTGGTTTCATGATTTTAACTAAGTTATAGAAATGATTTTCCGGATTATGTTTTCAAAGTGGGAACTCAATTTGACTTGACTATCATA
Source organism: Mercurialis annua (assembly GCF_937616625.2). NCBI lineage: Eukaryota > Viridiplantae > Streptophyta > Magnoliopsida > Malpighiales > Euphorbiaceae > Mercurialis > Mercurialis annua. Next base: position 39,885,939 of record NC_065571.1, read on the forward strand.
TAACTTTGGTTATGTTGAATATGTATGATTACTCTACTTTGTTTTATGCTTTGGCTATGGATTAAGTAAGTGTGTTTGCTCTATGTTTGATGTATGTCTTGGCTCACTGATATTTGTGCTAGTCCTATGTGGTGTCTAGTACTCTCTAGAGTTAAGACATGTTTTTAGTTCTGATTTATATTTTCTTAGACTCATCGACTGTTCGTGAGTCGGAGTCGAACCAGGTTTAGTGCTTGCCGAGCTTTGTGGGGATTCGCAAGTAGTGAGTTTGTACTTATTATTTACCACTTTATTAAGTAAATTGTTATTTTGTTATATATAATGTATACGTATATTTCGAACTGTTTTTATCATTATGGCTTCTAGTTGGAACATGCTACCTAATGGGCTTCATTAGGACTGTGTGCGCACCGGTAACGATTTGGGTAAGGTATATTGTGAATTGTTGTAACTCGGTGTGAGCATAGTTCTCGGGACCAGGTAGAGTAACTCGGTGTAGCTCAGCTCTTGGGACTCTGGATATGGATTAAGTGTAGTCAGTGGTAACTCGGTGTAGCTTAGCTCTCGGGACCAGGCCTTTTGGATTAAAGCATTATTTTTAGAATATTGTGGATTAGGGTTCCAACTATTACTCGTAATATTTATATAAAATATTTTAAATGATTTTAAAGATTTTCCACTTAATAAATGTAAATAGTGGTATCGACTCATCTCAGTATATCTGACCTCGTTGTTTTCCTAATTTTTCTAGGGTTATGATTTTGAGCGAGTCAACTAATCTCCGTTTCTTACCTTTCCTCGAAAGTTTCATTTATTTTAATAAAACTGTCGAACTATTTTATTCTTAGACCGCAGTAGTAAACTAGAAGTCTTTATTATTATTTCTAGTTTGTTGCCGTATTGGTCCGACTGGATTATATTTGTTGGGCATGTTATATTATTTACTCTGGTTTATATATATGCCATTTGGAGACTCGGAGTTGACCGAGCATTTATTATCTTCAATTGTTGAATTATAAACTGCTAGAATTAGGCTGAAGTCTCAGTTTCCCCTGAGCATTGGTTTTCTTGCAGGTTTATGTGATTATATTGTTATTCCATAGGCTAGCTACAGGTTTTGGTACTACATTGCCCATACCCTAGCGCCGGTCGTGATTCATGAAAATGGATCGTGACAAACTTGGTATCAGAGCTTTGGTTTCAAACCAAGGCCTTTTGCATGTTGTGTGTTTATATGTTTGGCATGATAATTGATGTCGTGTCTTAGGAACTACTGAGGAATTAGGATTCGTGTCTTCTCTTTTGAAACGTCATCTTTTATTTTTAAACTTTCAGCCTACGTCCTATAGGTGATGTGTGTCAGTTAGTATTTAGTGTTGACAATATGATTGACAATTGATTTCACTTGTATGTCTACTTTCTATGTTTTATCATGTTGAAGTTGCATTTCACTTGGGTGATTATATTTGGATGTGTACCTTTAATGATTTTTGTTGACGTTGGATTATATGGTGAGTATTTCTTGCTTTGGCCATGAGCATGGATTGTTACAAATATAATTTTGTTAGGGTTTGGCCTTATTTCATATTTAAATGATCCTTGGCCGTAAAATCTTTTAGCTTGTTTTGTGGCTATATATTGTTTGACCAAGTGTAAATTTTTACATTGATTATTGAGAAAATGTTTTTGAATTGATTTTATACTTTGGCACGAGATCCAGATGAGTAGTATGGTTATAAAAGTTTTTTAAAAATGTGATTTTAGTTATTTTTCTAGTAAAAATAATTTTTCTCATATTCAAAACTTACTTTCGACTAATGATTTCAAAAGAGTGGTTTTTGTAATAAACTTATTTTGAAAGGTGATACTGTTTTGAAGATTTAATATTACTTTTGTAATTTTACTATGTTGTAGTTTTTCTACACCTTGGTGTTGTTGGTTTTTACTCGATTTGCTAATTATGGCCGAAGTATGTGTTTTCGAAAAGTTTGTTAAAGATTAATTGTTTTCTCACTTGGGTGATGAGTTCGACGTTTGTTATTTGGGTGACGTCGAGCTTCCTATTTGAAAAGATTGAGATTTTGTTTAAGTGCATTTCCCGGATTTACAAATATTTTGAATACGTTTTATAAACGGTTGTTTTGGGTTTGACTTGGGTCACCCAAATTTAGGAGTTGAGCCTGGTAATTGTAATGACTCGGATAACTCGATGGTTTCACGAATTAAGATACCTTGGGAATTTTTAATGCAATTGACTTGTAAAGGCAGTTTTCCGGAAAATGAATTTTTTAAAACTGTGATGCTCAAACTAGAACTTGAAAAGTTTTATGATTGACTTAAATTTTCAAAATGAATTTTGCAGCGTACTCTTAAAAGATGATATACTTGCAAGTTGATTTTGATACGAAATTCAAAACTTGTTGTAGCATGTCTTGATTTTTGTTTTTAAGTAAATCGGGTTGATTTTGTTGAATGACATATTTGGATGGGTTATGATTTGTAAAATTCGTAGTCTTTGGTAATAAGTTGCGTTGTATAACTCGCATGTTTTGTTGAACTATTTTGATTGTTTTTGTTTTGTCTCCTCGTGCGGAGTAACACATAAGATGAATTGTTTCATATGGTCATGGGTGGCTTATTTTGTTGTATGGCCTTAATTTATGAGTTAAATCTTTGTTTAGACCCTAGTTGCCTTTGTTTTCATTTTTAGTCTCGATGGATTTGGTGCTTTGTTTGTGGGTCGAAATCTTTGCGTTTCGATATCGAGGATGTTGAGAGAGGTATTTTTCTCTTGGAACTGTTGGTGATTTCTGATTATCCTGAAAAATTATATTAGAAATTCGAATTAGAAAAGTTAGATCGATGTATTTAATATGCCGGTGTTTCTTCAAGTTGATCGGTGTGATGCGGGAACTTGCGGTAAGTTTTATAGAAATATATGGATCTGTTGCTTTCTCTGAGTTAAGTTTCAGTTTATCTAGAGTTTTATTGGATATTACTTTATACTTATGAGTTTTAGTGGAGATATCGTTTTAATTTGTTATGGTGGTATCGTATAATTTGGTAGATTGCAAGTATGGAATTGGAGGATTATTTTGAGGTTACGTTCGAGATTTTAGTTGTGCTTAGTGCGATATATAGTTATATGTAGATTAGAAAACTTTCGTGGAAATATACGATTTTGATTTGAGGATTGTTGGATTAAGGGATTTGGTTATGCTCCACTTATGTGTATACATTGGGATTTTAAAATAAGTTGCTTATATAGATTCATTTTTTTTCAAATATTTTGGTATATTAATATAAAGGTATATTTTTGTAAACAAAGAGATTTATTGTAAAATTTTACGTCCTGGTGGAAGGAAATAAATTTTATCAAATTGGTTTTAAAAAGAATATAAATTTTTCGGTTGAACGATTTCTTCAAATCGTGTTTTTTTAGAGTAAGATTTAAAAGCGACTTAATTTTGGATGTTTTGCAACATCAATGTGTATTTTGAATTTGGAGGATTTTTCCACGGTTGATTATTTACAAGGAAAGGATAAATATTTAACGAGTTTGATTTACAGATAACATAATTTTTGTCAGTTGAACTATTTCACAAACTTGCAACTTATATAAAAGTAAGGGAAATCTGCGGATTCAAAATGCGAATATTTGAAAATTTTCAGGGGTTTATAAAACTGATGGTTTTCCAGCGGTAAGGTACTTCAATTTTGAATATTAAAAGGAAGTGTAAAATGTTAAGTCTTTTAAAAAAAAGAAGTGGATAATTTTGAATATAAAATGTTTCTGTACTAGAAATTTTTTAAACCCCATAGGTTTGGTTTTGAGCATATAACTAATAATCCTGTCGGGGTGAATTGGTCGTAGTAAATTCTTATTGTATGCGAGTTTACAGTCAGTTGATGGGATAATTTTGAGAATCTAAATTGGTTTGGATATATGAGCTAGCCAATTAGAGGATCACGATTAATAGGTTTCGATAGCCATGATTGGCTGGTCGATTTTGTTGATGGATGGCATTATTGTAATGTTTCGATATCGTTCTGATCAGTAGTTGAACTGGGCGACAAAATTTTAAGTTATGTAATATAAGTGAGATGGAGTTGATGTTCGGTTTAGTTGTGGCTTTATGCTTTTAAAGGATTAGAGAAATCATTATGATTGAGATTGTTTATTACTAATTTAGAGATTTTGTTATCGTGAGATGAGTTCACGTTTTCTTTTGAATAACGGTATGAGTTTGAATTTTCTGATTCACAAATTTAAATGGTATTATCAAGTTAGGTGTTAATCGTTTGGACCGAATGATCCTTATAGTGTTTGTTTTTGACCGAAATATTATCTAGTTGTATTTTGAGTAATATTATCGACTATATTGATGTCGAGCTTGTTATTAGTGGAAGGGAATAAGTGTTGTAGAACGCAGAATTTTATTAGCTTGTGTGTTTAGTTTTCCTATTTGAGACGATAGAGTTTGGTATTGTAAAAACTATAATTGAGCTTAGGGCTTGTTCTTGCACCTTGATATTGAGGATTTAATAATCATTAAGATTCGAGCTAGTTCTAGAAGTCAATCCGGTAAAGAGTATTTGTGACTCTCAGGCGGATAATTTTTGATTATTCACATTGTGTTGATTGTTGAGAATAAACCCAACTCGTAGTAAATCCGGAATTCGGATATCGATCCCACGAGGAGTGAATCTAGAGCGATTGACGAGAATGAACTTTAGTTGCTATTCAATTTGTTTAGCGCAACAAACAATTGGATTTAGATTCAAGTATCAATTTAACACTAACAATTTAACTAATACTAAACTTGAAATTAACAACTAATTAACAATTCTAAAAGACTAAAGCAATTCAACAATTACGGATAACTCAATTAATAAAGGGGTTTGGAGGTCGAAACTACACTTAGGTCATTCAATCAATGGTTTCGGGTCTAGGGCTTCAAAACGTGAACCAAGCGTTCCTAAAGCATAACTCCCGCTCTCTCGAGCCTCAAAGAGCTACAAAACCACAAACAAGCCAAACAACCAAGCCTAATCCAGTCTCGTGGCACTAAACACGATTAACAAGCCAATTAGCGATTAACAATCCACTCTAAGGTTTCCTAATCTCTAACCCACTCTCATGGTGTCATCAATTAGGATCCTAATTAATCTATCCAATTAATTAACCTTCTCTCAAAGTGTTAACCAACCTAGAATCATGCTTTATGTAGCTAATCTAAAACAAGCATTAGGAATATCAATTAGAACAACAACAACAAGCCCAAACCCTAACCCAAATCATACATTTATAAGCTTCATTTCAACCCCCAAACAAGGGGATTTAGCCAACCATGGCTAAATCAATAACAATCAAACAATAAGAACAATAAGGCATTAAGTGTAGAGAATTAGTTACCTTTGTAGAAACCCAAGTAAATAGCATTCAATATAAAGATAACACTTCAATAATAATAAAATAGAACTCAAATCTTCAATTAAAAAGCTTCAATTCAATGTCAACAATGGAGTAATGAACTATGAATAAGATGGCTCAAAGCCCTAGAGATTACTAAAACTAGAGGAATATTCAAAACACAAAATAGAATAATGTCTAGAGAATGATTCATAACCTAAAATAGAGATAAAAGGCCTTATATATGGCTCACAAAAGAGGAAATAAAATTCCTAGTACCTAGATGTGTGGGCCAAATCCGGAATGGGTCCACCTCTTGTCTTTTCTCCAAAAAGATCAAAATTCAGGAGTCATCAGAATGGAGCTCGATCGAGCTCCATTCATTAAGGCATCGAGCTCGATTGCCGAAGATTTTGGCACCATCGAGCTCGATTGCCGAAGATTTTGGCACCATCGAGCTCGATTGCCGAAGGTATTGGCACCATCGAGCTCGATTGCCGAAGCTTTTGGCTCAATCGAGCTAGAAGGGCTCGCGCAGAGCCGCTGACTTCAAATCTTTATAACTCTTTATAGACACCTCCAAATGAGCTGATTCTTGAACCGTTGGAAAGCTTAGGATGTCTACTTTAACTTTAATGAAGAACACAAATTCATTTGAAGCTTCTAGTTGGTTCAAATTCACCGATTAGTGCAGCGGGGTCGGATTTTCACATGCGTTCTTGCCATCTTTTTGATCCACTACTTAGCCTTTCCTCGGATTTGTTGATTCTAACTTCATTTAGGCCCAAAAGACTCTGTTTTGCTCCATTTCACCTACAACACACACACGCAATAAGGTATACGAAATAACCGAAAAGCGTGGCAAAACAAGTAGAAGCAATACGGAAAACACCTAGAAACATAGGAGTATTTTACTCCTATCATTGATCGAGTAATTATTCACATGTTATATTATTTACTCTGGTTTACATATATGTCATTTGGAGACTCAGAGTTGACCGAGCATTTATTATCTTTAATTGTTGAGTATTATAAACTACTAGAATTAGGCTGATGTCTCGGTTGCCCCTGAGCATTGGTATTGTTATTCCATAGGCTAGCTACGGGTTCTGGTACTACATTACCCATACCCTAGCGTCGGTCGCGATGCATGAAAATGGGTCGTGACACCACTCCTTTCCATCAATCACCCCTTGGTCCCTCTATCGTATGGTTTTGATATCATTTTCATATTGTATAATGATTGATACACTAGCCTCGTCATCGAGTCGTATAAAAATACCACTTATACGGCTCGAATGTAATAACACACAATAATCGTAACATGATTATGTCATACTAACATGCCAAGCAAATATCCATCTAATCAAATCTGAACGCAAAAGCGACATATCAACGCCTAAGCGAAACATCTAATCATAAGGCGATCATCCATGCATAAACGGAATATCTACGTATATATATATATCTTGTCAAACAATCTTATCAACTGTACAAACAGACTCGTATCGTAATGAGGAGAATGAAAACTTTAAAGTCAAATAAAAACTGATCAAAGACATGACTCGAATCCTATATGCTGCAATAGTTCCTAGGGAGATTCACACACAAAGCAGTGGTATCCTGGACCAACTACTCTGATACCAACTTTGTCACGACCCAAAATCAAGGGCCGAGAACCGTCGCTAGGGAACAGGAGTGGTTGCTCCAGAACCCGTAGCAAGTCTAAAAACGAGTACAAAATTTTCACAAATTGATCGCGTAAACACACGTAAAATGTTTTCTGAAAAACTTCGTAAAAACATTAAGTCGCAAGCGTTAAAAACGTCCTTTAAAAATCTATGCATAAACGTTAAATACCAAGGTCTTACAGTGTGATAACACATCTAGCATTTCCTTGTGAAACACATAGCCATAAAGCACATAGCCAATTCTAAGCATAGATAATTGACAAAACAATCAAAC